>NC_065572.1:44303652-45553652 GCF_937616625.2 Mercurialis annua
TCCGATTACCTAAGCATGGTTAAGTCATATTACACAGAGTGTGCGCAAAAAGTGACGCTAGATTAGTATGTCGCAACTCAAGTCTCTTTAACGCTGTCGTTTCGATTACCATGCTTATGTCGCGTCACAAGTCTCTCTAACGCGTCACAAGTCTCTTTAACGCGTCGTTCCGATTACCTAAGCATGGTTAGGTTATATTACGCAAAGTGTGCGTGAAAAGTGACGCTAGATTAGTATGTCGCATCTCAAGTCTCCTTAACTCGTCGTTCCAATTACCTAAGCATGGATAGGTTATATTACGCAAAGAGTGCGCGAATAGTGACGCTAGATTAGTATGTCGCGTCTCAAGTCTATTTAACGCGTTGTTCCGATTATTTAAGCATGGTTAGGTTATATTACGCAAAGTGTGAGTGAAAAGTGAAAATAGATTAGTATGTCACGTCCTAAGTCTTGTTAACTCGTCGTTCCGATTACCTAAGCATGGTTAGGTTATATTACGCAAAGAGTGCATGAATAGTGTGACGCTAGATTAGTGTGTTGCGTCTCAATTCTCTTTAACGCGTTGTTCCGATTGTTGGTGCAGCGGGACGTGAGGGTCCGAATCGTATATTTCAATTCAAAATTGGAATTCCAACAATTCGGATCCAGAAATTGATCATATCAATAACAAATGGATCGTCGTATCATCTAGTAATTAAAGAACGCATCTAGAAACCGTAAGAAGAATACCTATGTCGATTCTCCAACGATTCTTGTAGTCCCGATAGTACGGCGACCTCAAGCTCGTCCACACGAGTATGCGTCGATTGAATCCTCGCCTTGAAGTAATCTGCAAGAGTTTCTCTTGCCGAGCAACCCTAAGCTCAAACTCTCGCCTCGATTACGTCTTTGCTGGGATGTATGAAAAACTTTCTCCAAGCTTTTCTGTGATTGAGGACTACTTGAACTCCTTCAAATATGCTCTCTTAAGTGTGGTGTGTGTAGAATGAGCAAACACAACCTCTAATTTATAGGGTAGAGCTTTGCTTAAGAATGCAACACCTCACATGCTAGGTGTCACACACCAAGCAAAGGTGTTGCCACCATTCGACACCTCACATGCTAGGTGTCACACACCAAGCATATGTGTTGCCACCATCTGACACATCACATGCTAGGTGTCACACATCAAGCATAGGTGTTGCCACCTTCTGACACGTCGGATGCTAGGTGTCACACATATAGACATACATGACTTCATCACATGACATCATCACGTGACATCATCATATGACATCATCGTGACATCATCACATGACATCATCGTGACATCATCACATGACATCATCGTGACATCATCACATGACATCATCGTGACATCATCACATTAACTTGGATAAAATACAATTAGGTGCCTACTAATTTATAATTCTTACAAATTAGTCCCTAATTTATACTTGTTTTTCATCTTAGATTAATTTCCGAGATATGCTAGTATCTATATGAAATCGATCTCTCGTAAACTCAATCGGTTGCACACCCTATTGTGTGTGACTAACTAGGTTCACATATATATGGCAACGAGAGTCATAAGAAACGCATTTCTTATATTAAATAATTAAATCCCATTAATTATTAATTCTCGTAGATCGTGAGTGACGTCTAGCAACATATCACAACCCCCAAATAGATATGAATGTTTCGATGCATTCTTTATGAACCAATGTTCATAATTACCGTACACTCAAAATTCCCTTCATCTAAGATTCTGATCTCGACTAGTGTCACGGTTAAGTCAAACACTGTTTGTCTTGATCATATGACCTCATCTCAGTTCTTATTCTTGATAAATATGACTTCCACTAGAAACAAATTTCTAAGTAAGTCATATACAACTGGGAAGTTTTTATCATCCATCAAGAACAATTTGAGATAGCATGGAATCTTTTCTCCGTTCATCCGGAATGATAAATCCTCTCTTGGTTAAACCCCTATCTCCATATACAACTAACTAGAGCCAACACATCCCGCGACCCTAGCTCATGAAAGATCTAGGGATAAGGAGTATCAAACTCTAATCACCTATATACAAGATAGTGTCACCGCAAGTCAAAGGACATATGTACAATTATGAACTAGATGACATTAAATTGACTTTGATGAAATACCATGTATAAGTCATCTAGCGTCACTTGTTCGACCCACTCAACATCTTGAGTGTCCACATGTTTATCCTGATCTCCATCAAGTAGTATAAGACTCACTACTTCCTATAATTAGTAACTCCTTACTAATCAGGAGAATAAACAGAGGTGACAATCTTTCCGGGATAATACGATGCCCTTATTCGTAGGACCCCATCGATCATGAACTGCTATTTAGATCACATGTATAATAAAATCTGTAACTCATATTCTTAACACCTTAAGAATAGATTCTATCACAATGTGATAAGGACAATACTTAATAAATGAACACTTAGTTGATGAGACACTTAGTTCAATTAGAACATATATATCTTTGCCATTGGGATTAGTTCTGCAAATATACATGATCAAATGGCCCTAGGGCACATACTACTAACACCGATTACTTAAGCATGGTTAGGTTATATTACGCCAAGTGTTCGTAAAAAGTGACTCTAGATTAGTATGGCTCGTTTCAAGTCTCTTTAACGTGTCGTTTCGACTACCATGCTTATGTCGCTTAACAAGTGTCTCTAACGCGTCGTTCTGATTACCTAAGCAAAGGTGCGTGAAAATTGACAATAATTAGTATGTCGTGCCTCAAGTCTCTTTAACACGTCGTTCCGATAACGTAAGCATGGATATGTTATATTACGCCAAGTGCGTGTTAAAAGTGTCGCTAGATTAGTATGTAACGTCACAAGTCTCTTTAACGCGTTGTTACGGTTACGTAAGCATGGTTAGGTTATATTACGCAAAGTATGCATAAAAAGTGACGCTAGATTAGTATGTCGCGTCTCAAGTCTCTTTAACGCGTCGTTTCGATTACCATTCTTTTGTTACGTTACAAGTCTCTCTAACATGTCGTTCTGATTACCTAAGCATGGTTATAGGTAACTGTGCTTGAAAAGTGACAATAGATTAGTATGTCGCGTCTTAAGTCTCTTTAACGCGTCGTTACGATTATCTAAGCATGGTTAGGTTATTTTACGCAAAATTGTGCGTGAAAAGTGACGCTAGATTAGTTTGTCGCGTCTCAAGTCACTTTAACGCGTCATTCTGATTACCAAAGCATTGTTAGGTTATATTGCGCAATGTGTGCGTGAAAACTATCGGTAGGTTAGTATGTCGCGTCTCAAGTCTATTTAACGCGTCGTTCCTATTACCTAAGCATGGTTAGGTTATATTACGCAAAGTGTGGGTGAAAAGTGACGCTAGATTAATATGTCGCGTCTCAAGACTCTTAAACACGTTGTTCCAATTACCTAACCATGGTTAGGTTATATTACGCAAAGGGTGCGTGAAAAATGACGCTTGATTAGAATATCGTGTCTCAACTCTCTTTAACGCGTCGTTCCGATTTCCCAAGAAGTGTTAGGTTTACGCGAAGTGTGCGAGAAAAGTAACGCTAGATTAGTATTTCACGTCTCAAGTCTCTTTAACGCGTCGTTGTAATTACCTAAGCATGGTTAAATTATATTACCCAAGGTGTGGGTGAAAAGTGACGCTAGATTAGTATATCGCGTTTCAAGGCTCTTTAATGCGTCGTTCCGAATACCTAAGCATGGTTAGGTTATATTATGCAAAGTTGGCGTGATAAGTGACGCTAGATAAGTATTTCGCGTCTCAAGTATGCGTTAATAGTGACGCTAGATTAGTAGTCTGTCGCGTTACAAGTCTCTGTAACACGTCGTTCTGATTACCTAAACATGGTTAGATTATATTGCGCATAGTGTGCGTGAAAAGTTATGCAAGATTAGTATGTCGAGTCACCAGTCTCTTAATCGCGTCGTTCCAATTACCTAAGCATGGTTACGTTATATTACGCAAAGTGCGCGTGAAAAGTGATGCTAGATAAGTATGTCGCTTCACAAGTCTTTTTAACGCGTTGTTCCGATTACCTAAGCATGGTTAGCTTATATAACGCAAAGTGTGCGTTATAAGTGACGCTAGATTAGTAGTATGTCGCGTCACAAGTTTTTTTAACGTGTCATTCCGATTACCTAAGCATGGTTAGATTATATTACACAAAGTGTGCGTGAAAAGTGATGCTAGATTAGTATGTCGCGAAACACAAGTCTCTTTAACGAGTCGTTCCGATTACCTAGGCATGGTTAGATTATATAATACCAAGTGTGCATTCTAAGTGACGCTAGATTAATATGTTGCGTCTCAAGTATCTTTAATGCGACGTGCCGATTACCTAAGCATGGCTAGGTTATATTACGCAAATTCGGCGTTAAAAGTGAAGCTAGATTAGTGGTATGTCGCGTCACAAGTCTCTTTAGCGCGTTATTTCGATTACCTAAGCATGGTTAGTTTATGTAACGCAAAGTGTGCATGAAAAGTGACGCTAGATTAGTATGCCGCGTCACAAGTCTCTTTAACGCGTCGTTCTGATTACCTAAGTATGGTTAGGTTATATTACGCAAAAGTGTGCGTGAAAAGTGATGCTAGATAAGTATGTCGTGTCACAAGTCTCCTTAACGCGTCGTTCCGATAATCTAAGCATAGTAAGGTTATATTACGCAAAGTGTGAGTTAAAAGTGACGATAGATTAGTATATCGCGTGACATATTTCTTTAAGGCGTTGTTCCGATTACCTAACCATGGTTAGATTATATTACGCTAAGTGTGCGTTAAAAGTGACGCTCGATAAATATGTCGCGTTACAAGTCACTTTAACGCGTCGTTCTGATTACCTAACAATGGTTTGCTTATATTACGCAAAGTGTACGTGAAAAGTGACGCTATATAAGTATGTCGCATCACAAGTCTCTTTAACGCGTGTTTTCGATTACCTAAGCATGCTTAGGTTATATTACGCAAACCGTTCGTTAAAAGTGATACTAGATTAGTATGTCTCGTCACAAGTCTCTTTAACGCATCGTTCCGATTACCTATGCATGGTTAGCTTATATTATGCAAGGTGTGCGAGAAGAGGGACGCTATATAAGTATGTCGTTTCACAAGTCTCTTTAACGCGTCATTCCAATTATCTATTCATGGTTAGGTTATATTCAGCAAAGTGTGCGTAAAAAGTAACGCTAGATTAGTATGTCGCATACAAGTATATTTAACGCCTCGTTCCGATTACCTAAGCATGGTTAGGAAAGTGGCGCTAGATTAGTATGTCGCGTCTCAATTTTCATTAACGAGTTTTTCCGATTACCTAAGCATGGTTAGGTTATATTACGAGAAGTGTGCATGAAAAGTTACGTTAGATTAGTATGTCGTGTCTCAAGTATATTTAACGCGTCGTTCCGATTACCTTAGCATGATAAGGTTATATTAAGCAAAGTGTGCGTAAAAAGTGACACCAGATTAGTATGGCGCGTCTTATGTCTATCTAACGCGTCGTTCCGATTACAGGTTATATTATGCAAAGTTTGCGTAAAAAGTCACGCTATATTAGTATGTTTTGTCTCAAGTCTCTTTAACGCGTCGTTTCGATTACCATGCTTATCTCGCGTCACAAGTCTCTTTCACGCGTCGTTCCAATTACCTAATAATGGTTAGGTTATATACGCAAAGTGTGCGTGAAAAGTGACTTAAGATTAGTATGTCGCGTCTCAAGTCTCTCTAACGCGTTGTTTCGATTTCCTAAGCATGGTTAGGTTATATTAAAGTGTGCGTAAAAAGTGACGCTAGATTAGTATGTCGCGTCTATGGTCTTTCTAACGCGTCGTTCTGATTTCCTAATAATGGTTAAGTTACATTACGCAAAGTGTGCGTAAAAAGTAACGGTAGATTAGTATACCGCGTCTCAAGTCTTTCTAACGCGTCGTTTCGATTACCTAAGCATGATTAGGTTATAATACGTAAAGTTTGCGTGAAAAGTGACGCTAGATTTGTATGTCGCTTCTCAAGTCTGTTTAACGCGTCGTTTCAATTACCATGCTTATGTCGCGTCACAAGTCTCTATAACGCATCGTTTCTATTACCTAAGCATGTTTTGGTTATAGTACGCAAAGTGTGTGTGAAAAGGATCAATAGATTAGTATGTCGCGTTTCAAGTCTCTTTAACGTGTCGTTCCTATTACCTAAGCATGGTTAGGTTATATTAAGCAAAGCGTGCGTGAAAAGAGACGCTAGATTAGTACGTCCAGTGTTAAGTCTATTTAACTCTTTATTCAGATTACCTAAGCATGGTTAGGGTATATTACGCAAAGTGTGCGTAAAACATGACGCTAGATTAGTATGTTTCCTCTCAAGTCTCATTAACGCGTCATTTCGATTACCATACTTATCTCGCGTCATTTCGATTGCCATACTTATCTCGCGTCATAAATCTCTTTAACGCGTCGTTCTGATTACCTAAGCATGGTTAGGTTATATTACGCAAAGTGTGGGCGACAAGTGACGTTAGATTATTATGTCTCGTCTCAAGCCTCTCTAACGCGTTGTTCCGATTTCCTAAGCAAGGTTAGGTTATATTACGAAAAGTGTGCGTGAAAAGTGACGCTAGATTAGTATGTCGCGTCTCAAGTCTCTTTAACTCGTCGTTTTGATTACCATGCTTATGTCGCGTCACAAGTCTCTTTAACGCATTGTTCTGATTATCTAAGCACGGTTACCTTATATTACGCAAAGAGTGCGTGAAAAGTGACGCAAGATTAGTATGTTGCGTCTCCAGTCTCTTTAACACGTCGTCCGATTACCCAAGAATGGTTAGGTTATAGTACGCAAAGTTTTCGAGAAAGGTAACGCTAGATTAGTATGTCGCGTCTCAAGTCTCTTTAACGCATCGTTCCGATTACCTAAGCATGGTTATGTTATATTAGGCAAAGTCTGCGTGAAAAGTGACGTTTGATTAGTATGCCGCGTCTCAAGTCTCTCTAACGCGTCGTTCCGATTTCCTAAGCATGGTTAGGTTATATTACGCAAAGTGTGCGTGAAAAGTTCAACTAGATTAGTATGTCGCGTCTCAAGTCTTTCTAACGCTTCGTTCCGATTTCCTAAGCATGGTTATATTATATTAAAAAGTGACGCTAGATTAATATTGCGTGTCTATATTCTCCTTAATGCGTCGTTTCGATTACCATGCTTATGTCGCGTCACAAGTCTCTCGAACGCGTCGTTCCAATTACCTAAGCTGGTAATGTTAAATTACGGAAAGTGTGCGCGAAAAATGACAATAGATTAGTATCTCGCGTCTCAAGTCTATTTAACGCGTAGTTCCAATAACTTATGCGTGATTAGGTTATATTACGCAAAGTGTGCATGGAAAATGACAATAGATTAGTATGTCGCGTCTTAAGTCTATCTAACGCGTCGTTCCGATTACTTAAGTATGGTTAGGTTATATTACGCAATGTGTGCGTGAAAAGTGACGCTAAATTAGTATGTCGCGTGTCAATTCTCTTTATCGCGTTGTTTCGATTTTCTAAGCATTGTTAGGTTTTGTTACGCAAGTTGTTCGTGGAAAGTAACGCTAGATTAGGATTTCGCATCTCAAGGATCTTTAATGCATCGTTCCGATTACCTAAGCATGGTTAGGTTATATTATACAAAGTTGGTGTGAATAGTGACTCTAGATTAGTATGTCGTGTCTCTAGTCTCTTTAACGCGTTGTTTCGATTACCATGCTTATGTCGCATCACAAGTTTCTCTAACGTGTCCGATTACCTAAGCATGGTTAGGTTATAGTACGCAAAGTGTGCGTGAAAAATAACAATATATTTGTATGTCGCGTATAAAGAGACTTTAACGCGTCATTCCGATTACTTAAGCATGGTTAGGTTATATTACGCAAACTGTGCGTGAAAAGTGACAATAGATTAGTATGTCGCATATTAAGTCTATTTAACGCGTCTTTCCGATTACCTAAGCATGGTTAGGTTATATTACGAAAAGTGTGTGTAAAAATTGACGCTATCGCGTCTAAATTCTCTTTAACTTGTTTTTCTGATTGCCTAAGCATTGCTAGGCAAAGCGTGCCTGGAAAGTGACGCTAGATTAGTATGTCGCATCTCAAGGCTCTTTAATGCATCAATCCGATTACCTAATCTTGTTTAGGTTATATTATGCAAACTTTGCATGAAAACTGGCGCTAGATTAGTTTGTCGCATCTTAAGTCTCTTTAACGCGTAATTTCGATTATCATGCTTATGTCGCGTCACAAGTCTCTCTAACGCGTCGTTCTCATTACATAAGCATGGTTAGGTTAAATTACGCAAAGTGTGCGTGAAAAGTGATGCAAGATTAGTATGTCGTGTCTCAATTCTCTTTAACGCGTTGTTTCGATTACTTAAGCATGGTTAGGTTATATTCCACAAAGCGTTCGTGAAAAGTGACGCTAAATTAGTATGTCGCGTCTCAATTCTCTTTAACAAGTTGGTCCAATTATCGTGCGTGAAAAGTGACGATAGATTAGTATGTTGCGTCACAAGTCTCTTTAATGGGTCATTCCGATTACCTAAGCATGGTAAGGTTATATTACACAAAGAGTGCGTGAAAAGTGATGCTAGATTAGTATGTCGCGTCTCAAGTCTCTTTAACGCGTCGTTCCGATTACCCAAGAATGGTTAGGTTATATTACGCAAAGTGTGCGAGAAAAGTCACGCTAGATTAGTATGTAACGTCTCAAGTCTCTTTAACGCGTCTTTCCAATTACCTAAGCATGGTTAGGTTAGATTACGCAAGGTGTGCGAGAGAAGGGACGCTAGATTAGTATGTTGCGTCTCGAGGATTTAATGCGTCGTTCCGATTACCTAAGCATGGTTAGGTTATATTATGCAAAGTTGGGGTGATAAATGACCCTAGATTAGTACGTCGCATCTCAAGTCTCTTTAACGCGTCGTTTCGATTACCATGCATAGGTCGCATCACAAGTCTCTCTAACGCGTCGTTCCGATTACCTAAGCATGGTTAGGTTATATTACGCAAGGTGTGCGTGAAAGTGAAGCTAGATTAGTATGTCGCGTCTCAAGGCTCTTTAATGGGTCGTTCTGATTACCTAATTATGATTAGGTTATAATAAGCAAAGCTTGCGTGATAAGTGACGCTAGATTGGTATATCGCTTCTCAAGTCTCTTTAACGCGTCGTTTCGATTACCATGCTTATGTCGCGTCACAAGTCTCTCTAACGTGTCGTTTCTTTTACCTAAGCATTGTCAGGTTATCGTACGCAAAGTGTGCGTGAAAAGGATCAATATATTAGTATGCCGCGTCTCAAGTCTCTTTAACGCGTCATTCCTCATACCTAAGCATGGTTAGATTATATTGCGTAAAGTGTGTGTTAAAAGTGACGCTAGATTAGTATGTCCAGTCTCAAGTCTCTTTAGTGCGTCGTATCGATTAGCTAAGCATGGTTAGGTTATAATACGTAAAGTGTGCGTAAAAGGTGATGCTAGATTAGTATGTTTCGTCTCAAGTCTCTTTGACGCGTCATTTTGATTACTATATTTATCTCGCGTCACAAGTCTATTTAACGCGTAGTTCCGATTACCTAAGCATGGTTAGGTTATATTAAGCAAGGTGTGAGTGAAAAGTGTCGCTAGATTAGTATGGCGCGTCTCAAGGCTCTTTAATGCGTCGTTCTAATTACCTAAGCATGATTAGGTTATAATACGCAAAGTTTGCGTGAAAAGTGACGCTAGATAAGTATGTCGCTTCTCAAGTCTCACTAACGCGTCGTTTCGATTACAATGTTTATGTCGCGTCACAAGTCCCTTTAACGCGTCGTTCCGATTACCTAAGCATGGTTATGTTATAGTACGCAAAGTGTGCGGAAAAAGGATCAATAGATAAGTATATCGCGTCTCAAGTCTCTTTAACGCGTTGTTCCTATTACCTAAGCATGGTTAGGTTATATTACGCAATGTGTGCGTGAAAAGTGACGCTAGATTATTATGTCAAGTCTCCAATGTCTTTAACGCGTCGTTCCGATTACTTAAGCATGGTTAGGTTATATTAGGCAAAGCGTGCGTGAAAAGTGACACTAGATTAGTATGTCGCGTCTAAAGTCTATTTAACGCCTCGTTCCTAATACCTAAGCATGGTTAGGTTATATTACGCAAGGTGTGCGTGAAAAGTGACGCTAGATTAGTATGTAGCCTCTCAAGGCTCTTTAATGCGTAATAAGAAAAGTTTGCGTGGAAAGTGACGCAAGAATTGGAATGTCGCGTGTCAAGGCTCTTTAACGCGTCGTTCTGATTACCTAAGCATGGTTATGATATAGTACGCAAAGTGTGCGTAAAAAGGATCAATAGATAAGTATGTCGCATCTCAAGTCTCTTTAACGCGTTGTTCCTATTACCTAAAAATGATTAGGTTATATTACGCAAAGTGTGCTTGAAAAGTGACGCTAGATTAGTATGTCCAGTCTCCAATCACTTTAACGCGTCGTTCCGATTACCTAAACATGGTTTGGTTATATTACGCAAAGTGTGCGTAAAAAGTGACACTAGATTAGTATGTTTCGTATCAAGTCTTTTTAACGCATCGTTTCGATCACCAAATTTATTGTTAGTAGTATGTGCCCTAGGGCCATTTGATCATGTATATTTGTAGAACTAATCCCAATGGAAAAGATATATATGTTCTAATTGAACTAAGTGTCTCATCAACTAAGTGTTCATTTATTACGTATTGTCCTTATCACATTGTGGTAGAGTCTATTCTTAAGGTGTTAAGAATATGAGTTACAGATTTTATTATACATGTGATCTAAATAACAGTTCATGATCGATGGGGTCCTACGAATAAGGGCGTCGTATTATCCCGGAAAGATTGTCACCTCTGTTTATTCTCCTGATTAGTAAGGAGTTACTAATTATAGGAAGTAGTGAGTCTCATACTACTTGATGGAGATCAGGATAAACATGTGGACACTCAAGATGTTGAGTGGGTTGAACAAGTGACGCTAGATGACTTATACATGGTATTTCATCAAAGTCAATTTAATGTCATCTAGTTCATAATTGTACATATGTCCTTTGACTTGCGGTGACACTATCTTGTATATAGGTGATTAGAGTTTGATACTCCTTATCCCTAGATCTTTCATGAGCTAGGGTCGCGGGATGCGTTGGCTCTAGTTAGTTGTATATGGAGATAGGGGTTTAACCAAGAGAGGATTTATCACTCCGGATGAACGGAGAAAAGATTCTATGCTATCTCAAATTGTTCTTGATGGATGATAAAACCTGCGCGGGTGTATATGACTTACTTAGAAAGTTGTTTCTAGTGGAAGTCATATTTATCAAGAATAAGAACTGAGATGAGGTCATATGATTAAGACAAACAGTGTTTGACTTAACCGTGACACTAGTCGAGATCGGAATCTTAGATGAAGGGAATTTTGAGTGTACGGTAATTATGAACATTGGTTCATAAAGAATGCATCGAAACATTCATATCTATTTGGGGGTCGTGATATGTTGCTAGACGTCACTCACGATCTACGAGAATTAATAATTAATGGGATTTAATTATTTAATATAAGAAAGGCGTTTCTTATGACTCTCGTTGCCATATAGATGTGAACCTAGTTAGTCACACACAATAGGGTGTGCAACCGATTGAGTTTACGAGAGATCGATTTCATATAGATACTAGCATATCTCGGAAATTAATCTAAGATGAAAAACAAGTATAAATTAGGGACTAATTTGTAAGAGTTATAAATTAGTAGGCACCTAATTGTATTTTATCCAAGTTAATGTGATGATGTCACGATGATGTCATGTGATGATGTCACGATGATGTCATGTGATGATGTCACGATGATGTCATGTGATGATGTCACGATGATGTCATGTGATGATGTCACGATGATGTCATATGATGATGTCACGTGATGATGTCATGTATGTCTCTGTATGTGACACCTAGCATCCGACGTGTCAGAAGATGGCAACACCTATGCTTGATGTGTGACACCTAGCATATGATGTGTCGAATGGTGGCAACACCAATGCTTGGTGTGTGACACCTAGCATGTGAGGTGTCGAATGGTGGCAACACCTTTGCTTGGCGTGTGACACCTAGCATGTGAGGTGTTGCATTCTTAAGCAAAGCTCTACCCTATAAATAGAGGTTGCCTTTGCTCATTCTAAATACACCACACTTAAGAGACCATATTTGAAGGAGTTCAAGTAGTCATCAATCACAGAAAAGCTTGGAGAAAGTTTTTTATACATCCCAGCAAAGACGTAATCGAGGCAAGAGTTTGAGCTTAGGGTTGCTCGGCAAGAGGAACTCTTGCAGATTACTTCAAGGCGAGGATTCAATCGGACGCATACTCGTGTGGACGAGCTTGAGGTCGCCGTACTATCGGGACTACAAGAATCGTTGGAGAATCGACATAGGTATTCTTCTTACGGTTTCTAGATGCGTGCTTTAATTACTAGATGATACGACGATCCATTTGTTATTGATATGATCAATTTCTGGATCCGAATTGTTGGAATTCCAATTTTGAATTGAAATATACGATCCGGACCCGCGCCTCCCGCTGCGCCAACAGTGGTATCAGAGCAAAGGATAATGTGCATGGAGATGCAACACATGGAGATGTGTCGATTATCTGATTCTAGGGAACTCTCTCACTCATGATCGTGTGACGAAGTGAGGCTCTCCACCCTAGAGCGTATGTGATGCGTGCTTTGGTAGGTACATATGGATGTCACCCTATGAGATAGGATCGAGTCCATATTGGTCCACAACCTCACTATTGGCTGGGAACCAACAGTGGTATCAGAGCCACCGTATCAGCAAGTATTAAAGCTTTACGATTGAATGCATGTATTAATAATCATGGACTTAGGAATTATTAATTGGCATGTAATTTATAATTCTGAGGGCTTAGGTCTTGTTTGCAAAAACGAGCAAACAATATTCTGACATTAATTACATTTGATTAAATTCTGTCTAGGAGATTGGTACTTAAGTGGTCCGCTCGTGACCCTCCAATCTATCTTGGGAATTTTTCTAATGTGATTATTTAACACAATACATGACTCGTTTGTGCATTATGTTGTCGTCAACAAAACATGCGGAACAAATAATAGTTTGCTCATTCTTTTGTGGCTAAAGAATGAGACCTAGGAAGTCCATGATCATACATGTGTGATTGCATGATTCATTTTAGCTTTAATATGTATGAGATGCATGCTAAAATGTATTGTGTGTTTAGTGAGACCTGAATAACTTAAAATCCTAAGAAATCTTCCTAAAAGTTAAAAGATTAAGTTTATATTGATTAATCATTAAATTGTTTATCAATGGCTCTCCATTGGAGCAATAAACTAACACGCTTTGAGTTATCATCTTGTCGGCTATGGATACATAGGGGTGAGATGATATCGTCAAGAGATGTTGTTGAGTTTATTGTTA
The DNA here is from genome assembly GCF_937616625.2 of Mercurialis annua. Taxonomy (NCBI): domain Eukaryota; kingdom Viridiplantae; phylum Streptophyta; class Magnoliopsida; order Malpighiales; family Euphorbiaceae; genus Mercurialis; species Mercurialis annua. Next base: position 44,317,158 of record NC_065572.1, read on the forward strand.
AGCATGAGATGTTACGGGTGTAGTCGATATAATATACGGCGAGAAAGGCAATTAGGCGTACCTGAGTCGTATATTATTCAAATCGATACATCTTAGTTGATTCAATGGGTTAAACTTAACTAATGTGGAAACCTAAGAATAGCATTAAGTACTTGAGGGTGAAAGCATTAGGAGCCGGAAATGATTGAACCTCATATGAGATATGATGAACAAGTAATTGTTCACTTATATATCATTTTGATCCCAAGAATAGCATTAAGTACTTGAGGGAAAGATAAATGAATATAAGAATTCAATCACCCACTTGAAATCTTTTCCAACAAAGATTCACGTTTCCTATTTTGGAAGTGTAGGATTCGAAAAAGATAGTGGGAGGCTATTTTGATAAAGACCAAATCATTATGGTTAAATATACAAAATAACACGAATACTAATTAGAGATCTTTGCTATCCATAGGTTGATAAGATAAGATGAAATCGAATCCATTAAGTAGCATTCTCGACAATAATCGACTAGTGGGTCCTAACTTTGTTGATTGATTAAGATATTTAGATGCCTCCAAGGCTATTGCGAAAAAGAAATGCACATTGGTTAACAAAGAAAAATGTTTTCGTTTGTTAAGATGTAGGACAGTATAAGTCATAGCCGGAAATATTTGGAATATTTAAAAGGCGGTTTGGTCAATAAAAGAAATTGTTTCTTTTGTCAAAACAAAAGACATTGAAATGGAAATTGTATTAAGTATTGTGAATACTTAAAGGGCAATGACGAGAGGAACGACAATTCCATCAAGAATGTGTCTATCTCATGTTCCAATGTCAATTGCTCATTTAAAAGCTTAGGTATTGGATACCGATGCTAATTCTCACATTTGTTTATCTTTTAAGGATTTAGTAAAAGTGAGAAAGAAAGGAAAAAGATGAAGTAATCTTAAATCTCGGGAATGACGCAAGCGTTGCGACAAGAGCTATGGGATCAACTTCAATTTTCTTAAATAAACATAAGTTGTACTTAAACAAGTTTTTTGTACTTACCCAATATATATAGAAATATCATATCCGAATTTATATGACAAATTTGGTAGTTGATTTTCTATTTACAAAGGATGTTTGTAGTATTATGTTTGATAATACGGAGTTGGGTATGGATATGTACAAAATGTTCTTTATGACTTGAATAAAGATGTTTAATGCAAAAGATGTTTTGGAAATTAATACCATAAGTAATCAAACTTCTAAACAACTTTGGCATTTATAATTAGGACATATTGCAAAAGATAGACATAACAAGTTAGATAGGATGGGAATCTTGAGCAATCAAGATTTTGCATCTCTTCCGATTTGTGAGTCGTATCTTAAAGGCAACATGGCCTGATTATTCTTTGTGGGACAAAGAGGTAGAGCTAAAGCCGTTTAAGAGATCATACATAGTGATGTATGTGGTACGTTTAAAGGAACGGACCAAGGTAGATACTTATACTTCATTTTCTACATCGATGATTTATCACGATATAGTTAAGTTTGTCTTATGAAGAACAAACATGAAGATTTTGAAATGTTCAAATGACTTCAAGAATGAAGTAGAAAACCAAATTGGAAAAGGTATTAATACTTTACGATGTGATCGAAAAGGGAAGAATACTTGAGTACAGAATTTGGTATGTTCCTAAAAGGAATGTGGTATTATTTTTCAACTTACTCCTTGGGAACACCATGGTTGAATGGTGCGTCTGTCAAGAAGGACGTAACGTACATTGTGGGAAATGATACGATCAATAATGAGCTATATACTGACTTATCCATCTCGTTATAGGGTCAAACATTTCTTACCGCAAATAAAATTCTAAATTAAATTCCAACTAAATTTGCACCATGGATACCTTATTAGATATGGTATGGAATCAAGTCTTAAGGATGTTAAGATTTGATGGTGTTCGGAACATATCAGGAAACTTATATCCGATAAATTTGGAATCAAAATCAATCATGAAAAGGTTATGTTGGATATCCTAAAGACAGTTTAGGATATTGTTTCTATATTCGAACCGAACAAACAATCGTTGTTTAACGGTGGTAGTCTTTCTTAATAAAACGTTTATTCAAGAGGGACACTAAGAAAGGAATATAGAATTAGATGAGGAGTCATCTAGTTACCAACAAAATAATGAATCAATGAAGATTGATCAAACCCACTAAAAGCCGGAGTTAGTAAAAGATGTATCTACATTAACATCTCGAAGATCAAGTAGAGTATCTCGTCAACCAGAGAGATATGGTTTTCCCACATGATAAACAAAAGTCGTTTAGTCATGGAGAAAAAGATCAAATGTTGATCCCTCTACTTATTTGGAAACTATATATGATATAGATTCTGAAAAAAAAAATGGTTTGAAGCAATAAAATCTGAAATGGATTCCATTTATAGTAACCAAATTTTGGGAGCTAGTCGATCCATCCGAAGGTATTATACCGATAAGGATTAAATGGATCTTCATGTGTAAAATTTGTACTAATGGAAAGGTGGCGGCCTTTAAAGCTAGGCTTGTTGCAAAAGATTTTTGCTAGAGGCAAGAAGTTGTATTGTGAATACACTTTCTCGCTGGTAGCCATGCTTAAGTCCATCCAGATTCTTCTTGCCATAGCTATATATGTAGATTCTATGGTTGGACATTTTGATGTAAGAACCATATTCCTTAATAGTTAAATTAAGGAGTATATCTATATGGAACAAGCCGAGGATTTTGAATCCGAAGAAGGTTCTGAGGCGTGTAAGCTAAAATGATCCCTAATGGATGGAAACAAAGCTTCGAGATTCGTCTTCTTGATAAAGTCGTAAGGAGATATGAATTTATTAAAAACGATGATAAACCCAATGTTTACAAGAAGGTTAGTGGGAGCAGACTCACTTTTGTGATCTTGTATGTAGATAACTTATTACTAATAAATAATAATATCGGAATGTTAACTTTTGTAAAACTTTGGTTTATCTAATACGTACTCCATCAAAGACCATGAAGAGGTAGCCTAAATTCTCAGTATTAGACTCTATATAGATAGATCTAAGAGAATAATTGGTTTCTCCTAAAGGCTCTTCTTAGAAAAGATATTGAAGTAGTTCAATATGGAAGTTCTAAGAGAGGATTGATACTAGTTAGGCATAAAATAAATCTTTCAAAGGGAGTGTCTTCCGAAACTTCTGAAGAAAGAAACAATCTAGCAAAGATACCATAAGCTTCGGCAATTGGTAGTGTGAGGTATGTGTTGCCACATACAAAGCTAGAAATTGTCTATGCGGTTAGTGGGACTAATCGGTTTTAATCCAATCTATGTTGAGAACATTGGATGGATGTTAAAGGTATCTTTAAGTACTTTTATAGAACTAAAGATATGGTATTAACAAATGGAGAACGAGATTTTTAAGTAGACCGTTTTACAGATTTTGATTAATAATCAGATATGGATAATAGAGAGTCTATCTCCAGATTCATATTTATCTATAATGAAGGAGTAGTGAGCTAGAAGTGTTCTAAGCAAGAATCAACTCCATATTCCATTATAGAAGTCGAGTATATTATGGCATGAGATGTTGTAATAGAAGGTGTTTGGATAAAATTGTTCTTAATAGAACTAAGTACGGTTTCTTCCATTAAGTCGACAATTCCTCTTTTCTGCGACCACAATGGTGCTACTGCCATAGCAAAGGAAACTGGGTCTCACAACTTATCCGAACATAAGGAAAGGCATTATCATATTATCTAAAGAAATTGTTGGAAAGAGAAAATTGTTTCTCTAAAAGATAGCATCAGCCGATAACACGGCTGACCCACTGACAAAGCCCATGACTTAGAGTCATTAAGGTTTACATGACATAGAGTCATTAAAATTTACATCTTGTAAAGATGGGGCTTAGATATAGTTGCCAATGGCACTAGTGCAAGTGGGAGATTGTTAGTAGTATGTGCCCTAGGGCCATTTGATCATGTATATTTGTAGAACTAATCCCAATGGCAAAGATATATATGTTCTAATTGAACTAAGTGTCTCATCAACTAAGTGTTCATTTATTACGTATTGTCCTTATCACATTGTGGTAGAATCTATTCTTAAGGTGTTAAGAATATGAGTTACAGATTTTATTATACATGTGATCTAAATAACAGTTCATGATCGATGGGGTCCTACGAATAAGGGCGTCGTATTATCCCAGAAAGATTGTCACCTCTGTTTATTCTCCTGATTAGTAAGGAGTTACTAATTATAGGAAGTAGTGAGTCTCATACTACTTGATGGAGATCAGGATAAACATGTGGACACTCAAGATGTTGAGTGGGTTGAACAAGTGATGCTAGATGACTTATACATGGTATTTCATCAAAGTCAATTTAATGTCATCTAGTTCATAATTGTACATATGTCCTTTGACTTGCGGTGACACTATCTTGTATATAGGTGATTAGAGTTTGATACTCCTTATCCCTAGATCTTTCATGAGCTAGGGTCGCGGGATGCGTTGGCTCTAGTTAGTTGTATATGGAGATAGGGGTTTAACCAAGAGAGGATTTATCACTCCGGATGAACGGAGAAAAGATTCTATGCTATCTCAAATTGTTCTTGATGGATGATAAAACCTGCGCGGGTGTATATGACTTACTTAGAAAGTTGTTTCTAGTGGAAGTCATATTTATCAAGAATAAGAACTGAGATGAGGTCATATGATTAAGACAAACAGTGTTTGACTTAACCGTGACACTAGTCGAGATCGGAATCTTAGATGAAGGGAATTTTGAGTGTACGGTAATTATGAACATTGGTTCATAAAGAATGCATCAAAACATTCATATCTATTTGGGGGTCGTGATATGTTGCTAGACGTCACTCACGATCTACGAGAATTAATAACTAATGGGATTTAATTATTTAATATAAGAAAGGCGTTTCTTATGACTCTCGTTGCCATATAGATGTGAACCTAGTTAGTCACACACAATAGGGTGTGCAACCGATTGAGTTTACGAGAGATCGATTTCATATAGATACTAGCATATCTCGGAAATTAATCTAAGATGAAAAACAAGTATAAATTAGGGACTAATTTGTAAGAGTTATAAATTAGTAGGCACCTAATTGTATTTTATCCAAGTTAATGTGATGATGTCACGATGATGTCATGTGATGATGTCACAATGATGTCATGTGATGATGTCACGATGATGTCATGTGATGATGTCACGATGATGTCATGTGATGATGTCACGATGATGTCATATGATGATGTCACGTGATGATGTCATGTATGTCTCTGTATGTGACACCTAGCATCCGACGTGTCAGAAGATGGCAACACCTATGCTTGATGTGTGACACCTAGCATATGATGTGTCGAATGGTGGCAACACCAATGCTTGGTGTGTGACACCTAGCATGTGAGGTGTCGAATGGTGGCAACACCTTTTCTTGGCGTGTGACACCTAGCATGTGAGGTGTTGCATTCTTAAGCAAAGCTCTACCCTATAAATAGAGGTTGCCTTTGCTCATTCTAAATACACCACACTTAAGAGACCATATTTGAAGGAGTTCAAGTAGTCATCAATCACAGAAAAGCTTGGAGAAAGTTTTTTATACATCCCAGCAAAGACGTAATCGAGGCAAGAGTTTGAGCTTAGGGTTGCTCGGCAAGAGGAACTCTTGCAGATTACTTCAAGGCGAGGATTCAATCGGACGCATACTCGTGTGGACGAGCTTGAGGTCGCCGTACTATCGGGACTACAAGAATCGTTGGAGAATCGACATAGGTATTCTTCTTACGGTTTCTAGATGCGTGCTTTAATTGCTAGATGATACGACGATCCATTTGTTATTGATATGATCAATTTCTGGATCCGAATTGTTGGAATTCCAATTTTGAATTGAAATATACGATTCGGACACTCACGTCCCGCTGCACCAACACTTATCTCGCGTCACAAGTCTCTTTAACGCGTCATTCCGATTACCTAAGCATGGTTAGGTTATATTATGCAAAGTGTGCGTGAAAAGTTAGGTTAGATTAGTATGTCGCGTCTCAATTCTCTCTAACGCGTCGTTCCGATTTCCTAAGCATGGTTAGGTTATAATATGTAAAGTGTGCGTGAAAAGTGACAAGGATTAGTATGTCGCGTCTCAAGTCTCTCTAACGCGTCGTTCTGATTTCCTAAGCATGGTTATGTTATATTACGCAACGCGTGCGTAAAAAGTGACGCTAGATTAATATTGCGCGTCTCAAGTCTCTTTAACGCGTCGATCCTATTAGTATACTTATCTCGCGTCACAAGTCTCTTTAACGCGTCGTTCCGATTACCTAAGCATGGTTAGGTCATAGTACGCAAAGTGTGCGTAAAAAGGATCAATAAATAAGTATGTCGCGTCTCAAGTCTCTTTAACGCGTTGTTCCTATTACCTAAGAATGGTTAGGTTATATTACGCAAAGTGTGCTTGAAAAGTGACACTAGATTAGTATGTCCAGTTTCAAATCTTTTTAATGCGTCGTTCTGATTACCTAAGCATGGTTAGGTTATATTACGCAAAGTGTGCGTAAAAAGTGACACTAGATTAGTATGTTTCGTATCAAGTCTCTTTAACGCGTCGTTTCGATCACCATACTTATCTCGCGTCATAACTCTCTTTAACGCGTCGTTCCGATTACCTAAGCATGATTAGGTTATATTACACAAAGTGTGCATGAAAAGTGAGGTTGGATTAGTATGTCGCGTCTCAATTCTCTCTAACGCGTCGTTCCAATTTACTAAGCATGGTTAGGTTCTAATATGTAAAGTGTGCATGAAAAGTGACATAGATTAGTATGTCGCGTCTCAAGTCTCTCTAACGCGTCGTTCCGATTTCCTAAGCATGGTTATGTTATATTACGCAACGCGTGCGTAAAAAGTGGCGCTAGATTAATATTGCGTGTCTCAAGTCTCTTTAACGCGTCATTTCGATTATCATGCTTATGTCGCGCCACAAGTCTCTCTAGCGCGTCTTTCTGATTACCTAAGCATGGGTAGGTTATAGTACGCAAAGTGTGCGTGGAAAGGAGCAATTGTTTAGTATGTTGCGTCTCAAGTCTCTTTAACGTGTCGTTCGATTACCTAAGTATGGTTAGGTTATATTATGCAAAGTGTGCGTGAAAAGTGACGCTAGATTAGTATGTCCAGTCTCAAGTCTCTTTGACGCGTCGTTCCGATTACCTTAAACATGGTTAGGTTATATTACGCAAAGTGTGCGTAAAAAGTGAGGCTAGATTAGTTTGTTTTGTCTCAATTCTCTTTAACGCGTCGTTTCGATTACTATACTTATCTCGCGTCACAAGTCTCTTTAACGCGTGTTTTTGATTACCTAAGCATGCTTAGGTTATATTACGCAAACCGTTCGTTAAAAGTGATACTAGATTAGTATGTCTCGTCACAAGTCTCTTTAACGCATCGTTCCGATTACCTATGCATGGTTAGCTTATATTATGCAAGGTGTGCGAGAAGAGGGACTCTATATAAGTATGTCGTTTCACAAGTCTCTTTAACGCGTCATTCCAATTACCTATTCACGGTTAGGTTATATTCAGCAAAGTGTGCGTAAAAAGTAACGCTAGATTAGTATGTCGCATACAAGTATATTTAATGCCTCGTTCCGATTACCTAAGCATGGTTAGGAAAGTGGCGCTAGATTAGTATGTCGCGTCTCAATTCTCATTAACGAGTTTTTCCGATTACCTAAGCATGGTTAGGTTATATTACGAGAAGTGTGCATGAAAAGTTACGCTAGATTAGTATGTCGTGTCTCAAGTATATTTAACGCGTCGTTCCGATTACCTTAGCATGATAAGGTTATATTAAGCAAAGTGTGCGTATAAAGTGACACTAGATTAGTATGGCGCGTCTTATGTCTATCTAACGCGTCGTTCCGATTACAGGTTATATTATGCAAAGTTTGCGTGAAAAGTCACGCTATATTAGTATGTTTTGTCTCAAGTCTCTTTAACGCGTCGTTTCGATTACCATGCTTATCTCGCGTCACAAGTCTCCTTAACGCGTCGTTCCAATTACCTAATAATGGTTAGGTTATATACGCAAAGTGTGCGTGAAAAGTGACTTAAGATTAGTATGTCGCGTCTCAAGTCTCTCTAACGCGTTGTTTCAATTTCCTAAGCATGGTTAGGTTATATTAAAGTGTGCGTAAAAAGTGACGCTAGATTAGTATGTCGCGTCTATGGTCTTTCTAACGCGTCGTTCTGATTTCCTAATAATGGTTAGGTTACATTGCGCAAAGTGTGCGTAAAAAGTAACGGTAGATTAGTATACCGCGTCTCAAGTCTTTCTAACGCGTCGTTTCGATTACCTAAGCATGATTAGGTTATAATACGTAAAGTTTGCGTGAAAAGTGACGCTAGATTTGTATGTCGCTTCTCAAGTCTGTTTAACGTGTCGTTTCGATTACCATGCTTATGTCGCGTCACAAGTCTCTCTAACGCATCGTTTCTATTACCTAAGCATGTTTTGGTTATAGTACGCAAAGTGTGTGTGAAAAGGATCAATAGATTAGTATGTCGCGTTTCAAGTCTCTTTAACGTGTCGTTCCTATTACCTAAGCATGGTTAGGTTATATTAAGCAAAGCATGCGCGAAAAGAGACGCTAGATTAGTACGTCCAGTGTTAAGTCTATTTAACTCTTTATTCAGATTACCTAAGCATGGTTAGGGTATATTACGCAAAGTGTGCGTAAAACATGACGCTAGATTAGTATGTTTCCTCTCAAGTCTCATTAATGCGTCATTTCGATTACCATACTTATCTCGCGTCATTTCGATTACCATACTTATCTCGCGTCATAAATCTCTTTAACGCGTCGTTCTGATTACCTAAGCATGGTTAGGTTATATTACGCAAAGTGTGGGCGACAAGTGACGTTTGATTAGTATGTCTCGTCTCAAGCCTCTCTAACGCGTTGTTCCGATTTCCTAAGCATGGTTAGGTTATATTACGAAAAGTGTGCGTGAAAAGTGACGCTAGATTAGTATGTCGCGTCTCAAGTCTCTTTAACTCGTCGTTTTGATTACCATGCTTATGTCGCGTCACAAGTCTCTTTAACGCGTTGTTCTGATTATCTAAGCACGGTTACCTTATATTACGCAAAGAGTGCGTGAAAAGTGACGCAAGATTAGTATATTGCGTCTCCAGTCTCTTTAACACGTCGTCCGATTACCCAAGAATGGTTAGGTTATAGTACGCAAAGTTTTCGAGAAAGGTAACGCTAGATTAGTATGTCGCGTCTCAAGTCTCTTTAACGCATCGTTCCGATTACCTAAGCATGGTTATGTTATATTAGGCAAAGTCTGCGTAAAAAGTGACGTTTGATTAGTATGCCGCGTCTCAAGTCTCTCTAACGCGTCGTTCCGATTTCCTAAGTATGGTTAGGTTATATTATGCAAAGTGTGCGTGAAAAGTTCAACTAGATTAGTATGTCGCGTCTCAAGTCTTTCTAACGCTTCGTTCCGATTTCCTAAGCATGGTTATATTATATTAAAAAGTGACGCTAGATTAATATTGCGTGTCTATATTCTCCTTAATGCGTCGTTTCGATTACCATGCTTATGTCGCGTCACAAGTCTCTCGAACGCGTCGTTCCAATTACCTAAGCTGGTAATGTTAAATTACGGAAAGTGTGCGCGAAAAATGACAATAGATTAGTATCTCGCATCTCAAGTCTATTTAACGCCTAGTTCCAATAACTTATGCGTGATTAGGTTATATTACGCAAAGTGTGCGTGGAAAATGACAATAGATTAGTATGCCGCGTCTTAAGTCTATCTAACGCGTCGTTTCGATTACTTAAGTATGGTTAGGTTATATTACGCAATGTGTGCGTGAAAAGTGACGCTAAATTAGTATGTCGCGTCTCAATTCTCTTTATCGCGTTGTTTCGATTTTCTAAGCATTGTTAGGTTTTGTTACGCAAGTTGTTCGTGGAAAGTAACGCTAGATTAGTATGTCGCATCTCAAGGATCTTTAATGCATCGTTACGATTACCTAAGCATGGTTAGGTTATATTATACAAAGTTGGTGTGAATAGTGACTCTAGATTAGTATGTCGTGTCTCTAGTCTCTTAACGCGTTGTTTCGATTACCATGCTTATGTCGCATCACAAGTTTCTCTAACGTGTCCGATTACCTAAGCATGGTTAGGTTATAGTACGCAAAGTGTGCGTGAAAAATAACAATATATTTGTATGTCGCGTATAAAGAGACTTTAACGCGTCATTCCGATTACTTAAGCATGGTTAGGTTATATTACGCAAACTGTGCGTGAAAAGTGACAATAGATTAGTATGTCGCATATTAAGTCTATTTAACGCGTCTTTCCGATTACCTAAGCATGGTTAGGTTATATTACGAAAAGTGTGTGTAAAAATAGACGCTATCGCGTCTAAATTCTCTTTAACTTGTTTTTCTGATTGCCTAAGCATTGCTAGGCAAAGCTTGCCTGGAAAGTGACGCTAGATTAGTATGTCACATCTCAAGGCTCTTTAATGCATCGTTCCGATTACCTAATCTTGTTTAGGTTATATTATGCAAACTTTGCATGAAAACTGGCGCTAGATTAGTATGTCGCATCTTAAGTCTCTTTAACGCGTCATTTCGATTATCATGCTTATGTCGCGTCAAAAGTCTCTCTAACGCGTCGTTCTCATTACATAAGCATGGTTAGGTTAAATTACGCAAAGTGTGCATGAAAAGTGATGCAAGATTAGTATGTCGTGTCTCAATTCTCTTTAACGCGTTGTTTCGATTACTTAAGCATGGTTAGGTTATATTCCACAAAGCGTTCGTGAAAAGTGACGCTAAATTAGTATGGCGCGTCTCAATTCTCTTTAACAAGTTGGTCCAATTATCGTGCGTGAAAAGTGACGATAGATTAGTATGTTGCGTCACAAGTCTCTTTAATGGGTCATTCCGATTACCTAAGCATGGTAAGGTTATATTACGCAAAGAGTGCGTGAAAAGTGATGCTAGATTAGTATGTCGCGTCTCAAGTCTCTTTAACGCGTCGTTCCGATTACCCAAGAATGGTTAGGTTATATTACGCAAAGTGTGCGAAAAAAGTCACGCTAGATTAGTATGTAACGTCTCAAGTCTCTTTAACGCGTCGTTCCGATTACCTAAGCATGGTTAGGTTAGATTACGCAAGGTGTGCGAGAGAAGGGACGCTAGATTAGTATGTCGCGTCTCGAGGATTTAATGCGTCGTTCCGATTACCTAAGCATGGTTAGGTTATATTATGCAAAGTTGGGGTGAAAAATGACCCTAGATTAGTACGTCGCATCTCAAGTCTCTTTAACGCGTCGTTTCGATTACCATGCATAGGTCGCATCACAAGTCTCTCTAACGCGTCGTTCCGATTACCTAAGCATGGTTAGGTTATATTACGCAAGGTGTGCGTGAAAGTGAAGCTAGATTAGTATGTCGCGTCTCAAGGCTCTTTAATGGGTCGTTCTGATTACCTAATTATGATTAGGTTATAATAAGATAACCTAACCATGCATACCTTGCGTCACTTTTCTAGCGTCACTTTTCACGCACACTTTTATGATTATGATTAGAGACTTGAGACGCAACATACTAATCTAGCGTCACTTTTCACTCACACTTTGCATAAAATAACCTAACCATGCATAAGTAATCGTAACAATGCGTTAAAGAGACTTGAGACGCGACATACTAATCTATTGTCACTATTCACGCACTCTTTGCGTAATATAACCTAACCATGCTTAGGTAATCGGAACGACGCGTTAAAGAGACTTGAGACTTGACATACTAATCTATTTTCACTTTTCGCTCACACTTTGCGCAATATAACCTAACCATGCTTAAATAATCGGAACAACGCGTTAAAGAAACTTGAGACACGACATACTAATTTAGCGTCACTATTCACGCACTCTTTGCGCAATATAACCTAACCATGCTTAGGTAATCGAAACGACGCGTTAAAGAGACTTGAGACGCGACATACTAATCTATTTTCACTTTTCGATCAAACTTTGCGCAATATAACCTAACCATGCTTAAATAATTGGAACAACGCGTTAAAGAGACTTGAGACACGACATACTAATCTAGCGTCACTATTCACGCACTCTTTGCGCAATATAACCTAACCATGCTTAGGTAATCGGAATGATGCGTTAAAGAGACTTGAGACGCGACATACTAATCTAGCGTCACTTTTCACGCACACTTTGCGTCATATAACCCAACCATGCTTAGGTAATCGGAACGACGCGTTAAAGAGACTTGAGACACGACACACTAATCTAGTGTCAGTTTTCACGCACACTTTGTGTAAAATAACCTAACTTTGCTTAGGTAATGGGAACAAAGCGTTAAATAGACTTGAGACGCGACATCCTAATCTAGTTGACCTATACAAGCATTCTTTGCGTAATACAACCTAACCATGCTTAGGTAATCGGAACGACGCGTTTAAGATACTCGAGACTCGACATACTAATCTATTATCGGAACGACCCGTTAGAGAGACTTGTGATGCGACATAAGCATGGTAATCGAAACGACGGCGTTAAAGAGACTTGAGATGCGACATACTAATCTAGCGTCACTTTTCGCGCACACTGTGTAATATGACGTAAACATGCTTAGGTAATCGTAACGACGCGTTATTGAGACTTGCGACGCGATATACTAATCTAGCGTCACTTTTTATGCACACTTTGCATAATATAACCTAACCTTCTTAGGTAATCGGAACGACGCGTTAGAGAGACTTGTGACGCGACTTAAGCATGGTAATCAAAACGTCGCGTTAAAAAGAGACTTGCGTAATTTAACCTAACCATGCTTAGGTAATCAGAACGACGAATTAAAGAGACTTGAGAAGCGACATACTGATCTAGCGTCACTTTTCAAGCACACTTTGTGTAATATAACCTAACCATGCTCAAGTAATCGGAACAACGAGTTAAAGAGACATGACACGCGACATACTAATCTAGCGTCACTTTTCATGCACATTTTGCGTAATAAAACCTAACCATGCTTAGGTAATCGGAACGACGCGTTAAAGAGACTTGAGACGCAACATACTAACCTAGTAGCAGTTTTCACGCATACATTGCGTAATATAACCTAACCATGCTTAGGTAATCGGATTGACGCGTTAAAGAGACTTGGGACGCGACATACTAATCTAGTGTCACTTTTCACGCACACTTTGCGTAAAATAACCTAACCGTGCTTAGGTAATCGGAACGATGCGTTAAAGAGACTTGAGACGCGACATACTAATCAATTGTTAATTTTCACGCTCAATGTCCGTAATATAACCTAAGCATGCTTTGGTAATCGGAACGACTTGTTAGAGAGACTTGTAACATGACATAAGCATGGTAGTCGAAACAAAGCGTTAAAGAGACTTGAGACGCGCCACACTAATATAACGTCACTTTTCACGCACACGTTGCGTAATATAAGCTAACCATGCTTAGGTAATCGTAACGACGAGTTAAAGAGACTTGTGACGCGACATACTAATTTAGCGACATTTTTAACGCGCACTTGGCGTAATGTAACATAACCATGCTTAGGTAATCGCAACGACGCGTTAAAGAAACTTGAGACGCGACATACTAATCTAGCGTCACTTTTCACGCACACTTTGCGTAATATAACCTAACCATGTTCAGGTAATAAGAACGATGCATTAGAGACTTGAGACGCGGCATAGGCATGGTAATCAAAACGACACGTTAAAGAGACTTGAGACGCACCATAGCGTCACTTTTTACGCAGAATTTGCGTAATATAACCTAACCATATTGTCCGTTTTCACGAACACTTTGCGTAATATAACCTAAACATACGTAGGTAATTGGAACGACGCATTAAAGAGAGTGGAGACACTACATACTAATCTAGCGTCACTTTTCATGCACACTTTGCGTAATATAACCTAAACAATGCTTAGGTAATCGAAACGCGCGTGAAAGAGACTTGAGACGCGCCATACTAATCTAATGTCACTTTTCATGCACACTTTGCGTAATACAACCTAACCATGCTTAGGTAATCGGAACAACGCGTTAAAGAGACTTAAGACGTGACATACTAATCTAGCGTCACTTTTCACGACACTCTGCGTAACCTAACCTAACCATGCTTAGCTAATCGGTACAACGCGTTGAAGAGAATTACGATGCGACATGTAAATCTAACGTCACTTTCCACGCACACTTTGCGTAATATAACCTAACCATGCTTAGGTAATCGGAACGACGCGTTAAATAGAAGTGTGACACAACATACTGATTTATTGTTACTTTTCACGCACAGTTTGCGTAATATAACCTAACCATGCTTAGGTAATCAGAACAACGCGTTAAAGAGAATTGAGACGCGACATACTTATTTAGCGTAATGTTTCACGCACACTTTGCGTAATATAACCTAACCATGATTAGGTAATCGGAGCGACGCGTTAAATAGATGTGAGACGAGACATCCTAATCTATTGTCATTTTTCACGCACAGTTTGCGTAATATGACCTAACCATTCTTAGGTAATCGAAACTACGCGTCAGAGAGACTAGTGACGCAACATAAGCATGGTAATCCAAATGACGAGTTAAAGAGACATGAGACGCGACATGCTAATATAGCGTCACTTGTCAGGCACACTTTGTGTAAAATAACCTGACCATGCTTAGGTAATCGGAACCACACGCTAAAGAGGAATGAGAGGCGACATACTAATCTAGCGTCACTTGTCATGCACACTTTGCGTAAAATAACCTAATCATGCTTAGGTAATCGGAACAACGTGTTAAAAAGGATTAAGACGCGACATACTAATCTAGCGTCTAATTTCGTTTGCGTGATGTAACAACGTGTTACAGAGACTTAAGACGCGACATACTAATCTAGCGTCTAATTTCACGCACACTTTGCGTAATGTAACCTAACTATGCTTAGGTAATCACAACATAAGCATGGTAATGAGAACGACGAGTTAAAGTGACTTAAGACGCGACATACTAATCTAGCGACACTTTTCAGGCACACTTTGCGTAAAATAACCTGACCATAGGTAATCGGAACCACACGCAAAAGAGAATTGAGACGCGACCTACTAATCTAGCGTCACTTTTCACGCACACTTTGCGTAAAATAACCTCATCATGCTTAGGTAATCGAAACAACGCGTTAAAGAGACTTAAGACGCGACATACTAATCTAGTATCTCTTTTCACACACACTTTGCGTAATATAACCTAACTATCCTTAGATAATTAGAACGACGCGTTAAAGAGACTTGCGACGCGACATACTAATCTAGCGTCACGTTTCACGCACACTTTGCGTAATATAACCTAACCATGCCTAGGTAATCGGAAAGAGGCGATAAAGAGACTTGAGACGCGACATACTAATCTAGCGTAACTTTTCACGCACACTTTGCATAATATAACCTAACCATGCTTAGGTAATCGGAACAACGCGTTAAAGAGAATTGAGACGCGACATACTAATCTAGTGTAACTTTTCACGCAGACTTCGCGTAATATAACCTAACCATGCTTTGATAATCAGAACGACGCGTTAAATAGACTTAAGAAGCGACATACTAATCTAGCGTCACTTTTCACGTACACTTTCTGTAAAGTAACCTAACCATTCTTAGGTAATCGGTACAACGCGTTAAAGAGAATTGAGATGCGACATACTAATCTTGCGTCATTTTCCATGCACACTTTGCGTAATATAACCCAACCATGCTTCGGTAATCGGAACGACGCGTTAAATAGACTTGAGACGCGACATACTAATGTTTGTTACTTTTGACGCACACTTTTCGTGAAGTAACCTAACCATCCTTAGGTAATCGGTACAATGCGTGAAAGAGACTTGAGACGCGACATACTAATGTAGCGTCATTTTTCACGCACACTTTTCGTAAAATAACCTAACCATGCTTAGATAATCGGAACGACGCGTTAAAGAGACTTCAGAGGCGACATACTAATCTAGCGTCACTTTTCACGCAAACTTTGCTTACTATAACCTAACCATGCTTAGGAAATCGGAACGACGCATTATAGAGACATGAGTAGCGACATATTAATCTAGTATCACTTTTCACGCACACTTTGCGTAATATAACCTAACCATGCTTACATAATCGGAAAGACGCGTTAAAGAGACTTGAGACGCAACATACTAATCTAGCGTCCCTTTTCACGCACACTTCACGTAATATAAACTAACCATGCTTAGGTAATCGGAATACGCATTAAAGAGACTTGAGACGCGTCATACTAATTTAGCGTCACTTTTCACGCACACTTTGTGTAAATTAACCTAACCTTGCCTAGGTAATCGGAACGACGAGTTAAAAAGACTTGAGATGCTACATACTAAGACATTGTCACTTTTCAAGCACACTTTGCGTAATATATAATCTAACCATGCTTAGGTAATCAGAACGACGCGTTTGAGACACTTGTGATGCGACATAAGCACAGTAATCGAAACGACGCGTTAAAGAGACTTGAAACGAGCCATACTAATCTAGCGTCACTTATTACGCACGCTTTGCGTACTATCACCTAACCATGCTTAGGTAATCAGAACGACGCATCATAGAGACTTGAGTAGCGAAATATTAATCTAGCGTAACGTTTCACGCACACTTTGCGTAATATAACCTAACTATGCTTAGGTAATCGGAACGACGGGGTAATAAGCATGGTAATCAAAACGACGCGTTAAAGAGACTTGAGACGCAAGATACTAATATAGCGTTACTTTTCACACAGACATTGGCGTAATATAACCTAACCATAATTAGGTAAACGGAACGACGCATTAAAGAGCATTGAGATGCGACATACTAATCTAGCGTCACTTTTCACACACACCTTGCGTAACATAACCTAACCATATCAGAACGACACATTAAAGAGACTTGAGAAGCGATATACTAATCTACCGTCACTTTTCAGCACACTTTGCGTAATATAAGCTTTCCATGCTTAGGTAATTGGAACGAGGTGTTAAAGAGACTTGAGATGCGATATACTAATCTACCGTCACTTTTTTACGCACACTTTGCGTAATATAACGCAACCATGCTTAGGAAATCAGAACGACGTGTCAAAGAGACTTGACACGCGTCGTACTAATCTAGCGTCACTTTTCACGCACACTTTGCGTAATATAACCTAACCATGATTAGGAAATCGGAACGACGCGTTAGTGAGACTTGAGGTAGGATATACTGATCTAGCGTCACTTTTCATGCACACTTTGCGTAATATAACATAACCATGCTTAAGTAATCACAATGACGAGTTAAAGAGACTTGTGACGCGAGATAAGCATGGTAATCGAAACGACGCGTTAAAGGGACTTGAGAGGCGACATACTAATATAACGTCACTTTTCACGCATACTTTGCGTGATATAGCCTAACCATGCTTAGATAATCGGAACGATGCGTTAGAGAGAGACTTGTGACGCGACATAAGCATGGTAATCGAAACAACGCGTTAAAGAGACTTGAGACGCGACATACTAATCTAGCGTCACTTTTAACGGACTCTTTGCGTAGTATAACCTAACCATGCTTAAGTAATTGGAACGACGCATTAAAGAGCCTTGAGACGCGACATACTAATCTAACGCAACTTTTAACGCACAGCTTGCGTAATATAACCTGATGCTTAGGTAATCAGAACGACACGTTAAAGAGACTTGAGATGCGACATACTAATCTAACGTAACTTTTAGAGCACACTTTGCGTAATATAAACTAACCATGCTTAGGTATTCGGAACGACGCGTTAGAGAGACTTGAGGTAGGATATATTGATCTAACGTCACTTTTCACGCACACTTTGCGTAATATAACATAATCATCTTAGGAAATCAGAACACGTGTTAGAGAGACTTGACACGTGACATACTAGTTTAGCGTTGCTTTTCACGCACACTTTGCGTAATATAACCTAACCATGCTTGGGAAATCGGAACGATCGTTAGAGAGACTTGAGATACGATATACTAATCTAGCATCACTTTTGAAGAACACTCTATGTAATATCACCTAGCCATGCTTAGGTAATCACAACGACGCGCTAAAGAGACTTGTGACGCAAGATAAGAATGGTAATCGAAACGACGCGTTAAAGAGACTTGAGACGCGACATAAAAATCTAGCATCACTTTTCACGCACACTTTCTGTAAAATAATCTAACCATACTTAACTAATCAGAACGACGCGTTAAAGAGACCTGAGACGCGGCATACTGATCTAGCGTCACTTTTCACGCACACTTTGCGTAATAATAACATAACCATGCTTAGGTAATCGAAATGACGCGTTAGAGAGACTTATGGTGCGACATAAGCATGGTAATTGGAACGACGCGTTAAAGTGACTTGAGACGCGACATACTAATCTAGCGTCACTTTTCACACACACTTTGC
Source organism: Mercurialis annua (assembly GCF_937616625.2). Taxonomy (NCBI): domain Eukaryota; kingdom Viridiplantae; phylum Streptophyta; class Magnoliopsida; order Malpighiales; family Euphorbiaceae; genus Mercurialis; species Mercurialis annua. Next base: position 44,335,692 of record NC_065572.1, read on the forward strand.
GTAATATAAACTAACCATGCTTAGTCGGAACAACGCGTTAGATACAATTGAGACGCGATATACTAATCTAGCGTCACTTTTTAAGCAAACTTTGCGTACTATAACCTAACCATGGTTAGGTAATCGCAACGCCGCTTTAAATCGACTTGAGATGCGACATACTAATTAATTGTGACTTTTCACGCACACGTTGCGTAATATAACCTAACCATGCTTAGGAAATCGGAACGACGCGTTAAAGAGACTTGAGGTAGGATATACTAATCTCGCATCACTTTTCACGCACACTTTGCGTAATATAACCTAACCATGCTTAGGTAATCGTAACGACGCGTTAAAGAGACTTGTGACGCGAAATAAGCATGGTAATCGAAACGACGCGTTAAAAAGACTTGAGACCCGACATACTAATCTAGCGTTACTTTTCACGCACACTTTGCGTAAAATAACCTAACCATTCTTAGGTAATCGGAATGACGCGTTAAATAGACGTAAGATGCGACATACTATTGTCATTTTTCACGCACACTTTGCGTAATATAACCTAACCATGCTTAAGTAATCGAAACGACGCATTACACAGATTTGTGACGCGACATAAGCATGGTTGGAACGACGAATTAAAGTGACTCGAGACGCGCCATTCTAATCTAGCGTTACTTTTCACGCACATTTTGCGTAAAATAACCTAACCATGCTTAGGTAATCAGAAGCACGCGTTATAGAGAATTGAGACGCTACATACTAATCTAGCGTCTCTTTTCACGCACACTTTGCGTAATATAACCTAACTATGCTTAGGTAACTGGCGTCGTATACTAATCTAGCTTATCTAGCGTAACTATTCACGCACACTTTGCGTAATATAACCTAACCATTCTTAATTAATGGGAACGACGCGTTAAATAGAATTGATACTCGACATACTAATGTATTGTTACTTTTCACGCACACTTTCCGTAAAGTAACCTAACCATCCTTAGGTAATCGGTACAACGCGTTAAAGAGAATTGAGACACAATATACTAATCCAGCGTCACTTTCCACGAATACTTTGCGTAATATAACTAACCATGCTTAGGTAATCGGAACAACGCGTTAAATAGACATGAGACTCGACATACTAATATATTGTTACTTTTCACGCACAGTTTGCGTAATATATAACCTAACCATGCTTAGGTAATTGGAAAGACGCGTTAGAGAGAGACTTGTGACGCGACATAAGGATGGTAATCGAAACGACGCGTTAAAGAGACTTGAGAGGCGACATACTAATATAGCGTCACTTTTCACGCACACGTTGCGTAATATAACCTAACCATGCTTAGGTAATCGGAACGACGCGTTAAAGATCCTTGAGACGCGACATACTAATCTAGCGAATATAACCTATCCATGCTTAGGTAATCAGAACGACACGTTGAAGAGACTTGAGACGCGACATACTAATCTAACATAACTTTTCACGCACACTTTGCGGAATATAACCTAACCATGCTTAAGTAATCGGAACGACGTGTTAAAGAGACTTGAGAAACGTAATACTAATCTAGCGTCACTATTTACACACACTTTGCGTAATATAACCTAACCATGCTTGGGAAATCGAAACGGCGCGTTAAAGAGATTTGAGATGCGACATACTAATCTAAAGTCACTTTTAACGCACACTTTGTGTAAAATAACCAAATCATGCTTAGGTAATCGGAACGACGCGTTAAAGACACCTGAGACGCGGCATACTAATCTAGCGTCACTTTTCACGCACACTTTGCGTAAGAGTAACCTAACCATGCTTAGGTAATCGAAACGACGTGTTAGAGAGACTTGTAACCCGACATAAGCATGGTAATCGGAACGACACGTTAAAGTGACTTGAGACCCGACATACTAATCTAACGTCACTTTTCACGCACACTTTGCGTAATATAACCTAACCATGCTTAGTTAATTGGAACAACGCGTTAAATAGAATTGAGAGAGCGATATACTAATCTAGCGTCAGTTTTCAAGCAAGCTTTGCGTACTATAACCTAATCATGGTTAGGTAATCGCAACGTCGCTTTTAATCGACTTGAGACGCGACATAATAATTAATTGTGACTTTTAAGCACACTTTGCGTAATATAACCTAGCCATGCTTAGGAAATCGGAACGACGCGTTAGATAGACTTTAGGTAGGATATACTAATCTAGCGTCAATTTTCACTCACACTTGGCGTAATATAACCTAACCATTCTTAGGTAATCGCAACGACGCGTTAAAGAGACTTAGGACGCGGGATAAGCATGGTAATCGAAACGACACGTCAAAGACACTTGAGACGCGACATACTTATCTAGCGTCACTTTTCACGCACACTTTGCATAATATAACCTAACCATTCTTATGTAATCGGAACGACGTGTTAAATAGACATAAGACGCGACATACTAATGTCATTTTTCACGCATACTTTGCGTAATATAACCTAACCATACTTAGGTAATCGAAACGACGCATTACACAGACTTGTGACGCGACATAAGCATGGTAATTGTAACAACGAGTTAAAGTGACTTGAGACGCGACATACTATTCTAGCGTCAACGCACACTTTGGGTAAAATAACCTAACCATGCTTGGGTAATCGGAACCACGCATTAAATAGACGTAAGACGCGACATACTAATGTAGCGTCACTTTTCACGCACACTTTGAGTAAAATAACCTAATCATGCTTAAGTAATCGGAACAACGCGTTAAAGTGAATTGAGACGCGACATACTAATCTAGCGTCTCTTTTCACGCACACTTTGCGTAATATAAACCAACCATGCATAGGTAATCGGAACGACGCGTTAGAGAGACTTGTGACGCGACATAAGCATGGTAATCGAAACGACGCGTTAGAGAGACTTGAGACGCGCCATCCTAATCTAGCGTCACTTTTTACGCACACTTTGCGTAATATAACCTAACCATGCTTAGGTAATCAGAACGACGCGTTAAAGAGACTTGTGACTCAACATATCTAGCGTCACTTTTCACGCATACGTTGCGTAATATAACCTAATCATGCTTAGGTAATCGGAAGGATGCGTTAAACAGACTTGAGACGCGAAATACTAATCTATAGTCACTTTTCACGCACTCTTTGTGTAATATAACCTAACCATGCTTAGGTAATCGGAACGACGCGTTAAAGAGACTTGAGACACGGCATATTAATCTATTGTTACTTTTCACGCACACTTTGCGTACTATAACCTAGCCATGCTGAGGAAATCGGAACTGTTGGCGCAGCGGGAGGCGCGGGTCCGAATCGTATATTTCAATTCAAAATCGAAATTCCAACAATCCGGATCCTAAAGTTGATCATATCAACAAAAAATGGATCGTCGTATCATTTATTAATTAAAGCACGCATCTAGAAATCGTAAGAAGAATACCTATGTCGATTCTCCAACGATTCTTGTAGTCCCGAAAGTACGGCGACCTCAACCTCGTCCACACGAGTATGCGTCCGATTGAATCCTCGCCTTGAAGTAATCCTGCAAGAGTTCCTCTTGCCGAGCAGCCCTAAGCTCAAACTTTCGCCGCGATCACTACCTTGCTCGGATGTATGAAAAAACGTCGCCAAGTTTTTCCCGTGATTGATGAATACTTGAACTCCTTCAAGTGCTTTCTCTCTCTACAACTTTGTAGTGAGATGTGTGTTGTGTGTTTTGAAATGAGCAAGGACATGCTCTATTTATAGGCTAGAGCATGCCTTAAGAATGCAACACCTTGCATGCTAGGTGTCACACACCAAGCAAAGGTGTTGCCACCACATGACACCTTTCATGTGGTGACATCACATAGGTGACATCATATAGGTGATGTCATCATATGACATCACATATAAGCTTATTTCCTTATCTCATTACTTCACCATGACATCATCATTCCATTAGCTTATGATTAATGATTTAAGTATCATTAATTACACTAATTAATTACTTAAGCCATTTAATCATAAAACTTGGTTAAAATATAATTAGGTTCCTACTAATTTATAACTCTTATAAATTAGTCCCTAATTAACTTGGACATAGTACAATTAGGTTCCTACTAATTTATAACTCTTACAAATTAGTCCCTAATTTGTACTTGTTTTTCATCTTAGATTAATTTCCGAGATATGCTAGTATCTATATGAAATCGATCTTTTGTAAACTCAATCGGTTGCACACTCTATTGTGTGTGACTAACTAGGTTCACATCTATATGGCAACGAGAGTCATAAGAAACGCCTTTCTTATATTAAATAATTAAATCCCATTTAATTATTAATTCTCGTAGATCGAGAGTGACATCTAGCAACATATCACGACCCCCAAATAGAGATGAATGTTTCGATGCATTCTTTATGAACCATTGTTCATAATACCGTACACTCAAAATTCCCTTCATCTAAGATTCCAATCTCGACTAGTGTCACGGTTAAGTCAAACACTGTTTGTCTTGATCATATGACCTCATCTCTCAGTTCTAATTCTTGATAAATATGACTTCCACTAGAAACAACTTTCTATGTAAGTCATATACACCTGCGCAGGTTTTATCATCCATCAAGAACAATTTGAGATAGCATAGAATCTTGTCTCTGTTCATCCAGAGTGATGAATCCTTTCTAGGTTAAATCCCTATCTCCATATACAACTAACTAAAGCCAACACATCCCGCGGCTCTAGCTCATGAAAGATCTAGAGTTAAGGAGTATCAAACTCTAATCACCTATATACAAGATAGTGTCACCGCAAGTCAAAGGACATATGTACAATTATGAACTAGATGACATTAAATTGACTTTAATGAATTACCATGTATAAGTCATCTAGCGTCACTTGTTCGACTCACTCAACACCTTGAGTGTCCACATGTTTATTCTGATCCCCATCAAGTAGTATGAGACTCACTACTTCCTATAATTAGTAACTCTTTACTAATCAGGAGAATAAACAGAGGTGACGATCTTTTCGGGATAATGCGATGCCCTTATTCGTAGGACCCCATCGATCGTGAACGATTATTTAGATCACTTGTATAATAGAATCTGTCACTCATATTCTTACTACCTTAAGAATAGATTCTATCACAATGTGATAAGGACAATATGTATTAAATAAACACTTAGTCAATGAGACACTTAGTTCAAATAAAAACATATATATCATTGCCAATGGGATTTGTTTATACAAGAATAAATACAAAATGGCCCTAGGGCACAAACTACCAACAATCTCCCACTTGCACTAGTGCCATTGGCTACTATATCTAAGCCCCATCTTCTCAAGATGTAAATCTAATTGACTCTGGGTCATGGGCTTTGTCAGTGGGTCAGCCGTGTTTTCGGCTGATGCTATCTTTTGGAGAGACACATCTCCTTTTCCAACAATTTCTCGGATAATATGATATCGCCTTTCTATGTGTTTGGATTTTTGGTGAGACCGGGGTTCCTTTGCCTGGGCTATAGCACCATTGTTGTCGCAGAAAAGAGGAACCGCCGACTCAATGGTAGGAACCACACCAAGTTCAGAAACAAACTTCTTAATCCAAACAGCTTCCTTTGCAGCATCTGATGCCGCAATATACTCGGCTTCTGTAGTGGAATCTGCAGTGGTTTCTTGTTTGGAACTCTTCCAACTAACTGCTCCTCCATTACATGTGAATACGAATCCAGATATAGACTTACGATCGTCTATATCTGATTGAAAATCAGAATCTGTAAAGCCATCTATTTTAAGATCACTTCCTCCATATGTTAAGACCATATCTTTAGTTCTTCTCAAGTACTTAAAGATATTCTTAACTGTCATCCAGTGTTCTGAACCTGGATTGGATTGATATCTGCTAGTCAAACTAACTGCATAGGCAATATCTGGCCGCGTACACAACATAGCGTACATAAGACTACCAATTGCCGAAGCATATGGTATCTTTGCCATTTCAACTCTTTCTTCAGAAGTCTTTGGAGACGTTTCCTTCGAAAGGTGAATTCCATGCCTAACAGGAATCAATCCTCTCTTAGAATTTTCCATATTGAACTTTTTCAATATCTTTTCTAAGTAGAGCCTTTGGGAGAGACCAATCATTCTCTTAGATCTATCTCTATAGAGTCTAATACCGAGAATGTAAGTCGCTTCTCCGAGGTCTTTCATGGAAAAAGTTTTGGACAACCAAAGCTTTACAGAGGTTAACATACCGACATCATTTCCTATTAGTAAAATATCATCTACGTATAAGACTAGGAAAGTAATTGCACTCCCACTAACCTTCTTGTAAACACATGGTTCATCTTCGTTTTTGATAAACTCGTAACTCTTTACAGCTTCATCAAAACGACGATTCCAACTCCTCGAAGCTTGCTTCAATCCATATATGGATCGTTTTAGTTTACACACCTTGGAACCTTCTTCGGATTCAAAACCCTTAGGTTGTTCCATATAGATTTCCTCCTCAATATGTCCATTAAGGAATGCGGTCTTGACATCCATTTGCCAAACCTCATAATCTAAATGTGCAGCTATGGCAAGAAGAATCCGGATGGACTTAAGCATGGCTACCGGCGAGAAAGTCTCTTCATAATCGACTCCTTGCCTCTGGCGAAACCCTTTCGCAACAAGCCTAGCTTTAAAAGTTTCCACTTTTCCATCAGCACCAAGTTTACGCTTGAAGATCCATTTGTTCCCTATTGGTATAATCCCTTCGGGTGGATCAACTAGCTCCCATACTTGGTTACTGTACATGGAATCCATTTCGGATTTCATAGCTTCAAGCCATCTTGAAGAATCTATATCACATATAGCTTCCTCAAAAGTAGAGGGATCAACTATTTGATCATCTTCTTCATGAATGAAAAACTCTTGTATATCATGAAGAAAACCATATCTCACTGGTGGATGAGATACCCTACTTGATCTTCGAGGTGTTTCTGTAGATTTTACTAATTCTGGTTCACTATGGGTTTGATCAATCTCCATTGTATCATTTTGTTGGTCTTTAGATGATCCCTCATCTAATTCTATATTCCTTCCTTTGCCCCCTTCTTGAATAAACTCTTTTTCAAGAAATTGGGCATCCCGACTAACCTTAATGGTTTGTTCGGATGGAATATAGAAATAATATCCTAAACTGTCTTTAGGATAACCAACGAACCTTCCCATGATTGATCTCGATTCCAACTTGTCGGTTATCAACTTTTTAATATATGCCGAACATCCCCAAATCTTAATATGCTTAAGACTTGGTTCCTTACCATACCATATCGCATACGGTATTCTCGGAGTGGATTTAGTTGGAACTCGATTTAGAATATAATTTGCGCTAAGAAGTGCATGACCCCATAATGAAATGGGTAAATCAGTATAGCTCATCATTGATCGTACCATGTCTAACAATGTACGATTCCTCCGTTCTGATACACCATTCAATTGTGGTGTTCCCGGAGGAGTCAGTTGGGAAATAATACCGCATTCTTTTAAGAATGTACCAAATTCCGTACTCAAGTATTCACCTCCTCGATCAGATCGAAGGATTTTAATACTTTTTCCAATTTGGTTTTCTACTTCATTTTTGAAATCTTTGAATTTTTCAAAAGCTTCACTCTTGTTCTTCATAAGAACAACATATCCATACCGTGATAAATCATCGGTGAAGGTAATGAAGTATAAATAACCACCTCGTGCCATTTCTTTAAATGGTCCACATACATCACTATGTATGATCTCCAAAACATCTTTGGCTCTACCACTTTGTCCAACAAAGGGTGATCGGATCATCTTGCCTTTAAGACATGACTCACAAGTCGAAATTGATGCAGAATCAAGATTGCTCAATATTCCCATCTTATCCAACTTGTTAAGTCTATCTTCCGCAATATGTCCTAATCGTAAGTGCCAAAGTTGTTTCGAGGTTTGATTACTTACGGTATTTATTTCTATAACATTATTTGTATTACGAGCATCTTCATTTATACAATAAAGACCATTTTGTACATAACCATAACCAACGATTGCATTATTATAGATAATTTTACAAACATCCTTTGTAAATAGAAAATCATATCCTAATCTTGTCATACAAGAAATAGACATAATATTTCTATAAGCGTTTGGTAAGTACAAAACATGCTTATACAACAAAATAGAAGACGATCCTATAGCTTTAGCCGCAACACTTGCGTTATTTCCAAGCTTCAAGATCACTTCATCCTTGTCCAACTTCCTCTCATTTGCTAGATCCTGTAAGGATGAACAAATGTGAGAACTAGCTCCGGTATCTAATACCCAAGCTTTGGACGAGCTATTGTTATTGGAATTGAAAGAACAAGAAATAGACATTCCCTCACCGGGATTTTCATTCTTCTTGTTCTTGCCCTTAAATTCCTTATATTTGGGGCAATTTCGTTTCCAATGTCCCTCGCCCTCGCAAAAGAAACACTTTCCTTTGTTCTCCGAGGTGCGCTTCCTTTTTGCAACGGCCTTTTGGGCCTTCAAAACATTCTTCTTAGTTTTCTTCTTCTTATTCTTACTAGAAGAAGCAACCACAAGAGAAACTTCCTTTCCCTTAACATTGTTCTTTTGAGCGGTTATCAACATGCTTGATAACTCTGCAAGTGTACATTCTATCCGATTCATATAGTAATTCGTGATGAAATTACCATACGAATCCGGAAGGGATTGAAGGATCATATCCGTTTGGAGATTGAAGTCCATGATGAAATCTAGACCCTCTAGACGTTCGATACATCGAATCATCATGTTCACATGTTCTCCAACATCCTTTCCCTCGGAGAGCTTTGCTCGAAATAATTGCTTAGATATCTCATATCTAGCAGAACGACTTGATTCACCATACAACTCTTGTAAGTGAAACAATATTTCGCGGGCTCCCGGATATTTCTCGTGTTGCTTTTGCAACTCGTTATTCATAGATGCCAACATGTAGCACTTGGCTTGTTCGTCATCTAACTTCCACTTGCGCAATGCCTCATGTTCCTCAGGAGATGCCTCAATCGACAATGGTCCCGGAGCATTTGCCTCAAGAACATATGCTATGTGTTCACTTGCAAGAACTATTTTGAGATTTCTTAACCAATCAACAAAGTTAGGACCCACTAGTCGATTATTGTCGAGAATGCTACTTAATGGATTCGATTTCATCTTATCTTATCAACCTATGGATAGCAAAGATCTCTAATTAGTATTCGTGTTATTTTGTATATTTAACCATAATGATTTGGTCTTTATCAAAATGGCCTCCCACTATCTTTTTCGAATCCTACACTTCCAAAATAGGAAACGTGAATCTTTGTTGGAAAAGATTTCAAGTGGGTGATTGAATTCTTATATTCATTTATCTTTCCCTCAAGTACTTAATGCTATTCTTGGGATCAAAATGATATATAAGTGAACAATTACTTGTTCATCATATTTCATATGAGGTTCAATCATTTCCGGCTCCTAATGCTTTCACCCTCAAGTACTTAATGCTATTCTTAGGTTTCCACATTAGTTAAGTTTAACCCATTGAATCAACTAAGATGTATCGATTTGAATAATATACGACTCAGGTACGCCTAATTGCCTTTCTCGCCGTATATTATATCGACTACATCCGTAACATCTCATGCTTAACAATAAACTCAACAACATCTCTTGACGATATCATCTCACCCCTATGTATCCATAGCCGACAAGATGATAACTCAAAGCGTGTTAGTTTATTGCTCCAATGGAGAGCCATTGATAAACAATTTAATGATTAATCAATATAAACTTAATCTTTTAACTTTTAGGAAGATTTCTTAGGGTTTTAAGTTATTCAGGTCTCACTAAACACACAATACATTTTAGCATGCATCTCATACATATTAAAGCTAAAATTAATCATGCAATCACACATGTATGATCATGGACTTCCTAGGTCTCATTCTTTAGCCACAAAAGAATGAGCAAACTATTACATATCTCGGAAATGATTCTCTAATCATTCACTATGTAATATCTGCTTTCTTTAGGTATAGAGGAATCGTCCTAGAACCTCCGAAAGCCTCAACCGATCGCTGATCCTCGAAAAAAAAAATTTCTTTTTTATTTTACGTTTTTTTTTTTTTTTTTTTTCGAGTCGGAAACTTTTTCCCCGGGTTTAAAACCCCTTTTTCAGCATTTCGGTTTTTAGAGAAAAAAAAAATAATTTTTTTTTTCGGGCCGAAAACTTTTTCCCGGGTGTAAAATCCGTTTTTCAGCATTTTTGGTTTTTATAAAAAAAATATTATTTTTTTTTTCGGGTTTTTTTTTTTTTTTTTTTTTTCGGTTTTCGCTTTTTCCGCATATTCCGTTGATGACAACATAATGCACAAGCGAATCACGTATTGTGTTAAATGATCACATTAGAAAAATTCCCAGGATAGATTGGAGGGTCACGAGCGGACCACTTAAGTACCAATCTCCTAGACAGAATTTAATCAAATGTAATTAATATCACAATAGCATTTGTTCGTTTTTGGAAAAACAAAATCCCTCGGAATTATAAATTACATGCCCAATAATAATTCCTAAGTCCATGATTATTTATACATTTCAATCGTAAAGCGTTAATACTCGATGATACGGTGGCTCTGATACCACTGTTGGCGCAGCGGGAGGCGCGGGTCCGAATCGTATATTTCAATTCAAAATCGAAATTCCAACAATCCGGATCCTAAAGTTGATCATATCAACAACAAATGGATCGTCGTATCATTTATTAATTAAAGCACGCATCTAGAAATCGTAAGAAAAATACCTATGTCGATTCTCCAACGATTCTTGTAGTCCCGAAAGTACGGCGACCTCAAGCTCGTCCACACGAGTATGCGTCCGATTGAATCCTCGCCTTGAAGTAATCCTGCAAGAGTTCCTCTTGCCGAGCAGCCCTAAGCTCAAACTTTCGCCGCGATCACTACCTTACTCGGATGTATGAAAAAACGTCGCCAAGTTTTTCCCGTGATTGATGAATACTTGAACTCCTTCAAGTGCTTTCTCTCTCTACAACTTTGTAGTGAGATGTGTGTTGTGTGTTTTGAAATGAGCAAGGACATGCTCTATTTATAGGCTAGAGCATGCCTTAAGAATGCAACACCTTGCATGCTAGGTGTCACACACCAAGCAAAGGTGTTGCCACCACATGACACCTTTCATGTGGTGACATCACATAGGTGACATCATATAGGTGATGTCATCATATGACATCACATATAAGCTTATTTCCTTATCTCATTACTTCACCATGACATCATCATTCCATTAGCTTATGATTAATGATTTAAGTATCATTAATTACACTAATTAATTACTTAAGCCATTTAATCATAAAACTTGGTTAAAATATAATTAGGTTCCTACTAATTTATAACTCTTATAAATTAGTCCCTAATTAACTTGGACATAGTACAATTAGGTTCCTACTAATTTATAACTCTTACAAATTAGTCCCTAATTTGTACTTGTTTTTCATCTTAGATTAATTTCCGAGATATGCTAGTATCTATATGAAATCGATCTTTTGTAAACTCAATCGGTTGCACACTCTATTGTGTGTGACTAACTAGGTTCACATCTATATGGCAACGAGAGTCATAAGAAACGCCTTTCTTATATTAAATAATTAAATCCCATTTAATTATTAATTCTCGTAGATCGAGAGTGACGTCTAGCAACATATCACGACCCCCAAATAGAGATGAATGTTTCGATGCATTCTTTATGAACCATTGTTCATAATATCGTACACTCAAAATTCCCTTCATCTAAGATTCCAATCTCGACTAGTGTCACGGTTAAGTCAAACACTGTTTGTCTTGATCATATGACCTCATCTCTCAGTTCTAATTCTTGATAAATATGACTTCCACTAGAAACAACTTTCTATGTAAGTCATATACACCTGCGCAGGTTTTATCATCCATCAAGAACAATTTGAGATAGCATAGAATCTTGTCTCCGTTCATCCAGAGTGATGAATCCTTTCTAGGTTAAACCCCTATCTCCATATACAACTAACTAGAGCCAACACATCCTGCGGATCTAGCTCATGAAAGATCTAGAGTTAAGGAGTATCAAACTCTAATCACCTATATACAAGATAGTGTCACCGCAAGTCAAAGGACATATGTACAATTATGAACTAGATGACATTAAATTGACTTTAATGAATTACCATGTATAAGTCATCTAGCGTCACTTGTTCGACTCACTCAACACCTTGAGTGTCCACATGTTTATTCTGATCCCCATCAAGTAGCATGAGACTCACTACTTCCTATAATTAGTAACTCTTTACTAATCAGGAGAATAAACAGAGGTGACGATCTTTTCAGGATAATGCGATGCCCTTATTCGTAGGACCCCATCGATCGTGAACGATTATTTAGATCACTTGTATAATAGAATCTGTCACTCATATTCTTACTACCTTAAGAATAGATTCTATCACAATGTGATAAGGACAATATGTATTAAATAAACACTTAGTCAATGAGACACTTAGTTCAAATAAAAACATATATATCATTGCCAATGGGATTTGTTTATACAAGAATAAATACAAAATGGCCCTAGGGCACAAACTACCAACAGGAACAACGCGTTAGAGAGACTTGAGACGCGAGATACAAATCTAACGTCACTTTTCACGCAAACTTTGCATAATATAACTATGCTTAGTTAATCGGAACGACGCATTAAAGAGCCTTGAGACGAGACATACTAGTCTAGCGTCACTTTTCACGCACACCTTGCGTAATATAACCTAACCATGCTTAGGTAATCGGAACGACGCATTACAGAAAGAGACATGATATGCGACACACTAATCTACCGTTACTTTTCTCGCACACTTTGCGTAATATAACCTAACCATTCTTGGGTAATCTGAACGACGCGTTAAACAGACCTGAGACGCGACATACTAATCTAGCGTCACTTTTCACGCACTCTTTGGGTAATATAACATAACCATGCTTAGGTAATCAGAACGACGCGTTAGAGAGACTTGAGACGCGACATACTAATCTAGCATCACTTTTCACACACACTTTGCCTAAATAACCTAACCATGCTTAGGAAATCAGAACGACGCATTAGAGAGATTTAAGATGCGACATACTAATATAACGTAAATTTTCACGCACACTTTGCGTAATATAACCGAACCATGCTTAGGTAATCGGAATGACGCGTTAAAGAGACTTGTGACGCGAGATATAAGCATGGTAATCAAAACGACGCGTTAAAGAGTCTTGAGATGTAATATACTAATCTAGCCACACTTTTTATGAACACTTTGCGTAATATAACCTAACCATGCTTAGATAATTGGAACGACGTGTTAAAGAGACTTGAGACTGGACATACTAATCTAGCGTCACTTTTCACGCAAACTTTGCGTAATATAACCTAACCATGCTTAGGTAATAGGAACGATGCGCTAAAGAGACCTGAGATGCGACATACTAATCTATTAATCCTTTTCACGCACACTTTGCGTACTATTACCTAACCATGCTTAGGTAATAGGAACGACGCGCTAGAGAGACTTGTGACGCGACATAAGCATGGTAATCGAAACGACGCGTTAAAGACACTTGAGACGCGAAATTAATATAGCGTCACTTATAACGCGCAATTTGCGTAATATAACCTAACCATGCTTAGGTAATCGGAACGACGCGTTAAAGAGACTTGTGACGCGACATACTTATCTATTGTTACTTTTCACGCACACTTTGCGTATTATAACCTAACCATGCTTATGGTAATTGGAACGACGCGTTAGAGAGTCTTATGACTCAACATAAATATGGTAATCGAAACGACGCAATAAAGAGACTTGAGATGCGAGACAACAGGAACTCCTTTTTCTTGTGGAAATGGTTCAAGCATGAACTGTGTAGAAAATACCTGAGGAGTGACATCAGTATTTTTTGCAAAAGACGTCAGTACAGGATTGAACAAGTTGAGTAGATTCATGCATTATTTCATTGTTGGTAATCCACTTTTTGGGGAAAAGGTGTAGGAGTTCATTTCTAGTGATTTATTTGGGTATATGGACACAAGAAGGGATGTTTTGGGAATCTGTTTTTATCAAAAGGGCATCATTATGGTCTGTGGTAAAGTGAGGTTTAAAGCATGGTTTTGCAAACGATACACCATTTGATAGTGAAGAGTAGTTGCAATTGAATCAGCAACTTGTTGAGCTCCAGTAATTTTTATTTGCACCTTTAAAGTCGTAAGAGCCATCAGATCAGAGAGGGAAAGGTTGTAATTTGGGAAAAAGGTGAAAAACACTGAGCCTGCATTCAAGAAAGTTTCAACTGTACCAGTCACTGCATGTTGATACTGTAGATACCGAGAATCTAAGGATTGAGAAGAGGGGCTTTTGTATAAAATATGTTTTGATTTTATGGAAGATAGGTAAACTCATAAAGATAATCATTTTTATTTACGATAGTAAGAGCAGTATTAGAAGGTGTAGAACAACAACTTTTTTTGAGCATGATCGTAAGGTACTGGCCCAATTTTCACAAAGTAAAAACTAGTATATATATTTCTTTCTCGTCTCTGTTAGGCTCTGATACCATTTAGAGATACGACGATAAACCTTAACATATACATGTGTGACAAACCAGGATCACAGCCTCACCATGGGCATTTTATCAACCGGCATGTCCTCTCAGTATTAGTTAAGATTTATTGCATAATTCGAATGACGCATTAAAGAGCCTTGAGACGCGACATACTAATCTAGCGTCACTTTTCCCGTACAATTTGCGTAATATAATCTAACCATGCTTAGGTAAAAGGAACAACGTGTTAAATAGACTTGAGACGCGACATACTAATCAATTGTCATTTTTCACCACACTTTGCATAATATAACCTAACCATACTTCTTAGGTAATCGGAACGACGCGTTAGAAAGACTTCTGACTCGATATAAGCATGGTAATCGAAACGACGCGTTAAAGAGACTCGAGACGGGCCATACTAATCTAGCCTCACTTTTTACGCACACTTTGTGTAATATAACCTAACCACGCTTAAGTAATCGGAACGACGCGTCAAAGTGAATTTAGACGCGACATACAAATCTAGTGTCACTTTTCACGCACACGTTGCATAATATAACCTAGCCATGCTTAGATAATCAGAACGATGTTTTAAAGAGACTTGAGACACGACATACTAATCTAGCGTCACTTTTCACGCACGCTTTGTGTAATATAACCTAACCATGCTTAGATAATTAGAATAACGCGATAAAGAGAATTGAGGCGCGACATACTAATCTAGCGTTACATTTCAAACCTACTTTGCGTAGTATAACCTAACCACGGTTAGGTAATCGGAACGACGCGTTAGATAGACATAAGACGCGACATACTAATCAATTATCATTTTTCACGTACACTCTGCGTAATATAACCTAACCATGCTTAAGTAATTGGAACGACGCGTTAAATAGACTTAAGACGCGACATACTAATCTATTGTCATTTTTCACGCACACTTTGCCTAATATAATAACCTAACTATGCTTAGGTAATCGGAACGACGTGTTAGAGAGACTTGTGACGCGACATAAGCATGTTAATCGAAACGATGCGTTCAAGAGACTTGAGCTCGCAATATTAATCTAGCATCACTTTTTACGCACACTTTGCGTAATATAACATAACCATGTTTAGAAAATCGGAACGACGCGTATGGAGACTTGAGACGCGACATACTAATCTAGTGTCACTTTTCACGCACACTTTGTGTAATATAACCTAGCCATGCTTAGGAAATCGGTACGACGCGTTAGAGAGACTTGAGACGCGACGTACTAATACAACGTCACTTTTCACGCACACATTGCGTAATATAACCTAACCATGCTTAGGTAATCGGAACGACGCGTTAAAGAGACTTGTGACGCGAGATATGTATGGTAAGCGAAACGACGCATTAAAGAGACTTGAGACAAAACATACTAATCTAGCGTCACTTTTTACACACACTTTGCGTAATAGAACCTAACCATGCTTAGGTAATCGGAACAACGCTTTAAAGAGATTTCAGCCTGGACATACTAATCTAGCGTCACTTTTCACGCACACTTTGCGTAATATAACCTAACGATGCTTATGTAATAGAAACAATGCGTTAACGAGACTTGAGACGCGACATACTAATCAATTGATCCTTTTTACGCACACTTTGCGTACTATAGCCTAACCATGCTTAGGTAATCGGAACGACGCGTTAAAGAGCCTTCACACGCGACATACTAATCTAGCGTCACTTTTCACGCAAACTTCGCGTATTATAACCTAACCATGCTTAGGTAATCGGAACGACGCATTAAAGAGCCTTGAGACGCGACATACTAATCTAGCGTCACTTTTCACGCACACTTTGCGTAATATAACCTAACTATTCTCAAAATAATAGGCACGACGCGTTAAATAGACTTTAGACGCGACATACTAATCGAGTGTCAGTTTTAACGCACGCTTTGCATAATATACCCTAACCATGCTTATATAATTGGAACAACGCGATAAAGAGAATTGAGATAACGTACTAATCTAGCGTCACTTTTTACGCACAGTTTGCGTAATATAACCTAACCATGCTAAGGTAATCGGAACAACGCGTTAGATAGACTTAAGACGCGACATACTAATCTATTGTCATTTTTCACGTACACTAACTATGCTTAAGTAATTCGAACGATGCGTTAAATATTCTTGAGATACGACATACTAATCTATTGTCATTTTCAACGCACATTTTGTTTAATATAACCTAACCATGCTAAGGTTATCGGAACGACGTGTTCGAGAGACTTGTGACGCGACATAAGCATGGTAATCGAAACGATGCGTTAAAGAGACTTGAGACGCGCAATATTAATCTAGCGTCACTTTTTACGCTAGCGTTGCGTAATATAACATAACCATTGCTTAAGATATCGGAACGACGCGTTAGAGGGACTTGAGACGCCACATACTAATCTAGTGTCACTTTTCACGGACACTTTGTGTAATATAACCTAACCATGCTTAAGAAATCGGAAGAACGCGTTAAAGAGACTTGAGATGCGACATGCTAATCTAAAGTCACTTTTCACGCACACTTTGCGTAAGATAACCTAACCATGCATAGGTAATCGGAACGACACGTTAAAGAGACTTGTGACGCGAGATAAGAATCGTAATGGAAACGACGCGTTGAAGAGAATTGAGACGAAACAAACTAAACTAGCCTCTCTTTTTACGCACACTTTGAGTAATATAACCTAACCATGCTTAGGTAATCGAAACGACGCGTTAAAGAGACTTGAGACTGGACATACTAATCTAGCGTCACTTTTCACGCACACTTTGCGTAATATAACCTAACCATACTTAGGGAATCGGAACGACGCGATAAAGAGACTTGAGACGCGAAATACTAACCTGCGCACCAGCTTAAAAAAGCCCTTTCCCTTTTCTCTAATAATAAGGTAATATTGCTCCTTTTCACGCACTCATTGCGTAATATAACCTAACCATGCTTAGGTAACCGGAACGACGCGTTAAAGAGACTTGTGACGCGAGATAAGTATAGTAATCGAAACTACGCGTTAAAGAGACTTGAGACGAAACAAACTAATCTAGCGTCACTTTTTACACACACTTTGCGTAATATAACCTAACCATGCTTAGGTAATCGGAACGACGCGTTAAAGAATATTGAGATTGGACATCCTAATCTAGCGTCACTTTTCACGCACACTTTGCGTCATATAACCTAACCATACTTAGGTAATCGGAACGACGCGTTAAAGAGACTTGAGACGCGACATACTAAACTATTGCTCCTTTCCATGCACACTTTGCGTACTATTAACCTAACCATGCATAGGTAATCGAAACGACGCGTTAAAGAGACTTGTGACGCGACATAAACATGGTAATTGAAATGACGCGTTAAAGAGAGACTTCAGACGCGCAATATTAATTTAGCGTCACTTTTTACGCACGCGTTGCGTAATATAGCATAACCATGCTTAGGAAATCGGAACGACGCGTTAGAGAGACTTGAGACGCAACATACTAATTTGTGTCACTTTTCACGCACACTTTACATATTATAACCTAACCATGCTTAGGAAATCGGAACGGCGCGTTAGAGAGAATTGAGAAGCGACATACTAATCTAACCTCACTTTTCACGCACACTTTGCGTAATATAACCTAATCATGCTTAGGTAATCGGAACGACGCGTTAAAGAGACTTGTGACGCGAGATAAGTTTGGTGATCGAAACAACGCGTTAAAGAGACTTGATACAAAACATACTAATCTAGTGTCACTTTTTACGCACACTTTGCGTAATATAACGTAATCATGCTTAGGTAATCGGAACGACGCGTTAAAGAGATTAGAGACTGGACATACTAATCTAGCGTCACTTTTCAAGCACACTTTGCGTAATATAACCTAACCATTCTTAGGCAATAGGAACAACGCGTTAACGAGACTTGAGATGCGACATACTTATATATTGATCCTTTTTACGCACACTTTGCGTACTATAACCTAACCATGCTTAGATAATCGGAACGACGCGTTAGAGAGACTTGTGACGCGACATAAGCATGGTAATCGGAACGACATGTTAAAGAGCCTTGAGACGCGACATGCTAATCTAGCGTCACTTTTCACACACACCTTGAGTAATATAACCTAACCATGCTTAAGTAATAGGAATGACACGTTAAAGAGACTTGAGACTCGATATAATTTATCCTTTTTACGCACACTTTGCGTACTATAACCGTGCTTAGGTAATCAGAATGACGCGTTAAAGAGCCTTGACACGCGACATACTAATCTAGCGTCACTTTCAACGCAAACTTTCCGTATTATAACCTAACTATGCTTAGGTAATCGGAATGACGCATTAAAGAGCCTTGAAACGCGACGTACTAATCTAGCGTCACTTTTCACGCACACCTTGCGTAATATAACCTAACAATGCTTAGGTATAAGGAACGACGCGTTAAATAGACTTTTGACGCGACATACTAATCTAGTGTCACTTTTCACGCACGCTTTGCCTAATATAACATCTAACCATGCTTAGATAGTCGGAATAACGCGATAAAGAGAATTGAGACGCGACATACTAATCTAGCGTCACTTTCCACACAAATTATGCGTAATATAACCTAACCATGCTTAAGTAATTGGAACGACGCGTTAAATAGTCTTGAGATGCTACATTCTAATCTATTGTCATTTTCTACGCACACTTTGCGTAATATAACCTAACCATGCTTAGGTAATCAAAACGACACGTTCGAGAGACTTGTGACGCGACATAAGAATGGTAATCGAAACGACGCGTTAAAGAGACTTGAGACGTGCAATATTAATCTAGCGTCACTTTTTACGCACGCTTTGCGTAATATAACATACCCATGCTTAGGAAATGGGAACGACGCGTTAGAGAGACTTGAGACGCGACATACTAATCTAGTGTCACTTTTCACGCACACTTTACGTATTATAACATAACCATGCTTAGGAAATCGAAACGACGCGTTAGAGAGAATTGAGACGCGACATACTAATCTAACCTCACTTTTCACGCACACTTTGCGTAATATAACCTAACCATGCTTAGGTAATCGGAACGACGCGTTAAAGAGACTTGTGACGCGAGATAAGTATGGTGATTGAAACGACGCGTTAAAGAGACTTGATACGAAACATACTAATCTAGTGTCACTTTTTACGCACACTTTGCGTAATATAACCTAACCATGCTTAGGTAATCGGAACGACGCGTGAAAGAGATTGGAGACTTGACATACTAATCTAGCGTCACTTTTCAAGCACACTTTGCGTAATATAACCTAACCATTCTTTGGTAATAGGAACGACGCGTGAAAGAGACTTGAGACGCGACATACTTATCTTTTCATCCTTTTTACGCACACTTTGCGTACTATAACCTAACCATGCTTAGGTAATCGGAACGACGTGTCAGAGAGACTTGTTACGCGACATAAGCATGGTAATCGAAACGACGAGTTACAGAGACTTGAGAAGCGACATACTAATCTAGCGTCACTTTTCACGCAAACTTTGCGTAGTATAACCTAATCATACTTAGGTAATCGGGACGACGCATTAAAGAGCCTTGAGATGCGACTTGCTAATCTAGCGTCCCCTTTCACGCACACCTTGCGTAATATAACCTAACCATGCTTTGGTAATAAGAACGACGTGTTAAAGAGACTTGAGATACGATATACTAATCTATTGATCCTTTTTACGCAAACTTTGCGTACTATATCCTAACCCTGCTTAGCTAATCAGAACGACGCGTTAAAGATCCTTGACACGCGACATACTATCACTTTCCACGATAACTTTGCGTAGTACTTATTAAAGAGCCTTGAGACGCGACATACTAATCTATCGTCACTTTTCACGCACACCTTGCGTAATATAACCTAGCCATGCTTAGGTATTAGGAACGACGCGTTAAATAGACTTTAGACGCGACATACTAATCTAGTGTCACTTTTCACGCATGCTTTGCATAATATAACCTCTAACCATGCTTAGATAATCGGAATAACGCGATAAAGAGAATTGAAACGCGACAGACTAATCCAGCGTCACTTCCCACGCACACTATGTGTAGTATAACCTAACCATGCTAAGGTAATCGGAACAACGCGTTAGACGCGACATACTGATCTATTGTCATTTTTCACGTACACTCTGCGTAATATAACCTAACCATGCTTATGTAATCGGAACGACGCGTTAAATAGACTTGAGAAGCTACATACTAATCCATTGTCATTTTCTACGCACACTTTGCGTAATATAACCTAACCATGCTTAGGTAATCAGAACGATATATTCGAGAGACTTGTGACGCGGCATAAGCATGGTAATTGAAACGACGTGCAATATTAATCTATCGTCACTTTTTTACGCACGTGTTGCGTAATATAACATAAATATGCTTAGGAAATTGGAACGACGTGTTAGTGAGACTTGAGACACGACATACTAATCTAGTGTCACTTTTCACGCACGCTTTGCGTAATATAACCTAACCATGCTTAGGAAATTGGAACGACGCGTTAGAGAGACTTGAGACGCGACATACTAATATAGCGTCACTATTCACGCACTCTTTGCGTAATATAACCTAACCATGCTTAGGTAATCGGAACGACGCGTTAAAGAGACTTGTGACAGGAGATAAGTATAATAATCGAAACTACGCGTTAAAGATACTTGAGACGAAACAAACTAATCTAGCGTCACTTTTTACGCACACTTTGCGTCATATAACTTAACCATGCTTAGGTAATCGGAACGACGCGTTAAAGAGACTTGATACTGGACATACTAATCTAGCGTCACTTTTCACGCACACTTTGCTAAAATAACCTAACCATTGTTAGGAAATTGAACAACGCGTTAGAGAGACTTGAGACGAGACATACAATTTAATGTTTCTTTTCACGCACTGTTTGCGTAATATAACCTAACCATGCCTAGGTAATCGGAACGACGCGTTAAAGAGACTTGTGACGCGAGATAAGTATGGTAATTGGAACGACGCGTTAAAGAGACTTGTGACGAGAGATAAGTATGGTAATCGTAACGACACGTTAAAGAGACTTGTGACGCGAGATAAGTATGGTAATCGAAACGACTTTTAAAAGAGACTTGACACGAAACAAACTAATCTAGCGTCACTTTTTTTAGCACACTTTGCGTAATATAACCTAACCATGCTTAGGTAATCGGAACGACGCGTTAAAGAGACTTGAGACTGGACATACTAATCTAGCGTAACTTTTCACGCACACTTTGAATAATCTAACCTAACCATGCTTAGGTAATCGGAACAGCGCGTGAAAGAGAATTGAGACGCGACATACTAATCTAGCGTAACTTTTCACGCACAATTCGCGTAATATAACCTAACCATGCTTTGATAATCAGAACGACGCGTTAAATAGACTTAAGACGCGACATACTAATCTAGCGTCACTTTTCACGTACACTTTATGTAAAGTCACCTAACCATCTTTAGGTAATCGGTACAACACGTTAAAGAGAATTGAGATGCGACATACTAATCTAGCGTCGCTTTCCATGCACACTTTGCATAATATAAACTAACCATGCTTAGGTAATCGGAATGACGCGTTAAATAAACTTGAGATGGGCCATACTGTTACGGATGGGCTAGGACTTCAAAAGCTTGAAGATGCTAATTTTGATGGGCTTGATGAAGAGGGCAGAATGCATATCCAAGATCCGTTGAGTTTATCCCAAAGACCAATTACAAGGTCACGGGCCAAGAAGCTTCAAGAGACCTTAAATGGTTATATACAAGGCTGGGCTAATCTTCAAACTTATTCAAATGAAGATTCTGAAGAATGGGCTTTGTATAACATACTTAAAGCCCATATTCAAGACTAGGGTTTATTATTTCGAATTTTACTTATTTACAAGTATGCCATTGGTGGCTGAGACATTATAAATACTTTGTTTTAGGGTTTTACAATCAGATTATGATATATTGATATTTGTTTCATAGAAACCCTTGTTTTATTCTTGTATTCATATTGAATGCTTTTCACTTATTAAGGATCTGATCAATCTTTGTGGCGTGCTAGTAATTAAGATTTAAAAGACTTAATCTTGTAGGTTCTATTTACACTTGATCTTTATAATCTGATCTAGAGTGATCCTAGGATTTTGAATCAGATAGGTATTGGGTTTTTAGGTTAGTGATTATACGGGTTCTTGTGCGTTGCGTTAAGGGTTCGTATAGCCTATCACTGAAGGTTCGAATAATTTGGTATCAGAGCTTTGGCTCTTGAAAATCAGGTTGGTTATCCATTTATTTCACGTGTTTGATTTAGTGTTCTTGTTCTTAAATTTGTTGTTTAAAGAAAAAAAACAAAAAAAAAAGAGAAAAGGATAAAAAAAAAAGTACAAAAAAAGAGAGAAAAGGAATCTGAAATCTTGAAGAAGTTATAAGGTCTTTTGTTGGTTTTGATATTTGTGAGTTTGATTGCAAAAATTAATGTGTGCAAGTGAAGTGGTGGAAATCAAGAGCATTAAAGGGATTATTAAATTGCAAATCAGTTCTGAATTTTTTTTCTAATCTAAAGGGGATTTGTATTGAGTTTAAGGCTGTTTTAAGTGATTTATTTGAGAAATTCGAATTTGAAAGGATGGACACCATATAAGATAATTTCAATTCAGATTAAAGTTTTCTAGGCTTTCTTTGATTACTTTCCAAATTGCTATTCTTTACCTTTTTTTTTCTTCTTGTTTCCTAGACATATTCTTGCATCTAGATATTTCTTTTATTTGTCTTTTGATTCCATTTGAGTTTTCTTTTCTTTCAATTCGGTTTTCTTTGATCTGGATACACATTTGCTGTTTTCTTGATATATATTGCGTTTTTTTGCTTCTTAAGTTTTCTAGGCTTTCTTTGATTATTAGTATTTCATAAGGTTTGGTTGGAAATTTGTAGTTGAACTGATTCACATAAGAATACTTAATATAAAGCTTAAGTGGTGTGAGTTAAGCCTTGTGAGATCATTATTTTTGTGTGTTAAACACGAGTGAACAACCCCATCTTTTGAGTGCAAACACGTGAGGGAGTGTGTGAGGAATCTGTTTGCTCTTAACTTTTTTTTTGTTTTGCTATTCTGCCATCTTTCTTTTTCAGGGTCACTATGTCAAGTGGATCAACGAGTGAACGAGTTGGTGATGATACAACTAGGTTACCTCATGAAGGTATTCCTTTAGCATAATTTCAAGAAAATGAAAGAGTAAATGAGTATGGCTAATCTGGTTGAAAGATTAGAAAGAATGGAGCTTAATAATCAGACTTTGCAAGAGCAACTTGCTGCAATTGCTGGGGTAGTAGGTGCAAATCGACAAGAAGTGAGGGAAAATGCTCCAAATTTGGGTTTAAATTCAATAAATGGGAGAGCTAATGTACCTAATGTGGGAGTGAACATGAGAGTTCATAATAATGGGCATCATCAACATGTTGATTATGACGATTATCATGAGTTTGGTCGGCATGAACCTAACTTAGGTAGAGGATTTATTGCTGGTCCCGGTGCGAGGAGAAACCCTAATATTGGTAGAGGCAATCCAGGTGGTCATTATGGTGGCAATTGGCATAATAATCACGATGATGTGATAGAAACCTAGGTAGCATCAAATTTCAAATTCCTAATTTTGCCGGTAAGACTAACCCTAAAGCCTATTTGGAGTGGGAGAAAAGGGTAGATCTCATTTTTGATTGCCATAATTTTTCTGATGAGAAGCAAATGAAGTTAGTGGTTAGTCATTTTACTGAATATGCCATTATGTGGTATGAACAAATGGTAATAGCTCGGCGCAGAAGTGGAGAAAATTCTATTAATAGTTGGGTAGCTCTTAAGGATGTGATGAAAAGAAGATTTGTACCTTTATATTATCAAAGAGAGCTGTACCAAAAACTTCAGTACTTAAGACAAGGTACAAAGAATATTGAGGATTACTTTAAAGAATTGGAGATGTTAATGGTTAGGCTAGATTTACATGAGGAAATGGAAGCAACCATGTCTCGTTTTCTTAGAGGAATGAATAAGGAGATTGCTGACCGGGTTGAATTAAACCATTATAGAGAGATTGAAGAGATGGTGCATCTCGCCATCAAGATTGAGAAGCAATTAAAACAAAACTGGACAGCCAAGTCTAATTGGACATCAAATGCAAATTCCAATTCGAATTGGGGTGCTACTTCAAATTCAAAACCTAATTGGGGTGGATCTTCAAAGAGCGAAAAATTTGATTCTAACAAATCTGTTTTGCAGGATTCTAAGCAAAAAGGAGTGGCAGATCCAAAGAGTTCATTCAAATCTGAGACACCTATGGTAAGAAACCGAGATATAAAATGTTTCAAGTGCCTAGGTAATGGTCATATTGCTTCACAATGTCCAAATCGAAGAGCAATGGTGCTCAAAGATCACGGTGATATTGAGACTGAAAGTGACGAAAGTGATAATGAAGAGATTCCATCACAAGAAAATTGTAGTGATGATGGTATTGAAGAACCAATGCGAGGCGATTTGTTGGTTGCTAGACGTACACTTAGTGTACAAATGAAGGATGGAAATGACTTAGAGCAGCAAAGGGACAACATTTTTCACACAAGATGCCATGTACAAGGTAAGATTTGCAACCTTATTATTGATAGTGGTAGTTGTACTAATGTTGCTAGTATTGCTATGGTTCGAAAGTTAAATTTGACTGTCATACCTCATCCTAGACCATATAGATTGCTTTGGCTTAATAATTGTGGTTAGATTAAAGTGACTAAACATGTTATTGTATCATTCACAATTGGTAGATATTCTGATGAGGTGCTATGTGATGTAGTACCAATGCATGTTGGACATATCTTATTGGGTAGACCATGGCAATTTGATAGAAAATCTATACATGATGGTTTCCTTAATAGATATAGTTTTGCAAAGGATGGAAGAAAAGTTACATTAACACCTCTTTCTCCTAAGGATGTGTATGATGATCAGTGCAAAATTGAGAGAGAAAGAGCTGAAACTGAAAATAGCAAATGTATTGACGAATCACTAAAGAGTGATAAAAACAATGGTATTCAATCAAGTGAGAAATCAAAACACAACAGGGGTAGCTTTTTAGCTAGAGAAGGCGAAATTAGGCATGCATTGCATTCTAATAGGGTAGTGTTTGTGGTTACTTACAAGGATATATATTTGAACACTTCTGATCTTGATCTTGCCTTGCCAAGAGAATTTTGTTATTTGTTGCAGGAATTTGATGACGTTTTTCCCGATGATATGCCAAGTGGTTTACCACCTGAAAGAGGCATTGAGCATCAAAGTGATTTTGTACCGGGGGCTGCCATACCAAATAGACCAGCCTATAGAAGTAACCCTGAAGAGACAAAGGAACTTCAAAGGCAAGTGTATGATTTAATGGAAAAAGCGTATGTTAGAGAGAGCTTAAGTCCATGTGCGGTTCCTGTGATTCTGGTTCCAAAAAAAGATGGCACGTGGAGAATGTGTGTGGATTGTCGTGCAATTAATAAGATAACGGTAAAGTATCGTCATCATATCTCTAGGTTAGATGATATGCTTGATGAATTGCATGGTGCATGTGTTTTTACTAAGATTGATTTACGATCTGGTTATTATCAAATTCGCATGAAAAATGGGGATGAGTGGAAAACTGCCTTTAAGACCAAGTATGGGCTGTATGAGTGGCTAGTTAAGCCATTTGGGCTTACAAATGCACCTAGTACATTCATGAGATTGATGAACCATGTCTTGCGTGAATTTCTTGGTAAATTTGTGGTTGTTTATTTTGATGATATTTTTAGTTTACTCCAGGTCTGATTCTGATCATATAATCCATGTTAGGGCTTCTTTAGAAGTTCTTCGAAAAGACAAGTTGTTCGCCAATCTGAAGAAGTGTAGTTTTTGTTTAGATCGAGTCAATTTTCTTGTATTTATTGTTAGTTCTAATGGTTTGGAGGTTGATACTGAAAAGGTGAAAGCTATTCATGAATGGCCAAAACCAACTAATGTGAGTCAATTAAGGAGTTTTCATGGATTGGCTAGCTTTTACAAGCGTTTCATTAAAGATTTTAGTACTTTAACTGCACCTTTGAATGAATTAGTGAAGAAAAATGTTGCTTTTAATTGGGGTGATGCACAAGAACATGCTTTTAATTTACTTAAAGAAAAATTGTGTAGTGCACCTTTCTTAGTTTTGCCTAATTTTGATAAAATATTTGAGATTGAATGTGATGCAAGTGGCGTTGGAACTAGGGCTGTATTGATGCAAGAGGGGCGTCAAATTTGCTTCTTTAGTGAGAAACTAAATGGGGCAGCCTTGAATTACCCAACATATGACAAGGAGTTGTTTGCCTTGGTACGCGCACTTCAGACATGGTAACACTATTGTGGCCTAAGGAGTTCGTGATTCACACTGATCATGAATCCTTGAAACATCTAAAAGGGCAAGATAAGTTGAATCGAATACATGCTAAATGGATGGAGTTCGTCGATACCTTTCCTTATGTCATCAAGTACAAGAAAGGTAAAGAAAATGTGGTTGCCGATGCACTTTCTAGAAGGTATGCACTTCTTAATACTCTTGATTCTAAATTGTTAGGTTTTGAGTATATTAAGGATTTGTACAAAGATGATATTGATTTTCGCAATGTGTATGGAACCTGTATTAATGGGAATGCATTTGATGATTTTTATGTTTTTGACCGATTTTTGTTTAAAAAGAACAGATTGTGTGTGCCTAGTTGTTCTTTGCGTTTGTTGTTGATAAACGAAGCACATAGTGGTGGACTGATGGGTCACTTTGGGGTTAGTAAGACTTATGCTATTATTTGTGATCATTTCTTTTGGCATGGCATGAAACGAGATGTTCATAAAGTGTGTAGTAAATGTATTGTTTGCATGCAAGCTAAGTCCAAACTGAAACCTCATGGATTATATGCACCTTTACCCATACCTGATATGCGTTGGACAGATTTGTCTATGGACTTTGTACTTGGTTTGCCAAGAACTAGGAAGGGTAAGGATAGTATTTTTGTTGTGGTTGATCGTTTTAGCAAGATGGCACACTTTATACCATGCCATAAAACTGATGATGCTTGTCATATTGCTGATTTGTTCTTTCGGGAAGTTGTGCGTTTACATGGAATACCTAAGACAATTGTCAGTGATAGGGATACACAATTTCTTAGTCATTTTCGGCGTGTTGTGTGGGCTAAATTGGGTACTAAATTACTATTTTCTACTACTTGCCATCCACAAACAGATGGGCAAACTGAGGTGGTTAATAGAACCATGGTGCAATTGCTTCGCTCTTTGATTTCTAAGAATTTAAAATTTTGGGAGGATTTATTACCATATGTCGAATTTGCATATAATAGGGCTGTTCATAGCACTACACACACTTCACCTTTTGAAATTGTGTATGGTTTTAAACCGTTGTCTCCAATTGATTTAATTCCTTTGCCTATGACTAACCTTGTTAGTGCTGATGGTGTTTCTAAGGCTGATTTGGTTCAAAAGATGCACAAACAGGTGAAAGAAAGAATTGAGAAGCAAAATGAAAACGTGGCTAGGCGAATGAATAAAGGAAAAAGGCGCATTATTTTCCAACCTGGTGATTGGGTTTGGGTTCATTTTCGAAAGGAAAGGTTTCCAAACCAACGAATGTCAAAATTGAGTCCAAGGGGAGATGGTCCATTTCAAGTGCTGGAAAGAATCAATGACAATGCCTACAAGATTGATTTAAAGGGTGAGTATAATGTTAGTGGTACATTCAATGTTGCTGACTTAACTCCTTTTGATGTAGGCGATGAGCTTGATTCGAGGACGAATCATCCAAAAAGAAGGAGGGAATGTTACTGATGGGCTAGGACTTCAAAAGCTTGAAGATGCTAATTTTGATGGGCTTGATGAAGAGGGCAGAATGCATATCCAAGATCCGTTGAGTTTATCCCAAGGACCAATTACAAGGTCACGGGCCAAGAAGCTTCAAGAGACCTTAAATGGTTATATACAAGGCTGGGCTAATCTTCAAACTTATTCAAATGAAGATTCTGAAGAATGGGCTTTGTATAACATACTTAAAGCCCATATTCAAGACTAGGGTTTATTATTTCGAATTTTACTTATTTACAAGTATGCCATTGGCGGCTGAGACATTATAAATACTTTGTTTTAGGGTATTACAATCAGATTATGATATATTGATATTTGTTTCATAGAAACCCTTGTTTTATTCTTGTATTCATATTGAATGCTTTTCACTTATCAAGGATCTGATCAATCTTTGTGGCGTGCTAGTAATTAGGATTTAAAAGACTTAATCTTTTAGGTTCTATTTACACTTGATCTTTATAATCTGATCTAGAGTGATCCCAGGGTTTTAAATCAGATAGGTATTGGGTTTTTAGGTTAGTGATTATACGGGTTCTTGTGCGTTGCATTAAGGGTTTGTATAGCCTATCGCTGAAGGTTCATATCACATACTAAAGTTTGTTACTTTTCACGAACACTTTTCGTGAAGTAACCTAACCATCCTTAGGTAATCGGTACAATGCGTTAAAGAGACTTGAGACACGACATACTAATGTAGCGTCATTTTTCACGCACACTTTTCGTAAAATTACCTAACCATGCTTAGATAATCGGAACGACGCGTTAAAGAGACTTCAGAGGCGACATACTAATCTAGCGTTACTTTTCACGCAAACTTTGCGTACTATTACCTAACCATGCTTAGGAAATCGGAACAACGTATTAAAGAGACTTGAGTAGCAACATATTAATCTAGCATAACTTTTCACGCACACTTTGCATAATATAACCTAACCAATCGGAAAGACGCGTTAAAGAGACTTGAGACGCGACATACTAATCTAGCGTCCCTTTTCACGCACACTTCACGTAATATAACCTAACCATGCTTAGGTAATCAGAATACGCATTAAAGAGACTTGAGACGCGTCATACTAATCTAGCGTCACTTTTCACGCACACTTTGCGTAAAATAACCTAACCATGCCTAGGTAATCGGAACGACGCGTTAAAAAGACTTAAGATGCTACATACTAATACATTGTCACTTTTCTCGCACACTTTGCGTAATATGTAATCTAACCATTCTTAGGTAATCAGAACGACGCGTTAGAGACACTTGTGACGCGACATAAGCACATTAATCGAAACGACGCGTTAAAGAGACTTGAAACGCGCCATACTAATCCAGCGTCACTTATTACGCACGCTTTGCGTAATATCACCTAACCATGCTTAGGTAATCAGAACGACGCATCATAGAGACTTGAGTAGCGACATATTAATCTAGCGTAACATTTCACGCACACTTTGCGTAATATAACCTAACTATGCTTAGGTAATCGGAATGACGGGTTAATCAGCATGGTAATCAAAACGACGCGTTAAAGAGACTTGAGACGCAAGATACTAATATAGAATCACTTTTTCACACAGACATTGCGTAATATAACCTAACCATGCTTAGGTAAACGGAACGACGCGTTAAAGAGCATTGAGATGCGACATACTAATCTAGCGTCACTTTTCACGCACACCTTGCGTAACATAAACAAACCATGGTTAGGTAATTAGAACGACATAATAAAGAGACTTGAGACGCGATATACTAATCTACCATCACTTTTAAAACACTTCGCGTAATATAAGCTTTTCATGCTTAGGTAATTGGAACGACGTGTTAAAGAGACTTGAGACGCGATATACTAATATACCGTCACTTTTTTACGTACACTTTGCGTAATATAACCTAACCATGCTTAGGAAATCGGAACGACGTGTTAAAGAGACTTGACACGAGTCATATAATCTAGCGTCACTTTTCACGCACACTTTGCGTAATATAACCTAACCATGCTTAGGAAATCGGAACGACGCGTTAGTGAGACTTGAGGTAGGATATACTGATCTAGTGTCACTTTTCACGCACACTTTGCGTAATATAACTTAACCATGCTTAGGTAATCACAATGACGAGTTAAAGAGACTTGTGACGCGTGATAAGCATGGTAATCGAAACGACGCGTTAAAGAGACTTGAGACACGACATACTAATATAACGTCACTTTTCATGCACACTTTGC
This sequence comes from Mercurialis annua, assembly GCF_937616625.2. NCBI lineage: Eukaryota > Viridiplantae > Streptophyta > Magnoliopsida > Malpighiales > Euphorbiaceae > Mercurialis > Mercurialis annua. The sequence goes on from NC_065572.1 coordinate 44,366,523, forward strand.
GTGATATAACCTAACCATGCTTAGATAATCGGAACGATGCGTAAGAGAGACTTGTGACGCGACATAAGTATGGTAATCGAAACAACGCGTTAAAGAGACTTGAGATGCGACATACTAATCTAGCGTCACTTTTAACGCACTCTTTGCGTAATATAACCTAACCATGCTTAGGTAATCGGAACGACGCATTAAAGAGACTTGAGACTGGACATACTAATCTAGCGTCACTTTTCACGCACACTTTGCGTAATATAACCTAGCCTTGCTTCGGTAATCAGAACGACACGTTAAAGAAACTTGAGATGCGACGTACTAATCTAACGTATCTTTTAGCGCACACTTTGCGTAACATAACCTAACGATGCTTAGGTAATCGGAACGACGCGTTAGAGAGACTTGAGGTAGGATATACTGATCTAGCGTCACTTTTAACGCACACTTTGCGTAATATAACATAATCATCTTAGGAAATCGGAACGACGTGTTAGAGAGACTTGACACGTGACATACTAATTTAGCATTTCTTTTCACGCACACTTTGCGTAATATAACCTAACCATGCTTGGGAAATTGGAAGGACCGTTAGAGAGACTTGAGATGCGATATACTAATCTAGCATCACTTTTGACGCACACTCTGCGTAATATAACCGAACCATGCTTAGGTAATCATAACGACGCATTAAAGAGACTTGTGACGCAACATAAGAATGGTAATCGAAACGACGCGTTAAAGAGACTTATGACGCGACATACAAATCGAGCATCACTTTTCACGCTCACTTTGTGTAAAATAACCGAACCATGCTTAAGTAACCGGAACGACACGTTAAAGAGACCTGAGACGCGGCATACTAATCTAGCGTCACTTTTCACGCACACTTTGCGTAATATAACCTAACCATGCTTAGTCGGAACAACGCGTTAAATAGAATTGAGACGCGATATACTAATCTAGCGTCACTTTTCAAGCAAACTTTGCGTACTATAACCTAACCATGTTTAGGTAATCGCAACACCGCTTTAAATCGACTTGAGACGCAACATACTAAATAACTGTGACTTTTCACGCACACTTTGCGTAATATAACCTAACCATTCTTAGGAAATCGGAACGACGCGTTAGAGAGACTTGAGGTAGGATATACTAATCTAGCGTCACTTTTCACGCACACTTTGCGTAATATAAGCTAACTATGCTTAGGTAATCGTAACGACGCGTTAAAGAGACTTGTGACGCGAGATAAGCATGGTAATCGAAACGACGCGTTAAAAAGACTTGAGACGCGACATACTAATCCAGTGTTACTTTTCACGCACACTTTGCGTAATATAACCTAACCATGCTTAAGTAATCGAAACGACGCATTGCACAAACTTGTGACGCGACATAAGCATGGTTGGAACGACGAGTTAAAGTGACTCGAGACGCGCCATACTAATCTAGCGTCACTTTTCACGCACACTTTGCGTAAAATAACCTAACCATGCTTAGGTAATCGGAATCACGCGTTAAAGAGAATTGAGACGCGACATACTAATCTAGCGTCTCTTTTCACGCACACTTTGCATAATATAACCTAGCTATGCTTAGGTAACTGGAACGACGCCTTAAAGAGACTTGAAATGCGACATACTAATCTAGCTTATCTAGCATATCTTTTCATGCACACTTTGCGTAATATAACCTAACCATTCTTAAGTAATCGGAACGACGCGTTACATAGAATTGAGACGCGACATACTAATGTATTGTTACTTTTCACGCACACTTTCCGTAAAGTAACCTAACCATCCATAGTTTATCGGTACAGTGCGTTAAAGAGAATTGAGACACAATATAATAATCCAGCGTCACTTTCCGCGAACACTTTGCGTAATATAACTAACCATTCTTAGGTAATCGGAACGACGCGTTAAATAGACGTGAGACTTGACATACTAATTTGTTGTTACTTTTCACGCACAATGCGTAATATATAACCTAACCATGCTTAGGTAATCAGAAAGACGCATTAGAGAGACTTGTGACACGACATAAGGATGGTAATCAAAATGACGCGTTAAAGAGACTTGAGACGTGACATACTAATCTAGCGTTACTTTTGACGCACACGTTGCGTAATATAACCTAACCATGCTTAGGTAATCGGAACGACGCGTTAAAGATCCTTGAGATGCGACATACTAATCTAGCGTAACTTTTCACGCACACCTTGCGTAATATAACCTATCCATGCTTAGGTAATCAGAACGACACGTTGAAGAGATTTGAGACGCGACATACTAATCTAACATAACTTTTCACGCACACTTTGCGAAATATAACCTAACCATGCTGAAGTAATCGGAACGGCTGTTAAAGAGACTTGAAACGCGTAATAATCTAGCGTCACTTTTTACGCACACTTTGCGTAATATAACCTAACCAAGCCTGGGAAATCAAAACGGCGCGTTAGAGAGACGTGAAATACGATATACTATTCTAACGTCACTTTTCACGCACACTCTGCGTAATATAACCTAAGCATGCTTAGGTAATCGAAACGACGCGTTAAAGAGACTTGTGACACAAGATAACCATGGTAATCGAAACGACGCGTTAAAGAGACTTGAGATGCGACATACTAATCTAACGTCTATTTTCACTCACACTTTGTGTAAAATAACCAAACCATGCTAAGGAAATCGGAACGACGCGTTAAAGACACCTGAGACGCGGCATACTAATCTAGTGTCACTTTTCATGCCCACTGTGCTTAATAGTAACCTAACCATGCTTAGGTAATCGAAACAACGCGTTAGAGAGACTTGTGACGCGACATAAGCATGGTAATCGGAACGACGCGTTAAAGTGACTTGAGACGCGACATGCTAATCTAGCGTCACTTTTCACGCACACTTTGCGTAATATAACTTAACCATGCTTAGTTAATCGGAACAACACGTTAAATAGAATTGAGACATGATATACTAATCAATCGTCAGTTTTCAAGCAAACTTTGCGTACTATAACCTAATAATGGTTAGGCAATCGCAACGCCGCTTTTAATCGACTTGAGACGCGACATACTAATTAATTGTGACTTTTTACGCACACTTTGCGTAATATAACCTAACCATGCTTAGGAAATCGGAACGACGCGTTAGATAGACTTGAGGTAGGATATACTAATCTAATGTCACTTTTCACGCACACTTTGCGTAATATAACCTAACCATGCTTAGGTAATCGTAACGACGCGTTAAAGAGACTTGGGACGCGAGATAAGCATGGTAATCGAAACGACACGTTAAAGAGACTTGAGACGCGACATACTAATCTAGCGTCACTTTTCACGCACACTTTGCATAATATAACCTAACCATACTTAGGTAATCGGAACGACGCGTTAAAAAGACATGAGACGCGACATACTAAACTATTGCACCTTTCCACGCACACTTTGTGTACTATAACCTAACAATGCTTAGGTAATCAGAACGACGCGTTGAAGATACTTGTGACGCGACATAAGCATAGTAATCGAAATGACGCGTCAAAGAGACTTGAGACGCGCAATATTAATCTAGCGTCACTTTTTATGCACGCGTTGCGTAATATAACATAACCATGCGTAGGAAATTGGAACGATGCGTTAGAGAGACTTGAGACGCAACATACTAATCTAGTGTCACTTTTCACGCACACTTTACGTATTATAACCTAACCATGCTTAGGAAATCGGAACGACGCGTTGGAGAGAACTGAGACGCGACATACTAATCTAACCTAACTTTTCACGCACAATTTGCGTAATATAACCTAACCAATGCATAGGTAATCGGAACGATGTGTTAGAGAGACTTGTGACGCGACATAACCATGGTAATCGAAACGACGAGTTAGAGAGACTTGAGACGCGCCATACTAATCTAGCGTCACTTTTTATGCACATTTTGCGTAATATAACCTAACCAAGCTTAGGTAATCGGAACGACGCGTTAAAGAGACTTGTGACTCAACATACTTATCTAGCGTCACTTTTCACGCACACTTTGCGTAATATAACCTAACCATACTTAGGTATCGGAACGACGCGTTAAAAAGACTTGAGACGCGACATACTAAACTATTGCTCCTTTCCACACACACTTTGTGTACTATAACCTAACCATGCTTATGTACTCGGAATGACGCGTTAGAGATACCTGTGACACGACATAAGCATGGTAATCAAAATGACGCGTTAAAGAGACTTGAGACGCGCAATTAATCTAGCGTCACTTTTTACGCACGCGTTGCGTAATGTAACATAACCATGCTTAGGAAATCGGAACGACGCGAGACGCGATATACTAATCTAGTGTCACTTTTCACGCACACTTTACGTATTATAACCTAACCATGCTTAGGAAATTGGAACGACAAGTTAGAGAATTGAGACGCGACATACTAATCTAACCTCACTTTTCACGCACACTTTGCGTAATATAACCTAACCATGCATAGGTAATCGAAACGACGCGTTAAAGAGACTTGTGACGCGAGATAAGTATGGTGATCGAAACGACGCGATAAAGAGACTTGATATGAAACATACTAATCTAGTGTCACTTTTTACGCACACTTTGCATAATATAACCTAACCATGCTTAGGTAATCGGACGACGCGTGAAAGAGATTGGAGACTTGACATACTAATCTAGCGTCACTTTTCAAGCACACTTTGCGTAATATAACCTAACCATTCTTAGGTAATAGGAACGACGCGTTAAAGAGACTTGAGACGCGACATACTTATCTATTGATCCTTTTTACGCACACTTTGGGTACTATAACCTAACCATGCTTAGGTAATCGGAACGACGTGTTAGAGAGACTTGTGACGCAACATAAGCATGGCAATCGAAACGACGCGTTAAAGAGACTTGAGAAGCGACATACTAATCTAGCGTCACTTTTCACGCAAACTTTGCGTAGTATAACCTACTCATGCTTAGGTAATCGGAACGACGCATTAAAGAGCCTTGAGACGCGACATGCTAAGCTAGCGTCACTTTTCATGCTCACCTTGCGTAATATAACCTAACCATGCTTAGGTAATAAGAACGACGCGTTAAAGAGACTTGAGACACGATATACTAATCTATTGATCCTTTTTACGCACACTTTGCGTACTATATCCTAACCATGCTTAGGAAATCAGAACGACGCGTTAAAGAGCCTTGACACGCGACATACTAATCTACCGTCACTTTCCACGCAAACTTTGCGTATTACGCATTAAAGAGCCTTGAGATGCGACATACTAATCTAGCGTCACTTTTCACGCACACCTTGCGTAATATAACCTAACCATACTTAGGTATTATGAACGACGCGTTAAATAGACTTTATACGCGATATATTAATCTAGTGTCACTTTTCACGCACACTTTGCATAATATAACCTCTAACCATGCTTAGATAATACCAATGAGCTATAGCTATAAGCGCTAGGCAGTAAACTGCTAGGTCGTGGGTTCAATTCCTCCCACAAACTCTCTCCCCTCCCCAATTATCAACAAAAAAAACCATGCTCAGATAATCAGAATAATGCGATGAAGAGAATTGAGACGCGACATACTAATCTAGCATCACTTTCCACGCACACTATGCGTTATATAACCTAACCATGCTAATTTAATTGGAACGACGCGTTAGATAGACTTAAGACGCGACATACTAATCTATTGTCATTTTTCACGTACACTCTGCGTAATATAACCTAACCATGCTTATGTAATTGGAACGACGTATTAAAGAGACTTGAGACGCTACATACTAATCTATTGTCATTTTCTACGCACGCATTGCGTAATATAACATAACTATGCTTAGGAAATCGGACCGACGCGTTAAAGAGACTTGAGACGCGACATACTAATCTAGTGTCACTTTTCACGCACGCTTTGCGTAATATAACCTAACCATGCTTAGGAAATTGGAACGACGCGTTAGAGAGACTTGAGACGCGACATGCTAATATAGCATCACTATTCACACACTCTTTGCGTAATATAACCTAACCATGCTTAGGTAATCGGAAAGACGCGTTAAAGAGACTTGTGACGCGAGATAAATATAGTAATCGAAACTACGCGTTAAAGAGACTTGAGACGAAACAAACTAATCTAGCGTCACTTTTTACGCACACTTTGCGTAATATAACTTAACCATGCTTAGTTAATCGGAACGACGCGTTAAAGAGACTTGAGAATGGACATACTAATCTAGCGTCACTTTTCACGCACACTTTGCATAAAATAACTTAACCATGCTTAGGAAATTGGACGACGAGTTAGAGAGACTTGAGACGCGACATACTAATTTAACGTCACTTTTCACGCACTGTTTGCGTAATATAACCTAACCATGCTTAGGTAATCGGAACGACGCGTTAAAGAGACTTGTGACGCGAGATAAGTATGGTAATCGGAACGACGCGTTAAAGAGACTTGTGACGCGAGATAAGTATGGTAATCGTAACGACTTGTAAAAGAGACTTGAGACAAAACAAACTAATCTAGCGTCACTTTTTAAGCACACTTTGCGTAATATAACCTAACCATGCTTAGGTAATCGGAACGACACGTTAAAGAGACTTGAGACGGACATACTAATCTAGCGTCGCTTTTCACGCAAACTTTGCGTAATATAACCTAACCATGTTTAGGTAATTGGAAAGATGCGATAAAGAGACTTGAGACGCGACATACTAATCTAGCGTAACTTTTTACGCGCTTTGCATAATATAACCTGACCATCCTTAGGTAATCGGAACAACGCGTTAAAGAGAATTGAGACGCGACATACTAATCTAGCGTAACTTTTCACACACATTTCGCGTAATATAACCTAACCATGCTTTGATAATCAGAACGACGCGTTAAATAGACTTAAGACGCGACATACTAATCTAGCGTCACTTTTCACGTACACTTTCTGTAAAGTAACCTAACCATCCTTAGGTAATCGGTACAAGTTGGCGTTAAAGAGAATTAAGATGCGACATACTAATCTAGCGTCACTTTCCATGCACACTTCGCGTAATATAACCTAACCATGCTTTGATAATCCGACAAGTTGGCGTCGGTACAAGTTGGCGTTAAAGAGACTTGAGACGCGACATACTAATTTAGCGTCATTTTTCGCGCACACTTTTCGTAAAATAACCTACCATGCTTAGATAATCGGATTGACGCGTTAAAAAGACTTCAGAGGCGACATACTAATATGGCGTCACTTTTTTGCAAACGTTGCGTACTATAACCTAACCATGCTTAGGAAATCGGAACGACGCATTAAAGAGACTTGAGTAGCGACACATTAATCTAGCATCACTTTTCACGCACGCTTTGCGTAACATAACCTAACCATGCTTACATAATCGGGAAGACGCGTTAAAGGACTTGAGACGCGACATACTAATCTAGCGTCCGTTTTCACGCACACTTCACGTAATATAACCAAACCATGCTTAGGTAATCGAAATACGCATTAAAGAGACTTCAGAAGCGTCATACTAATCTAGCGTCACTTTTCACGCACACTTTGCGTAAAATAACCTAACCATGCCTAGGTAATCGGAACGACGCGTTAAAAAGACTTGTGATGCTACATACTAATACATTGTCACTTTTCACGCAAACGTTGCGTAATATATAATCTAACCATGCTTAGGTAATCAGAACGACGCGTTAGAGACACTTGTGACGCGACATAAGCACAGTAATCGAAACGACGTGTTAAAGAGACTTGAAACGCGCCATACTAATCTAGCGTCTCTTATTACGCATGCTTAGGTAATCAGAACGACGCATCATAGAGACTTGAGTAGCGACATATTAATCTAGCGTAACGTTTCACGCACACTTTGCGTAATATAACCTAACTATGCTTAGGTAATCGGAATGACGGGTTAATAAGCATGTTAATCAAAATGACGCGTTAAAGAGACTTGAGACGCAAGATACTAATATAGCGTCACTTTTCACACAGACATTGCGTAATTTAACCTAACCATGCTTAGGTAAACGGAACGACGCGTTAAAGAGCATTGAGATGCGACATACTAATCTAGCGTCACTTTTCACGCACACCTTACGTAACATAACCAAACCATGGTTAGGTAATCAGAACGACACATTAAAGAGACTTGAGACGCGATATACTAATGTACCGTCACTTTTCAGCACACTTTGCGTACTATAAGCTTTCCATGCTTAGGTAATTGGAACGACGTGTTAAAGAGACTTGAGAAGCGATATACTAATCTACCGTCACTTTTTTATGCACACTTTGCGTAATATAACCTAACCATGCTTAGGAAATCGGAACAACGTGTTAAAGAGACTTGACACGAGTCATATAATCTAGCGTCACTTTTCACACACACTTTGTGTAATATAACCTAACCAGGCTTAGGAAATCGGAACGACGCGTTAGTGAGACTTGAGGTAGGATATACTGATCTAGTGTCACTTTTCACGCACACCAGTAATATAACCTAACCATGCTTTGGTAATCACAATAACGAGTTAAAGAGACTTGTGACGTGAGATAAGCATGGTAATCGAAACGACGCGTTAAAGAGACTTGAGACGCGGCATACTAATATAATGTCACTTTTCACGCACACTTTGCGTGATATAACCTAACCATGCTTAGATAATCGGAACGATGCGTTAGAGAGACTTGTGACGTGACATAAGCATGGTAATCGAAACAACGCATTAAAGAGACTTGACACGCGACATACTAATATCTAGCGTCACTTTTAACGCACTCTTTGCGTAATATAACCTAACCATTCTTAGGTAATCGGAACGACGCATTAAAGAGCCTTGAGACTCGACATACTAATCTAGCGTAACTTTTAACGCACATCTTGCGTAATATAACCTACCCATGCTTAGGTAATCAGAACGACACGTTAAAGAGACTTGAGATGCGACATACTAATTTAACGTAACTTTTAGCGCACACTTTGCGTAATATAACCTAACCATGCTTAGGTAATCGGAACGACGCGTTAGAGAGACTTGAGGTAGGATATACTGATCTAGCGTCACTTTTCACGCACACTTTGCGTAATATAACATAATCATCATAGGACATCGGAACGACGAGTTAGAGAGACTTGACACGTGACATACTAATTTAGCGTCGCTTTTCACGCACACTCTGCGTAATATAACCTAACCATGCTTGGGAAATCGGAACGACCGTTAGAGAGACTTGATATACGATATACTAATCTAGCATCACTTTTTACGCACACTCTGCGTAATATAACCTAACCATGCTTAGGTAATCATAACGACGCGTTAAAGAGACTTGTAACGCAAGATAAGAATGGTAATCGAAACGACGCGTTAAAGAGACTTGAGACGCGACATACAAATCTTGCATCACTTTTCACACACACTTTGTGTAAAATAACCAAACCATGCTTAAGTAATCGGAACGACGCGTTAAAGAGACCTGAGACGCGGCATAGTAATCTAGCGTCACTTTTCACGTACACATTGCATAACAATAACATAACCATGCTTGGTAATCGAAACGACGCGATAGAGAAACTTGTGTGACGCGACATAAGCATGGTAATTGGAACGACGCGTTAAAGTGACTTGAGACGCGACATACTAATCTAGCGTCACTTTTCACGCACACTTTGCGTAATATAACCTAACTATGCTTAGGTAATCGGAACAACGCGTTAAAAAGAATTGAGACGCCACATACTAATCTAGCGTCTCTTTTCACGCACACTTTGCGTAATATAACCTAACTATGCTTAGGTAACTGGAACGACGCCTTAAAGAGACTTGAAGTGCGACATACTAATCTAGCTTATCTAGCGTAACTTTTCACGCACCGTTTTCGTAATATAACCTAACCATTCTTAAGTAATCGGAACGATGCGTTAAATAGAATTGAGATGGACATACTAATGTCTTGTTACTTTTCACGCACACTTTCCGTAAAGTAACCTAACCATCCTTAGTTAATCGGTACAATGTGTTAAAGAGAATTGAGACACAATATACTAATCCAGCTTCACTTTCCGCGAACACTTTGCGTAATATAACTAACCATGCTTAGGTAATCGGAACGACGCGTTAAATAGACGTGAGACTCGACATACTAATTTATTGTTACTTTTCACGCACAGTTTGCGTAATATATAAACTAACCATGCTCAGGTAATCGGAAAGACGTATTAGAGAAACTTGTGACGCGACATAAGGATGGTAATCGAAACGACGCGTTAAAGAGACTTGAGATGCGACATACTAATCTAGCGTCACTTTTCACGCACACGTTGCGTAATATAACCTAACCATGATTAGGTAATCGGAACGACGCGTTAAAGATCCTTGAGACGCAACATACAAATCTAGCGTAACTTTTCACGCACACCTTGCGTAATATAATATATCCATGCTTAGGTAATCAGAACGACACGTCGAAGAGACTTGAGACGCGACATACTAATCTAACATAACTTTTCACGCACACTTTGCGAAATATAACCTAACCATGCTTAAGTAATCGGAACAACGTGTTAAAGAGACTTGAGACGCGTAATACTAATCTAGCGTCACTTTTTACGCACACTTTGCGTAATATAACCTAACCATGCTTGGGAAATCAAAACGGCGCGTTAGAGAGACTTGAAATACAATATACTAATGAGTGAAGGTTCAATTTAGCCCCTGTACTTGGCACGAAGGATCAAATAAGTCCAACCTCGCAAAACCGGATCAATTCACCCCACAACTATGCAAAACCGGATCGGTTTCACCCTTTTGACCCAAAAAGAGAGTGGAATAGCCAAATTTTAAAAATTAACCCTAATTAATCTTAATTAAAATACTAATTAATCCTATTTAATTTAAAATTTAATTACTATAAATTAGGGGTCTTTTCTACTCTTTTCCTTAATTAATTCTAATTACACTTATAATAAATTATAATTAATCAAAATTAATCCTAATTAAACACTTAAAATACTAAAATATTAACCTAATCTAACTTAATTAATTTCTTCTTCTTCTTCACCTAAACCTCATCCTTCCTCGCCGGCATCGCATCATCATCATCGTTCCCACCACTGCCGATCCAACACTGCCGTTTGTTTCCACGGCAGACCCATCTGGGTCTGCCGTTTTTTACCATGGCAGACCCATTGGGTCTGCCATTTTTTTCAACGGCAGACCCATCTGGGTCTGCCTTCTCCGACGACGGAGAATGCAGACCCAGATGGGTCTGCCGTTTTGTTTGTTTCAACGGCAGACCCATCTGGGTCTGCCGTTGAAAAAAATGGCAGACCCAGATGGGTCTGAAGGTGAAAAAAAGATGGGTCTGCCGTCTCTACTGAGGTGGCCGGTGGGAGCGGAGGCGGCGGAGTAGCGGCGACGGCGGGAGACAGGTGGCTGTGAAAGGGTAAGATTTAATGGGTTAAAATCACAAAAAGTCCTTGCTTTTTAATTAAAAATTAGTATAGTTTTTAAACTTTTTAAATTGTAGAAAAATAATATGTTTTTGAAAATAATTAAATGTGAATTTTGTAAATAAAATAAATATTAAGGATTATTTAAGCTTTTAACCATCCAAAACCACCTAAAATCAGAGAGTGTATTCACTCTCTAGGGTGAGAGTGGGGAAGGGGGTGTTTGATCCGTTTTTGCATAGTTGTGGGTTGATTTGATCCACTTTTATGAGGTTGGACTTATTTGATATTTCGTGCCAAGTACAGGGGGTAAATTGAACCTTCACTCATATACTAATCTAACGTCACTTTTCACGCACACTCTGCGTAATATAATCTAACCATGCTTAGGTAATCGAAACGACGCGTTAAAGAGACTTGTGACACAAGATAACCATGGTAATAGAAACGACGCGTTAAAGAGACTTGAGATGCGACATACTAATCTAGCGTCACTTTTCACGCACACTTTGTGTGATATATCCAAACCATGCTTAGGTAATCGGAACGACGCGTTAGAGACACCTGAGACGCGGCATACTAATCTAGCGTCACTTTTCACGCACACTTAACCTAACCATGCTTAGGTAATCAGAACGATGCATTAGAGAGACTTGTGACGCGACATAATCATGGTAATCGGAACGACGCGTTAAAGAGACTTGAGACGCGACATACTAATCTAGCGTCACTTTTCACGCACACTTTGCGTACTATAACCTAATCATGGTTAGGTAATCGCAATGCCGCTTTTAATCGACTTGATACGCGACATACTAATTAATTGTGACGTTTTACGCACACTTTACGTAATATAACCTAACCATGCTTAGGAAATCGAAACGAAGCGTTAGATAGACTTGAGGTAGGATGTACTAATCTAGCGTCAATTTTCACGCACACTTTGTGTAATATAACCTAACCATGCATAGGTAATCGCAACGACGCGTTAAAGAGACTTGGGACGCGGGATAAGCATGGTAATCGAAACGACACGTTAAAGAGACTTGAGACGCGACATACTAATCTAGCGTCACTTTTCACGCACACTTTCCATAATATAACCTAACCATTCTTAGGTAATCAGAACGACGCGTTTAATAGACGTAAGACGCGACATACTTTGCTTAATTTAACCTAACCATGCTTAGGTAATCAAAACGACGCATTACACAGACTTGTGACGCAACATAATCATGGTAATTGGAATGACGAGTTAAAGTGACTTGAGACGCGACATACTATTCTAGCGTCACTTTTCACGCACACTTTGCGTAAAATAACCTAACCGTGCTTGGGTAATCGGAACCACGCGTTAAAGAGAATTGAGACACGACATACTAATCTAGCGTCACTTTTCACGCACACTTTGAGTATAATAACCTAATCATGCTCAGGTAATCGGAACAACGCGTTAAAGAGACTTGAGACGTGACATACTAATCTAGCGTCACTTTTTATGCACACTTTGCGTAATATAACCAAACCAAGCTTAGGTAATTGGAACGACGCGTTAAAGAGACTTGTGACTCAACATACTTATCTAGCGTCACTTTTCACGCATACTTCACGTAATATAACCTAATCATGCTTAGGTAATCGGAAGGATGCTTTAAACAGACTTGAGACGCAAAATATTAATCTAGAGTTACTTGTCCCGCACGCTTTGTGTCATATAACCTAACCATACTTAGGTAATCGGAACGACGCGTTAAATAGAATTGATACGCGACATACTAATCTATAGTCACTTTTCACGACACTTTGCGTAATATAACCTAACCATGCGTAGGTAATCGGAACGACGTGTTAAAGAGACTTTAGACGCGACATATTAATCTATTGTTACTTTTCACGCACACTTTGCGTACTATAAGCTAGCCATGCTTAGGTAATCGGAACAACGCGTTAGAGAGACTTGAGACGCGAGATATAAATCTAGCGTCACTTTTCACGCAAACTTTGCATAATATAACTATGCTTAGTTAATCGGAACGACGCATTAAAGATCCTTGAGACGAGACATATTAGTCTAGCGTCACTTTTCACGCAAACCTTGTGTAATATAACCTAACCATGCTTAGGTAATCGGAACGACGCGTTAAAGAAAGATACTTGAGACGCGACATACTAATCTAGCGTTACTTTTCTCGCACACTTTGCGTAATATAACCTAACCATTCTTGGGTAATCTGAACGACGCGTCAAAGAGACTTGAGACGGGACATACTAATCTAGCGTCACTTTTCACGCATTCTTTGGGTAATATAACATAACCATGCTTAGGTGATCGGAAAGACGCGTAGAAGAGACTTGAGACGCGACATACAAATCTAGCATCATTTTGCACGCACACTTCGCATAATATAACCTTACCATGCATAGGTAATCGGAACGACGCATTAGATAGACTTAAGATGCGACAAACTAATCTATTGTCATTTTTCACACATACTTTGCGTAATATAACCAAACCATGCTTAAATAATTGGAATCTTTCACGCACACTTTGCGTAATATAACCTAACCATGCTTAGGTAATCGGAACGACGCGTTAGAGAGACTTGTGACGCGACATAAGCATGGTAATCGAAACGACCCGTTAAAGAGACTTGATATGCGCCATATTAATCTAGCATCACTTTTTACGCACACTTTGCGTAATATAACCTAACCATGCTTAGGAAATCAGAACGCCACATTAGAGAGACTTGAGATGCGACATACATATAACGTCACTTTTCACACACACTTTGCGTAATATAACCGAACCATGCTTAGGTAATCGGAATGACGCGTAAAAGAGACTTGTGACGCGAGATAAGCATGGTAATCGAAACGACGCGTTAAAGAGTCTAGAGATGTAACATTCTAATCTAGCCACACTTTTTATGCACACTTTGCGTAATATAACCTAACCATTCTTAGATAATCGGAACGACGTGTTAAAGAGACTTGAGACTGGACATACTAATCTAGCGTCACTTTTCACGCAAACTTTGCGTAATATAACCTAACCATGCTTAGGTAATAGAAACGATGCGCTAAAGAGACTTGAGATGCGACATACTAATCTATTAATCCTTTTCACGCACACTTTGCGTACTATAACCTAACCATGCTTAGATAATCGGAACGACGCGCTAGAGAGACTTGTGACGCGACATAAGCATGGTGTTGGTGCAGCGGGACGTGAGGGTCCGAATCGTATATTTCAATTCGAAATTGGAATTCCAACAATTCGGATCCAGAAATTGATCATATCAATAACAAATGGATCGTCGTATCATCTAGTAATTAAAGCACGCATCTAGAAACCGTAAGAAGAATACCTATGTCGATTCTCCAACGATTCTTGTAGTCCCGATAGTACGGCGTCCTCAAGCTCGTCCACACGAGTATGCGTCCGATTGAATCCTCGCCTTGAAGTAATCTGCAAGAGTTTCTCTTGCCGAGCAACCCTAAGCTCAAACTCTCGCCTCGATTACGTCTTTGCTGGGTTGTATGAAAAACTTTCTCCAAGCTTTTCTGTGATTGATGACTACTTGAACTCCTTCAAATATGTTCTCTTAAGTGTGGTGTGGTTAGAATGAGCAAAGGCAACCTCTATTTATAGGGTAGAGCTTTGCTTAAGAATGCAACACCTCACATGCTAGGAGTCACACACCAAGCAAAGGTGTTGCCACCATTCGACACCTCACATGCTAGGTGTCACACACCAAGCATAGGTGTTGCCACCATCTGACACATCACATGCTAGGTGTCACACATCAAGCATAGGTGTTGCCACCTTCTGACACGTCGGATGCTAGGTGTCACACACATAGACATACATGACATCATCACGTGACATCAGCATATGACATCATCGTGACATCATCACATGACATCATCGTGACATCATCACATGACATCATCGTGACATCATCACATGACATCATCGTGACATCATCACATGACATCATCACATTAACTTGGATAAAATACAATTAGGTGCCTACTAATTTATAACTCTTACAAATTAGTCCCTAATTTATACTTGTTTTTCATCTTAGATTAATTTCCGAGATATGCTAGTATCTATATGAAATCGATCTCTTGTAAACTCAATCGGTTGCACACCCTATTGTGTGTGACTAACTAGGTTCACATCTATATGGCAACGAGAGTCATAAGAAACGCCTTTCTTATATTAAATAATTAAATCCCATTAATTATTAATTCTCGTAGATCGTGAGTGACGTCTAGCAACATATCACGACCCCCAAATAGATATGAATGTTTCGATGCATTCTTTATGAACCAATGTTCATAATTACCGTACACTCAAAATTCCCTTCATCTAAGATTCCGATCTCGACTAGTGTCACGGTTAAGTCAAACACTGTTTGTCTTAATCATATGACCTCATCTCAGTTCTTATTCTTGATAAATATGACTTCCACTAGAAACAACTTTCTAAGTAAGTCATATACACCCGCGCAGGTTTTATCATCCATCAAGAATAATTTGAGATAGCATAGAATCTTTTCTCCGTTCATCCGGAGTGATAAATCCTCTCTTGGTTAAACCCCTATCTCCATATACAACTAACTAGAGCCAACACATCCCGCGACCCTAGCTCATGAAAGATCTAGGGATAAGGAGTATCAAACTCTAATCACCTATATACAAGATAGTGTCACCGCAAGTCAAAGGACATATGTACAATTATGAATTAGATGACATTAAATTGACTTTGATGAAATACCATGTATAAGTCATCTAGCGTCACTTGTTCGACCCACTCAACATCTTGAGTGTCCACATGTTTATCCTGATCTCCATCAAGTAGTATGAGACTTACTACTTCCTATAATTAGTAACTCCTTACTAATCAGGAGAATAAACAGAGGTGACAATCTTTCCGGGATAATACGATGCCCTTATTCGTAGGACCCCATCGATCATTAACTGTTATTTAGATCACATGTATAATAAAATCTGTAACTCATATTCTTAACACCTTAAGAATAGATTCTATCACAATGTGATAAGGACAATACGTAATAAATGAACACTTAGTTGATGAGACACTTAGTTCAATTAGAACATATATATCTTTGCCATTGGGATTAGTTCTACAAATATACATGATCAAATGGCCCTAGGGCACATACTACTAACACATGGTAATCGAAACGACGCGTTAAAGACACTTGAGATGCGAAATTAATATAGCGTCACTTATAACGCCCAATTTGCGTAATATAATCTAACCATGATTAAGTAATCGAAACAACGCGTTAAAGAGACTCGTGACGCGACATACTTATCTATTGTTACTTTTCACGCACACTTAGCGTACTATAACCTAACCATGCTTATGGTAATCGGGACGACGCGTTAGAGAGTCTTATGACTCGACATAAACATGATAATCGAAACGACGCAATAAAGAGACTTGAGATGCGAGACAACAGGAACTCCTTTTTCTTGTGGAAATGGTTCAAACATGAACTGTGTAGAAAATACCTGAGGAGTGGCAGTAGTATGTTTTGCAAAGGACGTCTCAACAGTGCCATCGGGTTTTTTTGTGAATACTGGAGTACACGATAGATTAAGTTGAGTAGATTCATGCATTATTTCATAGTTGGTAATCCACTTTTTGGGGAAAAGGTGTAGGAGTTAATTTCTAGTGATTTGTTTGGGTATATGGACACAAGAAGGGATGTTTTGGGAATCTATTTTTATCAAAAGGGCATCATTATGGTTTGTGGTAAAGTTAGGTTTAAAGCATGGTTTTGCAAAGGATACACCATTTGATAGTGAAGAGTAGCTGCAACTGAATCAGCAACTTGTTGAGCTCCAGTAATTTGTATTTGCACCTTTAAAGCCGTAAGAGCCATCAGATCAGCGAGGGAAAGGTTGTAATTTGGGAAAAAGGTGAAAAACACTGAGCCTGCATTCAAGGAAATTTCAACTGTACCAATCACTGCATGTTGATACCGAGAATCTACAAGAGCAATTCTTGAAAAAACTGGTAGACCGGCACGACCATGGTAACTGAGACCAAGTCGGATAGCTCCAAAGTGAATATGAGTAACCTGAGCTAACCAAACTCTTAAAAATTCAGGTGGAATCTCAAGAGTAATAAATTATTCAGCTTTAGAAGCATGAATTGCAAAGGCTTTTTTTTATCAAGGACTTGATATTATGGATTAAAGGGGTAGTGGTTTTAGAAAACGCATCATAAGGATTGAGAAGAGGGGCTTTTGTATCAAATATTTTTTGATTTTTTGGAAGATAAGTAAACTCCTAAAGATAATCATTTTTATTTACAGTAGTAAGAGCAGTATTAGAAGGTGTAGAACAACAACTTTTTGTTAGCATGATCGTAAGGTACTGACCCAATTTTCACAAAGTAAAAACTAGTATATATATTTTCTTTCTCGTCTCTGTTAGGCTCTGATACCATTTAGAGATACGACGATAAACGTTATAAGATACATGTGTGGCAAACCAGGATCACAGCCCCACCATGGGCATTTTATCAACCGGCATGTCCTCTCAATATTAGTTAAGATTTATTGCATAATAGGAACGACGCATTAAAGAGCCTTGAGACGCGACATACTAATCTAGCGTCACTTTTCACGTACACCTTGCGTAATATAACCTAACCATGCTTAGGTAAAAGGAACGACGCGTTAAATAGACTTGAGACGCGACATACTAATCAATTGTCATTTTTCACCACATTTTGCGTAATATAACCTAACCATACTTAGGTAATCGGAACGACGCGTTAGAAAGACTTGTGACTTGACATAAGCATGGTAATCGAAACGACGCGTTAAAGAGGTTTGATACGGGCCATACTAATATAGCGTCACTTTTTACGCATACTTTGTGTAATATAACCCCTAACCATGCTTAGGTAATCGAAACGACTCGTCAAAGTTAATTTTGACGCGACATACAAATATAGTGTCACTTTTCACGCACACTTTGCATAATATAACCTAGCCATGCTTAGATAATCGGAACGATGTTTTAAAGAGACTTGAGACACGACATACTAATATAGCGCCACTTTTCTCGCACGCTTTGTGTAATATAATCTAATCATGCTTAGATAATCAGAATAACGCGATAAAGAGAATTGAGGCGCGACATACTAATCTAGCGTCACATTTCACGCAACTTTGCGTAATATAACCTAACGATGGTTAGGTAATCGAAACGACGCGTAAGATAGACTTAAGACGCGACGTACTAATCAATTGTCATTTTTCACGTACACTCTGCGTAATATAACCTAACCATGCTTAAGTAATTGGAACGACGCGTTGAATAGACTTAAGACGCGACATACTAATCTATTGTCATTTTTCACGCACACTTTGCCTAATATAATAACCTAACCATGCTTAGGTAATCGGAACGACGCGTCAGAGAGACTTGTGACGCGGCATAAGCATGATAATCAAAACGACGCGTTCAAGAGACTTGAGACGCGCACTATTAATCTAGCGTTACTTTTTACGCACACTTTGCGTAATATAACATAACCATGCTTAGGAAATCGGAACAACGCGTATGGAGACTTGAGACGCGACATACGAATCTAGTGTCACTTTTCACACACATTTTGCGTAATATAACCTAGCCATGCTTAGGAAATCGGTACGACGCGTTAGAGAGACTTGAGACGCGACGTACTAATCTAACGTCACTTTTCACGCACACATTGCGTAATATAACCTAACCGTGCTTAGTTAATCAGAACGACGCGTTTAAGAGACTTATGACGCGAGATATGTATGGTAAGCGAAACGACGCATTAAAGAGACTTGAGATGAAACATACTAATCTAGCGTCACTTTTTACACACACTTTGTGTAATAGAACCTAACCAATCTTAGGTAATCGAAACACCGCTTTAAAGAGATTTGAGCCTGGACATACTAATCTAGCGTCACTTTTCACGCACACTTTGCGTAATATAACCTAACCATGCTTATGTAATAGGAACAATGCATTAAAGAGACTTGAGAAGCGGCATACTAATCAATTGATCCTTTTTACGCACACTTTGCGTACTATAGCCTAACCATGCTTAGGTAATCGGAACTTCGCGTTAAAGAGCCTTGACACGCGACATACTAATCTAGCGTCACTTTTCACGCAAACTTTGCGTATTATAACCTAACCATGCTTAGGTAATCGGAACGACGCGTTAAAGAGCCTTGAGACACGACATGCTAATCTAGCGTCACTTTTCACGCACACCTAGCGTAATAAAACCTAATCATTCTTAGGTAATAGGAACGACGCGTTAAATAGACTTTAGACGCGTCATACTAATCTAGTATTACCTTTCACGCACGCTTTGCATAATATACCCTAACTATGCTTAGATAATTGGAACAACGTGATAAAGAGAATTGAGATGCGACATACTAATCTAGCGTCACTTTTCACGCACAGTTTGCGTAATATAACCTAACCATGCTAAGGTAATCGGAAAAACGCGTTAGATAGACTTATGACGCGACATACTAATCTATTGTCATTTTTCACGTACACTCTACCTAATATAACCTAACCATGCTCAAGTAATTCGAACGATGCGTTAAATAGACTTGAGATGCGACATACTAATCTATTGTCATTTTCAACGCACACTTTGTGTAATATAACCTAACCATTCTAAGGTAATCGGAACAACGTGTTCGAGAGACTTGTGACGCGACATAAGCATGGTAATTCAAACGACGCGTTAAAGAGAATTGAGACGCGCAATAGTAATTTAGCGTCACTTTTTACGCACGCATTGCGTAATATAACATAACCATGCTTAGGATATCGGAACGGCGCGTTAGAGATACTTGAGACGTGACATACTAATGTAGTGTCAGTTTTCACGGACACTTTGCATAATATAACCTAACCATGCTTAGGAAATCGGAATGACGCGTT
The DNA here is from genome assembly GCF_937616625.2 of Mercurialis annua. Classification (NCBI taxonomy): domain Eukaryota; kingdom Viridiplantae; phylum Streptophyta; class Magnoliopsida; order Malpighiales; family Euphorbiaceae; genus Mercurialis; species Mercurialis annua. The sequence goes on from NC_065572.1 coordinate 44,387,008, forward strand.
AGAGAGACTTGAGATGCGACATACTAATCTAAAGTCACTTTTCACGCACACTTTGCATAATATAACCTAACCATGCTTAGGTAATCGGAACGACACGTTAAAGAGACTTGTGACACGAGATAAGTATAGTAATCGAAACGACGTGTTAAAGAGAATTGAGACGAAACAAACTAATCTAGCCTCACTTTTTACGCACACTTTGCGTAATATAACCTAACCATGCTTAAGGTAATCGGAACGACGCGTCAAAGAGACTTGAGACTGGACATACTAATCTAGCGTCACTTTTCACGCACACTTTGCATAATATAACCTAACCATACTTAGGTAATCGGAACGATGCGTTAAAGAGACTTGAGACGCGACATACTAAACTATTGCTCCTTTCCACGCACACTTTGCGTACTATAACCTACCCATGCTTAGGTAATCAAAACGACGCGTTAGAGAGACTTGTGGCGCGACATAAGCATGGTAATTGAAATGACGCGTTAAAGAGACTTGAGACGCGCAATATTAATCTAGCGTCACTTTTTACGCACGCGTTGCGTAATATAACATAACCATGCTTAGGAAATCGGAACGACGCGTTAGAGAGACTTGAGACGCAACATACTAATCTGTGTCCCTTTTCATGCACACTTTACATATTAGAACCTAACCATGCTTAGGAAATTGGAACGACGCGTTAGAGAGAATTGAGACGCGACATACCAATCTAACCTCACTTTTCATGCACACTTTGCATAATATAACCTAACCATGCATAGGTAATCGGAACGACGCGTTAAAGAGACTTGTGACGCGAGATAAGTTTGGTGATCGAAACGACGCGTTAAAAAGACTTGATACGAAACATACTAATCTAGTGTCACGTTTTACGCACTCTTTGCGTAATATAACCTAACCATGCTTAGGTAATCGGAACGACGCGTTAAAGAGACTTGAGACGCGACATACTTATCTATTGATCCTTTTTACGCACACTTTGCGTACTATATCATAACCATGCTTAGTTAATCAGAACGACGCGTTAAAGAGCCTTTGACACGCGACATTCCAATTCTTGCGTCACTTTCCACGCAAACTTTGTTTATTACGCATTAAAGAGCCTTGAGACGCGACATACTAATCAAGCGTCACTTTTCACGCACACCTTGTGTAATATAACCTAACCATGCTTAGGTATTAGGAACGAGGCGTTAAATAGACTTTAGACGCGACATACTAATCTAGTGTCACTTTTCACGCACGCTTTGCATAATATAAACTAACCATGCTTATGTAATCGGAACGACGCGTTAAAGACATTGGAGACTGGACATAATAATCTAGCTGCACTTTTCACGCACACTTTGCGTAATATAACCTAACCATGCTTAGGTAATAGGAACAACGCGTTAAAGAAACTTGAGACGCGATATACTTATCTATTGATCCTTTTTGCGCACACTTTGCCTACTATAACATAACCATGCTTAGGTAATCGGAACGACGCGTTTAAGGGACTTGTGACGCGTCATAAACATTGTAATCGAAACGACGCGTTAGTGAGACTTGAGAAGCGACATACTTATCTAGCGTTACTTTTCACGCAAACTTTGCGTATTATAACCTAATCATGCTTAGGTAATTGGAACGACGCATTAAAGAGCCTTAAGACGCGACATACTAATCTAGCGACATTTTTCACTCACACCTTGCTTAATATAACCTAACCATGCTTAGGTAATCGGAACGACGCGTTAAATAGACTTGTGACGCGAGATAAGTATGGTAATCAAAATGACGCGTTAAAGAGACTTGAGACGAAACATACTAATCTAGCATCACTTTGTACACACACTTTACGTATTATAACCTAACCATGCTTAGCTAATCGATACGACGCGCTAAAGAGACTTGAGACTGGACATACTAATCTAGCGTCACTTTTAACGCACACTTTATGTTGGTAGTTTGTGCCCTAGGGCCATTTTGTATTTATTCTTGTATAAACAAATCCCATTGGCAATGATATATATGTTTTTATTTGAACTAAGTGTCTCATCAACTAAGTGTTTATTTAATACATATTGTCCTTATCACATTGTGATAGAATCTATTCTTAAGGTAGCAAGAATATGAGTGACAGATTCTATTATACAAGTGATCTAAATTATCGTTCACGATCGATGGGGTCCTACGAATAAGGGCATCGCATTATCCCGAAAAGATCGTCACCTCTGTTTATTCTCCTGATTAGTAAAAAGTTACTAATTATAGGAAGTAGTGAGTCTCATACTACTTGATGGGGATCAGAATAAACATGTGGACACTCAAGGTGTTGAGTGAGTCGAACAAGTGACGCTAGATGACTTATACATGGTAATTCATTAATGTCAATTTAATGTCATCTAGTTCATAATTGTACATATGTCCTTTGACTTGCGGTGACACTATCTTGTATATAGGTAATTAGAGTTTGATACTCCTTAACTCTAGATCTTTCATGAGCTAGAGCCGCGGGATGTGTTGGCTCTAGTTAGTTGTATATGGAGATAGGGGTTTAACCTAGAAAGGATTCATCACTCTGGATGAACGGAGACAAGATTCTATGCTATCTCAAATTGTTTTTGATGGATGATAAAACCTGCGCAGGTGTATATGACTTACATAGAAAGTTGTTTCTAGTGGAAGTCATATTTATCAAGAATTAGAACTGAGAGATGAGGTCATATGATCAAGACAAACAGTGTTTGACTTAACCGTGACACTAGTCGAGATTGGAATCTTAGATGAAGGGAATTTTGAGTGTACGGTATTATGAACATTGGTTCAAAAAGAATGCATCGAAACATTCATCTCTATTTGGGGGTCGTGATATGTTGCTAGACGTCACTCTCGATCTACGAGAATTAATAATTAAATGGGATTTAATTATTTAATATAAGAAAGGCGTTTCTTATGTCTCTCGTTGCCATATAGATGTGAACCTAGTTAGTCACACACAATAGAGTGTGCAACCGATTGAGTTTACGAAAGATCGATTTCATATAGATACTAGCATATCTCGGAAATTAATCTAAGATGAAAAACAAGTACAAATTAGGGACTAATTTGTAAGAGTTATAAATTATTAAGAACCTAATTGTACTATGTCCAAGTTAATTAGGGACTAATTTATAAGAGTTATAAATTAGTAGGAACCTAATTATATTTTAACCAAGTTTTATGATTAAATGGCTTAAGTAATTAATTAGTGTAATTAATGATACTTAAATCATTAATCATAAGCTAATGGAATGATGATGTCATGGTGAAGTAATGAGATAAGGAAATAAGCTTATATGTGATGTCATATGATGACATCACCTATATGATGTCACCTATGTGATGTCACCACATGAAAGGTGTCATGTGGTGGCAACACCTTTGCTTGGTGTGTGACACCTAGCATGCAAGGTGTTGCATTCTTAAGGCATGCTCTAGCCTATAAATAGAGCATGTCCTTGCTCATTTCAAAACCACACAACACACATCTCACTACAAAGTTGTAGAGAGAGAAAGCACTTGAAGGAGTTCAAGTATTCATCAATCACGGAAAAACTTGGCGACGTTTTTCATACATCCGAGCAAGGTAGTGATCCCGGCGAGAGTTTGAGGTTAGGGCTGCTCGGCAAGAGGAACTCTTGCAGGATTACTTCAAGGCGAGGATTCAATCGGACGCATACTCGTGTGGACGAGCTTGAGGTCGCCGTACTTTCGGGACTACAAGAATCGTTGGAGAATCGACATAGGTATTCTTCTTACGATTCCTAGATGCGTGCTTTAATTAATAAATGATACGACGATCCATTTGTTGTTGATATGATCAACTTTAGGATCCGGATTGTTGGAATTTCGATTTTGAATTGAAATATACGATTCGGACCCGCGCCTCCCGCTGCGCCAACAGTGGTATCAGAGCCACCGTATCATCGAGTATTAACGCTTTACGATTGAAATGTATAAATAATCATGGACTTAGGAATTATTATTGGGCATGTAATTTATAATTCCGAGGGATTTTGTTTTTCCAAAAACGAACAAACGCTATTGTGATATTAATTACATTTGATTAAATTCTGTCTAGGAGATTGGTACTTAAGTGGTCCGCTCGTGACCCTCCAATCTATCCTGGGAATTTTTCTAATGTGATCATTTAACACAATACGTGATTCGCTTGTGCATTATGTTGTCATCAACGGAATATGCGGAAAAAGCGAAAACCGAAAAAAAAAAAAAAAACCCGAAAAAAAAATAATATTTTTTAAATGCTGAAAAACGGGTTTTACATCCGGGAAAAAGTTTTCGGCCCGAAAAAAAAAATCATTTTTTTTTGTAAAAACCGAAATGCTGAAAAAGGGGTTTTAAAACCGGAGGGAAAAAGTTTCCGACTCGAAAAAAAAAAAAAAAAACGTAAAATAAAAATAATTTTTTTTTTTTCGAGGATCAGCGATCGGTTGAGGCTTTCGGAGGTTCTAGGACGATTCCTCTATACCTAAAGAAAGCAGATATTACATAGTGAATGATTAGAGAATCATTTCCGAGATATGTAATAGTTTGCTCATTCTTTTGTGGCTAAAGAATGAGACCTAGGAAGTCCATGATCATACATGTGTGATTGCATGATTAATTTTAGCTTTAATATGTATGAGATGCATGCTAAAATGTATTGTGTGTTTAGTGAGACCTGAATAACTTAAAACCCTAAGAAATCTTCCTAAAAGTTAAAAGATTAAGTTTATATTGATTAATCATTAAATTGTTTATCAATGGCTCTCCATTGGAGCAATAAACTAACACGCTTTGAGTTATCATCTTGTCGGCTATGGATACATAGGGGTGAGATGATATCGTCAAGAGATGTTGTTGAGTTTATTGTTAAGCATGAGATGTTACGGATGTAGTCGATATAATATACGGCGAGAAAGGCAATTAGGCGTACCTGAGTCGTATATTATTCAAATCGATACATCTTAGTTGATTCAATGGGTTAAACTTAACTAATGTGGAAACCTAAGAATAGCATTAAGTACTTGAGGGTGAAAGCATTAGGAGCCGGAAATGATTGAACCTCATATGAGATATGATGAACAAGTAATTGTTCACTTATATATCATTTTGATCCCAAGAATAGCATTAAGTACTTGAGGGAAAGATAAATGAATATAAGAATTCAATCACCCACTTGAAATCTTTTCCAACAAAGATTCACGTTTCCTATTTTGGAAGTGTAGGATTCGAAAAAGATAGTGGGAGGCCATTTTGATAAAGACCAAATCATTATGGTTAAATATACAAAATAACACGAATACTAATTAGAGATCTTTGCTATCCATAGGTTGATAAGATAAGATGAAATCGAATCCATTAAGTAGCATTCTCGACAATAATCGACTAGTGGGTCCTAACTTTGTTGATTGGTTAAGAAATCTCAAAATAGTTCTTGCAAGTGAACACATAGCATATGTTCTTGAGGCAAATGCTCCGGGACCATTGCCGATTGAGGCATCTCCTGAGGAACATGAGGCATTGCGCAAGTGGAAGTTAGATGACGAACAAGCCAAGTGCTACATGTTGGCATCTATGAATAACGAGTTGCAAAAGCAACACGAGAAATATCCGGGAGCCCGCGAAATATTGTTTCACTTACAAGAGTTGTATGGTGAATCAAGTCGTTCTGCTAGATATGAGATATCTAAGCAATTATTTCGAGCAAAGCTCTCCGAGGGAAAGGATGTTGGAGAACATGTGAACATGATGATTCGATGTATCGAACGTCTAGAGGGTCTAGATTTCATCATGGACTTCAATCTCCAAACGGATATGATCCTTCAATCCCTTCCGGATTCGTATGGTAATTTCATCACGAATTACTATATGAATCGGATAGAATGTACACTTGCAGAGTTATCAAGTATGTTGATAACCGCTCAAAAGAACAATGTTAAGGGAAAGGAAGTTTCTCTTGTGGTTGCTTCTTCTAGTAAGACTAAGAAGAAGAAAACTAAGAAGAATGTTTTGAAGGCCCAAAAGGCCATTGCAAAAAGGAAGCGCACCTCGGAGAACAAAGGAAAATGTTTCTTTTGCGAGGGCGAGGGACATTGGAAACGAAATTGCCCCAAGTATAAGGAATTTAAGGGCAAGAACAAGAAGAATGAAAATCCCGGTGAGGGTATGTCTATTTCTTGTTCTTTCAATTCCAATAACAATAGCTCGTCCAAAGCTTGGGTATTAGATACCGGAGCTAGTTCTCACATTTGTTCATCCTTACAGGATCTAGCAAATGAGAGGAAGTTGGACAAGGATGAAGTGATCTTGAACCTTGGAAATAACGCAAGTGTTGCGGCTAAAGCTATAGGATCGTCTTCTATTTTGTTGTATACGCATGTTTTGTATTTGAACAATGTTTTGTACTTACCGAACGCTTATAGAAATATCATGTCTATTTCTTGTATGACAAGATTAGGATATGATTTTCTATTTACAAAGGATGTTTGTAAAATTATCTATAATAATGCAATCGTTGGTTATGGTTATGTACAAAATGGTCTTTATTGTATAAATGAAGATGTTCGTAATACAAATAATGTTATAGAAATAAATACCGTAAGTAATCAAACCTCGAAACAACTTTGGCACTTACGATTAAGACATATTGCGGAAGATAGACTTAACAAGTTGGATAAGATGGGAATATTGAACAATCTTGATTCTGCATCAATTTCGACTTGTGAGTCATGTCTTAAAGGCAAGATGACCCGATCACCCTTTGTTGGACAAAGTGGTAGAGCCAAAGATGTTTTGGAGATCATACATAGTGATGTATGCGGACCATTTAAAGAAATGGCACGAGGTGGTTATTTATACTTCATTACCTTCACCGATGATTTATCACGGTATGGATATGTTGTTCTTATGAAGAACAAGAGTGAAGCTTTTGAAAAATTCAAAGATTTCAAAAATGAAGTAGAAAACCAAATTGGAAAAAGTATTAAAATCCTTCGATCTGATCGAGGAGGTGAATACTTGAGTACGGAATTTGGTACATTCTTAAAAGAATGCGGTATTATTTCCCAACTGACTCCTCCGGGAACACCACAATTGAATGGTGTATCAGAACGGAGGAATCGTACATTGTTAGACATGGTACGATCAATGATGAGCTATACTGATTTACCCATTTCATTATGGGGTCATGCACTTCTTAGCGCAAATTATATTCTAAATCGAGTTCCAACTAAATCCACTCCGAGAATACCGTATGCGATATGGTATGGTAAGGAACCAAGTCTTAAGCATATTAAGATTTGGGGATGTTCGGCATATATTAAAAAGTTGATAACCGACAAGTTGGAATCGAGATCAATCATGGGAAGGTTCGTTGGTTATCCTAAAGACAGTTTAGGATATTATTTCTATATTCCATCCGAACAAACCATTAAGGTTAGTCGGGATGCCCAATTTCTTGAAAAAGAGTTTATTCAAGAAGGGGGCAAAGGAAGGAATATAGAATTAGATGAGGAGTCATCTAAAGACCAACAAAATGATACAATGGAGTTTGATAAAACCCATAGTGAACCAGAATTAGTAAAATCTACAGAAACACCTCGAAGATCAAGTAGGGTATCTCATCCACCAGTGAGATATGGTTTTCTTCATGATATACAAGAGTTGTTCATTCATGAAGAAAATGATCAAATAGTTGATCCCTCTACTTTTGAGGAAGCTATATGTGATATAGATTCTTCAAGATGGCTTGAAGCTATGAAATCCGAAATGGATTCCATGTACAGTAACCAAGTATGGGAGCTAGTTGATCCACCCGAAGGGATTATACCAATAGGGAACAAATGGATCTTCAAGCGTAAACTCGGTGCTGATGGAAAAGTGGAAACTTTTAAAGCTAGGCTTGTTGCGAAAGGGTTTCGCCAGAGGCAAGGAGTCGATTATGAAGAGACTTTCTCGCCGGTAGCCATGCTTAAGTCCATCCGGATTCTTCTTGCCATAGCTGCACATTTAGATTATGAGGTTTGGCAAATGGATGTCAAGACCGCATTCCTTAATGGACATATTGAGGAGGAAATCTATATGGAACAACCTAAGGGTTTTGAATCCGAAGAAGGTTCCAAGGTGTGTAAACTAAAACGATCCATATATGGATTGAAGCAAGCTTCGAGAAGTTGGAATCGTCGTTTTGATGAAGCTGTAAAGAGTTACGAGTTTATCAAAAACGAAGATGAACCATGTGTTTACAAGAAGGTTAGTGGGAGTGCAATTACTTTCCTAGTCTTGTACGTAGATGATATTTTACTAATAGGAAATGATGTCGGTATGTTAACCTCTGTAAAGCTTTGGTTCTCCAAAACGTTTTCCATGAAAGACCTCGGAGAAGCGACTTACATTCTCGGCATTAGACTCTATAGAGATAGATCTAAGAGAATGATTGGTCTCTCCCAAAGGCTCTACTTAGAAAAGATATTGAAAAAATTCAATATGGAAAATTCTAAGAGAGGATTGATTCCTGTTAGGCATGGAATTCACCTTTCGAAGGAAATGTCTCCAAAGACTTCTGAAGAAAGAGATGAAATGGCAAAGATACCATATGCTTCGGCAATTGGTAGTCTTATGTATGCTATGTTGTGTACGCGGCCAGATATTGCCTATGCAGTTAGTTTGACTAGCAGATATCAATCCAATCCAGGTTCAGAACACTGGATGACGGTTAAGAATATCTTTAAGTACTTGAGAAGAACTAAAGATATGGTCTTAACATATGGAGGAGGTGATCTTAAAATAGATGGCTTTACAGATTCTGATTTTCAATCAGATATAGACGATCGTAAGTCTATATCTGGATTCGTATTCACGTGTAATGGAGGAGCAGTGAGTTGGAAGAGTTCCAAACAAGAAACCACTGCAGATTCCACTACAGAAGCCGAGTATATTGCGGCATCAGATGCTGCAAAGGAAGCTGTTTGGATTAAGAAGTTTGTTTCTGAACTTGGTGTGGTTCCTACCATTGAGTCGGCGGTTCCTCTTTTCTGCGACAACAATGGTGCTATAGCCCAGGCCAAGGAACCCCGGTCTCACCAAAAATCCAAACACATAGAAAGGCGATATCATATTATCCGAGAAATTGTTGGAAAAGGAGATGTGTCTCTCCAAAAGATAGCATCAGCCGAAAACACGGCTGACCCACTGACAAAGCCCATGACCCAGAGTCAATTAGATTTACATCTTGAGAAGATGGGGCTTAGATATAGTAGCCAATGGCACTAGTGCAAGTGGGAGATTGTTGGTAGTTTGTGCCCTAGGGCCATTTTGTATTTATTCTTGTATAAACAAATCCCATTGGCAATGATATATATGTTTTTATTTGAACTAAGTGTCTCATCAACTAAGTGTTTATTTAATACATATTGTCCTTATCACATTGTGATAGAATCTATTCTTAAGGTAGTAAGAATATGAGTGACAGATTCTATTATACAAGTGATCTAAATTATCGTTCACGATCGATGGGGTCCTACGAATAAGGGCATCGCATTATCCCGAAAAGATCGTCACCTCTGTTTATTCTCCTGATTAGTAAAAAGTTACTAATTATAGGAAGTAGTGAGTCTCATACTACTTGATGGGGATCAGAATAAACATGTGGACACTCAAGGTGCTGAGTGAGTCGAAAAAGTGACGCTAGATGACTTATACATGGTAATTCATTAAAGTCAATTTAATGTCATCTAGTTCATAATTGTACATATGTCCTTTGACTTGCGGTGACACTATCTTGTATATAGGTAATTAGAGTTTGATACTCCTTAACTCTAGATCTTTCATGAGCTAGAGCCGCGGGATGTGTTGGCTCTAGTTAGTTGTATATGGAGATAGGGGTTTAACCTAGAAAGGATTCATCACTCTGGATGAACGGAGACAAGATTCTATGCTATCTCAAATTGTTCTTGATGGATGATAAAACCTGCGCAGGTGTATATGACTTACATAGAAAGTTGTTTCTAGTGGAAGTCATATTTATCAAGAATTAGAACTGAGAGATGAGGTCATATGATCAAGACAAACAGTGTTTGACTTAACCGTGACACTAGTCGAGATTGGAATCTTAGATGAAGGGAATTTTGAGTGTACGGTATTATGAACATTGGTTCAAAAAGAATGCATCGAAACATTCATCTCTATTTGGGGGTCGTGATATGTTGCTAGACGTCACTCTCGATCTACGAGAATTAATAATTAAATGGGATTTAATTATTTAATATAAGAAAGGCGTTTCTTATGTCTCTCGTTGCCATATAGATGTGAACCTAGTTAGTCACACACAATAGAGTGTGCAACCGATTGAGTTTACGAAAGATCGATTTCATATAGATACTAGCATATCTCGGAAATTAATCTAAGATGAAAAACAAGTACAAATTAGGGACTAATTTGTAAGAGTTATAAATTATTAAGAACCTAATTGTACTATGTCCAAGTTAATTAGGGACTAATTTATAAGAGTTATAAATTAGTAGGAACCTAATTATATTTTAACCAAGTTTTATGATTAAATGGCTTAAGTAATTAATTAGTGTAATTAATGATACTTAAATCATTAATCATAAGCTAATGGAATGATGATGTCATGGTGAAGTAATGAGATAAGGAAATAAGCTTATATGTGATGTCATATGATGACATCACCTATATGATGTCACCTATGTGATGTCACCACATGAAAGGTGTCATGTGGTGGCAACACCTTTGCTTGGTGTGTGACACCTAGCATGCAAGGTGTTGCATTCTTAAGGCATGCTCTAGCCTATAAATAGAGCATGTCCTTGCTCATTTCAAAACCACACAACACACATCTCACTACAAAGTTGTAGAGAGAGAAAGCACTTGAAGGAGTTCAAGTATTCATCAATCACGGAAAAACTTGGCGACGTTTTTCATACATCCGAGCAAGGTAGTGATCGCGGCGAGAGTTTGAGCTTAGGGCTGCTCGGCAAGAGGAACTCTTGCAGGATTACTTCAAGGCGAGGATTCAATCGGACGCATACTCGTGTGGACGAGCTTGAGGTCGCCGTACTTTCGGGACTACAAGAATCGTTGGAGAATCGACATAGGTATTCTTCTTACGATTCCTAGATGCGTGCTTTAATTAATAAATGATACGACGATCCATTTGTTGTTGATATGATCAACTTTAGGATCCGGATTGTTGGAATTTCGATTTTGAATTGAAATATACGATTCGGACCCGCGCCTCCCGCTGCGCCAACACTTTACGCAATATAATCTAACCATGCTTAGGTATGTGGAATGAGGCGTTAAAGAGACTTGAGACGCGACATACTAATATATTGATCCTTTTCATGCACACATTGCGTACTATAACCTGACAATGCTTAGGTAAAAGAAACGACACGTTAGAGAGACTTGTGACGCGACATAAGCATGGTAATCGGAACGACGCGTTAAAGAGACTTGAGAAGCAATATACCAATCTAGCGTCACTTATCACGTAACCTTTGCTTATTATAACCTAATCATAATTAGGTAATCAGAACGACCCATTAAAGAGCCTTGAGACGCGACATACTAATCTAGCTTCACTTTCACAAACACCTTGCGTAATATAACCTAACCATGCTTAGGTAATCGGAACGACGCGTTAGAGAGACTTGTAATGCGACCTATGCATGGTAATCGAAACGACGCGTTAAAGAGACTTGAGATGCGACGTACTAATCTAGGGTCATTTTTCACACCAACTTTGCATAATATAACCTAACCATGCTTAGGTAATCGGAACGACGCATTAAATCCTCGTGACGCGACATACTAATCTAGCGTCCCTTCTCTCGCACACCTTGCGTAATCTAACCTAACCATGCTTAGGTAATCGGAACGACGCGTTAAAGAGACTTGAGACGTTACATACTAATCTAGCGTGACTTTTCTCGCACACTTTGCGTAATATAACCTAACCATTCTTGGGTAATCGGAACGACGCGTTAAAGAGACTTGTGACGCAACATACTAATCTATCATCACTTTTCACGCACGCTAATCGGACCAACGTGTTAAAGAGAATTGAGACGCGACATACTAATTTAGCGTCACTTTTCACGCATGCTTTGTGGAATATAAGCTAACCATGCTTAAGTAATCGGAACAACGCGTTAAAGAGAATTGAGACACGACATACTAATCTTGCATCACTTTTCAAGCACACTTTGCGTAATTTAACCTAACCATGATTACGTAATGAGAACGACGCGTTAGAGAGACTTGTGAAGCGACATAAGCATGATAATCGAAATGACGCGTTAAAGAGACTTAAGATGCGACATACTAATCTAGCGTCATTTTTCATGCAAACTTTGCATAATATAACCTACACAAGATTAGGTAATCGGAACGACGCATTAAAGAGCCTTGAGACGCGACATACTAATCTAGCGTTAATTTCCACGAACAACTTGCGTAACAAAACCTAACAATGCTTAGAAAATCGAAACAACGCGATAAAGAGAATTGAGACGCGACATACTAATTTAGCGTCACTTTTCACACACACTTTGCGTAATATAACTTAACCGTACTTAAGTAATCGGAACGACGCGTTAGATAGACTTAAAACGCGGCATACTAATCAATTGTCATTTTTCACGCACACTTTGCGTAATATAACCTAATCACGCTTAAGTTATTGGAACTACACGTTAAATAGACTTGAGACGCGATATACTAATCAATTGTCATTTTTCGCGCACACTTTGCGTAATCTAACCCTACCAGCATAGGTAATTGGAACGACGCGTTCGAGAGATTTGTGACGCGACATAAGCATGGTAATCAAAGCGATGCATTAAGGAGAATATAGACGCGCAATATTAATCTAGCGTCACTTTTTAACATAAGATAACCATGCTTAGGAAATTGGAACGAAGCGTTAGAGAGACTTGAGACGCGACATACTAATCTAGTTTAACTTTTCACGCACACTTTGCGTAACATAACCTAACCATGCTTAGGAAATCGGAACGACGCGTTAGAGAGACTTGAGACGCGACATACTGATCAAACGTCACTTTTCACGTAGACTTTGCATAATATAACATTACCATGCTTAGGTAATCGGAACGATGCGTTAAAGAGACTTGAGACGTGACATACTAATCTAGCGTTACCTTTCTCGAAAACTTTGCGTACTATAACCTAACCATTCTTGGGTAATCGGAACGACGCGTTAAAGAGACTGGAGACGCAACATACTAATCTTGCGTCACTTTTCACGCACTCTTTGCGTAATATAACCTAACCGTGCTTAGAAAATCAGAACAACGCGTTAAAGAGACTTGTGACGCGACATAAGCATGGTAATCAAAACGACGAGTTAAAGAGACTTGAGACGCGACATACTAATCTAGCATCACTTTTCACGCACACTTTTTGTAATATAACCTAACCATGCTTAGGAAATCGGAACAACGCGTTAGAGAGGCTTGAGACGAGACATACTAATCTAACGTCACTTGTCGCCCACACTTTGCGTAATATAACCTAACCATGCTTAGGTAATAAAAACGACGCGTTAAAGAGATTTGTGACGCGAGATAAGTATGGTAATCGAAATGACGCGAGATAAGTATGGTAATCGAAATGACGCGTTAATGAGACTTGAGAGGAAACATACTAATCACGCACGCTTTGCTTAATATACCCTAACCATGCTTAGGTAATAGGAACGACGCGTTAAAGAGACTTGAAACTCGACATACATTCTATTGATCCTTTTCAGACACACTTTGCGTACTATAACCAAAACATGCTTAGGTAATAGAAACGATGCGTTAGAGAGACTTGTGACGCGACATAAGCATGGTAATCGAAGCGACGCGTTAAAGAGACTTATGAAGCGACATACTAATCTAGCGTCACTTTTCACGCAAACTTTGCGTATTATAACCTAATCATGCTTAGGTAATCGAAACGACGCGTTAGAAAGACTTGAGACGCTGCATACTAATCTACCATCACTTTTTAAACACACTTTGCGTAATGTAACCTAACCATTATTAGGAAATCAGAACAACGCGTTAGAAAGACCATAGACGCGACATACTAATTTAGCGTCACTTTTTACGCACACTTTGCGTAATATAACCTAACCATGCTTTGGAAATCGAAACAACGCGTTAAAGAGACTTGAGACGCGAGATACTAATCTACCGTCATTTTTCACGCACACTTTGCGTAGTATAACCATTATTAGGTAATCGGAACGACGCGTTAAAGAGACTTGTGACGCGAGATAAGCATGGTAATCGAAACGACGCGTTAAAGAGACTTGAGACAAAACATACTAATATAGCGTGACTTTTCACGCAAACTTTGCATAATATAACCTGTAATCGGAACGACGCGCTAGATAGACTTAAGACGCGCCATACTAATCTAGCGTCACTTTTTATGCACACTTTGCTTAATATAACCTTATCATGCTAAGGTAATCGGAACGACGCGTTAAATATACTTGAGACACGACATACTAATCTAGCGTAACTTTTCATGCACACTTCTCGTAACCTAACCATGCTTAGGTAATCGGAAAAACTCGTTAATGAGAATTGATACGCGACATACTAATCTAGCGTCACTTTCCTAACCATGCTTAGGTAATTGGAACGAGGCGTTAAATATACTTGTACACGACATACTAATCTAGCGTTACTGTTTACGCACACTTTGCTGAATATAACCTAACCATGAATAGGTAATTAGAATGACGCGTTAAAGAGACTTGTGAGACGACATACTTATATAGCGTCCCTCTTCTCACACACTTTGCATAATATAAGCTGACCATGCATAGGTAATCAGAACGACGCGTTAAAGAGACTTGTGAGGAGACATACTAATCTAGTATCACTTTTAACGCACGGTTTGCGTAATATAACCTAAGCATGCTTAGGTAATCGAAAACAAGCGTTAAAGAGACTTGTGATGCGACATACTTATATAGCGTCACTTTTCACGCACACTTTGCGTAATATAAGCAAACCAAGGTAATCAGAACGACGCGTTAAAGTGACTTGTAACACGACATATTTATCGAGCGTCACTTTTAACGCACACTTACCGTAATATAATCTAACCATGCTTAGGTAATCGGAACAACGCCTTAAAGAAATATGTCAAGCGATATACTAATCTATCGTCACTTTTAACTCACACTCTGCGTACTATAACCTTATCATGCTTAGATTATCGGAACGACGCGTTAAAGAGACTTGTGACGCGACATACTAATCTAGCGTCACTTGTAAATCCACTTTTGAGTAATATAACCTAACCATGCTTAGGTAATCAGAATGACGCGTCAAAGAGACTTGAGACGCAACATACTAATCTAGCGACACTTTTAACATACACTTTGCGTTATATAACCTAACCATGATTAGGTAATCGGAACGACGCGTTGAAGATACTTGAGACGCGGTATATTAGTCTAGCGTCACTTATAACGCACTCTTTGCGTAATATAACCCAACCATGCTTGGGTAATCGGAACGACGTGTTAAAAAGACTTGTGACGCGACATACTTATACAGCGTCACAATTAACGCACACTTTAAGTAATTTAACCTAACCACTGTTTGGTCAGAATGACGCGTTAAAAAGACTTGCGACGCGTCATACTAATCTAACGTCACTTTTAACACACACTTTGCGTCATATAACCTAATCATGCTTAGGTAATCGGAACGACACATTAAAGAGACTTGAGACGCGACATATTACTAATCTAGCATCACTTTTCACGCAAAATTTGCGTAATATAACCTAACCACGCTTAGGTAATCGGAACAACGCGTTAAGGAGACTTGTGACGCGACATACTACTAATCTAGTGTCACTGTAAATTGCACACTTTACGTTATATAACCTAACCATGCTTAGTTAATCGGAACGACTTGTTAAAGAGACTTGTGACGTGACATAGTAATCTAGAGTCACTTTTCACGAACACTTTGCATAATATAACCTAACCATGCTAGGTGATTGGAACGACGCGTTAAAGAGACTTGTGACGCAACATAATAGTCTAGCGTCACTTTTAACGCACAATATGCGTAATATATCCTAACCATTCTTAGGTAATCGGAACAACGCGTTAAAGCGACTTGTGACGCGACATACTTTTATAGCGTCCTTTTTCATGCACATTATGCGTAATATAACCAAATCATTATTACGTAATCAGAACGACGCGTTAAAGAGACTTGTGGCGCGACGTACTAATCTAGCAACAATTTTAAGGCACACTTTGAGTAATATAACCGAACCATGCTTAGGTAATCGGAACGATGTGTTAAAGAGACTTGTGACGCGACATAATAATCTAGCGTCACTTTTAAGGCACACTTTGCATAATATAACCTAACCATGCTTAGGTAATTGGAACGATAAGTTAAAGAGACTTGTGACACGACATGCTAATCTCGTAACTTTTAATGCACACTTTGCGTAATATAACCTAACCATTGTTAGATAATCGGAACGACGCGTTAAAGAGACTTGTGACACGACATACTTATCTAGCATCACTTTTCACGCACACTTTTGCGTAATATAACCTAACCATACTTAGGTAATCAGAACGACGCATTAAAGAGACTTGTGACGCGGCATACTAATCTAGCGTCACTTTTCATGAACACTTTGCGTTACATAAACTAACCATGCTTAGGTAATCGAAATAACGCGCTAAAGAGACTTGTGACGCGACATACCACTAATATAGCTTCACTTTTAACGCCGAATTTATGTAATATAACCTAACCATGCTTAGGTAATCGGCACGTCGCATTAAAGAGACTTGAGACGCAACATATTAATCTAGCGTCACTTATAATGCACACTTGGTGTTATATAATCTAACCATGCCTAGGTAATCGGAACGACTCGTTAAATAGACTTGTGACGCGACATACTAATCTAGCATCACGTTTCACGCATACTTTGTGTAATATAATCTAACCATGCTTAGGTAATCGAAATGACACGTCAAAAAAACTTGTGACGCGACATACTACTAATCTAGCGTCACTTATGACGCACACTTTGCTTTATATAATCTAACCATGCTTAGGTAATCGGAACAACGCGTTAAAAAGACTTGTGAAGAGACATACTTATCTAGCATCACTTTTCACGCGCACTTTGCGTAATATAACATAACCATGCTTAGGTAATTGGAACGACGCGATTAAGAGACTGGTGACTCGACATACTAATCTTGCATCACTTTTCACGCACACTATGTGCAATATAATCTAACCATGCTTAGGTAATCAGAACGACGTGTTACAGAGACTTGTAACGCGACAGACTACTAATCTAGCGTCATTATTAACGCACACTTGAGACGCGAAATACTTATCTAGCGTCACTTTTCACGCCAACTTTGCATAATATAACCTAACCATGCTTAGGTATTTGGAACGACGCATTAAAGAGCCTTGAGACGCGACATACTAATCTAGCGTCACTTTTCACGCACACCTTGGGTAATATAATTTAACCATGCTTAGGTAATTGCAACGACGCGTTAAAGAGACTTGAGACGTGAAATACTAATCTAGTGTTACTTTTCTCGCACACTTCGCGTAAACCTAACCATTCTTGGGTAATCGGAACGACGCGTTAAAGAGAGTTGAGACGATATACTAATCAAGCATCATTTTTCACGCACTCTTTGCGTTATATAACCTAACCATGGTTAGGTAAGTGGAACGACGTGTTTAAGAGTCTTGAGACGCGACATATTAATCTAGCGTCACTTTTCACCCACACTTTGCGTAATATAACCTAACCATGGTTAGGTAATAGGAACGACACGTTAAATAGACTTGAGACGCGACATACTAAACTACCGATAGTTTTCACGCACACATTGCGCAATATAACCTAACCATGCTTTGGTAATCAGAATTGTTAGTAGTATGTGCCCTAGGGCCATTTGATCATGTATATTTGTAGAACTAATCCCAATGGCAAAGATATATATGTTCTAATTGAACTAAGTGTCTCATCAACTAAGTGTTCATTTATTACGTATTGTCCTTATCACATTGTGGTAGAATCTATTCTTAAGGTGTTAAGAATATGAGTTACAGATTTTATTATACATGTGATCTAAATAACAGTTCATGATCGATGGGGTCCTACAAATAAG
Source organism: Mercurialis annua (assembly GCF_937616625.2). NCBI lineage: Eukaryota > Viridiplantae > Streptophyta > Magnoliopsida > Malpighiales > Euphorbiaceae > Mercurialis > Mercurialis annua. The sequence continues at coordinate 44,405,279 of NC_065572.1, forward strand.
GGCATCGTATTATCCCGGAAAGATTGTCACCTTTGTTTATTCTCCTGATTAGTAAGGAGTTACTAATTATAGGAAGTAGTGAGTCTCATACTACTTGATGGAGATCAGGATAAACATGTGGACACTCAAGATGTTGAGTGGGTCGAACAAGTGACGCTAGATGACTTATACATGGTATTTCATCAAAGTCAATTTAATGTCATCTAGTTCATAATTGTACATATGTCCTTTGACTTGCGGTGACACTATCTTGTATATAGGTGATTAGAGATTGATACTCCTTATCCCTAGATCTTTCATGAGCTAGGGTCGCGGGATGTGTTGGCTTTAGTTAGTTGTATATGGAGATAGGGGTTTAACAAAGAGAGGATTTATCACTCCGGATGAACGGAGAAAAGATTCTATGCTATCTCAAATTGTTCTTGATGGATGATAAAACCTGCGCGGGTGTATATGACTTACTTAGAAAGTTGTTTCTAGTGGAAGTCATATTTATCAAGAATAAGAACTGAGATGAGGTCATATGATTAAGACAAACAGTGTTTGACTTAACCGTGACACTAGTCGAGATCGGAATCTTAGATGAAGGGAATTTTGAGTGTACGGTAATTATGAACATTGGTTCATAAAGAATGCATCGAAACATTCATATCTATTTGGGGGTCGTGATATGTTGCTAGACGTCACTCACGATCTACGAGAATTAACAATTAATGGGAATTAATTATTTAATATAAGAAAGGTGTTTCTTATGACTCTCGTTGCCATATAGATGTGAACCTAGTTAGTCACACAGAATAGGGTGTGCAACCGATTGAGTTTACGAGAGATCGATTTCATATACATACTAGCATATCTCGGAAATTAATCTAAGATGAAAAACAAGTATAAATTAGGGACTAATTTGTAAGAGTTATAAATTAGTAGGCACCTAATTGTATTTTATCCAAGTTAATATGATGATGTCATGTGATGATGTCACGATGATGTCATGTGATGATGTCACGATGATGTCATGTGATGATGTCACGATGATGTCATGTGATGATGTCACGATGATGTCATGTGATGATGTCACGATGATGTCATGTGATGATGTCACGATGGTGTCATGTGATGATGTCACGATGGTGTCATGTGATGATGTCACGATGATGTCATCTGATGATGTCACGTGATGATGTCATGTATGTCTCTGTGTGTGACACCTAGCATCCGACGTGTCAGAAGGTGGCAACACCTACGCTTGATGTGTGACACCTAGCATGTGATGTGTCAGATGGTGGCAACACCTATGCTTGGTGTGTGACACCTAGCATGTGAGGTGTCGAATGGTGGCAACACCTTTGCTTGGTGTGTGACACCTAGCATGTGAGGTGTTGCATTCTTAAGCAAAGCTCTACCCTATAAATAGAGGTTGCCTTTTCTCATTCTAAACACACCACACTTAAGAGAGCATATTTGAAGGAGTTCATGTAGTCATCAATCACAGAAAAGCTTGGAGAAAGTTTTTCATACATCCCAGCAAGGACGTAATCGAGGCGAGAGTTTGAGCTTAGGGTTGCTCAGCAAGAGAAACTCTTGCAGATTACTTCAAGGCGAGGATTCAATCAGACGCATACTCGTGTGGACGAGCTTGAGGTCGCCGTACTATCGGGACTACAAGAATCGTTGGAGAATCGACACAGGTATTCTTCTTACGGTTTCTAGATGCGTGCTTTAATTACTAGATGATACGACGATCCATTTGTTATTGATATGATCAATTTCTGGATCCGAATTGTTGGAATTCCAATTTTGAATTGAAATATACGATTCGGACCCTCACGTCCCGCTGCACCAACAGTGGTATCAAAGCCACCGTATCAGCAAGTATTAAAGCTTTACGATTGAATGCATGTATTAATAATCATGGACTTAGGAATTATTAATTGGCATGTAATTTATAATTCCGAGGGCTTAGGTCTTGTTTGCAAAAACGAGCAAACAGTATTGTGACATTAATTACATTTGATTAAATTCTGTCTAGGAGATTGGTACTTAAGTGGTCCGCTCGTGACCCTCCAATCTATCCTGTGAATTTTTCTAATGTGATTATTTAACACAATACGTGACTCGCTTGTGCATTATGTTGTCGTCAACAAAACATGCGGAACAAATAATAGTTTGCTCATTCTTTTGTGGCTAAAGAATGAGACCTAGGAAGTCCATGATCATACATGTGTGATTGCATGATTCATTTTAGCTTTAATATGTATGAGATGCATGCTAAAATGTGTTGTGGGCTTAGTGAGACCGGAATAACTTAAAACCCTAAGAAATCTTCCTAAAAGTAAAAGGATTAAGTTTATATTGATTAATCATTAAATTGATTTATCAATGGCTCTCCATTGGAGCAATAAACTAACACGCTTTGAGTTATCATCTTGTCGGCTATGGATACATAGGGGTGAGATGATATCGTCAAGAGATGTTGTCGAGTTTATTGTTAAGCATGCGATGTTGCGGGTGTAGTCGATATAATATACGGCGAGAAAGGCAATTAGGCGTACCTGAGTCGTATATTATTCAAATCGATACATCTTTGTTGATTCAATGGGTTAAACTTAACTAATGTGGAAACCCAAGAATAGCATTAAGTACTTGAGGGTGAAAGCATTAGGAGCCGGAAATGATTGAACCTCATATGAGATATGATGAACTAGTTGTTCACTTATATATCATTTTGATCCCAAGAATAGCATTAAGTACTTGAGGGAAAGATAAATGAGTATAAGAATTCAATCACCCGCTTGAAATCTTTTCCAACAAAGATTCACGTTTCCTATTTTGGAAGTGTAGGATTCGAAAAAGATAGTGGGAGGCCATTTTGATAGAGACCAAATCATTATGGTTAAATATACAAAATAACACGAATACTAATTAGAGATCTTTGCTATCTAAAGGATAATAAGATTAAATAGAATTCTTTTAAGTGACATTCACGATAGTAATCGGCTAGTGGTTTAAAACCATTTTTTGATTGATTAAGATATTTAGATGCCTCCAAGGCTTTTGCGAAAAAGAAATGCACATTGGTTAACAAAGAAAAGTGTTTTCGTTTGTTAAGATGTAGGACAGTATAAGTCATAGCCGGAAATATTTGGAATATTTAAAAGGCGGTTCGGTCAATAAAAGAAAGTGTTTCTTTTGTCAAACCGAAATACATTGAAATGGAAATTACATTAAGTATTGTGAATACTTAAAGGGCAATGACGAGAGGAACGACAATTCCATCAAGAATGTGTCCATCTCATATTCCAATGTCAATTGCTCATTTAAAAGCTTGGGCATTGAATACCGATGCTAATTCTCACATTTGTTTATCTTTTACAGATTTAGTAAAGGTGAGAAAGAAAGGAAAAGGATGAAGTAATCTTAAATCTCGGGAATGACGCAAGCGTTGCGACAAGAGCTATAGGATCAACTTCAATTTTCTTAAATAAACATAAGTTGTACTTAAACAAGTTTTTTGTACTCACCCAATATATATAGAAATATCATATCCAAATTTGTATGACATATTTGGTAGTTGATTTTCTATTTACAAAGGATGTTTGTAGTATTATGTTTGATAATACGGAGTTGGGTATAGATATGTAAATGTTCTTTATGACTTGAATAAAGATGTTTAATGCAAACGATGTTTTGGAAATTAATACCATAAGTTATCAAACTTCTAAACAACTTTGACATTTAGAATTAGGACATATTGCAAAAGATAGACATAATAAGTTAGATAGGATGGGAATCTTGAGCAATCAAGATTTTGCATCTCTTTCGATTTGTGAGTCGTATCTTAAAGGCAACATGGCCTGATTATTCTTTGTGGGACAAAGAGGTAGAGCTAAAGCCGTTTAAGAGATCATACATAGTGATGTATATGGTACGTTTAAAGAAACGGACCAAGGTAGATACTTATACTTCATTTTCTACATCGATGATTTATCACTATATAGTTAAGTTTGTCTTATGAAGAACAAACATGAAGATTTTGAAATGTTCAAATGACTTCAAGAATGAAGTAGAAAACCAAATTGGAAAAGGTATTAATACTTTACGATGTGATCGAAAAGGGAAGAATACTTGAGTACAGAATTTGGTATGTTCCTAAAAGGAATGTGGTATTATTTTTCAACGTACTCATTGGGAACACCATGGTTAAATGGTGCGTCTGTCAAGAAGGACGTATCGTACATTGTGGGAATCGATACGGTCAATAATGAGCTATATACTGACTTATCCATCTCATTATAGGGTCAAGCACTTCTTACCGCAAATAAAATTCTAAATTAAATTCCAACTAAATTTGCACCATAGATACCTTATGAGATATGGTATGGAAAAAGTCTTAAGGATGTTAAGTTTTGAGGGTGTTCGGAAAATATCAGGAAACTGATATCCGATAAATTTGGAATCAAAATCAATCATGGAAAGGTTATGTTGGATATCCTAAAGACGGTTTAGGATATTATTTCTATATTCGAACCGAACAAACAATCATTGTTTAACGGTGGTAGTCTTTCTTAATAAAACGTTTATTCAAGAGGGACACTAAGAAAGGAATATTGAATTAGATGAGGAGTCATCTAGGTACCAACAAAATAATGAATCAATGAAGATTGATCAAACCCACTAAAAGCCGGAGTTAGTAAAAGATGTATCTACATTAACAACTCGAAGATTAAGTAGAGTATCTCGTCCACCGTAGAGAGATGGTTTTCCCACATGATAAACAAGAGTTGTTTAGTCATGGAGTAAAAGATCAAGTGTTGATCCCTCTACTTATGAGGAAACTATATGTGATATAGATTCTTCAAAATTGGTTTGAAGGAATAAAATCTGAAATGGATTCCATATAAAGAAACCAAATTTTAGGAGCTAGTCGATCCATTCAAAGGTATTATACCAATAAGGTTTAAATGGATCTTCAAGTGTAAAATTGGTACTAATGGAAAGGTGGAGACATTTAAAGCAAGGTTCGTTGCAAAAGAGTTTTGCTAGAGGCAAGAAGTTGTATTGTGAATACACTTTATCGCCGGTAGCCATGCTTAAGTCCATCAAGATTTTTCTTACCAAGGCTACACATTCAGATTTTGTGGTTGGACATATGGATGTAAGAACCACATTCCTTAATGGTTAAATTAAGGAGTATATCTATATGGAACAAGCCGAGGATTTTGAATCTGAAGAAGGTTCCGAGGCGTGTAAGCTAAAATGATCCCTAGTGGATGGAAACAAAGCTTCGAGATTCGTCGTCTTGATAAAGTCGTAAGGAGTTACGAATTTATTAAAAACGATGATAAACCCAATGTTTACAAGAAGGTTAGTGGGAGCAGACTCACTTTTGTGATCTTGTATCTAGATAACATATTACTAATACATAATAATGTCAGAATGTTAACTTCTGTAAAACTTTGGTTTATCTAATACGTACTCCCTCAAAGTCCTCGAAGAAATAACTTTTATTCTCAGTGTTGGAATCTTTGGAGATAGATCTAAGAGAATAAGTAGTTTCTCCTACAGGCTCTTCTTAGGAAAGATATTGAAGTAGTTCAATATGGAAGTTGTAAGCGGATTGATACTAGTTAGCCATGAAATTCTTCTTTGAATAGGAATGTCTTCTGAGACTTCTAAAGAAAGAAAGAATCTAGCAAAGATACCATAGGCTTTGGCAATTGGTAGTCTGACGTATGTGTTGTCACTTACAAAGCTAGAAATTTGTCTATGCGGTTAGTGGGACTAATCAGTTTCAATCAAATCCATGTTGAGAACATTGGATGGTCGTTAAGGATATCTTTAAGTACTTATGAAGAACTAAAGATATGGTCTTAACTAATGGAGAACAAGGTTTTTTAAGTAGACCGTTTTACAGATTCTGATTAATAAATCAGATATGGAAGATAGAGAGTCTATCTCCAGATTCATATTTAACTATAATGAAGGAGTAGTAAGCTAGAAGTGTTCTAAGCGAGAATCAACTCCAGGTTCCATTATAGAAGCCGAGTATATTATGGCATGAGATGTTGTAATAGAAGGTGTTTGGATAAAATAGTTCTTAATAGAACTAAGTATGGTTTCTTCCATTAAGTCGACAGTTCCTCTTTTCTGCGACCACAATGGTGCTACTGCCATAGCAAAGGAAACTGGGTCTCACAACTTATCCAAACATAAGGAAAGGCATTATCATATTATCTAAAGAAATTGTTTGAAAGAGAAAATTGTTTCTCTAAAAGATAGCATCAGCCGATAACACGGCTGACCCACTGATAAAGCCCATGACTTAGAGTCATTAAGGTTTACATGACATAGAGTCATTAAGATTTACATCTTGTAAAGATGGGGCTTAGATATAGTTGCCAATGGCACTAGTGCAAGTGGGAGATTGTTAGTAGTATGTGCCCTAGGGCCATTTGATCATGTATATTTGTAGAACTAATCCCAATGGCAAAGATATATATGTTCTAATTGAACTAAGTGTCTCATCAACTAAGTGTTCATTTATTACGTATTGTCCTTATCACATTGTGGTAGAATCTATTCTTAAGGTGTTAAGAATATGAGTTACAGATTTTATTATTCATGTGATCTAAATAACAGTTCATGATCGATGGGGTCCTACGAATAAGGGCATCGTATTATCCCGGAAAGATTGTCACCTTTGTTTATTCTCTTGATTAGTAAGGAGTTACTAATTATAGGAAGTAGTGAGTCTCATACTACTTGATGGAGATCAGGATAAACATGTGGACACTCAAGATGTTGAGTGGGTCGAACAAGTGACGCTAGATGACTTATACATGGTATTTCATCAAAGTCAATTTAATGTCATCTAGTTCATAATTGTACATATGTCCTTTGATTTGCGGTGACACTATCTTGTATATAGGTGATTAGAGTTTGATACTCCTTATCCCTAGATCTTTCATGAGCTAGGGTCGCGGGATGTGTTGGCTTTAGTTAGTTGTATATGGAGATAGGGGTTTAACAAAGAGAGGATTTATCACTCCGGATGAACGGAGAAAAGATTCTATGCTATCTCAAATTGTTCTTGATGGATGATAAAACCTGCGCGGGTGTATATGACTTACTTAGAAAGTTGTTTCTAGTGGAAGTCATATTTATCAAGAATAAGAACTGAGATGAGGTCATATGATTAAGACAAACAGTGTTTGACTTAACCGTGACACTAGTCGAGATCGGAATCTTAGATGAAGGGAATTTTGAGTGTACGGTAATTATGAACATTGGTTCATAAAGAATGCATCGAAACATTCATATCTATTTGGGGGTCGTGATATGTTGCTAGACGTCACTCACGATCTACGAGAATTAACAATTAATGGGAATTAATTATTTAATATAAGAAAGGTGTTTCTTATGACTCTCGTTGCCATATAGATGTGAACCTAGTTAGTCACACAGAATAGGGTGTGCAACCGATTGAGTTTACGAGAGATCGATTTCATATACATACTAGCATATCTCGGAAATTAATCTAAGATGAAAAACAAGTATAAATTAGGGACTAATTTGTAAGAGTTATAAATTAGTAGGCACCTAATTGTATTTTATCCAAGTTAATGTGATGATGTCATGTGATGATGTCACGATGATGTCATGTGATGATGTCACGATGATGTCATGTGATGATGTCACGATGATGTCATGTGATGATGTCACGATGATGTCATGTGATGATGTCACGATGATGTCATGTGATGATGTCACGATGATATCATGTGATGATGTCACGATGATGTCATGTGATGATGTCACGTGATGATGTCATGTATGTCTCTGTGTGTGACACCTAGCATCCGACGTGTCAGAAGGTGGCAACACCTACGCTTGATGTGTGACACCTAGCATGTGATGTGTCAGATGGTGGCAACACCTATGCTTGGTGTGTGACACCTAGCATGTGAGGTGTCGAATGGTGGCAACACCTTTGCTTGGTGTGTGACACCTAGCATGTGAGGTGTTGCATTCTTAAGCAAAGCTCTACCCTATAAATAGAGGTTGCCTTTTCTCATTCTAAACACACCACACTTAAGAGAGCATATTTGAAGGAGTTCATGTAGTCATCAATCACAGAAAAGCTTGGAGAAAGTTTTTCATACATCCCAGCAAAGACGTAATTGAGGCGAGAGTTTGAGCTTAGGGTTGCTCAGCAAGAGAAACTCTTGCAGATTACTTCAAGGCGAGGATTCAATCAGACGCATACTCGTGTGGACGAACTTGAGGTCGCCGTATTATCGGGACTACAAGAATCGTTGGAGAATCGACATAGGTATTCTTCTTACGGTTTCTAGATGTGTGCTTTAATTACTAGATGATACGACGATCCATTTGTTATTGATATGATCAATTTCTGGATCCGAATTGTTGGAATTCCAATTTTTAATTGAAATATACGATTCGGACCCTCACGTCCCGCTGCACCAACAAGAATGACGCGTTAAAGTGACTTGAGACGCGACAAACTAATCTAGCGTCACTTTTCACGCACAATTTTGCGTAAAATAACCTAACCATGCTTAGATAATCGTAACGACGCGTTAAAGATACTTAAGACGCGACATACTAATCTATTGTCACTTTTCAAGCACAGTTACCTATAACCATGCTTAGGTAATCAGAACGACATGTTAGAGAGACTTGTAACGTAACAAAAGCATGGTAATCGAAACGATGCGTTAAAAAGACTTGAGACGTGACATACTAATCTACCGTCACTTTTTATGCATACTTTGCGTAATATAACCTAACCATGCTTACGTAACCGTAAGAACGCGTTAAAGAGACTTGTGACGTTACATACTAATCTAGCGACACTTTTAACACGCACTTGGCGTAATATAACATATCCATGCTTAGGTAATCGGAACGACGTGTTAAAGAGACTTGAGGCACGACATACTAATTTATTGTCAATTTTCACGCACACTTTGCTTAGGTAATCAGAACGACGCGTTAGAGACACTTGTTAAGCGACATAAGCATGGTAGTCGAAACGACGCGTTAAAGACACTTGAAACGAGCCATACTAATCTAGAGTCACTTTTTACGAACACTTGGCGTAATATAACTTAACCACGCTTAAGTAATCAGAACAACGCATTAAAGAGAATTGAGACGCGACACACTAATCTAGCGTCACACTATTCATGCACTCTTTGCGTAATATAACCTAACCATGCTTAGGTAATCGGAACGACTAGTTAACGAGACTTGAGACTTGACATACTAATCTATTTTCACTTTTCACTCACACTTTGCACAATATAACCTAACCATGCCTAAATAATCGGAACAACGCGTTAAATAGACTTCAGACGCGACATACTAATCTAGCGTCACTATTCGCGCACTCTTTGTGTAATATAACCTGACCATGCTTAGGTAATTGGAACGACGCGTTAAGGAGACTTGAGACGCAACATACTAATCTAGCGTCACTTTTCACGCACACTTTGCGTAATATAACCTAACCATGCTTAGGTAATCGGAACGACGCGTTAAAGAGGCTTGAGACGCGACATACAAATCTATTGATTATTTTCATGCACACTTTACGTACTATAACCTAACCATGCTTAGGTAATCGGAACGACGAGTTAAAGAGACTTGAGACGCGACATAGTAATCTAGCGTCACTTTTCACGCACAATTTGCGTAAACATAACCTAACCATGCTTAGGTAATCGGAACGACGCGTTAAAGAGACTTGAGACGCAACATACTAATCTAGCGTCACTTTTCACACAAACTTTGTGTAAAATAACCTAACTTTGCTTAGGTAATGGTAACGACGCGTTAAATAGACTTAAGACTCGACATACTAATCTATTTTCACTTTTGACGCACCCTTTGCGTAATATAACCTAACCATGCTTAAGTAATCGGAACAACTCGTTCAAGAGACTTAAGACGCGAAATCCTAATCTAGTGTCACTATTCACGCTCTCTTTGTGTAATACAGCCTAACCATGCTTAGGTAATCGGAACGACGCGTTAAAGAGACTTGAGACGCGACATACTAATCTATTATCGGAACGACGCGTTAGAGAGACTTGTGACGCGACATAAGCATGGTAATCAAAACGACGGCGTTAAAGAGACTTGAGATGCGACATACTAATCTAGCGTCACTTTTTGCGCACACTCTGTGTAATATGACTTAACCATGCTTAGGTAATCGGAACGAAGCGTTATTGAGACTTGCGACGCAACATACTAATCTAGCACCGCTTTTCATGCACACTTTGCGTAATATAACCAAAGCTTCTTAGGTAATCGGAACAACGCGTTAGAGAGACTTGTGACACGACTTAAGCATGGTAATCGAAACGACGCGTCAAAAAGACTTGAGACGCGCCATACTAATCTAGCGTCATTTTTTACGCAGAATTTGCGTAATTTAACCTAACCATGCTTAGGTAATCGGAACGACGAATTAAAGAGACTTGAGACGCAACTTAAACCATGCTCAAGTAATCAGAACGACGAGTTAATGAGACATGAGACACGACATACTAATCTAGCGTCACTTTCAAGAACATTTTGCGTAATATAACCTAACCATGCTTTGGTAATTGGAACGACGCGTTAAAGAAACTTGAGACGCGACATACTAACCTAGCAGCAGTTTTCACGCACACATTGCGTAATATAACCTAACCATTCTTAGGTAATCGGATTGACGCGTTAAATAGAATTGAGACGCGACATACTAATTTAGCGTCACTTTTCACGCACACTTTGTGTAATATAACCTTAACATACTTTGGTAATCAGAACCACGCGTTATATAGAATTGTGATGCGACATAAGCATGTTAATCGAAACGACGCGTTTAATAGACTTGACAAGCGCCATGCTAATCTAGGGTCACTTTTTACGCACACTTTGCGTAATATAACCTAACCATGCTAAGGTAATCGGAACGACGCGTTAAAGAGACTTGTGACGTGACACACTTATCTACCGTCACTTTTCACGCACACTTTATGTAATATAACCTAACCATGCTTAGGTAATCGGAACGACGCGTTGAACAGACTTGAGACACGACAAACTAATCTAGCGTAACTTTTCACGCACTCTTTGCGTAATATAACCTAACCATGCTTAGGTAATAGGAACGATGCTAAAGAGACTTGAGATGCGACATACTAATCTATTAATCCTTTTCACGCACACTTTGCGTAATATAACCTAACCATGCTTAGGTAATAGGAACAACGCGTTAAAGAGAATTGTGATGCGAGATAAGCATGGTAATCGACGCGTTCAAGAGACTTGAGACGAAACATACTAATCTAGCGTCACTTTTCACGCAGACCTTGCATAATATAACCTGAACATGCTTAGGTAATCAGAACGACGCGTTAGATAGACTTAAGAAACGCCAATCTAATCTAGCGTCAATTTGTACGCACACTTTGCGTAATACAACCTAACCATGCTTAGGTAATCGGAACGACGCGTTGCGTTAAAGAGACTTGAGACGCGACATACTAATCTGGCGTTACGTTTCTCGCAAACTTGTGCGTACTATAACCTAACCGTTCTTGGGTAATCGGAACGACGCGTAAAACAGACATGAGACACGACATACCAACCTAACAATGCTTAGATAATCGGAACGACGCGTTAAAGACTTGAGACGCGACATACTAATTTATTTTTACTTTTCACGCACACTTTGCGTAATATAACCTAACCATGCTAGGTAATTGGAACGACGCGTTAGAGAGACTTGTGACGCGACATAAGCATGGTAATCGAAACGACGCGTTAAAGAGACTTGAGACGCGCCATACTAATCTAGCGTCACTTTTTACGCACGCTTCGCGTAATATAACCTAACCATTCTTAGAAAATCGGAACGACGCGTTATAGAGTCTTGAGACGCGACATACTAATCTCGCGTCACTTTTCACGCACGCTTTGTGTAATATAACCAAACCATGCTTAGGTAATTGGAACGACGCGTTATAGAGACTTGAGACGTGATATATTAATCTAGCGTCACTTTTCACGCACGCTTTGCGTAATAAATCTAACCATGCTTAGATAATCGGAACAATGAGTTAAAGAGAATTGAGACGCGACATACTTATCTAGCGTCACTTTTCAAGCACCAATTGCGTAATATAACCTAACCATGCTTAGGTAATCAGAACGACACGTTAAACAGAATTGAGACACGACAAACTAATCTAGTGTCACTTTTCACGCACTCTTTGCGTAGTATAACCTAACCATGCTTAGGTAATTGGAACAACGCATTTAAGAGAATTGTGACGCGACATACTTATCTAACGTCACTTTTCACGCACACTTTGCGTAATATAACGTAATCATGCTTAGGTAATCGGAACGAAGCGCTAAACCAGACTTGTGACGCGACATACTAATCTAGCGTCACTTTTTACGCACTCTTTGCGTAAATATATAACCTAACCATGCTTAAGTAATCGGAACTACACGTTAAAGAGACATGTGATGCGACATACCTATCTAGCGTCACTTTTCACACACACTTTGCGTAATATAACCTAACCATGCTTAGAGGTAATCGAAACGATGTGTTAAAGACATGTGACGCGACATACTAATCTAGCGTCACTTTTCATGTACGCTTTGCGTAATATAACCTAACCATACTTAAGTAATCGGAACAACGCGTTAAAGAGAATTGAGACGCGACATACTAATCTAGCATCACGTTTAACGCACACTTTGCGTAATATAACCAAACCATGCTTCAGAACGACGAGTTAGAGGGACTTGTGATGCGACATAAGAATGGTAATAGAAACGACACGTTAAATAGACTTGAGACGCACCATACTAATTTAGCATCACTTTTTACGCACACATTGCGTAATATAACCTAACCATGCTTAGGTAATCGGAACGACGTTTTAAAGAGACTTGAGACGCGACATAGTAATCTAGCGTCACTTTTCAAGCACACTTTGCGTTATATAACCTAACCATGCTTAGGTAATCGGAACAACGCGTTAAAAATAATTGAGACGCAACATACTAATCGAGCGTCACTTTTTACGCACACTTTGCATAATATAACCTAACCATGCTTAGGTAATCGGAACGACGCGTTAATTAGACTTGATACGCGACATCGTAATCTATAGTAACTTTTCACGCACACTTTGCGTAATATAACCTAACCATGCTTAGGTAAATTGAAGGACGCGTTAAAGAGACTTGAGACGCGACATACTAATAAATTGTTACATTTCATGCACATTTTGCGTACTATAACCTAACGATGCTTATATAATCAGGACGATGCGTTAGAGAGACTTGTGACGCGAATAAGCATGGTAATCGAAACGATTTATTAAAGAGACTTGAGACGCACCACACTAATCTAACGTCACTTTATCCACACACTTTGCGTAATATAACCTAATCATGCTTAGGTAATCGAAACGACACGTAAAAGAGACTTGTGACGCGACATACTTATCCAGCGTCACTTTTCAGCACTTTGCCTAATATAACCTAACCATGCTTAGGTAATCTGAACGACGCGTTAGATAGACTTGATACGCGACATACTAATTTATTGTCACTTTTACACGCACACTTTGCGTAATATAACCTAACCATGCTTAGGTAATTGGAACGACACGTTAAAGAGACTTGAGACACGACATACTAATCAATTGTTAACTTTTCACGCAAATTTTGGGTACTATAACCTAACCTTGCTTAGGTAATCGGAACGACGCGTTAGAGAGACTTAAGACGCGACATACTAATCTATTGTCATTTTTCACGCACACTTTGTGTAATATAACCTAATCATGCTTAGGTAATCAGAACAACGCCTTAAAGAGCCTTGAGATGCTACAGACTAATCTAGCGTCACTTTTCACGCACACCTTGCGTAATAAAACTTAACCATGCTTAGGTAATCGGAACGACACGTTAAAGAGAATTGTGACGCTAGATAATCATGGTAATAGAAACGACGTGTTAAAGAGACTTGAGACGAAACATACTAATCTAGCGTCATTTTTCACACAGACTTTGCAAAATATAACCTAAACATGCTTAGGTAATCAGAACAACGCGTTAGATAGACTTAAGAAACACCAATCTAATCTAGCGTCATTTTTTACGCACACTTTGCGTAATATAACCTAACCATGCTTAGGTAATCAGAACGATGCGTTAAAGACACTTGAGACGCGACATGCTAATCTAGCATTACGTTTCTCGCAAACTTTGCGTACTATAACCTAACAATTCTTGGGTAATCGAAACGACGATTTAAAGAGACTTGAGACGCGACATACTAATCTAGCGTCACTTTTCACGCACTCTTTGTGTAATATAACCTAACCATGCTTTGATAATCAGAACGGCGCGTTAAAGAGACTTGAGATGCGAAATACTAATCTATTTTTACTTTTCACGCAGACTTTGCGTAATATTAACATAACCATGCTTAGGTACTCGGAACCACGCGTTAGAGAGACTTGTGACGCGACATACTAATCTTGCGTTATATAACCTAACCATGCTTAAGTAATCGGAACACGCGTTAAAGAGACTTGAAACGTGACATACTAATCTAGCGTCACTTTTCACGCACACTTTGCGTAATATAACCAAACCATGCTTAGATAATCGGAACGACACGTTAAAGAGACTTGAGACACGACATACTAATCTAGCGTAACTTTTCACGCACACTTTGCCTAAAATAACCTAGCCATGCTTAGGTAATCGGAACGACGCGCTAAGGAGAGTTTTAAGACTCGCCATACTAATCAAACGTCACTTTTCGAGCACACTTTGCGTAATACAACCTAGCCATGCTTAGGTAATCGGAACGACGTGTTAAAGAGACTTGAGACGCGCCATACTAATCTAGCGTCACTTTTTACGCGGACTGCACGTAATAACTTAACCATGCATATGTTATCGGACCGACGCATTAAAAAGACTTGAGACGCGGCATACTAATCTAGCGTCACTTTTCACACAAACTTTGCGTAATATAATCTAACCATGCTTAGCAAATCGGAACGACGTGTTAAAGAGAATTTAGTAGTGTCATTCTAATCTAGCGTCACTTTTCACGCACATTTTACGTAATATAACCTAAACATGCTTAGGTAATCGGAATACGCATTAAAGAGACTTGAGGCGCGACATACTAATCTAGCATCACTTTTCACGCGCAGTTTGCGTAAAATAACCTAACCATGCCTAGGTAATCGGAACGACTCGTTAAAGAGACTTGATACGCGACATAGTAATTGATTGTCACTTTTCACGCATACTTTACGTAATATAACCTAACCATGCTTAGGTAATCCAAACGACGCGTTAGAGACACTTGTGACGCGACATAAGCACAGTAATCGAAACGACGCGTTAAAGATACTTGAAACGCGCCATACTAATCTAGAGTCATTTTTTAGGCACGCTTTGCGAAACATAACCAAACCATGCTTAGGTAATCGGAACGACGCGTTAAAAAGACTTGAGACGCGACAAACTAATCTTGTCGTCACTTTTTACGCACACTTTGCATAATATAACTTAACCATGCTTAGGTAATCGTAACAACGCGTTAAAGAGATTTGTGACGCGACATACTAATCTAGCGACACTTTTATCACGCACACTTTGCGTAATATAACCTAACCATGCTTAGGTAATTAGAACGACGCATTAAGGGACTTGAGACGCGACATACTAATCTAGCGTCACTTTTCACGCACAGTTTGTGTAAAATAACCTAACCGTGCTTAGGTAATCGGAACGACGCGTTAAAAAGACTTGAGACGCGACATACTAATCTATGGTCACATTTCACGCACACTTTGCGTAATATAACCTAACCATGCTTAGGTTATCGGAACGACGCATAAAAGAGACTTGAGACGCGACATACTAATCTAGCGTCTCTTTTCATGCACACTTTGCGTAATATAACCTAACCATGCTTAGGTAATCGGAACGACGCATTTGAAGCGTTTGAGAGACTTCAGACGTGACATAAGCATGGTAATAAAAACAACTCTTTACAGAGACTTGAGACACGCCATACTAATCTAGCGTAACTTTTTACGCAGACTTTGCGTAATATAACCTAACCATGCGTAGGTAATTAGAACGACGCATTAAAGGGACTTGAGACGCGACATACTAATCTAGCGTCACTTTTCACATACAATTTGCGTAAACCTAACCATGCTTAGGTTATCGGAACGACGCGTTAGAGAGACTTGATACACGACATAAGCATGGTAATCAAAATGACGCGTTAAAGAGACTCTAATTTAGCGTCACTTTTCACGCACACTTTGCATAATATAACCTAATGATGCTTAGGTGACTCATTAGAGAGACTTGTGACGCGACATACTAATCTAGCGTCTCAAGTGTCTTTAACGCGTCGTTTCGATTACTGTGCCTATGTCGCGTCACAAGTGTCTCTAACGCATCGTTTGGATTATCTAAGAATGGTTAGGTTATATTACGCAAAGTGTGCGTGAAAAGTGACAATCAATTACTATGTTGCGTCTTAAGTCTCTTTAACGCGTCGTTCCGATTACCTAGTCATGGTTAGGTTATTTTACGCAAACTGTGCGTGAAAAGTGATGCTAGATTAGTATGTCGCGCCTCAAGTCTCTTTCATGCGTATTCTGATTACCTAAGCATGTTTAGGTTATATTACGTAAAGTGTGCGTGAAAAGTGACGCTAGATTAGAATGACGCTACTAAATATGGTTAGATTATATTATGCAAAGTTTGCGTGAAAAAGTGACGCTAGATTACTATGTCGCGTCTCAAGTCTCTTTAACGCGTCGTTCTGATAACTTAAGCATGGCTAGGTTATATTACGCGAAGTCTGCATAAAACGTGACACTAGATTAGTATGGCGCGTCTCAAGTCTCTTTAACACGTCGTTTCGATTACCTAAGCATGGTTAGGTTGTATTACGCAAAGTGTGCTCAAAAAGTGACGTTAGATTAGTATGGCGCATCCTAAGCTTCTCCTTAATGCGTCATTCCGATTACCTAAGCATGGTTAGGTTATTTTAGGCAAATTCTGAGGGAAAAGTTACGCTAGATTAGTATTTCGTGCTCAAGTCTCTTTTACGTGTTGTTCCGATTATCCAAGCATGGTTAGGTTATATTACGCAAAGTGTGCGTGAAAAGTTATGCTAGATTAGTATGTCACGTCTCAAGTCTCTTTAACGCGTGGTCCGATTATCTAAGCATGGTTAGGTTATAATACACAAAGTGTGCGTGAAAAGTGACGCTAGATTAGTATGTCGCATCTAAAGTCTCTTTAACGCGTCGTTCCGATTACCTAAGCATGGTTAGGTTATACTACGCCAAGTGTGCGTGAAAAGTAACGCTAGATTAGTATGCCGCCTCTCAAGTCTGTTTAACTCATCGTTCCGATTACCTAAGCATGATTTAGTTATACTACGCAAATTTTGCGTGAAAAGTGACGCTAGATTAGTATGTCGCCTCTCAAGTCTCTTTAACTCGTCGTTCCGATTACCTAAGCATGGTTAGATTATATAACGCAAAGTCAACGTAAAAAGTGACGCTAGATTAGTAGGGCGCGTCTCAAGTCTCTTTGACGCGTCGTTTTGAGTACCATGCATATGTCGCGTCACAAGTCTCTCTAACGCGTCGTTCTGATTACCTAAAACGGTTGAGTTATTACGCAAAGTGTGCGTCAAAAGTGACGCTAGATTAGTATCTCACGATATAAGTCTCTCTAACGCGTCAGTCCGATTACCTAAACATCATTAGGCTATATTACGCAAAGTGTGCGGGAAAAGTGACGCTAAATTAGTATGTCACGTCTCAAGCCTCTTTAATGCGCCGTTCCGATTACCTAAGCATGGTTAGGTTATATTACGCAAAGTCTGCGTAAAAATTGACGCTAGATTAGTATGGCGTGTCTCAAGTCTCTTTCACGCGTCGTTTTGATTCCCATGCTTATGTCGCGTCACAAGTCTCTCTAACGCGTCGTTGCGATTACCTATGCATGGTTGAGTTATATTACGCGAAGTGTGCGTGAAAAGTGATACTAGATTAGTATGTCGTGTCACAAGTCTCTCTAACGCGTCACCTAAGCATCATTAGGTTCTATTATGCAAAGTGTGCTTGAATAGTGACGCTAAATTAGTATGTCGCGTCTCAAATCTCTTTAACGCGTTGTTTTGATTACCATGCCTATGTCGCGTCGCAAGTCTCTCTAACGTATCGTTCCGATTACCTAAGCATGGTTAGGTTATATTACGCAAAGTGTGTGTGAAAAGTGACGCTAGATTAGTATGTCGCTTCTCAAGTCTCTTTAATGCGTCGTTCTAATTACCTATGCATATGGTTAGGTTATATTATGCAAAGTCTGTGTAAGAAGTTAGGCTAGATTAGTATGGCGTGTACAAGTCTCTGTAACGCGTTGTTTTGATTACCATAATTATGTCGCGTCAAGTCTATCAAACGCGTCGTTCTGATTACCTAAGCATGGTTAGGTTATATTACGCAAAGTGTGCGTGAAAAGTAAGGCTAGATAAGTATGTCGCGCCTCAAGTCTCTTTAATGCGTCGTTCCGATAACCTAAGTATGGTTAGGTTATATTTTGCAAAGGTTGCGTGAAAAGTGACCATAGATTGTATGTCGCGTCTCAAGTCTCTTTTGCGCGTCGTTCCGATTACCAAAGCATGGTTAGGTTAGCATACGCAAAGTTTGCGTGAAAAGTGACGCTAGATTAGTATGTCGCGTCTCAAATGCCTTTAACACGTCGTTCCGATTACCTAAGCATGGTTAGGTTATATTACGCAAAGTGTGCGTGAAAAGTGACGGCAAGATAAGTATGTCGCGTCTCAGGTCTTTTTAACGCGTCGTTCCGATTACCTAAGCATGCTTAGGTTATATTTCGCAAAGCGTGCATAAAAAGTGACTCTAGATTAGTATGGCGCGTTTCAAGTCTCTTTAACGCGTCGTTTCGATTACTGTGCTTATGCCGCGTAACAAGTCTCTCTAACGCGTCGTTCCGATTTCCTAAGCATGGTTAGGTTATTTTACGCAAAGCGTGCGTGAAAAGTGACGCTAGATTAGTATGTCCAGTCTCAAGTCTCTTTAACGCGTCGTTCCGATTACCTAAGCATGGTTAGGTTATATTACGCAATGTGTGCATAAAAAGTGACGCTAGATTAGTTTGTTTCGTCTCAAGTCTCTTTAACGTGTAGTTTCGATTACTATACTTATCTCGCGTCACAAGTCTCTTTAACGCGTCGTTCTGATTACCTAAGCATGGTTAGGTTATATTACGCAAAGAGTGCATGAATAGTGACGCTATATTATTATGTCGCGTCTCAAGTCTCTCTGACACGTCGTTCCAATTTCCTTAGTATGGTTAGGTTATATTACGCAAAGTGTGCGTGAAAAGTGACACTAGATTAGTCTGTCGCGTCTTAAGTCTCTCTAACGCGTCTTTCCGATTTCCTAAGCATGGCTATGTTATATTACGCAAAGCGTGCGTAAAAAGTGACGCTATATTAATATTGCGCGTCCCAAGTCTCTTTAACGCGTCGTTTTGATTACTATGCTTATGTCGCGTCACAAGTCTCTCGAACGCATCGTTCCGATTACCTAAGTATGGTTAGGTTATATTACGCAAAGTGTGCGTAGAAAATGAAAATAGATTAGTATGTCGAGTCTCAAGTCTTTTTAACGCGTCGTTCCAGTTACTTTAGTATAGTTAGATTATATTACACAAAGTGTACGTGAAAAATGACAATAGATTAGTATGACGCGTCTTATGTCTATCTAACACGTTGTTCCGATTACCTTAGCATGATTAGGTTATATTACGCATAGTGTGAGTAAAAAGTGACGCTAGATTAGTATGTCGCGTCTAAAGTCTATTTAACGCGTCGTTCCTATTACATAAGCATTGTTAGGTTATATTACGCAAGGTGTGCGTGAAAAGTGACGATAGATTAGTATGTCGCGTCTCAAGGCTCTTTAATGCGTTATTTCAATTACCTAAGCATCGTTAGGTTATAATACGCAAAGTTTGCATGGAAAGTGACGCTAGATTAGTATGTCGCGTGTCAACGCTCTTTAATGCGTCGTTCTGATTACCTAAGCATGGTTAGGTTATAGTACGCAAAGTGTACGTAAAATGGATCAATAGATTAGTATATCGTGGCTCAAGTCTCTTTAACGCGTCGTTCCTATTACCTAAGCATGGTTAGGTTATATAACGCAAGGTGTGCGTGAAAAGTGACGCTAGATTAGCATGTCGTGTCTCAAGGCTCTTTAATGCGTTGTCCCGATTACCTAAGCATGATTAGGTTATAATACGCAAAGTTTGCATGAAAAGTGACGCTATATTAGTATGTCGCTTCTCAAGTGTCTTTAACGCGTCGTTTCGATCACCATACTTATCTCGCGTCACAAGTCTCTCTAACGCGTCGTTCCAATTACCTAAGCATGGTTAGGTTATATTACACAAAGTGTGCGTGAAAAGTGAGGTTAGATTAGTATGTCACGTCTCAAGTCTCTCTAACGCGTCGTTCCGACTTCCTAAGCATGGTTAGGTTATTATACGCAAAGTGTGCGTGAAAAGTGACACTAGATTAGTATGTTGCGTCGTAAGTCTCTCTAACGCGTCGTTCCGATTTCCTATGAATGGTTATATTATATTACGTAACGCGTGCGTAAAAAGTGACGCTAGATTAATATTGCGCGTCGCAAGTCTCTTTAACGCGTCGTTTCGATTACTATGCTTATGTCGCGTCACAAGTCTCTCAAACGCGTCGTCCGATTACCTAAGCATGGTTAGATTATAGTACGCAAAGTGTGTGTGGAAAGGAGCAGTAGTTTAGTATGTCGCGTATCAAGTCTCTTTAACGCGTCGTTCTGATTACATAAGTATGGTTAGGTTATATTACGCAAAGTGTGCGTGAAAAGTGACGCTAGATTAGTATGTCTAGTCTCAAGTGTCTTTAACGCGTCGTTCCGATTATCTAAGCATGGTTAGGTCATATTACGCAAAGTGTATGTAGAAAGTGAGACTAGATTAGTTTGTTTCGTCTCAAGTCTCTTTAACGCGTCGTTTCGATTACTATAATTATCTCGCGTCACAAGTCTCTTTAACGCGTCGTTCCAATTACCCAAGCATGGTTAGGTTATATTACGCAAAGTGTGCGTTAAAAGTAACTTTAGATTAGTATGTCGCGTCTCAAGTCTCCCTAACGCGTCGTTCCGATTTCCTAAGCATGGTTAGATTATATTACGCAAAGTGTGCAAGAAAAGTGACACTAGATTAGTATGTCGCGTCTCAAGTCTCTCTAACGCGTCGTTCCGGTATCCTAAGCATGGTTATGTTATATTACGCAACGCGTGCGTGAAAAGTGACGCTAGATTAATATTGCGCGTATCAAGTCTCTTTAACGCGTCGTTTCAATTACCATGCTTATGTCGCGTCACAAATCTCGCGAACTCGTCGTTCTGATTACCTAAGCATGGTTAGGTTATATTAAATAGAGTGTACGTGAAAACTGACAATAGATTAGTATATCGCGTCTTAAGTCTATCTAATGCGTTGTTCCGATTACCTTAGCATGGTTAGGTTATATTACGCAAACTGTGCGTGAAAAGTGATGCTAGATTAGTATGTCGCATCTCAATTCTCTTTATCGCGTTTTTCTAATTATCTAACCATGGTTAGAGTATATTACGCAAAGCGTGCGTGAAAAGTGACGCTAGATTAGTATGTCGCGTCTAAAGTCTATTTAACACGTCGTTCCTATTACCTAAGAATGGTTAGGTTATATTACGCAAGGTGTGCATGAAAAGTGACGCTAGATTAGTATGTCGTGTCTAAAGGCTCTTTAATGCATCGTTCCGATTACCTGAGCATGGTTAAGTTATAATACGCAAAGTTTGCGTGAAAAGTGATGCTAGATTAGTATGTCGCGTGTCAAGGCTCTTTAACGCGTCGATCCGATTACCTAAGCATGGTCGGGTTATAATACGCAAAGTGTGCGTAAAAAGGATCAATAGATTAGTATGTCGCGTCTCAAGTCTCTTTAACGCGTTGTTCCTATTACCTAAGCATGGTTAGGTTATATTACGCAAAGTGTGCGTGAAAAGTGACGCTAGATTAGTATGTCCAGTCTCAAATCTCATTTACGCGTTGTTCCGATTACCTAAGCATGGTTAGGTTCTATTACTCAAAGTGTGCGTAAAAAGTGACGCTAGATTAGTATGTTTCGTCTCAAGTCTCTTTAACGCGTCGTTTCGCTTACCATACATATATCGCGTCACAAGTCTCTTTAACGCGTCGTCCCGATTACCTAAGCATGGTTAGGTTATATTACGCAATGTGTGCGTGAAAAGTGACGTTAGATTAGTACGTCGCATCTCAAGTCTCTCTAACGCGTCGTACCGATTTCCTAAGGATGGCTAGGTTTTATTACGCAAAGTGTGCGTGAAAAGTTAGACTAGATTAGTATGTTGCGTCTCAAGTCTCCATACGCGTCGTTCCGCTAAGCATAGTTATGTTATATTACGCAAAGTGTGCGTAAAAAGTGACGCTGGATTAATATTGCGCGTCTCAAGTCTCTTGAACGCGTCGTTTCGATTATCATGCTTATGTCGCGTCACAAGTCTCTCTAACGCGTCGTTTCGATTACCTAAGCATGGTTGGGTTATTATATTAGGCAAAGTGTGCGTGAAAAATGACAATTGATTAGTATGTCGCGATTTAAGTCTATTTAACGCGTCGTTCAAATTACTTATGCATGGTTAGGTTATATTAATGGCAATGGATTAGTATGTCGCGTCTTAAGTCTATCTAATGCGTCGTTCCGATTACCTAACCATGGTTAGGTTATATTACGCAAAGTGTGCGTGAAATGTGACGCTAGATTAGTATGTCACGCCTCAATTTTTTTTATCGCGTTATTCCGATTACCTAAGCATGGTTAGGTTATATTACGCAACTATGAAATAATGCATGATGAATCTACTCAACTTGTTCAATCCTGTACTCCAGTATTCACAAAAAAAACCTGATGGCACTATTGAGAGTCCTTTGCAAAACATACTGATGTCTCTCCTCAGGTATTTTCTACACAGTTCATGCTTGAACCATTTCCACAAGAAAAAGGAGTTCATGTTGTCTCGCATCTCAAGTCTCTTTATCGCGTCGTTTCAATTACCATGTTTATATCGAGTCATAAGACTCTCTAATGCGTCGTTCCGATTACCATAAGCTTGGTTAGGTTATAGTACGCAAAGTATGCGTGAAAGGTAACAATAGATAAGAATGCCGCGTCACAAGTCTCTTTAACGCGTCGTTCCGATTACCTAAGAATTGTTAGGTTATATTACGCAAATTGCGCGTTATAAGTGACGCTATATTAATTTCGCGTCTCAAGTGTCTTTAACGCGTCGTTTTGATTACCATGCTTATGTCGCGTCACAAGTCTCTCTAGAGCAGCGTTCCGATTACCTAAGCATGGTTAGGTTATAGTACGCAAAGTGTGCGTGAAAAGACTTAATAGATCAGTATGTCGCATCTCAAGTCTCTTTAGCGCATCGTTCCTCTTTAACGCGTCGTTTCGATTACCATGCTTATCTCGCGTCACAAGTCTCTTTAACGCGTCGTTCCGATTACCTAATAATGGTTATACTACGCAAAGTGTGCGTGAAAAATGACGCTAGATTAGTATGTCCAGTCTCAAGTCTCTTTAACATGTTGTTCCGATTATCTAAGCATAGTTAGGTTATATTACGCAAATGTGCATAAAAAGTGTGGCTAGATTAGTATGTTACATTTCAAGACTATTTAACACGTCGTTTCGATTACCATGCTTATCTCGCGTCACAAGTCTCTTTAACACGTCATTCCGATTACCTAAGCATGGTTCAGTTATATTACGCAAAGTGTGCGTGAAAAGTGACGTTATATTAGTATTTCGCATCTCAAGTCTCTTTAACGCGTCGTTCTGATTTCCTAAGCATGGTTAGGTTATTTAGGAAAAGTGTGTGTGAAAAGTGATGCTAGATTAGTATGTCGCGTCTCAAGCGTCTCTAACGCGTCGTTCCGATTTCCTAAGCATGGGTAGGTTATATTACGCAAAGTGTGCGTAAAAAGTGATGCTAGATTAATATGGCGCGTCTTAAGTCTTTTAAATGGGTCGTTTCGATTACCATGCTTATGTCGTGTCACAAGTCTCTCTAACGCGACGTTCCGATTACCTAAGCATGGTTAGGTTATATTACGCATAGTGTTCGTGAAAGATGAAAATTGACTAGTATGTCGCGTCTCAAGTCTATATAACGTGTCGTTCCAATTACTTAAGCATGGTTAGGTTATATTATGCAAAGTGTGCGCGAAAAGTGATGCTAGATTAGTATGTCGCGTCTCAAGTCTCTTTAACACGTCGTTCCGATTACCTAAGCATAGTTAGGTTATATAGTGCGTGAAAAGTGACGCTAGATAAGTATATTGCGTCACAATTCTCTTTAACGCGTCGTTCCGATTACCTAAGCTTGGTTAGGTTACGCGAAGTGTGCGTAAAAAGTGACGCTATATTAGTATGGCGCGTCTCAAGTCTCTCTAGCGCGTGGTTTTAATTACCATGCTTATGTAGCGTCACAAGTCTCTCTAACGCGTTGTTCTGATTACCTACACATTGTTGGGTTATATTACGCAAAGCGTGCGTGAATAGTGACGCTAGATTAGTATGTTGCGTCTCAAGTCTATTTAACGCATCATTCCGATTACCTAAGCTTTGTTGGGTTATATTACGCAAAACGTGCGTGAAAAGTGACGCTAGATTAGCATGTCGCGTCTCAAGTCTACTTGCCGCATCATTCCGATTACCTAAGCATGGTTAGGTTATATTAAGCAAACTGTGCGTCAAAAGAGACGCTAAATGAGTATGTCGCGTTCTCTTTCACGCATCTTTCCGATTACCTAAGCATGGTTAGGTTATATTACGCAAAGAGTGCGTGAAAATTGACGCTAGATTAGTATGTCGCGTCTCAATTCTCTTTAACGCGCCGTTCCTATTACCCACAAATGGTTAGGTGTGCGAGAAACGCAACGCTAGATTAGTATGTCGCGTCTCAAGTCTCTTTAACGCGTCGTTCGAATTACCTAAGCATGGATAGGTTATATTACACAAAGTGTGCGTGAAAAGTAACGCTAGATTAGTATGTCGCGTCTCAAGGTTCCTTAATGCGTCGTTCCGATTACCTAGGCATGGTTAGGTTATAATATGCAAAGTTTAGGTCAAAAGTGACGTTAGATTAGAATGTCGCGTCTCAAGTCTCTTTAATGAGACATTCTGATTACGCAAGCATGGATAGGTTATATTACGCAAAGTGTGCGAGAAAAGTAACGCAAAATTAGTATGTCGCGTCTCAGGTGTCTTTAACGTGTTGTTCCGATTACCTAAGCATGGTTAGGTTATATTACGCAAGTTGTGCGAGAACGGTTAGGTTATATTATCAAAGTTTGCGCGTACCAAGGCTCTTTAATGCATGGCTAGATTAATATGTCGCGTCTCAAGGCTCTTTAATCGAAATTACGCATGGCTAGATTAGTATGTCGCGTCTCAAGGCTCTTTAATGTGTCGTTCCGATTACCTAAGCATGGTTAGGTTATATTATCAAAGTTTGCGTGAAAAATGACGCTAGATTAATATGTCGCGTCTCAAGACTCTTTAACGCGTCGTTTGATTATCATGCTTATGTCGCGCCACAAGCCTCTCTAACGCGTCGCTCCGACTACCAAAGCATGGTTAGGTTATATTACGCGAAGTTTGCAAGAAAAGTAACACTAGATTAGTATGTCGCGTCACAAGTCTCTCTAGAGCAGCGTTCCGATTACGTAAGCATGGTTAGGTTATAGTACGCAAAGTGTGCATGAAAAGACTTAATAGATCAGTATGTCGCATCTCAAGTCTCTTTAGTGCATCGTTCTTATTGCCTAAGCATGGTTAGAATATATTACGCAAAGTTTGCGTGAAAAGTAACGCTAGATTAGTATGTCCAGTCTCAAGTCTCTTTAACACGTCGTTCCGATTATTTAAGCATAGTTAGGTTATATTTACGCAAAGTGTGCATAAAAAGTGTGGCTAGATTAGTATGTTACATTTCAAGACTCTTTAACGCGTCGTTTTGATTACCATGCTTATCTCACGTCACAAGTCTCTTTAACACGTCATTCCGATTACCTAAGCATGGTTCGGTTATATTACGCAAAGTGTGCGTGAAAAGCGACGTTATATTAGTATGTCGCATCTCAACTCTCTCTAACGCGTCGTTCTGATTTCCTAAGCATGGTTAGGTTATTTAGGCAAAGTGTGCGTAAAAAGTGATGCTAGATTAGTATGGCGCGTCTTATGTCTTTTTAATGGGTCGTTTCGATTACCATGCTTATGTCGTGTCACAAGTCTCTCTAACGCGACGTTCCGATTATCTAAGCATGGTTAGGTTATATTACGTAAAGTGTGCGTGAAAGATGAAAATTGATTAGTATGTCACGTCTCAAGTCTATATAACGTGTCGTTCCAATTACTTAAGCATGGTTAGGTTATATTATGCAAAGTGTGCGCGAAAAGTGATGCTAGATTAGTATGTCGCGTCTCAAGTCTCTTTAACACGTCGTTCCGATTACCTAAGCATAGTTAGGTTATATAGTGCGTGAAAAGTGACGCTAGATAAGTATATTGCGTCACAATTCTCTTTAACGCGTCGTTCCGATTACCTAAGCTTGGTTAGGTTACGCGAAGTGTGCGTAAAAAGCGACGCTATATTAGTATGGCGCGTCTCAAGTCTCTCTAGCGCGTGGTTTTAATTACCATGCTTATGTAGCGTCACAAGTCTCTCTAACGCGTTGTTCTGATTACCTACACATTGTTGGGTTATATTACGCAAAGCGTGCGTGAACAGTGACGCTAGATTAGTATGTCGCGTTTCAAGTCTATTTAACGCATCATTCCAATTACCTAAGCTTTGTTGGGTTATATTACGCAAAGCGTGCGTGAAAAGTGACGCTAGATTAGCATGTCGCGTCTCAAGTCTATTTACCGCATCATTCCGATTACCTAAGCATGGTTTGGTTATATTACGCAAAGTGTGCGTGAAAAGAGACGCTAGATGAGTATGTCGCGTTCTCTTTCACGCATCTTTCCGATTACCTAAGCATGGTTAGGTTATATTACGCAAAGAGTGCGTGAAAAGTGACGCTAGATTAGTATGTCGCGTCTCAATTCTCTTTAACGCGCCGTTCCTATTACCCACAAATGGTTAGGTGTGCGAGAAAAGTAACGCTAGATTAGTATGTCGCGTCTCAAGTCTCTTTAACGCGTCGTTCGAATTACCTATGCATGGATAGGTTATATTACACAAAGTGTGCGTGAAAAGTAACGCTAGATTAGTATGTCGCATCTCAAGGTTCCTTAATGCGTCGTTCCGATTACCTAGGCATGGTTAGGTTATATTACGCAGAGTGTGATTAGTATGTCGCGTCTCAAGTCTCTTTAACGCGTCGTTTCGATTAGCATGCTTATCTCGCGTCACAAGTCTCTTGAACGTGTCGTTACGATTATATATGCGTGGTTAAGTTATATTACGCAAATTGTCCGTGAAAAGTGGCGCTAGATTACTATATCCTATCTCAAGTCTCTCTAACACATCGTTCCGATTTCCTAAGCATGGTTAGGTTATATTATGCAAAGTGTGCGTGAAAAGTGACGCTAGATTAGTATGACGTGTGTCAAGTCTCTTTAACACGTCGATCCAATTACCTAAGCATGGAAAGCTTATATATTACACAAAGTGTGCGTGAAAAGTGACGCTAGATTAGTATGTCGCGTCTCAAATCCCTTTAACACGTCGTTCCGATTACCTAAGCATGGTTTGGTTATATTACGGAAAGTGTGCGTGAAAAGTGACGGCAAGATAAGTATGTCGCGTCTCAAGTCTTTTTAACGCGTCGTTTCGATAACCTAAGCATGCTTAGGTTATATTTCGCAAAGCGTGCGTAAAAAGTGACTCTAGATTAGTATGGCGCGTTTCAACTCTCTTTAACGCGTCGTTTCGATTACTGTGCTTATGCCGCGTAACAAGTCTCTCTAACGCGTCGTTCCGATTTCCTAAGCATGGTTAGGTTATTTTACGCAAAGCATGCGTGAAAAGTGACGCTAGATTAGTATGTCCAGTCTCAAGTCTCTTTAACGCGTCGTTCCGATTACCTAAGCATGGTTAGGTTATATTACGCAATGTGTGCATAAAAAGTGACGCTAGATTAGTTTGTTTCATCTCAAGTCTCTTTAACATGTAGTTTCGATTACTATACTTATCTCGTGTCACAAGTCTCTTTAACGCGTCGTTCCGATTACCGAAGCATGGTTAGGTTATATTATGCAAAGAGTGCACGAATAGTGACGCTATATTAGTATGTCGCGTCTCAAGTCTCTCTGACACGTCGTTCCAATTTCCTTAGTATGGTTAGGTTATATTACTCAAAGTGTGCGTGAAAAGTTACACTAGATTAGTCTGTCGCGCCTCAAGTCTTTCTAACGCGTCCTTCCGATTTCCTTAGCATGGCTATGTTATATTACGCAACACGTGCGTAAAAAGTGACGCGAGATTAATATTGCGCGTCTCAAGTCTCTTTAACGCGTCGTTTTGATTACTATGCTTATGTCGCGTCACAAGTTTCTCGAACGCGTCGTTCCGATTACCTAAGTATGGTTAGGTTATATTACGCAAAGTGTGCGTAGAAAATGACAATAGATTAGTATTTCGCGTCTCAAGTCTATTTAACGCGTCGTTCCAGTTACTTAAGCATGGTTAGATTATATTACACAATGTGTACGTGAAAAATGACAATAGATTAGTATGACTCGTTTTATGTCTATCTAAAACGTTGTTCCGATTACCTTAGCATGGTTAGGTTATATTACGCATAGTGTGAGTGAAAAGTGACGCTAGATTAATATTGCGCGTCTAAAGTCTATTTAACGCGTCGTTCCTATTACCTAAGCATTGTTAGGTTATATTACGCAAGGTGTGCATGAAAAGTAATGATTGATTAGTATGTCGCGTCCCAAGGCTCTTTAATGCGTTATTCTAATTACTTAAGCATAGTTAGGTTATAATACGCAAAGTTTGCATGGAAAGTGACGCTAGATTGGTATGTCGCGTGTCAAGGCTCTTTAATGCGTCGTTCTGATTACCTAAGCATGGTTAGGTTATAGTACGCAAAGTGTACGTAAAATGGATCAATAAATTAGTATATCGAGTCTCAAGTCTCTTTAACGCGTCGTTTCTATAACCTAAGCATGGTTAGGTTATATAACGCAAGGTGTGCGTGAAAAGTGACGCTAGATTAGCATGTCGTGTCTCAAGGCTCTTTAATGCGTTTTCCCGATTACCTAAGCATGATTAGGTTATAATACGCAAAGTTTGCGTGAAAAGTGACGCTTGATTAGTATGTCGCTTCTCAAGTCTCTTTAACGCGTCGTTTCGATCACCATACTTATCTCGCGTCACAAGTCTCTCTAACGCGTCGTTCCTAGATTAGTATGTCGCGTCTAATGTCTATTTAACACGTCGTTCCTATTACCTAAGAATGGCTAGGTTATATTACACAAGGTGTGCGTGAAAAGTGACGCTAGATTAGTATGTCGCGTCTAAAGGCTCTTTAATGCCTCGTTTCGATTACCTGAGCATGGTTAGGTTATAATACGCAAATTTTGCGTGAAAAGTGATGCTAGATTAGTATGTCGTGTGTCAAGGCTCTTTAACGCGTCGTTCCGATTACCTAATCATGGTTGGGTTATAGTACGCAAAGTGTGCGTAAAAAGCATCAATAGATTAGTATGTCGCGTCTCAAGTCTCTTTAACGCGTTGTTCCTATTACCTAAGCATGGTTAGGTTATATTACGCAAAGTGTGCGTGAAAAGTGACGCTAGATTAGTATGTCCAGTCTCAAATCTCTTTTACGTGTTGTTCCGATTACCTAAGCATGGTTAGGTTCTATTACTCAAAGTTTGCGTAAAAAGTGACGCTAGATTAGTATGTTTCGTCTCAAGTCTCTTTAACGCGTCGTTTCGCTTACCATACATATGTCGCGTCACAAGTCTCTTTAACGCGTCGTCTTGATTTCCTAAGCATGGTTAGGTTATATTACGCAATGTGTGCGTGAAAAGTGACGTTAGATGAGTACGTCGTGTCTCAAGTCTGTCTAACGCGTCGTACCGATTTCCTAAGGATGGCTAGGTTATAAGTGTGCGTGAAAAGTTAGACTAGATTAGTATGTTGCGTCTCAAGTCTCCATAAGCGTCGTTCCGCTAAGCATAGTTATGCTATATTACGCAAAGTGTGCATAAAAAGTGATGCTAGATTAATATTGCGCGTCTCAAGTCTCTTGAACGCGTCGTTTCGGTTATCATGCTTATGTCGCATGACACGTCTCTCTATCGCGTCGTTTCAATTACCTATGCATGGTTGGGTTATTATATTAGGCAAAGTGTACGTAAAATGGATCAATAAATTAGTATATCGAGTCTCAAGTCTCTTTAACGCGTCGTTTCTATTACCTAAGCATGGTTAGGTTATATAACGCAAGGTGTGCGTGAAAAGTGACGCTAGATTAGCATGTCGTGTCTCAAGGCTCTTTAATGCGTTTTCCCGATTACCTAAGCATGATTAGGTTATAATATGCAAAGTTTGCGTGAAAAGTGACGCTTGATTAGTATGTCGCTTCTCAAGTCTCTTTAACGCGTCGTTTCGATCACCATACTTATCTTATGTCACAAGTCTCTCTAACGCGTCGTTCCGATTACCTAAGCATGGTTAGGTTATATTACGCAAAGTGTGCATGAAAAGTGACGCTAGTTTAGTATGTCCAGTCTCAAGTGTCTTTAACGCGTCGTTCCGATTACCTAAGCATGGTTAGGTTATATTACGCAAAGTGTATGTAAAAAGTGAGACTAGATTAGTTTGTTTCGTCTCAAGTCTCTTTAACGCGTCCTTTTGATTACTATACTTATCTCGCGTCACAAGTCTCTTTAACGCGTCGTTCCGATTACCCAAGCATGGTAAGGTTATATTACGCAAAGTGTGCGTGAAAAGTAACTTTAGATTAGTATGTCGTGTCTCAAGTCTCTCTAACGCGTCGTTCCGATTTCCTAAGCATGGTTAGATTATATTACGCAAAGTGCGCAAGAAAAGTGACACTAGATTAGTAGGTCGAGTCTCAAGTCTCTCTAACGCGTCGTTCCGGTATCCTAAGCATGGTTATGTTATATTACGCAACGCGTGCGTAAAAAGTGACGCTAGATTAATATTGCGCGTATCAAGTCTCTTTAACGCGTCGTTTCGATTACCATGCTTATGTCGCGTCACAAATCTCGCGAACTCGTCGTTCCGATTACCTAAGCATGGTTAGGTTATATTACACAAAGTGTTCGTAGAAAATGACAATAGATTAGTATGTCGCATCTCATGTCTATTTAACGCGTCATTCCAATTACATAAGCATGGTTAGGTTTTATTAAACAGAGTGTACGTGAAAACTGACAATAGATTAGTATATCGCGTCTTAAGTCTATCTAATGCGTTGTTCTGATTACCTTAGCATGGTTAGGTTATATTACGCAAACTATGCTTGAAAAGTGATGCTTGATTAGTATGTCGCATCTCAATTCTCTTTATCGCGTTGTTCTAATTATCTAACCATGGTTAGAGTATATTACGCAAAGAGTGCGTGAAAGTGATGCTAGATTAGTGTGTCGCGTCTAAAGTCTATTTAACACGTCGTTCCTATTACCTAAGAATGGCTAGGTTATATTACACAAGGTGTGCGTGAAAAGTGACGCTAGATTAGTATGTCGCGTCTAAAGGCTCTTTAATGCCTCGTTTCGATTACCTGAGCATGGTTAGGTTATAATACGCAAAGTTTGCGTGAAAAGTGATGCTAGATTAGTATGTCGTGTGTCAAGGCTCTTTAACGCGTCGTTCCGATTACCTAAGCATGGTTGGGTTATAGTACGCAAAGTGTGCGTAAACAGCATCAATAGATTAGTATGTCGCGTCTCAAGTCTCTTTAACGCGTTGTTCCTATTACCTAAGCATGGTTAGGTTATATTACGCAAAGTGTGCGTGAAAAGTGTGTTGGTAGTTTGTGCCCTAGGGCCATTTTGTATTTATTCTTGTATAAACAAATCCCATTGGCAATGATATATATGTTTTTATTTGAACTAAGTGTCTCATCAACTAAGTGTTTATTTAATACATATTGTCCTTATCACATTGTGATAGAATCTATTCTTAAGGTAGTAAGAATATGAGTGACAGATTCTATTATACAAGTGATCTAAATTATCGTTCACGATCGATGGGGTCCTACGAATAAGGGCATCGCATTATCCCGGAAAGATCGTCACCTCTGTTTATTCTCATGATTAGTAAAGAGTTACTAATTATAGGAAGTAGTGAGTCTCATACTACTTGATGGGGATCAGAATAAACATGTGGACACTCAAGTTGTTGAGTGAGTCGAACAAGTGACGATAGATGACTTATACATGGTAATTCATCAAAGTCAATTTAATGTCATCTAGTTCATAATTGTACATATGTCCTTTGACTTGCGGTGACACTATCTTGTATATAGGTGATTAGAGTTTGATACTCCTTAACTCTAGATCTTTCATGAGCTAGAGCCGCGGGATGTGTTGGCTCTAGTTAGTTGTATATGGAGATAGGGGTTTAACCTAGAAAGGATTCATCACTCTGGATGAACGGAGACAAGATTCTATGCTATCTCAAATTGTTCTTGATGGATGATAAAACCTGCGCAGGTGTATATGACTTACATAGAAAGTTGTTTCTAGTGGAAGTCATATTTATCAAGAATTAGAACTAAGAGATGAGGTCATATGATCAAGACAAACAGTGTTTGACTTAACCGTGACACTAGTCGAGATTGGAATCTTAGATGAAGGGAATTTTGAGTGTACGGTATTATGAACAATGGTTCATAAAGAATGCATCGAAACATTCATCTCTATTTGGGGGTCGTGATATGTTGCTAGACGTCACTCTCGATCTACGAGAATTAATAATTAAATGGGATTTAATTATTTAATATAAGAAAGGCGTTTCTTATGACTCTCGTTGCCATATAGATGTGAACCTAGTTAGTCACACACAATAGAGTGTGCAACCGATTGAGTTTACAAAAGATCGATTTCATATAGATACTAGCATATCTCGGAAATTAATCTAAGATGAAAAACAAGTACAAATTAGGGACTAATTTGTAAGAGTTATAAATTAGTAGGAACCTAATTGTACTATGTCCAAGTTAATTAGGGACTAATTTATAAGAGTTATAAATTAGTAGGAACCTAATTATATTTTAACCAAGTGTTATGATTAGAAGGCTTAAGTAATTAATTAGTGTAATTAATGATACTTAAAGCACTAATCATAAGTTAATGGAATGATGATGTCATGGTGAAGTAATGAGATAAGGAAATAAGCTTATATGTGATGTCATATGATGACATCACCTATATGATGTCACCTATGTGATGTCACCACATGAAAGGTGTCATGTGCTGGCAACACCTTTGCTTGGTGTGTGACACCTAGCATGCAAGGTGTTGCATTCTTAAGGCATGCTCTAGCCTATAAATAGAGCATGTCCTTGCTCATTTCAAAAACACACAACACACATCTCACTACAAAGTTGTAGAGAGAGAAAGCACTTGAAGGAGTTCAAGTAGTCATCAATCACGGGAAAAACTTGGCGACGTTTTTCATACATCCGAGCAAGGTAGTGATCGCGGCGAGAGTTTGAGCTTAGGGCTGCTCGGCAAGAGGAACTCTTGCAGGATTACTTCAAGGCGAGGATTCAATCGGACGCATACTCGTGTGGACGAGCTTGAGGTCGCCGTACTTTCGGGACTACAAGAATCGTTGGAGAATCGACATAGGTATTCTTCTTACGATTCCTAGATGCGTGCTTTAATTAATAAATGATACGACGATCCATTTGTTGTTGATATGATCAACTTTAGGATCCGGATTGTTGGAATTTCGATTTTGAATTGAAATATACGATTCGGACCCGCGCCTCCCGCTGCGCCAACAGTGGTATCGGAGCCACCGTATCATCGAGTATTAACGCTTTACGATTGAAATGTATAAATAATCATGGACTTAGGAATTATTTTTGGGCATGTAATTTATAATTCCGAGGGATTTTGTTTTTCCAAAAACGAACAAACGCTATTGTGATATTAATTACATTTGATTAAATTCTGTCTAGGAGATTGGTACTTAAGTGGTCCGCTCGTGACCCTCCAATCTATCCTGGGATTTTTTCTAATGTGATCATTTAACACAATACGTGATTCGCTTGTGCATTATGTTGTCATCAACGAAATATGCGGAAAAAGCGAAAACCCGAAGAAAAAAAAAAACCCGAAAAAAAAATAATATTTTTTTTTATAAAAACCAAAAATGCTGAAAAACGGATTTTACACCCGGGAAAAAGTTTTCGGCCCGAAAAAAAAAATATTTTTTTTTCTGTAAAAACCGAAATGCTGAAAAAGGGGTTTTAAACCCGGGGAAAAAGTTTCCGACTCGAAAAAAAAAAAAAAAACGTAAAAAAAAATAATTTTTTTTTTCGAGGATCAGCGATCGGTTGAGGCTTTCGGAGGTTCTAGGACGATTCCTCTATACCTAAAGAAAGCAGATATTACATAGTGAATGATTAGAGAATCATTTCCGAGATATGTAATAGTTTGCTCATTCTTTTGTGGCTAAAGAATGAGACCTAGGAAGTCCATGATCATACATGTGTGATTGCATGATTAATTTTAGCTTTAATATGTATGAGATGCATGCTAAAATGTATTGTGTGTTTAGTGAGACCTGAATAACTTAAAACCCTAAGAAATCTTCCTAAAAGTTAAAAGATTAAGTTTATATTGATTAATCATTAAATTGTTTATCAATGGCTCTCCATTGGAGCAATAAACTAACACGCTTTGAGTTATCATCTTGTCGGCTATGGATACATAGGGGTGAGATGATATCGTCAAGAGATGTTGTTGAGTTTATTGTTAAGCATGAGATGTTACGGATGTAGTCGATATAATATACGGCGAGAAAGGCAATTAGGCGTACCTGAGTCGTATATTATTCAAATCGATACATCTTAGTTGATTCAATGGGTTAAACTTAACTAATGTGGAAACCTAAGAATAGCATTAAGTACTTGAGGGTGAAAGCATTAGGAGCCGGAAATGATTGAACCTCATATGAGATATGATGAACAAGTAATTGTTCACTTATATATCATTTTGATCCCAAGAATAGCATTAAATACTTGAGGGAAAGATAAATGAATTTAAGAATTCAATCACCCACTTGAAATCTTTTCCAACAAAGATTCACGTTTCCTATTTTGGAAGTGTAGGATTCGAAAAAGATAGTGGGAGGCCATTTTGATAAAGACCAAATCATTATGGTTAAATATACAAAATAACACGAATACTAATTAGAGATCTTTGCTATCCATAGGTTGATAAGATAAGATGAAATCGAATCCATTAAGTAGCATTCTCGACAATAATCGACTAGTGGGTCCTAACTTTGTTGATTGGTTAAGAAATCTCAAAATAGTTCTTGCAAGTGAACACATAGCATATGTTCTTGAGGCAAATGCTCCGGGACCATTGCCGATTGAGGCATCTCCTGAGGAACATGAGGCATTGCGCAAGTGGAAGTTAGATGACGAACAAGACAAGTGCTACATGTTGGCATCTATGAATAACGAGTTGCAAAAGCAACACGAGAAATATTCGGGAGCCCGCGAAATATTGTTTCACTTACAAGAGTTGTATGGTGAATCAAGTCGTTCTGCTAGATATGAGATATCTAAGCAATTATTTCGAGCAAAGCTCTCAGAGGGAAAGGATGTTGGAGAACATGTGAACATGATGATTCGATGTATCGAACGTCTAGAGGGTCTAGATTTCATCATGGACTTCAATCTCCAAACGGATATGATCCTTCAATCCCTTCCGGATTCGTATGGTAATTTCATCACGAATTACTATATGAATCGGATAGAATGTACACTTGCAGAGTTATCAAGTATGTTGATAACTGCTCAAAAGAACAATGTTAAGGGAAAGGAAGTTTCTCTTGTGGTTGCTTCTTCTAGTAAGACTAAGAAGAAGAAAACTAAGAAGAATGTTTTGAAGGCCCAAAAGGCCATTGCAAAAAGGAAGCGCACCTCAGAGAACAAAGGAAAGTGTTTCTTTTGCGAGGGCGAGGGACATTGGAAACGAAATTGCCCCAAGTATAAGGAATTTAAGGGCAAGAACAAGAAGAATGAAAATCCCGGTGAGGGTATGTCTATTTCTTGTTCTTTCAATTCCAATAACGATAGCTCGTCCAAAGCTTGGGTATTAGATACCGGAGCTAGTTCTCACATTTGTTCATCCTTACAGGATCTAGCAAATGAGAGGAAGTTGGACAAGGATGAAGTGATCTTGAAGCTTGGAAATAACGCAAGTGTTGCGGCTAAAGCTATAGGATCGTCTTCTATTTTGTTGTATAAGCATGTTTTGTATTTGAACAATGTTTTGTACTTACCGAACGCTTATAGAAATATCATGTCTACTTCTTGTATGACAAGATTAGGATATGATTTTCTATTTACAAAGGATGTTTGTAAAATTATCTATAATAATGCAATCGTTGGTTATGGTTATGTACAAAATGGTCTTTATTGTATAAATGAAGATGTTCGTAATACAAATAATGTTATAGAAATAAATACC
Source organism: Mercurialis annua (assembly GCF_937616625.2). Taxonomy (NCBI): domain Eukaryota; kingdom Viridiplantae; phylum Streptophyta; class Magnoliopsida; order Malpighiales; family Euphorbiaceae; genus Mercurialis; species Mercurialis annua. The sequence continues at coordinate 44,442,246 of NC_065572.1, forward strand.
GTAAGTAATCAAACCTCGAAACAACTTTGGCACTTACGATTAGGACATATTGCGGAAGATAGACTTAACAAGTTGGATAAGATGGGAATATTGAGCAATGTTGATTCTGCATCAATTTCGACTTGTGAGTCATGTCTTAAAGGCAAGATGACCCGATCACCCTTTGTTGGACAAAGTGGTAGAGCCAAAGATGTTTTGGAGATCATACATAGTGATGTATGTGGACCATTTAAAGAAATGGCACGAGGTGGTTATTTATACTTCATTACCTTCACCGATGATTTATCACGGTATGGATATGTTGTTCTTATGAAGAACAAGAGTGAAGATTTTGAAAAATTCAAAGATTTCAAAAATGAAGTAGAAAACCAAATTGGAAAAAGTATTAAAATCCTTCGATCTGATCGAGGAGGTGAATACTTGAGTACGGAATTTGGTACATTCTTAAAAGAATGCGGTATTATTTCCCAACTGACTCCTCCGGGAACACCACAATTGAATGGTGTATCAGAACGGAGGAATCGTACATTGTTAGACATGGTACGATCAATGATGAGCTATACTGATTTACCCATTTCATTATGGGGTCATGCACTTCTTAGCGCAAATTATATTCTAAATCGAGTTCCAACTAAATCTACTCCGAGAATACCGTATGCGATATGGTATGGTAAGGAACCAAGTCTTAAGCATATTAAGATTTGGGGATGTTCGGCATATATTAAAAAGTTGATAACCGACAAGTTGGAATCGAGATCAATCATGGGAAGGTTCGTTGGTTATCCTAAAGACAGTTTAGGATATTATTTCTATATTCCATCCGAACAAACCATTAAGGTTAGTCGGGATGCCCAATTTCTTGAAAAAGAGTTTATTCAAGAAGGGGGCAAAGGAAGGAATATGGAATTAGATGAGGAGTCATCTAAAGACCAACAAAATGATACAATGAAGTTTGATAAAACCCATAGTGAACCAGAATTAGTAAAATCTACAGAAACACCTCAAAGATCAAGTAGGGTATCTCATCCACCAGAGAGATATGGTTTTCTTCATGATATACAAGAGTTGTTCATTCATGAAGAAAATGATCAAATAGTTGATCCCTCTACTTATGAGGAAGCTATATGTGATATAGATTCTTCAAGATGGCTTGAAGCTATGAAATCCGAAATGGATTCGATGTACAGTAACTAAGTATGGGAGCTAGTTGATCCACCCGAAGGAATTATACCAATAGGGAACAAATGGATCTTCAAGCGTAAACTTGGTGCTGATGGAAAAGTGGAAAGTTTTAAAGCTAGGCTTGTTGCGAAAGGGTTTCGCCAGAGGCAAGGAGTCGATTATGAAGAGACTTTCTCGCCGGTAGCCATGCTTAAGTCCATCCGGATTCTTCTTGCCATAGCTGCACATTTAGATTATGAGGTTTGGCAAATGGATGTCAAGACCGCATTCCTTAATGGACATATTGAGGAGGAAATCTATATGGAACAACCTAAGGGTTTTGAATCCGAAGAAGGTTCCAAGGTGTGTAAACTAAAACGATCCATATATGGATTGAAGCAAGCTTCGAGAAGTTGGAATCGTCGTTTTGATGAAGCTGTAAAGAGTTACGAGTTTATCAAAAACGAAGATGAACCATGTGTTTACAAGAAGGTTAGTGGGAGTGCAATTACTTTCCTAGTCTTGTACGTAGATGATATTTTACTAATAGGAAATGATATCGGTATGTTAACCTCTGTAAAGCTTTGGTTGTCCAAAACTTTTTCCATGAAAGACCTCGGAGAAGCGACTTACATTCTCGGCATTAGACTCTATAGAGATAGATCTAAGAGAATGATTGGTCTCTCCCAAAGGCTCTACTTAGAAAAGATATTGAAAAAGTTCAATATGGAAAATTCTAAGAGAGGATTGATTCCTGTTAGACATGGAATTCACCTTTCGAAGGAAATGTCTCCAAAGACTTCTGAAGAAAGAGTTGAAATGGCAAAGATACCATATGCTTCGGCAATTGGTAGTCTTATGTACGCTATGTTGTGTACGCGGCCAGATATTGCCTATGCAGTTAGTTTGACTAGCAGATATCAATCCAATCCAGGTTCAGAACACTGGATGACGGTTAAGAATATCTTTAAATACTTGAGAAGAACTAAAGATATGGTCTTAACATATGGAGGAGGTGATCTTAAAATAGATGGCTTTACAGATTCTGATTTTCAATCAGATATAGACGATCGTAAGTCTATATCTGGATTCGTATTCACATGTAATGGAGGAGCAGTGAGTTGGAAGAGTTCCAAACAAGAAACCGCTGCAGATTCCACTACAGAAGCCGAGTATATTGCGGCATCAGATGCTGCAAAGGAAGCTGTTTGGATTAAGAAGTTTGTTTCTGAATTTGGTGTGGTTCCTACCATTGAGTCGGCGGTTCCTCTTTTCTGCGACAACAATGGTGCTATAGCCCAGGCAAAGGAACCCCGGTCTCACCAAAAATCCAAACACATAGAAAGGCGATATCATATTATCCGAGAAATTGTTGGAAAAGGAGATGTGTCTCTCCAAAAGATAGCATCAGCCGAAAACACGGCTGACCCACTGACAAAGCCCATGACCCAGAGTCAATTAGATTTACATCTTGAGAAGATGGGGCTTAGATATAGTAGCCAATGGCACTAGTGCAAGTGGGAGATTGTTGGTAGTTTGTGCCCTAGGGCCATTTTGTATTTATTCTTGTATAAACAAATCCCATTGGCAATGATATATATGTTTTTATTTGAACTAAGTGTCTCATCAACTAAGTGTTTATTTAATACATATTGTCCTTATCACATTGTGATAGAATCTATTCTTAAGGTAGTAAGAATATGAGTGACAGATTCTATTATACAAGTGATCTAAATTATCGTTCACGATCGATGGGGTCCTACGAATAAGGGCATCGCATTATCCCGGAAAGATCGTCACCTCTGTTTATTCTCATGATTAGTAAAGAGTTACTAATTATAGGAAGTAGTGAGTCTCATACTACTTGATGGGGATCAGAATAAACATGTGGACACTCAAGTTGTTGAGTGAGTCGAACAAGTGACGATAGATGACTTATACATGGTAATTCATCAAAGTCAATTTAATGTCATCTAGTTCATAATTGTACATATGTCCTTTGACTTGCGGTGACACTATCTTGTATATAGGTGATTAGAGTTTGATACTCCTTAACTCTAGATCTTTCATGAGCTAGAGCCGCGGGATGTGTCTGTCTAACGCGTCGTACCGATTTCCTAAGGATGGCTAGGTTATATTACGCAAAGTGTGCGTGAAAAGTTAGACTAGATTAGTATGTTGCGTCTCAAGTCTCCATACGCGTCGTTCCGCTAAGCATAGTTATGCTATATTACGCAAAGTGTGCATAAAAAGTGATGCTAGATTAATATTGCGCGTCTCAAGTCTCTTGAACGCGTCGTTTCGGTTATCATGCTTATGTCGCATGACACGTCTCTCTATCGCGTCGTTTCAATTACCTAAGCATGGTTGGGTTATTATATTAGGCAAAGTGTACGTAAAATGGATCAATAAATTAGTATATCGAGTCTCAAGTCTCTTTAACGCGTCGTTTCTATTACCTAAGCATGGTTTGGTTATATAACGCAAGGTGTGCGTGAAAAGTGACGCTAGATTAGCATGTCGTGTCTCAAGGCTCTTTAATGCGTTTTCCCGATTACCTAAGCATGATTAGGTTATAATACGCAAAGTTTGCGTGAAAAGTGACGCTTGATTAGTATGTCGCTTCTCAAGTCTCTTTAACGCGTCGTTTCGATCACCATACTTATCTTATGTCACAAGTCTCTCTAACGCGTCGTTCCGATTACCTAAGCATGGTTAGGTTATATTACGCAAAGTGTGCGTGAAAAGTGACGCTAGTTTAGTATGTCCAGTCTTAAGTGTCTTTAACGCGTCGTTCCGATTACCTAAGCATGGTTAGGTTATATTACGCAAAGTGTATGTAAAAAGTGAGACTAGATTAGTTTGTTTCGTCTCAAGTCTCTTTAACGCGTCGTTTTGATTACTATACTTATCTCGCGTCACAAGTCTCTTTAACGGGTCGTTCCGATTACCCAAGCATGGTAAGGTTATATTACGCAAAGTGTGCGTGAAAAGTAACTTTAGATTAGTATGTCGTGTCTCAAGTCTCTCTAACGCGTCGTTCCGATTTCCTAAGCATGGTTAGATTATATTACGCAAAGTGCGCAAGAAAAGTGACACTAGATTAGTAGGTCGAGTCTCAAGTCTCTCTAACGCGTCGTTCCGGTATCCTAAGCATGGTTATGTTATATTACGCAACGCGTGCGTAAAAAGTGACGCTAGATTAATATTGCGCGTATCAAGTCTCTTTAACGCGTCGTTTCGATTACCATGCTTATGTCGCGTCACAAATCTCGCGAACTCGTCGTTCCGATTACCTAAGCATGGTTAGGTTATATTACACAAAGTGTTCGTAGAAAATGACAATAGATTAGTATGTCGCATCTCATGTCTATTTAACGCGTCATTCCAATTACATAAGCATGGTTAGGTTTTATTAAACAGAGTGTACGTGAAAACTGACAATAGATTAGTATATCGCGTCTTAAGTCTATCTAATGCGTTGTTCTGATTACCTTAGCATGGTTAGGTTATATTACGCAAACTATGCTTGAAAAGTGATGCTTGATTAGTATGTCGCATCTCAATTCTCTTTATCGCGTTGTTCTAATTATCTAACCATGGTTAGAGTATATTACGCAAAGAGTGCGTGAAAGTGATGCTAGATTAGTGTGTCGCGTCTAAAGTCTATTTAACACGTCGTTCCTATTACCTAAGAATGGCTAGGTTATATTACACAAGGTGTGCGTGAAAAGTGACGCTAGATTAGTATGTCGCGTCTAAAGGCTCTTTAATGCCTCGTTTCGATTACCTGAGCATGGTTAGGTTATAATACGCAAAGTTTGCGTGAAAAGTGATGCTAGATTAGTATGTCGTGTGTCAAGGCTCTTTAACGCGTCGTTCCGATTACCTAAGCATGGTTGGGTTATAGTACGCAAAGTGTGCGTAAACAGCATCAATAGATTAGTATGTCGCGTCTCAAGTCTCTTTAACGCGTTGTTCCTATTACCTAAGCATGGTTAGGTTATATTACGCAAAGTGTGCGTGAAAAGTGTGTTGGTAGTTTGTGCCCTAGGGCCATTTTGTATTTATTCTTGTATAAACAAATCCCATTGGCAATGATATATATGTTTTTATTTGAACTAAGTGTCTCATCAACTAAGTGTTTATTTAATACATATTGTCCTTATCACATTGTGATAGAATCTATTCTTAAGGTAGTAAGAATATGAGTGACAGATTCTATTATACAAGTGATCTAAATTATCGTTCACGATCGATGGGGTCCTACGAATAAGGGCATCGCATTATCCCGGAAAGATCGTCACCTCTGTTTATTCTCATGATTAGTAAAGAGTTACTAATTATAGGAAGTAGTGAGTCTCATACTACTTGATGGGGATCAGAATAAACATGTGGACACTCAAGTTGTTGAGTGAGTCGAACAAGTGACGATAGATGACTTATACATGGTAATTCATCAAAGTCAATTTAATGTCATCTAGTTCATAATTGTACATATGTCCTTTGACTTGCGGTGACACTATCTTGTATATAGGTGATTAGAGTTTGATACTCCTTAACTCTAGATCTTTCATGAGCTAGAGCCGCGGGATGTGTTGGCTCTAGTTAGTTGTATATGGAGATAGGGGTTTAACCTAGAAAGGATTCATCACTCTGGATGAACGGAGACAAGATTCTATGCTATCTCAAATTGTTCTTGATGGATGATAAAACCTGCGCAGGTGTATATGACTTACATAGAAAGTTGTTTCTAGTGGAAGTCATATTTATCAAGAATTAGAACTAAGAGATGAGGTCATATGATCAAGACAAACAGTGTTTGACTTAACCGTGACACTAGTCGAGATTGGAATCTTAGATGAAGGGAATTTTGAGTGTACGGTATTATGAACAATGGTTCATAAAGAATGCATCGAAACATTCATCTCTATTTGGGGGTCGTGATATGTTGCTAGACGTCACTCTCGATCTACGAGAATTAATAATTAAATGGGATTTAATTATTTAATATAAGAAAGGCGTTTCTTATGACTCTCGTTGCCATATAGATGTGAACCTAGTTAGTCACACACAATAGAGTGTGCAACCGATTGAGTTTACAAAAGATCGATTTCATATAGATACTAGCATATTCGGAAATTAATCTAAGATGAAAAACAAGTACAAATTAGGGACTAATTTGTAAGAGTTATAAATTAGTAGGAACCTAATTGTACTATGTCCAAGTTAATTAGGGACTAATTTATAAGAGTTATAAATTAGTAGGAACCTAATTATATTTTAACCAAGTTTTATGATTAGAAGGCTTAAGTAATTAATTAGTGTAATTAATGATACTTAAAGCACTAATCATAAGTTAATGGAATGATGATGTCATGGTGAAGTAATGAGATAAGGAAATAAGCTTATATGTGATGTCATATGATGACATCACCTATATGATGTCACCTATGTGATGTCACCACATGAAAGGTGTCATGTGCTGGCAACACCTTTGCTTGGTGTGTGACACCTAGCATGCAAGGTGTTGCATTCTTAAGGCATGCTCTAGCCTATAAATAGAGCATGTCCTTGCTCATTTCAAAAACACACAACACACATCTCACTACAAAGTTGTAGAGAGAGAAAGCACTTGAAGGAGTTCAAGTAGTCATCAATCACGGGAAAAACTTGGCGACGTTTTTCATACATCCGAGCAAGGTAGTGATCGCGGCGAGAGTTTGAGCTTAGGGCTGCTCGGCAAGAGGAACTCTTGCAGGATTACTTCAAGGCGAGGATTCAATCGGACGCATACTCGTGTGGACGAGCTTGAGGTCGCCGTACTTTCGGGACTACAAGAATCGTTGGAGAATCGACATAGGTATTCTTCTTACGATTCCTAGATGCGTGCTTTAATTAATAAACGATACGACGATCCATTTGTTGTTGATATGATCAACTTTAGGATCCGGATTGTTGGAATTTCGATTTTGAATTGAAATATACGATTCGGACCCGCGCCTCCCGCTGCGCCAACAAAGTGACGCTAGATTAGTATGTCCAGTCTCAAATCTCTTTTACGTGTTGTTCCGATTACCTAAGTATGGTTAGGTTCTATTACTCAAAGTTTGCGTAAAAAGTGACGCTAGATTAGTATGTTTCGTCTCAAGTCTCTTTAACGCGTTGTTTCGCTTACCATACATATGTCGCGTCACAAGTCTCTTTAACGCGTCGTCACGATTTCCTAAGCATGGTTAGGTTATATTACGCAATGTGTGCGTGAAAAGTGACGTTAGATAAGTACGTCGTGTCTCAAGTCTCTCTAACGCGTCGTACCGATTTCCTAAGGATGGCTAGGTTATATTACGCAAAGTGTGCGTGAAAAGTTAGACTAGATTAGTATGTTGCGTCTCAAGTCTCCATACGCGTCGTTCCGCTAAGAATAGTTATGTTATATTACGCAAAGTGTGCATAAAAAGTGATGCTAGATTAATATTGCGCGTCTCAAGTCTTTTGAACGCGTCGTTTCGGTTATCATGCTTATGTCGCGTGACACGTCTCTCTAACGCGTCGTTTCGATTACCTAAGCATGGTTGGGTTATTATATTAGGCAAAGTGTGCGTGAAAAATGACAATAGATTAGTATGTCGCGTCTTAAGTCTATTTAACGCGTCGTTCCAATTACTTAATCATGGTTAGGTTATATTACGCAGAGTGTACGTGAAAAATGACAATAGATTAGTATGTCGCGTCTTAAGTCTATCTAACGCGTCGTACCGATTACCTAACCATGGTTAGGTTATATTAGGCAAAGTGTGCGTGAAATGTGACGCTAGATTAGTATGTCGCGCCTCAATTTTCTTTATCACGTTATTCCGATTATCTAAGCATGGTTAGGTTATATTACGCAACTATGAAATAATGCATGATGAATCTACTCAACTTGTTCAATCCTGTACTCCAGTATTCACAAAAAAAAACCGATGGCACAATTGAGACGTCCTTTGCAAAACATACTGATGTCACTCCTCAGGTATTTTCTACATTGTTCATGCTTGAACCATTTCCACAAGAAAAAGGAGTTCCTGTTGTCTCGCATCTCAAGTCTCTTTATCGCGTCGTTTCGATTACCATGTTTATATCGAGTCATAAGACTCTCTAACGCGTCGTTCCGATTACCATAAGCATGGTTAGGTTATAGTACGCAAAGTATGCGTGAAAGGTAACAATAGATAAGTATGCCGCGTCACAAGTCTCTTTAACGCGTCGTTCCGATTACCTAAGCATGGTTTGGTTATATTACGCAAATTGCGCGTTATAAGTGACGCTATATTAATTTCGCGTCTCAAGTGTCTTTAACGCGTCGTTTCGATTACCATGCTTATGTCGCGTCACAAGTCTCTCTAGAGCAGCGTTCCGATTACCTAAGCATGGTTAGGTTATAATACAGAAAGTGTGCGTGAAAAGACTTAATTGATTAGTATGTCGCATCTCAAGTCTCTTTAGCGCATCGTTCCTATTGCCTAAGCATGGTTAGAATATATTACGCAAAGTTTGCGTGAAAAGTGACGCTAGATTAGCATGTCCAGTCTCAAGTCTCTTTAACACGTCGTTCCGATTATCTAAGCATAGTTAGGTTATATTACGCAAAGTGTGCATAAAAAGTGTGGCTAGATTAGTATGTTACATTTCAAGACTCTTTAATGCGTCGTTTCGATTACCATGCTTATCTCGCATCTCAAGTCTCTCTCACGCGTCGTTCTGATTTCCTAAGCATGGTTAGGTTATTTAGGCAAAGTATGTGTGAAAAGTGATGCTAGATTAATATGTCGCGTCTCAAGCGTCTCTAACGCGTCGTTCCGATTGCCTAAGCATGGGTAGGTTATATTACGCAAAGTATGCGTAAAAACTGATGCTAGATTAATATGGCGCGTCTTATGTCTTTTTAACGGGTCGTTTCGATTACCATGCTTATGTCGTGTCACAAGTCTCTGTAACGCGACGTTCCGATTACCTAAGCATGGTTTGGTTATATTACGCAAAGTGTGCGTGAAAGATGAAAATTGATTAGTATGTCGCGTCTCAAGTCTATATAACGTATCGTTCCAATTACATAAGCATGGTTAGGTTATATTATGCAAAGTGTGCGCGAAAAGTGATGCTAGATTAGTATGTCGCGTGTCAAGTCTCTTTAACGCGTCGTTCCGATTACCAAGGCATAGTTATGTTATATTACCCAAAGAGTGCGTGAAAAGTGACGGTAGATAAGTATATTGCGTCACAATTCTCTTTAACGCGTCGTTCCGATTACCTAAGCTTGGTTAGGTTATATTACGCGAAGTGTGCGTAAAAAGTGACGCTAGATTAGTATGGCGCGTCTCAAGTCTCTCTAGCGCGTCGTTTTAATTACCATGCTTATGCAGCGTCACAAGTCTCTCTAACGCGTTGTTCTGATTACCTACACATTGTTAGGTTATATTACCCAAAGCGTGCGTGAATAGTGACGCTAGATTAGTATGTCGCATCTCAAGTCTATTTAGCGCATCATTCCGATTACCTAAGCATTGTTGGGTTATATTACGCAAAGCGTGCGTGAAAAGTGACGCTAGATTAGTATGTCGCGTCTCAAGTCTATTTACCGCATCATTCCGATTACCTAAGCATGGTTAGGTTATGTTACGCAAAGTGTGCGTGAAAAGTGACGCTAGATGAGTATGTCGCGTTCTCTTTCACGCATCTTTCTGATTACCTATGCATGGTTAGGTTATATTACGCAAAGAGTGCGTGAAAAGTGACGCTAGATGAGTATGTCGCGTCTCAATTCTCTTTAACGCGCCGTTCCTATTACCCACAAATGGTTAGGTGTGCGAGAAAAGTAACGCTAGATTAGTATGTCGCGTCTCAAGTCTCTTTAACGCGTCGTTCGAATTACCTAAGCATGGATAGGTTATATTACACAAGGTGTGCGTGAAAAGTAACGCTAGATTAGTATGTCGCGTCTCAAGGCTCCTTAATGCGTCGTTCCGATTACCTAGGCATGGTTAGGTTATAATATGCAAAGTATAGGTCAAAAGCGACGTTAGATTAGTATGTCGCGTCTCAAGTCTCTTTAACGCGACATTCCGGTTACCCAAGCATGGATAGGTTATATTACGCAAAGTGTGCGAGAAAAGTAACGCAAGATTAGTATGTCGCGTCTCAGGTGTCTTTAACGTGTTGTTCCGATTACCTAAGCATGGTTAGGTTATATTACGCAAGTTGTACGAGAACGGTTAGGTTATATAATCAAAGTTTGCGCGTCCCAAGGCTCTTTAATGCATGGCTAGATTAATATGTCGTGTCTCAAGACTCATTAATCGAAATTACGCATGGCTAGATTAGTATGTCGCGTCTCAAGGCTCTTTAATGCGTCGTTCCGATTACCTAAGCATGGTTAGGTTATATTATCAAAGTTTGCGTGAAAAATGACGCTAGATTAGTATGTCGCGTCTCAAGACTCTTTAACACGTCGTTTTGATTATCATGCTTATGTCGCGCCACAAGTGTCTCTAACTCGTCGCTCCGACTACCAAAGCATGTTTAGGTTATAATACGCGAAGTTTGCGAGAAAAATAACGCTAGATTAGTATGTCGCGTCTCAAGTGTCTATAACGCGTTGTTCCGATTACCTAAGCATGGTTAGGTTATATTACGCAAGGTGTGCGAGAAAAGTGACTCTGGATTAGTATGTCGCGTCTTCAGGCTCTTTAATGAGTCTTTCCGGTTACCTAAGCATGGTTAAGTTATATTACGCAAAGTTTGCGTGAAAAGTGACGCTGGATTAGTATGTCGTGTCTCAAGTCTATTTAACGCGTTTTTTTGATTACCATGCTTATGTCGCGTCAAAAGTCTCTCTAACGCGTCGTTCCGATTAGCTATAACCTAACCATGCTTAGGAAAACGGAACAACCCGTTAAAGAGAATTCAGATGTGACATACAATCTTTCATCACTTTTCACACAGACTTTGCATAAAATATCTAACCATGCTTAGGTAATCGGAACGACTTGTTAAATAGACTTGAGATACGACATACTAATCTAACGTCACTTTTCACGCACACTTTACGTAATATAACTCAACCATGCTTAGTTAATCGGAACGACACCGTTAGAGAGACTTGTGACGTGACATAAACATGGTAATCAAAAGACGCGTTAAAGAGACTTATGACGCGCCATACTAATCTAGCGTCACTTTTTACGCTTGCTTTGCGTAATATAACCAAACCATGCTTAGGTAATCGGAACGACGAGCTAAAGAGACTTGACATACTAATCTAACGTCACTTTTCACGCGCACTTTACGTAATATAACTTAACCATGTTTAGGTAATCGGAACGACGAGTTAAAGAGTCATGATACGGGACATACTATAATCTAACGTCACTTTTCATTCACACTACCTAACCATGCTTATGTAATCGGAACGACGTGTTAAAGAGACTTGAGATGCGACACACTAATCTAACTTCACTTTTAACGGCGTAGTATAACCTAACCATGTTTAGGTAATCGGAACGACGCATTAATGAGACTTGAGATGCGACATAGTAATCTAGCGTCACTTTTCATGCACACTTTGTGTAATATAACCTAACCATGCTTAGGTAATTGGAACGACGTGTTAAGGAGACTTGTGACGTGACATAAGCATGGTAATCGAAACGACGTGTTAAAGAGACATGAGACGTGCCATACTAATCTAGCGTCATTGTTTACGCTCACTTAGCGTAATATAACCTAACTATACTTAGGTAATCGTAACGACGCGTTAAAGAGACTTTTGACGCGACATACTAATCTAGTAACACTTTTAACGCGCACTTGGCATAATATAACATAGCCATGCTTTGGTATTCGGAACGACGCGTTAAAGAGACTTGTGACGCGACATAAGAATGGTAATCGAACGACGCGGTAGATAAACTTGTGACGCGACATACTAATCTAGCGTCAGTTTTCACGCACACTTTACATAATATATAACTCAACCATGCTTAGGTAATCAGAACGACACCGTTAGAGAGACTTGTGACGTGACATAAGCATGGTAATCGAAAAGACGCGTTAAAGAGACTTATAACGCGCCATACTAATCTAGCGTCACTTTTTACGCTTACTTTGCGTAATATAACCTAACCATACTTAGGTAATCGGAACGACGAGTTAAAGAGAATTGAGATTCGACATACTAATCTAGCGTCACTTTTCACGTACATTTTGCGTAATATAACTTAACCATGCTTAGGTAATCGGAACGACGAGATAAAGAGTCTTGAGACGCGACATACTATAATCTAACCTCACTTTTCACTCACACTACCTAACCATGCTTAGGTAATCTAAACGACGTGTTAAAGAGACTTGAGACACGACACACTAATCTAACTTCACTTTTAATGGCGTAGTATAGCCTAGCCATGCTTAGGTAATCGGAACGACGCGTTAATGAGACTTAATACGCGACATAGTAATCTTGCGTCACTTTTCATGCACACTTTGTGTAATATAACCTAACCATGTAAGTAATTGGAACGACATGTTAAAGAGACTTGTACCGTGACATGGTAATCGAAACGACGCGTTAAAGAGACTTGAGACATGCCATACTAATCTAGCGTCATTTTTTACGCACACTTAGCGTAATATAACCTAACTATGCTTAGGTAATCATAACAACGCGTTAAAGAGACTTGTGATGCAACTTACTAATCTAGTAACACTTTTAACGCGCATTTGGCATAATATAACATAGCCATGCTTTGGTATTCGGAACGACGCGTTAAAGAGACTTGTGACGCGACATAAGAATGTAATCGAACGACGCGTTAGAGAAACTTGTGACGCGACATACTAATCTAGCGTCACTTTTCACGCACACTTTACGTAATATAACTCAACCATGCTTAGGTAATCAGAATGTTGCGTTAGAGAGACTTGTGACGCGACACAAGTATGGTAGTCGAAAAGACGCGTTAAAGAGACTTATGACGCGCCATACTAATCTAGCGTCACTTTTTACGCTGACTCTGCGTAATATAACCAAACCATGCATAGGTAATCGGAACGACGAGCTAAAGAGACTTGAGACGCGACATACTAATTTAGCATCACTTTTCATGCACACTTCGCGTAATATACATCATTCTTAGGTAATCGGAACGACGAGGAAAAGAGACTTGAGACGCGACATACTAATCTAGCGTTACTTTTCACGCACACTACCTAACCATGCTTAGGTAATCAGAACACGCGTTAAAGAGACTTGAGACGTGACATACTATTCTAGCGTCACTTTTCACGCACACTTTGCGTAATATAACCTCACCATGCTTAAATAATTGGAACGATGGTTAGAGAAACTTGAGACGCGACATACTAATCTTGCGTCACTTTTTACGCACACTCAGCATAATCTAACCTAACCATGCTTAGATAATCAGAACGACGCGTTAGAGACACTTGTAACGCGACATAAGCATGGTAATAGAAACGACGCGTTAAAGTGACTTGAAACGCGCCATAATAATCTAGCTTCACTTTTTACGCACACTTTGTGTAATATAACCTAACCATGCTTAGGTAATCGGAACAACGCGTTTAAGAGATTTGAGACGCGACATACTAATCTAGCGTAACTTTTCACGCACACTTTGCATAATGTAACCTAACCATGCTTAGGTAATCGGAACGACGCGTTAAAGAGACTTGAGACGCTACATACTAACCTAGCGACAGTTTTCACGCACACATTGCGTAATATAACCTAAGCATGTGTAGGTAATCGGAACGACGCGTTAAAGAGACTTAAGACGTGCCATACTAATCTAGCGTCACTTTTTACTCCCACTTTGCGTAATATAACCTAACCATGCTTAGGTAATCGGAACAACGCGTTAAAGAGACTTGAGACTTAACATACTAATCTAGGATCACTATTCACGGACACTTTGCTAAATATAACCTAACCATGCTTAGGTAATCCAAACGACGCGTTAAAGACACTTGTGACGCAACATAAGCACAGTAATCGAAACGACGCGTAAAAAAGACTTCAAACGCGCCATACTAATCTAGAGTCACTTTTTACGCACGCTTTGCGAAATATAACCTAACCACGCTTCGGTGATCGGAACGACGCGTTAAAAAGACTTGAGACGCGACATACTAATCTTGCTGTTACTTTTCACGCACACTTTGCGTAATATAACTTAACCATGCTTAGGTAATTGTAACAACGCGTTAAAGAGACTTGTGACGCGACATACTAATCTGGCGACACTTTTATCGCGCACACTTTGCGTAATATAACCTAACCATGCTTAGGTAATCGCAACAACGCGTTAATGGGACTTGAGACGCGGCATACTAATCTAGCGTCACTTTTCACGCATAGTTTGCGTAATATAACCAAACAATGCTTAGGTAATCGGAACGCCGCGTTTGAGAGACTTGAGACGCGACATAAGCATGGTAATCAAAACAACGCGTAATAGAGACTTGAGACACGCCATACTAATCTAGCGTAACTATTTACGCAGACTTTGCATAATATAATTAAACCATGCTTAGGTAATTAGAACGACACATTAAATAGACTTGAGACGCGACATACTAATCTAGCGTCACTTTTCACGCACACTTTGCGTAATATAACTAAACCATGCTTAGGTAATCGGAACGATGAGTTAAAGAGACTTGAGACACGACATACTAATCAATCGTTACTTTTCACGCACACTACCTAACCATGCTTAGGTAATCGGAACGACGCGTTAAAGAGACTTGAGACGAAACACACTAATCTAGCGTCACTTGTCATGTAAACTTTGCGTAGTATAACTTAACCATGCTTAGGTAATTGGAACGACGCGTTAAAGAGACTTCAGATGTGACATACTAATGAAACGTCACTTTTCAAGCACACTTTGTGTAATATAACCTAACCATGCTTAGATAATCGGAACACGCGTTAAAGAGACTTGAGACGGGACATACTAATCTAGCGTCACTTTTCACGCACACTTTCCGATTACAGATTATATTATGTAAAGTCTGCGTGAAAAGTCACGCTATATTAGTATGTTTTGTCTCAAGTCTCTTTAACGCGTCGTTTCGATTACCATGCTTATCTCGCGTCACAAGTCTCTTTAACGCGTCGTTCCGATTACATAATAATGGTTAGGTTATATTACGCAGAGTGTGCGTGGAAAGGGACGGTAAATTACTATGTCGCGTCTCAAGTCTCTCTAACGCGTTGTTCCGATTTCCTATGCATGGTTAAGTTATATTACGCAAAGTGTGCGTAAAAAGTGACGCTAGATTAGTATGTCGCGTCTAAGGTCTTTCTAACGCGTCGTTCTGATTTCCTAAGCATGGTTAGGTTACATTACGCAAAGTGTGCGTAAAAAGTGACGGTAGATTAGTATGTCGCTTCTCAAGTCTTTCTAATGCGTCGTTTCGATTACCTAAGCATGATTAGGTTATAATATGCAAAGTTTGCGTGAAAAGTGATGCTAGATTAGTATGTCGATTCTCAAGTCTCTTTAACGCGTCGTTTTGATTACCATGCTTATGTCGCGTCACAAGTCTCTCTAACACATCGTTTCTATTACCTAAGCATGTTTAGGTTATAGTACGAAAAGTGTGATTGAAAAGGTTCAATATATTAGTATGTCGTGTCACAAGTCTCTATAATGAATCACCTAAACATCATTAGGTTATATTATTCAAAGTGTGCGTGAAAAGTGACGCAAAATTAGTATGTCACATCTCAAGTCTCTTTAACACGTCGTTTTGATTACCATGCTTATGTCGCGTCTCAAGTCTATCTGACGCGTCATTCCGATTACCTGAGCATGATTAGGTTTACGCAAAGTGTATGTGAAAAATGATGCTAGATTAGTAAGTCGCGTCTCAAGTCCCTTTAATGCGTCATTCTAATTTCCTAAGCATGGTTAGGTTATAATACGTAAAGTCTGCGTAAAAAGTTACGCTAGATCAGTATGGCGTGTCTCAAGTCTCTGTAAAGCGTTGTTTTGATTACCATGCTTATGTCGCGTCTCAAGTCTCTCAAACGTGTCGTTCCGATTACCTTAGCATGGTTAGGTTATTTTACGCAAAGTGTGTGTGAAAAGAGACGCTAGATTAGTATGTCGCGTCTCAAGTCTCTTTAATGCGTCGTTCCGATAACCTAAGCATGGTTAGGTTATATTACGCAAAGTGTGCGTGAAAAGTGACCATAGATTAGTATGTCGCGTCTCAAGTCTCTTTAACGCGTTGTTCCGATTACCTAAGCATGGTTAGGTTATTTTACGCAAAGTGTGCGTGAAAAGTGACGCTAGATTAGTATGTCGCGTCTCAAGTCCCTTTAACGCGTCGTTCTGATTACCTAAGCATGATTAGGTTATATTACGCAAAGTGTGCATAATAAAAGTGTCGCAAGATTAGTATGTCGCGTCACAAGTCTCTTTAACGCGTTGTTACGATTACCTAAGCATGGGTAAGTTATATTATGCAAAGTGTGCGTGAAAAGTGACGACAAGATTAGTTTGTCACGTCTCAAGTCTTTTTAACGCGTCGTTCCAATTACCTAAGCATGGTTAGGTTTATTTCGCAAAGCGTGCATAAAAAGTGACTCTAGATTAGTATGGCGCGTTTCAAGTCTCTTTAACTCGTCATTTCAATTACTATGCTTATGCTGCGTCACAAGTGTCTCTAACGCGTCGTTCGGATTACCTAAGCATGGTTAAGTTATATTACGCAAAGTGTGCGTTAAAAGTGACAATCAATTACTATGTCGCGTATCAAGTCTCTTTAACGCGTCGTTCAGATTACCTAGGCATGGTTAGGTTATTTTACGCAAACTGTGCGTGAAAAGTGACGCAAAATTAGTATGTCACATCTCAAGTCTCTTTAACACGTCGTTTTGATTACCATGCTTATGTCGCGTCTCAAGTCTATCTGACGCGTCATTCCGATTACCTGAGCATGATTAGGTTTACGCAAAGTGTATGTGAAAAATGATGCTAGATTAGTAAGTCGCGTCTCAAGTCCCTTTAATGCGTCATTCTAATTTCCTAAGCATGGTTAGGTTATAATACGTAAAGTCTGCGTAAAAAGTTACGCTAGATCAGTATGGCGTGTCTCAAGTCTCTGTAAAGCGTTGTTTTGATTACCATGCTTATGTCGCGTCTCAAGTCTCTCAAACGTGTCGTTCCGATTACCTTAGCATGGTTAGGTTATTTTACGCAAAGTGTGTGTGAAAAGAGACGCTAGATTAGTATGTCGCGTCTCAAGTCTCTTTAATGCGTCGTTCCGATAACCTAAGCATGGTTAGGTTATATTACGCAAAGTGTGCGTGAAAAGTGACCATTGATTAGTATGTCGCGTCTCAAGTCTCTTTAACGCGTTGTTCCGATTACCTAAGCATGGTTAGGTTATTTTACGCAAAGTGTGCGTGAAAAGTGACGCTAGATTAGTATGTCGCGTCTCAAGTCCCTTTAACGCGTCGTTCTGATTACCTAAGCATGATTAGGTTATATTACGCAAAGTGTGCATAATAAAAGTGTCGCAAGATTAGTATGTCGCGTCACAAGTCTCTTTAACGCGTTGTTACGATTACCTAAGCATGGGTAAGTTATATTATGCAAAGTGTGCGTGAAAAGTGACGACAAGATTAGTTTGTCACGTCTCAAGTCTTTTTAACGCGTCGTTCCAATTACCTAAGCATGGTTAGGTTTATTTCGCAAAGCGTGCATAAAAAGTGACTCTAGATTAGTATGGCGCGTTTCAAGTCTCTTTAACTCGTCATTTCAATTACTATGCTTATGCTGCGTCACAAGTGTCTCTAACGCGTCGTTCGGATTACCTAAGCATGGTTAAGTTATATTACGCAAAGTGTGCGTTAAAAGTGACAATCAATTACTATGTCGCGTATCAAGTCTCTTTAACGCGTCGTTCAGATTACCTAGGCATGGTTAGGTTATTTTACGCAAACTGTGCGTGAAAAGTGATGCTAGATTAGTATGTCGCGCCTCAAGTCTCTTTAATCCGTATTCCGATTACCTAAGCATTTTTAGGTCATATTACTTAAAATGTGCGTGAAAAGTGACGCTAGATTAGAATGACACTACTAAATTCTCTTTAAAGCATCATTCCGATTTCCTAAGCATGGTTAGATTATATTACGCAATGTTTGCGTGAAAAGTGACGCTAGATTAGTATGCCGCGTCTCAAGTCATTTTAACGCGTCGTTCCGATAACATAAGCATGGTTTGGTTATATTACGTAAATTCTGCGTAAAAAGTGATGCTAGATTAGTATGGCGCGTCACAAGTCTCTTTAACACGTCGTTCCGATTACCTAAGCATGGTTAGGTTGTATTACGCAAAGTGTGCTCGCAAAGTGACGTTTGATTAGTATGGCGCGTCCTAAAACTCTCCTTAACGAGTCATTCCGATTACCTAAGCATGGTTAGGTTATTTTAGGCAAAGTGTGCGTGAAAAGTTACGCTAGATTAGTATGTCGTGTCTCAAGTCTCTTTAACGTGTCGTTCCGATTATCTAAGCATGTTAGGATATATTGCGCAAAGTGTGCGTGAAAAGTGACGCTAGATTAGTATGTCACGTCTCAAGTCTCTTTAACACGTGTTCCGATTACCTAAGCATGGTTAGGTTATATAACGCAAGATTAGTATGTCGCGTCACAAGTCTCTCTAACGCGCCGTTCCGATTACCTAAGCACGGTTAGGTTATATTATGCAAAGTGTGCGTGAATAGTAAAAATAGATTAGTATATCGCATCTAAAGTCTCTTTAACGCGCCGGTCCGATTATCTAAGCATGGTTAGGTTATATTACGCAATGACTGCGTGAAAAGTGACGCTAGATTAGTATGTCGCGTCTCAAGTCTCTTTAAATCGGCGTTCCGATTACCCAATAATTGTTAGGTTATATAGTACGCAAAGTTTTCGAGAAACGTAATGCTAGATTAGTATGTCGCGTCTCAAGTGTCTTTAACGCGTCGTTCCGACTACCTAAGCATGTTTATGTTATATTTTGCAAAGTCTGCGTGAATAGTGACGCTAGATTAGTATGTTTCGTCTCAAGTCTCTTTAACACGTCGTTTCGATTACCATGATTATCGCGCATCACAATTCTCTTTAACTCGTCGTTCCGATTGCCTAAGCATGGTTAGGTTTTATTACGCAAGGTGTGCGTGAAAAGTGACGCTATATTAGTATGTCTCGTCTTAAGTCTCTCTAACGCGTCGTTCCGATTACCTAATCAAGGTTAGGTTATAGTACACAAAATGAGCGTCAAAAGTAACAATAGATTAGTCTGTCGTGTCTCAAGTCTCTTTAACGCGTCGTTCCAATTACCTAAGCATGGTTAGGTTATATTACGCAAAGTGTGCGTGAAAAAGTTATAATAAATTAGTATGTCGCGTGTCAAGTCTATCTAACGCGTCGTTCAGATTACCTAAGCATTGTTAGGTTATATTACACAAAGTGGGTGTGAAAAGTGACGCTAAATAAGTATGTCGCGTCACAAGTCTCTACCTAAGCATGATTAGGTTATATTACGCAAAGTGTGTGTAAAAAGTGACGTTAGATTAGTGTGGCGCGTCTCAAGTCTCTTTAATAAATCTTTTCGATTACCATGCTTATTCGCGTCACAAGTCTCTCTAACGCGTCATCCCGATTACATAAGCATGGTTAGGTTATAGTACGCAAAATGTGCATGAAAAGCAACAATTTATTAGTATGTCGCGTCTCAAGTCTCTTTAACGCGTCCTTCCGATTACCTAAGCATGAAAAGTCACGCTCTATTAGAATGTTTTGTCTCAAGTCTCTTTAACGCGTCGTTTCGATTACCATGCTTATCTCGCGTCACAAGTCTCTTTAACGCGTCGTTCCGATTACCTAATTAATGGTTAGGTTATATTACGCAAAGTGTGCGTGGAAAGGGACGGTAAATTACTATGTCGCGTCTCAAGTCTCTCTAACGCGTTGTTCTGATTTCCTATGCATGGTTAGGTTATATTACGCAAAGTGTGCATAAAAAGTGACGCTAGATTAGTATGTCGCGTCTAAGGTCTTTCTAACGCGTCGTTCTGATTTCCTAAGCATGGTTAGGTTACATTACGCAAAGTGTGCGTAAAAAGTGACGGTAGATTAGTATGTCGCGTCTCAAGTCTTTCTAATGCGTCGTTTCGATTACCTAAGCATGATTAGGTTATAATACGCAAAGTTTGCGTGAAAAGTGATGCTAGATTAGTATGTCGATTCTCAAGTCTCTTTAACGCGTCGTTTCGATTACCATGCTTATGTCGCGTCACAAGTCTCTCTAACACATCGTTTCTATTACCTAAGCATGTTTAGGTTATAGTATGAAAAGTGTGATTGAAAAGGTTCAATATATTAGTATGTCGTGTCACAAATCTCTATAATGAATCACCTAAACATCATTAGGTTATATTATTCAAAGTGTGCATGAAAAGTGACGCAAAATTAGTATGTCACATCTCAAGTCTCTTTAACGCGTCGTTTTGATTACCATGCTTATGTCGCGTCTCAAGTCTCTCTAACGCGTCATTCCGATTACCTAAGCATGGTTAGGTTTACGCAAAGTGTATGTGAAAAATGATGCTAGATTAGTAAGTCGCGTCTCAAGTCCCTTTAATGCGTCATTCTAATTTCCTAAGCATGGTTAGGTTATAATACGCAAAGTCTGCGTAAAAAGTTACGCTAGATCAGTATGGCGTGTCTCAAGTCTCTGTAAAGCGTTGTTTTGATTACCATGCTTATGTCGCGTCTCAAGTCTCTCAAACGTGTCGTTCCGATTACCTTAGCATGGTTAGGTTATATTACGCAAAGTGTGTGTGAAAAGAGACGCTAGATTAGTATGTCGCGTCTCAAGTCTCTTTAATGCGTCGTTCCGATAACCTAAGCATGGTTAGGTTATATTACGCAAAGTGTGCGTGAAATGTGACCATTGATTAGTATGTTGTGTCTCAAGTCTCTTTAACGCGTTGTTCCGATTACCTAAGCATGGTTAGGTTATTTTACGCAAAGTGTGCGTGAAAAGTGACGCTAGATTAGTATGTCGCGTCTCAAGTCCCTTTAACGCGTCGTTCTGATTACCTAAGCATGGTTAGGTTATATTACGCAAAGTGTGCATGATAAAAGTGTCGCAAGATTAGTATGTCGCGTCACAAGTCTCTTTAACGCGTTGTTACGATTACCTAAGCATGGGTTAGTTATATATTATGCAAAGTGTGCGTGAAAAGTGACGACAAGATTAGTTTGTCACGTCTCAAGTCTTTTTAACGCGTCGTTCCAATTACCTAAGCATGGTTAGGTTTATTTCGCAAAGCGTGCATAAAAAGTTACTCTAGATTAGTATGGCGCGTTTCAAATATCTTTAACTCGTCATTTCGATTACTGTGCTTATGCCGCGTCACAAGTGTCTCTAACGCGTCGTTCAGATTACCTAAGCATGGTTAAGTTATATTACGCAAAGTGTGCGTGAAAAGTGACAATCAATTACTATGTTGCGTATCAAGTCTCTTTAACGCGTCGTTCAGATTACCTAGGCATGGTTAGGTTATTTTACGCAAACTGTGCGTGAAAAGTGATGCTAGATTAGTATGTCGCGCCTCAAGTCTCTTTAATCCGTATTCCGATTACCTAAGCATGTTTAGGTCATATTACTTAAAATGTGCGTGAAAAGTGACGCTAGATTAGAATGACACTACTGAATTCTCGTTAAAGCATCATTCCGATTTCCTAAGCATGGTTAGATTATATTACGCAATGTTTGCGTGAAAAGTGACGCTAGATTAGTATGCCGCGTCTCAAGTCTTTTTAACGGGTCGTTCCGATAACATAAGCATGGTTAGGTTATATTACGTATATTCTGCGTAAAAAGTGACGCTAGATTAGTATGGCGCGTCACAAGTCTCTTTAACACGTCATTCCGATTACCTAAGTATGGTTAGGTTTTATTACGCAAAGTGTGCTCGAAAAGTGACGTTTGATTAGTATGACGCGTCCTAAAATTCTCCTTAACGCGTCATTCCGATTACCTAAGCATGGTTAGGTTATTTTAGGCAAAGTGTGCGTGAAAAGTTACGCTAGATTAGTATGTCGTGTCTCAAGTCTCTTTAACGTGTCGTTCCGATTATCTAAGCATGTTAGGATATATTGCGCAAAGTGTGCGTGAAAAGTGACGCTAGATTAGTATGTCACGTCTCAAGTCTCTTTAACACGTGTTCCGATTACCTAAGCATGGTTAGGTTATATAACGCAAGATTAGTATGTCGCGTCACAAGTCTCTCTAACGCGCCGTTCCGATTACCTAAGCACGGTTAGGTTATATTATGCAAAGTGTGCGTGAAAAGTAAAAATAGATTAGTATATCGCATCTAAAGTCTCTTTAACGCGCCGGTCCGATTATCTAAGCATGGTTAGGTTATATTACGCAATGACTGCGTGAAAAGTGACGCTAGATTAGTCTCTTTAAATCGTCGTTCCGATTACCCAATAATTGTTAGGTTATATAGTACGCAAAGTTTGCGAGAAACGTAATGCTAGATTAGTATGTCGCGTCTCAAGTGTCTTTAACGCGTCGTTCCGACTACCTAAGCATGTTTATGTTATATTTTGCAAAGTCTGCGTGAAAAGTGACGCTAGATTAGTATGTTTCGTCTCAAGTCTCTTTAACACGTCGTTTCGATTACCATGATTATCGCGCATCACA
Source organism: Mercurialis annua (assembly GCF_937616625.2). Classification (NCBI taxonomy): domain Eukaryota; kingdom Viridiplantae; phylum Streptophyta; class Magnoliopsida; order Malpighiales; family Euphorbiaceae; genus Mercurialis; species Mercurialis annua. The sequence continues at coordinate 44,465,194 of NC_065572.1, forward strand.
ATTCTCTTTAACTCGTCGTTCCGATTGCCTAAGCATGGTTAGGTTTTATTACGCAAGGTGTGCGTGAAAAGTGACGCTATATTAGTATGTCTCGTCTTAAGTCTCTCTAACGCGTCGTTCCGATTACCTAATCAAGGTTAGGTTATAGTACACAAAATGAGCGTCAAAAGTAACAATAGATTAGTCTGTCGTGTCTCAAGTCTCTTTAACGCGTCGTTCCAATTACCTAAGCATGGTTAGGTTATATTACGCAAAGTGTGCGTGAAAAAGTGACAATAAATTAGTATGTCGCGTGTCAAGTGTATTTAACGCGTCGTTCAGATTACCTAAGCATTGTTAGGTTATATTACACAATGTGGGTGTGAAAAGTGACGCTAGATAAGTATGTCGCGTCACAAGTCTCTACCTAAGCATGATTAGGTTATATTACACAAAGTGTGTGTAAAAAGTGACGTTAGATTAGTGTGGCGCGTCTCAAGTCTCTTTAATAAATCGTTTCGATTACCATGCTTATTCGCGTCACAAGTCTCTCTAACGCGTCATCCCGATTACATAAGCATGGTTAGGTTATAGTACGCAAAATGTGCATGAAAAGTAACAATTTATTAGTATGTCACGTCTCAAGTCTCTTTAACGCGTCCTTCCGATTACCTAAGCATGGTTAAGTTATATTACGCAAAGTATGCATAAAAAGTGACGCTAGATTAGTATGTCACGTCTCAATTCTTTTTAACGCGTTGTTCCGATAACCTAAGCATGGTTAGGTTATATAACGCAAAGTGTGCATGAAAAGTGACGCTAGATTAGTATGTCGCGTCTCAAGTCTCTTTAAAACATCGTTCTGATTACCTAAGCATGGTTAGGTTATATTACGTAATGTGTGCGTAAAAAGTGACGCGAAATTAGTATGCAGCGTCTCAAGTCTATTTAACACGTCGTTTTGATTACCATGTTTATGTCGCGTCACAAGTCTCTCTAACGCGTCGTTATATTACGCAAAGTGTGCGTTAAATGTGATGCTAGATTAGTATGTTGCGTCTCAATTCTCTTTAACGCGTTGTTCCGATTACCTAAGGGTTAGGTTATATTAGGAAAGCGTGCGTGAAAAGTGACGCTAGATTAGTATGTTGCATCTCAAGTCTGTTTAACGCGTCGTTCCGATTACCTCTAAGCATGGATAGGATATATTACGCAAAGTGTGTCTGAAAAGTGACCCTAGATAGGTATGTCGCATCACATGTCTCTTTAACGTGTAGTTTCGATTACCTACGCATGGTAAGGTTATATATTACGCAAAGAGTGCGTAAAAAGTGACGCTAGATTAGTATGGCGCGTCTCAAGTCTCTTTAACGCGTCGTTTCTATTACCATGCTTATGTCGCGTCACAAGTCTCTCTAACGCGTCGTTCCAATTACCTATCATGGTTTTGTTATGTTACGCAAAGTGTGCAGTAACAATAAATTAGTATGTCGCATCTCAAGTCTTTAACGCGTCGTTCCGATTACCTAAGCATGGTTAGCTAATATTACACAAAGTGTGCGTGAAAAATCACAAAGGATTAGTATGTCGCGTCTTAAGTCTTTCTAACGCGTCTTTCCGATTACTTAAGCATGGTTAGGTTATAGTACGCAAATAATGCGTGAAAAGTAACAATAGATTAGTATGTCGTGTCTTAAGTCTCTTCAACGCATTGTTTCGATTACCTAAGCATGGTCAGGATATATTACGCAAAGAGTGCGTAAAGAGTGACGCTATATAAGAATGTCGAGTCTGAAGTCTGTTTAGCGCGTCGTTCTGATTACCTAAGCATGGTTAGGTTATATTACGCAAAGAGTGCGTGAAAAGTTACGCTAGATTAGTTTGTCGTGTCTCAAGTCTGCTAAACGCGTCGTTCCGATTACCTAAGCATGGTTAAGTTATATTACACAAAGTGTGCGTGAAAAGTGACGCTAGATAAGTATGTCGTGTCACAAGTCTCTTTAACGCGTCATTCCGATTAGCTAAGCATGGTTAGGTTATATTTAAGCAAAGTTTACGTAAAAAGTGACGCTAGATTAGTATGGCGCTTCTCAAGTCTATTTAACGCGTCGTTTCGATTACCATGCTTATGTCGCGTCACAATTCTCTCTAACGCGTGGTTCTGATTACCAAAGCATGTTTAGGTTATATTACGCCAAGTGTGCATAAAAAGTGATATGTCGCGTCTCAATTCTTTTTAACGTGTCAATCCGATTACCTAAGAATGGATAGGTTATATTATGCAATGTGTCCGTGAAAACTGCTGCTATGTTAGTATGTCGCGTCTCAAGTCTCTTTAACGCGTCGTTCCAATTACCAACGCATGGTTAGGCTATATTACGCAAAATATGCTTGAAAAGTGACGCTAGATTAGTATGTTGTCGCGTCTCATGTCTCTTTAACTCGTCGTTCCAATTACTTGAGCATGGTTAAGTCATATTACGCAAAGTGAAGTGACGCTAGATTAGTATGTCGCGTCTCAAGTCTCTTTAATTCGTCGTTCTGATTACTTAAGCATGGTTAGGTTAAATTACGCAAATTCTGCATAAAAAGTGACGCTAGATTAGTATGGCGCGTCTCAAGTCTTTTTGACGCGTCGTTTCGATTACCATGTTTAAGTGACGTCACAAGTCTCTCTAACGCGTCGTTTCGATTACCATGTTTAAGTCACGTCACAAGTCTCTCTAACGCGTCGTTCCAATTACCTAAGAAGGTTAGGTTATATTACGGAAAGTGTGCATGAAAAGTGACGCTAGATTAGTATATCGCGTCGCAAGTCTCAGTAACGCTTCGTTCCGATTACCTAAGCATGGTTAAGTCAAATTACACAGAGTGTGTGCGAAAAGTGACGCTAGATTAGCATGTCGCATCTCAAGTCTCTTTAACGCCGTCGTTTCGATTACCATGCCTATGTCGCGTCACAAGTCTCTCTAACGCGTCGTTCCGATAATAAATTAGTATGTTGCGTCTCAAGTCTCTTTAACCCGTCATTCCGATTACCTAAGCATGGTTAGGCTGAATTATGAAAGAGTGCGTGAATAGTGACACTAGATTAGGATGTCACGTCTCAAGTCTCTTTAACGCGTTGTTCCGAATACTTAAGCATGGTTAGGTTATATTATGCAAAGGGTGCGTCAAAAATGAAAATAGATTAGTATGTCGAGTCTCAAGTCTCTTTAACGCGTCGTTCCCATTACCTAAGCAAAGTTAGGTTATTTTACACAAAGTGTGCGTGAAAAATGACACTAGATTAATATGTCGCGTCATAAATCTCTTTAACGCGTCGTTCCGATTACCTAAGTATGGTTAGGTTATTTTACGCAAAGTGTGCGTGAAAAGTGACTCTAGATTAGTATGTTGCATCTCAAGTCTCTTTAAGGCGTCGTTACGACTATCTTAGCATGGTTAGTTTATTTTATGCAAATTGTGCGTGAAAAGTGACGCTAGATTACTATGTCGCGTCTCAAGTCTCTTTAACTCGTCGTTCCAATTACCTAAGCATGGTTAGGTTATAGTACGCAAAGTGTGCGTGAAAAGGATCAATAGATTTGTATGTCGTGTCTCAAGTCTCTTTAACGCGTCGTTCCGATTACCTAAGCATGGTTAGGTTATATTACGCAAAGTGTGCGTGAAAAGTGACGCTAGATTAGTATGTCGCGTCTCAAGTCTCTTTAACGTGTCGTTCCGATTACCTAAGCATGGTTAGGTTATATTACGCAAAGAGTGCGCGAATAGTGACGCTAGATTAGTATGTAGCGTCTCAAATCTCTTTAACGCGTTGTTCCGATTATTTAAGCATGGTTAGGTTATATTGTGCAAAGTGTGAGTGAAAAGTGAAAATAGATTAGTATGTCGCGTCTCAAGCCTCTTTGACGCGTCGTTCCGATTACCTAAGCATGGTTAGGTTATATTACGCAAAGAGTGCGTGAATAGTGTCACACTAGATAAGTGTGTCGCGTCTCAATTATCTTTAACGCGTTGTTCCGATTATTTAAGCATGGTTTGGGTATTACGCTAAATGTTCGTAAAAAGTGACTCTAGACTAGTATGGCTCGTTCCAAGTCTCTATAACGCTTCGTTTCGACTACCATGCTTATGTCGCTTAACAAGCGTCTCTAACGCATCGTTCTGATTACCTAAGCAAAGTGTGCGTGAAAAGTGACAATAAATTAGTATGTCGCGCCTCAAGTCTCTTTAACACGTCGTTCTGATTACCTAAGCATGAATATGTTATATTACACCAAGTGCGCGTTAAAAGTATCGCTAGATTAGTATGTAACGTCACAAGTCTTTTCAACGCGTTGTTACGGTTACGTAAGCATGGTTAGGTTATATTACACAAAGTATGCATAAAAAGTGACGCTAGATTAGTATGTCAGTCTCAAGTCTCTTTAACACGTCGTTTCGTTTACCATGCTTATGTTACGTTACAAGTCTCTCTAACATGTCGTTCTGATTACCTAAGCATTGTTAGGTTATATTACGCAAAGTGCGCTTGAAAAGTGACAATAGATTAGTATGTCGCATCTTAAGTCTCTTTAACGCGTCGTCACGATTATCTAAGCATGGTTAGGTTATTTTACGCAAATTGTGTGTGAAAAGTGACGCTAGATTAGTTTGTCGCGTCTCAAGTCACTTTAACGCGTCATTCTGATTACCTAATCATGGTTAGGTTATATTGAGCAATGTGTGCATGAAAACTGTCGCTAGGTTAGTATGTCGCGTCTCAAGTCTATTTAACGCGTCGTTCCTATTACTTAAGCATGGTTATGTTATATTATGCAAAGTGTGGGTGAAAAGTGACGCTAGATTAGTATGTCGCGTCTCAAGACTCTTAAACGCGTCGTTCCGATTACCTAACCATGGTTAGGTTATATTACGCAAAGAGTGCGTGAAAAATGACGCTAGATTAGTATATCGTGTCTTAACTCTCTTTAACGCGTCATTCCGATAACCCAAGAATGGTTAGGCTTACGCGAAGTGTGCAAGAAAAGTAACGCTAGATTTGTATTTCACGTCTCAAGTCTCTTTAACGCGTCGTTCCGATTACCTAAGCATGGTTAAGTTATATTACCCAAGGTGTGCGTGAAAAGTGACGCTAGATTAGTATGTCGCGTCTCAAGGCTCTTTAATGCGTCATTCCGATTACCTAAGCATGGTTAGGTTATATTACGCTAAGTGTTTATTAAAAGTGACGCTCAATAAATATGTCGCGTTACAAGTCTCTTTAACGCGTCGTTCTGATTACCTAACAATGGTTTGCTTATATTACGCAAAGTGTGCGTGAAAAGTTACGCTATATAAGTATGTCGCATCACAAGTCTCTTTCACGCGTGTTTCCGATTACCTAAGCATGCTTAGGTTATATTACGCAAACAGTGCGTTAAAAGTGATACTAGATTAGTATGTCTCGTCACAAGTCTCTTTAACGCGTCGTTCCGATTACCTATGCATGGTTAGGTTATATTATGCAAAGTGTGCGAGAAAAGGGACGCTATATAAGTATGTCGTGTCACAAGTCTCTTTAACGCGTCATTCCAACTACCTATTCATGGTTAGGTTATATTCAGCAATTTGTGCCTAAAAAGTAACGCTAGATTAGTATGTCGCGTATCAAGTATATTTAACGCCTCGTTCCGATTACCTAAGCATGGTTAGGTTATATTCCACGAAGTGTGCGTAAAAATTGACGCTAGATTAGTATGTCGCGTCTCAATTCTTATTAGCGAGTTGTTCCGATTACCTAACCATGGTTAGATTATATTATGTGAAGTGTGCATGAAAAGTTACGCTAGATTAGTATGTCGCGTCTCTAGTATCTTTAACGCGTCGTTCCGATTACATAAGCATGGTTAGGTTATATTACGCAAAGTGTGCTTAAAAAGTGACGTTAGATTAGTTTGTTTCGTCTCAACTCTTTAACGCATTGGACGAATTACCTAAGGATGGTTAAGTTACTTCACAAAAAGTGTGCGTGAAAAGTAACAAACATTAGTATGTCGCGTTTCAAGTCTATTTAACGCGTCGTTCCGATTACCTAAGCATGGTTAGGTTATATTACACAAAGTGTGCATGGAAAGTGACGCTAGATTAGTATGTCGCATCTCAATTCTCTTTAACGCGTTGTACCGATTACCTAACGATGGTTAGGTTACTTTACATAAAGTGTGCATGAAAAGTGACGCTAGATTAGTAGGTCGCGTCTTAAGTCTCTTTAACACGTTGTTCCGATTACCTAACCATGATTAGGTTATTTTACACAAAGTGTGCGTGAAATGTGACGCTAGATTAGTATGTCGCGTCTCAATTCTCTTTTGCGTGCGGTTCCGATTACCTAAGCATGGTTAGGTTATTTTACGCAAAGTGTGCCCGACAAGTGACGGTAGATTAGCATGTCGCATCTCATGTCACTTTAACTCGTCGTTTGGATTACCATGCTTATGTTGCGTCACAAGTCTCTCTGACGCGTCGTTTCGATTACCTAAGAATGATTAGGTCATATTACGCAAAGTGTGCGTGAAAAATGACAATAGATTAGTATGTCTCGTCTCACGTCTATTTAACGCGTCGTTCCGATTACCTAATTATGGTTAGGTTATATTACGCAAAGTGCGTGAAACGTTACGCTAAATAAGTATGTCGTGTCTCAATTCTCTTTAACGTGTTGTTCTGATTACCTAAGCATGCTTAGGACATATTACGCAAAGTGTGCGTGAAAAGTAATAATAAATTACTATGTCGCGTCACACGTCTATTTTTACCTAAGCAAGGTTAGGATAAATTACGCAAAGTGTGCGTGAAGCGTTACGCTAAATAAGTATGTCGCTTCTCAATTCTCTTTAACGCATTGTTCTAATTACCTAAGCATGGTTAGGTTATATTACGCAAAGTATGCGTGAAAAGTAACAATAATCAGTATGTCGCGTCACACTTTCAATTTAACGCGTCGTTCCGATTACATAAGCATGGTTAGGTTATATTACGCAAAGCGTGCGTGGAAAGTGACACTAGATTAATATGTCGCATCTTAATTCTCTTCCACGTGTTGTACCGATTAGCTAAGCATGGTTAGGTTAGGTTACGCAGAGTGTCGTGAAAAGTGACGCTAGATTAGTATGTCGCGTCTTAAGTCTCTTTAACGCGTCGTTCCGATTACCTAATCATGGTTTGGTTGTATTACGCAAAGTGTGCGTGAAAAGTGACGTTAGATTAGTATGGCGCGTCTCAAGTCTCTTTAGCGCGTGTTCCGATTACCTAAGCATTGTTAGGTTATATTACACAAAGTGTGCATGAAAAGTGACGCTAGATTAGTATGTAGTGTCTCAACTCTCTTTAATGCGTCGTTCCAAATACCTAAGCATGGTTAGGTTATATTACGCAAAGTGTGCGTGAAAAGTGACAATAGATCACTATGTCGCGTCTCAAGTCTCTTTAACGCATCGTTCCGATTACCTAAGCGTGGTTAAGTTATATTGCGCAATGTGTGCGTGAAAACTGTTGCTAGGTTAGAATGCCGCGTCTCAAGTCTCTTTAACGCGTCGTTCCGATTACCTAAGCATGGTTAGGTTATATTACGCAAAATGTGCGTGGAAAGTGATGCTAGATTAGTATGTCGCGTCTCAAGTGTCTTTAACGCGTCGTTCTGATTACCTATGCATGGTTAGGTTATATTAAGCAAAGCGTGCGTAAAAAGTGACGCTAGATTAATATTGCACGTTTCAAGTCTCTTTAATGCGTCGTTTCGATTATCATGCTTATGTCGTGTCACAAGTGTCTCTAATGCGTCGTTCTTATTACCTAAGCATGGTTAGGTTATATTACGCGAAGTGTGCGTCAAAAGTGAAAATAGATTAGTATGTCGCATCTCAAGTCTCTTTAACGCGTCATTCCGATTACCTAAGCATGGTTAGGTTATTTTACACAAAGTGTGTGTGAAAAGTGACGCTAGGTTTGTATGTCGCGTCTCAAGTCCCTTTAACGCATGTTCTGATTATCTAAGGCATGTTTAAGTTATACTACGCAAAGTGTGCTGAAAAGTGACGCTAGATTAGTATGTCATGTCTCAAGTCTGTTTAACACGTCGTTCCCATAACCAAAGCATGGTTATGTTATATTATGCAAAGTGTGCGTAAAAAGTGACTTTTGATTAGTATGGCGCGTCTCAAAACTCTTTAACGTATCGTTTCGATTACCATGCTTATGTCACTTTACAAGTCTCTCTAACACGTTGTTCCGATTACCAAATCATAGTTGGGTTGTATTGCGCAAAGTGTGCGTGAAAAGTGATAATAGATTAGTATGTCGGGTTGCAAGTGTCTTTAACATGTCGTTCCGATTACCTAAGCATGGTTAGGTTATTTTACGAAAAGTGTGCGTGAGAAGTGACGCTATATTAGTATGTCGCATCTCAAGTCTCTTTGACGCGTCGTTCCGATTACCAAAGCATGCTTTGGTTATATTACGCAATGTGCGCGTGAAAACATTTGCTAGGTTAGTATGTCGCGTCTCAAGTCTCTTTAATGTATCGTTTCGATTACCATGCTTATGTCGCTTTACAAGTCTCTCTAACACGTCGTTCCGATTACCAAAGGATGGTTAGGTTATATTACGTGTGCGTGAAAAGTGAAAATAGATTAGTATGTCGCATTGCAAGTGTCTTTAACGTGCCGTTCCGATTACCTAAGCATGGTTAGGTTATTTTACGCGAAGTGTGCGTGAAAAGGGACGCTAGATTAGTATGTCGCGTCTCAACTCTCTTTAACGCGTCGTTCGATTACCTAAGCATGGTTATGTTATATTACGCAATGTGTGTGTCTTAAGTCTCTTTAACACGTTGTTCCGATTTCCTAATCTTGATTAGGCTGTATTACGCAAAGTGTGCGTGAAAAGTGACGCTAGATTAGTATGGCGTGTTTCAAGTCGCTTTAACGCGTCGTTTCGATTACTGTTCTCCAGTCTCTTTAATGCGTCGTTCCGATTACATATGCATGGTTAGGTTATTTTACGCTAGATTAGTATGTCGTGTCCCGAGTCTTTTTAATGCGTATTCCGATTACCTAAGCATGAATAGGTTATATTACGTAAAGAGTGCGTGAAAAGTGAAACCAGATTAGTCTTTTTAACGCATCTTTCCGATTACCTAAGCATGGTTAGATTATTTTACGCAAAGTGTGCGTGAAAAGTGACGCTAGATTTGTATATCGCATCTCAAGTCCCTTTATCTAAGCATGGTTAGATTATATTACGCAAAGTGTGCGTGAAAAAGTGACGCTAGATTAGTATGTCGCGTCACAAGTCTTCTTATGACGTTGTTACGATTACTTAAGCATGGTTAAGTAATATTACGCAAAGTGTGCGTAAAAAGTGACGTTAGATTAGTATGGCGCGTCTCAAGTCTCTTTAACGTATCGTTTCGATTACCATACTTATGTCACGTTACAAGTCTCTCTAACACATCGTTCCGATTACAAAAGCATGGTTAGGTTATATTACGCAAAGTGTGCGTGAAAAGGGACAATAGATTAGTATGTCGCGTTGCAAGTGTCTTTGACGTGCCGTTCCGATTACCCAAGTATGTTTAGGTTATATTAAGCAAAGTGTGCGTGAAAAGTGACGCTAGATTAGTATGTCACGTCTCAAGTCTCTTTATAGCGTCGTTCCGATCACCAAAGCATGGTTATGTTATATCATGCCAAGTGCGCGTTAAAAGTGTCGCTAGATTAGTGTGTCGAATCACAAGTCTCCTTAACGTGTTGTTACAATTACCTAAGCATGGTTAAGTTATATTACGCAGAGTATGCGTAGAAAGTGACGTTGGATTAGTATGGCGCGTCTCAAGTCTCTTTAACGTATCGTTTCGATTACCATTCATATGTCACGTTACAAGTCTCTCTAACACCTTGTTCCGATTACCAAAGCATGGTTTGGTTATTTTACGCAAAGTGTGCGTGAAAAGTGACAATAGATTAGTATGTCGCGTTGCAAGTATCTTTAACGTGCCGTTCCGATTACCAAAGCATAGTTATGTTATTTTACGCGAAGTGTGCGTCAAAAGTGACGCTAGATTAGTATGTCGCGTCTCAAATCTCTTTAACGTGTCGTTCCGATTACTAAAGCATGGTTAGGTTATATTACGCAATGTGTGCGTGAAAACATTTGATAGGTTAGTATGTCGCGTCTCAAGTCTCTTTAAAGCTTTGTTCCGCTTACCTAATCTTAATTAGGTTGTATTACGCAAAGTGTGCGTGAAAAGTGACACTAGATTAGTATGGCGTGATTCAAGTCTCTTTAACGCGTCATTTCAGTTACTGTGCTTATGTCGCATCACATGTGTCTCTAACAAGTCGTTCTGATTACCAAAGCATGGTTAGGTTATATTATGCAAAGTGTGCGTGAAAAGTGACAATATATTAGTATGTCGCGTCTCAAGTATTTTTAACACGTCGTTCCCATTACCTAGGCATGGTTAGGTAATTTTACGCAAAGTGTGTGTGAAAAGCTACGCTAGATTAATATGTCGCGTCTCGAGTCTTTTTAATGCGTATTCCGATTACCTAAGCATGAATAGGTTATATTACGTAAAGAGTGCGTGAAAAGTGAAACTAGATTAGTATGTCGCGTCTAAAGTATCTTTAACGCCTCGTTCCGATTTTCTAAGCATGGTTAGGTTATATTACGCAAAGTCTGTGTAAAAAGTGACGCTAGATTAGTATGGTGCTTCTCAAGTATCTTTAACGCGTCGTTTCGATTACAATGCATATGTCGTCTCACAAGTCTCTCTAACGTGTCGTTCCGATTACCTAAGTATGTTTTAGTTATATTACGTAAAGTGTGGGTGAAAAGTGACGCTAGATTAGTATGTCGTGTCACAAGTCTCTCTAACGCGTCGTTTCCAATTACCTAAGCATGGTTAGGTTATATTAAGCAAACTGTGCGTGAAAAGTGACGCTAGATTAGTATGTCGCATCTCAAGTCTCTTTAATTCTTTGTTCCGATTACCTAAACATGGTTAGGTTATATTACGCAAATTGTGCATGAAAAGCGACAATAGATTTGTGTCTCAAATCTCTGTAACGCGTCGTTTCGATTACCATGCTTATGTCGCGTCACAAGTCTCTCTAATGCATCGTTCCGATTACCTAAGCATGGTTAGGTTATATTACACAAAGTGTGTGTGAACTGTAAAAATAGATTAGTATGTCTTGTCTCAAGTATCTTTAACGCGTCTTTCCGATTACCTAAGCATGGTTAGGTTATATTACGCAATGTGTGCGTGAACACTGTTGCTAGGTTCGTATGTCGTGTCTCAGTTCTCTTTAATGCTTCGTTCCAATTACCTAAGCATGGTTAGGTTATATTACACAAACTGTGCGTGAAAAGTGACGCTAGATTAGTATGTCGCGTCTCAAGTCGCTTTGACGCGTTGTACCGATTACCTAAGCATTGTTAGATTATATTACGCAAGGCGTGCGTAAAAAGTGATGCTAGATTAGTATGGCGCGTTTCAAGTTTCTTTAACGCGTCGCTTCGATTACCATGCTTATGTCGCGTCACATGTGTCTCTAACGCATCGTTCTGATTACCTAAGCATGGTTACATTATATTACGCACAGTGTGCGTGAAAAGTGACAATAGATTAGTATGTCGTGTCTCAAGTCTCTATAACTCGTCTTTTCGATTACCTAAGCATGGTTAGGTTATTTAACGCAAAGTGTGCGTGAAAAGGGACGCTTAGTATGTCGCTTCTCAAGTCCCTTTAGAGCGTATTCTGATTACCCTTGGTTAGGTTATATAACGCAAAGTGTGCGAGAAAAGTGATGCTAGATTAGTATGTCGCGTCTCAAGTATCTTTAGCGCGTCGTTCCGATTACCAAAGCATGGTTATGATATATTACGACAAATGCGCGTTAAAAGTGTCGGTAGATTAGTATGATGCGTCACAAGTCTCTTTAACGCGTTGTTATGATTACCCAAGCATGGTTAAGTTATATTACGCAAAGTATGCGTAAAAAGTCTCTTGTGCAATAAGTGAAAATATATATTACGCCTCGTTTCGATTACCATGCTTATGTCACGTTACAAGTCTCTCCAACACATCATCCCGATTACCAAAGCATGGTTAGGTTATATTACGCAAAGTGTGCGTAATAAGTGACAATAGATTAGTATGTCGCGTCGCAAGTCTCTTTAATGTGTCATTCCGATTAACTAAGCATGGTTAGGTTATTTTACGCAGAGTGTGCGTGAAAAGTGATGCTAGATTAGTATGTCGCTTCTCAAGTCCCTTTAACGCGTGTTCCGATTACCTAATATTGGTTATGTTATATAACGAACAGTGTGCGTGAAAAGTGACGCTGGATTAGTATGTCGCCTCTCAAGTCTCTTTAAAGCGTCGTTCCGATTACCAAAGCATGGTTAGGTTATATTGCGCAATGTGTGCGTGAAACCTGTTGCTAGGTTAGTATGTCTCGTCTCAACTCTCTTTAAAGTGTTGTTCGATTACCTAATCAGGGTTAGGTTGTATTACGCAATGTGTGCGTGAAAAGTGACGTTAGATTTGTATGTCGCTTCTCAAGTATCTTTAACGCGTCGTTATGATAACCTAAGCATGGCTAGGTTATATTACGCAAAGTGTACGAAAAAGTGACGCCAGATTAGTATGGCGCGTTTCAAGTGTCTTTAACGCGTCGTTTCGATTACTGTGCTTATATCGCATCACAAGTGTGCGTGAAAAGTGACAATAGATTAGTATGTCGCGTCTCAAGTCTATTTAACGCGTCGTTCTGATTACCTAGGCATGGTTAAGTTATTTTACGCAAAGTGTGTGTGAAAACTGACGCTAGATTGGTATGTGACGTCTCATGTCTCTTTAATGCGTATTACGATTACCTAGGCATGGTTAGGTTATATTACGTAGAGTGTGCGTGAAAAGTGACGCTAGTTTAGTATGTCGCATCTCAAGTCTCTTTAACGCGTCGTTCCGATTACCTAAGCATGGTTCGGTTATATTGCGCAATGTGTGCGTGAAAACTGTTGCTAGGTTAGTATGTCGCGTCACAAGTCTGTCTAACGCGTCGTTCCGATTATTTAAGCATGGTTAGGTCATATTACGTAAAATGTGTGCGAAAAGTAACGCTAGAATAGTATGTCGCATCTCAAGTCTCTCTAACGCGTCATTCCGATTACCAAAGCATCGTTAGGTTATATTACTGAAAATGTACCTGAAAAATGACGCTAGAATAGTATGTCGCGTCTCAATTCTCTTTAACGCGTCGTTCCGATTAGCTAAGCATAGTTAGGTTATAATCCGCAACGCGTGCGTAAAAAGTGACGCTAGATTAGTATGGCACGCTTCAAGTCTCTTTAACGCGTCTTTTCGATTACCATTGTCGCGTCACAAGTGTCTCTAACCCGTCGTTCGGATTACCTAAGCATGGTTAAGTTATATTGCGCAAAGTGTGCGTTAAAAGTGACAATCAATTACTATGTCGCGTATCAAGTCTCTTTAACGCGTCGTTCAGATTACCTAGGCATGGTTAGGTTATTTTATGCAAACTGTGCGTGAAAAGTGACGCTAGATTAGTATGTCGCATCTCAAGTCCTGTTAACGTGTGTTCCGATTACCTAAGCATGGTTAGGTTATATTACGCAAAGTGTGCGTCAAAAGTTACGCTAGATTAGTATGTCGTGTCTCAAGTCTCATTAACGCGTCGTTCCGATTACCAAAGCTTGGTTATGTTATATTACGCCAAGTGCGCTTTAAAAGCGTCGCTAGATTAGTATGTCACACACAAGTCTCTTTAACGCGTTGTTACAATTACCTAAGCATGGTTAAGTTATATTACACAAAGTGTGCGTAAAAAGTGACCCTTGATTAGTACGACGCGTCTCAAGTCTCTTTAACGCATCTTTTCGATTACCATGCTTATGTCACGTTACAAGCCTCTCTAGCACGTCGTTCTGATTACCAAAGCATGGTTAAGTCTCTTTATCGTGTCGTTCCGATTACCTAAGCATGGTTAGGTTATTTTACGCAAAGTGTGCGTGAAAAGTGACGTTAGATTATTATGTCGCGCTCTTAAGTCTCTTTAACGCGTCGTACCAATTACCAAAGCATGGTTTGATTTTATTACGCAATGTTTGCGTGAAAACTGTTGCTAGGTTAGTATGTCGATCACAAGTCTCTTTAAAGCGTTGTTCCAATTACCTAATCATGGTTAGGTCGTATTACGCAAAGTGTGCATGAAAAGTGACGCTAGATTAGTATGTCGCGTCTCAAGTTTCTTTAACGCGTCGATCCAGTCACCTAAGCATGGTTAGGTTATATTATGCAAAGCGTCCGTAAAAAGTGGCGCTAGATTAGTATGGCGCGTTTCAAGTCTCTTTAACGCGTCGTTTCGATTACGGTGCTTATGTCCCGTCACAAGTGTCTGTAACGCGTCGTTCTGATACCTAAGTATGGTTAAGTTATATATTACGCATAGTGTGCGTGAAAAGTGACAATAGATTAGTATGTCGCGCCTCAAGTCGCTTTAACGCGTCGTTCCGGTTACCTACGAATGGTTAAGTTATTTTACGAAAAGTTTGTGTGAAAAGTGACGCTAGATTAGTATGTCGCGTCTCAAGTATCTTTAACGCGTCGTTCCGTTTACTAAAGCATGGTTAGGTTATATTACGCAATGTGTGTGTGAAAACTGTTGCTAGGTTAGTATGTCGTGTCTCAAGTCTCTTTAACGCGTCATTCCGATTACCTAAGCATGATTAGGTTATATTACGCAAGTGTGCGCGAAGAGTGACGCTAGATCAAGATGTCCCTACTCAAGTCTCTTTAACGCGTCGTTCCGATTTCCTAAGCACAGATAGGTTATATGACGCAAAGTGTGCGTGAAAAGTGACGCTAGATTTAGTATGTCGCGTTTCAAGTCTTTTTAACTAGTCGTTCCGATTACCTAAGCATGGTTAGGTTATATTACGCAAATTATGCGTAAAAGTGACGCTAGATTTGTATGGCGCATCTCAAGTCTCGTTAACGCGTCATTTCTATTACCATGCTTATGTCTCTCTAACGCGTCGTTCCAATTACCGAAGCATGGTTTAGTTATATTACTCAAAGTGTGCGTAAAAAGTGACGCTAGATTAGTATGTCGCATCACAAGTCTCTTTAACGCGTCGTTCCGATTACCTAAGCATGGTTAGGTTATATTACGCAAATTTTTCGTGAAAAGTGACAATAGATTAGTATGTCGCGTCGCAAGTCTCTTTAACGCATTGTTCCTATTTCCTAAGCATGGTTAGGTTATATTACGCAAAGAGTGCATGAATAGTTACGCTAGATTAGTATGTTGTGTCTCAAGTATTTTTAAGGTCTCGTTCCGATTACCTAAGCATGCTTAGGTTATATTATGCAAAGTGTGAGGCAAAAGTGACGCTAAATTAGTATGGCGCGACTCAAGTGACTTTAACGCGCCGTTCGGATTACCTAAGCATGGTTAGATTATATTACGCAAAGTGTGCAGAAAACGTGACGCTAGATAAGTATACCGGGTCACAAGTCTCTCTAACGCGTCGTTCCAATTACCTATGCATTGTTATGTTATTACGCAAAGTGTGCGTGAAAAGTGACGCTAGTTTAGAATGTCGCGTTTAGAGTCTATTAAATGCATCGTTTCGATTACCAAAGCCGTTATATTACGCAACTTGTGCGTGAAAAGTGACAATAGATTAGTATGTCGAGTCTCAATTCTCTTTAATGCGTCGTTTCGATTACGATGCTTATGTCGCGTCACAAGTCTCTTTAACACGTCGTTCCTATTACCAAAGCTTGGTTAGGTTATATTACGCAATATGTGCGTAAAAAGTGACGCTAGATTAGTATGGCGCGTCTCAAGTCTCTTTATCGGGTCGTTTCGATTACCATGCTTATGTCATGTTACAAGTATCTTTTACACGTCGTTCCGATTACCAAAGCATGGTTAGGTTATATTACGCAAAGCGTGCATGAAAAGTGACAATAGATTAGTATGTCGCATCTCAAGTCTTTATAACGCCTCGTTCCGATTACCTAAGCATGGTTAGGTTATTTTACGTAAAGTGTGCGTGAAAAGTGACGCTAGATTAGTATGTCGCGTCTCAAACTTCTCAAACGCGTCTTTCCGATTACCTAAGCATGGTTAGGTTACATTACGCAACGTGTGCGTGAAAACAGCTGCTAGGTTAGTATGTCGTATCTGAAGTCTCATTAACGCGTCGTTCCAACTTCCTAAGCATGGTTAGGTTATATTACGCAAAGTGTGCGTGAAAAGTGACGCAAAATTATTATGTCGCGTCTCAAGTTTCTTTATCTCGTTGTTCCTTACCTAAGCATGGTTCGTTTATATTACGCAAAGTCTGCGTAAAAAGTGACGCTGGATTAGTATGGCGCGTCTCAAGTCTCTCTAACGCGTCGTTCTGATTACCTAAGCATGGTTAGGTTATATTACGTAAAGTGTGCGTGAAAAGTGACGCTAGATTTGTATGTCGCGTGTACAGTCTCTTTAATGCTTCGTTCCGATTACCTAAGCATAGTTAGGTTACATTACGCAAAGTGTGCGTGAAAAGTGACAGTAGATTTGTATGTCGCGTCTCAAGTCTCTTTAACGCGTCGTATCGATTACCATGCTTATGTCGCGTCACAAGTTTCTCTAACACGTCGTTCCGATTACCTATGCATGGTTAGTTTATATGACGCAAAGTGTGCGTGAAAAGTGAAAATAGATTAGTAAGTCGCGTCTCAAGTCTCTTTAACGCGTCGTTCCGTTTATTAAAGAATGGTTAGGTTATATTACGCAATGTGTGCCTAAAAACTGTTGCTAGGTTAGTATGTCGTGTCTCAATTGTCTTTAAAGCGTCTTTCCGATTACCTAATCATGGTTAGGTTCTATTATGCAAAGTGTGCGTGAAAAGTGACAGATATATTAGTATATCGCGTCTCAAGTCTCTTTAACGCGTCGTTCTGATTACCTAAGCATGGTTAGGCAGTGTGCGTGAAAAGTAACGCTAGATTAGTATGTCGCGTCTCAAGTCTCTTGAACTCGTCGTTCCGATTACCTAAGCATGGTTTAGTTATATTACGCAAAGTGTATGTGAAAAGTGACGCTAAATTAGTATGTCAGGTCTCAAGTCTCTTTAACGCTTCGTTTCGATTACTGTGCTTATGTCGCGTCACAAGTGTCTCTAACGCGTCGTTCTGATTACCTATGCATGGTTAGATTATATTACGCAAAGTGTGCATGAAAAGTGACAACAGATTAGTATGTAGCATCTCAAGTCTTTTTAACGCGTCGTTCCGATTACCTAGGCATGGTTAGGTATTTTACGCAAAGTGTGTGTGAAAAGTGACGCTAGATTAGTATGACGCGTCTCAAGTCTCTTTAATACGTGTTCAGATTACCTAAGCATGGTTAGGTTATATTACGTAAAGTGTGCTTGAAAAGTTACGCTAGATTAGTATGTCGCGTCTCAAGTCTCTTTAACGCGTCTTTCCGATTAAGTAAGCATGGTTAGGTAATATTACACAAAGTGTGTGGGAAAAGTGACGCTAGATTAATATGTCGCTACTCAAGTCTCTTTGATGCGTCGTTCCGATTACCTAAGCATGGTTAGGTGATATTACGGAAAGCGTGCGTAAAAAGTGACGCTATATTAGTATGGCACGTTTCAAGTCTCTTTAACGCGTCGTTTCGATTACTAAGCTTATGTCGCGTCACAAGAGTCTCTAATGCGTCGTTCTGATTACCTAAGCATGGTTAGATTATATTACACAAAGTGTGCGTGAAAAGTGACAATAGATTAGTATGTAGCATCTCAAGTCTTTTTAACGCGTCATTCCGATTACCTATGCATGGTTAGGCTATATTACGCTAAGTGTGCGTGAAAAGTGACGCTAGATTAGTATGACGCGTTTCAAGTCTCTTTAATGCGTATTCCGATTACCTAAGCATGGTTAGGTTATATTACGTAAAGTGTGCGTGAAAAGGGATGCTAGATTAGTATGTCGCATCTCAAGTTTCTTAACGCGTCTTTCCGATTACGTAAGCATGGTTAGGTTATTTTACGCAAAGTGTGAAAGAATGCCTGAAATGTGACGCTAGATTAGTATGTCGCCTATGAACTCTCTTTAACGCGTCGTTCCGATTAACTAAGCATGGTTAGGTTATTTTACAAAATTTGTGCGTGAAAAGTGACGCTACATTAGTATGTCGCGTCTCAAGTCTCTTTAACATGTGTTCCGATTACTTCAGCATTGTTAGGTTATATTATGCAAAGTTTGCGTGAAAACTGACGGTAGATTAGTATATCGCGTCTGAAGTCTCTTTAACGCGTCGTTCCGATTACCTAAGAAGCATGGTTAGGTTATATTACGCAAAATGTGCGTGAAAAGTAACGCTAGATTAATATGTCGCGTCTCAAGTCTCTCTAATGCGTAGTTCCTACTACCTAAGCCTGGTTTATTATACGCAAAATGTGCGTGAAAAGTGACTCTAGATTAGCATGTCGCGTCTCAAGTCTCAATTAGGCGCCGTTCGATTACCTATTCATGGTTAGGTTATATTACGCAAAGTGTGTGTGAAAAGTGACAATAGATTAGTATGACGCATCTCAATTCTCTTTAAGCCGTCGTTTCGATTACCTAAGCATGGTTCAGTTATAATACACAGTATGTGCGTGAAAATTGTTGCTAGGTTAGTATGCCTTGTCTCAAGTCTCTTTAACGCGTCGTTCCGATTGCCTAAGCATGGTTGGGTTTAGATTAGTATGTCGCGTCTCAAGTCTCTTTAACGCGTTGTTTCGATTACCTAAGCATGGTTAGGTTTAGCTTACCATGCTTGTCTTAAGTCTCTTTAACGCGTCGTTCCGATTACCTAAGCATGGTTAGGTTATATAATGCAAAGCGTGCTTAAAAAAGTGACGCTATATTAGTATGGCGCGTTTCAAGTCTCTTTAATGCGTCGTTTCGATTACCGAAACATGGTTAGGTTATATTACGTACAGTGTGCGTGAAAACTGACGCTAGATTAGTATGTCGCGTCTCAAGTCTCTTTAACGCGTCATTCCGATTACCTAAGCATGATTAGGTTATATTACGCAAGTGTTCGTGAAGAGTGACGCTAGATCAAGGTGTCCCTACTCAAGTCTCTTTAACTCGTCGTTCCGATTTCCTAAGCTTGGTTAGATTATATGACGCAAAGTGTGCGTGAAAAGTTACGCAAGATTTAGTATGTCGCGTTTCAAGTCTCTTTAACTAGTCGTTCCGACTACCTAAGCATGGTTAGGTTATATTACGCAAATTACGCGTAAAAGTGACGCTAGATTTGTATGGCGCGTCACAAGTCTCGTTAACGCGTCGTTTCGATTACCATGCTTATGTTGCGTTACAAGTCTCTCTAACGCGTCGTTCCAATAACCTAAGCATGGTTTAGTTATATTACTCAAAGTGTGCGTAAAAAGTGACGCTAGATTAGTATGTCGCATCACAAGTCTCTTTAACGCGTTGTTCCGATTACCTAAGCATGGTTAGGTTATATTACGCAAAGTTAGCGTGAAAAGTGACAATAGATTAGTATGTCGTGTCGCACGTCTCTTTAACGTTTCGATTCGATTACCATACTTATGTCGCGTCACAAATCTCTCTAACGCGTCGTTCCAATTACCTAAGCATTGTTAGGTTATATTACACAAAGTGTGCGTGAAAAGTGAAAATAGATTAGTATGTTACGTCTCAAGTCTCTTTAACGTGTTGTTCCTATTTCCTAAGCATGGTTAGGTTATATTACGCAAAGAGTGCGTGAATAGTTATGGTAGATTAGTATGTCGCGTCTCAAGTATTTTTAAGGTGTCGTTTCGACTACCTAAGCATGGTTAGGTTATATTATGCAAAGTGTGAGTCAAAAGTGACGCTAAATTAGTATGGCGCGACTCAAGTGACTTTAACGCGCCGTTCGGATTACCAAAGAATGGTTAGGTTATATTACGCAAAGTGTGCACAAAAAGTGACGCTAGATAAGTATACCAGGTCACAAGTCTCTCTAATGCGTCGTTCCAATTACCTAAGCATGGTTATGTTATTACGCAAAATGTGCGTGAAAAGTGACGGTAGTTTAGGATGTCGCGTTTTGAATCTATTAAATGCGTCGTTTCGATTAACGAAGCCGTTATATTACGCAACGTGTGCGTGAAAAGTGACAATAGATTAGTATGTCGCGTCTCTTTAACGTGTCGTTTCGATTACAATGCTTATGTCGCGTCACAAGTCTCTTTAACATGTCGTTCCTATTACCAAAGCATGGTTAGGTTATATTACGCAATATGTGCGTAAAAAGTGACGCTAGATTAGTATGGCGCGTCTCAAGTCTCTTTATCGCGTCGTTTCGATTACCATGCTTATGTCACGTTACAAGTCTCTTTAACACGTCGTTCCGATTACCAAAGCATGGTTAGGTTATATTACGCAAAGCGTGCATGAAAAGTGACAATTGATTAGTATGTCGCGTCTCAAGTCTTTATAACGCCTCGTTCCGATTACCTAAGCATGGTTTGGTTATTTTACGTAAAGTGTGCGTGAAAAGTGACGCTATATTAGTATGTCGCGTCTCAAGCCTCTTAAACGCGTCGTTCCGATTACCTAAGCATGGTTAGGTTATATTATGCAACGTGTGCGTGAAAATAGCTGTTAGGTTAGTATGTCGCATCTTAAGTCTCATTAACGCGTCAATCCAACTTCCTAAGCATGGTTAGGTTATATTACGCAAAGTGTGCGTGAAAAGTGACGCTAAATTAGTATGTCGAGTCTCAAGTTTATTTATCTTTTTGTTCTGATTACCTAAGCATGGTTCGTTTATATTACACAAAGTCTGCGTAAAAAGTGAAGCTAGATTAATATGGCGCGTCTCAAGTCTCTCTAACGCGTCGTTCTAATTACCTAAGCATGGTTAGGTTATATTACGTAAAGTGTGCGTGAAAAGTGACACTAGATTTGTATGTCGCGTGTCAAGTCTCTTTAATGCTTCGTTCCGATTACCTAAGCATAGTTAGGTTACATTACGCAAAGTGTGCGTGAAAAGTGACAATAGATTTGTATGTCGTGTCTCAAGTCTCTTTAACGCGTCGTATCGATTACCATGCTTATGTCGCGTCACAATTTTCTCTAACACGTCGTTCCGATTACCTAAGCATGGTTTGTTTATTTGACACAAAGTGTGCGTGAAAAGTGAAAATAGATTAGTAAGTTGCGTCTCAAGTCTCTTTAACACGTCGTTCCGATTTCCTAAGCATGGTTAGGTTATATTACGCAAAGTTGTGCGTGAAAAGTGACTGATAGATTAGTATGTCGGGTCTCAAGTCTTTTTAACGCGTCGTTCCGATTACCTAAGCATGGTTAGGTGATATTACGCAAAGCGTGCGTAAAAAGTGACGCTATATTAGTATGGCACGTTTCAAGTCTCTTTAACGCGTCGTTTCGATTACTAAGCTTATGTCGCGTCACAAGAGTCTCTAATGCGTCGTTCTGATTACCTAAGCATAGTTAGATTATATTACACAAAGTGTGCGTGAAAAGTGACAATAGATTAGTATGTAGCATCTCAAGTCTTTTTAACGCGTCATTCCGATTACCTATGCATGGTTAGGTTATATTACGCTAAGTGTGCTTGAAAAGTGACGCTAGATTAGTATGACGCGTTTCAAGTCTCTTTAATGCGTATTCCGATTACCTAAGCATGGTTAGGTTATATTACGTAAAGTGTGCGTGAAAAGGGATGCTAGATTTGTATGTCGCATCTCAAGTTTCTTAACGCGTCTTTCCGATTACGTAAGCATGGTTAGGTTATTTTACGCAAAGTGTGAAAGAATGCCTGAAATGTGACGCTAGATTAGTATGTCGCCTATGAACTCTCTTTAACGCGTCGTTCCGATTAACTAAGTATGGTTAGGTTATTTTACAAAACGTGTGCGTGAAAAGTGACGCTACATTAGTATGTCGCGTCTCAAGTCTCTTTAACATGTGTTCCAATAACCTAAGCATGGTTTAGTTATATTACTCAAAGTGTGCGTAAAAAGTGACGCTAGATTAGTATGTCGCATCACAAGTCTCTTTAACGCGTTGTTCCGATTACCTAAGCATGGTTAGGTTATATTACGCAAAGTTAGCGTGAAAAGTGACAATAGATTAGTATGTCGTGTCGCATGTCTCTTTAACGTTTCGATTCGATTACCATACTTATGTCGCGTCACAAATCTCTCTAACGCGTCGTTCCAATTACCTAAGCATTGTTAGGTTATATTACACAAAGTGTGCGTGAAAAGTGAAAATAGATTAGTATGTTACGTCTCAAGTCTCTTTAACGTGTTGTTCCTATTTCCTAAGCATGGTTAGGTTATATTACGCAAAGAGTGCGTGAATAGTTATGGTAGATTAGTATGTCGCGTCTCAAGTATTTTTAAGGTGTCGTTTCGACTACCTAAGCATGGTTAGGTTATATTATGCAAAGTGTGAGTCAAAAGTGACGCTAAATTAGTATGGCGCGACTCAAGTGACTTTAACGTGCCGTTCGGATTACCAAAGAATGGTTAGGTTATATTACGCAAAGTGTGCACAAAAAGTGACGCTAGATAAGTATACCAGGTCACAAGTCTCTCTAATGCGTCATTCCAATTACCTAAGCATGGTTATGTTATTACGCAAAATGTGCGTGAAAAGTGACGGTAGTTTAGGATGTCGCGTTTTGAATCTATTAAATGCGTCGTTTCGATTAACGAAGCCGTTATATTACGCAACGTGTGCGTGAAAAGTGACAATAGATTAGTATGTCGCGTCTCTTTAACGTGTCGTTTCGATTACAATGCTTATGTCGCGTCACAAGTCTCTTTAACATGTCGTTCCTATTACCAAAGCATGGTTTGGTTATATTACGCAATATGTGCGTAAAAAGTGACGCTAGATTAGTATGGCGCGTCTCAAGTCTCTTTATCGCGTCGTTTCGATTACCATGCTTATGTCACGTTACAAGTCTCTTTAACACGTCGTTCCGATTACCAAAGCATGGTTAGGTTATATTACGCAAAGCGTGCATGAAAAGTGACAATTGATTAGTATGTCGCGTCTCAAGTCTTTATAACGCCTCGTTCCGATTACCTAAGCATGGTTTGGTTATTTTACGTAAAGTGTGCGTGAAAAGTGACGCTATATTAGTATGTCGCGTCTCAAGCCTCTTAAACGCGTCGTTCCGATTACCTAAGCATGGTTAGGTTATATTATGCAACGTGTGCGTGAAAACAGCTGTTAGGTTAGTATGTCGCATCTTAAGTCTCATTAACGCGTCGTTCCAACTTCCTAAGCATGGTTAGGTTATATTACGCAAAGTGTGCGTGAAAAGTGACGCTAAATTAGTATGTCGAGTCTCAAGTTTATTTATCTTTTTGTTCTGATTACCTAAGCATGGTTCGTTTATATTACACAAAGTCTGCGTAAAAAGTGAAGCTAGATTAATATGGCGCGTCTCAAGTCTCTCTAACGCGTCGTTCTAATTACCTAAGCATGGTTAGGTTATATTACGTAAAGTGTGCGTGAAAAGTGACACTAGATTTGTATGTCGCGTGTCAAGTCTCTTTAATGCTTCGTTCCGATTACCTAAGCATAGTTAGGTTACATTACGCAAAGTGTGCGTGAAAAGTGACAATAGATTTGTATGTCGTGTCTCAAGTCTCTTTAACGCGTCGTATCGATTACCATGCTTATGTCGCGTCACAATTTTCTCTAACACGTCGTTCCGATTACCTAAGCATGGTTTGTTTATTTGACACAAAGTGTGCGTGAAAAGTGAAAATAGATTAGTAAGTTGCGTCTCAAGTCTCTTTAACACGTCGTTCCGATTTCCTAAGCATGGTTAGGTTATATTACGCAAAGTTGTGCGTGAAAAGTGACTGATAGATTAGTATGTCGGGTCTCAAGTCTTTTTAACGCGTCGTTCCGATTACCTAAGCATGGTTAGGTGATATTACGCAAAGCGTGCGTAAAAAGTGACGCTATATTAGTATGGCACGTTTCAAGTCTCTTTAACGCGTCGTTTCGATTACTAAGCTTATGTCGCGTCACAAGAGTCTCTAATGCGTCGTTCTGATTACCTAAGCATAGTTAGATTATATTACACAAAGTGTGCGTGAAAAGTGACAATAGATTAGTATGTAGCATCTCAAGTCTTTTTAACGCGTCATTCCGATTACCTATGCATGGTTAGGTTATATTACGCTAAGTGTGCTTGAAAAGTGACGCTAGATTAGTATGACGCGTTTCAAGTCTCTTTAATGCGTATTCCGATTACCTAAGCATGGTTAGGTTATATTACGTAAAGTGTGCGTGAAAAGGGATGCTAGATTAGTATGTCGCATCTCAAGTTTCTTAACGCGTCTTTCCGATTACGTAAGCATGGTTAGGTTATTTTACGCAAAGTGTGAAAGAATGCCTGAAATGTGACGCTAGATTAGTATGTCGCCTATGAACTCTCTTTAACGCGTCGTTCCGATTAACTAAGTATGGTTAGGTTATTTTACAAAACGTGTGCGTGAAAAGTGACGCTACATTAGTATGTCGCGTCTCAAGTCTCTTTAACATGTGTTCCGATTACTTAAGCATTGTTAGGTTATATTATGCAAAGTTTGCGTGAAAACTGACGCTAGGTTAGTATATCGCGTCTGAAGTCTCTTTAACGCGTCGTTCCGATTACCTAAGAAGCATGGTTAGGTTATATTACGCAAAATGTGCGTGAAAAGTAACGCTAGATTAATATGTCGCGTCTCAAGTCTCTCTAATGCGTAGTTCCTACTACCTAAGCCTGGTTTATTATACGCAAAATGTGCGTGAAAAGTGACTCTAGATTAGCATGTCGCGTCTCAAGTCTCAATTAGGCGCCGTTCGATTACCTATTCATGGTTAGGTTATATTACGCAAAGTGTGTGTGAAAAGTGACAATAGATTAGTATGACGCATCTCAATTCTCTTTAAGCCGTCGTTTCGATTACCTAAGCATGGTTCAGTTATAATACACAGTATGTGCGTGAAAATTGTTGCTAGGTTAGTATGCCTTGTCTCAAGTCTCTTTAACGCGTCGTTCCGATTGCCTAAGCATGGTTGGGTTTAGATTAGTATGTCGCGTCTCAAGTCTCTTTAACGCGTTGTTTCGATTACCTAAGCATGGTTAGGTTTAGATCACCATGCTTGTCTTAAGTCTCTTTAACGCGTCGTTCCGATTACCTAAGCATGGTTAGGTTATATAATGCAAAGCGTGCTTAAAAAAGTGACGCTATATTAGTATGGCGCGTTTCAAGTCTCTTTAACGCGTCGTTTCGATTACCGAAACATGGTTAGGTTATATTACGTACAGTGTGCGTGAAAACTGACGCTAGATTAGTATGTCGCGTCTCAAGTCTCTTTAACGCGTCATTCCGATTACCTAAGCATGATTAGGTTATATTACGCAAGTGTTCGTGAAGAGTGACGCTAGATCAAGGTGTCCCTACTCAAGTCTCTTTAACTCGTCGTTCCGATTTCCTAAGCTTGGTTAGATTATATGACGCAAAGTGTGCGTGAAAAGTTACGCAAGATTTAGTATGTCGCGTTTCAAGTCTCTTTAACTAGTCGTTCCGACTACCTAAGCATGGTTAGGTTATATTACGCAAATTACGCGTAAAAGTGACGCTAGATTTGTATGGCGCGTCACAAGTCTCGTTAACGCGTCGTTTCGATTACCATGCTTATGTTGCGTTACAAGTCTCTCTAACGCGTCGTTCCAATAACCTAAGCATGGTTTAGTTATATTACTCAAAGTGTGCGTAAAAAGTGACGCTAGATTAGTATGTCGCATCACAAGTCTCTTTAACGCGTTGTTCCGATTACCTAAGCATGGTTAGGTTATATTACGCAAAGTTAGCGTGAAAAGTGACAATAGATTAGTATGTCGTGTCGCACGTCTCTTTAACGTTTCGATTCGATTACCATACTTATGTCGCGTCACAAATCTCTCTAACGCGTCGTTCCAATTACCTAAGCATTGTTAGGTTATATTACACAAAGTGTGCGTGAAAAGTGAAAATAGATTAGTATGTTACGTCTCAAGTCTCTTTAACGTGTTGTTCCTATTTCCTAAGCATGGTTAGGTTATATTACGCAAAGAGTGCGTGAATAGTTATGGTAGATTAGTATGTCGCGTCTCAAGTATTTTTAAGGTGTCGTTTCGACTACCTAAGCATGGTTAGGTTATATTATGCAAAGTGTGAGTCAAAAGTGACGCTAAATTAGTATGGCGCGACTCAAGTGACTTTAACGCGCCGTTCGGATTACCAAAGAATGGTTAGGTTATATTACGCAAAGTGTGCACAAAAAGTGACGCTAGATAAGTATACCAGGTCACAAGTCTCTCTAATGCGTCGTTCCAATTACCTAAGCATGGTTATGTTATTACGCAAAATGTGCGTGAAAAGTGACGGTAGTTTAGGATGTCGCGTTTTGAATCTATTAAATGCGTCGTTTCGATTAACGAAGCCGTTATATTACGCAACGTGTGCGTGAAAAGTGACAATAGATTAGTATGTCGCGTCTCTTTAACGTGTCGTTTCGATTACAATGCTTATGTCGCGTCACAAGTCTCTTTAACATGTCGTTCCTATTACCAAAGCATGGTTAGGTTATATTACGCAATATGTGCGTAAAAAGTGACGCTAGATTAGTATGGCGCGTCTCAAGTCTCTTTAACGCGTCGTTTCGATTACCATGCTTATGTCACGTTACAAGTCTCTTTAACACGTCGTTCCGATTACCAAAGCATGGTTAGGTTATATTACGCAAAGCGTGCATGAAAAGTGACAATTGATTAGTATGTCGCGTCTCAAGTCTTTATAACGCCTCGTTCCGATTACCTAAGCATGGTTTGGTTATTTTACGTAAAGTGTGCGTGAAACGTGACGCTATATTAGTATGTCGCGTCTCAAGCCTCTTAAACGCGTCGTTCCGATTACCTAAGCATGGTTAGGTTATATTATGCAACGTGTGCGTGAAAACAGCTGTTAGGTTAGTATGTCGCATCTTAAGTCTCATTAACGCGTCGTTCCAACTTCCTAAGCATGGTTAGGTTATATTACGCAAAGTGTGCGTGAAAAGTGACGCTAAATTAGTATGTCGAGTCTCAAGTTTATTTATCTTTTTGTTCTGATTACCTAAGCATGGTTCGTTTATATTACACAAAGTCTGCGTAAAAAGTGAAGCTAGATTAATATGGCGCGTCTCAAGTCTCTCTAACGCGTCGTTCTAATTACCTAAGCATGGTTAGGTTATATTACGTAAAGTGTGCGTCAAACGGGACGCTAGATTTGTATGTCGCGTGTCAAGTCTCTTTAATGCTTCGTTCCGATTACCTAAGCATAGTTAGGTTACATTACCCAAAGTGTGAGTGAAAAGTGACAATAGATTTGTATGTCGTGTCTCAAGTCTCTTTAACGCGTCGTATCGATTACCATGCTTATGTCGCGTCACAATTTTCTCTAACACGTCGTTCCGATTACCTAAGCATGGTTTGTTTATTTGACACAAAGTGTGCGTGAAAAGTGAAAATAGATTAGTAAGTTGCGTCTCAAGTCTCTTTAACACGTCGTTCCGATTTCCTAAGCATGGTTAGGTTATATTACGCAAAGTTGTGCGTGAAAAGTGACTGATAGATTAGTATGTCGGGTCTCAAGTCTTTTTAACGCGTCGTTCCGATTACCTAAGCATGGTTAGGTGATATTACGCAAAGCGTGCGTAAAAAGTGACGCTATATTAGTATGGCACGTTTCAAGTCTCTTTAACGCGTCGTTTCGATTACTAAGCTTATGTCGCGTCACAAGAGTCTCTAATGCGTCGTTCTGATTACCTAAGCATAGTTAGATTATATTACACAAAGTGTGCGTGAAAAGTGACAATAGATTAGTATGTAGCATCTCAAGTCTTTTTAACGCGTCATTCCGATTACCTATGCATGGTTAGGTTATATTACGCTAAGTGTGCTTGAAAAGTGACGCTAGATTAGTATGACGCGTTTCAAGTCTCTTTAATGCGTATTCCGATTACCTAAGCATGGTTAGGTTATATTACGTAAAGTGTGCGTGAAAAGGGATGCTAGATTTGTATGTCGCATCTCAAGTTTCTTAACGCGTCTTTCCGATTACGTAAGCATGGTTAGGTTATTTTACGCAAAGTGTGAAAGAATGCCTGAAATGTGACGCTAGATTAGTATGTCGCCTATGAACTCTCTTTAACGCGTCGTTCCGATTAACTAAGTATGGTTAGGTTATTTTACAAAACGTGTGCGTGAAAAGTGACGCTACATTAGTATGTCGCGTCTCAAGTCTCTTTAACATGTGTTCCGATTACTTAAGCATTGTTAGGTTATATTATGCAAAGTGTGCGTGAAAACTGACGCTAGATTAGTATGTCGCGTCTCAAGTCTCTTTAACGCGTCATTCTGATTACCTAAGCATGATTAGGTTATATTACGCAAGTGTGCGTGAAGAGTGACGCTAGATCAAGGTGTCCCTACTCAAGTCTCTTTATCTCATCGTTCCGATTTCCTAAGCTTGGTTAGATTATATGACGCGAAGTGTGCGTGAAAAGTTATGCTAGATTTAGTATGTCGCGTTTCAAGTCTCTTTAACTAGTCGTTCCGACTACCTAAGCATGGTTAGGTTATATTACGCAAATTACGCGTAAAAGTGACGCTAGATTTGTATGGCGCGTCACAAGTCTCGTTAACGCGTCGTTTCGATTACCATGCTTATGTTGCGTTACAAGTCTCTCTAACGCGTCGTTCCAATAACCTAAGCATGGTTTAGTTATATTACTCAAAGTGTGCGTAAAAAGTGACGCTAGATTAGTATGTCGCATCACAAGTCTCTTTAACGCGTTGTTCCGATTACCTAAGCATGGTTAGGTTATATTACGCAAAGTTAGCGTGAAAAGTGACAATAGATTAGTATGTCGTGTCGCACGTCTCTTTAACGTTTCGATTCGATTACCATACTTATGTCGCGTCACAAATCTCTCTAACGCGTCGTTCCAATTACCTAAGCATGGTTAGGTTATATTACACAAAGTGTGCGTGAAAAGTGAAAATAGATTAGTATGTTACGTCTCAAGTCTCTTTAACGCGTTGTTCCTATTTCCTAAGCATGGTTAGGTTATATTACGCAAAGAGTGCGTGAATAGTTATGCTAGATTAGTATGTCGCGTCTCAAGTATTTTTAAGGTGTCGTTTCGACTACCTAAGCATGGTTAGGTTATATTATGCAAAGTGTGAGTCAAAAGTGACGCTAAATTAGTATGGCGCGACTCAAGCGACTTTAACGCGCCGTTCGGATTACCAAAGAATGGTTAGGTTATATTACGCAAAGTGTGCACAAAAAGTGACGCTAGATAAGTATACCAGGTCACAAGTCTCTCTAATGCGTCGTTCCAATTACCTAAGCATGGTTATGTTATTACGCAAAATGTGCGTTAAAAGTGACGGTAGTTTAGGATGTCGCGTTTTGAATCTATTAAATGCGTCGTTTCGATTAACGAAGCCGTTATATTACGCAACGTGTGCGTGAAAAGTGACAATAGATTAGTATGTCGCGTCTCTTTAACGTGTCGTTTCGATTACAATGCTTATGTCGCGTCACAAGTCTCTTTAACATGTCGTTCCTATTACCAAAGCATGGTTAGGTTATATTACGCAATATGTGCGTAAAAAGTGACGCTAGATTAGTATGGCGCGTCTCAAGTCTCTTTATCGCGTCGTTTCGATTACCATGCTTATGTCACGTTACAAGTCTCTTTAACACGTCGTTCCGATTACCAAAGCATGGTTAGGTTATATTACGCAAAGCGTGCATGAAAAGTGACAATTGATTAGTATGTCGCGTCTCAAGTCTTTATAACGCCTCGTTCCGATTACCTAAGCATGGTTTGGTTATTTTACGTAAAGTGTGCGTGAAACGTGACGCTATATTAGTATGTCGCGTCTCAAGCCTCTTAAACGCGTCGTTCCGATTACCTAAGCATGGTTAGGTTATATTATGCAACGTGTGCGTGAAAACAGCTGTTAGGTTAGTATGTCGCATCTTAAGTCTCATTAACGCGTCGTTCCAACTTCCTAAGCATGGTTAGGTTATATTACGCAAAGTGTGCGTGAAAAGTGACGCTAAATTAGTATGTCGAGTCTCAAGTTTATTTATCTTTTTGTTCTGATTACCTAAGCATGGTTCGTTTATATTACACAAAGTCTGCGTAAAAAGTGAAGCTAGATTAATATGGCGCGTCTCAAGTCTCTCTAACGCGTCGTTCTAATTACCTAAGCATGGTTAGGTTATATTACGTAAAGTGTGCGTGAAAAGTGACGCTAGATTTGTATGTCGCGTGTCAAGTCTCTTTAATGCTTCGTTCCGATTACCTAAGCATAGTTAGGTTACATTACGCAAAGTGTGCGTGAAAAGTGACAATAGATTTGTATGTCGTGTCTCAAGTCTCTTTAACGCGTCGTATCGATTACCATGCTTATGTCGCGTCACAATTTTCTCTAACACGTCGTTCCGATTACCTAAGCATGGTTTGTTTATTTGACACAAAGTGTGCGTGAAAAGTGAAAATAGATTAGTAAGTTGCGTCTCAAGTCTCTTTAACACGTCGTTCCGATTTCCTAAGCATGGTTAGGTTATATTACGCAAAGTTGTGCGTGAAAAGTGACTGATAGATTAGTATGTCGGGTCTCAAGTCTTTTTAACGCGTCGTTCCGATTACCTAAGCATGGTTAGGTGATATTACGCAAAGCGTGCGTAAAAAGTGACGCTATATTAGTATGGCACGTTTCAAGTCTCTTTAACGCGTCGTTTCGATTACTAAGCTTATGTCGCGTCACAAGAGTCTCTAATGCGTCGTTCTGATTACCTAAGCATAGTTAGATTATATTACACAAAGTGTGCGTGAAAAGTGACAATAGATTAGTATGTAGCATCTCAAGTCTTTTTAACGCGTCATTCCGATTACCTATGCATGGTTAGGTTATATTACGCTAAGTGTGCTTGAAAAGTGACGCTAGATTAGTATGACGCGTTTCAAGTCTCTTTAATGCGTATTCCGATTACCTAAGCATGGTTAGGTTATATTACGTAAAGTGTGCGTGAAAAGGGATGCTAGATTTGTATGTCGCATCTCAAGTTTCTTAACGCGTCTTTCCGATTACGTAAGCATGGTTAGGTTATTTTACGCAAAGTGTGAAAGAATGCCTGAAATGTGACGCTAGATTAGTATGTCGCCTATGAACTCTCTTTAACGCGTCGTTCCGATTAACTAAGTATGGTTAGGTTATTTTACAAAACGTGTGCGTGAAAAGTGACGCTACATTAGTATGTCGCGTCTCAAGTCTCTTTAACATGTGTTCCGATTACTTAAGCATTGTTAGGTTATATTATGCAAAGTGTGCGTGAAAACTGACGCTAGATTAGTATGTCGCGTCTCAAGTCTCTTTAACGCGTCATTCTGATTACCTAAGCATGATTAGGTTATATTACGCAAGTGTGCGTGAAGAGTGACGCTAGATCAAGGTGTCCCTACTCAAGTCTCTTTATCTCATCGTTCCGATTTCCTAAGCTTGGTTAGATTATATGACGCGAAGTGTGCGTGAAAAGTTATGCTAGATTTAGTATGTCGCGTTTCAAGTCTCTTTAACTAGTCGTTCCGACTACCTAAGCATGGTTAGGTTATATTACGCAAATTACGCGTAAAAGTGACGCTAGATTTGTATGGCGCGTCACAAGTCTCGTTAACGCGTCGTTTCGATTACCATGCTTATGTTGCGTTACAAGTCTCTCTAACGCGTCGTTCCAATAACCTAAGCATGGTTTAGTTATATTACTCAAAGTGTGCGTAAAAAGTGACGCTAGATTAGTATGTCGCATCACAAGTCTCTTTAACGCGTTGTTCCGATTACCTAAGCATGGTTAGGTTATATTACGCAAAGTTAGCGTGAAAAGTGACAATAGATTAGTATGTCGTGTCGCACGTCTCTTTAACGTTTCGATTCGATTACCATACTTATGTCGCGTCACAAATCTCTCTAACGCGTCGTTCCAATTACCTAAGCATTGTTAGGTTATATTACACAAAGTGTGCGTGAAAAGTGAAAATAGATTAGTATGTTACGTCTCAAGTCTCTTTAACGCGTTGTTCCTATTTCCTAAGCATGGTTAGGTTATATTACGCAAAGAGTGCGTGAATAGTTATGCTAGATTAGTATGTCGCGTCTCAAGTATTTTTAAGGTGTCGTTTCGACTACCTAAGCATGGTTAGGTTATATTATGCAAAGTGTGAGTCAAAAGTGACGCTAAATTAGTATGGCGCGACTCAAGCGACTTTAACGCGCCGTTCGGATTACCAAAGAATGGTTAGGTTATATTACGCAAAGTGTGCACAAAAAGTGACGCTAGATAAGTATACCAGGTCACAAGTCTCTCTAATGCGTCGTTCCAATTACCTAAGCATGGTTATGTTATTACGCAAAATGTGCGTTAAAAGTGACGGTAGTTTAGGATGTCGCGTTTTGAATCTATTAAATGCGTCGTTTCGATTAACGAAGCCGTTATATTACGCAACGTGTGCGTGAAAAGTGACAATAGATTAGTATGTCGCGTCTCTTTAACGTGTCGTTTCGATTACAATGCTTATGTCGCGTCACAAGTCTCTTTAACATGTCGTTCCTATTACCAAAGCATGGTTTGGTTATATTACGCAATATGTGCGTAAAAAGTGACGCTAGATTAGTATGGCGCGTCTCAAGTCTCTTTATCGCGTCGTTTCGATTACCATGCTTATGTCACGTTACAAGTCTCTTTAACACGTCGTTCCGATTACCAAAGCATGGTTAGGTTATATTACGCAAAGCGTGCATGAAAAGTGACAATAGATTAGTATGTCGCGTCTCAAGTCTTTATAACGCCTCGTTCCGATTACCTAAGCATGGTTTGGTTATTTTACGTAAAGTGTGCGTGAAAAGTGACGCTATATTAGTATGTCGCGTCTCAAGCCTCTTAAACGCGTCGTTCCGATTACCTAAGCATGGTTAGGTTATATTATGCAACGTGTGCGTGAAAACAGCTGTTAGGTTAGTATGTCGCATCTTAAGTCTCATTAACGCGTCGTTCCAACTTCCTAAGCATGGTTTGGTTATATTACGCAAAGTGTGCGTGAAAAGTGACGCTAAATTAGTATGTCGAGTCTCAAGTTTATTTATCTTGTTGTTCTGATTACCTAAGCATGGTTCGTTAATATTACACAAAGTCTTCGTAAAAAGTGACGCTAGATTAATATGGAGCGTCTCAAGTCTCTCTAACGCGTCGTTCTGATTACCTAAGCATGGTTAGGTTATATTACGTAAAGTGTGCGTGAAAAGTGAAACTATATTTGTATGTCGCGTGTCAAGTCTCTTTAATGCTTCGTTCCGATTACCTAAGCATAGTTAGGTTACATTACGCAAAGTGTGCGTGAAAAGTGACAATAGATTTGTATGTCGTGTCTCAAGTCTCTTTAACGCGTCGTATCGATTACCATGCTTATGTCGCGTCACAATTTTCTCTAACACGTCGTTCCGATTACCTAAGCATGGTTAGTTTATATGACACAAAGTGTGCGTGAAAAGTTAAAATAGATTAGTAAGTTGCATCTCAAGTCTCTTTAACACGTCGTTCCGATTTCCTAAGCATGGTTAGGTTATATTACGCAAAGTTGTGCTTGAAAAGTGACGGATAGATTAGTATGTCGGGTCTCAAGTCTTTTTAACGCGTCATTCCAATTACCTATGCATGGTTAGGTTATATCACGCAAAGCGTGCATAATAAGTGACGCTAGATCAGTATGGCGCGTTTCAAGTGTCTTTAACGCGTCGATTCGATTACTGTGCTTATGTCGCGTCACAAGTATCTCTAACGCGTCGTTCTAATTACCTATGCATGGTTAGGTTATATTACGCAAAGTGTGCGTGAAAAGTGACAATGGATTAGTATGTCGCATCTCAAGTCTCTTTAACGCGTTGTTCCAATTACCTATGTATGGTTATGTTATTTTACGCAAAGTGTGCGTGAAAAGTGACGCTAGATTAGTATGTCGCGTCTCAAGTCTCTTTTATGCGTATTCTGATTACCTAACCATGGTTTGGTTATATTACACATAGTGTGTTTGAAAAGTGGCGCTAGATTAGTATCTCATGTCTCAAGTCTCTTTAACGCATTTTACCGATTACATAAGCATGGTAAGGTTATATTACGCAAAGTGTGCCTGAAAAGTGACGCTCGATTAGTATGTCGCATCTCAAGTCTCTTTAACGCGTCGTACCGATTACCTAAGCATGGTTAGGTTATATTATGCAAAGAGTGCGTGAATAGTGATGCTAGATTAGTATGTCGCGTCTCAAGTCTCTTTAACGCGTTGCTCTGATTACTTAGGCATGGTTAGGTTATATTACGCAAAATGTGCGTCAAAAGTGACGCTAAATTAGTATTGCACGTCTCAAGTCTCTTTAACGCGTCGTTTTAATTACCTAAGCATTGTTAGGTTATATTACGCAATGTGTGCGTGAAAAGTGACGCTAGATTAATTTGTCGCGTCTCAAGTATCTCTTACGCGTAGTTCCTATTACATAAGCCTGGTTAGGTTATTTTACGCAAAGTGTGCGTGAAAAGTGACGCTAGATTAGGATGTCGCGTCTCAAGTCTCTTTAATGTGTAGTTCCGATGTAAGCATGGTTAGGTTATATTACGCAAAGTGTGAGTAAATAGTGACGCTAAATTAGTATGGCCCGTCTCAAGTCACTTCAACGCGTCGTTCCAATTACCTAAGCATGGTTAGATTATATTACGCAAACTGTGTGTAAAAAGTGACGCTAGATTAGTATGGCGGAGTTTCAAGTCTCTTTAGCGCGTCTTTTCGATTACCATGCTTATGTCGCGTAACAAGTCTCTCGAACGCGTCGTTCTGCTTAACTAAGCATGGTTAGGTTATATTATAAAAAGTGTGCGTGAAAAGTGACAATAGATTAACATGTTGCGTCTCAATTCTCTTTAATGCGTCTTTCGATTACCTAAGCATGATTAGGTTATTTTACGCTAAGTGTGCGTGAAAAGTGACGCTAGATTAGTATGTTATGTCTCAAGTCTATTTAACGTGTCGTTCCAATTACCTAAGCATGGTTAGGTTATATAACGCAATGTGTGAGTAAAAAGTGACGCTAAACTAGTATGGCGCATCTCAAGTCACTTTAACGCGTCGTTCCTATTACCTAAGCATGGCTAGGTTATATTACGCAAAGTATACGTGAAAAGTGATGCTAGATTAGTATGTCATATCTCAAGTCTCTTTAACTCGTTGTTCCGATTACCTAAGCATGGTTGAGTTATATTACGCAAAGTGTGTGTGAAAAGTGACGCTAGATTAGTATGTCGCGTCTCAAGTCTCTTTAACGCGTTGTTCCGATTACCTATGCATTGTTTGGTCATATTACGCAAAGTGTGCGTGAAAAGTGACGCTAGATTAATATGTCGCTACCGTGCTTATGTCGCGTCCCAAGTGTCTCTAACGCATCGTTTCGCGTCTCAAAGTGTCTGTGAAAAGTGACGCTAGATTAGTATGTCGCGTCACAAGTCTCTCTAACGCGTCATTATGATTACCTAAGCATGATTAGGTTATATTACGCAAAGTGTCGTGAAAAGTGACGCTAGATTAGTATGTCGCGTCTCAGGTCTTTTTAATGAGTTGTTCTGATTACCTAAGTATGGTTATGTTATATTACGCAAAGTGTTCGTGAAAAGTGACAATTGATTAGTATGTCGCGTCACAAATCTCTTTAACGTGTCATTCCGATTACTTAAGCATGGTTAGGTTATATTGTGCAAAGTGTGCGTCAAAAGTGATGCTAGATTAGTATGGCGCGTCTCAAGTAAATTTAATGCGTCGTTCTGATTACCTAAGCACCCCACAACACACGCCAAAAATGACTCAAAAACTTGACATCTCTATCACTAACAATGCTTTTAGGTAATGCCATGTAAACGCACAACTTCTTTGAAAAATAAATCAGCAATCAACTTAGCATCATCAGTTTTATGACATGGTATAAAATTAGCCATCTTACAAAATCTATCAACCACGACAAAAATACTATCGCGACCTTTCCTAGTTCTTGGCAACCCAAGCACAAAGTCCATAGACAAATCAGTCCAAGGTTCATTAGGAACAGGTAGTGGTTTCAACCTAGACTTAGCCTCTCGGCATGTAATGCAATGATCACAAACCTTATGCACATCATGTTTCATACCAGGCCAAAAGAAATGTTCAGAAAGCATATAAGTCTTATTTATCCCAAAATACCCTATTAATCCTCCGCCATGTGCCTACTTAATTAACAATATCCTCATAGAACAACTAGGAATACACAATCTGTTTCTTTTAAATAACAAACCATCAAACAAGTAAAAATAATTTGAAACAGCCCCATTATTACAGGATGCATATATTTCATTGAAATGATCATCATGTTGATACATCCGCTTTATAAACTCAAAACCAAGCAATTTAGCACTAAGTGAGTTAAGTAACGTGTACCTTCTAGATAATGCATCAGCAACCACGTTCCCCTTACCTTGCTTGTACTTTATCACATATGGGAATCTTTCTATGAATTCCACCCATTTGGCATGCCTGCGGTTCAGTTTATCCTGACCCTTCAAATGCATTAAACTTTCATGATCAGTGTGTATCACAAACTCCCTAGATCACAAGTAATGTTGCCATGTTTACAATGCTCGAACCAAGGCATATAGTTCTTTGCCTTATGTCGGATATTTCAATGCTTCTCCGCTCAACTTTTCACTAAAATACATCAGTGGCCTTTGATCCTGCATCAAAACAGCTCCAATTCCTATGCCACTAGCATCATATTCAATTTCAAAGGTTTTATCAAAATTAGGTAAGGCAGGTAATGGTGCACTACACAATTTATCCTTAAGTTCATCAAATGCATGTTCTTGTGCATCACCCAAATAAAAACAACATTTTTCTTAACTAACTCATTCAAAGGTGCGGCTACAGTGCTAAAATCCTTAATGAATCTCTTGTAGAAACCAGCAAGCCCATGAAAGCTCCTTACCTCACTAGCACTTTTAGGTCTAGGCCATTCTTTAATAGCTCTTACCTTTTCCTCATCAACCTCAACACCTTGACTAGATACAACAAAACCAAGAAAATTAACCTTATCCATGCAGAAACTACATTTCTTAAGATTAGCATACAACTTCTCTTGCCTAATCTCTTTTCAATTTTCACGTACACTTTGCGTAATAGAACCTAACCATGCTTTGGCAATCGGAACGACGTGTTGGAAAGACTTGTAATGTGACATAAGCATGGTAATTGAAACGACGTGTTAAAAGAGACTTGAAACGTGCCATACTAATCTAGCATCACTTTTTAAGCATTCTTTGCGTAATATAACCTAACCATGCTTAGGTAATCCGAACAACGCGTTAAAGAGACTTGAGACGCGACATACTAATCTAGCGTCACTTTTCACGCACAATTTGCGTAAAATAACCTAACCATGCTTAGATAATCGTAACAACACGTTAAAGAGACTTGTGACACGACATACTAATCTAGCGACACTTTTAACGCGCACTTGGCGTAATATAACATAACCATGTTTAGGTAATCGAAACGACGCATTAGAGAGACTTGTGACCCACATATGCATAGTAATCGAAACGACGCGTTAGAGAGACTTGAGATGCGACATACTAATCTAGTGTCACTTTTCGCGCTCACTCTGCATAATATGACTTAACCATGCTTAGGTAATCGGAACGACGCGTTAGAGAGACTTACGAGGCGACATACTAATCAAGCGTCACTATTCATGCACACTTTGCGTAATATAACCTAACCATGCTTAAGTAATTGGAACGACGCGTTAGAGAGACTTGTGAGGCGACATAAGCATCATAATCGAAACGATGCGTTAAAGAGACTTGAGACGCGCCATATTAATCTAGCGTCACTTTTTACACAGACTTTGCGTAATATAACCTAACCATACTTAGGTAATCAGAACGACGAATTAAAGAGACTTGAGACGTGACATACTAATCTAGCGTCACTTTTCAAGCAGACTTTGCGTAATATAACTTAACCATGCGCAATCGGAACGACGAGATAAAGAGACTTGAGACGCGACATACTAATCTAGCGTCACTTTTCAAGCACATTTTGCGTAATATAACCTAACCATGCTTAGGTAATTGGAACGACGCGATAAACAGACTTGAGACGCGACATACTAACCTAGCAAAAGTTTTCACGCACACATTGTGTAATATAGCCTAACCATACTTAGGTAATCGGAATGACGCGTTAAAGAGTTTTCAAACGCGACATAATAATCTAGTGTCACTTTTTACGCATACTTTGCGTAAAATAACCCAACCATGCTTAGGTAATCCGAACGATGCATTAAAGAGACTTGAGACGCGGCATACTAATCTAGCGTCACTTTTCACGCACACTTTGTATAAAATAACCTAACCATACTTAGGTAATCGGAACAACTTGTTAAAGAGACTTGAAACTCGACATACTAATCTACTGTCAATTTTCACGCACACTTTGTGTAATATAACCTAAACATAATCGCAAACTTTGGTAATCGGAACGACTTGTTAGAGAGACTTGTAATGTGGCATAAGCATGGTAATCGAAACGAGGCGTTAAAGAGACTTGAGACGTGCCATACTAATATAGCATCACTTTTTGTGCACACTTTGCATGATATAACGTAAACATGCTTAGGTAATCGTAACAACGCGTTAAAGAGACTTGTGACGCGACATACTAATCTAATGTCACTTTTCACGCACACTTTGTATAAAATAACCTAACCATACTTAGGTAATCGGAACGACTTGTTAAAGAGACTTGAGACTCGACATACTAATCTATTGTCAATTTTCACGCACACTTTGTGTAATATAACCTAAACATAATCGTAAACTTTGGTAATCGGAACGACTTGTTAGAGAGACTTGTAATGTGGCATAAGCATGGTAATCGAAACGAGGCGTTAAAGAGACTTGAGACGTGCCATACTAATATAGCATCACTTTTTGTGCACACTTTGCATGATATAACGTAAACATTCTTAGGTAATCGTAACAACGCGTTAAAGAGACTTGTGACGCGACATACTAGTCTAGCGACACTTTTAACGAGCACTTGGCGTAATATAACATAACCATGCTTAGGTAATCGGAACGACACGTTAAAGAGACTTGAGACGCGAAATACTAATCTACCGTCACTTTTCACCACATTTTGTGTAATATAACCTAACCATGCTTAGGTGATCAGATTGACGCGTTAGATATTTGAGATGCGACATAAGCATGGTAATCGAAAAGACGCATTAAAGAGACGTAAGACGGGCCATACTAATCTAGCGTTACCTTTTACGCAGACTTTGCGTAATATAACCTAACCATGCTTATGTAATCGAAACGACGAATAAAAGAGACTAACTTAACCGTTCTTAAGAAATCGGAACGACGAGTTAAACAGACTTGAGACGCGACATACTAATCTAGCATCACTTTTTGCGTAATATAACCTAACCATGCTTAGGTAATCGGAACGACGCGTTAAAGAGGCTTGAGATACGACATACTAATCTAGCGTCACTTTTCACCCACACTTTGTGTAATATAACTTAACCGTGCTTAAATAATCGGAATGACGAATTAAATAGACTTGAGACGCGACATACTAATCTAGCGTCACTTTTCAAGCACATTTTGCGTAATATAACCTAACAATGCCTAGGTAATCAGAACGACACGTTAAAGAGACTTGAGATGCAACAGTTTTCACGCACACATTGCGTAATATAACCTAACCATGCTTAGGTAATCGGAACGACGCGTTAAAGAGACTTGAGACGCAACATACTAATCTAGCGTCACTTTTCATGCACAATTTGCGTAAAATAACCTAGCCATGCTTAGGTAATCGGAACAACGCGTTAAAGAGACTTGAGACGCGGCATACTAATCTAGCGTCACTTTTCACGCACACTTTGCGTAAAATATCCTAACCAAGCTTATGTAATCGGAACGATGCGTTAAAGAGACTTAAGATGCGACATACTAATCTAGCGTCACTTTTCACGAACACTATTTTTAAAATAACCTAACCATGCTTAGGTAATCGGAACGACGCGTTAAAGTAACTTGAGATGCAACATACTAATCAATTGTCAATTTTTACGCACACTTTGCGTAATATAACCTAACCATTGTTTGGTAATCGGAACGACGTATTGGAGAGACAAGTAACGTGACATAAGAATGGTAATCGAAACGACGTGTTAAAGAGACTTGAAACGCGCCATACTAATCTAGCGTCACTTTTTAAGCACTCAACTCTCTTTAACGCGTCGTTTCGATTACCATGCTTAGGTCGCGTCACAAGTCTCTCTAACGCGTCGTTCTGATTACATAAGCATGGTTAAGTTATATTACGCAAAGAGTGCGTGAAAAGTGAGGCTAGATTTGTATGTCGCATCTCAATTCTCTTTAACGCGTTGTTCCGATTACCTAAGGATGGTTAGGTAATATTACGCAAAGCGTGCGTGAAAAGTGACGCTAAATTAGTATGTCTTTTCTCAAGTCTGTTTAACGCGTCATTCCGGTTACCTAAGCATGGTTAGGTTATATTACACAAAGTGTGCGTGAAAAGTGACGCTAGATTAGTATGTCGCGTCTCAATTCTCTTTAACGCGTTGTTCCAATTACCTAAGCATGGTTAGGTTATATTACGCAAAGTGTGCTAAAAACTGAGCTAGATTAGTATGGCGCGTCTTAAGTCTCTGGTTAGGTTATATTACGCAGAGTGTGCGTGAAAAATGACGGTATATAAGTATGTCGCGTTTTCTTTAACGCGTCGTTCCGTTTACCTAAGCATGGTTAGGTTAGATTACGCAAACAGTGCGTGAAAAGTGACGCTAGATTAGTATGTCGCATCTCAAGTCTCTTTAACGCGTCGTTCCGATTACCCAAGAATGGTTATGTTATATTACTCAAAGTGTGCGAGAATAGTAACGCTAGATTACTATGTCACGTCTCAAGTCTCTTTAACACGTCGTTCCGATTAGCTAAGCATGGTTAGGTTATATTACGCATGGTGTGCGTGAAAAGTGACGTTAGATTAGTACGTCGCGTCTCAAGGCTCTTTAACGCTTCGTTCCGATTACCCAAAAATGGTTAGGTTATATTTCGCAAAGTGTGCGAGAAAAGTAACGCTAGATTAATATGCCGCGTCT
Source organism: Mercurialis annua (assembly GCF_937616625.2). NCBI lineage: Eukaryota > Viridiplantae > Streptophyta > Magnoliopsida > Malpighiales > Euphorbiaceae > Mercurialis > Mercurialis annua. Next base: position 44,506,659 of record NC_065572.1, read on the forward strand.
CAAGTCTCTTTAACGCGTCGTTCCAATTATCTAAGCATGGTTTAGGTTATATTACGCAAGGTGTCCGTAAAAAGTGACGCTAGATTAGTATGCCGCATCTCAAGGCAATAATGCGTCGTTCCGATTACCTAACCATGGTCAGGTTATATTACGCAAAGGGTGCATTCAAGTCTCTTTAACGCGTCGTTCCAATTATCTATGCATGGTAAGGTTATATTACGCAAGGTGTGCGTGAAAAGTGACGCTAGATTAGTATGCCACGTCTCAAGGCTCTTTAATGCGTCGTTTTGATTACCTAACCATGGTCAGGTTATATTACGCAAAGGGTGCGTGAAAAGTGACGCTAGATTAGTATGTCGCGTCTTAATTCTCTTTAATGCGTTGTTCCGATTACCTAAGCATGATTAGGTTATATGTCGCAAAGCGTCCGTGAAAAGTGACGCTATATTAGTATGTTGGTCTAAAGTTTATTTAACGCGTCGTTCCGATAACCTAAGCATGGTTAGGTTATATTACGCGAAGTGGGCGTGAAAAGTGACGCTAGATAAGTATGTCGCGTTCTCTTTAACGCGTCCTTCTGATTACCTAAGCATGGTTATATTATATTACGTAAAGAGTGCATGAAACGGGACGCTAGATTAGTACGTCGCGTCTCAAGTCTCTTTCACGCGTCGTTCCGATTACCCAAGGATGGTTAGGTTATATTACGCAAAGTGTGCGAGAAAAGTAACGTTAGATTAGTATGTCATGTCTCAAGTCTCTTTAACGTGTCGTTCTGATTAGCTGAGCATGGTTAGGTTGTATATTACGCAAGGTGTGCATGAAAAGTGACGCTAGATTAGTGTGTCGCGTCTCAAGGCTCTTTAATGCGTCGTTCCAATTACTTAAGCATGACCATATTTCGCAAAGGATGCGTGAAAAGTGACGCAGGAATAGTATGTTGCGTGTCAAGTCTCTTTAACGTGTCGTTCCGATTACCCAAGAATGGTTAAGTTATATTACGCAAAGTGCGCGAGAAAAGTAACGCTCGATTAGTATGTCGCGTGTCAAGTCTCTTTAACGCGTCGTTCTGATTACCTAAGCATGGTTAGGTTATATTACGCAAGGTGTGCGTGAAAAGTGACGCTAGATTAATATGCCGCATTTCAACTTAATGCGTCGTTCCGATTACCTAAGCATGGTTAGGAATTATTATGCAAAGTTTAGGTCAAAAGTGACGCTAGATTAGTATGTCGCATCTCAAGTCTCTTTAACGCGACAATTAGAGATACGACGATAAACCTTGATTGATTACATGTATGACTAGCCGATCACAGTCTCACCATGGGCATTTTATCAACCGGCCTGTCCTCTTAGTATCTGTCGAAATTTATCGCATTACTATTTTTATGACACAAGGTTTTGATTCACAGGATCCTCAGGAGAGGCAAGTGAAGAGCATACCCTTAATGTGTTTTATGGCTGGATATGAAGAGAAACAAACATATATAACTATACCTTACTAATAGAAAATTGGAGCAGAGAGATGTTTAGAAACAAGGCATTTTTATTGAAGCGTAAAATATTACAAAGATTGTGTGTCCTCCTTTCTTCCTACCAAAACTCTATTTATAGAGGTGGGAAGAAAGCTTGCCTAGATAAGCATGCTAAGCATGCATTGTACAAACACGACATATGGATAAACACATGTACCTATACTAAGCATGCACTGCATGCGATATAACACATGGATTAAAAGATAAGGATAACTAAACATGACTAATACAAAATATTGACATGTAGCACTCCATATTGACATGTGGATAGTTGGAGCCTTTGTTGAGGACATGTGGAAAGTTGCCATTTTTGTCTTTATTTGTTGATTGGCTCATGTGATGGTGATAGATTTGAATCATCCATGAATGATGGGGACCACCGGTTGGCATAATACTCATCTTCATCCGTATTCTAGTCCTTTTCTGAATCCATATCCGTATCTGAGGCTTGTGAATAACCTGCTATGGGATTAAATTCAGTATCCAATAGATGATCTTTCGGAATGGAATCTTGAACAGCTACTTTCTTCTTGTTAATGTTCCGGATAAGAGAGTATAGTGTAGAACTTGATGAAGAAGGATGATCTGGATGATTTTTTCTCCAAAAATTCTTATCATCTTCCATCTTTAAGCAGTAAGTAGGAGGATATGTGTCCCATAGTGCAGCTTCTTGATAAGGAGGCCATAACTCTTTAGGGATTACGTTATTCCGTTGGAAAATATAATACTGTAACTCTCTCCATACATACTCATGCTCATCCATATGTGTGAGTATAGAATAAGAAAAGTGTTGGTAGATATGGAATGTTGGACATGCAGTAAAACTGTCTGATAGCTTAAAATAAGGACGATGAAGGATAAGGATCGAATAAGGATCTTTTCCAATATGTTTTCCTTTTTCTGGAAAGGCCATATCCAGATATAGACACCATTGAGGAATGGTTTGAAACCACTTAAGAAAGGTCAAAAGATGAGAGTTATGTTTTTTTTTTCTTGGAGGACCAGGTGAATAGAACGACAAAAGTGAGGGGGTCGGAAAATGAAAGCTGTCGAATAAAGATGGAGGAAAAACCAAAGGAAACAAAGTAACTCCGGAGGCCATTCAAAATCTTCATCTTGTGGGCTTAGATCTAATAAGGTGAATGGTTTGTAGAATGGATATGTAGGATGGATCCCTAGCTCATAAAGGAACCTAGGACCATAGTTCCGGACAAGCTCAGTTTGATAGTAGAACAACTGTGATTTTGCAAATGTCTGTAGCTGTCCCGGAGACATATTATCAAGAACTCCTGGAGGTGGCCGCATCAAAAGAAAATCTTCTGCAGACATGATAGAATTAAAAGTATAGATCATCAGAATGACTTGTGACACTTGTTGAGGAGGTCGGTTGAGAAAATCTGGAATAAGATTCTGATTTCCTTTAATATGTTCTACCATGAAATCATACTTGCTGAACCATTCACTCCATCGAAGTAGTTGATTGTTAGGAACAATTTTCCCTTTAAAATTGAGCATTTTTGAAAATGAAGAACAATCCATAAGCACTTTGAACTTGAGACAGATCAGATGAAATTCAAACTTCTTGATCCCATATTTGACCTCTAACACTTCTTTAAATGTGGAATGATAATGAGTCTCTGCTTCTGAGAATTTTCCACTAGCATAAGCGCATATCCTTTGTTTGCTGTCTTGTTCTTCTAACAGAATAATAGCACCCCAAAATTTATCACTGGCATCTGTCTGCAATATTCTGGTTCCTGACTGAGGAATATGAAGAGGTGGAATTCCTTGTGTCTCTTCTTTGAGAAGCTTGATTGCTTGTGTTTATTTGTCAGACCAGGGAGGAGGATCCTTCCTTAATAATTTATATAACGGGGCCGCCTTTTGAGTGAAATTTGGAATGAAGTCTCTCAAATAATTAACAATTCCAAGAAATTGTTGAACCTATTTTTGAGAGAGACCTTGATCTGGAAACTTGAGCAATTCAGCAGCAAAATGTTGTCCAGGCTGATAAGCACCATCTTTGAAATTCATGCCGAGATACTCCATTTCCGGTTTGCCAATATACATCTTAGTAGGAGACAACATAACTCCAAATTGCTTAGTGATGTCAAAGAAATGTTGGAGTAATTTCTCATGACTGGATGTATCAGAATAAAACAATAGAATATCATCAATATAAATGAGCGCTGATGGGAGAAGAGGCTCATAAATTCTGACCATGGCTTTTTGGAAAATGGAAGGAGCAATGGTTTGCTTATATTACGCAAAGTGTGCGTGAAAAGTTACGCTATATAAGTATGTCGCATCACAAGTCTCTTTAACGCGTGTTTCCGATTACCTAAGCATGCTTAGGTTATATTACGCAAACAGTGCGTTAAAAGTGATACTAGATTAGTATGTCTCGTCACAAGTCTCTTTAACGCGTCGTTCCGATTACCTATGCATGGTTAGGTTATATTATGCAAAGTGTGCGAGAAAAGGGATGCTATATAAGTATGTCGTGTCACAAGTCTCTTTAACGCGTCATTCCAACTACCTATTCATGTTTAGGTTATATTCAGCAAATTGTGCCTAAAAAGTAACGCTAATTTAGTATGTCGCGTATCAAGTATATTTAACGCCTCGTTCCGATTACCTAAGCATGGTTAGGTTATATTCCACGAAGTGTGCGTAAAAATTGACGCTAGATTAGTATGTCGCGTCTCAATTCTTATTAGCGAGTTGTTCCGATTACCTAACCATGGTTAGATTATATTACGTGAAGTGTGCATGAAAAGTTACGCTAGATTAGTATGTCGCATCTCAATTCTCTTTAACGCGTTGTACTGATTACGTAAGGATGGTTAGGTTACTTTACATAAAGTGTGCATGAAAAGTGACGCTAGATTAGTAGGTCGCGTCTTAAATCTCTTTAACACGTTGTTCCGATTACCTAAGCATGATTAGGTTATTTTACACAAAGTGTGCGTGAAATGTGACGCTAGATTAGTATGTCGCGTCTCAATTCTCTTTTGCGTGTGGTTCCAATTACCTAAGCATGGTTAGGTTATTTTACGCAAAGTGTGCCCGACAAGTGACGGTAGATTAGCATGTCGCATCTCATGTAACTTTAACTCGTCGTTTGGATTACCATGCTTATGTTGCGTTACAAGTCTCTCTGACGCGTCGTTTCGATTACCTAAGAATGATTAGGTCATATTACGCAAAGTGTGCGTGAAAAATGACAATAGATTAGTATGTCTCGTCTCACGTCTATTTAACGCGTCGTTCCGATTACCTAATCATGGTTAGGTTATATTACGCAAAGTGCGTGAAACGTTACGCTAAATAAGTATGTCGTGTCTCAATTCTCTTTAACGTGTTCTTCTGATTACCTAAGTATGCTTAGGACATATTACGCAAAGTGTGCGTGAAAAGTAACAATAAATTACTATGTCGCGTCACACGTCTATTTTTACCTAAGCAAGGTTAGGTTAAATTACGCAAAGTGTGCGTGAAGCGTTACGCTAAATAAGTATGTCGCTTCTCAATTCTCTTTAACGCATTGTTCTAATTACCTAAGCATGGTTAGGTTATATTACGCAAAGTGTGCGTGAAAAGTAACAATAATCAGTATGTCGCGTCACAATTTCAATTTAACGCGTCGTTCCGATTACATAAGCATGGTTAGGTTATATTACGCAAAGAGTGCGTGGAAAGTGACACTAGATTAATATGTCGCATCTTAATTCTCTTCAACGCGTTGTACCGATTAGCTAAGCATGGTTAGGTTAGGTTACGCAGAGTGTCGTGTAAAGTGACGCTAGATTAGTATGTCGCGTCTTAAGTCTCTTTAACGCGTCGTTCAGATTACCTAATCATGGTTTGGTTGTATTACGCAAAGTGTGCGTGAAAAGTGACGTTAGATTAGTATGGCGCGTCTCAAGTCTCTTTAGCGCGTGTTCCGATTACCTAAGCATTGTTAGGTTATATTACGCAAAGTGTGCATGAAAAGTGACGCTAGATTAGTATGTAGTGTCTCAACTCTCTTTAATGCGTCGTTCCAATTACCTAAGCATGGTTAGGTTATATTACGCAAAGTGTGCGTGAAAAGTGACAATAGATCACTATGTCGCGTCCCAAGTCTCTTTAACGCATCGTTCCGATTGCCTAAGCGTGGTTAAGTTATATTGCGCAATGTGTGCGTGAAAACTGTTGCTAGGCTAGAATGCCGCGTCTCAAGTCTCTTTAACGCGTCGTTCCGATTACCTAAGCATGGTTAGGTTATATTACGTAAAATGTGCGTGGAAAGTGATGCTAGATTAGTATGTCGCGTCTCAAGTGTCTTTAACGCGTCGTTCTGATTACCTAAGCATGGTTAGGTTATATTAAGCAAAGTGTGCGTAAAAAGTGACGCTAGATTAATATTGCACGTTTTAAGTCTCTTTAATGCGTCGTTTCGATTATCATGCTTATGTCGTGTCACAAGTGTCTTTAATGCGTCGTTCTGATTACCTAAGCATGGTTAGGTTATATTACGCGAAGTGTGCATCAAAAGTGAAAATAGATTAGTATGTCGCATCTCAAGTCTCTTTAACGCGTCATTCCGATTACCTAAGCATGGTTAGGTTATTTTACACAAAGTGTGTGTGAAAAGTGACGCTAGGTTTATATGTCGCGTCTCAAGTCCCTTTAACGCATGTTCTGATTATCTAAGGCATGTTTAAGTTATACTACGCAAAGTGTGCGTGAAAAGTGACGCTAGATTAGTATGTCACGTCTCAAGTCTGTTTAACGCGTCGTTCCCATAACCAAAGCATGGTTATGTTATATTATGCAAAGTGTGCGTAAAAAGTGACTTTTGATTAGTATGGCACGTCTCCAAACTCTTTAACGTATCGTTTTGATTACCATGCTTATGTCACTTTACAAGTCTCTCTAACACGTTGTTCCGATTACCAAAGCATAGTTAGGTTGTATTACGCAAAGTGTGCGTGAAAAGTGACAATAGATTAGTATGTCGGGTTGCAAGTGTCTTTAACATGTCGTTCCGATTACCTAAGCATGGTTAGGTTATTTTACGAAAAGTGTGCGTGAAAAGTGACGCTATATTAGTATGTCGCGTCTCAAGTCTCTTTGACCCGTCGTTCCGATTACCAAAGCATGCTTAGGTTATATTACGCAATGTGCGCGTGAAAACATTTGCTAGGTTAGTATTTCGCGTCTCAAGTCTCTTTAACGTATCGTTTCGATTACCATGCTTATGTCGCTTTACAAGTCTCTCTAACACGTCGTTCTGATTACCAAAGGATGGTTAGGTTATATTACGTGTGCGTGAAAAGTGAAAATAGATTAGTATGTCGCATTGCAAGTGTCTTTAACGTGCCGTTCCGATTACCTAAGCATGGTTAGGTTATTTTACGCGAAGTGTGCGTGAAAAGGGACGCTAGATTAGTATGTCGCGTCTCAACTCTCTTTAACGCGTCGTTCGATTATCTAAGCATGGTTATGTTATATTACGCAATGTGTGTGTCTTAAGTCTCTTTAACACGTTGTTCCGATTTCCTAATCTTGATTAGGCTGTATTACGCAAAGTGTGAAAAGTGACGCTAGATTAGTATGGCGTGTTTCAAGTCGCTTTAACGCGTCGTTTCGATTACTGTTCTCCAGTCTCTTTATAGCGTCGTTCCGATTACATATGCATGGTTAGGTTATTTTACGCTAGATTAGTATGTCGTGTCCCGAGTCTTTTTAATGCGTATTCCGATTACCTAAGCATGAATAGGTTATATTACGTAAAGAGTGCGTGAAAAGTGAAACCAGATTAGTCTTTTTAACGCATATTTCCGATTACCTAAGCATGGTTAGATTATTTTACACAAAGTGTGCGTGAAAAGTGACGCTAGATTTGTATATCGCATCTCAAGTCCCTTTATCTAAGCATGGTTAGATTATATTACGCAAAGTGTGCGTGAAAAAGTGACGCTAGATTAGTATGTCGCGTCACAAGTCTTCTTATCACGTTGTTACGATTACTTAAGCATGGTTAAGTAATATTACGCAAAGTGTGCGTAAAAAGTGACGTTAGATTAGTATGGCGCGTCTCAAGTCTCTTTAACGTATCGTTTCGATTACCATACTTATGTCACGTTACAAGTCTCTCTAACACATCGTTCCGATTACAAAAGCATGGTTAGGTTATATTACGCAAAGTGTGCGTGAAAAGTGACAATGGATTAGTATGTCGCGTTGCAAGTGTCTTTGACGTGCCGTTCCGATTACCCAAGTATGTTTAGGTTATATTAAGTAAAGTGTGCGTGAAAAGTGACGATAGATTAGTATGTCACGTCTCAAGTCTCTTTAAAGCGTCGTTCCGATTACCAAAGCATGGTTATGTTATATCATGCCAAGTGCGCGTTAAAAGTGTCGCTAGATTAGTGTGTCGAATCACAAGTCTCCTTAACGTGTTATTACGATTACCTAAGCATGGTTAAGTTATATTACGCAAAGTATGCGTAGAAAGTGACGTTAGATTAGTATGGCGCGTCTCAAGTCTCTTTAACGTATCGTTTTGATTACCATTCATATGTCACGTTACAAGTCTCTCTAACACCTTGTTCCGATTACCAAAGCATGGTTAGGTTATTTTACGCAAAGTGTGCGTGAAAAGTGACAATAGATTAGTATGTCGCGTTGCAAGTATCTTTAACGTACCGTTCCGATTACCAAAGCATGGTTAGGTTATTTTACGCGAAGTGTGCGTCAAAAGTGACGCTAGATTAGTATGCCGCGTCTCAAATCTCTTTAACGCGTCGTTCCGATTACTAAAGCATGGTTAGGTTATATTACGCAATGTGTGCGTGAAAACATTTGATAGGTTAGTATGTCGCGTCTCAAGTCTCTTTAAAGCTTTATTCCGCTTACCTAATCTTGATTAGGTTGTATTACGCAAAGTGTGCGTGAAAAGTGACACTAGATTAGTATGGCGCGATTCAAGTCTCTTTAACGCGTCATTTCAGTTACTGTGCTTATGTCGCATCACAAGTGTCTCTAACAAGTCGTTCTGATTACCAAAGCATGGTTAGGTTATATTATGAAAAGTGTGCGTGAAAAGTGACAGTATATTAGTATGTCGCGTCTCAAGTATCTTTAACGCGTCGTTCCCATTACCTAGGCATGGTTAGGTTATTTTACGCAAAGTGTGTGTGAAAAGCTACGCTAGATTAATATGTCGCGTCTCGAGTCTTTTTAATGCGTTTTCCGATTACCTAAGCATGAATAGGTTATATTACGTCAAGAGTGCGTGAAAAGTGAAACTAGATTAGTATGTCGCGTCTAAAGTATCTTTAACGCCTCGTTCCGATTTCCTAAGCATGGTTAGGTTATATTACGTAAAGTCTGTGTAAAAAGTGACGCTAGATTAGTATGGTGCTTCTCAAGTCTCTTTAACACGTCGTTTCGATTACCATGCTTATGTCGTCTCACAAGTCTCTCTAACGTGTCGTTCCGATTACCTAAGTATGTTTTAGTTACATTACGTAAAGTGTGCGTGAAAAGTGACGCTAGATTAGTCTGTTGTGTCACAAGTCTCTCTAACGCGTCGTTTCCAATTACCTAAGCATGGTTAGGTTATATTAAGCAAACTGTGAGTGAAAAGTGACGCTAGATTAGTATGTCGCATCTCAAGTCTCTTTAATTCTTTGTTCCGATTACCTAAACATGGTTAGGTTATATTACGCAAATTGTGCATGAAAAGCGACAATAGATTTGTGTCTCAAATCTCTGTAACGCGTCGTTTCGATTACCATGCTTATGTCGCGTCACAAGTCTCTCTAACGCATCGTTCCGATTACCTAAGCATGGTTAGGTTATATTACACAAAGTGTGTGTGAACTGTAAAAATAGATTAGTATGTCTTGTCTCAAGTATCTTTAACGCGTCTTTCCGATTACCTAAGCATGGTTAGGTTATATTACGCAATGTGTGCGTGAACACTGTTGCTAGGTTCGTATGTCGTGTCTCAATTCTCTTTAATGCTTCGTTCCAATTATCTAAGCATGGTTAGGTTATATTACACAAACTGTGCGTGAAAAGTGACGCTAGATTAGTATGTCGCGTCTCAAGTCGCTTTGACGCGTCGTGCCGATTACCTAAGCATTGTTAGATTATATTACGCAAGGCGTGCGTAAAAAGTGACGCTAGATTAGTATGGTGCGTTTCAAATTTCTTTAACGCGTCGCTTCGATTACCATGCTTATGTCGCGTCACAAGTATCTCTAACGCATCGTTCTGATTACCTAAGCATGGTTAGATTATATTTGGCACAGTGTGCGTGAAAAGTGACAGTAGATTAGTATGTCGTGTCTCAAGTCTCTATAACTCGTCTTTTCGATTACCTAAGCATGGTTAGGTTATTTAACGCAAAGTGTGCGTGAAAAGGGACGCTTAGTATGTCGCTTCTCAAGTCCCTTTAGAGCGTATTCTGATTACCTAAGCTTGGTTAGGTTATATAACGCAAAGTGTGCGTGAAAAGTGATGCTAGATTAGTATGTCGCGTCTCAAGTATCTTTAACGCGTCGTTCCTATTACCAAAGCATGGTTATGATATATTACGACAAATGCGTGTTAAAAGTGCCGGTAGATTAGTATGATGCGTCACAAGTCTCTTTAACGCGTTGTTATAATTACCCAAGCATGGTTAAGTTATATTACGCAAAGTATGCGTAAAAAGTCTCTTGTGTAATAAGTGACAATATATATTACGCCTCGTTTCGATTACCATGCTTATGTCACGTTACAAGTCTCTCCAACACATCGTCCCGATTACCAAAGCATGGTTAGGTTATATTACGCAAAGTGTGCGTAATAAGTGACAATAGATTAGTATGTCGCGTCGCAAGTCTCTTTAATGTGTCATTCCGATTACCTAAGCATGGTTAGGTTATTTTACGCAGAGTGTGCGTGAAAAGTGACGCTAGATTAGTATGTCGCTTCTCAAGTCCCTTGAACGCGTGTTCCGATTACCTAATATTGGTTATGTTATATAACGAACAGTGTGCGTGAAAAGTGACGCTGGATTAGTATGTCGCGTCTCAAGTCTCTTTAAAGCGTCGTTCCGATTACCAAAGCATGGTTAGGTTATATTGCGCAATGTGTGCGTGAAACCTGTTGCTAGGTTAGTATGTCGCGTCTCAACTCTCTTTAAAGCGTTGTTCGATTAACTAATCATGGTTAGGTTGTATTACGCAATGTGTGCGTGAAAAGTGACGCTAGATTTGTATGTCGCTTCTCAAGTATCTTTAACGCGTCGTTATGATAACCTAAGCATGGCTAGGTTATATTACGCAAACCGTATGAAAAAGTGACGCTAGATTAGTATGGCGCGTTTCAAGTGTCTTTAACGCGTCGTTTCGATTACTGTGCTTATATCGCGTCACAAGTGTGCGTGAAAAGTGACAATAGATTAGTATGTCGCGTCTCAAGTCTATTTAACGCGTCGTTCTAATTACCTAGGCATGGTTAAGTTATTTTACGCAAAGTGTGTGTGAAAACTGACGCAAGATTGGTATGTGACGTCTCATGTCTCTTTAATGCGTATTACGATTACCTAGGCATGGTTAGGTTATATTACGTAGAGTGTGCGTGAAAAGTGACGCTAGTTTAGTATGTCGCATCTCAAGTCTCTTTAACGCGTCGTTCCGATTACCTAAGCATGGTTAGGTTATATTGCGCTATGTGTGCGTGAAAACTGTTGCTAGGTTAGTATGTCGCGTCACAAGTCTGTCTAACGCGTCGTTCCGATTATTTAAGCATGGTTAGGTCATATTACGTAAAATGTGCGTGAAAAGTAACGCTAGAATAGTATGTCGCATCTCAAGTCTCTCTAACGCGTTGTTCCGATTACCAAAGCATCGTTAGGTTATATTACGAAAAATGTACCTGAAAAATGACGCTAGAATAGTATGTCGCGTCTCAATTCTCTTTAACGCGTCGTTCCGATTAGCTATTCATAGTTAGGTTATAATCCGCAACGCGTGCGTAAAAAGTGACGCTAGATTAGTATGGCACGCTTCAAGTCTCTTTAACGCGTCTTTTCGATTACCATTGTCGCGTTACAAGTTTCTCTAACGTGTCGTTCTGATTAGCTAAGCATGGTTAGGTTATATTACGCAAAGTGTGCGTGAAAATTGACAATATATTAGTATGTTGTGTCTCAAGTCTCTATAACGCGTCGTTCCGATTACCTAAGCATGATTAGGTTATTTTACGCGAAGTGTGCTGAAAAGTGACGCTAGATTAGTATGTCGCATCTCAAGTCCCTTTAACGTTTGTTCCGATTACCTAAGCATGGTTAGGTTATATTACGCAAAGTGTGCGTCAAAAGTTACGCTAGATTAGTATGTCGTGTCTCAAGTCTCTTTAACGCGTCGTTCCGATTACCAAAGCTTGGTTATGTTATATTACGCCAAGTGCGCCTTAAAAGCGTCGCTAGATTTGTATGTCACACACAAGTCTCTTTAACGCGTTGTTACAATTACCTAAGCATGGTTAAGTTATATTACGCAAAGTGTGCGTAAAAAGTGACCCTTGATTAGTACGTCGCGTCTCAAGTCTCTTTAACGCATCTTTTCGATTACCATGTTTATGTCACGTTACAAACCTCTCTAGCACGTCGTTCTTATTACCAAAGCATGGTTAAGTCTCTTTATCGTGTCGTTCCGATTACCTAAGCATGGTTAGGTTATTTTACGCAAAGTGTGCGTGAAAACTGACGTTAGATTATTATGTCGCGCTCTTAAGTTTCTTTAACGCGTCGTACGAATTACCAAAGCATGGTTCGATTTTATTACGCAATGTTTGCGTGAAAACTGTTGCCAGGTTAGTATGTCGATCTCAAGTCTCTTTAAAGCGTTGTTCCAATTACCTAATCATGGTTAGGTCGTATTACGCAAAGTGTGCATGAAAAGTGACGCTAGATTAGTATGTCGCGTCTCAAGTTTCTTTAACGCGTCGATCCAGTCACCTAAGCATGGTTAGGTTATATTACGCAAAGCGTCCGTAAAAAGTGGCGCTAGATTAGTATGGCGCGTTTCAAGTCTCTTTAACGCGTCGTTTCGATTACGGTGCTTATGTCCCGTCACAAGTGTCTGTAACGCGTCGTTCTGATACCTAAGTATGGTTAAGTTATATATTACGCATAGTGTGCGTGAAAAGTGACAATAGATTAGTATGTCGCGCCTCAAGTCTCTTTAACGCGTCGTTCCGGTTACCTAGGAATGGTTGAGTTATTTTACGAAAAGTGTGTGTGAAAAGTGACGCTAGATTAGTATGTCGCGTCTCAAGTATCTTTAACGCGTCGTTCCGTTTACTAAAGCATGGTTAGGTTATATTACGCAATGTGTGTGTGAAAACTGTTGCTAGGTTAGTATGTCGTGTCTCAAGTCTCTTTAACGCGTCATTCCGATTACCTAAGCATGATTAGGTTATATTACGCAAGTGTGCGCGAAGACTGACGCTAGATCAAGATGTCCCTACTCAAGTCTTTTTAACGCGTCGTTCCGATTTCCTAAGCACGGATAGGTTATATGACGCAAAGTGTGCGTGAAAAGTGAAGCTAGATTTAGTATGTCGCGTTTCAAGTCTTTTTAACTAGTCGTTCTGATTACCTAAGCATGGTTAGGATATATTACGCAAATTATGTGTAAAAGTGACGCTAGATTTGTATGGCGCATCTCAAGTCTCGTTAACGCGTCATTTCTATTACCATGTTTATGTCTCTCTAACGCGTCGTTCCAATTACCGAAGCATGGTTTAGTTATATTACTCAAAGTGTGCGTAAAAAGTGACGCTAGATTAGTATGTCGCATCACAAGTCTCTTTAACGCGTCGTTCCGATTACCTAAGCATGGTTAGGTTATATTACGCAAAGTTTGCGTGAAAAGTGATAATAGATTAGTATGTCGCGTCGCAAGTCACTTTAACATGTCGTTTCGATTGCCATATTTATGTCGCGTCACAAGTCTCTCTAACGCGTTGTTCCGATTACCTAAGCATGGTTAGGTTATCTAACACAAAGTGAGCGTGAAAAGTGAAAATAGATTAGTATGTTACGTCACAAGTCTCTTTAACACGTTGTTCCTATTTCCTAAGCATGGTTAGGTTATATTACGCAAAGAGTGAATGAATAGTTACGCTAGATTAGTATGTCGCGTCTCAAGTATTTTTAAGGTCTCGTTCCGATTACCTAAGCATGGTTAGGTTATATTATGCAAAGTGTGAGTCAAAAGTGACGCTAAATTAGTATGGCGCGACTCAAGTGACTTTAACGCGCCGTTCGGATTACCTAAGCATGGTTAGATTATATTACGCAAAGTGTGCAGAAAACGTGACGCTAGATAAGTATACCGGGTCACAAGTCTCTCTAACGCGTCGTTCCAATTACCTATGCATTGTTATGTTATTACGCAAAGTGTGCGTGAAAAGTGACGCTAGTTTAGAATGTCGGAGTCTATTAAATGCATCGTTTCGATTACCAAAGCCGCTATATTACGCAACTTGTGCGTGAAAAGTGACAATAGATTAGTATGTCGCGTCTCAATTCTCTTTAATGCGTTGTTTCGATTACGATGCTTATGTCGCGTCACAAGTCTCTTCAACACCTCGTTCCTATTACCAAAGCTTGGTTAGGTTATATTACGCAATATGTGCGTAAACAGTGACGCTAGATTAGTATGGCGCGTCTCAAGTCTCTTTATCGGGTCGTTTCGATTACCATGCTTATGTCATGTTACAAGTATCTTTTACACGTCGTTCCGATTACCAAAGCATGGTTAGGTTATATTACGCAAAGCGTGCATGAAAAGTGACAATAGATTAGTATGTCGCATCTCAAGTCTTTATAATGCCTCGTTCCGATTACCTAAGCATGGTTAGGTTATTTTACGTAAAGTGTGCGTGAAAAGTGACGCTAGATTAGTATGTCGCGTCTCAAACTTCTCAAACGCGTCGTTCCGATTACCTAAGCATGGTTAGGTTACATTACGCAACGTGTGCGTGAAAAGAGCTGCTAGGTTAGTATGTCGTATCTGAAGTCTCATTAACGCGTCGTTCCAACTTCCTAAGCATGGTTAGGTTATATTACGCAAAATGTGCGTGAAAAGTGACGCAAAATTATTATGTCGCGTCTCAAGTTTCTTTATCTCGTTGTTCCTTACCTAAGCATGGTTCGTCTATATTATGCAAAGTCTGCGTAAAAAGTGACGCTGGATTAGTATGGCGCGTCTCAAGTCTCTCTAACGCGTCGTTCTGATTACCTAAGCATGGTTAGGTTATATTACGTAAAGTGTGCGTGAAAAGTGACGCTAGATTTGTATGTCGCGTGTCAAGTCTCTTTAATGCTTCGTTCCGATTATCTAAGCATAGTTAGGTTACATTACGCAAAGTGTGCGTGAAAAGTGACAGTAGATTTGTATGTCGCGTCTCAAGTCTCTTTAACGCGTCGTATCGATTACCATGCTTATGTCGCGTCACAAGTTTCTCTAACACGTCGTTCCGATTACCTAAGCATGGTTAGTTTATATGACGCAAAGTGTGCGTGAAAAGTGAAAATAGATTAGTAAGTCGCGTCTCAAGTCTCTTTAACGCGTCGTTCCGTTTATTAAAGAATGGTTAGGTTATATTACGCAATGTGTGCGTGAAAACTGTTGCTAGGTTAGTATGTCGTGTCTCAATTGTCTTTAAAGCGTCTTTTCGATTACCTTATCATGGTTAGGTTGTATTATGCAAAGTGTGCGTGAAAAGTGACGGATATATTAGTATATCGCATCTCAAGTCTCTTTAACGCGTCGTTCTGATTACCTAAGCATGGTTAGGCAGTGTGCGTGAAAAGTAACGCTAGATTAGTATGTCGCGTCTCAAGTCTCTTGAACTCGTCGTTCCGATTACCTAAGCATGGTTTAGTTATATTACGCAAAGTGTATGTGAAAAGTGACGCTAAATTAGTATGTCAGGTCTCAAGTCTCTTTAACGCGTCGTTTCGATTACTGTGCTTATGTCGCGTCACAAGTGTCTCTAACGCGTCGTTCTGATTACCTATGCATGGTTAGATTATATTACGCAAAGTGTGCGTGAAAAGTGACAACAGATTAGTATGCAGCATCTCAAGTCTTTTTAACGCGTCGTTCCGATTACCTAGGCATGGTTAGGTATTTTACGCAAAGTGTGCGTGAAAAGTGACGCTAGATTAGTAAGACGCGTCTCAAGTCTCTTTAATACGTGTTCAGATTACCTAAGCATGGTTAGGTTATATTACGTAAAGTGTGCGTGAAAAGTTACGCTAGATTAGTATGTCGCGTCTCAAGTCTCTTTAACGCGTCTTTCCGATTACGTAAGCATGGTTAGGTAATATTACACAAAGTGTGTGGCAAAAGTGACGCTAGATTAATATGTCGCTACTCAAGTCTCCTTGATGCGTCGTTCCGATTACCTAAGCATGGTTAGGTGATATTACGCAAAGCGTGCGTAAAAAGTGACGCTATATTAGTATGGCACGTTTCAAGTCTCTTTAACGCGTCGTTTCGATTACTAAGCATATGTCGCGTCACAAGAGTCTCTAATGCGTCGTTCTGATTACCTAAGCATGGTTAGATTATATTACACAAAGTGTGCGTGAAAAGTGACAATAGATTAGTATGTAGCATCTCAAGTCTTTTTAACGCGTCATTCCGATTACCTATGCGTGGTTAGGTTATATTACGCTAAGTGTGCGTGAAAAGTGACGCTAGATTAGTATGA
Organism: Mercurialis annua; assembly: GCF_937616625.2. Lineage (NCBI taxonomy): Eukaryota > Viridiplantae > Streptophyta > Magnoliopsida > Malpighiales > Euphorbiaceae > Mercurialis > Mercurialis annua. The sequence goes on from NC_065572.1 coordinate 44,522,969, forward strand.
CGCGTTTCAAGTCTCTTTAATGCGTATTCCGATTACCTAAGCATGGTTAGGTTATATTACGTAAAGTGTGCGTGAAAAGGGACGCTAGATTAGTATGTCGCATCTCAAGTTTCTTAACGCGTCTTTCCGATTACGTAAGCATGGTTAGGTTATTTTACGCAAAGTGTGAAAGAATGCTTGAAATGTGACGCTAGATTAGTATGTCGCCTATGAACTCTCTTTAACGCGTCGTTCCGATTAACTAAGCATGGTTAGGTTATTTTACAAAACGTGTGCGTGAAAAGTGACGCTACATTAGTATGTCGCGTCTCAAGTCTCTTTAACATGTGTTCCGATTACTTAAGCATTGTTAGGTTATATTATGCAAAGTTTGCGTGAAAACTGACGCTAGATTAGTATATCGCGTCTGAAGTCTCTTTAACGCGTCGTTCCGATTACCTAAGAAGCATGGTTAGGTTATATTACGCAAAATGTGCGTGAAAAGTAACGCTTGATTAGTATGTCGCGTCTCAAGTCTCTCTAACGCGTAGTTCCTACTACCTAAGCCTGGTTTATTTTACGCAAAATGTGCGTGAAAAGTGACTCTAGATTAGTATGTCGCGTCTCAAGTCTCAATTAGGCGCCGTTCGATTACCTATTCATGGTTAGGTTATATTACGCAAAGTATGTGTGAAAAGTGACAATAGATTCGTATGACGCATCTCAATTCTCTTTAAGCCGTCGTTTCGATTACCTAAGCATGGTTCGGTTATAATACGCAGTATGTGCGTGAAAATTGTTGCTAGGTTAGTATGCCTTGTCTCAAGTCTCTTTAACGCGTCGTTCCGATTGCCTAAGCATGGTTGGGTTTAGATTAGTATGTCGCGTCTCAAGTCTCTTTAACGCGTTGTTTCGATTACCTAAGCATGGTTAGGTTTAGATCACCATGCTTGTCTTAAGTTTCTTTAACGCGTCGTTCCGATTACCTAAGCATGGTTCGGTTATATAATGCAAAGCGTGCTTAAAAAAGTGACGCTATATTAGTATGGCGCGTTTCAAGTGTCTTTAACGCGTCGTTTCGATTACCGAAACATGGTTAGGTTATATTACGTACAGTGTGCGTGAAAACTGACGCTAGATTAGTATGTCGCGTCTCAAGTCTCTTTAACGCGTCATTCCGATTACCTAAGCATGATTAGGTTATATTACGCAAGTGTGCGTGAAGAGTGACGCTAGATCAAGATGTCCCTACTCAAGTCTCTTTAACTCGTCGTTCCGATTTCCTAAGCATGGTTAGATTATATGACGCAAAGTGTGCGTGAAAAGTTACGCTAGATTTAGTATGTCGCTTTTCAAGTCTCTTTAACTAGTCGTTCCGACTACCTAAGCATGGTTAGGTTATATTACGCAAATTACGCGTAAAAGTGACGCTTGATTTGTATGGCGCGTCACAAGTCTCGTTAACGCGTCGTTTCGATTACCATGCTTATGTCGCGTCACAAGTCTCTCTAACGCGTCGTTCCAATAACCTAAGCATGGTTTAGTTATATTACTCAAAGTGTGCGTAAAAAGTGACGCTAGATTAGTATGTCGCATCACAAGTCTCTTTAACGCGTCGTTCCGATAACCTAAGCATGGTTAGGTTATATTACGCAAAGTTAGCGTGAAAAGTGACAATATATTAGTATGTCGTGTCGCACGTCTCTTTAACGTTTCGTTTCGATTACCATACTTATGTCGCGTCACAAATCTCTCTAACGCGTCGTTCCAATTACCTAAGCATTGTTAGGTTATATTACACAAAGTGTGCGTGAAAACCGAAAATAGATTAGTATGTTACGTCTCAAGTCTCTTTAACGCGTTGTTCCTATTTCCTAAGCATGGTTAGGTTATATTACGCAAAGAGTGCGTGAATAGTTATGCTAGATTAGTATGTCGCGTCTAAAGTATTTTTAAGGTGTCGTTCCGACTACCTAAGCATGGTTAGGTTATATTATGCAAAGTGTGAGTCAAAAGTGACGATAAATTAGTATGGCGCGACTCAAGTGACTTTAACGCGCCTTTCGGATTACCAAAGAATGGTTAGGTTATATTACGCAAAGTGTGCACAAAAAGTGACGCTAGATAAGTATACCAGGTCACAAGTCTCTCTAATGCGTCGTTCCAATTACCTAAGCATGGTTATGTTATTACGCAAAATGTGCGTGAAAAGTGACGGTAGTTTAGGATGTCGCGTTTTGAATCTATTAAATGCGTCGTTTCGATTAACTAAGCCGTTATATTACGCAACGTGTGCGTGAAAAGTGACAATAGATTAGTATGTCACGTCTCTTTAACGTGTCGTTTCGATTACAATGCTTATGTCGCGTCACAAGTCTCTTTAACATGTCGTTCCTATTACCAAAGCATGGTTTGGTTATATTACGCAATATGTGCGTAAAAAGTGACGCTAGATTAGTATGGCGCGTCTCAAGTCTCTTTATCGCGTCGTTTCGATTACCATGTTTATGTCATGTTACAAGTATCTTTTACACGTCGTTCCGATTACCAAAGCATGGTTAGGTTATATTACGCAAAGCGTGCATGAAAAGTGACAATAGATTAGTATGTCGCGTCTCAAGTCTTTATAACGCCTCGTTCCGATTACCTAAGCATGGTTTGGTTATTTTACGTAAAGTGTGCGTGAAAAGTGACGCTATATTAGTATGTCGCGTCTCAAGCCTCTTAAACGCGTCGTTCCGATTACCTAAGCATGGTTAGGTTATATTATGCAACGTGTGCGTGAAAACAGCTGTTAGGTTAGTATGTCGCATCTAAAGTCTCATTAACGCGTCGTTCCAACTTCCTAAGCATGGTTAGGTTATATTACACAAAGTGTGCGTGAAAAGTGACGCTAAATTAGTACGTCGGGTCTCAAGTTTCTTTATCTTGTTGTTCCGATTACCTAAGCATGGTTCATTTATATTACACAAAGTCAGCGTAAAAAGTGACGCTAGATTAATATGGCGCGTCTCAAGTCTCTCCAACGCGTCGTTCTGATTACCTAAGCATGGTTAGGTTATATTACGTAAAGTGTGCATGAAAAGTGACACTAGATTTGTATGTCGCGTGTCAAGTCTCTTTAATGCTTCGTTCCGATTACCTCAGCATAGTTAGGTTACATTACGCAAAGTGTGCGTGAAAAGTGACAATAGATTCGTATGTCGCGTCTCAAGTCTCATTAACGCGTCGTATGGATTACCATGCTTATGTCGCGTCACAAGTTTCTCTAACACGTTGTTCCGATTACCTAAGCATGGTTAGTTTATATGACACAAAGTGTGCGTGAAAAGTGAAAATAGATTAGTAAGTTGCGTCTCAAGTCTCTTTAACACGTCGTTCCGATTTCCTAAGCATGGTTAGGTTATATTACACAAAGTTGTGCGTGAAAAGTGACGGATAGATTAGTATGTCGGGTCTCAAGTCTTTTTAATGCGTCATTCCAATTACCTATGCATGGTTAGGTTATATCACGCAAAGCGTGCATAAAAAGTGACGCTAGATCAATATGGCGCGTTTCAAGTCTCTTTAACGCGTCGATTCGATTACTGTGCTTATGTCGCGTCACAAGTATCTCCAACGCGTCGTTCTAATTACCTATGCATGGTTAGGTTATATTATGCAAAGTGTGCGTGAAAAGTGACAATGGATTAGTATGTCGCATCTCAAGTCTCTTTAACGCGTTGTTCCAATTACCTATGTATGGTTATGTTATTTTACGCAAACTGTGCGTGAAAAGTGACGCTAGATTAGTATGTCGCGTCTCAAGTCTCTTTTATGCGTATTCCGATTACCTAACCATGGTTTGGTTATATTACACATAATGTGTTTGAAAAGTGACTCTAGATTAGTATGTCGTGTCTCAAGTCTCTTTAACGCATTTTACCGATTACGTAAGCATGGTAAGGCTATATTACGCAAAGTGTGCCTGAAAAGTGACGCTCGATTAGTATGTTGCGTCTCAAGTCTCTTTAACGCGTCGTTTTGATTACCTAAGCATGGTTAGGTTATATTACGCAAAGAGTGCGTGAATAGTGATGCTAGATTAGTATGTCGCGTCTCAAGTCTCTTTAACGCGTTGCTCTGATTACTTAAGCATGGTTAGGTTATATTACGCAAAATGTGCGTCAAAAGTGACGCTAAATTAGTATTGCACGTCTCAAGTCTCTTTAACGCGTCGTTTCAATTACCTAAGCATGGTTAGGTTATATTACGCAATGTGTGCGTGAAAAGTGACGCTAGATTAATTTGTCGCGTCTCAAGTATCTCTTACGCGTAGTTCCTATTACATAAGCCTGGTTAGGTTATTTTACGCAAAGTGTGCGTGAAAAGTGACGCTAGATTAGTATGTCGCGTCTCAAGTCTCTTTAATGTGTAGTTCCGATGTAAGCATGGTTAGGTTATATTACGCAAAGTGTGAGTAAATAGTGACGCTAAATTAGTATGGCCCGTCTCAAGTCACTTCAACGCGTCGTTCCAATTACCTAAGCATGGTTAGATTATATTACGCAAACTGTGTGTAAAAAGTGACGCTAGATTAGTATGGCGGAGTTTCAAGTCTCTTTAACGCGTCTTTTCGATTACCATGCTTATGTCGCGTAACAAGTCTCTCGAATGCGTCGTTCTGCTTAACTAAGCATGGTTAAGTTATATTATGCAAAGTGTGCGTGAAAAGTGACAATAGATTAACATGTTGCGTCTCAATTCTCTTTAACACGTCTTTCGATTACCTAAGCATGATTAGGTTATTTTACGCTAAGTGTGCGTGAAAAGTGACGCTAGATTAGTATGTTATGTCTCAAGTCTATTTAACGTGTCGTTCCAATTACCTAAGCATGGTTAGGTTATATAACGCAATGTGTGAGTAAAAAGTGACGCTAAACTAGTATGGCGCATCTCAAGTCACTTTAACGCGTCGTTCCTATTACCTAAGCATGGCTAGGTTATATTACGCAAAGTATACGTGAAAAGTGATGCTAGATTAGTATGTCATATCTCAAGTCTCTTTAACTCGTTGTTCCGATTACGTAAGCATGGTTGAGTTATATTACGCAAAGTGTGTGTGAAAAGTGACGCTAGATTAGTATGTCGCGTCTCAAGTCTCTTTAACGCGTTGTTCCGATTACCTATGCATTGTTTGGTCATATTACGCAAAGTGTGCGTGAAAAGTGACGCTAGATTAATATGTCGCTACCATGCTTATGTCGCGTCCCAAGTGTCTCTAACGCATCGTTTCACGTCTCAAAGTGTCTGTGAAAAGTGACGCAAGATTAGTATGTCGCGTCACAAGTCTCTCTAACGCGTCATTCCGATTACCTAAGCATGATTAGGTTATATTACGCAAAGTGTCGTGAAAAGTGACGCTAGATTAGTATGTCGCGTCTCAGGTCTTTTTAATGAGTTGTTCCGATTACCTAAGTATGGTTATGTTATATTACGCAAAGTGTTCGTGAAAAGTGACAATTGATTAGTATGTCGCGTCACAAATCTCTTTAACGTGTCATTCCGATTACTTAAGCATGGTTAGGTTATATTGCGCAAAGTGTGCGTCAAAAGTGATGCTAGATTAGTATGGCGCGTCTCAAGTAAATTTAATGCCTCGTTCTGATTACCTAAGCACCCCACAACACACGCCAAAAATGACTCAAAAACATGACATCTCTATCACTAACAATGCTTTTAGGTAATGCCATGTAAACGCACAACTTCTTTGAAAAATAAATCAGCAATCAACTTAGCATCATCAGTTTTATGACATGGTATAAAATGAGCCATCTTACAAAATCTATCAACCACGACAAAAATACTATCGCGACCTTTCCTAGTTCTTGGCAACCCAAGCACAAAGTCCATAGACAAATCAGTCCAAGGTTCATTAGGAACAGGTAGTGGTTTCAACCTAGACTTAGCCTCTCGGCATGTAATGCAATGATCACAAACCTTATGCACATCATGTTTCATACCAGGCCAAAAGAAATGTTCAGAAAGCATATAAGTCTTATTTATCCCAAAATACCCTATTAATCCTCCGCCATGTGCCTACTTAATTAACAATTTTCTCATAGAACAACTAGGAATACACAATCTGTTTCTTTTAAATAAGAAACCATCAAACAAGTAAAAATAATTTGAAACAGCCCCATTATTACAAGATGCATATATTTCATTGAAATGATCATCATGTTGATACATCCGCTTTATAAACTCAAAACCAAGCAATTTAGCACTAAGTGAGTTAAGTAACGTGTACCTTCTAGATAATGCATCAGCAACCACGTTCTCCTTACCTTGCTTGTACTTTATCACATATGGGAATCTTTCTATGAATTCCACCCATTTGGCATGCCTGTGGTTCAGTTTATCCTGACCCTTCAAATGCTTTAAACTTTCATGATCAGTGTGTATCACAAACTCCCTAGATCACAAGTAATGTTGCCATGTTTACAATGCTCGAACCAAGGCATATAGTTCTTTGCCTTATGTCGGATATTTCAATGCTTCTCCGCTCAACTTTTCACTAAAATACATCAGTGGCCTTTGATCCTGCATCAAAACAGCTCCAATTCCTATGCCACTAGCATCATATTCAATTTCAAAGGTTTTATCAAAATTAGGTAAGGCAAGTAATGGTGCACTACAAAATTTATCCTTAAGTTCATCAAATGCATGTTCTTGTGCATCACCCAAATAAAAACAACATTTTTCTTAACTAACTCATTCAAAGGTGCGGCTACAGTGCTAAAATCCTTAATGAATCTCTTGTAGAAACCAGCAAGCCCATGAAAGCTCCTTACCTCACTAGCACTTTTAGGTCTAGGCCATTCTTTAATAGCTCTTACCTTTTCCTCATCAACCTCAACACCTTGACTAGATACAACAAAACCAAGAAAATTAACCTTATCCATGCAGAAACTACATTTCTTAAGATTAGCATACAACTTCTCTTGCCTAATCTCTTGTCAATTTTCACGTACACTTTGCGTAATAGAACCTAACCATGCTTTGGCAATCGGAACGACGTGTTGGAAAGACTTGTAATGTGACATAAGCATGGTAATTGAAACGACGTGTTAAAAGAGACTTGAAACGTGCCATACTAATCTAGCATCACTTTTTAAGCATTCTTTGCGTAATATAACTTAACCATGCTTAGGTAATCCGAACAACGCGTTAAAGAGACTTGAGACGCGACATACTAATCTAGCGTCACTTTTCACGCACAATTTGCGTAAAATAACCTAACCATGCTTAGATAATCGTAACAACCCGTTAAAGAGACTTGTGACACGACATACTAATCTAGCGACACTTTTAACGCGCACTTGGCGTAATATAACATAACCATGTTTAGGTAATCGAAACGACGCGTTAGAGAGACTTGTGACCCACATATGCATAGTAATCAAAACGACGCGTTAGAGAGACTTGAGATGCGACATACTAATCTAGTGTCACTTTTCGCGCTCACTCTGCATAATATGACTTAACCATGCTTAGGTAATCGGAACGATGCGTTAGAGAGACTTGCGAGGCGACATACTAATCAAGCGTCACTATTCATGCACACTTTGCGTAATATAACCTAACCATGCTTAAGTAATTGGAACGACGCGTTAGAGAGACTTGTGACGCGACATAAGCATCATAATCGAAACGATGCGTTAAAGAGACTTGAGACGCGCCATATTAATCTAGCGTCACTTTTTACACAGACTTTGCGTAATATAATTTTAACCATACTTAGGTAATCAGAACGACGAATTAAAGAGACTTGAGACGTGACATACTAATCAAGCGTCACTTTTCAAGCAGACTTTGCGTAATATAACTTAACCATGCGCAATCGGAACGACGAGATAAAGAGACTTGAGACGCGACATACTAATCTAGCGTCACTTTTCAAGCACATTTTGCGTAATATAACCTAACCATGCTTAGGTAATTGGAACGACGCGATAAAGAGACTTGAGACGCGACATACTAACCTAGCAAAAGTTTTCACGCACACATTGCGTAATATAGCCTAACCATGCTTAGGTAATCGGAATGATGCGTTAAAGAGTTTTCAGACGCGACACACTAATCTAGTGTCACTTTTTACGCATACTTTGCGTAAAATAACCCAACCATGCTTAGGTAATCCGAACGATGCATTAAAGAGACTTGAGACGCGGCATACTAATCTAGCGTCACTTTTCACGCACACTTTGTATAAAATAACCTAACCATACTTAGGTAATCGGAACGACTTGTTAAAGAGACTTGAGACTCGACATACTAATCTATTGTCAATTTTCACGCACACTTTGCATAATATAACCTAAACATAATCGCAAACTTTGTTAATCGGAACGACTTGTTAGAGAGACTTGTAATGTGGCATAAGCATGGTAATCGAAACGAGGCGTTAAAGAGACTTGAGACGTGCCATACTAATATAGCATCACTTTTTGTGCACACTTTGCATGATATAACGTAAACATGCTTAGGTAATCGTAACAACGCGTTAAAGAGACTTGTGATGCGACATACTAATCTATTGTCACTTTTCACGCACACTTTGTATAAAATAACCTAACCATACTTAGGTAATCGGAACGACTTGTTAAAGAGACTTGAGACTCGACATACTAATCTATTGTCAATTTTCACGCACACTTTGCGTAATATAACCTAAACATAATCGCAAACTTTGGTAATCGAAACAACTTGTTAGAGAGACTTGTAATGTGGCGTAAGCATGGTAATCGAAACGAGGCGTTAAAGAGACTTGAGACGTGCCATACTAATATAGCATCACTTATTGTGCACACTTTGCATGATATAACGTAAACATGCTTAGGTAATCGTAACAACGCGTTAAAGAGACTTGTGACGCGACATACTAGTCTAGCGACACTTTTAACGAGCACTTGGCGTAATATAACATAACCATGCTTAGGTAATCGGAACGACACGTTAAAGAGACTTGAGACGCGAAATACTAATCTACCGTCACTTTTCACCACATTTTGTGTATTATAACCTAACCATGCTTAGGTAATCAGATTGACGCGTTAGATATTTGAGACGCGACATAAGCATGGTAATCGAAAAGACGCATTAAAGAGACGTAAGACGGGCCATACTAATCTAGCGTCACCTTTTATGCAGACTTTGCGTAATATAACCTAACCATGCTTATGTAATCGAAACGACGAATAAAAGAGACTAACTTAACCGTTCTTAAGAAATCGGAACGACGAGTTAAACAGACTTGAGACGCGACATACTAATCTAGCGTCACTTTTTGCGTAATATAACCTAACCATGCTTAGGTAATCGGAACGACGCGTTAAAGAGGCTTGAGATACGACATACTAATCTAGCGTCACTTTTCACCCACACTTTGCGTAATATAACTTAACCGTGCTTAAATAATCGGAATGACGAGTTAAACAGACTTGAGACGCGACATACTAATCTAGCGTCACTTTTCACGCACATTTTGCGTAATATAACCTAACAATGCCTAGGTAATCAGAACGACACGTTAAAGAGACTTGAGATGCAACAGTTTTCACGCACACATTGCGTAATATAACCTAACCATGCTTAGGTAATCGGAACGACGCGTTAAAGAGACTTGAGACGCAACATACTAATCTAGCGTCACTTTTAATGCACAATTTGCGTAAAATAACCTAGCCATGCTTAGGTAATCGGAACAACGCGTTAAAGAGACTTAAGACGCGGCATACTAATCTAGCGTCACTTTTCAGACACACTTTGCGTAAAATATCCTAACCAAGCTTATGTAATCGGAACGATGCGTTAAAGAGACTTAAGATGCGACATACTAATCTAGCGTCACTTATCACGAACACTTTTTTTAAAATAACCTAACCATGCTTTGGTAATCGGAACGACGCGTTAAAGTGACTTGAGACGCAACATACTAATCTATTGTTAATTTTTACGCACACTTTGCGTAATATAACCTAACCATTGTTTGGTAATCGGAACGACGTATTGGAGAGACAGGTAACGTTACATAAGAATGGTAATCAAAACGACGTGTTAAAGAGACTTGAAACGCGCCATACTAATCTAGCGTCACTTTTTAAGCACTCAACTCTCTTTAACGCGTCGTTTCGATTACCATGCTTAGGTCGCGTCACAAGTCTCTCTAACGCGTCGTTCTGATTACATAAGCATGGTTAAGTTATATTACGCAAAGAGTGCGTGAAAAGTGAGGCTAGATTTGTATGTCGCATTTCAATTCTCTTTAACGCGTTGTTCCGATTACCTAAGGATGGTTAGGTAATATTACGCAAAGCGTGCGTGAAAAGTGACGCTAAATTAGTATGTCTTGTCTCAAGTCTGTTTAACGCGTCATTCCGGTTACCTAAGCATGGTTAGGTTATATTACACAAAGTTTGCGTGAAAAGTGACGCTAGATTAGTATGTCGCGTCTCAATTCTCTTTAACGTGTTGTTCCGATTACCTAAGCATGGTTAGGTTATATTACGCAAAATGTGCTAAAAACTGACGCTAGATTAGTATGGCGCGTCTCAAGTCTCTGGTTAGGTTATATTACGCAGAGTGTGCGTGAAAAATGACGGTATATAAGTATGTCGCGTTTTCTTTAACGCGTCGTTCCGTTTACCTAAGCATGGTTAGGTTAGATTACGCAAACAGTGCGTGAAAAGTGACGCTAGATTAGTATGTCGCGTCTCAAGTCTCTTTAACGCGTCGTTCCGATTACCCAAGAATGGTTATGTTATATTACTCAAAGTGTGCGAGAATAGTAACGCTAGATTACTATGTCAAGTCTCAAGTCTCTTTAACACGTCGTTCCGATTAGCTAAGCATGGTTAGGTTATATTACGCATGGTGTGCGTGAAAAGTGACGTTAGATTAGTACGTCGCGTCTCAAGGCTCTTTAACGCTTCGTTCCGATTACCCAAAAATGGTTAGGTTATATTTCGCAAAGTGTGCGAGAAAAGTAACGCTAGATTAATATGCCGCGTCTCAAGTCTCTTTAACGCGTCGTTCCAATTATCTAAGCATGGTTTAGGTTATATTACGCAAGGTGTGCGTGAAAAGTGACGCTAGATTAGTATGCCGCGTCTCAAGGCAATAATGCGTCGTTCTGATTACCTAACCATGGTCAGGTTATATTACGCAAAGGGTGCGTTCAAGTCTCTTTAACGCGTCGTTCCAATTATCTATGCATGGTAAGGTTATATTACGCAAGGTGTGCGTGAAAAGTGACGCTAGATTAGTATGCCGCGTCTCATGGCTCTTTAATGCGTCGTTTTGATTACCTAACCATGGTCAGGTTATATTACGCAAAGGGTGCGTGAAAAGTGACGCTAGATTAGTATGTCGCGTCTTAATTCTCTTTAATCCGTTGTTCCGATTACCTAAGCATGATTAGGTTATATGCCGCAAAGCGTCCGTGAAAAGTGACGCTATATTAGTATGTTGGTCTAAAGTGTATTTAACGCGTCGTTCCGATAACCTAAACATGGTTAGGTTATATTACGCGAATTGGGCGTGAAAAGTGATGCTAGATAAGTATGTCGCGTTCTCTTTAACGCGTCCTTCTGATTACCTAAGTATGGTTATATTATATTACGTAAAGAGTGCATGAAACGTGACGCTAGATTAGTACGTCGCTTCTCAAGTCTCTTTCACGTGTCGTTCCGATTACCCAAGAATGGTTAGGTTATATTACGCAAAGTGTGCGAGAAAAGTAACGCTAGATTAGTATGTCATGTCTCAAGTTTCTTTAACGTGTCGTTCTGATTACCTGAGCATGGTTAGGTTGTATATTACGCAAGGTGTGCATGAAAAGTGACGCTAGATTAGTGTGTCGCGTCTCAAGGCTCTTTAATGCGTCGTTCCGATTACTTAAGCATGACCATGTTTCGCAAAGGGTGCGTGAAAAGTGACGCAGGAATAGTATGTTGCGTGTCAAGTCTCTTTAACGTGTCGTTCCGATTACCCAAGAATGGTTAAGTTATATTACGCAAAGTGTGCGAGAAAAGTAACGCTCGATAAGTATGTCGCGTGTCAAGTCTCTTTAACGCGTCGTTCCGATTAACTAAGCATGGTTAGGTTATATTACGCAAGGTGTGCGTGAAAAGTGACGCTAGATTAATATGCCGCATTTCAACTTAATGCGTTGTTCCGATTACCTAAGCATGGTTAGGAATTATTATGCAAAGTTTAGGTCAAAAGTGACGCTAGATTAGTATGTCGCATCTCAAGTCTCTTTAACGCGACAATTAGAGATACGACGATAAACCTTGATTGATTACATGTATGACTAGCCGATCACAGCCTCACCATGGGCATTTTATCAACCGGCTTGTCCTCTTAGTATCTGTCGAAATTTATCGCATTACTATTTTTATGACACAAGGTTTTGATTCACAGGATCCTCAGGAGAGGCAAGTGAAGAGCATACCCTTAATGTGTTTTATGGCTGGATATGAAGAGAAACAAACATATATAACTATACCTTACTTATAGAAAATTGGAGCACAGAGATGTTTAGAAACAAGGCATTTTTATTGAAGCGTAAAATATTACAAAGATTGTGTGTCCTCCTTTCTTCCTACCAAAACTCTATTTATAGAGGTGGGAAGAAAGCTTGCCTAGATAAGCATGCTAAGCATGCATTGTACAAACACGACATATGGATAAACACATGTACCTATACTAAGCATACACTGCATGCGATACAACACATGGATTAAAAGATAAGGATAACTAAACATGACTAATACAAAATATTGACATGTAGCACTCCATATTGACATGTGGAGAGTTGGAGCCTTTGTTGAGGACATGTGGAAAGTTGCCATTTTTGTTTTTATTTGTTGATTGGCTCATGTGATGGTGATAGATTTGAATCATCCATGAATGATGGGGACCACCGGTTGGCATAATACTCATCTTCATCCGTATTCTAGTCCTTTTCTGAATCCATATCCGTATCCGAGGCTTGTGAATAACCTGCTATGGGATTAAATTCAGTATCCAATAGATGATCTTTCGGAATGGAATCTTGAACAGCTACTTTCTTCTTGTTGATGTTCCGGATAAGAGAGTATAGTGTAGAACTTGATGAAGAAGGATGATCTGGATGATTTTTTCTCCAAAAATTCTTATCATCTTCCATCTTTAAGCAGTAAGTAGGAGGATATGTGTCCCATAGTGCAGCTTCTTGATAAGGAGGCCATAACTCTTTAGGGATTACGTTATTCCGTTGGAAAATATAATACTGGAACTCTCTCCATACATACTCATGCTCATCCATATGTGTGAGTATAGAATAAGAAAAGTGTTGGTAGATATGGAATGTTGGACATGCAGTAAAACTGTCTGATAGCTTAAAATAAGGACGATGAAGGATAAGGATCGAATAAGGATCTTTTCCAATATGTTTTCCTTTTTCTGGAAAGGCCTTATCCAGATATAGACACCATTGAGGAATGGTTTGAAACCACTTAAGAAAGGTCAAAAGATGAGAGTTATGTTTTTTTTTCTTGGAGGACCAGGTGAATAGAACGACAAAAGTGAGGGGGTCGGAAAATGAAAGCTGTCGAATAAAGATGGAGGAAAAACCAAAGGAAACAAAGTAACTCCGGAGGCCATTCAAAATCTTCATCTTGTGGGCTTAGATCTAACAAGGTGAATGGTTTGCAGAATAGATATGTAGGATGGATCCCTAGCTCATAAAGGAACCTAGGACCATAGTTCCGGACAAGCTCAGTTTGATAGTAGAACAACCGTGCTTTTGCAAATGTCTGTAGCTGTCCCGGAGACATATTATCAAGAACTCCTGGAGGTGGCCGCAGCAAAAGAAAATCTTCTGCAGACATGATAGAATTAAAAGTATAGATCATCAGAATGACTTGTGACACTTGTTGAGGAGGTCGGCTGAGAAAATCTGGAATAAGATTCTGATTTCCTTTAATATGTTCTACCATGAAATCATACTTGCTGAACCATTCACTCCATCGAAGTAGTTGATTGTTAGGAACAATTTTCCCTTTAAAATTGAGCATTTTTGGAAATGAAGAACAATCCATAAGCACTTTGAACTTGTGACGGATCAGATGAAATTCAAACTTCTTGATCCCATATTTGACCTCTAACACTTCTTTAAATGTGGAATGATAATGAGTCTCTGCTTCTGAGAATTTTCCACTAGCATAAGCGCATATCCTTTGTTTGCTGTCTTGTTCTTCTAACAGAATAGCACCCCAAAATTTATCACTGGCATCTGTCTGCAATATTCTGGTTCCTGACTGAGGAATATGAAGAGGTGGAATTCCTTGTGTCTCTTCTTTGAGAAGCTTGATTGCTTGTGTTTATTTGTCAGACCAGGGAGGAGGATTCTTCCTTAATAATTTATATAACGGGGCCGCCTTTTGAGTGAAATTTGGAATGAAGTCTCTCAAATAATTAACAATTCCAAGAAATTGCTGAACCTGTTTTTGAGAGAGACCTTGATATGGAAACTTGAGCAATTCAGCAGCAAAATGTTGTCCAGGCTGATAAGCACCATCTTTGAAATTCATGTCGAGATACTCCATTTCCGGTTTGCCAATATACATCTTAGTAGGAGACAACATAACTCCAAATTGCTTAGTGATGTCAAAGAAATGTTGGAGTAATTTCTCATGACTGGATGTATCAGAATAAAACAATAGAATATCATCAATATAAATGAGCGCTGATGGGAGAAGAGGCTCATAAATTTTGACCATGGCTTTTTGGAAAATGGAAGGAGCAACCTTAAGACCAAATGGCATGACTGTCCATTGATAATGATGGTTTGGTATACAAAAGGCTGTTTTATATCTTTCCTCTGGTTTGATGCCTAATTGCCAGAAGCCTGCTCTAAGATCAAACTTAGAGAAAATTCTTGCTCCTGAAAGATAGGTGAAAAGAGAGGAAATCTTTGGAAGAGGAAACTTATCATCTCTAAGAAAGTGGTTTAGAGGTTTATAGTCTATGACAAGTCTTTTTTTTCCCATTGCTTGTTCTGACCTTTTATTGACATAAAAAGCTTGACATGCCCACTCAGGCTTAGTGGGTTCTATAAGGTCTTGTGAAAGAAGTTGGGCACATTCATCAATGGCTAATGTAAGATCAGAAGATGACATTCCCGGATGGGTGGCTTTAGTAGGATTAACATCTTCATTTTGTTTGAAAGGTAATGAAATGAAGAAATCAGGATTTTTCCAAAGAGGGTGATACGAACCTTCAGCGATAGGCTACACGAACCCTTAATGCAACGCCCAAGAACCCGTATAATCGCTAACCTAAAAACCCAATACCTATCTGATTCAAAACCCTAGGATCAATCTAGATCAGATTATAAAGATCAAGTGTAAATAGAACCTAAAAGATTAAGTCTTTTAAATCCTAATTACTAGCACGCCACAAAGATTGATCAGATCTTTGATAAGTGAAAAGCATTCAATATGAATCCAAGAATAAAACAAGGGTTTCTATGAAAACAAATATCAATATATCATAATCTGATTGTAAAACCCTAAAACAAAGTATTTATAATGTCTCAGCCACCAATGGCATACTTGTAAATAAGTAAAATTCGAAATAATAAACCCTAGTCTTGAATATGGGCTTTAAGTATGTTATACAAAGCCCATTTTTCAGAATCTTCATTTGAATAAGTTTGAAGATTAGCCCAACCTTGTATATAACCATTTAAGGTCTCTTGAAGCTTCTTGGCCCGTGACCTTGTAATTGGTCCTTGGGATAAACTCAACGGATCTTGGAAATGCATTCTGCCCTCTTCATCAAGCCCATCAAAATTAGCATCTTCAAGCTTTTGAAGTCCTAGCCCATCCGTAACAGAGGGTTGGGACGTTTAGAGAGAAACTCTGTGTGGGAATTGGCAGAACATAGACTTTTTAGAGTTTCTTGAATATCAAAAAAGAATGGAACAACAGAGGGCTGAATTGTGAAAAAAGATGATACCTCTATATAAGTTTGAAAATACTTCTTGTATTTGATCACATTTGATAAAAGTTGCAGTCCATTGATACCCCAGAAAATGTCAAATTCAAGGACTATGTCTTTGTTTGGAAGAGAAAAGCCAAGAAATTGAGACCATATGTGACAACCAGGGAAGAACTGAATTTTGATTGGATTCTTCATTTTCCAGTCTGTATAGAAAATCTTTTCATCCGCTGCTCTGAAGTATTCTTTATGGGATACCTAATATTGCGGTGGGAGCACATCAGGATTGATAATCGTCTTACGAGCACCAGTATCCATGAAAGCTATGGCCTTGATAGGTCGTGCAAACTTTTCTGGATATATTTGTACGACAACATATGGAACAGGTTGGGAAGAAGTAGCATAAACATTGTCAGCTGGATGCTGGAAGGAGAATTGAAGATCATCATTTGAAGGATCGTCGTCACATCTGCTGATAGCAAATAAACTATGTGGACCAGGCTCATCTTCTTCAGAAAATAAGGATTCAATATCAGCATCATCAAGCTCAACTGAAGTCATTTGCTGGATTTGCTGAATAAGTTTCGAAGATTTTTTTGCTTTGGTAGGACAGCTCTTTGCAAAGTGACCTTCTTTTCCACACAGAAAGCACTTATTTGATTTTGTCCTTCCTCAGAACTTCTTCTTCTTAAAATAGCGCCATCTTTTGGAAGATCGTTTATGGAATCTTTTCGGTCCTTTCATCTTGAAGGAATGGCTCTTCTTTTTTTACGGACAAGTGCATGATGTGGAGGAAGAATCACATTTAACCATTAGATCCGGTCTGTTGCATGATAACTTCATCAATGGATTCTTCTGTCTTGAAAAATACATATTCAATATCTTTTTCTGTTCACAGAGTTGAGATAAAGCTCTGAGCATAATTTGATAGAGTTCTCCAAGACTAAGATCATTTATCTTCTTATTTGTCTGCTGGATCAGAGTGAACATCTTTGTAGACAGCAATTCTGGCAAAGAGGCTAAAAAGGCTTGCTTTAAATCAGGATTGTTGTTGTCAGAAAGACGACAAAACCTCTTAGAGATTCTCTGAAAGTGAATATCAAGATCTCTTTTCTTTAAAGAGCAACACTTCATTTGATAGAACTCTTTTCGTGCAATCTCATCATCATTGATTTTTCCCAAGAATTCGTTATAAATACATCGCAAGAATGTTGTAGCCGTGGGTGCATTTATAAGAGTAAACCAGGATTCTTGAGGTAATCCATTAAACCAATCTTGTAATTTTCCAGTAAATCTAGAGAAGAAAAACTGGAGGATATCATGAAGAACAACATCTGGTTTAAGCAATTGACTTTCCAGCCAAGCACTGAACTCTTGAATTCTATCCCTATATTGGGAAGGAGGGATATTATCCAAGGTAGATAATACTCCAGTAGCTTTAGTATATTCACCTGAAGCGGGTGCATATGTGGTTTGTGGACTGGAGAATTCAAAGTTGTTTGCATCATTGTCACCTTCTGGAGGTTCTTCAGGTGGTGCTGCCACGAATTGTATCTGATCCTCACTATCTGAGTCAGAACTACCCAGACTTTCTGAATGGCTAGATGAAGAGGATTATGTATCAATCTGACCAATATCAAAAGTAGGCATCTTGTTGGTGGCACAAGTCTGAAGAAAATTCTGGATCGGATTGACCATCATTGCATCATAGGTGGGAAAAGGGGTTTTTTGGTTTAGTGTCTTGATCGGCCGAGTCAGCCGAAGATGAAGAAATTGTTTTGGTGGAGGGAAATTTTCCTTTTCGAAGCCTTTTATTAAACAATTCTCTTTCAAGACCAAGACTTATAAGCTCATCTTCAGAAGGCATTTTAAGCTCATAGACACGGTTATTTGTGGTAGTTGGTAAGGAAAAATTTTGTGTATAGAAGGAGGTAAAAGGGTTTAAGGGATCTGATGTATCCATAGAGGAAGATCTTTGTTTCAGATGTTTTTCAAGGGCTTGAATGTCTGCCTTCAATTTGCCTATTTCAATCTCCTTAGCACCAAGAGCATTGAAAGATAATTTTTGAATTAATACCTTCATTTCATCTTGGCATGCTTGAACTTTGCTTTGAAGACCAGCAATTCTATTTTTAATATCTTTCTGAAACTTGTCATCAATATCACTAAGTTTAAGAGAGACCTGGTCGATCTTTCCTTCAAGCTTATTGGGCTTTTGATTCTGAGCAATAGCATTCTGTGTTTGCCAGTTCAAGACTACTTATGCTTGAGAAACTTGTTTGAGTGTACCATCTGGCTCGACAGTGGAGGGATTTTGTATAAATGAGGTTGATTTGATGGATTGAGTGGAGGTTAAGGTTTCTGGTAAAGGAGGGTACTCCTTTTCATATGAAGTGGAGTGAAACATACAGATTTGAGGGATTTCTGTCACAATAGGGTTTCTATGTATTGGTTCTTCCTTCCTTATCCATTTCAGGGCTTTTTTGTAACAAGGAAGTGGTGGTGATGTTTTTGGTGGTTTAGGTGGATTATGACAGGATGAGTTTAATGGTTTTTGTGGGGAGGGCGTTGTCAAATCTGCTGGAGGAGAGTATGAAACTAAATAATCATATTTTCCAAATGGTTGGCCAAGCATCCCAATAAAAGGATCATTATTATCATCTCTCATGTGAAAATCAGCTTCAGAACAACAACTTGAGTTTTGGAGATCATCTTCGATTTCTTCATCGTCCAAATCCGTTAAGCAATCATCACAATCACAAGCATCGAAGAAACAATGACCATCCCGTTGAAAGGCATATATAGGGCGCCCTTCAAAATCAAAAGAGACAACAGGAACTCCTTTTTCTTGTGGAAATGGTTCAAGCATGAACTGTGTAGAAAATACCTGAGGAGTAACATCAGTATGTTTTGCAAAGGACGTCTCAACAGTGCCATCAGGTTTTTTTGTGAATACTGGAGTACAGGATTGAACAGGTTGAGTAGATTCATGCATTTTTTCATAGTTGGTAATCCACTTTTCAGGGAAAAGGTGTAGGAGTTCATTTCTAGTGATTTGTTTGGGTATATGGACACAAGAAGGGGTGTTTTGGGAATCTGTTTTTATCAAAAGGGCATCATTATGGTTTGCGGGTAAAGTGAGGTTTAAAGCATGGTTTTGCAAACGATACACCATTTAATAGTAAAGAGTAGCTGCAATTGAATCAGCAACTTGTTGAGCTCCACTAATTTGTATTTGCACCTTTAAAGCCGTAAGAGCCATCGGATCAGAGAGAGCAAGGTTGTAATTTGGGAAAAAGGTGAAAAACACTGAGCCTGGATTCAAGGAAGTTTCAACTGTACCAATCACTGCATGTTGATATTGTAGATACTGAGAATCTAGAAGAGCAATTCTTGTAAAGACTGGTAGACCGGCAAGACCATGGTAACTGAGACCAAGTCGGATAGCTCCAAAGTGAATATGAGTATAACCCTGAGCTAACCATACTCTTAAAAATTCAGGTTGAATTTCAAGAGTAATAAATTGTTCAGCTTGAGAAGCATGAATTGCGCATTGATCAAAGCTGGATGACTGAACATATTCTTTGATAGGTTTGTAAGGCTTTTTTAATCAAGGACTTAATATTATGGATAAAAGGGGTATTGTTTTTAGAAAACGCATCATAAGGATTGAGAAGAGGGGCTTTTGTATCAGATATTTTTTGATTTTCTGGAAGATAAGTAAACTCATAAAGATAATCATTTTTTTTACAGTAGTAAGAGCAGTAATAGAAGGTGTAGAACAACAACTTTTTGTGAGCATGGTTGTAAGGTACTGGCCCAATTTTCACAAAGTAAGAACTAGTATATATATATATATATATATATATATATATATTTCTTTCTCTTCTCTGTTAGGCTCTGATACCAATTAGAGATACGACGATAAACCTTGACATATTACATGTATGACTAGCCAGGATCACAGCCTCACCATGGGCATTTTATCAACCGGCCTGTCCTCTTAGTATCTGTCGAAATTTATCGCATTACTATTTTTATGACACAAGGTTTTGATTCACAGGATCCCAGGAGAGGCAAGTGAAGAGCATACCCTTAATGTTTAGAAACAAGGCATTTTTATTAGATTAGTATGTCGCGTCTCAAGTTTCTTTAACGCATCGTTCCGATTACCTAAGCATGGTTAGGTTACATTACGCAAAGTGTGCTTGAAAAAGTGACGCTAGATTAGTATGGCGCGTCTCAAGCCTCTTTAGTGGGTCGTTTCGATTACCATGCTTATGTCGTGTCACAAGTCTCTCTAACGCGTCGTTCTGATTACCTACGCATGGTTAGGTTTTATTACGCAAAGGGTGCGTTAAAAATGACGCTTGATTAATATGTAACGTCTCAATTTTCTTTAACGCGTTGTTCCGATTACCTAGGCATGGTTAGGTTATATTACGCAAAGCGTGCGTGAAAAGTGACGCTATATTAGTATGTCGCCTGTCAAGTCTGTTTAACGCGTCGTTTAGATCACCTAAGCATGGTTAGGTTATATTACGCAAAGTGTGCGTGAAAAGTGACCCTAGATGAGTATGGCGCGTCTAATGTCTCTGGTTAGGTTATATTACGCAAAGTGTGTGTGAAAAGTGACGCTAGATAAGTATGTCGCGTTCTCTTTAACGCGTCGTTCCGATTACCTATGCATGGTTTAGTTATATTACGCAAAGAGTGCGTGAAAAGTGACGCTAGATTAGTATGTCGCATCTCAAGTCTCTTTAACGCGTCTTTCCGATTACCCAAGAATGGTTAGGTTATATTATGCAAAGTGTGCGAGAAATGTAACGCTAGATTAGTATGTCACGTCTCAAGGATCTTAAACGCGTCGTTCCGATTACCCAAGCATGGTTACGTTATATTACATAAGAGTGCGTGAAAAGTGACGCAGGATTAGTATCTCGCATCTCAAATCTCTTTAACGCGTCGTTCCGATTACCCAAGAATGGTTATGTTATATTACACAAAGTGTGTAAGAAAAGTAACGCTCGCTTAGTATGTCGCATCTTAAGTCTCTTTAACGAGTCGTTCCGATTACCTAACCATGGTTAGGTTATATTACGCAAAGCGTGCGTAAAAACTGACACTAGATTAGTATGTCGCGTTTCAATACTGTTTAACATGTCTTTCTAATTACCTAAGCATGGTTAGGTTATATTACGCAAAGTGTGCGTGAAAAGTGACTCTTGATTAGTATGTTGCGTCTCCATTCTCTTTAACGCGTTGTTCCGATTACCTAAGCATGGTTAGGATATATTATGCAAAGTGTGCGTAAAAAGTGACGCTAGATTAGTATGGCGCGTCTCAAGTCTCTGGTTAGGTTATATTACGCAAACTGTGCGTGAAAAGTTACGCTAGATAAGAATGTCGCGTTCTCTTTAACGCGTCATTCTGATTACCTAAGCATGGTTAGGTTATATTACGCAAAGTGAGCGTGAAAAGTGACGCTAGCTCTTTAACGCGTTGTTCCGATTACCTAAGCATGGTTAGGTTATATTACGCAAAGTGTGCGTGAAAAGCGACGCTAGCTCTGTAACGCGTTGTTCCGATTACCTAAGCATGGTTAGGTTATATTACGCAAAGTGTGCGTGAAAAGTGACGCTAGATTAGTATGTCGCATCTCAAGTCTCTTTAACTCGTCGATTCGATTACCATGCTTATGTCGCGTAACAAGTCTCTCTAACGCGTCATTCTGATTACCTAAGCATGGTTAGATTAGTACGTCGCGTCTAAAGTCTCTTTAATGCGTCGTTCCGATTACCCAAGAATGGTTAGGTTATGTGACGCAAAGTGTGCGAGAAAAGTAATGCTAGATTAGTATGTTGCGTCTGAAGTCTCTTTAATGCGTCGTTCCAATTAGCTAAGCATGGTTAGTTATATTACGCAAGGTGTGCGTGAAAAGTGACGCTAGATTAGTATGTCGCATCTCAAGGTTCTTAAATTCGTCGTACCGATTACCTATGTATGGTTAGGTTATATTACGCAAAGATGCGTGAAAAGTGATGTTGGATTTGCATGTCTTGTATCAAGTCTCTTTAACGTGTCGTTCCGATTACTCAAGAATGGTTAGGTTATATTACGCAAAGTGTGCAAGAAAAGTAAGGCTAGATTAGTATGTTGCGTCTCAAGTCTCATTAACGCGTTGTTCCGATTACCTAAGCATGGTTAGGTTATTTTATGCAAGGTGTGCGAGACAAGTGACGCTAGATTAGTATGTCGCGTCTCAAGGTTCTTCAATGCGTCGTTCCGATTATCATTGTTAGGTTATATTATGCAAAAGTATAGGTCAAAACTGACGTTAGATTAGTATGTCGCGTCTCAAGTCTCTTTTACGCGTCGTTTCGAGTAACATGCTTATGTCGCGTCACAAGTCTCTCTAACGCGCCGTTTTCATTACCTAAATATGGTTAGGTTATATTACGTAAGGTGTGCGTGAAAAGTAACAATACATTAGTATGTCGTGTCTCAAGTCTCTTTAACGCGTCATTTCGATTGACATGCTTATGTCGCGTCACAAGTCTCTCTAACGTGTCGTTCCGATTACCTAAGCATGGTTAGGATATATTACGCAAGGTGTGCGTAAAAAGTAACAATAGATTAGTATGTCGTGTCTCAAGTCTCTTTAACGCGTCGTTCCGATTACCTAAGCATGGTAGGCTATATTACAAAAAGTGTGCGTGAAAAGTGACGCTGGATTAGTATGTCGCGTCTCAAGGCTCTTTAATGCATTGTTTCGATTACCTAAGCATGGTTAGGTTATATTACGCAAAGAGTGCGTGAAAAGTGACGCAGGATTAGTATGTGGCGTCTCAAGTCTCTTTAACGCATCGTTCTTATTACCCAAGAATGGTTAGGTTATATTACGCAAAGTGTGCGAGAAAAGTTATGCTAGCTTAGCATGTCGCTTCTCAAGTCTCTTTAACGCGTCGTTCCGATTCCCTAAGCATGGTTAGGTTATATTACAAAAAGTGTGCGTGAAAAGTAACAATATATTAGTATGTCGAATCTTAAGTCTCTTTAAAGCGTCGTTCCGATTACCTAAGCATGGTTAGGTTACATGACGCAAAGTGTGCGTGAAAAGTGACGCTAGATTAGTATGATGCGTCTCAAGTGTCTTTAATGCGTCGTTTCAATGACCATGCTTATGTCTTTCTTACAAGTCTTTCTAACGCGTCGTTCCAATTACCTAAGCATGGTTAGGTTATATTACGCAAGGATGCTTGAAAAGTGACGCTAGATTAGTATGTCGCGTCTCAATTCTCTTTAACGCGTTGTTCAGATTACCTATGCATGGTTAGGTTATATTACGCATAGCGTGTGAGTGAAAAGTGACGCTAGATTAGTATGTCGCGTATAAAGCATTGTTAGGTTATATTACGCAAAGTATGAGTAAAGAGTGATGCTAGATTAGTATGGCGCGTCTCAAGTCTCTTCAATGAATCGTTTCGATTACCATGCTTATGTAACGTTACAAGTCTCAAGTCTCTTTAACGCGTGTTCCGATTACCAAAGCATGGTCATGTAATAGTACGCAAAATGTGCCTGAAAAGTGACGCTAGAACAGTATGTCGCGTCTCAAGTCTCTTTAACGCGTTGTTCCGATTACCATTATCACGTCACAAGTTTCTCTAACGCGTCGTTCTGATTACCTAGGCATAGTTAGGTTATAATACGCAAAGCGTGCGTAAAAAGTGATGCTAGATTAGTATGGCATGTTTCAAGTCTCTTTAACGCGTCGTTTCGATTAACATTGTCGCGTCACAAGTTTCTCTATCGCGTCGTTCTAATTACATAAGCATGCTAGGTTATTTTACGCAAAGTGTGCGTGAAAAGTGATGCTAGTTAATGTATGTCGCGTCTCAAGTCTCTTTAACGCGTCGTTCCGATTAGCTAAGCATGGTTAGGTTATATTATGCAAAGTGTGCGTGAAAACTGGCTCTAGATTAGTATGTCGCTACTCAAGTCTCTTTAACGCATCGTTCCGATTTCCTAAGCATGGTTAGTTTATATTATGCAAAGTCTGTGTAAAACGTGATGCTAGATTAGTTTGGCGCGTCTCAAGTCTCTTTAACGCGTCATTTCGGTTACCATGCTTATGTCGCGTCACAAGTCTCTCTAACGCGTCGTTGTGATTACCTAAGCATGTTTGATTTATATTACGCAAAGTGTGCGTAAAAATTGACGCTAGATTAGTATGTCGCGTCACAAGTCTATCTAAAGCGTCGTTCCAATTACATAAGCATGGTTAGGTTATATTACGCAAAGTGTGCGTGAAAAGTGACGCTAGATTAGTATGTCGCGTCTCAAGTCTCTTTAATGCTTCGTTCCGATTACCTAAGCATGGTTAGGTCATATTACTTAAATTGTGCATGAAAAGCGACAATAGATTTGTATGTCGTGTCTCAAGTCTCTTTAACGCGTCGTTTCGATTACCATTCTTATGTCGCGTCACAAGTCTCTCTAACGCGTCGTTCCAATTACCTAAGCATGCTTAGGTTATATTACGCAATGTGTGCGTGAACACTGTTGCTAGGTTGGTATGTCGCGTTTCAAGTCTCTTTAATGCGTCGTTCCGATTACTTAAGCATGGTTAGGTTATATTACGCAAACTATGCGTGAAAAGTGACGCTAGATTAGTATGTCGCGTCTCAAGTTTCTTTAACGCGTCGTTCCGATTCCCTAAGCATAGTCAGGTTATATTACGCAAAGCGTGCGTAAAAAGTGACGCTAGATTAGTATGGCGCGTTTCAAGTTTCTTTAACGTCTCGCTTCGATTACCATGATTGTGTCACGTCACAAGTGTCTCTAACTTGTTGTTATGGTTCCCTAAGCATGGTTAGGTTATATTACGCAAAGTGTGCGTGAAAAGTGACAATAGATTAGTATGTCGTGTCTGAAGTCTCTATAACTCGTCGTTTCGATTACCTAAGCATGGTTAGGTTATTTTACGCAAAGTGTGCGTGAAAAAAAGTGACGCTAGATTAGTATGTCGCGTCTCAAGTCCCTTTAACGCGTCGTTATGATTGCCAAAGCATGGTTATGTTTTATTACGCCAAGTGCGTATTAAAAGTGTCGCTAGATTAGTATGTCGCGTCACAAGTCTCTTTAATGCGTTGTTATGATTACCTAAGCATGGTTAAGTTATATTACGCAAAGTATGCGTAAAGAGTGATGCTAGATTAGTATTGCGCGTCTCAAGTCTATTCAACGCATCGTTTCGAGTACCATGCTTATGTCACGTTACAAGTCTCAAGTCTCTTTAACGCGTGTTCCGATTACCAAAGCATGGTCATGTTATATTACGCAAAAAGTGACGCTAGAACAGTATGTCGCGTCTCAAGTCTCTTTAACGCGTTGTTTCGATTACCTAAGCATAGTTAGGTTATAATACGCAAAGCGTGGGTAAAAAGTGACGGTAGATTAGCATGGCACGTTTCAAGTCTCTTTAACGCATCGTTTCGATTACCATTGTCGCGTCACAAGTTTCTCTAACGCATCGTTCTGATTACCTAAGCATAGTTAGGTTATAATACGCAAAGCGTGCGTAAAAAGTGACGCTAGATTATAATGGCACGTTTCAAGTCTCTTTAACGCGTCGTTTCGATTACCATTGTCGCGTCACAAGTTTCTCTATCGCGTCGTTCTGATTACATAAGCATGTTAGGTTATTTTACTCAAAGTGTGCGTGAAAAGTGATGCTAGTTAATGTATGTCGCGTCTCAAGTCTCTTTAACGCGTCGTTCCGATTAGCTAAGCATGGTTAGGTTATATTATGCAAAGTGTGCGTGAAAACTGGCTCTAGATTAGTATGTCGCTACTCAAGTCTCTTTAACGCATCGTTCCGATTTCCTAAGCATGGTTAGGTTATATTATGCAAAGTCTGTGTAAAATGTGATGCTAGATTAGCTTGGCGCGTCTCAAGTCTCTTTAACGCGTCATTTCTATTACCATGCTTATGTCGCGTCACAAGTCTCTCTAACGCGTCGTTGTGATTGCCTAAGCATGTTTGATATATATTACGCAAAGTGTGCGTAAAAATTGACGCTAGATTAGTATGTTGCGTCACAATTCTATCTAACGCGTCATTCCAATTACATAAGCATGGTTAGGTTATATTACGCAAAGTGTGCGTGAAAAGTGACGCTCGATTAGTATGTCGCGTCTTAAGTCTCTTTAATGCTTCGTTCCGATTACCTAAGCATGGTTAGGTTATATTACTTAAATTGTGCTTGAAAAGCGACAATAGATTTGTATGTCGTGTCTCAAGTCTCTTTTACGCGTCGTTTCGATTACCACTCTTATGACGCGTCACAAGTCTCTCTAACGCATCGTTCCGATTACCTAAGCATGGTTAAGTTATATTACGCAATGTGTGCGTGAACACTGTTGCTAGGTTGGTATGTCGCGTTTCAAGTCTCTTTAATGCGTCGTTCCGATTACCTAAGCATGGTTAGGTTATATTACGCAAACTGTGCGTGAAAAGTGACGCTAGATTAGTATGTCGCGTCTCAAGTCTCTTTAACGCGTTGTTCCGATTCCCTAAGCATAGTCAGGTTATCTTATGCAAAGCGTGCGTAAAAAGTGACGCTAGATTAGTATGGCACGTTTCAAGTTTCTTTAACGTGTCGCTTCGATTACCATGCTTATGTCGCGTCACAAGTGTCTCTAACTCGTCGTTCTGATTCCCTAAGCATGGTTAGGTTATATTACGCAAAGTGTGCATGAAAAGTGACAATAGATTAGTATGTCGTGTCTGAAGTCTCTATAACTCGTCGTTTCGATTACCTAAGCATAGTTAGGTTATTTTATGCAAAGTGTGCGTGAAAAGTGACGCTAGATTAGTATGTCGCGTCTCAAGTCCCTTTAACGCGTCGTTCCGATTGCCAAAGCATGGTTATATTTTATTACGCCAAGTGCGTATTAAAAGTGTCGCTAGTTTAGTATGTCGCGTCACAAGTCTCTTTAATGCGTTGTTATGATTACCTAAGCATGGTTAAGTTATATTACGCAAAGTATGCGTAATGAGTGATGCTAGATTAGTATGGCGCGTCTCAAGTCTCTTCAATGCATCGTTTCGAGTACCATGCTTATGTCACGTTACAGGTCTCAAGTCTCTTTAACGCGTGCTCCGATTACCAAAGCATGGTCATGTTATATTACGCAAAATGTGCATGAAAAGTGACGCTAGAACAGTATGTCGCGTCTCAAGTCTCTTTAACGCGTTATTCTGATTACCTAAGCATAGTTAGGTTATTATACGCAAAGCGTGGGTAAAAAGTGACGGTAGATTAGCATGGCACGTTTCAAGTCTCTTTAACGCGTCGTTTCGATTACCATTGTCGCGTCACAAGTTTCTCTAACGCGTCGTTATGATTACCTAAGCATAGTTAGGTTATAATACGCAAAGCGTGCGTAAAAAGTGACGCTAGATTAGTATGGCACGTTTCAAGTCTCTTTAACGCGTCGTTTCGATTACCATTGTCGCGTCACAAGTTTCTCTATCGCGTCGTTCTGATTACATAAGCATGCTAGGTTATTTTACGCAAAGTGTGCGTGAAAAGTGATGCTAGTTAATGTATGTCGTGTCTCAAGTCTCTTTAACGCGTCGTTCCGATTAGCTAAGCATGGTTAGGTTATATTATGCAAAGTGTTCGTGAAAACTGGCTCTAGATTAGTATGTCGCTACTCAAGTCTCTTTAACGCATTGTTCCGATTTCCTAAGCATGGTTAGGTTATGTTATGCAAGTCTGTGTAAAACGTGATGCTAGATTAGTTTGGCGCGTCTCAAGTCTCTTTAACGCGTCATTTCGATTACCATGCATATGTCGCGTCACAAGTCTCTCTAACGCGTCGTTGTGATTACCTAAGCATGTTTGATTTATATTATGCAAAGTGTGCGTAAAAATTGACGCTAGATTACTACGTCGCGTCACAAGTCTATCTAACGTGTCGTTCCAATTACATAAGCATGGTTAGGTTATATTACGCAAAGTGTGCGTGAAAAGGGACGCTAGATTAGTATGTCGCGTCTCAAGTCTCTTTTATGCTTCGTTCCGATTACCTAAGCATGGTTAGGTTATATTACTTAAATTGTGCATGAAAAGCGACAATAGATTTGTATGTCGTGTCTCAAGTCTCTTTAACGCGTCGTTTCGATTACCACTCTTATGTCGCGTCACAAGTGTCTCTAACGCGTCGTTTCGATTACCTAAGCATGGTTAGGTTATACTACGCAATGTGTGCGTGAACACTGTTGCTAGGTTGGTATGTCGCGTTTCAAGTCTCTTTAACGCGTTGTTCTGATTACCTAAGCATGGTTAGGTTATATTACGCAAACTGTGCGTGAAAAGTGACGCTAGATTAGTATGTCGCATCTCAAGTCTCTTTAACGCGTCGTTCCGATTCCCTAAGCATAGTCAGGTTATATTACGCAAAGCGTGCGTAAAAAGTGACGCTTGATTAGTATGGCACGTTTCAAGTTTCTTTAACGTGTCGCTTCGATTACCATGCTTATGTCGCGTCACAAGTGTCTCTAACTCGTCGTTCTGATTCCCTAAGCATGGCTAGGTTATATTACGCAAAGTGTGCGTGAAAAGTGACAATTGATTAGTATGTCGTGTCTGAAGTCTCTATAACTCGTCGTTTCGATTACCTAAGCATGGTTAGGTTATTTTATGCAAAGTGTGCGTGAAAAGTGACGCTAGATTAGTATGTCGCGTCTCAAGTCCCTTTAACACGTCGTTCCGACTGCCAAAGCATGGTTATGTTTTATTACGCCAAGTTCGTATTAAAAGTGTCGCTAGATTAGTATGTCGCGTCACAAGTCTCTTTAACGCGTTGTTATGATTACCTAAGCATGGTTAAGTTATATTACGCAAAGTATGCGTAATGAGTGATGCTATATTAGTATGGCGCGTCTCAAGTCTCTTCAATGCATCGTTTCGAGTACCATGCTTATGTCACGTTGTCGCGTCTCAAGTCTCTTTAGCGCGTGTTCCGATTACCAAAGCATGGTCATGTTATATTACGCAAAATGTGCCTGAAAAGTGAAGCTAGAACAGTATGTCGCGTCTCAAGTCTCTTAAACGCGTTGTTCTGATTACCTAAGCATAGTTAGGTTATAATACGCAAAGCGTGGGTAAAAAGTGACTGTAGATTAGCATGGCACGTTTCAAGTCTCTTTAACGCGTCGTTTCGATTACCATTGGCGCGTCACAAGTTTCTCAAACGCGTCGTTCTGATTACCTAAGCATAGTTAGGCTATAATACGCAAAGCGTATGTAAAAAGTGACGCTAGATTAGTATGGCACGTTTCAAGTCTCTTTAACGCGTAGTTTCGATTACCATTGTCGCGTCACAAGTTTCTCTAACGCGTCGTTCTGATTACATAAGCATGCTAGGTTATTTTACGCAAAGTGTGCGTGAAAAGTGATGCTAGTTAATGTATGTCGCGTCTCAAGTCTATTTAACGCGTCGTTCCGATTACCTAAGCATGGCTAGGTTATATTATGCAAAGTGTGCGTGAAAACTGGCGCTAGATTAGTTTGTCGCTACTTAAGTCTCTTTAACACATCGTTCCGATTTCCTAAGCATGGTTAGATTATATTATGCAAAGTCTGTGTAAAAAGTGATGCTAGATTAGTTTGGCGCGTCTCAAGTCTCTTTAACGCGTCATTTCGATTACCATGCTTATGTCGCGTCACAAGTCTCTCTAACGCGTCGTTGCGATTACCTAAGCATGTTTGATTTATATTATGCAAAGTGTGCGTAAAAATTGACGCTAGATTAGTATGTCGCGTCACAAGTGTATCTAACGCGTCGTTCAAATTACATAAGTATGGTTAGGTTATATTACGCAAAGTGTGCGTAAAACGTGACGCTAGATTAGTATGTCGCGTCTTAAGTCTCTTCAATGCTTCGTTCCGATTACCTAAGCATGGTTAGGTTATATTACTTGAATTGTGCATGATAAGCGACAATAGATTTGTATTTCGTGTCTCAAGTCTCTTTAACGCGTCGTTTCGATTACCACTCTTATGTCGCGTCACAAGTCTCTCTAACGCGTCGTTCCGATTACCTAAGCATGGTTAGGTTATATTACGCAATGTATGCGTGAGCACTATTGCTAGGTTGGTATGTCGAGTTTCAAGTCTCTTTAATGCGTCGTTCTGATTACTTAAGCATGGTTAGGTTATATTACGCAAACTGTGCGTGAAAAGTGACGCTAGATTAGTATGTCGCGTCTCAAGTCTCTTTAACGCGTCGTTCCGATTCCCTAAGCATAGTCAGGATATATTATCCAAAGCGTGGGTAAAAAGAGACGCTAGATTAGTATGGCGCGTTTCAAGTTTCTTTAACGTGTCACTTCGATTACCATGCTTATGTCGCGTCACAAGTGTCTCTAACGCGTCGTTCTGATTCCCTAAGCATGGTTAGGTTATATTACGCAAAGTGTGCGTGAAAAGTATCAATAGATTAGTATGTCGTGTCTGAAGTCTCTATAACTCGTCGTTTCGATTACCTAAGCATGGTTAGGTTATTTTATGCAAAGTGTGCGTGAAAACTGACGCTAGATTAGTATGCCGCGTCTCAAGTCCCTTTAGCGCGTCGTTCCGATTGCTAAAGCACGGTTATGTTTTACTACGCCAAGTGCGCATTAAAAGTGTCGCTAGATTAGTATGTCGCGTAACAAGTGTCTCTAACGCGTTGTTATGATTACCTAAGCATGGTTTATTTATATTACGCAAAGTATGCGTAAAGAGTGATGCTAGATTAGTATGGCGCGTCTCAAGTCTTTTCAATGCATCGTTTCGATTACCATGCTTATGTCACGTTACAAGTCTCAAGTCTCTTTAACGCGTGTTTCGATTACCAAAGTATGGTCATGTTATATTACGCAAAATATGCCTGAAAAGTGACGCTAGAACAGTATGTCGCGTCTCAAGTCTCTTTAACACGTTGTTCCGATTACCTAAGCATAGTTAGGTTATAATACGCAAAGCGTGGGTAACAAGTGACGGAAGATTAGCATGGCACGTTTCAAGTCTCTTTAACACGTTGTTTCGATTACCATTGTCGCGTCTCAAGTTTCTCTAACGCGTCGTTCTGATTACCTAAGCATAGTTAGGTTATAATACATAAAGCGTGCGTAAAAAGTGACGCTAGATTAGTTTGGCACGTTTCAAGTCTCTTTAACGAGTCATTTCGATTATCATTGTCCCGTCACAAGTTTCTCTATCGCGTCGTTCTGATTACATAAGGATGCTAGGTTATTTTACGCAAAGTGTGCGTGAAAAATAACGCTATATTAGTATGTCGCGTCTCATGTCTCTTTAACGCGTCGTTCCGATTACCTAAGCATGGTTAGGTTATATTATGCAAAGTGTGGGTGAAAACTGGCGCTAGATTAGTATGTCTCTACTCAAGTCTCTTTAACACCTCGCTTTGATTTCCTAAGCATGGTTAGGTTATACTACGCAAAGTATGCGTAATGAGTGATGCTTGATTAGTATGGCGCGTCTCAAGTCTCTTTAATGCATCGTTTCGAGAACCATGCTTATGTCACGTTACAAGTCTCAAGTCTCTTTAACGCGTGTTCCGATTACCAAAGCATGGTCATGTTATATTACGCAAAATGTGTCTGAAAAGTGACGCTAGAACAGTATGTCACGTCTCAACTCTCTTTAACGCGTTGTTCCGATTACCTAAGCATAGTTAGGTTATAATACGCAAAGCGTGGGTTAAAAGTGACGATAGATTAGCATGACACGTTTCAATTCTCTTAAACGCGTCGTTTCGATTACCATTGTCGCGTCACAAATTTCTCTAACGCGTCGTTCTGATTACCTAAGCATAGTTAGGTTATAATACGCAAAGCGTGCGTAAAAAGTGACGCTAGATTAGTATGGCACGTTTCAAGTCTCTTTAACGCGTCGTTTCGATTACCATTGTCGCGTCACAAGTTTCTCTAACGCGTCGTTCTGATTACATAAGCATGCTAGGTTATTTTACGCAAAGTGTGCGTGAAAAATGATGCTAGTTAATGTATGTCGCGTCTCAAGTCTCTTTAACGCGTCATTCCGATTACCTAAGTATTGCTAGGTTATATTATTCAAAGTGTGCGTGAAAACTGGCGCTGGATTAGTATGTCGCTACTCAAGTCTCTTTAACGCATCGTTCCAATTTCCTAAGCATGGCTAGGTTATATTATGCAAAGTCTGTGTAAAAAGTGATGCTAGATTAGTTTGGCGCGTCTCAAGTCTCTTTAACGCGTCATTTCGATT
This sequence comes from Mercurialis annua, assembly GCF_937616625.2. NCBI lineage: Eukaryota > Viridiplantae > Streptophyta > Magnoliopsida > Malpighiales > Euphorbiaceae > Mercurialis > Mercurialis annua. Next base: position 44,555,299 of record NC_065572.1, read on the forward strand.
ACCATGCATATGTCGCGTCACAAGTCTCTTTAACGCGTCGTTGCGATTACCTAAGCATGTTTGATTTATATTACGCAAAGTGTGCGTCAAAATTGACGCTAGATTAGTATGTCGCGTCACAAGTCTATCTAACGCGTCGTTCCAATTACATAAGTATTGTTAGGTTATATTATGCAAAGTGTGCGTGAAAAGTGACGCTAGATTAGTATGTTGCGTCTCAAGTCTCTTCAATGCTTCGTTCCGATTACCTAAGCATGGTTAGGTTATAATACGCAAAGTGTGCGTGAAAAGTGACAATAGATTAGTATATCGCGTCTCAACTCTCATTAACGCGTCGTTCCGATTACCTACGCGTGGTTAGGTTATGTTACGCAAAGTTTGCGTGAAAAGTTATGCTAGATTAGTATGTCGTGTCTCAAGTCCCTTTAACGCGTGTTCCAATCGCTTAAGCATGGTTAGGTTATATTACGCAAAGTGTGCATTAAAAGTGACGCTAGAATAGTATGTTGCGTCTCAAGTCTCTTTAACGCATCGTTTCGATTACCAAAGCATGGTTATATTATGAATGCCAAATGCGCGTTAAAAGTGTCGCTAGATTAGTATATCGCAACACAACTCTCTTTAACGCGTGGTTACGATTACCTAACCATGGTTAAGTTATATTGCGCAAAGTGTGCGTAAAAAAGTGACGATTGATTAGTATGGCGCGTCTCAAGTCTCTTTAACGCATCGTTTTAATTACCATGCTTATATGTCACGTTATAAGTCTCTCTAACACGTTGTTCCAATTACCAAAGCATGGTTAGGTTATATTACATAAAGTGTGCGTGAAAAGTGACAATAGATTAGTATGTCGCGTCGCAAGTCTCTTTAACGTGTCGTTCTAATTACCTAAGCATGGTTAGGTTATTTTGCGCAAAGTGTGCATGAAAAATAACGTTTGATTAGTATGGCGCGTCCTAAAACTCTCCTTAACGCGTCATTCCGATTGCCTAAGCATGGTTAGGTTATTTTAGGCAAAGTGTGCGTGAAAAGTTACGCTAGATTAGTATGTCGTGTCTCAAGTCTCTTTAACGTGTCGTTCCGATTATCTATGCATGTTAGGTTATATTGCGCAAAGTGTGCGTCAAAAGTGACGCTAGATTAGTATGTCAAGTCTCAAGTCTCTTTAACACGTGTTCCGATAACCTAAGCATGGTTAGGTTATATAACGCAAGATTAGTATGTCGCGTCACAAGTCTCTCTAACGCGTCGTTCCGATTACCTAAGCATGTTTAGGTTATATTACGCAAAGTGTGCGTGAAAAGTAAAAATAGATTAGTATGTCGTATCTAAAGTCTCTTTAACGCGCCGTTCCGATTATCTAAGCATGGTTAGGTTATATATTACGCAATGACTGCGTGAAAAGTGACGCTAGATTAGTATGTCGCGTCTCAAGTCTCTTTAAATCGTCGTTCCGATTACCCAAGAATTGTTAGGTTATATAGTACGCAAAGTTTGCTAGAAATGTAATGCTAGATTAGATTGTCGCGTCTCAAGTGTCTTTAATGCGTCGTTCCGACTACCTAAGCATGGTTAGGTTATATTACGCAAAGTGTGCGTAAAAAGAGACGCTAGATTAGATTGGCGTTTCTTAAGTCTCTCTAACGCGTCGTTCTGATTACCTAAGCATGTTTATGTTATATTTTGCAAAGTCTGCGTGAAAAGTGACGCTAGATTAGTATGTTTTGTCTCAAGTCTCTTTAACACGTCGTTTCGTATACCATGATTATCTCGCGTCACAATTCTCTTTAACTCGTCGTTCCGATTGCCTAAGCATGGTTAGGTTTTATTACGCAAGGTGTGCGTGAAAAGTGATGCTATATTAGTATGTCGCGTCTTAAGTCTCTCTAACACGTCGTTCCGATTACTTAATCAAGGTTAGGTTATAGTACACAAAATGTGCGTCAAAAGTAACAATAGATTAGTATGTCGTGTCTCAAGTCTCTTTAACGCATCGTTCGAATTACCTGAGCTTGGTTAGGTTATATTACGCAAAGTGTGCGTGAAAAAGTGACAATAAATTAGTATGTCGCGTGTCAAGTCTATCTAACGCGTCGTTCAAATTACCTAAGCATTGTTAGGTTATATTACGCAAAGTGGGTGTGAAAAGTGACGCTAGATAAGTATGTCGCGTCACAAGTCTCTTTAACGTGTCGTTTCGATTACCTAAGCATGATTAGGTTATATTACGCAAAGTGTGTGTAAAAAGTGACGTTAGATTAGTGTGGCGCGTCTCAAGTCTCTTTAATAAATCGTTTCGATTACCATGCTTATTCGCGTCAAAAGTCTCTCTAACGCGTCGTCCGGATTACATAAGCATGGTTAGGTTATAGTACGCAAAATATGCATGAAAAGTAACAATTTATTAGTATGTCGCGTCTCAAGTCTCTTTAACGCGTCCTTCCGATTACCTAAGCATGGTTAAGTTATATTACGCAAAGTGTGCGTGAAAAGTGACAATCGATTACTATGTTGCGTATCAAGTCTAATTAATGCGTCGTTCCGATTACCAAAGCATGGTTAGGTTATATTACGCAAAGTATGCATAAAAAGTGACGCTAGATCAGTATGTCGCGTCTCAATTCTTTTTAACGCGTTGTTCCGATAACCTAAGCATGGTTAGGTTATATAACGCAAAGTGTGCATGAAAAGTGACGCTAAATTAGTATGTCGCGTCTCAAGTATCTTTAAAACGTCGTTCCGATTACCTAAGCATGGTTAGGTTATATTACGTAATGTGTGCGTAAAAGTGACGCTAAATTAGTATGGTGCGTCTCAAGTCTATTTAACGCGTCGTTTTGATTACCATGTTTATGTCGCTTCACAAGTCTCTCTAACGCGTCGTTCTGATTACCTAAGCATGGTTTGGTTATATTACGCAAAGTGTGCGTTAAACGTGATACTAGATTAGTATGTCGCTTCTCAATTCTCTTTAACGCGTTGTTCTGATTACCTAAGGGTTAGGTTATATTAGGAAAAGCGTGCGTGAAAAGTGACGATAGATTAGTATGTCGCATCTCAAGTCTGTTTAACGCGTCGTTCCGATTACCTCTAAGCATGGTTAGGATATATTACGCAAAGTGTGTCTGAAAAGTGACGCTAGATAGGTATGTCGCATCACATGTCTCTTTAACGTGTAGTTTCGATTACCTAAGCATGGTTAGGTTATATATTACGCAAAGAGTGCGTAAAAAGTGACGCTAGATTAGTATGGAGCGTCTCAAGTCTCTTTAACGCGTCGTTTCGATTACCATGCTTATGTCGCGTCACAAGTCTCTCTAACGCGTCGTTCCGATTACCTAGCATGGTTAGGTTATGTTATGCAAAGTGTGCGTGAAAAGTAACAATAAATTAGTATGTCGCATCTCAATTCTTTAACGCGTCGTTCCGATTATCTAAGCATGGTTAGGTTATATTACAAAAAGACTGCGTGAAAAGTGATGCTAGATTAGTATGTCGCATCTCATGTCTGTTTTACGCTTTGTTCCGATTACCCAAGAATGGTTAAGTTATAGTACGCAAAGTTTGTTAGAAACGTAACGCCAGATTAGTATGTTGCGTCTCAAGTGTCTTTAACGTGTCGTTCTGATTACCTAAGAATGGTTAGGTTGTATTACAAAAAGACTGCGTGAAAAGTGACGCTAGATTAGTATGTCGCATCTCATGTCTGTTTTACGCTTCGTTCAGATTACCCAAGAATGGTTAAGTTATAGTACGCAAAGTTTGTTAGAAACGTAACGTTAGATTAGTATGTCGCGTCTCAAGTCTCTTTAACGTGTCGTTCTGATTACCTAAGCATGGTTAGGTTGTATTACACAAAGTGTGCGTAAAAAGTGACGCTAGATTAGATTGGCGTTTCTTAAGTCTATATAACGCGTCGTTCTGATTACCTAGGCCTGTTCAGGTTATATTATACAAAGTCTGCGTGAAAAGTGACGCTAGATTAGAATGTTTCGTCTCAAGTCTCTTGAACGCGTCGATTACCATGCTTATCTCGCATCACAATTCTCTTTAACGCGTCGTTCCGATTACTTAAGCAAGGTTAGGTTTTATTACGCAAGGTGTCTGTGAAAAGTGACGCTAGATTAGTATGTCGCATCTCAAGGCTCTTTAACGCGTTGATCCGATTACCTAAGCATGGTTAGCTAATATTACACAAAGTGTGCGTGAAAAATGACAAAAGATTAGTATGTCACGTTTTAAGTCTTTCTAACACGTCTTTCCGATTACTTAAGCATGGTTAGGTTATAGTATGCAAATAATGCGTGAAAAGTAACAATAGATTAGTATGTCGTGTCTTAAGTCTCTTCAATGCATTGTTCCGATTACCTAAGCATGGTCAGGTTATGTTACGCAAAGAGTGCGTAAAGAGTGACGCTAGATAAGTATGTCGATTCTGAAGTATGTTTAGCGCGTCTTTCTGTTTACCTAAGCATGGTTAGGTTATATTACGCAAAGAGTGCGTGAAAAGTTACGCTAGATTAGTTTGTCGTGTCTCAAGTCTATTCAATGCGTCGTTCCGATTACCTAAGCATGGTTAGGTTATATTACACAAAGTGTGCGTGAAAAGTGACGCTAGATAAGTATGTCGCGTCAAATGTCTCTTTAACGCGTCATTCCGATTAGCTAAGCACGGTTAGGTTATATTTAAGAAAAGTTTACGTAAAAAGTGACGCTAGATTAGTATGGCGCTTCTCAAGTCTATTTAACGCGTCGTTTCGATTACCATGCTTATGTCGCGTCACAATTCTCTCTAACGCGTGGTTCTGATTACCAAAGCATGTTTAGGTTATATTACACCAAGTGTGCATAAAAAGTGATATGTCGCGTCTCAATTCTCTTTAACGTGTCAATCCGATTACCTAAGAATGGTTAGGTTATATTACGCCAATGTGTGCGTGAAAACTGCTGCTAGGTTAGTATGTCGCGTCTCAAGTCTCTTTAATGCGTCGTTCCGATTACCAAAGCATGGTTAGGCTATATTACGCAAAATATGATTGAAAAGTGACGCTAGATTAGTATGTCGCGTCTCATGTCTCTTTAACTCGTTGTTCCGATTACTTGAGCATGGTTAAGTCATATTACGCAAAGTGTGCTTGAAAAGTGACGCTAGATTATTATGTCGCGTCTCAAGTCTCTTTAATTCGTCGTTCCGATTACCTAAGCATGGTTACGTTAAATTACGCAAATTCTGCATAAAAAGTGACGCTAGATTAGTATGACGCGTCTCACGTCTTTTTGACGCGTCGTTTCGATTACCATGCTTAACTCATGTCACAAGTCTCTCTAACGCGTCGTTCCGATTACCTAAGAAGGTTAGGTTATATTATGCAAAGTGTGCATGAAAAGTGACGCTAGATTAGTATGTCGCGTCGCAAGTCTCAGTAACGCTTTGTTCCGATTACCTAAGCATGATTAAGTCATATTACACAGAGTGTGTGCGAAAAGTGACGCTAGATTAGCATGTCGCATCTCAAGTCTCTTTAACGTCGTCGTTTCGATTACCATGCTTATGTCGCGTCAGAAGTCTCTCTAACGCGTCGTTCCGATAATAAATTAGTATGTTGCGTCTCAAGTCTCTTTAACGCGTCGTTCCGATTACCTAAGCATGGTTAGGCTGTATTATGAAAGAGTGCGTGAATAATGACACTAGATTAGGATGTCGTGTCTCAAGTCTCTTTAACGCGTTGTTCCGAATACTTAAGCATGGTTAGGTTATATTACGCAAAGGGTGCGTCAAATCTGAAAATAGATTAGTATGTCGAGTCTCAAGTCTCTTTAACGCGTCGTTCCCATTACCTAAGAAAAGTTAGGTTATTTTACACAAAGTGTGCGTGAAAAATGACACTAGATTAATATGTTGCGTCATAAATCTCTTTAACGCGTCGTTCCGATTACCTAAGTATGGTTAGGTTATTTTACACAAAGTGTGCTGGAAAAGTGACTCTAGATTAGTATGTTGCATCTTAAGTCTCTTTAACGCGTCGTTACGACTATCTAAGCATGGTTAGTTTATTTTACGCAAATTGTGCGTGAAAAGTGACGCTAGATTACTATGTCGCGTCTCAAGTCTCTTTAACTCGTCGTTCCGATTACCTAAGCATGGTTAGGTTATAGTACGCAAAGTGTGCGTGAAAAGGATTAATAGATTCGTATGTCGCGTCCCAAGTCTCTTTAACGCGTCGTTCCGATTACCTAAGCATGGTTAGGTTATATTACGCAAAGTGTGCGTGAAAAGTGACGCTAGATTAGTATGTCGCGTCTCAAGTCTCTTTAACGCGTCGTTCTGATTACCTAAGCATGGTTAGGTTATATTACGCAAAGAGTGCGCGAATTGGGACGCTAGATTAGTATGTCGCGTCTCAAGTCTCTTTAACGCGTTGTTCCGATTATTTAAGCATGGTTAGGTTATATTGTGCAAAGTGTGAGTGAAAAGTGAAAATAGATTAGTATGTCGCGTCTCAAGCCTCTTTAACGCGTCGTTCCGATTACCTAAGCATGGTTAGGTTATATTACGCAAAGAGTGCGTGAATAGTGTCACGCTAGATTAGTCTGTCGCGTCTCAATTCTCTTTAACGCGTTGTTCCGATTATTTAAGCATGGTTAGGGTATATTACTCTAAGTGTTCGTAAAAAGTGACTCTAGATTAGTATAGCTCGTTTCAAGTCTCTTTAACGCGTCGTTTCGACTACCATGCTTATGTCGCTTAACAAGTGTCTCTAACGCATCGTTCTGATTACCTAAGCAAAGTGTGCGTGAAAAGTGACAATAAATTAGTATGTCGTGCCTCAAGTCTCTTTAACACGTCGTTCCGATTACTTAAGCATGGATATGTTATATTACACCAAGTGCGCGTTAAAAGTGTCGCTAGATTAGTTTGTCGGTCTCAAGTCTCTTTAACGCGTCGTTTCGATTACCATGCTTATGTTACGTTACAAGTCTCTCTAACATGTCGTTCTGATTACCTAAGCATTGTTAGGTTATATTACGCAAAGTGCGCTTGAAAAGTGACAATAGATTAGTATGTCGCGTCTTAAGTCCCTTTAACGTGTCGTCACGATTATCTAAGCATGGTTAGGTTATTTTACGCAAATTGTGCGTGAAAAGTGACGCTAGATTAGTTTGTCGCGTCTCAAGTCACTTTAACGCATCATTCTGATTACCTAAGCATGGTTAGGTTATATTGAGCAATGTGTGCATGAAAACTGTCGCTAGGTTAGTATGTCGCGTCTCAAGTCTATTTAACGCGTCGTTCCTATTACCTAAGCATGGTTATGTTATATTACGCAAAGTGTGGGTGAAAAGTGACGCTAGATTAGTATGTCGCGTCTCAAGTGCACGTTCGTGCACCATGAAGAGTGCACGTTCGTGCACCCGTGGTGCACGGTCGTGCACCACGTGCACAGCCCCGGAAATGCAATTTCCGGGGTTTTCAACCATCCCGACGTGCTTCTAACACTTCCCTAGTCAAAACCCGTTTCTCTGTTTTCATTAAAATGCGATAATAACTTCCAAAACGTCGAATTCAAACCAATACACCATAAAACTCAAAACAACCATTTATTATCGATTTTTAATTTAAACTTTCTCAAAAATTACCTTGAAAAAAGGTTTAGGATCGATAGGGCTCTCGATTCTGAAGAGATTGCCGCGAAAATCACGCGAATAGGACGTCGAACGGAGAAACGGCGGCGAAACGACGATATCGAACGAATTTCTCTCGCTCTCTCTGGAACTCTCTCTGCTCTTCTTCTTTCATATTTCTCTTTATATATATCTTGGCTAAAGTGCCACTTTGATCCTTGTTCTTTTTGTTTATTATCATTTATCTTTTAAACTTTTCAATCGTACGATTTAGTCCATAGCTAAACTGTTAACTTCTTTTATTATGACTTATACGTATTATTTATGTCCAATAATTAATACGGAACTCGATATTAATACTTTCCCGTCAAAATCTAAAATTTTTGCTTTCGACACAAAGTGGCTAAATTACCACTTTGGTCCCTGTACCTTATTTTGGACTTTTTTTGACATTTTTCCTTTTAATTCCAATTCTAACTTCAGAATTGGAATATATTATTAAATTCTTCGCTATTATCTTTTCCAAAATCGACCTACTAAAACTTATTTATCTTTATTTTATCGGAAAACTTTCCGATAACGCCTCTCGGGCGAGTCCAAACTGGACACGTGGTCCAATTAGCTAATTACTTATTTTGGGGTATTACATTATCCCCCTGTTATAAAAATTCGTCCTCGAATTTTCATAAATCTTGTTGGGATCTTACTTTTCCTTGACGTCCATTAATACGTTTTAATCGCAGCTTTTCCTTTTACTTAACTCTTAGTTTTCCATGCACAACTATAACTTCATACTTGTTGCTAATCGATTGTCTATTCAACTCTTGATAGTTGCTTGCCGTTACGTCGTTGAGAATTCTCTTACTGGTACCTTCGTCTCATCTGTTATCTTTTTCCGAGATAGAATGGTTCTTGGACGTATTCTTGATGTCATAGTCCTTACATCATTGCCACCTAGTTGTCACTAATCATAATCTAATGTTTTCTCGTTTCATCATTTCATTCTTAGTAGCCATAGGGTTGCTCCTCGTCTCCTTTATACGTGAATGGTCACGACGTGCCATTTTCATCTTAATGACGTACTTACTTTATGCGTATTTCTATGAATATTTTCTCTCGTAATTATAACCTGCAGTTATGATCTTTACTATCGTCTGTAATTATCACTTTCCTTTCTTAACTGGTTCTTGTCATTTCTCACTCCTTTCTATCATTGTCTGAAAAGTGTGCGTGAAAAGTGACGCCAGATTAGTATGTCCAGTCTCAAGTCTCTTTAACGCGTCGTTCCGATTACCTAAGCATGGTTAGGTTATATTACGCAAAGTGTGCGTAAAAAGTGACGCTAGATTAGTTTTTTTTCGTCTCAAGTCTCTTTAACGCGTAGCTTCGATTACTATACTTATCTCGCGTCATAAGTTTCTTTAACGCGTCGTTCCGATTACCTAAGCATGGTTATGTTATATTACGCAAAGAGTGCGTGAATAGTGACGCTATATTAGTATGTCGCGTCTCAAGTCTCTCTTACGCGTCGTTCCAATTTCCTAAGCATGGTTAGGTTATATTATGCAAAGTGTGCGTGAAAAGTGACGCTAGATTAGTATGTCCAGTCTCAAGTCTCTCTAACGCGTCGTTCCGATTTCCCAAGCATGGTTATGTTATATTACGCAACGCGTGCGTAAAAAGTGAAGCTTGATTAGTTTGTTGCGTCTCGAGTCTCTTTTACGCGTCGTTTCGATTACCATACTTATCTCGCGTCACAAGTCTCTATAACGCGTCGTTCCGATTAACTAAGCATGGTTTGGTTATATTACGCAAACAGTGCGTGAAAACTGACGTCAAATTAGTATGTCTCGTCTCAAGTCTCTCTAACGCGTCGTTCCAATTTCCTAAGCATGGTTAGGTTATGTTACGCAAAGTGTACGTGAAAAGTGACGCTAGATTAGTATGTCCAGTCTCAAGTCTCTTTAACACGTCGTTCCGATTACCTAAGCATGGTTAGGTTATATTACGCAAAGTGTGCATAAAAAGTGACGCTAGATTAGTTTGTTTCGTCTCAAGTCTCTTTAACGCGTAGTTTCGATTACTATACTTATCTCGCGTCACAAGTTTCTTTAACGCGTTGTTCCGATTATCTAAGCATGATTAGATAATACGCAAAGTTTGCGTGAAAAGTGACGCTAGATTAGTATGTCGCTTCTCAAGTCTCTTCAACACGTCGTTTCGATTACCATGCTTATATCGCGTCATAAGTCTCTCTAACGCGTCGTTTCGATTACCTAAGCATGGTTTGGTTATAGTACGCAAAGTGTGCGTAAAAAGGATCAATAGATAAGTATGTCGTGTCTCAAGTCTCTTTAACGCGTCATTCCTATTACCTAAGAATGGTTAGGTTATATTACGCAAAGTGTGCTTGAAAAGTGACGCTAGATTAGTATGTCCAGTCTCTCCAATCTCTTTAACGCGTCGTTCCGATTACCTAAGCATGGTTAGGTTATATTACGCAAAGTGTGCGTGAAAAGTGACACTAGATTAGTATGTTTCATCTTAAGTCTCTTTAACGCGTCGTTTCGATTACCATACTTATCTCGCGTAACAAGTCTCGTCCTTCAGATTACCTAAGCATGGTTAGGTTATATTACGCAAAGTGTGCTTGAAAAGTGACGTTAAATTAGTATGTCGCGTCTCAAGTCTTTCTAACGCGTCGTTCCGATTTCCTAAGCATGGTTAGGTTATATTACGCAAAGAGACTTGATACGAAACATACTAATCTAGTGTTACTTTTTACGCACACTTTGCGTAATATAACCTAACCATGCTTAGGTAATCGGAACGACGCGTGAAAGAGATTGGAGACTTGACATACTAATCTAGCGTCACTTTTCAAGCACACTTTGCGTAATATAACCAAACCATTCTTAGGTAATAGAAACGACGCGTTAAAGAGACTTGAGACGCGACATACTTACCTATTGATCCTTTTTACGAACACTTTGCGTACTATAACCTAACCATGCTTAGGTAATCGGAACGACGCGTTAGAGAGACTTGTGACGCGACATAAGCATGGTAATCGAAACGACGCGTTCCAGAGACTTGAGAAGCGACATACTAATCTAGCGTCACTTTTCACGCAAACTTTGCGTAGTATAACCTAATCATGCTTAGGTAATCGGAACAATGCATTAAAGAGCCTTGATACGTGACATGCTAATCTAGCGTCACTTTTCATGCCCACCTTGCGTAATATAACCTAATCATGCTTAGGTAATAGGAACGACGCGTTAAAGAGACATGAGACTCAATATACTAATCTATTGATCATTTCTACGCACACTTCGCGTACTATATCCTAACCGTGCTTAGGTAATCAGAACGACTTGTTAAAGAGCCTTGACACGCGACATTCTAATCTAGCGTCACTTTCCATGCAAACTTTGCTTTTTATAACCTAACTATTTCTTAGGTAATTGGAATGACGCATTAAAGAGCCTTGAGACGTGACATACTAATCTAGCGTTACTTTTGACGCACACCTTGCGTAATATAACCTAACCATGCTTAGGTATAAGGAACGACGCGTTAAATAGACTTTTGACGCGACATACTAATCTAGTGTCACTTTTCACGCACGCTTTGCCTAATATAACCTCTAACCATTCTTAGATAATCGGAATAACGCGATAAAGAGAATTGAGACGCGACATACTAATCTAGCGTCACTTTCGACGCAAACTATGTGTAATATAACCTAACCATGCTTAAGTAATTGGATCAACGCGTTAAATAGACTTGAGACGCTACATACTAATCTATTGTCATTTTCTACGCACACTTTGCGTAATATAACCTAACCATGCTTAGGTAATCAGAACGACACGTTCGAGAGACTTGTGACGCGACATAAGAATGGTAATCGAAACGACGCGTTAAAGAGACTTGAGACGTGCAATATTAATCTAGTGTCACTTTTTACGCACGCGTTGCGTAATATAACATAACTATGCTTATGAAATCGGAACGACGCGTTAGAGAGACTTGAGACGCGACATACTAATCTAGTGTCACTTTTCACGCACGCTTTGCATAATATAACCTAACCATGCTTAGCTAATTGGAACGACGCGTTAGAGAGACTTAAGACGCGACATACTAATATAGCGTCACTATTCACGCAATCTTTGCGTAATATAGCCTAACCATGCTTAGGTAATGCTCCTGGCCAAGACTAAGAAGCCTGTGTTCGGCGAAGGTGAGGATGAACCTAAGCGCCCAAGAGAAACTCTTTAAGAGAGGAAGAAAAAAAAGTAGTCCTTCCGGAATGAGAAAGTACGAAAAATCTTCAATGCTCAGAACGACGCGTTAAAGAGACTTGTGACGCGAGATAAGTATAGTAATCGAAACTACGCGTTAAAGAGACTTGAGACGAAAAAAACTAATCTAGCGTCACTTTTTACGCTCACTTTGCGTAATATAACCTAACCATGCATAGGTAATCGGAACGACGCGTTAAAGAGACTGGACATACTAATCTATCGTCACTTTTCACGCACACCTTGCGTAAAATTACCTAACCATTGTTAGGAAATTGGACAACGCGTTAGAGAGACTTGAGACAAGACATACTAATTTAACGTTACTTTTCACGCACTGTTTGCGTAATATAACCTAACCATGCTTAGGTAATCGAAAAGACGCGATAAAGAGACTTGTGACGCAAGATAAGTATGGTAATCGGAACCACGCGTTAAAGAGACTTGTGACGCGAGATAAATATGGTACTCGCAACGACTTGTAAAAAAGACTTGAGACTAAACAAACTAATCTAGTGTTACTTTTTAGGCACACTTTGCGTAATATAACCTAACCATGCTTAGGTAATCAGAACGACGCGTTAAAGAGACTTGAGACTAGACATACTAATCTAGCGTCACTTTTCACGCACACTTTGCGTAATATAACCTAACCATGCTTAGGAAATCGGAACGACGCGTTAGAGAGACTTGTGACGCGACATAAGCATGATAATCGAAACGACGCGTTCAAGAGACTTGAGACGCGCAATATTAATCTAGCGTCACTTTTTACGCACACTTTGCCTAATATAACATAACCATGCTTAGGAAATCGGAACGACGCGTATGGGGACTTGAGACGCGACATACTAATCTAGCGTCACTTCCCACGCACACTATGCGTAATATAAACTAACCATGCTAAGGTAATCGGAACAACGCGTTAGACGCGACATACTAATCTATTGTCATTTTTCACGTACACTCTGCGCAATATACCCTAACCATGCTTATGTAATTGGAACGACGCGTTAAATAGACTTGAGACGCTACATACTAATCTATTGTCATTTTCTACGCACACTTTGCGTAATATAACCTAACCATGCTTAGGTAATCAGAACGACATGTTCGAGAGACTTGTGACGCGACATAAGCATGGTAATCGAAACGACGCGTTAAAGAGACTTGAGACGTGCAATATTAATCTAGCGTCACTTTTTTACGCACGCGTTGCGTAATATAACGTAACTATGCTTAGGAAATCGAAACGACGCGTTAGATAGACTTGAGACGCGACATACTAATCTAGTGTCACTTTTCACGCACGCTTTGCGTAATATAACCTAACCATGCTTAGGTAATCAGAAGGACGCGTTAAAGAGACTTGTGACGCGAGATAAGTATAGTAATCGAAACTACGCGTTAAAGAGACTTGAGACGAAACAAACTAATCTAGCGTCACTTTTTACGCTCACTTTGCGTAATATAAGCTAACCATGCATAGGTAATCGGAACGACGCGTTAAAGAGGCTGGACATACTAATCTAGCGTCACTTTTCACGCACACTTTGCATAAAATAACCTAACCATTGTTAGGAAATTGGACAACGCGTTAGAGAGACTTGAGACGAGACATACTAATTTAACGGTACTTTTCACGCATTGTTTGCGTAATATAACCTAACTATGCTTAGGTAATCGGAACGACGCGATAAAGAGACTTGTGACGCGAGATAAGTATGGTAATCGGAACGATGCGTTAAAAGACTTGTGGCGCGAGATAAGTATGGTACTCGCAACGACTTGTAAAAGAGACTTGAGACGAAACAAACTAATCTAGCGTCACTTTTTAAGCACACTTTGCGTAATATAACCTAACCATGCTTAGGTAGTCGGAAAGAGGCGATAAAGAGACCTGAGACTGGACATACTAATCTAGCGTCGCTTTTCACGCACACTTTGAATAATATAACCTAACCATGCTTAAGTAATTGGAACGGCGCGTTAAATAGACTTGAGACGCTACATACTAATCTATTGTCATTTTCTACGCACACTTTGCATAATATAACCTAACCATGCTTAGGTAATCAGAACGACACGTTCGAGAGACTTGTGACGCGACATAAGAATGGTAATCGAAACGACGCGTTAAAGAGACTTGAGACGTGCAATATTAATCTAGTGTCACTTTTTACGCACGCGTTGCGTAATATAACATAACTATGCTTATGAAATCGGAACGACGCGTTAGAGAGACTTGAAAGCGACATACTAATCTAGTGTCACTTTTCACGCACGCTTTGCATAATATAACCTAACCATGCTTAGCTAATTGGAACGACGCGTTAGAGAGACTTAAGACGCGACATACTAATATAGCGTCACTATTCACGCACTCTTTGCGTAATATAACCTAACCATGCTTAGGTAATGCTCCTGGCCAAGACTAAGAAGCCTGTGTTCGGCGAAGGTGAGGATGAACCTAAGCGCCCAAGAGAAACTCTTTAAGAGAGGAAGAAAAAAAGTAGTCCTTCCGGAATGAGAAAGTACGAAAAATCTTCAATGCTCAGAACGACGCGTTAAAGAGACTTGTGACGCGAGATAAGTATAGTAATCGAAACTACGCGTTAAAGAGACTTGAGACGAAACAAACTAATCTAGCGTCACTTTTTACGCTCACTTTGCGTAATATAAGCTAACCATGCATAGTTAATCAGAACGACGCGTTAAAGAGGCTGGACATACTAATCTAGCGTCACTTTTCACGCACACTTTGCATAAAATAACCTAACCATTGTTAGGAAATTGGACAACGCGTTAGAGAGACTTGAGACGAGACATACTAATTTAACGGTACTTTTCACGCATTGTTTGCGTAATATAACCTAACTATGCTTAGGTAATCGGAACGACGCGATAAAGAGACTTGTGACGCGAGATAAGTATGGTAATCGGAACGACGCGTTAAAGAGACTTGTGACGCGAGATAAGTATGGTACTCGCAACGACTTGTAAAAGAGACTTGAGACGAAACAAACTAATCTAGCGTCACTTTTTAAGCACACTTTGCGTAATATAACCTAACCATGCTTAGGTAGTCGGAAAGAGGCGATAAAGAGACTTGAGACTGGACATACTAATCTAGCGTCGCTTTTCACGCACACTTTGAATAATATAACCTAACCATTCTTAGGTAATCGGAACAACACGTTAAAGAGAATTAGACGCAACATACTAATCTAGCGTAACTTTTCACGCACACTTCGCATAATATAACCTAACCATGCTTTGATAATCAGAACGACGCGTTAAATAGACTTAAGACGCAACATACTGATCTAGCGTCACATTTCACGTACACTTTCTGTAAAGTAACCTAACCATGCTCAGGTAATTGGTACAACGCGTTAAAGAGAATTGAGATGCGACATACTAATCTAGCGTCGCTTTCCATGCACTCTTGGCGTAATATAACCTAACCATGCTTAGGTAATCGGAATAAAGCGTTAAATAGACTTGAGACGCGACATACTAATGTTTGTTACTTTTTACGCACACTTTTCGTGAAGTAACCTAACCATCCTTAGGTAATCGGTACAATGCGTTAGAGAGACTTGAGACACGACATACTAATGTACCATCATTTTTCACGCACACTTTTCGTAAATAACCTAACCATGCTTAGATAATCGGAACGACGCGTTAAAGAGACTTCAGAGGCGACATACTAATATGGCGTCACTTTTCACGCAAACTTTGCGTACTATAACCTAACCATGCTTAGGAAATCGGAACGACGCATTAAAGAGACTTGAGTAGCGACACATTAATCTAGCATCACTTTTCACGCACACTTTGCGTAGGATAACCTAACCATGCTTACATAATCAGAAAGACGCGTTAAAGGACTTGAGATGCGACATACTAATCTAGCGTCCCTTTTCACGCACACTTCACGTAATATAACCTAACCATGCTAAGGTAGTCGGAATACGCATTAAAGAGACTTGAGACACGTCATATTAATCTAGCGTCACTTTTCACGCACACTTTGCGTAAAATAACCTAACCATGCCTAGGTAATCGGAACGACGCGTTAAAAAGACTTGAGATGCTACATACTAATACATTGTCACTTTTCACGCACACTTTGCGTAATATATAATCTAATCATGCTTAGGTAATCAGAACGACGCGTTAGAGATACTTGTGACGCAACATAAGCACAGTAATCGAAACGATGCGTTAAAGAGACTTGAAACGCGCCATACTAATCTAGCGTCACTTATTGCGCATGCTTAGGTAATCAGAACGACGCATCATAGAGACTTGAGTAGCGACATATTAATCTAGCGTAACGTTTCACGCACACTATGCGTAATATTATCTAACTATGCTTAGGTAATCGGAACGACGAGTTAATAAGCATGGTAATCAAAACGACGCGTTAAAGAGACTTGAGACGCAAGATACTAATAATCTAGCGTAACGTCTAAGTTCTCTTTCACGCACACTTTCCGTAAGCTAACCTAACCATCCTTAGTTAATCGGTACAACAAGTCAAAGAGAACTGAGACACAATATACTAATCCAGCGTCTCTTTTCGCGAACACTTTGCGTAATATAACTAACCATGCTTAGGTAATCGGAACGACGCGTTAAATAGACGTGAGACTCGACATACTAATTTATTGTTACTTTTCACGCACAGTTTGCGTAATATATAACCTAACCATGCTTAGGTAATCGGAAAGACGCGTTAGAGAGACTTGTGACACGACATAAGGATGGTAATCGAAACGACGAGTTAAAGAGACTTGAGACGCGACAAACTAATCTAGCGTCACTTTTCACGCACACGTTGTGTAATATAACCTAACCATGCTTAGGTAATCGGAACAACGCGTTAAAGATCCTTGAGACGCGACATACTAATCTAGCATAACTTTTCACGCACACCTTGCGTAATATAACCTATCCATGCTTATGTAATCAGAACGACACGTTGAAGAGATTTGAGACGCGACATACTAATCTAACATAACTTTTCACGCACACTTTGCGAAATATAACCTAACCATGCTTAAGTAATCGGAACGACGTGTTAAAGAGACTTGAGACGCGTAATACTAATCTAGCGTCACTTTTTACGCACACTTTGCGAAATATAACCTAACCATGCTTGGGAAATCAAAACGGAGCGTTAGAGAGACTTGAAATACGATATACTAATCTAACGTCACTTTTCACGCACACTCTGCGTAATATAACACAACCATGCTTAGGTAATCAAAACGATGCGTTAAAGAGACTTGTGACACAAGATAACCATGGTAATCGAAACGACGCGTTAAAGAGACTTGAGATGCGACATACTAATCTAGCGTCACTTTTCACTCACACTTTGTGTAAAATAACCAAACCATGCTTAGGAAATCGGGACGACGCGTTAAAGACACCTGAGACGCGGCATACTAATCTAGCGACACTTTTAACGCACACTTTGCGTAATAGTAACCTAACCATGCTTAGGTAATAGAAACGACGCGTTAGAGAGACTTGTGACGCGACATAAGCATGGTAATCGGAATGACGCGTTAAAGTGACTTGAGACGCGACATACTAATCTAGCGTCACTTTTCACGCACACTTTGCGTAATATAACCAAACCATGCTTAGTTGATCGGAACAACACGTTAAATAGAATTGAGACACGATATACTAATCTAGCGTCAGTTTTCAAGCAAACTTTGCGTACTATAACCTAATCATGGTTTGGTAATCGTAATGCCGCTTTTAATTGACTTAAGACGCGACATACTAATTAATTGTGACTTTTTACGCACACTTTGCGTAATATAACCTAACCATGCTTCGGAAATCGAAACGACGCGTTAGATAGACTTGAGGTAGGATATACTAATCTAGCTTCAATTTTCACGCACACTTTGCGTAATATAACCTAACCATGCTTAGGTAATCGTAACGACGCGTTAAAGAGACTTGGGACGCGAGATAAGCATGGTAATCGAAACGACGCGTTAAAGAGACTTGAGACGCGACATACTAATCTAGCGTCACATTTCACGCACACTTTGCATAATATAACCTAACCATTCTTAGGTAATTGGTACGACGCGTTAAATAGACGTAAGACGCGACATACTATTGTCATTTTTCACGCATACTTTCCGTAATGTAACCTAACCATGCTTAGGTAATAGAAACGACACATTACACAGACTGATGACGCGACATAAGCATGTTAATTGGAACGACGAGTTCAAGTGACTTGAGACGCGACAAACTAATCTAGTGTCACTTTTCACGCACACTTTGCGTAAAATAACCTAACCATGCTTGGGTAATCGGAACCACGCGTTAAAGAGAATTGAGACACTACATACTAATCTAGCGTCACTTTTCACGCACATTTTGAGTAAAATAACTTAATCATGCTTAGGTAATCGGAACAACGCGTTAAAGAGACTTGAGACGAGACATACTAATCTAGCATCTCTTTTCACGCACACTTTGTGTAATATAACCAACTATGCTTAGGTAATCGGAAAGACGCGTTAGAGAGACTTGTGACGCGACATAAGCATGGTAATCGAAACGACGCGTTAGAGAGACTTGAGACGCGCCATACTAATCTAGTCTCACGTTTTATGCACACTTTGCGTAATATAACCTAACCAAGCTTAGGTAATCGGAACGACGCGCTAAAGAGACTTGTGACTCAACATACTTATCTAGCGTCACTTTTCACGCATACTTTACGTAATATAACCTAATCATGGTTAGGTAATCAGAAGGATGCGTTAAACAGACTTGAGACGCAAAATATTAATCTAGCAATACTTGTCACGCATGCTTTGTGTCATATAACGTAACCATGCTTAGGTAATCGGAACGCCGCGTTAAATAGAATTGATACGCGACATACTAATCTATAGTCATTTTTCACGCACACTTTGCATAATATAACCTAACCATGCGTAGATAATCAGAACGACGCGTTAAAGAGACTTGAGACGCGACATATTAATCAATTGTTACTTTTCACGCTATAAGCTAGCCATGCTTAGGTAATGGGAACAACGCGTTAGAGAGACTTGAGACGCAAGATACAAATCTAGCGTCACTTTTCATGCAAACTTTGCATAATATAACTATGCTTAGTTAATCGGAACGACGCATTAAAGAGCCTTGAGACGAGACATACTAGTCTAGCGTCACTTTTCACGCACACCTTGCGTAATATAACCTAACCATGCTTAGGTAATCGGAGACGCGTTAAAGAAAGAGACTTGAGAAGAGACATACTAATATAGCGTTACTTTTCTCACACACTTTGCGTAATATAACCTAACTATTCTTGGGTAATCTGAACGACGCGTTAAAGAGACTTGAGACGCGACATACTAATCTAGCGTCACTTTTCACGCACTCATTGGGTAATATAACATAACCATGCTTAGGTAATCGGAACGACGTGTTAAAGAGACTTTAGACGCGACATACTAATCTAACATCATTTTTCACGCACACTTTGCATAATATAACCTAACCATGCTTAGGTAATCGGAACGACGTATTAGATAGACTTAACATGCGACAAACTAATCTATTGTCATTTTTCACACATACTTTGCGTAATATAACCAAACCATGTTTAAATAATATAACTTAACCATGCTTAGGTAATCAGAACGACGCGTTAAAGAGACTTGTGACTCGACATAAGCATGGTAATCGAAATGACCCGTTTAAAGAGACTTATGCGCCATATTAATCTAGCATCACTTTTTATGCACACTTTGCGTAATATAACCTACACATGCTGAGGAAATCAGAACGACGCGTTAGAGAGACTTGAGACGCGACATACTAGTCTAGCATCACTTTTCACACACACTTTGCCTAAATAACCTAACCATGCTTAGGAAATTGGACGACGCGTTAAAGAAACTTGAGATGACACATACTAATTTAACATCACTTTTCACGCACTGTTTGCGTAATATAACCTAACCATGCTTAGGTAATCGGAACGACGCGTTAAAGAGACTTGTGACGCGAGATAAGTATGGTAATCGGAACGACGCGTTAAAGAAACTTGTGACTCGAGATAAGTATGGTAATCGGAACGACGCGTTAAAGAGACTTGTGACGCGAGATAAGAATGGTAATCGGAACGACGTGTTAAAGAGACTTGTGACGCGAGATAAGTATGGTTATCGAAACGACTTGTAAAAGAGACATGAGACGAAACAAACTAATCTAGCGTCACTTTTTAAGCACACTTTGCGTAATATAACCTAACCATGCTTAGGTAATCGAAACGACGCGTTCAAGAGACTTGAGACGCGCAATATTAATCTAGCGTCACTTTTTACACACACTTTGCGTAATATAACATAACCATGCTTAGGCAATGGGAACGGCGTGCATGGAGGCTTGAGACGCGACATACTAATCTAGTGTCACTTTTCACGCACACTTTGCGTAATATAACATAGCCATGCTTAGTAAATCGGTACGACGCGTTAGAGAGACTTGAGACGCGACGTACTAATCAAACGTCACTTTTCACGCACACATTGCGTAATATAACCTAACCATGCTTAAGTAATCGGTACGACGCGTTAAAGAGACTTGTGACGCGAGATATGTATAGTAAGCGAAACGTCGCATTAAAGAGACTTGAGACGAAACATACTAATCTAGCATCACTTTTTACACACACTTTGCGTAATTGAACCTAACCATGCTTAGGTAATCGGAACAATGCTTTAAGGAGATTTGAGCCTGGACATACTAATCTAGCGTCACTTTTCACGCACACTTTGCGTAATGTAACCTAACCATGCTTATGTAATTGGAACAATGCGATAAAGATACTTGAGACGCGACATACTAATCAATTGATCCTTTTTACGCACACTTTGCGTACTATAGCCTAACCATAATTAAGTAATCGGAACGAAGCGTTAAAGAGCCTTGACACGCGACATACTAATCTAGCGTCACTTTTCACGCAAACTTTGCGCATTATAACCTAACCATGCTTAGGTAATCGGAACGACGCATTAAAGAGCCTTGAGACGCGACATGCTAATCTAGCGTCACTTTTCACGCAAACTGCGTAATATAACCTAACCATTCTTAGGTAATAGGAACGACGCGTTAAATAGACTTTAGACGCGACATACTAATCTAATGTCACTTTTCACGCACGCTTTGCATAATATACCCTAACCATGCTTAGATAATTGGAACAACGCGATAAAGAGAATTGAGATGCGACATACTAATCTAGCGTCACTTTTCACGCACAATTTGCGTAATATAACCTAACCATGCTAAGGTAATCGGAACAACGTGTTAGATAGACTTAAGACGCGATATACTAATCTATTGTCATTTTTCACGTACACTCTGCCTAATATAACCTAACCATGCTTAAGTAATTCGAACGATGCGTTAAATAGACTTGAGATGCGACAAACTAATCAATTGTCATTTTCAACGCACACTTTGTGTAATATAACCTAACCATGCTTAGGTAATCGGAACGACGTGTTCGAGAGACTTGTGACGCGACATAAGCATGGTAATCGAAACGACGCGTTAAAGAGATTTGAGACGCGCAATATTAATCTAGCGTAAGTTTATACGCACGCATTGTGTAATATAACATAACAATGCTTAGGATATCGGAACGACGCGTTAGAGAGACTTGAGACGCGACATACTAATCTAGTGTCACTTTTCACGGACACTTTGTGTAATATAACCTAACCATGCTTAGGAAATCGGAATGACGCGTTAGAGAGATTTGAGATGCGACATAATAATCTAAAGTCACTTTTCACAAACACTTTGCGTAATATAACCTAACCATGCTTAGGTAATCGGAACGACGCGTTAAAGAGACTTGTGACTCGAGATAAGTATTGTAATCGAAAAGACGCGTTACAGACACTTGAGACGCGACATACTAATCTAGCATCACTTTCCACGCGTTTGTGTAATATAACCTAACCATGCTTAGGTAATCGGAACGACACATTAAAGAGACTTGAGACTGGACGTACTAATCTAGCGTCACTTTTCACGCACACTTTGCGTAATATAACCTAACCATACTTAGGTAATCGGAACGACGCGTTAAAAAGAGTTGAGACGCGACATGCTAAACTATTGCTCCTTTCCACGCACACTTTGCGTACTATAACCTAACCATGCTTAGGTAATCGGAATGACGCGTTAGAGAGACTTGTGACGCGACATAAGCATGGTAATCGAAATGACGCGTTAAAGAGACTTGAGACGCCCAATATTAATCTAGCGTCACTTTTTACGCACGCGTTGCGTAATATAACATAACCATGCTTAGGAAATCGGAGCGACGCATTAGAGAGACTTGTGACGCGACATAAGCATGGTAATCGAAATGACGCGTTAAAGAGACTTGAGACGCCCAATATTAATCTAGCGTCACTTTTTACGCACGCGTTGCGTAATATAACATAACCATGCTTAGGAAATCGGAGCGACGCGTTAGAGAGACTTGAGAAGCGACATACTAATCTAGTGTAACTTTTCATGCACACTTTACGTATTATAACCTAACCATGCTTAGGAAATTGGAACGACGCGTTAGAGAGAATTGAGACGCGACATACTAATCTAACCTCACTTTTCACGCACACTTTGCGTAATATAACCTAACCATGCATAGGTAATCGGAACGACGCGTTAAAGAGACTTGTGACGCGAGATAAATATGGTGATCGAAACGACGCGATAAAAAGACTTGATACGAAACATACTAATCTAGTGTCACTTTTTACGCACACTTTGCGTAATATAACCTAACCATGCTTAGGTATTCGGAACGACGCGTGAAAGAGATTGGAGACTTGACATACTAATCTAGCGTCACTTTTCAAGCACACTTTGCGTCATATAACCTAACCATTCTTAGGTAATAGGAACGACGCGTTAAAGAGACTTGAGACGCGACATACTTATCTATTGATCCTTTTTACGCACACTTTGCGTACTATAACCTAACCATGATTTGGTAATCGGAACGACGCATTAATGAGACTTGAGACTGGACATACTAATCTAGCGTCACTTTTCACGCACACTTTGCGTAATATAACCTAACCATACTAAGGTAATCGGAACGACGCGTTAAAAAGACTTGAGACGCGATATACTAAACTATTGCTCCTTTCCACGCACACTTTGCGTACTATAACCTAACCATGCTTAGGTAATCGGAATGACGCGTTAAAGAGACTTGTGACGCGACATAAGCATGGTAATCGAAATGACGCGTTAAAAAGACTTGAGACACGCAATATTAATCTAGCGTCACTTTTTACGCATGCGCTGCGTAATATAACATAACCATGCTCAGTAAATCGGAATGACGCGTTAGAGAGACTTGAGACGCGACATACTAATGTAGTGTCACTTTTCACGCACACTTTACGTATTATAACCTAACCATGCTTAGGAAATTGGAACGACGCGTTAGAGAGAATTGAGACGCGACATACTAATCTAACCTCACTTTTCACGCACACTTTGCGTAATATAACCTAACCATGCATAGGTAATCGGAACGACGCATTAAAGAGACTTGTGACGCGATATAAGTATGGTGATCGAAACGACGCGATAAAGAGACTTGATACAAAACATACTAATCTAGTGTCACTTTTTACGCACACTTTGCGTAATATAACCTAACCATGCTTAGGTATTCGGAACGACGCGCGAAAGAGATTGGAGACTTGACATACTAATCTAGCGTCACTTTTCAAGCACACTTTGCGTAATATAACCTAACCGAATATAGGTAATAGGAACGACGCGTTAAAGAGACTTGAGACGCGACATACTTATCTATTGATCCTTTTTACGCACAATTTGCGTACTATAACCTAACCATGCTTAGGTAATCGGAACGACGCGTTAGAGAGACTTGTGACGCGACATAAGCATGGTAATCGAATCGACGCGTTAAAGAGACTTGAGAAGCGACATACTAATCTAGCGTCACTTTTCACGCAAACTTTGCGTAGTACAACCTAATCATGCTTGGGTAATCGGAACGACGCATTAAAGATCCTTGAGACGCGACATGCTAATCTAGCGTCACTTTTCACGCTCACCTTGCGTAATATAACCTAACCATGCTTAGGTAATAATAATGACGCGTTAAAGAGACTTAAGACACGATATACTAATCTATTGATCCTTTTTACGCACACTTTGCGTACTATATCCTAACTATTCTTAGGTAATCAGAACGACGCATTAAAGAGCCTTGATACGCGACATACTAATCTACCGTCACTTTCCACGCAAACTTTGCGTATTACGCATTAAAGAGCCTTGAGACGCGACATACTAATCTAGCGTCACTTTTCACGCACACCTTGCGTAATATAACCTAACCATGCTTAGGTATTAGGAAGGACATGTTAAATAGACTTTATATGCGACATACTAATCTAGTGTCACTTTTCACGCACGCTTTGCATAATATAACCTCTAACCATGCTTAGATAATACCAATGAGCTATAGCTCAAATGGTATAAGCGCTAGGCAGCAAACCGCTAGGTCGTGGGTTCAATTCCTCCCACAAGCGCTCTCCCCTCCCCAATTATCAAAAAAAAAACCATGCTTTGATAATCAGAATAATGTGATAAAGAGAATTGAGACGCGACATACTAATCTAGCGTCACTTTCCACGCACACTATGCGTAATATAACCTAACCATGCTAAGGTAATCGGAACAACGCGTTAGATAGACTTAAGACGCGGCATACTAATCTATTGTCATTTTTCACGTACACTCTGCGTAATATAACCTAACCATGCATTTGTAATTGTAACGACGCGTTAAATAGACTTGAGACGCTACATACTAATCTATTGTCATTTTCTACGCACACTTTGCGTAATATAACCTAACCATGCTTAGGTAATCAGAACGACACGTTCGAGGGACTTGTGACGCGACATAAGCATGGTAATCAAAACGACGCGTTAAAGAGACTTGAGACGTGCAATATTAATCTAGCGTCACTTTTTACGCACGCATTGCGTAATATAACATAACATGCTTAGGAAATTGGAACGACGCGTTAAAGAGACTTCAGACGCGACATACTAATATAGCGTCACTATTCACGCACTCTTTGCGAAATATAACCTAACCATGCTTAGGTAATCGGAACGACGCGTTAAAGAGACTTGTGACGCGAGATAAATATAGTAATCGAAACTAAGCGTTAAAAGGACTTTAGACGAAACAAACTAATCTAGCGTCACTTTTTACGCACACTTTGCGTAATATAACTTAACCATGCTTAGGTAATCGGAACGACGCGTTAAAGAGACTTGAGACTGGACATACTAATCTAGCGTCACTTTTCAAGCACACTTTGCGTAAAATAACTTAACCATGCTTAGGAAATTGGACGACGCGTTAGAGAGACTTGAGACGAGACATACTAATTTAACGTCAGTTTTCACGCACTGTTTGCGTAATATAACCTAGCCATGCTTAGGTAATCGGAACGACGCGTTAATGAGACTTGTGACGCGAGATAAGTATGGTAATCCGAACAACGCGTTAAAGAGACTTGTGACGCGAGATAAGTATGGTAATCGAAACGATGCGTTAAAGAGACTTGTGACGCGAGATAAGTATGGTAATCGAAATGACTTGTAAAAGAGACTTGAGACAAAACAAACTAATCTAGCGTTACTTTTTAAGCACACTTTGCGTAATATAACCTAACCATGCTTAGGTAATCGGAACGACGCATTAAAGAGACTTGAGACTAGACATACTAATCTAGCGTCGCTTTTCACGCAAACTTTGCGTAATATAACCCAACCATGCCTAGGTAACCGGAAAGATGCGATAAAGAGACTTGAGACGCGACGTACTAATCTAGCGTAACTTTTCACGCACACTTTGCATAATATAATCTAACCATGCTTAGGTAATCGGAACAACGCGTTAAAGAGAATTGAGACGCGACATATTAATCTAGCGTAACTTTTCACACACACTTCGCGTAATATAACCTAACCATGCTTTGATAATCAGAACGACGCGTTAAATAGACTTAAGACACGACATACTAATCTAGCGTCACTTTTCACGTACACTTTCTGTAAACTAACCTAACCATCCTTACGTAATCGGTACAACACGTTAAAGAGAATTGAGATGCGACATACTAATCTAGCGTCAGTTTCCATGCACACTTTGCGTAATATAGCCTAACAATGCTTAGGTAATCGGAATGACACGTTAAATAGACTAGAGACGCGACATACTAATGTTTGTTACTTTTCACGCACACTTTTCGTGAAGTAACAATCCTTAGGTAATCGGTACAATGCGTTAAAGAGACTTGAGACGCGACATACTAATGTAGCGTCATTTTTCACACACACTTTTCGTAAAATAACCTACCCATGCTTATATAATCGGAACGACGCGTTAAAGAGACTTCAGAGGCGACATACTAATATGGCGTCACTTTTCACTCAAACTTGGCGTACTATAACCTAACCATGCTTAGGAAATCGGAACGACGCATTAAAGAGACTTGAGTAGCGACACATTAATCTAGCATCACTTTTCACGCACACTTTGCGTAATATAACCTAACCATACTTACATAATCGGAAAGACGCGTTAAAGGACTTGAGACGCGACATACTAATCTAGCGTCCCTTTTCACGCACACTTCACGTAATATAACCTAACCATGCTTATGTAATCGGAATACGCATTAAAGAAACTTGAGACGCGTCATACTAATCTAGCGTCACTTTTCAAGCACACTTTGCGTAAATAACCTAACCATGCCTAGGTAATCGGAACGACGCGTTAAAAAGACTTGAGATGCTACATACTAATACATTGCCACTTTTCACGCACACTTTGCGTAATATATAATCTAACCATGCTTAGGTAATCAGAACGACGCGTTAGAGACACTTGTGACGCAACATAAGCACAATACTCGAAACAACGCGTTAAAGAGACTTGAAACGCGTCATAATAATCTAGCGTCACTTATTACACATGCTTAGGTAATCAGAACGATGCATCATAGAGAATTGAGTAGCCACATATTAATCTAGCGTAACGTTTCACGCACACTTTGCGTAATATAACCTAACTATGCTTAGGTAATCAGAATGACGAGTTAATAAGCATGGTAATCAAAACGATGCGTTAAAGAGACTTGAGACGCAAGATACTAATATAGCGTCACTTTTCACACAGACATTGCGTAATATAACCTAACCATGCTTAGGTAAATGGAACGACGCGTTAAAGAGCATTGAGATGCGACATACTAATCTAGCGTCACTTTGCACGCACACCTTGTGTAACATAACCAAACCATGGTTAGGTAATCAGAACGACACATTAAAGAGACTTGAGACGCGATATACTAATCTACCGTCACTTTTCAAAATACTTTGCGTAATATAAGCTATCCAGGCATAGGTAATTGGAACGACGTGTTAAAGAGACTTGAGAAGCGATACATTAATCTACCGTCACTTTTTTAGGCACACTTTCGTAATATAACCTAACCATGCTTAGTAAATCGGAACGATGTATTAAAGAGACTTGACACGAGTCATATAATCTAGCGTCATTTTTCACGCACACTTTGCGTAATATAACCTAACCATGCTTAGGAAATCGGAACGACGCGTTAGTGAGACTTGAGGTAGGATATACTGATCTAGTGTCACTTTTCAAGCACACTTTGCGTAATATAACCTAACCATGCTTAGGTAATCACAATGACGAGTTAAAGAGACTTGTGACGCGAGATAAGCATGGTAATCGAAACGACGCGTTAAGGAGACTTGAGACGCGACATACTAATCTAGCGTCAATTTTAACGCACTCTTTGTGTAATATATCCTAACCATGCTTAGGTAATCGGAACGACGGATTAAAGAGCCTTGAGACGCGACATATTAATATAACGTGACTTTTAGCGCACACTTTGCGTAATATAACCTAACCATGCTTACGTAATCGGAACGACGCGTTAGAGAGACTTGAGGTAGGATATACTGATCTAGCGTCACTTTCCACGCACACTTTGCGTAATATAACATAATCATCTTAGGAAATCGGAACGACGTGTTAGAGAGACTTGAAACGTGACATACTAATTTAGCGTCGCTTTTCACGCACACTTTGCGTAATATAACCTAACCATGCTTGGGAAATCGGAACGACCGTTAGAGAGACTTGAGATACGATATACTAATCTAGCATCACTTTTGACGCACACTCTGCGTAATATAACCTAACCATGCTTAGGTAATCATAACGACGCGTTAAAGAGACTTGTGACGCAAGATAAGAATGGTAATCGAAACGACGCGCTAAAGAGACTTGAGCCGCGACATACAAATCTAGCATCACTTTTCACGCACACTTTGTGTAAAATAACCTAACCATGCTTAAGTAATCGAAACGACGCGTTAAAGAGTCATGAGACGCGGCATACTAATCTAGAGTCACTTTTCATGCACACTTTGCGTAATAATAACATAACCATGCTTAGGTATTCGAAACGACGCGTTAGAGAGACTTGTGTGACGCGACATAAGCATGGTAATCGGAACGACGCGTTAAAGTGACTTGAGACGCGACATACTAATCTAGCGTCACTTTTCACGCACACTTTGCGTAATATAACCTAACCATGCTTAGTCTGAACAACGCGTTTAATAGAATTGAGACGCAATATACTAATCTAGAGTCACTTTTCAATCGAACTTTGCGTACTATAACCTAACCATGGTTAGGTAATTGCAACACCACTTTAAATCGACTTGAGACGCGACATACTAACCATGCTTAGGTAATCGGAACGACGCATTAAAGAGCCTAGAGATGCGACATACTAATCTAGCGTCACTTTTCACGCACACGTTGCGTAATATAACCTAACCATGCTTAGGTAATCGGAATGACGCGTTAAAGATCCTTGAGACGCAACATACTAATCTAGCGTAACTTTTCACGCACACCTTGCGTAATATAATCTATCCATGCTTAGGTAATCAGAACGACACGTTGAAGAGACTTGAGACGCGACATACTAATCTAACATCACTTTTCACGCACACTTTGCGAAATATAACCTAACCATGCTTAAGTAATCGGAACAACGTGTTAAAGAGACTTGAGACGCGTAATACTAATCTAGCGTCACTTTTTACGCACACTTCCCGTAATATAACCTAACCATGCTTGGGAAATCAAAACGGCGCGTTAGAGAGACTTGAAATACGATATACTAATCTAACGTCACTTTTCACGCACACTCTGCGTAATGTTAAACTAACCGTGCTTAGGTAATCGAAACGACGCGTTAAATAGACTTGTGACACAAGATAACCATGGTAATCGAAACGACGCGTTAAAGAGACTTGAGATGCGACATACTAATCTAGCGTCACTTTTCACGCACACTTTGTGTGATATATCCAAACCATGCTTAGGTAATCGGAACGACGCGTTAAAGACACCTGAGACGCGGCATACTAATCTAGCGTCACTTTTCACGCACACTTAACCTAACCATGCTTAGGTAATCAGAACGATGCATTAGAGAGACTTGTGACGCGACATAATCATGGTAATCGGAACGACGCGTTAAAGTGACTTGAGATGCGACATACTAATCTAGCGTCACTTTTCACGCACACTTTGCGTAATATAACTTAACCATGCTTAGTTAATCGGAACAACGCGTTAAATAGAATTGACACGCGATATATACTAATCTAGCGTCAGTTTTCAAGCAAACTTTGCGTACTATAACCTAATCATGGTTAGGTAATCGCAACGCCGCTATTAATCGACTTGAGACGCGGCATACTAATTAATTGTGACTTTTTACGCACACTTTGCGTAATATGACCTAACCATGCTTAGGAAATCGGAACGACGCGTTAGATAGACTTGAGGTAGGATATACTAATCTAGCGTCAATTTTCACGCACACTTTGCCTAATGTAACCTAACCATGCATAGGTAATCGCAACGACGCGTTAAAGAGACTTGGGATGCGGGATAAGAATGGTAATCAAAATGACACGTTAAAGAGACTTGAGACGCAACATACTAATCTAGCATTACTTTTCACGCACACTTTGCATAATATAACCTATCCATTCTTAGGTAATCAGAACGACGCGTTTAATAGACGTAAGACGCGACATACTTTGCGTAATATAACCTAACCATGCTTAGGTAATCAAAACAACGCATTACACAGACTTGTGACGCGACATAAGCATGGTAATTTGAACGACGAGTTAAAGTGACTTGAGACGCGACATACTATTCTACCGTCACTTTTCACGCACACTTTGCGTAAAATAATCTAACCATACTTGGGTAATCGGAACCACGCGTTAAAGAGAATTGAGACACGTCATACTAATCTAGCGTCACTTTTCACGCACACTTTGAGTAAAATAACCTAATCTTGCTCTGGTAATCGGAACAAGGCGTTAAAGAGACTTGAGATGTGACATACTAATCTAGCATCTCTTTTCACGCACACTTTGCGTAATATAAACCAACCATGCTTGGGTAATCGGAGCGATGCGTTAGAGAGACTTGTGACGCGCCATACTAATCTAGCGTCACTTTTTATGCACACTTTGCGTAATATAACCTAACCAAGCTTAGGTAATCGAAACGACGCGTTAACGAGACTTGTGACTCAACATACTTATCTAGCGTCACTTTTCACGCATACTTCGCGTAATATAACCTAATCATGCTTAGGTAATCGGAAGGATGCGTTAAACAGACTTGAGACGCAAAATATTAATCTAGCGTTACTTGTCACGCACGCTTTGTGTCATATAATCTAACCATGCTTAGGTAATCGGAACGACGCGTTAAATAGAATTAATACGCGACATACTAGTCACTTTTCACGCACACTTTGTGTAATATAACCTAACTATGCGTAGGTAATCGGAACGACGTGTTAAAGAGACTTGAGACGCGACATAATAATCTATTGTTACTTTTCACTCACACTTTGCGTACTATAAGCTAGCCATGCTTAGGTAATCGGAACAACGCGTTAGAGAGACTTGAGACGCGACATACAAATCTAGCGTCACTTTTCACGCAAACTTTGCATAATATAACTATGCTTAGTTAATCGGAACGACGCATTAAAGAGCCTTGAGACGAGACATACTAGTCTAGCGTCACTTTTCACGCAAACCTTGCGTAATATAACCTAACCATGCTTAGGTAATCGGAACGACGCGTTAAAGAAAGAGACTTGAGACGCGACATACTAATCTAGCGTTACTTCTCACGCACTCTTTGGGTAATATAACATAACCATGCTTAGGTAATCGGAACGACGCATAGAAGAGACTTGAGACGCGACGTACTAATCTACTATCATTTTTCACGCACACTTTGCATAATATAACATAACCATGCTTAGGTAATCGGAACGACGAGTTAGAGAGACTTGTGACGCGACATAAGCATGGTAATCGAAACGACCCGTTAAAGAGACTTGATATGCGCCATATTAATCTAGCATCACTTTTTACGCACACTTTGCGTAATATAACCTAACCATACTTAGGAAATCAGAAC
Source organism: Mercurialis annua (assembly GCF_937616625.2). Taxonomy (NCBI): domain Eukaryota; kingdom Viridiplantae; phylum Streptophyta; class Magnoliopsida; order Malpighiales; family Euphorbiaceae; genus Mercurialis; species Mercurialis annua. The sequence goes on from NC_065572.1 coordinate 44,586,966, forward strand.
GCCACATTAGAGAGACTTGAGATGCGACATACTAATATAACGTCACTTTTCACGCACACTTTGCGTAATATAACCGAACCATGCTTAGGTAATCGGAATGACGCGTTAAAGAGACTTGTGACGCGAGATAAGCATGGTAATCGAAATGACGTGTTAAAGAGTCTAGAGATGTAACATTCTAATCTAGCCACACTTTTTATGCACACTTTGCGTAATATAACCTAACCATGCTTAGATAATCGGAACGACGTGCTAAAGAGACTTGAGACTGGACATACTAATCTAGCGTCACTTTTCACGCAAACTTTGCGTAATATAACCTAACCATGCTTAGGTAATAGGAACGTTGCGCTAAAGAGACTTGAGATGCGACATACTAATCTATTAATCCTTTTCACGCACACTTTGCGTACTATAACCTAACCATGCTTAGGTAATCGGAACGACGCGCTAGAGAGACTTGTGACGCGACATAAGCATGGTAATCGAAACGACGCGTTAGAGACACTTGAGACGCGAAATTAATATAGCGTCACTTATAACGCGCAATTTGCGTAATATAACCTAACCATGCTTAAGTAATCGGAACGACGCGTTAAAGAGACTCGTGATGCGACATACTTATCTATTGTTACTTTTCACGCACACTTTGCGTATTATAACCTAACCATGCTTATGGTAATCGGAATGACGCGTTAGAGCGAAACGACGCAATAAAGAGACTTGAGATGCGAGACAACATGAACTCCTTTTTCTTGTGGAAATGGTTCAAACATGAACTGTGTAGAAAATACCTGAGGAGTGACATCAGTATGTTTTGCAAAGGACGTCTCAACAGTCCCATCGGGTTTTTTTGTGAATACTGGAGTACATGATTGATTAAGTTGAGTAGATTCATGCATTATTTCATAGTTGGTAATCCACTTTTTGGGGAAAAGGTGTAGGAGTTAATTTCTAGTGATTTGTTTGGGTATATGGACACAAGAAGGGATGTTTTGGGAATCTATTTTTATCAAAAGGGCATCATTATGGTTTGTGGTAAAGTGAGGTTTAAAGCATGTTTTGCAAAGGATACACCATTTGATAGTGAATAGTAGCTGCAATTGAATCAGCAACTTGTTGAGCTCCAGTAATTTGTATTTGCACCTTTAAAGCCGTAAGAGCCATCAGATCAGCGAGGGAAAGCTTGTAATTTGGGAAAAAGGTGAAAAACACTGAGCCTGCATTCAAGGAAGTTTCAACTGTACAAATCACTGCATGTTGATACCGAGAATCTACAAGAGCAATTCATGTAAAAACTGGTAGACCGGCACGACCATGGTAACTGAGACCAAGTCGGATAGCTCCAAAGTGAATATGAGTAACCTGAGCTAACCAAACTCTTATAAATTCAGGTGGAATCTCAAGAGTAATAAATTATTCAGCTTGAGAAGCATGAATTGCAAAGGCTTTTTTATCAAGGACTTGATATTATGGATTAAAGTGGTAGTGGTTTTAGAAAACGCCTCATAAGGATTGAGAAGAGGGGCTTTTGTATCAAATATTTTTTGATTTTCTGGAAGATAAATAAACTCATAAAGATAATCATTTTTATGTACAGTAGTAAGAGCAGTATTAGAAGGCGTAGAACAACAACTTTTTGTTAGCATGATCGTAAGGTACTGACCCAATTTTCACAAAGTAAAAACTAGTATATATATTTTCTTTCTCGTCTCTGTTAGGCTCTGATACCATTTAGAGATACGACGATAAACGTTATAAGATACGTGTGTGACAAACCAGGATCACAGCCTCACTATGGGCATTTTATCAACCGGCATGTCCTCTCAGTATTAGTTAAGATTTATTGCATAATAGGAACGACGCATTAAAGAGCCTTGAGACGCGACATACTAATCTAGCGTCACTTTTCACGTACACCTTGCGTAATATAACCAAACCATGCTTAGGTAAAAGGAACGACGCGTTAAATAGACTTGAGACGCGACATACTAATCAATTGTAATTTTTCACCACACTTTCCGTAATATAACCTAACCATACTTAGGTAATCGGAACGACACGTTAGAAAGACTTCTGACTCGACATATGCATGGTAATCGAAACGACGCGTTAAAGAGATTCGATACGGGCCATACTAATCTAGCGTCACTTTTTACGCATACTTTGTGTAATATAACCTAACCATGCTTAGGTAATCGAAACGACTCGTCAAAGTAAATTTAGACGCGACATACAAATCTAGTGTCACTTTTCACGCACACTTCGCATAATATTATCTAGCCATGCTTAGATAATCGAAACGATGTTTTAAAGAGACTTGAGACGCGACATACTAATCTAGCGTCACTTTTCTCGCACGCTTTGTGTAATATAACCTAACCATGCTTAGATAATCAGAATAACGCGATAAAGAGAATTGAGGCGCGACATACTAATCTAGCGTCACATTTCACGCAACTTTGCGTAATATAACCTAACGATGGTTAGGTAATAGAAACGACGCGTAAGATAGACTTAAGACGCGACATACTATTCAATTGTCATTTTTCACGTACACTCTGCGTAGTATAACCTAACCATGCTTAAGTAATTGGAACGACGCGTTAAATAGACTTAAGACGCGACATACTAATCTGGTGTCACTTTCCACGCACATTTTGCGTAATATAACCTAGCCATGCTTAGGAAATCGGTATGACGCGTTAGAGAGACTTGAGACGCGACGTACTAATCTAACGTCACTTTTCACGCACACATTGCGTAATATAACCTAACCGTGCTTAGGTAATCGGAACGACGCGTTAAAGAGACTTGTGACGCGAGATATGTATGGTAAGCGAAACGACGCATTAAAGAGACTTGAGACGAAACATACTAATCTAGCGTCACTTTTTACACACAATTTGCCTAATAGAACCTAACTAATCTTAGGTAATCGAAACAACGCTTTAAAGAGATTTGAGCCTGGACATACTAATCTAGCGTCACTTTTCACGCACACTTTGCGTAATATAACCTAACCATGCTTATGTAATAGGAACAATGCATTAAAGGGACTTGAGAAGCGGCATACAAATCAATTGATCCTTTTTACGCACACTTTGCGTACTATAGCCTAACCATGCTTAGGTAATCGGAACGACGAGTTTAAGAGCCTTGACATGCGACATACTAATCTAGCGTCACTTTTCATGCAAACTTTGCGTATTATAACCTAACCATGCTTAGGTAATCGGAACGACGCATTAAAGAGCCTTGAGAAACGACATGCTAATCTAGCGTCACTTTTCATGCACACCTTGATTAATAACCTAATCATTCTTAGGTAATAGGAACGACGCGTTAAACAGACTTTAGACGAGACATACTAATCTAGTGTTACTTTTCATGCACGCTTTGCATAATATACCCTAACCATGCTTAGATAATTGGAACAACGTGATAAAGAGAATTGAGATGCGACATACTAATCTAGCGTCACTTTTCACGCACAGTTTGCGTAATATAACCTAACCATGCTAAGGTAATCGGAACAACGCGTTAGATAGACTTAAGACGCGACATACTAATCTATTGTCATTTTTCACGTACACTCTACCTAATATAACCTAACCATGCTCAAGTAATTCGAACGATGCGTTAAATAGACTTGAGATGCGACATACTAATCTATTGTAATTTTCAACGCACACTTTGTGTAATATAACCTAACCATTCTAAGGTAATTGGAACGACGTGTTCGAGAGACTTGTGACGCGACATAAGCATGGTAATCAAAAAGACGCCTTAAAGAGACTTGAGACGCGAAATAGTAATCTACCGTCACTTTTTACGCACGCATTGTGTAATATAACATAACCATGCTTAGGATATCGAAACGGCGCGTTAGAGATACTTGAGACGCGACATACTAATGTAGTGTCACTTTTCACGGACACTTTGCGTAATATAACCTAACCATGCTTAAGAAATCGGAACGACGCGTTAGAGATACTTGAGATTCGACATACTAATCTAAAGTCACTTTTCACGCACACTTTGCGTAATATAACCTAACCATGCTTAGGTAATCGGAACGACACGTTAAAGAGACTTGTGACGCGAGATAAGTATAGTAATCGAAACGACGCGTTAAAGAGAATTGAGACGAAACAAACTAATCTAGCCTCACTTTTTACGCACACTTTGCGTAATATAACCTAACCATGCTTAAGGTAATCGGAACGACGCGTCAAAGAGACTTGAGACTGGACATACTAATCTAGCGTCACTTTTCACGCATACTTTGCATAATATAACCTAACCATACTTAGGTAATCGGAACGACGAGTTAAAGATGTTGGGTTTTATTGGTTCATAACGCAGCGGAATTTCAAAAATTATCTAAAAACCCAAACCAAGATCCATGTAATTCGAATTAAACAGAACAATTACTTACTTGTATGTCGAATTCAACAGCAATGTAGGAAGGAAGGAGGTGGTTCACTTTGGTGATACCTGGCCTCGGATCAGAAACGCCTCCAAAAGAACGCGTCCTCTACGAGTATCCACACGAACAGACCTTAGCCAAAACTAGTGCTTGTGTGCTAGCACTATTGCTTCACAAGCAATTTCGAATTTTAGTGATTTAGTGAATAATGAATTTCGTGATTCTCAAACCAACTGCTTAATGAGTATTTATAGTGATAAATAACACTAGGGTTTGAGACAAATTCGAATTTCAATCTCATTGCAATTCTACAAGTTTATGTTTATCAAAAACTCCTTTTTGATAATTATCCATATATATTAATTACTATATTTATTATCTTCCAAAAATAATAAATTAAGGAAAACACTTATCCTTAAATTTCGAATTAATATATATATTTATTAATATATATATATTACGAATTATATATATATATATATAATTAATCACTTAATCACATTGGGCTTGTACAACCCATAACTGTTTTGGGCCTGTTCTTAGTGTGCAACCCTGTAGGTTCATATAACGTTGGCAGTAGGCTCGAAATCCCTATTTCAGCCCACAAGTCATAAGTGGCCTCTAGCAAGACATTATGACTACCCAAGTTATATGAATATCGATAATCCGATTTAACCATTTACAATAATATTTTAATCTCTTTGTCTCTCGATATCCAGATTGAATATAAGGCATAGTTATGTCATCCTTATAACATTCAATCATTAGTTTCTTGACTCTAAGTAGACTGAAAATGATAACTTCTTATCAATTAGCATGGCCATGCATTTTCTTCAGTCTATCTTCTTCAAGGGGCCCATAGATATCTTACTCAAATAAATGAGGGACAAATTCCTTCTCAGTCACTCACATTTCTCACATAGTTACTTTCATATCCAATGACAATCTATTCCATTATCCTGTTAAAGATAATGTAAGACTGTATCAAAATATGAAATAGCTATGTAGAAATCCATGATGATTTCAAGGTCAAAGGATTATACTAATAGAACTGTAATGAGAATTACTTATGACAGTGATCTATGTAGTATTCTCACAGTGGGTCATCCAGTGCCTTATTTCTCAAATAGCACCTATGATTTGACTTAATATCTCATATACATGATTAGTAAAACATAATCATCAGTCAACATCATACTAGTCTCAATGTTCTATTAAGACTAGGGATAGATGGTATATAATTCTTTTATTAAACCTAAGGGTTCTACTATCAAGTCACATACTCGATGACCTTAGAAAGAATTAACCATTCAAGTATTTTAATCATTAATATAAAATGATAAAAACTGCCAATCAATAAATAATAAAATGATAAAGTCAAAACATGGTCAAACATGATTGACCTAGTGCATATCACTAACAAAAGAGACTTGAGACGCGACATACTAAACTATTGCTCCTTTCCACGCACACTTTGCGTAATATAACCTACCCATTCTTAGGTAATCGGAACGACGCGTTAGAGAGACTTGTGACACGAGATAAGTATACTAATGGGAACGACGCGTTTAAGAGACTTGAGACGCGCAATATTAATCTAGCGTCACTTTTTACGCACGCGTTGCGTAATATAACATAACCATGCTTAAGAAATCGGAACGACGCGTTAGAGAGACTTGAGACGCGACATACTAATATGTGTCACTTTTCACGCACACTTTACATATTAGAACCTAACCATGCTTAGGAAATCGGAACGACGCGTTAGAGAGAATTGCGACGCGACATACTAATCTAACCTCACTTTTCACGCACACTTTGCATAATATAACCTAATCATGCTTAGGTAATCGGAACGACGCGTTAAAGAGACTTGTGACGCGAGATAAGTTTGGTGATCGAAACGACGCGTTAAAAAGACTTGATACGAAACATACTAATCTAGTGTCACTTTTTACGCACACTTTGCGTAATATAACCTAACCATGCTTAGGTAATCGGAACGACGCGTTAAAGAGATTGGAGGCTGGACATACTAATCTAGCGTCACTTTTCAAGCACACTTTGCGTAATATAACCTAACGATTTTTAGGTAATAGGAACAACGCGTTAAAGAGACTTGAGTTGCGACATACTTATCTATTGATCCTTTTTACGCACACTTTGCGTACTGTATCATAAGCATGCTTAGGTAATCAGAACGACGCGTTAAAGAGCCTTGACACGCGACATTCCAATTCTTACGTCACTTTCCACGCAAACTTTGCTTATTACGCATTAAAGAGCCTTGAGACGCGACATACTAATCTAGCGTCACTTTTCACGCACACCTTGCGTAATATAACCTAACCATGCTTAGGTATTAGGGACGATGCGTTAAATAGACTTTAGATGCGACATACTAATCTTGTGTCACTTTTCACGCACGCTTTGCATAATATAACCTAACCATGCTTAAGTAATCGGAACGACGCGTTAAAGACATTGGAGACTGGACATAAGAATCTAGCGTCACTTTTCACGCACACTTTGCGTAATATAACCTAACCATGCTTAGGTAATAGGAACAACGCGTTAAAGAGACTTGAGACGCGATATACTTATCAATTGATCCTTTTTGCGCACACTTTGCGTACTATAACATAACCATGCTTAGGTAATCGGAACGACGCGTTAAAGGGACTCGTGACGCGACATAAACATTGTAATCGAAACGACGCGTTAGTGAGACTTGAGAAGCGACATACTTATATAGCGTCACTTTTCACGTAAACTTTGCGTATTATAACCTAATCATGCGTAGGTAATTGGAACGACGCATTAAAGAGCCTTGAGACACGACATACTAATCTAGCGACACTTTTCACTCACACCTTTCTTAATATAACCTAACCATGCTTTGATAATCGGAACGACGCGTTAAATTGACTTGTGACGCGAGATAAGTATGGTAATCAAAATGACGCGTTAAAGAGACTTGAGACGAAACATACTAATCTAGCATCACCTTTTACGCACACTTTACGTATTATAACCTAACCATGCTTAGCTAATCGATACGACGCGCTAAAGACTCTTGAGACTGAACATACTAATCTAGCGTCACTTTTATAGGACACTTTACGCAATATAATCAAACCATGCTTAGGTATGAGGAATGACGCGTTAAAGAGACTTGAGACGCGACATACTAATATAACCTAACCATTCTTGGGTACTATAACCTGACAATGCTTAGGTAAAAGAAACGACACGTTAGAGAGACTTGTGACGCGACATAAGCATGGTAATCTAAACGACGCGTTAAAGAAACTTGAGAAGCGATATACCAATCTAGCATCACTTATCACGCAACCTTTGCTTATTATAACCTAATCATAATTAGGTAATCGGAACGACCCATTAAAGAGCCTTGAGACGCGACATACTAATCTAGCTTCACTTTCACGCACACCTTGCCTAATATAACCTAACCATGCTTAGGTAATAAGAACAACGCGTTTAATAGACTTGAGATGTGACATCTGAATCTATTGACATTTTTCACGCACACTTTGCATAATATAACCAAACCATGCTTAGGTAATCGGAACAACGCGTTAGAAAAACTCGTGACTCGACATAAGCATGGTAATCAAAACGACGCGTTAATGAGACTCGAGACGAGCCATACTAATCTAGCGTCACGTTTCACGCACACTTTGTGTAATAATCTAACCACGCTTACGTAATCGGAACGACGCTTTAAAGAGAATTTAGACGCGGCATACTAATCTGGTGTCACTTTTCACGCACACTTTGAGTAATATAACCTAACCATTGTTTGATAATTGGAACGACGCGTTAAAAAGAATTGAGACGCGAATCTAGCGTCACTTTTCACGCACACTTTGCGTAATATAACCTAACCTTGCTTAGGTAATCGAAACGACGCGATAAATAGACTTGAGACGCCACATACTAATCTATCGTCACTTTTCACGCACACTTTGCGTAATATAACCGAACCATGCTTAAGTAATCTGAACGACGCGTTAAAGACACTTGAGACGCGACATACTAATCAATTGTTACTTTTCACGCGCACTTTGCGTACTATAACCTAACCATGCTTAGGTAATCGGAACGACGCGTTAGAGAGACTTGTGATGCGACCTATGCATGGTAATCGAAACGACGTGTTAAAGAGACTTGAGATGCGACGTACTAATCTAGGGTCATTTTTCACCCCAACTTTGCATAATATAACCTAACCATGCTTAGGTAATCGGAACGACGCATTAAATCCTCGAGACGCGACATACTAATCTAGCGTCCCTTCTCTCACACACCTTGCGTAATCTAACCTAACCATGCTTAGGTAATCGGAACGACGCGTTAAAGAGACTTGAGACGTTACATACTAATCTAGCGTGACTTTTGTTGCACACTTTGCGTAATATAACCAAACCATTCTTGGGTAATAAGAACGACGCGTTAAAGAGACTTGAGACGGGACATACTAATCTAGCATCACTTTTCACGCACTCTTTGCGTAATATAACCTTACCATGCTTAGGTAATCGGAATGACCCATTAAAGAGACTTGTGACACAACATACTAATCTATCGTCACTTCACGCACGCTAATCACACCAACGTGTTAAAGAGAATTGAGACGCGACATACTAATCTAGCATCACTTTTCACGCACGCTTTGCGGAATATAACCTAACCATCCTTAAATAATCGGAACAACGCGGTAAAGATAATTGAGACACGACATACAAATCTTGCATCACTTTTCAGGCACACTTTGCGTAATTTAACCTAACCATGCTTACGTAATGAGAACTACGCGTTAGAGAGACTTGTGACGCGACATAAGCATGATAATCGAAATGACGCGTTAAAGAGACTTAAGATGCGACATACTAATCTAGAGTCAGTTTTCATGCAAACTTTGCATAATATAACCTAAACAAGATTAGGTAATCGGAACGATGCATTAAAGAGCCTTGAGACGCGACATACTAATCTAGCGTCACTTTCCAGGCACGCTTTGCCTAATATAACCTAGCAATGCTTAGGCAATCAGAAAAACGAGTTAAAGAGAATTTAGACGCGATAACGTCAATTTTTACGCACACTTTTCGTAATATAACCTAACCATGCTTAGGTAATCGGAAAGACGCGTTAAATAGACTTGATACATACTAATCTATTGTCACCTTTCACGCACAGTTTGTGTAATATAACCTAACCATGCTTAAGTAATCGGAATGACGCGTTAAAGTCTCTTTAGACGCGACATACAAATATATTGTTACTTTTCACGCACACTTTGCGTACTATAACCTAACCATGCTTAGGTAATCGGACGCGTGAGAGAAACTTGTGATGCGACATAAGCATGGTAATCGAAACAACGCGTTAAAGAGACTTGAGACACGACATACTAATCTGGAGTCACTATTCACACCAACTTTGTATAATATAACCTAACCATGCTTAGGTAATCGGAACGACGCATTAAAGAGCCTTGAGATGCGACATACTAATATAGTGTTACTTTCCACGAACAACTTGCGTAACAAAACCTAACAATGCTTAGAAAATCGAAACAACGCGATAAAGAGAATTAAGACGCGACATACTAATTTAGCGTCACTTTTCACGCACACTTTGCGTAATATAACCTAACCATACTTAAGTAATTGGAACGATGCGTTAGATAGAATTAAGACGCGGCATACTAATCAATTGTTATTTTTCACGCACACTTTGCGTAATATAACCTAATCACGCTTAAGTTATTAGAACTACGCGTTAAATAGACTTGAGACGCGAGATACTAATCTATTGTCATTTTTCGCGCACACTTTGCGTAATCTAACCTCACCAGCTTAGGTAATTGGAACGACGCGTTCGAGAGACTTGTGACGCGACATAAGCATGGTAATCAAAACGACGCATTAAGGAGAATATAGACGCATAATATTAATCTAGCGTCACTTTTTTTATATAAGATAACCATGCTTAGGATATCAGAACGAAGCGTTAGAGAGACTTGAGACGCGACATACTAATCAAACGCCACTTTTCACACAGACTTTGCATAATATAACATAACCATGCTTAGGTAATCGGAACAATGCGTTAAAGAGACTTGAGACGCGATATACTAATCTAGCGTTACCTTTCTCGAAAAAACCTAACCATTCTTGTGTAATCGGAACGACGCGTTAAAGAGACTGGAGACGCCACATACTAATCTTGTGTCACTTTTAACGCACTCTTTGCGTAATATAACCTAACCGTGCTTAGATAATCAGAACAACGCGTTAAAGAGACTTGTGACGCGACATAAGCATGGTAATCAAAACGACGAGTTAAAGAGACTTGAGACGCGACATACTAATCTAGCGTCACTTTTCACGCACACTTTTCATAGTATAACCTAACCATGCTTAGGAAATTGGAACAACGCGTTAGAGAGGCTAGAGACGAGACATACTAATCTAACGTCACTTGTCGCCCACACTTTGCGTAATATAACCTAACCATTGTTAGGTAATCAGAACGACGCGTTAAAAAGATTTGTGACGCGAGATAAGTATGGTAATCGAAATGACGCGAGATAAGTATGGTAATCGAAATGACGCGTTAATGAGACTTGAGAGGAAATGTACTAATCTAGCGTCATGTTTTACGCACACTTTGCGTAATATACCGTAACCATGCTTAGGTAATCGGAATAAAGAGTTAAATAGACTTAACACTGGACGTACTAATCTAGTGTCACTTTTCACGCACGCTTTGCTTAATATAACCTAACCATGCTTAGGTAATAGGAACGACGCGTTAAAGAGACTTGAAACGCGACATACTAATCTATTGATCCTTTTCATACACACTTTGCGTACTATATCCAAAACATGCTTAGGTAATAGAAACGATGCGTTAGAGAGACTTGTGACGCGACATAAGCATGGTAATCGAAACGACGCGTTAAAGAGACTTGAGAAGCGACATACTAATCTAGCGTCACTTCTCACGCAAACTTTGCGTATTATAACCTAATCATGCTTAGGTAATCGAAACGACGCGTTAGAAAGACTTGAGAAGCGGCATACTAATCTACCGTCACTTTTTATGCACACTTTGCGTAATGTAACCTAACCATTCTTAGGAAATCAGAACGACGCGTTAGAAAGACCTTAGACGCGACATACTAATCTAGCGTCACTTTTTACGCACACTTTGCGTAATATAACCTAACCATGCTTAGGAAATCGAAACAACGCGTTAGAGAGACTTGAGACGCGACATACTAATCTACCGTCACTTTTCACGCACACTTTGCGTAATATAACCTAACCATTATTAGGTAATCGGAACGACGCATTAAAGAGACTTGTGACGCGAGATAAGCATGGTAATCGAAACGACGCGTTAACGAGACTTGAGACAAAACATACTAAAATAGCTTGACTTTTCACGCAAACTTTGCATAATATAACCTGTAATCGGAACGACACGTTAGATAGACTTAAGACGCGCCATACTAATCTAGCGTCACTTTTTACGCACACTTTGCTTAATATAACCTTATCATGCTAAGGTAATCGGAACGACGCGTTAATTATACTTGAGACACGACATACTAATCTGGCGTAACTTTTCATGCACACTTCTCGTAATATAACTTAACCATGCTTAGGTAATCGGAAAAACTCGTTAATGAGAATTGAGACGCGACATACTAATATAGCGTCACTTTCCTAACCATGCTTAGGTAATCGGAACGATGCGTTAAATATACTTGATACGCGACATACTAATCTAGCGTTACTTTTTACGCACACTTTGCTGAATATAACCTAACCATGAATAGGTAATTGGAATGACGCGTTAAAGAGACTTGTGAGACGACATACTTATATAGCGTCCCTTTTCTCGCACACTTTGCATAATATAAGCAAACCATGCATAGGTAATCGGAACGACGCGTTAAAGAGACTTGTGACGAGACATACTTATCTAGTATCACTTTTAACGCACGGTTTGCGTAATATAACCTAAGCATACTTTGATAATCGAAAACACGCGTTAGAGAGACTTGTGATGCGACATACTTATATAGCGTCACTTTTCACGCACACTTTGCGTAATATAAGCAAACCATTGTTAGGTAATCAGAACGACGCGTTAAAGTGACTTGTAACGCGGCATATTTATCGAGCGTCACTTTTAATGCACACTTAGCGTAATATAATCTAACCATGCTTAGGTAATCGGAACAACGCCTTAAAGAAATATGTCATGCGATATACTAATCTATCGTCACTTTTAACTTACACTTTGCGTAATATAACCTTACCATGCTTAGATTATCGGAACGACGCGTTAAAGAGACTTGTGACGCGACATACTAATCTAGCGTCACTTGTAAGTCCAGTTTTGAGTAATATAACCTAACCATGCTTAGGTAATCGGAATGACGCGTCAAAGAGACTTGAGACGCGACATACTAATCTAGCGACACTTTTAACATACACTTTGCGTTATATAACCTAACCATGATTAGGTAATCGGAACGACGCGTTGAAGATACTTGAGACGCGGCATATTAATCCAGCGTCACTTATAACGCACTCTTTGCGTAATATAACCTAACCATGCTTGAGTAATCGGAACGACGTGTTAAAAAGACTTGTGACGCGACATACTTATACAGCGTCACAGTTCACGCACACTTTAAGTAATTTAACCTAACCACTGTTTGGTCAGAATGACGCGTTAAAAAGACTTTAGACGCGACATATTACTAATCTAGCATCACTTATCACGTAAACTTTGCGTAATATAACCTAACCACGCTTAGGTAATCGGAATAACGCGTTAAGGAGACTTGTGACGCGACATACTACTAATCTAACGTCACTGTAAAATGCACACTTTGCGTTATATAACCTAACCATGCCTAGGTAATCGGAACGACTTGTTAAAGAGACTTGTGACGCGACATAGTAATCTAGAGTCACTTTTCACGAACACTTTGCGTAATATAACCTAAACATGCTAGGTGATTGGAACGGCGCGTTAAAGAGACTTGTGACGCGACATAATAGTCTAGTGTCACTTTTATCGCACAGTATGCGTAATATATCCTAACCATTCTTAGGTAATCAGAACGACGCATTAAAGCGACTTGTGACGCGACATACTTATATAGCGTCCCTTTTCATGCACACTATGCATAATATAACCAAATCATTGTTACGTAATCAGAAAGACGCGTTAAAGAGACTTGTGGCGCGACATACTAATCTAGCAACAATTTTAAGGCACACTTTGAGTAATATAACCGAACCATGCTTAGGTAATCGGAACGACGTGTTAAAGAGACTTGTGACGCGACATAATAATCTAGCGTCACTTTTAAGGCACACTTTGCATAATATAACCTAACCATGCTTCGGTAATTGGAACGATAAGTTAAAGAGACTTGTGACGCGACATACTAATCTCGTAACTTTTAATGCACACTTTGCGTAATATAACCTAACCATTGATAGATAATCGGAACGACGCGTTAAAGAGACTTGTAACACGACATACTTATCTAACATCACTTTTCACGCACACTTTTGCGTAATATAACCTAACCATACTTAGGTAATCAGAACGACGCGTTAAAGAGACTTGTGACGCGGCATACTAATCTAGCGTCACTTTTCATGCACACTTTGCGTTACATAATCTAACCATGCTTAGGTAATCGAAATGACACGCTAAAGAGACTTGTGACGCGACATACCACTAATCTAGCTTCACTTTTAACGCCGAATTTGCGTAATATAACCTAACCATGCTTAGGTAATCGGCACGTCGCATTAAATAGACTTGAGACGCAAAATATTAATCTAGCGTCACTTATAATGCACATTTGGTGTTATATAATTTAACCATGCCTAGGTAATCGGAACGACTCGTTAAAGAGACTTGTGACGCGACATACTAATCTAGCATCACTTTTCACGCACACTTTGTGTAATATTATCTAACCAAGCTTAGGTAATCGGGACGACACATTAAAAAAACTTGTGACGCGACATACTACTAATCTAGCGTCACTTATAACGCACACTTTGCATTATATAATCTAACCATGCTTAGGTAATCGGAACAACGCGTTAAAAAGACTTGTGAAGCGACATACTTATCTAGCATCACTTTTCACGCGCACTTTGCGTAATATAACATAACCATGCTTAGGTAATTGGAACGACGCGATTAAGAGACTGGTGACTCGACATACTAATCTTGCATCACTTTTCATGCACACTATGCGCAATATAATCTAACCATGCTTAGGTAATCAGAACGACGTGTTACAGAGACTTGTAACGCGACAGACTACTAATCTAGCGTCACTATTAACGCACACTTGAGACGCGAAATACTTATCTAGCGTCACTTTTCACGCCAACTTTGCATAATATAACCTAACCATGCTTAGGTATTCGGAACGACGCATTAAAGAGCCTTGAGACGCGACATACTATTCTAGCGTCACTTTTCACGCACACCTTGGGTAATATAATTTATCCATGCTTAGGTAATTGGAACGACGCATTAAAGAGACTTGAGACGTGAAATACTAATCTAGCGTTACTTTTCTCGCACTATTCGCGTAAACCTAACCATTCTTGGGTAATCGGAACGACGCGTTAAAGAGAGTTGAGACGCGATATACTAATCAAGCGTCATTTTTCACGCACTCTTTGCGTAATATAACCTAACCATGGTTAGGTAATTGGAACGACGTGTTTAAGAGTCTTGAGACGCGATATATAAATCTAGCGTCACTTTTCACCCACACTTTGCATAATATAACCTAACCATGCTTAGGTAATAGGAACGACGCGTTAAATAGACTTGAGATGCGACATACTAACCTAACGATAGTTTTCACGCACACATTGCGCAATATAACCTAACCATGCTTTGGTAATCAGAATGACGCATTAAAGTGACTTGAGACGCGACAAACTAATCTAGCGTCACTTTTCACGCACAATTTTGCATAAAATAACCTAATCATGCTTAGATAATCGTAACGACGCGTTAAAGAGACTTAAGACGCGACATACTAATCTATTGTCACTTTTCAAGCACAGTTACCTATAACCATGCTTAGGTAATCAGAATGACATGTTAGAGAGACTTGTAACGTAACAAAAGCATGGTAATCGAAATGACACGTTAAAGAGACTTGAGACGCGACACACTAATCTAGCGTCACTTTTTATGCATACTTTGCGTAATATAACCTAACCATGCTTACGTAACCGTAACAATGCGTTAAAGAGACTTGTGACGTTACATACTAATCTAGCGACACTTTTAACACGCACTTGGCGTAATATAACATATCCATGCTTAGGTAATCGGAACGACGTGTTAAAGAGACTTGAGGCACGACATACTAATTTATTGTCAATTTTCACGCACACTTTGCTTAGGTAATCAGAACGACGCGTTAGAGACATTTGATAAGCAACATAAGCATGGTAGTCAAAACGACGCGTTAAAGAGACTTGAAACGAGCTATACTAATCTAGAGTCACTTTTTACGAACACTTGGCGTAATATGACCTAACCATGTTTAAGTAATCGGAACAACGCGTTAAAGAGAATTGAGACGCGACACACTAATCTAGCGTCACACTATTTACGCACTCTTTGCGTAATATAACCTAACCATGCTTAGGTAATCGGAACGACGAGTTAACGAGACTTGAGATGCGACATACTAATCTATTTTCACTTTTCACTCACACTTTGTGCAATATAACCTAACCATGCCTAAATAATCGGAACAACGCGTTAAAGAGACTTGAGACGCGACATACTAATCTAGCGTCACTATTCGCGCACTCTTTGCGTAATATAACCTAACCATGCTTAGGTAATTGGAACAACGCGTTAAGGAGACTTGAGACGTGACATACTAATCTAGCGTCACTTTTCACGCACACTTTGCGTAATATAACCTAACCATGCTTAGGTAATCGGAACGACGCGTTAAAGAGACTTGAGACGCGACATACAAATCTATTGATCCTTTTCACGCACACTTTGCGTACTATTACCTAACCATGCTTAGGTAATCGGAACGACGAGTTAAAGAGACTTGAGACGCGACATAGTAATCTAGCGTCACTTTTCACGCACAATTTGCGTAAAATAACCTAACCATGCTTAGATAATCGTAACAACGCGTTAAAGAGACTTCAGACGCAACATACTAATCTAGCGTCACTTTGCACGCACACTTTGCGTAAAAATAACCTAACCATACTTAGGTAATCGGAACGACGCGTTAAAGAGACTTATGACGCGACATATTAATCTAGTGTCACTTTTCACGCAAACTTTGTGTAAAATAACCTAACTTTGCTTAGGTAATGGGAACGACGCGTTAAAGAGACTTGAGACTCGACATACTAATCTATTTTCACTTTTGACGCACCCTTTGCGTAATATAACCTAACCATGCTTAAGTAATCGGAACAACGCGTTAAAGAGACTTAAGACGCAACATCCTAATCTAGTGTCACTATTCACGCACTCTTTGCGTAATACAGCCTAACCATGCTTAGGTAATCGGAACGACGCATTAAAGAGACTTGAGACGCGACATACTAATCTATTATCGGAACGACGCGTTAGAGAGACTTGTGACGCGTAATAAGCATGGTTATCGAAACGACGGCGTTAAAGAGACTTGAGATGCGACATACTAATCTAGCGTCACTTTTTGCGAGTTATAGAGACTTCAGACACGACATACTAATCTATTGTCACTTTTCACGCACACTTTGCGTAATATAACCTAACCATGCTTAGGGAACCATAACAACAAGTTAGAGACACTTGTGACGTGACACAATCATGGTAATCGAAGCGAGACGTTAAAGAAACTTGAAACGCGCCATACTAATCTAGCGTCACTTTTTACGCACGCTTTGCGTAATATAACCTGACTATGCTTAGGGAATCGGAACGACGCGTTAAAGAAACTTGAGACACGACATACTAATCTAGCGTCACTTTTCACGCATAGTTTGCGTAATATAACCTAACCATGCTTAAGTAATCGGAACGACGCATTAAAGAGACTTGAAACGCGACATACCAACCTAGCAACAGTGTTCACGCACACATTGCGTAATATAACCTAAGCATGCTTAGGTAATTGGAACGACGCGTTAGAGAGACTTGTGACACGACATAAGCATGGTAATCGAAACGACGCGTCAAAAAGACTTGAGACGCGCAATACTAATCTAGCGTCACTTTTAACGCAGAATTTGCGTAATTTAACCTAACCATGCTTAGGTAATCGGAACGACGAATTAAAGAGACTTGAGACGCAACTTAAACCATGCTCAAGTAATCAGAACGACGGGTTAATGAGACATGAGACGCGACATACTAATCTAGCGTCACTTTTCAAGCACATTTTGCGTAATATAACCTAACCATGCTTTGGTAATTAGAACGACGCGTTAAAGAAACTTGAGACGCGACATACTAACCTAGCAGCAGTTTTCACGCACACATTGCGTAATATAACCTAACCATCCTTAGGTAATCGGATTGACGCGTTAAAGAGAATTGAGACACGACATACTAATATAGCGACACCTTTCACGCACACTTTGCGTATAATAACCTAAGCATACTTTGGAAATCAGAACCACGCGTTAGAGAGAATTGGGATGCGACATAAGCATGGTAATCGAAACGACGCGTTTAATAGACTTGAGAAGCGCCATGCTAATCTAGCGTCACTTTTTACGCACACTATTGCATAATATAACCTAACCATGCTTAGGTAATCGGAACGACGCGTTAAAGAGACTTCTGACGCGGTACACTTATCTACCGTCACTTTTCACGCACACTTTGTGTAATATAACCTAACCATGCTTAGGTAATCGGAACGACGCGTTGAACAGACTTGAGACACGACAAACTAATCTAGCGTAACTTTTCACGCACTCTTTGCGTAATATAACCTAACCATGCTTAGGTAATCAGAACGACGCGCTACACAGACTTGAGACGCGACATACTAATCTAGCGTCACTCTTTGCACACTCTTTGCGTAATATAACCTGACCATGCCTAGGTAATCGGAACAATGCGTTGAAGAGACTTAAGACACGACATACTAATCTATTGTTACTTTTCACGCATTATTTGCGTACTATGACCTAACCATGCTTAATTAATCGGAAAGACGCGTTAGATAGACTTAAGACGCGACATACTAATCTATTGTCATTTTTCACGCACACTTTGTGTAATATTAGCTAACCATGCTTAGGTAATCGGTTCAACGCGTTAAAGAGCCTTGAGATGTGACATACTAATCTAGCGTCACTTTTCACGGACACCTTGCGTAATAAAACCTAACCTTGCTTAGGTAATAGGAATGACGCGTTATAGAGAATTGTGATGCGAGATAAGCATGGTAATCGACGCGTTCAAGAGACTTGAGACGAAACATACTAATCTAGCGTCACTTTTCACGCAGACCTTGCATAATATAACCTGAACATGCTTAGGTAATCAGAACGACGCGTCAGATAGACTTAAGAAACGCCAATCTAATCTAGCGTCAATTTTTACGCACACTTTGCGTAATACAACCTAACCATGCTTAGGTAATCGGAACAACGCGCTGCGTTAAAGAGACTTGAGACGCGACAGACTAATTTGGCGTTACGTTTCTCGCTAACTTTGCGTACTATAACCTAACCATTCTTTGGTAATCGGAACGACGCGTAAAACAGACATGAGACGCGACATACCTACCTAACCATGCTTAGATAATCGGAACGACGCGTTAAAGACTTGAGACGCGACATACTAATTTATTGTTACTTTTCACGCACACTTTGCCTAATATAACCTAACCATGGTGTTAGTAGTATGTGCCCTAGGGCCATTTGATCATGTATATTTGTAGAACTAATCCCAATGGCAAAGATATATATGTTCTAATTGAACTAAGTGTCTCATCAACTAAGTGTTCATTTATTACGTATTGTCCTTATCACATTGTGGTAGAATCTATTCTTAAGGTGTTAAGAATATGAGTTACAGATTTTATTATACATGTGATCTAAATAACAGTTCATGATCGATGGGGTCCTACGAATAAGGGCATCGTATTATCCCGGAAAGATTGTCACCTTTGTTTATTCTCCTGATTAGTAAGGAGTTACTAATTATAGGAAGTAGTGAGTCTCATACTACTTGATGGAGATCAGGATAAACATGTGGACACTCAAGATGTTGAGTGGGTCGAACAAGTGACGCTAGATGACTTATACATGGTATTTCATCAAAGTCAATTTAATGTCATCTAGTTCATAATTGTACATATGTCCTTTGACTTGCGGTGACACTATCTTGTATATAGGTGATTAGAGTTTGATACTCCTTATCCCTAGATCTTTCATGAGCTAGGGTCGCGGGATGTGTTGGCTTTAGTTAGTTGTATATGGAGATAGGGGTTTAACAAAGAGAGGATTTATCACTCCGGATGAACGGAGAAAAGATTCTATGCTATCTCTAATTGTTCTTGATGGATGATAAAACCTGCGCGGGTGTATATGACTTACTTAGAAAGTTGTTTCTAGTGGAAGTCATATTTATCAAGAATAAGAACTGAGATGAGGTCATATGATTAAGACAAACAGTGTTTGACTTAACCGTGACACTAGTCGAGATCGGAATCTTAGATGAAGGGAATTTTGAGTGTACGGTAATTATGAACATTGGTTCATAAAGAATGCATCGAAACATTCATATCTATTTGGGGGTCGTGATATGTTGCTAGACGTCACTCACGATCTACGAGAATTAACAATTAATGGGAAGTAATTATTTAATATAAGAAAGGTGTTTCTTATGACTCTCGTTGCCATATAGATGTGAACCTAGTTAGTCACACACAATAGGGTGTGCAACCGATTGAGTTTACGAGAGATCGATTTCATATGGATACTAGCATATCTCGGAAATTAATCTAAGATGAAAAACAAGTATAAATTAGGGACTAATTTGTAAGAGTTATAAATTAGTAGGCACCTAATTGTATTTTATCCAAGTTAATGTGATGATGTCATGTGATGATGTCACGATGATGTCATGTGATGATGTCACGATGATGTCATGTGATGATGTCACGATGATGTCATGTGATGATGTCAC
Organism: Mercurialis annua; assembly: GCF_937616625.2. Lineage (NCBI taxonomy): Eukaryota > Viridiplantae > Streptophyta > Magnoliopsida > Malpighiales > Euphorbiaceae > Mercurialis > Mercurialis annua. Next base: position 44,607,676 of record NC_065572.1, read on the forward strand.
GATGATGTCATGTGATGATGTCACGATGATGTCATGTGATGATGTCACGATGATGTCATGTGATGATGTCACGATGATGTCATATGATGATGTCACGTGATGATGTCATGTATGTCTCTGTGTGTGACACCTAGCATCCGACGTGTCAGAAGGTGGCAACACCTACGCTTGATGTGTGACACCTAGCATGTGATGTGTCAGATGGTGGCAACACCTATGCTTGGTGTGTGACACCTAGCATGTGAGGTGTCGAATGGTGGAAACACCTTTGCTCGGTGTGTGACACCTAGCATGTGAGGTGTTGCATTCTTAAGCAAAGCTCTACCCTATAAATAGAGGTTGCCTTTTCTCATTCTAAACACACCACACTTAAGAGAGCATATTTGAAGGAGTTCATGTAGTCATCAATCACAGAAAAGCTTGGAGAAAGTTTTTCATACATCCCAGCAAAGACGTAATCGAGGCGAGAGTTTGAGCTTAGGGTTGCTCAGCAAGAGAAACTCTTGCAGATTACTTCAAGGCGAGGATTCAATCAGACGCATACTCGTGTGGACGAGTTTGAGGTCGCCGTACTATCGGGACTACAAGAATCGTTGGAGAATCGACATAGGTATTCTTCTTACGGTTTCTAGATGCGTGCTTTAATTACTAGATGATACGACGATCCATTTGTTATTGATATGATCAATTTCTGGATCCGAATTGTTGGAATTCCAATTTTGAATTGAAATATACGATTCGGACCCTCACGTCCCGCTGCACCAACAGTGGTATTAGAGCCACCGTATCAGCAAGTATTAAAGCTTTACGATTGAATGCATGTATTAATAATCATGGACTTAGGCATTATTAATTGGCATGTAATTTATAATTCCGAGGGCTTAGGTCTTGTTTGCAAAAACGAGCAAACAGTATTGTGACATTAATTACATTTGATTAAATTCTGTCTAGGAGATTGGTACTTAAGTGGTCCGCTCGTGACCCTCCAATCTATCCTGGGAATTTTTCTAATGTGATTATTTAACACAATACGTGACTCGCTTGTGCATTATGTTGTCGTCAACAAAACATGCGGAACAAATAATAGTTTGCTCATTCTTTTGTGGCTAAAGAATGAGACCTAGGAAGTCCATGATCATACATGTGTGATTGCATGATTCATTTTAGCTTTAATATGTATGAGATGCATGCTAAAATGTGTTGTGGGCTTAGTGAGACCGGAATAACTTAAAACCCTAAGAAATCTTCCTAAAAGTAAAAGGATTAAGTTTATATTGATTAGTCATTAAATTGATTTATCAATGGCTCTCCATTGGAGCAATAAACTAACACGCTTTGAGTTATCATCTTGTCGGCTATGGATACATAGGGGTGAGATGATATCGTCAAGAGATGTTGTCGAGTTTATTGTTAAGCACACTTTGCATAATATAACCTAACCATGGTTAAGTAATGGGAACGACAAGTTAAAGAGACTTGAGAGGCGACATACATATTGTTCCTTTTTGCGCACACTTTGCGTACTATAACCTAACCATGCTTAGTTAATCGGAACGACGCGTTAGAGAGACTTGTGACGCGACATAAGCATGGTAATCGAAACGACGCGTTAAAGAGACTTGAGACGTGACATACGAATCTAGCGTCACTTTTCACGAAAACCTTGCGTAATTTAACTAACCATACTAAGCTAATCGGAATGACACATTAAAGAGCCTTTAGACGCGACATACTAATCTAGCGTCACTTTTCACGCACACCTTGCGTAATATTACCTAACCATGCTTAGGTAATTGAAACGAAGCGTCAAATAGACTTGAGACGCGACATACTAATTTATTATCATTTTGCACGCACACTTTGTGTAATATAGTCTAACCATCCTTAGGTAATCGGAATGACGCGTTAGAGAGACTTCTGACACGCCATTCTAATCTAGCTTCACTTTGTACGCACACTTTGTGTAATATAATCTAACCATGCTTAGATAATCGGAACGACGCGTTAAAGAGACTTGAGACACGACATACTAATCTAGCCTCACTTTTCACGCACACTTTGCGTAATATAACCTAACCATACACAGGTAATCGGAACATACTAATCTAGCATCACTTTTCAAGCAAGCTTTGTGTAATATAACCTAACAATGCTTAGATTATCAAAACAGCGCGATAAAGTGAATTGAGACACAACATACTAATCTAGTGTCACTTTTCACGTACACTTTTCATAATATAACCTAACCATGCTTAGGTAATCAGAATGACGCGTTAAATAGACTTGAGACGCGACATACTAATCTATTGTCACTTTTCACGCACACTTTGAGTAATATAACCTAACCATGCTTAGGTAATCTGAACGACGCGTTAAAGAGACTTGAGACGCGACATGCTAATCTATTGTTACTTTTGACGCACACTTTGCGTAATCTAACCTAACTATGCTTAGGTAATCGAAACGACGCGTTAGAGAGACTTGTGACGCGACATAAGCATGGTATTCAAAACGACGGGTTAAAGAGACTTGAGACGCAACATACTAATCTAGCGTCACTTTTCACGCAAACTTTGCGTAATATAACCTAACCATGCTTAGGTAATCGGAACGACGCATTAAAAAGCCTTAAGACGCGACATACTAATCCAGCATCACTTTTCTCGCACACCTTGTGTAATATAATCTAACCATGCTTAGGTAATCGGAACGACGCGTTAAAGAGACTTGAGACGAAACATACTAATCTAGCGTAACTTTTCTCGCACACTTTGCGTAATATAACCTAATCATGCTTGGGTAATCGGAACGACGCGTTAAAGAGACTTGAGACGAAACATACTAATCTAGCATAACTTTTGACCTAAACTTTGCATAATATAACCTAACCATGCTTAGGTAACCGGAACGACGCATCAAAGAGCCTTGAGACGCGACATATTAATCTAGCTTCACTTTTCACGCACACCTTACGTAATATAACCTAACCATGATTAGGTAATCGGAACGATGCGTTAAAGAGACTTGAGATGTAACATTCTAATACAGCGTTACTTTTCTCACAGACTTTGCGTAATATAACCTAACCATTCTTGGGTAATCGGAACGACGCGTTAAAGAGACTTGAGACGCGACATACTAATCCTGCGTCACATTTCACGCACTCTTTGCGTAATATAACCTAACCATGCTTAGGTAACTGGAACGTCGCATTAAAGATCCTTGAGACGCGACATACTAATCTAGCGTCACGTTTCATGCACACCTTGCATAATATAACCTAACCATGATAAGCTAATCGGAACGACGCGTTAAAAAGACTTGAGACGCAACATATTAATATAGCGTACTTTTCTCGCACACTTTTCATAATAGAACCTCGCGTCACTTTTGACGCACTCTTTTGCGTAATATAACCTAACCATGCTTAGGTAATCGGAACGACGCGTTAGAGAGACTTGAGATGCGACATACTAATCTATTGTTACTTTTGACGCACACTTTCCGTAACATAACCTAACCATGCTTAGGTAATCAGAACGACGCATTAGATAGAATTATGACGCGACATAAGCATGGTAATCAAAACGACGCGTTAAAGAGAATTGAGAGGCGGCATACTAATCTAGCGTCAATTTTGACCTAAACTTTGCATAATTTAACCTAACATGCTTAGGTAATCGGAACAACTATGTCGTGTCTCAAGTCTCTTTAACGTGTTGTTCTGATTACTTAAGGATGGCTAGGTTATATTATGCAAGGTGTGCGTGAAAAGTTACGCTAGATTAGTATGTCGCGTCTCAAGGCTCTTTAACGCGTCGTTCCGATTACCTATGCATGGTTAGGTTATATTACGCAACGTGTGTGTGAAAAGTGACGCTAGATTAGTATGTCGCGTCTCAAGTCTCTTTAACGCGTCGTTTCGATTATCATGCTTATGTCACATCACAAGTCTCTCTAACGCGTCCTTCCGATTACCTAAGCATTGTTAGGTTATATTACGCAATGTGTGCGTGAAAAGTAACAATAAACTAGTATGTCGCGTCACACGTCTATTTAACTCGCCGTTCCGATTACCTAAGCATGGTTAGTTATATTACGCAAAGTGTTCGTGGAAAGTGACGCTAGATTAGTATATTGTGTCTCAATTCTCTTTAACGCATTGTTCCGATTACCTAAGGATGGTTAGGTTGCATTACGGAAAGTGTGCGTGAAAAGTAACAATACATTATTAGTGTGTCGCGTCTCAAGTCTATTTAACGCGTCGTTCCGATTACTTAAGAATGGTTAGGGTATATTATGCAAAGTGTGCGTAAAAAGTTACGCTAGATTAGTATGTCGCGTCTCAATTCTCTTTAACGCGTTGTTCCGATTACCTAAGAATGGTTAGGTTATATTACGCAAAGTGTGCGTGAAAAGTTACGCTAGATTAGTATCTCACGCTTCAAGTCTCTTAAAGGCGTCGTTCCGATTACCTAAGCATAGTTAGGTTATATTACGCAAAGTGTGCGTGAAAAGAGACGCTATTAGGTTATTTTACGGAAAGTGTGCGTGAAAAGTGACGCTAGATTAGTATTTCCCGTCTCAATTCTCTTTAACGCGTGGTTCCGATTACCTACTCTTGGTTAGGTTATTTTATGCAAAGTGTGCATGAAAAGTGACGCTAGATTAGTATGTCGCGTCTCAAGTCACTTTAACTCGTCGTTCCAATTACCATGCTTATGTCGCGTCACAAGTCTATGTAATGCGTCGTTTCGATTACCTAAGCATTTTTAGCTTATATTACGCAAATTGTGCGTGAAAAATGATAATAGTATGTCCGTGACTTACGTCTATTTAACGTGTCGTTCCGATTACCCAAGCATGTTTTGGTTATATTACGCAGAGTGTGCGTGAAAAGTGACGCGAGATTAGTATGTCACGTCTCAAGTCTCTTTAATGCGTCGTTTCGATTAGCATGCTTATCTCGCGTCACAAGTCTCTTGAACGTGTCGTTACGATTACCTAAGCGTGGTTAAGTTATATTACGCAAAGTGTGCGTGAAAAGTGACGTTAGATTACTATATCCTATCTAAAGTCTCTCTAACACATCGTTCCGATTTCCTAAGCATGGTTTGGTTATATTATGCAAAGTGTGCGTGAAAAGTGACGCTAGATTAGTATGACGTGTGTCAAGTCTCTTTAACACGTCGATCCAATTACCTAAGTATGGAAAGCTTATATATTACGCAAAGTGTGCGTGAAAAGTGACGGTAGATTAGTATATCACGTCTCAAGTCTCTTTAACGTGTTGTTCTGATTACCTAAGCATGGTTAAGTTATATTACGCAAGGTGTGCGTGAAAAGTGACGCTAGATTAGTATGTCCCATCTCAATGCTCTTTAACGCATCGCTCTGATTACCTAAGCATGTTTAGGTTATATTACGCAACGTCTGCGTGAAAAGTCACGCTATATTAGTATGTCGAGTCTCAAGTCTCTTTAACTCTTCGTTTGGATTACCATGCTTATGTCGCGTCACAAGTCTCTCTCTAACGCGTCGTTCCGATTACCTAAGAATGGTTAGGTTATATTATGCAAAGTGTGCGTGAAAAGTAATTATAAATTAGTATGTCGCGTCACACGTCTATTTAACGCGTCGTTCCAATTACCTAAGCAATGATTAGGTTATATTACGCAAAGTGTGCGTGGAAAGTGACGGTAGATTACTATGTCGCGTCTCAATTCTCTTTAACGCGTTGTACCAATTACCCAAGGATGGTTAGGTTACTTTACGGAAAGTGTGCGTGAAAAGTAACAATACATTAGTATGTCGCGTCTCAAGTCTATTTAACGCGTCGTTCCGATTACCTATGTGTGGTTACGTTATATTACGCGAGTTTGTGTGAACAGTTACGCTAGACTAGTATGTCGCGTCTCAATTCTCTTTAAAGCGTTGTTCCGATTACCTAAGCATGCTTAGGTTATATCACACAAACTGTGCGTGAAAAGTAACAATAAATTAGTATGTCGAGTTGCACGTCTATTTAACGCGTCGTTCCGATTACCTAAGCATGGTTAGGTTATATTACGAAAAGTGTGCGTGGAAAGTGACGCTAGATTAGTATATCACGTCTCAATTCTCTTTAACGCGTTGTACCGATTACCTAAGGATGGTTTGGTTACTTTACGGAAAATGTGCGTGAAAAGTAACAATACATTAGTATGTCACGTCTCTAGTCTATTTAACGCGTCGTTTCGATTACCTAAGCATGGTTAGGTTATATTACGCAAAGCGTGCGTAAAAAGTGACGCTAGATTAGTATGGCACGTTTCAAGTCTATTTAACGCGTCGTTCCGATTACCTATGCATGGTTAGGTTATATTACGCAAAGTGTGCGTGAAAAGTTACGCTAGATTAGTATTTCGTGTTTCAAGTATCTTTAACCTGTCGTTTCGATAACCTAAGCACAGTATTGTTATATTACGCAAAGTGTGCGTGAAAATAGACGCTAGATCAGTATGCCGCGTCTCAAGTCTCTTCAACGCGTTGTTCCGATTACCTAAGCAGGTTAGGTTATATAACGCAAAGTGTGCGTGAAACGTTACGCTAGATTAGTATGTCGCGTCTCAATTCTCTTTAACGCGTTGTTCCGATTACCTAAGCATGGTTAGGTTATATTACGCAAAGTGTGCGTGAAAAGTTACGCTAGATTAGTATGTCGTGTTTCAAGTCTCTTTAACCCGTCATTCCGATTACGTAAGCACAATTAGGTTATATTGCGCAAAGTGTTTGTGAAAAGAGACGCTAGATTAGTATGTCGCATCTCAAGTCTCTTTAATGCGTTGTTCCGATCACCTAAGCAGGTTAGGTTATACTACGCAAAGTGTGCGAGAAACGTTACGCTAGATTAGTATGTCGTGTTTCAAATCTCTTTTATATGTCGTTCCGATTACCTAAGCATGGTTAGGTTATATTACACAAAGTGTGCGTGGAAAGTGACGCTAGATTAGTATGTCGCGTCTCAATTCTCTTTAACGCGTTGTACCGATTACCTAAGAATGGTTATGTTACTTTACGAAAGTGTGCGTGAAAAGTAACAATGATAATCTATATCGCGTCTCAAGTCTAATTAAAGCGTCGTTCCAATTACCTAAGCATGGTTAGGTTATGTTACGCAAAGTGTGCGTGAAAAGTTACGATAGAATAGTATGTCGCCTCTCAATTCTCTTTAACGCGTTGTTTAGATTACCTAAGCATGGTTAGGTTATATGACGCAAAGTGTGCGTGAAAAGTTACACTAGATTAGTATGTCGTGTTTCAAGTCTCTATAACCCGTCGTTCCGGTTACCTAAGCATAGTTAGGTTATATTACACAAAGTGTGGTTGCATCTTTTCTGGGATCGAGGGGAATTCCTTGACGTATCTCTGGAAATCCGCTTTTGCCTTGGACTGGTGGGGCTAGCATGTGCGTTTCCGTTACGCTAGGTTAGTATGTCGGGTTTCAAGTCTCTTTTACTCGTCGTTCCGATTACCAAAGCATGGTTAGGTTATATTACGCAAAGTGTGTGTGGAAAGTGACGCTAGATTAGTATGTCGTGTCTTAATTCTCTTTAACGCGTTGTACCGATTACCTAAGGATGGTTAGGTTACTTTACGGAAAGTGTGCGTGAAAAGTAACAATACATTAGTATGTCTCGTCTCAAATCTATTTTACGCGTCGTTCCAATTACCTAAGCATGGTTAGGTTATATTACGCAAAGTGTGCGTAGAAAGTTACGCTAGATTAGTATGTCTCGTCTCAAATCTATTTTACGCGTCGTTCCGATTACCTAAGCATGGTTAGGTTATATTACGCAAAGTGTGCGTAGAAAGTTACGCTAGATTAGTATGTCGTGTTTCAAGTCTCTTTAACCCGTCGTTCCGATTACCTAAGCACAATTAGGTTATATTATGCAAAGTTTGCGTGAAAAGAGATGCTAGATCAGTATGTCAGGTCTCAAGTCACTCTAACGCGTTGTTCCAATTACCTAAGCATGATTAGGTTATTTTACGCAAAGTGTGCGTGAAAAGTAACGCTAGATTAGTGTGTCCTATCTCAAGTCAGTTTACGGAAAGTGTGCGTGAAAAGTAACAATACATTATATGTTGCGTCTCAATTTTCTTTAACGCGTTGTTCCGATTACCTAAGCATGCTTAGGTTATGTTACACAAACCGTGCGTGAAAAGTAACAATAATTAGTATTATTTCACTCGTCGTTCCGATTTCCTAAGTATGGTTAGGTTATATTAAGCAACGTGTGCGTGGATAGTGACGCTAGATTAGTATGTCGCGTCTCTCTTTAACACGTTGTACCGATTATCTAAGGATGGTTCAATTACTTTACGGAAAGTGTGCGTGAAAAGTAACAATACATTAGTATGTAGCGTCTCAAGTCTATTTAACGCGTCGTTCCAATTACCTAAGCATGGTAAGGTTATATTACGCAAAATGTGCGTGCAAAGTTACGCTAGATTAGATACGTATGTCGTGTCTCATTTCTCTTTAACGCGTTGTTCTGATTACCTAAGCATGGTTAGGTTATATTACGCAATGTGTGCGTGAAAAGTAAAAATTAATTAGTATGTCGAGTCGCACGTCTCTCTAAAGCGTCGTTCCGATTACCTAAGCATGGTTAGGATATATTACGCAAAGTGTGCATGGAAAGTGACGCTAGATTAGTATGTGGAGTCTCAATTCTCTTTAACGCGTTGTACCGATTACCTAAGGATATCCGGTTAGGTTACTTTACGGAAAGTTTGCGTGAAAAGTAGCAATACATCAGTATGTTGCGTCTCAAGCCTATTTAATGCGTCGTTCCAATTACCTAAGCATGGTTAGGTTATATTATGCAAAGTGTGCGTGAAAAGTTACGCTAGATTAGCATGCTCCGTCTCAATTCTTTTAACGCGTTGTTCCGATTACCTAAGCATGCTTAGGTTATATTATGTAAAATGTGCGTGAAAAGTAACAATAAATTAGTATGTCGCGTCACACTGAATGCGTCGTTCCGATTACATAAGCATGGTTAGGTTATATTACGCAAAGTGTGCCTGGAAAGTGACGCTAGATTAGTATGTCACATCTCAATTCTCTTTAACGCGTTGTATTGATTACCTAAGCATGGTTAGGTTATATTATGCAAAGTGTGCGTGAAAAGTTACGCTAGATTAGTATGTCGCGTTTCATGTCTCTTTAATGCGTCGTTCTGATTACCTAAGCATATTAGGTTATATTACGCAAATTGTGCGTGAAAAAAGACGATAGATTAGTATGTCGCGTCTCAAGTCTTTTTAACGCGTTGTTCCGATTACCTAAGCATGATTAGGTTATATTACGCAAAGTTAGGTTACTTTACGGAAAATGTGCGTGAAAAGTAACAATACATTTATATGTCGCGTCCCAAGTATATTTAACGCGTCGTTCTGATTACCTTAGCATGGTTAGGTTATATTACGTAAAGTGTGCGTGAAAAGTTCCGCTAGATTAGTATGTCGAGTCTAAATTCTCTTTAACGCGTTGTTCCGATTATCTAAGCATGATTAGGTTATATTATGCACAGTGTGTGTGAAAAGTGACACTAGATCAGTATGTCGTGTTTCAAGTCTCTTTAACGCGCCGTTCTGATTACCTAAGCATAGTTAGATTATATTACGCAAAGTGTGTGTGAAAAGAGACGATAGATTAGTATGTCGCGTCTCAAGTATCTTTTACGCGTTGCTCGATTGCCTAAGCATGAATACGTTATTTTACGCAAAGTGTGCGTGAAAAGTGACGCTAGATTAGTATGTCGTGTCTCAATTCTCTTTAACGTGTGGTTCCGATTACCTAAGCATGGTTAGGTTATTTTACGCAAAGTGTGCCTGAAAAGTGACGCTATATTAGTATGTCGCGTCTCAAGTCACTTTAACTCGTCGTTCCGATTACCATGCTTATGACGCGTCACAAGTCTCTCTAACGCGTCGTTTCGATTACCTAAGCATGGTTAGGTCATATTACGCAAAGTGTGCGTGAAAAATGACAATGGATTAGTATGTCTCGTCTCATGTCTTTTTAACGCGTCGTTCCGATTACCTAAGCATGGTTAGGTTATATTACGCAAAGTGTGCGTGAAAGTGACGCTAGATTAGTATGTCGTGACTCAAGTGTATATAACGCGTCGTTCCGATTACCTAAGCATAATTAGGTTATATTATGCAAAGTGTGTGTGAAAAGTGTCACTAGATTAGTATGTCGCGTCTCAATTCTCTTTAACGCGTTGTTCCGATTACCTAAGCATGGTAAGGTTATATTACGCAAAGTGTTCTCGAAAAGTCGTTAGATTAGTATGGCGCGTCCTAAGTCTATTTGATGCGTCGCTCCGATTACCTATGCATGGTTAGGTTATATTACGCAAAATGTGCGTGAAAAGTGATGCTAGATTAGTATCTCAAGTCTCTTTATTGTTCCTATTACCTAAGCATGGTTAGATTATTTTATGCAAAGTGTGCGTGAAAAGTTACGCTAGATTAGTATTTCGCATCTCAAGTCTCTTTAACGCATCGTTTCGATTACCTAAGAATGGTTATGTTATGTTACGCCAAGTGCGCGTTAAAAGTGTTGCTAGATTAGTATGTCGCGTCAAAAGTCTCTCTAACGCGTCGTTTCGATTACCATGCATATGTCACGTTACAAGTTTCTCTAAGACGTCATTCTGATTGTTAGGTTATAATACGCAAAGTGTTCGTGAGAATTTACAATTGATTAGTATGTCTTGTCTCAAGTCTCTTAATCGCGTCGTTCCGATTACTAAAGCATGGTTAGGTTATATTACGCAAAATGTGCGTGGAAAATGACGCTAGATAAGTATGTTGCATCTCAAGTCTCTTTAACGCGTCGTTCCGATTACCTAAGCATGGTTAGGTTATATAAAGCAAAGCGTGCGTAAAAAGTAACACTAGATTTGTATTGCGCGTTTCAAGTCTCTTTAATGCATCGTTTCAATTACCATGCTTATGTCGCGTCACAAGTGTGTCTAATGCGTCGTTCTGATTACCTAAGAATGGTTAGGTTATATTACGTAAAGTGTGCGTGAAAAGTGAAAATAGATTAGTATGTCGCATATCAAGTCTATTTAACGCGTCATTCCGATTATCTAAGCATGGTTAGGTTATTTTACGCAAAGTGTGCGTGAAAAGTGACGCTGGATTAGTATGTCGCGTCTCAAGTCCCTTTAACGCGTGTTCTGATTACCTAAGCATGGTTAGGTTATACTACACAAAATGTGCGTGAAAAGTAACACTAGATTAGCATGTCACGCCTACAGTCTCTTTAACGCGTCGTACCGATTACCAAAGCATGGTTATGTTATATTATGCCGAGTGCGCGTAAAAGGGTCGCTAGATTCGTATGTTGTGTCACAAGTCTCCTTAACTCGTTGTTACGATTACCTATGCATGGTTAAGTTATGTTACGCAAAGTGTGCGTAAAAAGTGACGTTAGATAAGTATGGCGTGTCTCAAGTCTTTTTAACGTATCGTTTCGATTACCATGCTTATGTCACGTTACAAGTCTATCTAACACGTCGTTCTAATTACCAAAGCATGCCTAGGTTATATTACGCAAAGTGTGCGTGAAAAGTGACAATAAATTAGTATGTCGCATTGCAAGTGTCTTTAATCTGCCGTTCCGATTACCTAAGCATGGTTAGGTTATTTTACGCAAAGTGTGCGTGAAAAGTAACGCTAGATTAATATGCCGCGTTTCAAGTCTCTGTAATTACTCTATGTGTGCGTGAAAACATTTGCTAGGTTAGTATGTCGCGTTTCAAGTCTCTTTATAACTCGTCGTTTCGATTACCTAAGCATGGTTAGGTTATTTTACGCAAAGTGTGCGTGAAAAAAGTGACGCTAGATTAGTTTATGTCGCGTCTCAAGTCCCTTCAACGCGTCGTTCCGATTGCCAAAGCATGGTTATGTTTTATTACGCCAAGTGCGTATTAAAAGTGTCGCTAGATTAGTATGCCGCGTCACAAGTCTCTTTAATGCGTTGTTATGATTACCTAAGCATGGTTAAGTTATATTACGCAAAGTATGCGTAAAGAGTGATGCTAGATTAGTATAGCGCGTCTCAAGTCTCTTCAACGCATCGTTTCGAGTACCATGCTTATGTCACGTTACAAGTCTCAAGTCTCTTTAACGCGTGTTCCGATTACCAAAGCACGGTCATGTTATATTACGCAAAATGTGCTTGAAAAGTGACGCTAGAACAGTATGTCGCGTCTCAAGTCTCTTTAACGCGTTGTTCCGATTACCTAAGCATAGTTAGGTTATAATACGCAAAGCGTGGGTAAAAAGTGACGGTAGATTAGCATGGCACGTTTCAAGTCTCTTTAACGCGCCGTTTCGATTACCATTGTCGCGTCACAAGTTTCTCTAACGCGTCGTTCTGATTACCTAAGCATAGTTAGGTTATAATACGCAAAGCGTGCGTAAAAAGTGACGCTAGATTAGTATGGCATGTTTCAAGTCTCTTTAACGCGGCGTTTCGATTACCATTGTCGCGTCACAAGTTTCTCTATCGCGTCGTTCTGATTACATAAGCATGCTAGGTTATTTTACGCAAAGTGTGCGTGAAAAGTGATGCTAGTTAATGTATGTCGCGTCTCAAGTCTCTTTAACGCGTCGTTCCGATTGCTAAGCATGGTTAGGTTATATTATGCAAAGTGTGCGTGAAAACTGGCTCTAGATTAGTATGTCGCTACTCAAGTCTCTTTAACGCATCGTTCCGATTTCCTAAGAATGGTTAGGTTATATTATGCAAAGTCTGTGTAAAACGTGATACTAGATTAGTTTGGCGCGTCTCAAGTCACTTTAACGCGTCATTTCGATTACCATGCTTATGTCGCGTCACAAGTGTCTCTAACGCGTTGTTGTGATTACCTAAGCATGTTTGATTTATATTACGCAAAGTGTGCATAAAAATTGACGCTAGATTAGTATGTCGCGTCACAATTATATCTAACACGACGTTCCAATTACATAAGCATGGTTAGGTTATATTACGCAAAGTGTGCGTGAAAAGTGACGATAGATTAGTATGTCGCGTCTCAAGTCTCTTTAATGCTTTGTTCCGATTACCTAAGCATGGTTAGGTTATATTACTTAAATTGTGCATGAAAAGCGACAATAGATTTTTATGTCGTGTCTCAAGTCTCTTTAACGCGTCGTTTCGATTACCACTCTTATGACGCGTCACAAGTCTATCTAACGCGTCTTTCCGATTACCTAAGCATGGTTAGGTTATATTATGCAATGTGTGCGTGAACACTGTTGCTAGGTTGGTATGTCGCGTTTCAAGTCTCTTTAATGCGTCGTTCCGATTACCTAAGCATGGTGAGGTTATATTACGCAAACTGTGCGTGAAAAGTGACGCTAGATTAGTATGTCGCGTCTAAAGTCTCTTTAACGCGTCGTTCCAATTCCCTAAGCATAGTCAGGTTATATTACGCAAAGCGTGCGTAAAAAGTGACGCTAGATTAGTACGGCGTGTTTCAAGTTTCTTTAACGTGTCGCTTCGATTACCATGCTTATGTCGCGTCACAAGTGTCTCTAACTCGTCGTTCTGATTCCCTAAGCATGGTTAGGTTATATTACACAAAGTGTGCGTGAAAAGTGACAATAGATTACTATGTCGCGTCTGAAGTCTCTATAACTCGTCGTTTCAATTACCTAAGCATAGTTAGGTTATTTTATGAAAAGTGTGCGTGAAAAGTGACGCTAGATTAGTATGTCGCGTCTCAAGTCCTTTTAACGCGTCGTTACGATTGCCAAAGCATGGTTATGTTTTATTACGCCAAGTGCGTATTAAAAGTGTCGCTAGATTAGTATGTCGCGTCACAAGTCTCTTTAACGCGTTGTTATGATTACCTAAGCATGGTTAAGTTATATTATGCAAAGTATGCGTAATGAGTGATGTTAGATTAGTATGGCGCGTCTCAAGTCTCTTCAATGCATCGTTTCAAGTACCATGCTTATGTCACGTTACAAATCTCAAGTCTCTTTAACGCGTGTTCCGATTACCAAAGCATGGTCATGTTACATTACGCAAAATGTGCCTGAAAAGTGACGCTAGAACAGTATGTCGCGTCTCAAGTCTCTTTAACGCGTTGTTCCGATTACCTAAGCATAGTTAGGTTATAATACGCAAAGCGTGGGTAAAAAGTGACGGTAGATTAGCATGGCACGTTTCAAGTCTCTTTAACGCGCCGTTTCGATTACCATTGTCGCGTCACAAGTTTCTCTAACGCGTCGTTCTGATTACCTAAGCATAGTTAGGTTATAATACGCAAAGCGTGCGTAAAAAGTGACGCTAGATTAGTATGGCATGTTTCAAGTCTCTTTAACGCGGCGTTTCGATTACCATTGTCGCGTCACAAGTTTCTCTATCGCGTCGTTCTGATTACATAAGCATGCTAGGTTATTTTACGCAAAGTGTGCGTGAAAAGTGATGCTAGTTAATGTATGTCGCGTCTCAAGTCTCTTTAACGCGTCGTTCCGATTGCTAAGCATGGTTAGGTTATAATATGCAAAGTGTGCGTGAAAACTGGCTCTAGATTAGTATGTCGCTACTCAAGTCTCTTTAACGCATCGTTCCGATTTCCTAAGAATGGTTAGGTTATATTATGCAAAGTCTGTGTAAAACGTGATACTAGATTAGTTTGGCGCGTCTCAAGTCACTTTAACGCGTCATTTCGATTACCATGCTTATGTCGCGTCACAAGTGTCTCTAACGCGTTGTTGTGATTACCTAAGCATGTTTGATTTATATTACGCAAAGTGTGCATAAAAATTGACGCTAGATTAGTATGTCGCGTCACAATTATATCTAACGCGACGTTCCAATTACATAAGCATGGTTAGGTTATATTACGCAAAGTGTGCGTGAAAAGTGACGATAGATTAGTATGTCGCGTCTCAAGTCTCTTTAATGGTTTGTTCCGATTACCTAAGCATGGTTAGGTTATATTACTTAAATTGTGCATGAAAAGCGACAATAGATTTTTATGTCGTGTCTCAAGTCTCTTTAACGCGTCGTTTCGATTACCACTCTTATGACGCGTCACAAGTCTATCTAACGCGTCTTTCCGATTACCTAAGCATGGTTAGGTTATATTACGCAATGTGTGCGTGAACACTGTTGCTAGGTTGGTATGTCGCGTTTCAAGTCTCTTTAATGCGTCGTTCCGATTACCTAAGCATGGTGAGGTTATATTACGCAAACTGTGCGTGAAAAGTGACGCTAGATTAGTATGTCGCGTCTAAAGTCTCTTTAACGCGTCGTTCCAATTCCCTAAGCATAGTCAGGTTATATTACGCAAAGCGTGCGTAAAAAGTGACGCTAGATTAGTACGGCGCCTTTCAAGTTTCTTTAACGTGTCGCTTCGATTACCATGCTTATGTCGCGTCACAAGTGTCTCTAACTCGTCGTTCTGATTCCCTAAGCATGGTTAGGTTATATTACGCAAAGTGTGCGTGAAAAGTGACAATAGATTACTATGTCGCGTCTGAAGTCTCTATAACTCGTCGTTTCGATTACCTAAGCATAGTTAGGTTATTTTATGAAAAGTGTGCGTGAAAAGTGACGCTAGATTAGTATGTCGCGTCTCAAGTCCTTTTAACGCGTCGTTACGATTGCCAAAGCATGGTTATGTTTTATTACACCAAGTGCGTATTAAAAGTGTCGCTAGATTAGTATGTCGCGTCACAAGTCTCTTTAACGCGTTGTTATGATTACCTAAGCATGGTTAAGTTATATTACGCAAAGTATGCGTAATGAGTGATGTTAGATTAGTATGGCGCGTCTCAAGTCTCTTCAATGCATCGTTTCAAGTACCATGCTTATGTCACGTTACAAGTCTCAAGTCTCTTTAACGCGTGTTCCGATTACCAAAGCATGGTCATGTTACATTACGCAAAATGTGCCTGAAAAGTGACGCTAGAACAGTATGTCGCGTCTCAAGTCTCTTTAACGCGTTGTTCCGATTACCTAAGCATAGTTAGGTGATAATACGCAAAGCGTGGGTAAAAAGTGACGGTAGATTAGCATGGCACGTTTCAAGTCTCTTTAACGCGCCGTTTCGATTACCATTGTCGCGTCACAAGTTTCTCTAACGCGTCGTTCTGATTACCTAAGCATAGTTAGGTTATAATACGCAAAGCGTGCGTAAAAAGTGACGCTAGATTAGTATGGCATGTTTCAAGTCTCTTTAACGCGGCGTTTCGATTACCATTGTCGCGTCACAAGTTTCTCTATCGCGTCGTTCTGATTACATAAGCATGCTAGGTTATTTTACGCAAAGTGTGCGTGAAAAGTGATGCTAGTTAATGTATGTCGCGTCTCAAGTCTCTTTAACGCGTCGTTCCGATTGCTAAGCATGGTTAGGTTATAATATGCAAAGTGTGCGTGAAAACTGGCTCTAGATTAGTATGTCGCTACTCAAGTCTCTTTAACGCATCGTTCCGATTTCCTAAGAATGGTTAGGTTATATTATGCAAAGTCTGTGTAAAACGTGATACTAGATTAGTTTGGCGCGTCTCAAGTCACTTTAACGCGTCATTTCGATTACCATGCTTATGTCGCGTCACAAGTGTCTCTAACGCGTTGTTGTGATTACCTAAGCATGTTTGATTTATATTACGCAAAGTGTGCATAAAAATTGACGCTAGATTAGTATGTCGCGTCACAATTATATCTAACGCGACGTTCCAATTACATAAGCATGGTTAGGTTATATTACGCAAAGTGTGCGTGAAAAGTGACGATAGATTAGTATGTCGCGTCTCAAGTCTCTTTAATGGTTTGTTCCGATTACCTAAGCATGGTTAGGTTATATTACTTAAATTGTGCATGAAAAGCGACAATAGATTTTTATGTCGTGTCTCAAGTCTCTTTAACGCGTCGTTTCGATTACCACTCTTATGACGCGTCACAAGTCTATCTAACGCGTCTTTCCGATTACCTAAGCATGGTTAGGTTATATTACGCAATGTGTGCGTGAACACTGTTGCTAGGTTGGTATGTCGCGTTTCAAGTCTCTTTAATGCGTCGTTCCGATTACCTAAGCATGGTGAGGTTATATTACGCAAACTGTGCGTGAAAAGTGACGCTAGATTAGTATGTCGCGTCTAAAGTCTCTTTAACGCGTCGTTCCAATTCCCTAAGCATAGTCAGGTTATATTACGCAAAGCGTGCGTAAAAAGTGACGCTAGATTAGTACGGCGCCTTTCAAGTTTCTTTAACGTGTCGCTTCGATTACCATGCTTATGTCGCGTCACAAGTGTCTCTAACTCGTCGTTCTGATTCCCTAAGCATGGTTAGGTTATATTACGCAAAGTGTGCGTGAAAAGTGACAATAGATTACTATGTCGCGTCTGAAGTCTCTATAACTCGTCGTTTCGATTACCTAAGCATAGTTAGGTTATTTTATGAAAAGTGTGCGTGAAAAGTGACGCTAGATTAGTATGTCGCGTCTCAAGTCCTTTTAACGCGTCGTTACAATTGCCAAAGCATGGTTATGTTTTATTACACCAAGTGCGTATTAAAAGTGTCGCTAGATTAGTATGTCGCGTCACAAGTCTCTTTAACGCGTTGTTATGATTACCTAAGCATGGTTAAGTTATATTACGCAAAGTATGCGTAATGAGTGATGTTAGATTAGTATGGCGCGTCTCAAGTCTCTTCAATACATCGTTTCAAGTACCATGCTTATGTCACGTTACAAGTCTCAAGTCTCTTTAACGCGTGTTCCGATTACCAAAGCATGGTCATGTTATATTACGCAAAATGTGCCTGAAAAGTGACGCTAGAACAGTATGTCGCGTCTCAAGTCTCTTTAACGCGTTGTTCCGATTACCTAAGCATAGTTAGGTTATAATACGCAAAGCGTGGGTAAAAAGTGACGGTAGATTCGCATGGCACATTTCAAGTCTCTTTAACGCGTCGTTTCAATTACCATTGTCGCGTCACAAGTTTCTCTAACGCGTCGTTCTGATTACCTAAGCATAGTTTGGTTATAATACGCAAAGCGTGCGTAAAAAGTGACGTTAGATTAGTATGGCGCGTTTCAAGTCTCTTTAACGCATTGTTTCGATTACCATTTTCGCGTCACAAGTTTCTCTATCGGGTCGTTCTGATTACTTAAGCATGCTAGGTTATTTTACGCAAAGTGTGCGTGAAAAGTGATGCTCTAGTTAATGTATGTCGCGTCTCAAGTCTCTTTAACGCGTCGTTCCGATTAGCTAAGCATGGTTAGGTTATATTATGCAAAGTGTGCGTGAAAACTGGCTCTATGTCGCTACTCAAGTCTCTTTAACGCATCGTTCCGATTTCCTAAGCATGGTTAGGTTATATTATGCAAAGTCTGTGTAAAACGTGATGCTAGATTAGTTTGGCGCGTCTCAAGTCTCTTTAACGCGTCATTTCGATTACCATGACAAGTCTCTCTAACGCGTCGTTGTGATTACCTAAGCATGTTTGATTTATATTACGCAAAGTGTGCGTAAAAATTGACGCTAGATTAGTATGTCGCGTCACAATTCTATCTAACGCGTCGTTCCAATTACATAAGCATGGTTAGGTTATATTACGCAAAGTGTGCGTAAAAAGTGACGATAGATTAGTATGTCGCGTCTCAAGTCTCTTTAATGCTTCGTTCCGATTACCTAAGCATGGTTAGGTTATATTACTTAAATTGTGCATGAAAAGCGACAATCGATTTGTATGTCGTGTCTCAAGTCTCTTTAACGCGTCGTTTCGATTACCACTCTTATGTCACGTCACAAGTCTCTCTAACGCGTCGTTCCGATTACCTAAGCATGGTTAGGTTATATTACGCAATGTGTGCGTGAACATTGTTGCTAGGTTGGTATGTCGCGTTTCAAGTCTCTTTAACGCGTCGTTCCGATTACCTAAGCATGGTTAGGTTATATTACGCAAACTGTGCGTGAAACGTGATGCTAGATTAGTATGTCGCGTCTCAAGTCTCTTTAACGCGTCGTTCCGATTCCCTAAGCATAGTCAGGTTATATTACGCAAAGCGTGCATATAAAGTGACGCTAGACTAGTATGGCGCGTTTCAAGTTTCTTTAACGTGTCGCTTTGATTACCATGCTTATGTCGCGTCACAAGTGTCTCTAACTTGTCGTTCTGATTCCCTAAGCATGGTTAGGTTATATTACGCAAAGTGTGCGTGAAAAGTGACAATAGATTAGTATGTCGTGTATAAAGTCTCTATAACTCGTCGTTTCGATTACCTAAGCATGGTTAGGATATTTTATGCAAAGTGTGCGTGAAAAGTGACGCTAGATTAGTATGTCGCGTCTCAAGCCCCTTTAAAGCGTCGTTCCGACTGCCAAAGCATGGTTCTGTTTTATTAAGCCAAGTTAGTATTAAAAGTGTCGCTAGATTAGTATGTCGCGTCACAAGTCTCTTTAACGCGTTGTTATGATTACCTAAGCATGGTTAAGTTATATTACGCAAAGTATGCGTAATGAGTAATGCTAGATTAGTATAGCGCGTCTCAAGTCTCTTCAATGCATCGTTTCGAGTACCAAGCTTATGTCACGTTGTCGCGTCTCAAGTCTCTTTAACGCGTGTTCCGATTACCAAAGCATGGTCATGTTATATTACGCAAAATGTACCTGAAAAGTGACGCTAGAACAGTATGTCGCGTCTCAAGTCTCTTAAACGCGTTGTTCCGATTACCTAAGCATAGTTAGGTTATAATACGCAAAGCGTGGGTAAAAAGTGACGGTAGATTAGCATGGCACGTTTCAAGTCTCTTTAACGCGTCGTTTCGATTACCATTGTCGCGTCACAAGTTTCTCAAACGTGTCGTTCTGATTACCTAAGCATAGTTAGGTTATAATACGCAAAGCGTGCGTAAAAAGTGACGCTAGTTAATGTATGTCGCGTTTCAAGTCACTTTAACGCGTAGTTTTGATTACCATTGTCGCGTCACAAGTTTCTCTAACGTGTCGTTCTGATTACATAAGCATGCTAGGTTATTTTACGCAAAGTGTGCGTAAAAATTGATGCTAGTTAATGTATGTCGCGTCTCAAGTCTATTTAACGCGTCGTTCCGATTACCTAAGCATGGCTAGGTTATATTATGCAAAGTGTGCGTGAAAACTAGCGCTAGATTAGTATGTCGCTACTCAAGTCTCTTTAACACATCGTTCTAATTTCCTAAGCATGGTTAGATAATATTATGCAAAGTCTGTGTAAACAGTGATGCTAGATTAGTTTGGCGCGTCTCAAGTCTCTTTAACGCGTCATTTCGATTACCATGCTTATGTCGCGTCACAAGTCTCTCTAACGCGTCGTTGCGATTACCTAAGCATGTTTGATTTATATTACGC
The DNA here is from genome assembly GCF_937616625.2 of Mercurialis annua. Taxonomy (NCBI): domain Eukaryota; kingdom Viridiplantae; phylum Streptophyta; class Magnoliopsida; order Malpighiales; family Euphorbiaceae; genus Mercurialis; species Mercurialis annua. The sequence goes on from NC_065572.1 coordinate 44,628,094, forward strand.
AAAGTGTGCGTAAAAATTGACGCTAGATTAGTATGTCGCATCACAAGTCTATCTAACGCGTCGTTCCAATTACATTAGTATGGTTATGTTATATTACGCAAAGTGTGCGTAAAAAGTGACGCTAGATTCGTATGTCGCGTCTTAAGTCTCTTCAATGCTTCGTTCCGATTACCTAAGCATGGTTAGGTTATATTACTTAAATTGTGCATGATAAGCGACAATAGATTTGTATGTCGTGTCTCAAGTCTCTTTAACGCGTCGTTTCGATTACCACTCTTACGTCGCGTCACAAGTCTCTCTAACGCGTCGTTACGATTACCTAAGCATGGTTAGGTTATATTACGCAATGTGTGCGTGAACACTGCTGCTAGGTGGGTATGTCGCGTTTCAAGTCTCTTTAACGCGTCGTTCCGATTACCTAAGCATGGTTAGGTTATATTACGCAAAATGTGCGTGAAAAGTGACGCTAGATTAGTATGTCGCATCCCAAGTCTCTTTAACGCGTCGTTCCGATTCCCTAAGCATAGTCAGGTTATATTACGCAAAGCGTGCGTAAAAAGTGACGCTAGATTAGTATGGCGCGTTTCAAGTTTCTTTAACTTGTCGCTTCGATTACCATGCTTATGTCGCTTCACAAGTGTCTCTAATTCGTCGTTCTGATTCCCTAACCATGGTTAGGTTATATTACGCAAAGTGTGCGTGAAAAGTGACAATAGATTAGTATGTCGTGTCTGAAGTCTCTATAACTCGTCGTTTCGATTACCTAAGCATGGTTAGGTTATTTTAAGCAAAGTGTGCGTGAAAAGTGACGCTAGATTAGTATGTCGCGTCTCAAGTCCCTTTAACGCGTCGTTCCGACTGCCAAAGCATGGTTCTGTTTTATTACGCCAAGTTCGTATTAAAAGTGTCGCTAGATTAGTATGTCGCGTCACAAGTCTCTTTAACGCGTTGTTATGATTACCTAAGCATGGTTAAGTTATATTACGCAAAGTATGCGTAATGAGTGATGCTAGATTAGTATGCCACGTCTTAAGTCTCTTTAATGCATCGTTTCGAGTACCATGCTTATGTCACGTTGTCGCGTCTCAAGTCTCTTTAACGCGTGTTCCGATTACCAAAGCATGGTCATGTTATATAACGCAAAATGTGCCTGAAAAGTGACGCTAGAACAGTATGTCCCGTCTCAAGTCTCCTAAACGCGTTGTTCCGATTACCTAAGCATAGTTAGATTATAATACGCAAAGCGTGGGTAAAAAGTGACGGTAGATTAGCATGGCACGTTTCAAGTCTCTTTAACGCGTCGTTTCGATTACCATTGTCGCGTCACAAGTTTCTCAAATGCGTCGTTCTTATTACCTAAGCATAATTAGGTTATAATACGCAAAGCGTGCGTAAAAAGTGATGCCAGATTAGTATGGCACGTTTCAAGTCTCTTTAACGCGTCATTTCGATTACCATTGTCGCGTCACAAGTTTCTCTAACGCGTCGTTCTGATTACATAAGCATGCTAGGTTATTTTACGCAAAGTGTGAAAATTGATGCTAGTTAATGTATGTCGCGTCTCAAGTCTCTTTAACGTGTCATTCCGATTACCTAAGCATTGCTAAGTTATATTATTCAAAGTGTGCGTGAAAACTGGCGCTAGATTAGTATGTCGCTACTCAAGTCTCTTTAACACATCGTTCCGATTTCCTAAGCATGGCTAGGTTATATTACGCAAAGTCTGTGTAAAACGTGATGCTAGATTAGTTTGGCGCATCTCAAGTCTCTTTAACGCGTCATTTCGATTACCATGCATATGTCGCGTCACAAGACTCTCTAACGCGTCGTTGCGATTACCTAAGCATGTTTGATTTATATTATGCAAAGTGTGCGTCAAAATTGACGTTAGATTAGTATGTCGCGTCACAAGTCTATCTAACGCGTCGTTCCAATTACACAAAGTGTGCGTGAAAAGTGACGCTAGATTAGTATGTCGCGTCTCAAGTCTTTTTAATGCTTCGTTCCGATTACCTAAGCATGAAAAGCGACAATAGATTTGTTTGTCGTGTCTCGAGTCTCTTTAACGCGTCGTTTCGATTACCACTCTTATGTCGCGTCACAAGTCTCTCTAACGCGTCGTTCCGATTACCTAAGCATGGTTAGGTTATATTAAGAAAAGTGTGCGTGAAAAGTAACGCTAGATTAGTATGTCGCGTCTAAAGTCTCTATAAGGCGTTGTTCCGATTACCTATTCATGGTTAGGTTATATTACGCAAAGTGTGGGTTAAAAGTAACAATAGATTAGTATGTCGCATCTCAAGTCTCTTTAACGCGTCGTTCAGATTACCTAAGCATGGTTAGGTTATATTATGCAATGTGTCCGTGAATAGTGACGCTAGATTAATATGTCGCGTCTCAAGTCTCTTTAATGCGTAGTTTCGATTACCTAAGCATGGTTAGTTTATATTACGCTAAGTGTGAGTAAAAAGTGACACTAAATTAGTATTTCGCGTCTCAAGTCACTTTAACGCGTTGTTCCGATTACCTAACCATGGTTATGTTATATTACGCAAAGTGTGTGTAAAAAGTGACGCTAGATTAGTATGGCTTGTTTCAAGTCTCTTTAACGCGTCTTTTCTATTTCCATGCTTATGTCGCGTAACAAGTGTCTCGAACACGTCGTTCTAATTAACTAAGCATGGTTCGGTTATGTTGCACAAAGTGTGCGTGAAAAGTGACAATAGATTAATATGTTGCGTCTCAATTCTATTGAATGCGTCGTTCGGATTACCTCAGCATGGTTAAGTCATATTACGCAAAGTGTGCGTGAAAATTGACGCTAGATTAGTATGTCGCTACCATAATTATGTCGCGTCCCAAGTGTCTCTAACGCGTCGTATCGATCACCTAAGCATGGTTAGGTTATATTACGCAAAGTGTGCGTGAAAAGTGACGCTAGATTAGTATGTCACTTCTTAGGTCTCTTTAATGAGTCTTTCCGATTACCTAAGCATGGTTATGTTATATTACGCAAAGTATGCGTGAAAAGTGACAATTGATTAGTATGTCGCGTCTCAAGTCTCTTTAACGCGTCGTTTCGATTACCAATATTATGTCGCGTCACAAATCTCTTTAACGCGGCGTTCCGATTACCTAAGCATGGTTAGGTTATATTACGCTAAGTGGGCGTGAAATGTGAAAATAGATTAGTATGTCGTGTCTCAAGTCGCTTTAATGTGTCCTTCTGATTACCTAAGCATGGTTAGGTTATATTACGCAAAGAGTGCGTGAATAGTGACGCCAGATTAGTATGTCGCGTCTCAAGTCTCTTTAACGCGTAGTTCCGATAACTTAAGCATGGTTTGCTTATATTACGCAAAGTGTGAGTCAAAAGTGACGCTAAATTAGTATGACGCGTCGTTCCAATTACTTAAGCATGGTTAGGTTATATTACGCAATGTAAGTGTAAAAGGTGATGCTAGATTAGTATGGCGAGTTTCAAGTCTCTTTAACGCGTCTTTTCGATTACCATGCTTATGTCGCGTAACAAGTGTCTCTAACGCGTTGTTCTAATTAACTAAGCATGGTTAGGTTATATTACGCATAGTGTGCGTGAAAAGTGACAATAGATTAGTATGCTGCTTCTCAAGTCTCTGATTACCTAAGCATGGTTATGTTATATTACGCCAAGTGCGTGTTAAAAGTGTCGCTAGATTAGTATATCGAGTGACAAGTCTCTTTAACGCATTGTTACGATTACCTAAGCAAGGTTAAGTTATATGACGCAAAGTGTGCGTAAAAAGGGACTCTAGATAAGTATGGCGTGTCTCAAGTCTCTTTATCGCGGTGTTTTGATTACCAATATTATGACACGTTATCTCTCTAACACATCGTTCCGATTACCAAAGCATGGTTGGGTTATATTCCGCAAAATGTGCATGAAAAGTGACGATATATAAGTATGTCGTTTCTCAAGTCTCTTTAACGGGTCGTTCCGATTACCTAAGCATGGTTAGGTTATATTACGCAAAGCGTGCGTAAAAAGAGACGCTAGATTTGTATGGCGCGTTTCAAATCTCTTTAACGCGTCGTTTTGATTACCATGTTTATGTCGCATCACACGTGTCTATAGCGCGTCGTTCCGATTACCAAAGCATGGTTAGGTTATATTACATACAGTGTGCGTGAAAAGTGACGCTAGATTTGTATGTCGTGTCTCAAGTATCTTTAACGCGTCATTCCGATTACCTAAGCATGGTTAGGTTATATTACGCAAAGTGTGCGTGAAAAGTGACAATAGCTAGGTATGTCACTTATCAAGTCTCTTAAACGCGTCATTCCGATTACCAAAGCATGGTTAATAGTGACGCTAGATTAGTATGTCGCGTCTCAAGTCTCTTTAATGCGTGTTCCGATTACCTATGCATGGTTAGGTTATATTACGTACAGTTTGCGTGAAAAGTGACGCTAGATTAGTATGTTGCGTCTCAAGTCTCTTTAACGCGTGTTCCGATTACCTAAGCATGGTTAGGTTATATTACGTATAGTGTGCATGAAATGTGACGCTAGATTAGTATGTCGTGTCTCAAGTCTCTTTAACGCGTCATTCCGATTACCTAAGCATGGTTAGGTTATATTACGAAAAGTGTGCGTGAAAAGTGACAATAGATTAGTATGTCCCTTTTCAAGTCTGCTTAACTCGTCGTTCCGATTACCTTTGCATAGTTAGGTTATATTGCGCAAATTCTGCGTAAAAAGTGACGCTAGATTTGAATGGCGTGTTTCAAGTCTCGTTAACGCGTCGTTTTGAGTACCATGCTTATATCTCGTCACAAGTCTCTCTAACGCGTCGTTCCGATTACCTAAGCATGGTTAGGTTATATTACGCAAATTGTGAGTAAAAAGTGACTCTAAATTAGTATGACGCATCTCAAGTGAATTTCACGCGTCGTTCCGATTGCCTAAGCATGGTTAGGGTATATTACGCAAAGTGCGTGCAAAAGGTGACGCTAGATTAGTATGTCGCGTCACAAGTCTCTCTAACACGTCGTTCCAATTACCTAAGCATGGTTATGTTATATTTACACAAAGTATGCGTGAAAACTGTTGCTAGTTTAGTATGACGCGTCTCAAGTCTCTTTAATGCGTCGTTTCGATTACCTATCATGGTTAGATTATATTACGCAAAGTGTGCGTGAAAAATGGCAATAGATTAGTATGTCGTGTCTCAAGTCTCTTTAACGCATTTTTTCGATTACCATGCTTATGTCGCGTCACAAGTCTCTTTAACACGTCGTTACGGTTACCAAAGCACGGTTAGGTTGTATTAGGCAATGTGTTCGTAAAAAGTGACGCTAGATTAGTATGGCGCGTCTCAAGTCTCCTTAACGCGTAGTTTTGATTACCATGTTTATGTCACATTACAAGTCTCTTTAACACATCGTTCCGATTAACAAAGCATGGTTAGGTTATATTACGCAAAGAGACTTGAGATGCGACATACTAATCTAGCGTCACTTTTCACGCAAACTTTGCGTAATATAATGCATAGGAAATCGGAACGATGCGTTAAAGAGACTTGAGTAGCGACATACTAATCTAGCGTCACTTTTCACGCACATTTTACGTAATATAACCAAACCATGATTAGGTAATCCGAATACGCATTAAAGAGACTTGAGATGCGACGTACTAATCTAGCGTCACTTTTCACGCACACCTTGCGTAAAATAACCTAACCATGCCTAGGTAATCGAAACAACGCGTTAAAGAGACTTGAGAAACGACATACTAATCTATTGTCACTTTTCACGCACACTTTGCGTAATATAACCTAACCATGCTTAGGTAATCAGAACGACGCGTTAGAGACACTTGTGACGCGACATAAGCACAGTAATCGGAACGATGCTTTAAAGATACTTGAAACGCGCCATACTAATCTAGCGTCATTTTTTACGCATGCTTTGTGCAATATAACCTAACCATGCTTAGGTAATCGGAACGACGCATTAAAGAGAGTTGAGAAGCGACATACTAATCTAGTGGTCACTTTTCACGCACACTTTGCATAATACAACCTAACCATGATTAGGTAATAGGAACGACTCATTAAAGAGACTTGAGACACGACATACTAACTTGTGTGTGTAATATAACCTAACCATGCTTTGGTAATCAGAACGACGCGTTAAAGAGACTTCAGATGCGACATACTAATCTAGCGTCACTTTTCACGCACACTTTGCGCAAAATAACCTAACCATGCTTAGGTAATTAGAACGACACGTTAAAGAGACTTGCGACGCGACATACTAATCGATTGTCACTTTTCACGCACACTTTATGTAATATAACCTAACCATGCTTTGGTAATTGGAACAACGTGTTAGAGAGACTTGTAACGTGACATATAAGCATGGTAATCAAAACGATGCGTTAAAGAGACTTGAGATGCGCCATACTAATCAATCGTCACTTTTTTACGCACACTTTGCACAATATAACTTAACCATGCTTAGGTAATCGTAACCACGCGTTAAAGAGACTTGTGCTGCGATATACTAATCTAGCGACACTTTTAACGCGCATTTGGCATTCATAACATAATAACCATGCTTTCGTAATCGAAACGATGCGTTAAAGAGACTTGAGACGCGACATACTATTCTAGCGTCACTTTTCATGCACACTTTGCGTAATATAACCTAACCATGCTTAAGTAATCGGAACACACGTTAAAGGGACTTGAGACACGACATACTAATCTAGCATAACTTTTCACGTAAACTTTGCGTAACATAACCTAACCACGCGTAGGTAATCGGAACGACGCGTTAATGAGAGTTGAGATGCGATATACTAATCTATTGTCACTTTTCACGCACACTTTGTGTAATATAACCTAACCATGCTTAGGTAATCGGAACGACGCGTTAGCTAGACTTGTGACGCGACATACTAATCTAGCGTCACTTTTCACGCACACTTTGCGTAATATTACTTAACCATGCTTAGGTAATCTGAACGGCGAGTTAAAGAGACTTGAGACGCGACATACTATAATATAGCGTCACTTTTCACGCACACTACCTAACCATGCTTAGGTAATCGGAACGACGCGTTAAAGAGACTTGAGATACGACACACTAATCTAACTTCACTTTTCACGCACACTTTGCGTAGTATAATCTAACCATGCTTAGGTAATCGTAACGACTAGTTAAAGAGACTTAAGAAGCGACACAGTAATCTAGCGTCACTTTTCACGCACACTTTGTGTAATATAACCTAATCATGCTTTGGTAATCGGAACACGCGTTAAAGAGAATTGAGACCTGACATACTATTATAGCTTCACTTTTCACGCACACTTTAGGTAATATAATTGGAACGATGGTTAGAGAGACTTGAGACACGACATACTAATCTAGCGACACTTTTCACACACACTTTATGTAATCTACCGTAACCATGCTTTGATAATCATAACGACGCGTTAGAGACACTTGTGACGCGACATATGCATGGTAATCGAAACGATGCGTTAAAGAGACTTGAAATGCGCCATAATAATCTAATGTCACTTTTCACGCACACTTTGTGTAATGTAACCTAACCATGCTTAGGTAATCGGAATGACGCGTTAAAGAGATTTGAGATGCGACATACTAACCTAGAGACAGTTTTCACGGACACATTGCGTAATATAACCTAACCATATATAGGTAATCGGAATGTGCGTTAAAGAGACTTGAGACGCGACATACTAATCTAGCGTCACTTTTCACGCACAATTTGCGTAAAATAACCTAACCATGCTTAGGTAATTAGAACGACGCGTTAAAGAGACTTGAGATGCGACATACTAATCAATTGTCACTTTTCATTCACATTTTGCGTAATATAACCTAATTATGCTTAGGTAATTGAAACGACGTGTTAGAGAGACTTGTAACGTGACATAAGCATGGTAATCGGAACGTCTTTTCAACTGTCCCTTTTCACGCACAATTGCGTAATATACCCTAACCATGCTTAGTTAATCAGAACGACGCGTTAGAGACACTTGAAAAGACGCGTTAAAGAGACTTGAAACGCGCCACACTTTGCGAAAATTAACTTAACCATGCATAGGTTATCGGAACGACGCATAAAATGACTTGAGACGCGCTACAGTAATTTAGCTTTCACTTTTTACTCACACTTTGCGTGATATAACCTAACCATGCTTAGGTAATCAGAACGACTCAAAGAGACTTGAGACGCAACATGCTAATCTAGCGTCACTATTCACGCACTCTTTGCGTAATATAACATAACCATACGTAGGTAATCAGAACGACGCGTTAAAGATACTTGAGACACAGCATACTAATCTATTTTCACTTTTCACGTACACTTTGCATAATATAACCTAACCATGCTTAGGTAATCGGAACGACGCGTTAGAGAGACTTGTGACGGGACACAAGCATGGTAATCAAAACGACGCGTTAAAGTGACTTTAGACACAACATACTAATTTATGGTCGCTTTTCACGCAAACTTTGCGTAATATAACCTAACCATGCTTAGGTAATCGGAACGACGCATTAAAGAGACTTGAGACGCGACATACTAATCTAGTGTCACTTGTCACGCACACTTTGCCTAATATAGCTCAACCATGCTTAGGTAATCGGCACGACGCGTTAGAGAGACTTGTGACGCGACATAAGCATGGTAATCGAAACCACGCGTTATAGAGACTTGAGACTTATCATACTAATCTAGCGTCACTTTTTACGCAGACTTTGCGTAATATAACCTAACCATGCTTAGGTAATCGGAATGACGAGTTAAAGAGACTTGAGACGCGACATACTAATCTAGCGTCACTATTCACGCACACTTTGCATAATATAACTTAACCATGCTTAGGTAATCGGAACGACAAGTTAAAGAGTCTTGAGACGCGACATACTAATCTATTGTCACTTCTTACAAAAAATATGCGTAATATAACCCCAACATTCTTAGGTAATTGGAACGACGTGTTTGAGAGACTTGTAACATGACATAAGCATGGTAATCGAAACAACGCGTTAAAGAGACTTGAGACGTGTCATACTAATCTAGCGTCATTTTTTACGCACACTTAGCGTAATATAACCTAACTATGCTTAAGTAATCGTAACAACGCGTTAAAGAGACTTGTGACACGACATACTAATCTAGTGACACTTTTAACACGCACTTGGCATAATATAACATAGCCATGCTTTGGTAATTGGAACGACGCGTTAAAGAGACTTGAGACACGACATACTAATATTTTTGGCGCAGCGGGAGGCGCGGGTCCGGATCGTATATTTCAATTCAAAATCGAAATTCTAACAATCCGGATCCTAAAGTTGATCATATCAAGAACAAATGGATCGTCGTATCATTTAGTAATTAAAGCACGCATCTAAGAATCGTAAGAAGAATACCTATGTCGATTCTCCAACGATTCTTGTAGTCCCGAAAGTACGGCGACCTCAAGCTCGTCCACACGAGTATGCGTCCGATTGAATCCTCGCCTTGAAGTAATCCTGCAAGAGTTCCTCTTGCCGAGCAGCCCTAAGCTCAAACTCTCGCCGCGATCACTACCTTGCTCGGATGTATGAAAAACGTCGCCAAGTTTTTCCCGTGATTGATGACAACTTGAACTCCTTCAAGTGCTTTCTCTCTCTACAACTTTGTAGTGAGATGTGTGTTGTGTGGTATTGTGAAATGAGCAAGGACATGCTCTATTTATAGGTTAGAGCATGTCTTAAGAATGCAACACCTTGCATGCTAGGTGTCACACACCAAGCAAAGGTGTTGCCACCATATGACACCTTTCATGTGGTGACATCACATAGGTGACATCATATAGGTGATGTCATCATATGACATCACATATATGACATAGGCTTATCTCATTACATCATTACCATGACATCATCATTCCATTAGCTAATGATTAGTCATTCAAGTATCATTAATTACACTAATTAATTACTTAAACCTTTTAATCATAAAACTTGGTTAAAATATAATTAGGTTCCTACTAATTTATAACTCTTATAAATTAGTCCCTAATTAATATGGACATAATACAATTAGGTTCCTACTAATTTATAACTCTTACAAATTAGTCCTTAATTTGTACTTGTTTTTCATCTTAGATTAATTTCCGAGATATGCTAGTATCTATATGAAATCGATCTTTCGTAAACTCAATCGGTTGCACTCTCTATTGTGTGTGACTAACTAGGTTCACATCTATATGGCAACGAGGGACATAAGAAACGCCTTTCTTATATTAAATAATTAAATCCCATTTAATTATTAATTCTCGTAGATCGAGAGTGACGTTTAGCAACATATCATGACCCTCAAATAGAGATGAATGTTTCGATGCATTCTTTTTGAACCAATGTTCATAATTACCGTACACTCAAAATTCCCTTCATCTAAGATTCCAATCTCGACTAGTGTCACGGTTAAGTCAAACACTGTATGTCTTGATTATATGACCTCATCTCCCAGTTCTAATTCTTGATAAATATGACTTCCACTAGAAACAACTTTCTATGTAAGTCATATACACCTGCGCAGGTTTTATCATTCATCAAGAACAATTTGAGATAGCATAGAATCTTGTCTCCGTTCATCCAGAGTGATGAATCCTTTCTAGGTTAAACCCCTATCTCCATATGCAACTAACTAGAGCCAACACATCCCGCGGCTCTAGCTCATGAAAGATCTAGAGTTAAAGAGTATCAAACTCTAATCACCTATATACAAGATAGTGTCACCGCAAGTCAAAGGACATATGTACAATTATGAACTAGATGACATTAAATTGACTTTAATGAATTACCATGTATAAGTCATCTAGCGTCACTTGTTCGACTCACTCAACACCTTGAGTGTCCACATGTTTATTCTGATCCCCATCAAGTAGTATGAGACTCACTACTTCCAATAATTAGTAACTCTTTACTAATCAGGAGAATAAACAGAGGTGACGATCTTTCCGGGATAATGCGATGCCCTTATTCGTAGGATCCCATCGATCGCGAACGGTTATTTAGATCACTTGTATAATAGAATCTCTCACTCATATTCTTAACACCTTAAGAATAGATTCTATCACAATGTGATAAGGACAATACGTAATAAATGAACACTTAGTTGATGAGACACTTAGTTCAAATAGAACATATATATCTTTGCCATTGGGATTAATTCTACAAATATACACGATCAAATGGCCCTAGGGCATATACTACTAACAAATATAGCGTCACTTTTCACGCACACTCTACTTAATATAACCTAACCATGCTTAGGTAATCGGAACACGCGTTAAAGGGACTTGAGACGCGACATACTAATCTAGTGTTACTTTTCACGCACACTTTGCGTAATATAACCTAACCATGCTTAGGTAATCAAAACAACGCGTTAAAGGGACTTGAGACGCGATATACTAATTTAGCGTCACTTTTTTACGCACACTTTGCGTAATATAACCTTACCATGCTTAGGTAATCGGAACGAGACTTGTGACACGATATACTAATCTGGAGTCACATTTCACACAGTCTTTATGTAATATAACCTAACCATGCTTTGGTAATCGGAACGACGAGTTAAAGAGTCTTGAGACGCGACATAAGCATGGTAATCAAAACGACGCGTTAAAAACACTTGAGAGCCGCCATACTAATCTAGCGTTACTTTTTACACAGACTTTGCGTAATATAACCTAACTATGCTTAGGTAATCGGAACGACGCATTAAAGAGACTTGAGACGCGAAATACTAATTTAGCATCACTTTTCACGCACACTTTGCGTAATATAGCCTAATGATGCTTAGGTAATCCAGACGATGCGTTAGAGAAACTTGTGACGCAACATACTAATCTAACGTCACTTTTCACGCACCGTTAGAGAGACTTGTGACGTGACATAAGCATGGTAATCGAAAAGACGCGTTAAAGAGACTATGACGCGCCATACTAATCTAGCGTCACTTTTTACGCTTGCTTTGCGTAATATAACCAAACCATGCTTAGGTAATCGGAACGACGAGCTAAAGAGACTTGAGATTCGACATACTAATCTAACGTCACTTTTCACGCACACTTTGCGTAATATAACTTAACCATGTTTAGGTAATCGGAACGACGAGTTAAAGAGTCATGATACGCGGCATACTATAATCTAACGTCACTTTTCACTCACACTACCTAACCATGCTTATGTAATCGGAACGACGTGTTAAAGAGACTTGAGATGCGACACACTAATCTAGCTTCACTTTTAACGGCGTAGTATAACCTAACCATGTTTTAGGTAATCGGAACGATGCATTAATGAGACTTGAGATGCGACATAGTAATCTAGCGTCACTTTTCATGCACACTTTGTGTAATATAACCTAACCATTCTTAGGTAATCCGAACGACGTGTTAAGGAGACATGTGACGTAACATAAGCATGGTAATCGAAACGCCGCGTTAAAGAGACATGAGACGTGCCATACAAATCTAGCGTCATTGTTTACGCACACTTAGCGTCATATAACCTAACTATGCTCAGGAAATCGTAACGACGCGTTAAAGAGACTTATGACGCGACCTACTAATCTAGTAACACTTTTAACGCGCATTTGGCATAATATAACATAGCCATACTTTGGTAGTCGGAACGACGCGTTAAAGAGACTTATGACGCGACATAAGAATGGTAATCGAACGACGCGTTAGAGAAACTTGTGACGCGACATACTAATCTAGCGTCACTTTTCACGCACACTTTACGTAATATAACTCAACCATGCTTAGGTAATCAGAATGTTGCGTTAGAGAGACTTGTGACGCGACATAAGTATGGTAGTCGAAAAGACGCGTTAAAGAGACTTATGACGCGCCATACTAATCTAGTGTCACTTTTTACGCTGACTCTGCGTAATATAACCTAACCATGCTTAGGTAATCGGAACGACAAGCTAAAGAGACTTGAGACGCGACATACTAATTTAGCGTCACTTTTCATGCACACTTCGCGTAATATAACTACATCATGCTTAGGTAATCGGAACGACGAGTAAAAGGGACTTGAGACGCGACATACTAATCTAGCGTTACTTTTCATGCACACTACCTAACCATGCTTAGGTAATCGGAACGACGCGTTAAAGAGACTTGAGACGCGACACATTAATCTAGCGTCACTTTTCACACACACTTTGCGTAGTATATCATGCTTAGGTAATCGTAATGACTAGTTAAAGAGACTTGAGAAGCAACATAGTAATCTAGCGTCACTTTTCACGCACACTTTGTGTAATATAACCTGACCATGCTTTGGTAATCAGAATACGCGTTAAAGAGACTTGAGACGTGACATACTATTCTAGCGTCACTTTTCATGCACACTTTGCGTAATATAACCTCACCATGCTTAGATAGTTGGAACGATGGTTAGAGAAACTTGAGATGCGACATACTAATCTAGCGTCACTTTTTACACACACTCATCATAATCTAACCTAACCATGCTTAGATAATCAGAACGACGCGTTAGAGACACTTGTAACGCGACATAAGCATGGTAATCGAAACGACGCGTTAAAGTGACTTGAAACGCGCCATAATAATCTAGCTTCACTTTTCACGCAAACTTTGCGTAATATAACCTAACCATGCTTAGGTAATCGGAACAACGCGTTTAAGAGATTTGAGACGCGACATACTAATCTAGCGTAACTTTTCACGCACACTTTGCATAATGTAACCTAACCATGCTTAGGTAATCGGAACGACGCGTTAAAGAGACTTGAGACGCTACATACTAACCTAGCGATAGTTTTCACGCACACATAGCGTAATATAACCTAAGCATGTGTAGGTAATCGGAACGACGCGTTAAAGAGACTTAAGATGCGACATACTAACCTAGCATCACTTTTCACGCACAATTTGTCTAATATTACCTAACCATACATAGGTAATCGGAACGACGCGTTAAAAGAGACTTGAGACGCGACATACTGATCAATTGTCACTTTTCACGCACCTTTTTCGTAATATAACCTAAACATGCTTAGGTAATTGGAATGACGTGTTAGAGAGACTTGTAACGTGACATAAGCATGGTAATCGAAAACGACGCGTTAAAGAGACTTGAGACGTGCCATACTAATCTAGCGTCATTGTTTACGCACACTTAGCGTAATATAACCTAACCATGCTTAGGTAATCGTAACAACGCGTTAAAGAGACTTGTGACGTGATATACTAATCTAGCAACACTTTTAACTCTCACTAACATAACAATGCTTAGGTAATCGCAACGACGCATTAAATAGACTTGAGACGCGATATACTAACCTATTGTCCCTTCACGCACACTTTGCGTAATATAACCTAACCATGCTTAGTTAATCAGAACGAGGCGTTAGAGACACTTGGAAAGACGCGCTAAAGAGACTTGAAACGTGCCATACTAATCTAGCGTCTTTTTTACGCACACTTTGCGTAATATAACCTAACCATTCTTAAGGTTATCGGAACGACACGTTAAATTGACTTGAGACGCGCCGTACTAATTTAGCATCACTTTTTACTCCCACTTTGCGTAATATAACCATGCTTACGTAATCGGAACAACGCGTTAAAGAGACTTGAGACTTAACATACTAATCTAGCATCACTATTCACGGACACTTTGCTAAATATAACCTAACCATGCGTAGGTAATCCAAACGACGCGTTAAAGACACTTGCGACGCAACATAAGCACAGTAATCGAAACGACGCGTAAAAGAGACTTGAAACGCGCCATACTAATCTAGAGTCACTTTTTACGCACGCTTTGCAAAATATTACCTAATCACGCTTCGGTAATCGGAACAACGCATTAAAAAGACTTGAGACGCGACATACTAATCTTGCCGTTACTTTTCACGCACACTTTGCGTAATATAACTTAACCATGCTTAGGTAATTGTAACAACGCGTTAAAGAGACTTGTGACGCGACATACTAATCTGGCGACACTTTTATCGCGCACACTTAGCGTAATATAACCTAACCATGCTTAGGTAATCGCAACAACGCGTTAATGGGACTTGAAACGCGACATACTAATCTAGTGTCACTTTTCACGCATAGTTTGCATAATATAACCAAACCATGCTTAGGTAATCGGAACGCCGCGTTTGAGAGACTTGAGACGCGACATAAGCATAGTAATCAAAACAACGCGTTATAGAGACTTGAGACACGCCATACTAATCTAGCGTAACTTTTTACGCAGACTTTGCGTAATATAACTTAACCATGCTTAGGTAATTAGAACGACACATTAAAGAGACTTGAGACGCGACATACTAATCTAGCGTCACTTTTCACGCACACTTTGCGTAATATAACTAAACCATGCTTAGGTAATCGGAACGATGAGTTAAAGAGACTTGAGACGCGACATACTAAACAATCGTTAATTTTCACGCACACTACCTAACCATGCTTAGGTAATCGGAACGACGCGTTAAAGAGACTTGAGACGAAACACACTAATCTAGCATCACTTGTCACGTAAACTTTGCGTAGTATAACGTAACCATGCTTAGGTAATCGGAACGACACGTTAAAGAGATTGAGACACGACATACTAATCTAGCGTAACTTTTCACGCACACTTTGGTTAAAATAACCTAACCATGCTTAGGTAATCGAAACGACGCGTTAAAGATACTTAGGACGCGCCATACTAATCTAACGTCACTTTTCGAGCACACTTTGCGTAATACAACCTAACAATGCTTAGGTAATTGGAACGACGCTTTAAAGAGACTTGAGACGCGCCATACTAATCTAACGTCAGTTTTTACTCATACTTTGCGTAATATAACCTAACCATAGTTAGGTTATCGGAACGACGCGTTAAAGAGACTTGAGACGCGACATACTAATCTAGCGTCACTTTTCACGCAAACTTTGCGTTATATAATCTAACCATTCTTAGGAAATCGGAACGACGCGTTAAACAGACTTTAGTAGCGTCATTCTAATCTAGCGTCACTTTTCACGCACACTTTACGTAATATAACCTAAACATGCTTATGTAATCGGAATACGCATTAAAGAGACTTGAGGCGCGACATACTAATCTAGCATCACTTTTCACACAGTTTGCGTTAAAAAACATAATCATTCCTAGGTAATCGGAACGACGCGTTAAAGAGACTTAAGACGCGACATATTAATTGATTGACACTTTTCACGCACACTTTGCGTAATATAACCTAACCATACTTAGGGAATCTGAACGACGCGTTAAAGACACTTGTGACCCGACACAAGCACAGTAATCGAAACGACGCGTTAAAGAGAGTTGAAACGCGCCATACTAATCTAGAGTCACTTTTTACGCACGCTTTGCGAAATATAACCTTACCATGCTTAGGTAATTGGAACGACGCGTTAAAAAGACTTGAGACGCGACATACTAATCTTGCCGTCACTTTTCACGCACACTTTGCGTAATATAACCTAACTACGCATAGGTAATCGGAACGATGTGTTAAGGGGACTTGAGACTCGACATACTAATCTAGTGTCACTTTTCACGCACACTTTGCGTAAAATAACCTAACCATGCTTAGGTAATCTGAACGACGCGTTAAAGAGACTTGAGACGCGACATACTAATCTATGGTCATTTTTCACGCAACCTATGCGAAATATAACCTAACCATACTTAGGTTACCGGAACGACGCATTACTTGAGATGCGACATACTTATCTAGCGTCACTTTTCACGCACACTTTGCGTAATATAACCTAACCATTCTTAGGTAATCAGAACGACGCGCTTGAGAGACTTGAGACGTGATATAATCATGGTAATCAAAACAACGCGTTACAGAGACTTGAGACACGCCATACTAATTTAGCGTCACTTTTCCCGCACACTTTGCGTAATATAGTCTAATGATGCTTAGGTAATCGGAATGACGCGTTAGAGAGACTTGTGACTTGAGATACTAATCTAGCGTAACTTTTCACGCACACTTAACGAAATATAACTCAACCGTTTTAGGTAATCAGAACGACGCGTTAGAGAGACTTGTGACGCGACATAAGCATGGTAATAAAAAAAACGCGTTAAAGAGACTTGAGACGCGCCATACTAATCTAGCGTCACTTTTTACGCAGACTTTGCGTAATATAACCTAACCATGCTTAGGTAATCGGAACGACGCGTTAAAGAGACTTGAGACGCAACACATTAATCTAGCGTCACTTTTCACGCACAATTTGCGTAGTATAACCTAACCATGCTTAGGTAATCGGAACGACGCGTTAAAGTGACTTCAGATGTGACATATTAATCTAGCGTCACTTTTCACGCACACTTTATGTAATATAACCTAACCATGCTTAGATAATCGGAACACGCGTTAAAGGGACTTGAGACGTGACATACTAATCTAGCGTCACTTTTCACGCACACTTTGCGTAATATATAACCTAACCATGCTTAGATAATCGGAACAACACGTTAACGAGACTTGAGCACGACATACTAATCTAGCGTAACTATTCCCTCACACTTTGCCTAAAATAACCTAACCATGCATAGGTAGTCGGAACGATGCGTTAAGGAGAGTCTTAGGACGCGCCATACTAATCTAACGTTACTTTTTTAGCACACTTTTTGTAATACAACCTAACCATGCTTAGGTAATCGAAACGACGCGTTAAAGAGACTTGAGACGCGCCATACTAATCTAGCGTCACGTTTTACGCAGACTTCGCGTAATATAACCTAACCATGCTTAGGTTATCGAAACGACGCGTTAAAGAGACTTGAGACGCGACATACTAATATAGCGTCACTTTTCACCCAAACTTTGCATAATATAATCTAACCATGCTTAGGAAATCGGAACGACGCGTTACAGAGACTTTAGTAGCGTCATTCTATTCTAACGTCACTTTTCACGCACACTTTACGTAATATAACCTAAACATGCTTAGTTAATCGGAATACGCATTAAAGAGACTTGAGGCGCGGCATACTAATCTAGCATCACTTTTCACGCATAGTTTGCGTAAAATAACCTGAGGCTGTGATCCTGGCTAGTCATACATGTAATCTGTTAAGGTTTATCGTCATTCCTCTAATTGGTCGTCGTTCCTCTAATAGGTAATCGGAACGACGCGTTAAAGAGACTTAAGACGCGACATAGTAATTGATTGTCACTTTTCACGCACACTTTCCGTAATATAACCTAACCATGCTTAGGTAATCAGAACGACGCTTTAGAGACACTTGTGACGCGACAAACTAATCTTGCCGTCACTTTTCACGCACACTTTGCGTAATATAACCTAACTACGCATAGGTAATCGAAACGATGTGTTAAGGGGACTTGAGACGCGACATACTAATCTAGTGTCACTTTTCACGCACACTTTGCATAAAATAACCTAACCATGCTTAGGTAATCTGAACGACGCGTTAAAGAGACTTGAGACGCGACATACTAATCTATGGTCATTTTTCACGCAACCTATGCGAAATATAACCTAACCATACTTAGGTTACCGGAACGACGCATTACTTGAGATGCGACATACTTATCTAGCGTCACTTTTAACGCACACTTTGCGTAATATAACCTAACCATGCTTAGGTAATCAGAACGACGCGTTTGAGAGACTTGAGACGTGATATAATCATGGTAATCAAAACAACGCGTTATAGAGACTTGAGACACGCCATACTAATTTAGCGTCACTTTTCCCGCACACTTTGCGTAATATAGTCTAATGATGCTTAGGTAATCGGAATGACGCGTTAGAGAGACTTGTGACGTGAGATACTAATCTAGCGTAACTTTTCACGCACACTTAACGTAATATAACTCAACCGTTTTAGGTAATCAGATCGACGCGTTAGAGAGACTTGTGACGCGACATAAGCATGGTAATCAAAAAAACGCGTTAAAGAGACTTGAGACGCGCCATACTAATCTAGCGTCACTTTATACGCAGACTTTGCGTAATATAACATAACCATGCTTAGGTAATCGGAACGACGCGTTAAAGAGACTTGAGACGCAACACATTAATCTAGCGTCACTTTTCACGCACAATTTGCGTAGTATAACCTAACCATGCTTAGGTAATCGGAATGACGCGTTAAAGTGACTTCAGATGTGACATACTAATCTAGCGTCACTTTTCACGCACACTTTATGTAATATAACCTAACCATGCTTAGATAATCGGAACACGCGTTAAAGGGACTTGAGACGTGACATACTAATCTAGCGTCACTTTTCACGCACACTTTGCGTAATATATAACCTAACCATGCTTAGATAATCGGAAATACACGTTAACGAGACTTGAGCACGACATACTAATCTAGCGTAACTATTCCCTCACACTTTGCCTAAAATAACCTAACCATGCATAGGTAATCGGAACGATGCGTTAAGGAGAGTCTTAGGACGCGCCATACTAATCTAACGTCACTTTTTTAGCACACTTTTGTAATACAACCTAACCATGCTTAGGTATTCGAAACGACGCGTTAAAGAGACTTGAGACGCGCCATACTAATCTAGATTAGTATGTCGCGTCTCAAGTGTCTTTAACGCGTCGTTCCGACTACCTAAGCATGGTTAGGTTATGTTACGCAAAGTGTGCGTAAAAAGAGACGCTAGATTAGATTGGCGTTTCTTAAGTCTCTCTAACCCGTCGTTCTGATTACTTAAGCATGTTTATGTTATATTTTGCAAAGTCTGCGTGAAAAGTGACGCTAGATTAGTATGTTTCGTCTCAAGTCTCTTTAACATGTCATTTCGATTACCATGATTATCTCGCGTCACAATTCTCTTTAACTCGTCGTTCCGATTGCCTAATCATGGTTAGGTTTTATTACGCAAGGTGTGCGTGAAAAGTGACGCTATATTAGTATGTCGCGTCTTAAGTCTCTCTAACACAAAATGTGCGTCAAAAGTAACAATATATTAGTTTGTCGTGTCTCAAGTCTCTTTAACGCATCGTTCGAATTACCTAAGCATGGTTAGGTTATATTACACAAAGTGTGTGTGAAAAAGTGACAATAAATTAGTATGTCGCGTGTCAAGTCTATCTAACGCGTCGTTCAGATTACCTAAGCATTGTTAGGTTATATTACGCAAAGTGGGTGTGAAAAGTGACGATAGATAAGTATGTCGCGTCACAAGTCTCTTTAACGTGTCGTTTCGATTACCTAAGAATGATTAGGTTATATTACGCAAAGTGTGTGTAAAAAGTGACGTTAGATTAGTGTGGCGCGTCTCAAGTCTCTTTAATAAATCGTTTCAATTACCATGCTTATTCGCGTCACAAGTCTCTCTAACGCGTCGTCCGGATTACATAAGCATGGTTAGGTTATAGTACAGAAAATGTGCATGAAAAGTAACAATTTATTAGTATGTCGCGTCTCAAGTCTCTTTAACGCGTCCTTCCGATAACATAACCATGGTTAAGTTATATTACGCAAAGTGTGCGTGAAAAGTGACAATCGATTACTATGTCGCGTATCAAGTCTAATTAATGCGTCGTTCCGATTACCTAAGCATGGTTAGGTTATATTACGCAAAGTATGCATAAAAAGTGACGCTAGATTAGTATGTCGCGTCTCAATTCTTTTTAACGCGTTGTTCCGATAACCTAAGCATGGTTAGGTTATATAACGCAAAGTGTGCATGGAAAGTGACGCTAGATTAGTATGTCGCGTCTCAAGTATCTTTAAAACGTCGTTCCGATTACCTAAGCATGGTTAGGTTATATTACGTAATGTGTGCGTAAAAGAAACGCTAAATTAGTATGGTGCGTCTCAAGTCTATTTAACGCGTCGTTTTGATTACCATGTTTATGTCGCGTCACAAGTCTCTCTAACACGTCGTTCTGATTACCTAAGCATGGTTTGGTTATATTACGCAAAGTGTGTGTTAAACGTGATACTAGATTAGTATGTCGCTTCTCAATTCTCTTTAACGCGTTGTTCCGATTACCTAAGGGTTAGGTTATATTAGGAAAAGCGTGCGTGAAAAGTGACGCTAGATTAGTATGTCGCATCTCAAGTATGCTTAACGCGTCGTTCCGATTACCTCTAAGCATGGTTAGGATATATTACGCAAAGTGTGTCTGAAAAGTGACGCTAGATAGGTATGTCGCATCACATGTCTCTTTAACGTGTAGTTTTGATTACCTAAGCATGGTTAGGTTATATATTATGCAAAGAGTGCGTAAAAAGTGACGCTAGATTAGTATAGCGCGTGTCAAGTCTCTTTAACGCGTCGTTTCGATTACCATGCATATGTCGCGTCACAAGTCTCTCTAACGCGTCGTTCCGATTACCTAGCATGGTTAGGTTATGTTACGCAAAGTGTGCGTGAAAAGTAACAATAAATTAGTATGTCGCATCTCAAGTCTTTAACGCGTCGTTCCGATTATCTAAGCATGGTTAGGTTATATTACGAAAAGACTGCGTGAAAAGTGACGCTAGATTAGTATGTCGCGTCTCATGTCTGTTTTATGCTTCGTTCCGATTACCCAAGAATGGTTAGGTTATAGTACGCAAAGTTTGTTAGAAACGTAACTCCCAGATTAGTATTGTTAGTAGTATGTGCCCTAGGGCCATTTGATCATGTATATTTGTAGAACTAATCCCAATGGCAAAGATATATATGTTCTAATTGAACTAAGTGTCTCATCAACTAAGTGTTCATTTATTACGTATTGTCCTTATCACATTGTGATAGAATCTATTCTTAAGGTGTTAAGAATATGAGTTACAGATTTTATTATACATGTGATCTAAATAACAGTTCATGATCGATGGGGTCCTACGAATAAGGGCATCGTATTATCCCGGAAAGATTGTCACCTCTGTTTATTCTCCTGATTAGTAAGGAGTTACTAATTATAGGAAGTAGTGAGTCTCATACTACTTGATGGAGATCAGGATAAACATGTGGACACTCAAGATGTTGAGTGGGTCGAACAAGTGACGCTAGATGACTTATACATGGTATTTCATCAAAGTCAATTTAATGTCATCTAGTTCATAATTGTACATATGTCCTTTGACTTGCGGTGACACTATCTTGTATATAGGTGATTAGAGTTTGATACTCCTTATCCCTAGATCTTTCATGAGCTAGGGTCGCGGGATGTGTTGGCTCTAGTTAGTTGTATATAGAGATAGGGGTTTAACCAAGAGAGGATTTATCACTCCGGATGAACGGAGAAAAGATTCTATGCTATCTCAAATTGTTCTTGATGGATGATAAAACCTGCGCGGGTGTATATGACTTACTTAGAAAGTTGTTTCTAGTGGAAGGGAATTTTGAGTGTACGGTAATTATGAACATTGGTTCATAAAGAATGCATCGAAACATTCATATCTATTTGGGGGTCGTGATATGTTGCTAGACGTCACTCACGATCTACGAGAATTAATAATTAATGGGATTTAATTATTTAATATAAGAAAGGCGTTTCTTATGACTCTCGTTGCCATATAGATGTGAACCTAGTTAGTCACACACAATAGGGTGTGTAACCGATTGAGTTTACGAGAGATCGATTTCATATAGATACTAGCATATCTCGGAAATTAATCTAAGATGAAAAACAAGTATAAATTAGGGACTAATTTGTAAGAGTTATAAATTAGTCGGCACCTAATTGTATTTTATCCAAGTTAATGTGATGATGTCATGTGATGATGTCACGATGATGTCATGTGATGATGTCACGATGATGTCATGTGATGATGTCACGATGATGTCACGTGATGATGTCATGTATGTCTCTGTGTGTGACACCTAGCATCCGACGTGTCAGAAGGTGGCAACACCTATGCTTGATGTGTGACACCTAGCATGTGATGTGTCAGATGGTGGCAACACCTATGCTTTGTGTGTGACACCTAGCATGTGAGGTGTCGAATGGTGGCAACACCTTTGCTTGGTGTGTGACACCTAGCATGTGCGGTGTTGCATTCTTAAGCAAAGCTCTACCCTATAAATAGAGGTTGCCTTTGCTCATTCTACATACACACCACACTTAAGAGACCATATTTGAAGGAGTTCAAGTAGTCATCAATCACAGAAAAGCTTGGAGAAAGTTTTTTATACATCCCAGCAAAGACGTAATCGAGGCAAGAGTTTGAGCTTAGGGTTGCTCGGCAAGAGGAACTCTTGCAGATTACTTCAAGGCGAGGATTCAATCGGACGCATACTCGTGTGGACGAGCTTGAGGTCGCCGTACTATCGGGACTACAAGAATCGTTGGAGAATCGACATAGGTATTCTTCTTACGGTTTCTAGATGCGTGCTTTAATTACTAGATGATACGACGATCCATTTGTTATTGATATGATCAATTTCTGGATCCGAATTGTTGGAATTCCAATTTTGAATTGAAATATACGATTCGGACCCTCACGTCCCGCTGCACCAACAGTGGTATCGGAGCCACCGTATCAGCAAGTATTAAAGCTTTACGATTGAATGCATGTATTAATAATCATGGACTTAGGAATTATTAATTGGCATGTAATTTATAATTCCGAGTGCTTAGGTCTTGTTTGCAAAAACGAGCAAACAGTATTGTGACATTAATTACATTTGATTAAATTCTGTCTAGGAGATTGGTACTTAAGTGGTCCGCTCGTGACCCTCCAATCTATCCTGGGAATTTTTCTAATGTGATTATTTAACACAATACGTGACTCGCTTGTGCATTATGTTGTCGTCAACAAAACATGCGGAACAAATAATAGTTTGCTCATTCTTTTGTGGCTAAAGAATGAGACCTAGGAAGTCCATGATCATACATGTGTGATTGCATGATTCATTTTAGCTTTAATATGTATGAGATGCATGCTAAAATGTGTTGTGGGCTTAGTGAGACCGGAATAACTTAAAACCCTAAGAAATCTTCCTAAAAGTAAAAGGATTAAGTTTATATTGATTAATCATTAAATTGATTTATCAATGGCTCTCCATTGGAGCAATAAACTAACACGCTTTGAGTTATCATCTTGTCGGCTATGGATACATAAGGGTGAGATGATATCGTCAAGAGATGTTGTCGAGTTTATTGTTAAGCATGTGATGTTGCGGGTGTAGTCGATATAATATAAGGCGAGAAAGGCAATTAGGCGTACCTGAGTTGTATATTATTCAAATCGATACATCTTAGTTGATTCAATGGGTTAAACTTAACTAATGTGGAAACCCAAGAATAGCATTAAGTACTTGAGGGTGAAAGCATTAGGAGCTGGAAATGATTGAACCTCATATGAGATATGATGAACAAGTAGTTGTTCACTTATATATCATTTTGATCCCAAGAATAGCATTAAGTACTTGAGGGAAAGATAAATGAGTATAAGAATTCAATCACCCGCTTGAATCTTTTTCCAACAAAGATTCACGTTTCCTATTTTGGAAGTGTAGGATTCGAAAAAGATAGTGGGAGGCCGTTTTGATAAAGACCAAATCGTTATGGTTTAAATATACAAAATAACACGAATACTAATTAGAGATCTTTGCTATCTAAGGGATAATAAGATTAAATAGAATTCTTTAAAGTGACATTCACGATAGTAATCCGCTAGTGGTTTAAAATCATTTTTTTTATTAAGATATTTAGATGCCTCTAAGGCTATTGCGAAAAAAAAAATGCACATCGGTTAACAAAGAAAAATGTTTTCATTTGTTAAGATGTAGGACAATATAAGTCATTGCCGGAAATATTTGGAATATTTGAAAGGCGGTTCGGTCAATAAAAGAAAGTGTTTCTTTTGTCAAACCGAAAGACATTGAAATGGAAATTGCATTAAGTATTGTGAATACTTAAAGGGCAATGACTGGAGGAACAACTCCATCAAGAACATGTGTCTATCTCATGTTCCAATGTCAATTGCTCATTTAAAAGCCTGGGTATTGAATACCGATGCTCATTCTCACATTTGTTTATCTTTTATGGATTTAGTAAAAGTGAGAAAGAAAGGAAAAAGATGAAGTAATCTTAAATCTCGGGAATGACGCAAGCGTTGTGACAAGAGCTATAGGTTCAACTTCAATTTTCTTAAATAAACATAAGTTGTACTTAAACAAGATTTTTGTACTTACCCAATATACATAGGAATATCATGTCCGAATTTGTATGACAAATTTGGTAGTTGATTTTCTATTTACAAAGGATGTTTGTAGTATTATGTTTGATAATACGGAGTTGGGTATGGATGTACAAAATGTTCTTTATGACTTGAATAAAGATGTTTAATGCAAAAGATGTTTTGGAAATTAATACCATAAGTTATCAAACTTCTAAACAACTTTGGCATTTATAATTAGGACATATTGCAAAAGATAGACATAACAAGTTAGATAGAATGGGAATCTTGAGCAATCAAGATTTTGCATCTCTTTCGATTTGTGAGTCGTATCTTAAAGGCAACATGGCCTGATTATTCTTTATGGGACAAAAAGGTAGAGCTAAAGCCGTTTAAGAGATCATACATAGTGATGTATATGGTACGTTTAAAGAAACGGACCAAGGTAGATACTTATACTTCATTTTCTACATTGATGATTTATCACGATATAGTTAAGTTTGTCTTATGAAGAGAAACATGAAGATTTTGAAATGTTCAAATGACTTCAAGAATGAAGTAGAAAATCAAATTGGAAAAGGTATTAATACTTTACGATGTGATCGAAAAGGAAGAATACTTGAGTACAGAATTTGGTATGTTCCTAAAAGGAATGTGGTATTATTTTTCAACTTACTCTTTGGGAACACCATGGTTGAATGGTGCGTCTGTCAAGAAGGATGTATCCTACATTGTGGGAAATGATACGATCAATAATGAGCTATATACTGACTTATCCATCTCGTTATAGGGTCAAGCACTTCTTACCGCAAATAAAATTCTAAATTAAATTCCAACTAAATTTGCACCATAGATACCTTATAAGATATGGTATGGAATCAAGTCTTACGGATGTTAAGATTTGAGGGTGTTCGGAACATATCAGGAAACTGATATCCGATAAATTTGGAATCAAAATCAATCATGGAAAGGTTATGTTGGATATCCAAAAGACAGTTTAGGATATTGTTTCTATATTCGAACCGAACAAACAATCGTTGTTTAACGGTGGTAGTCTTTCTTAATAAAGCGTTTATTCAAGAGGGACACTAAGAAAGGAATATAGAATTAGATGAGGAGTCATCTAGTTACCAACAAAATAATGAATCAATGAAGATTGATCAAACCCACTAAAAGCCGGAGTTAGTAAAAGATGTATCTACATTAACAACTCGAAGATTAAGTAGAGTATCTCGTCCACCGTAGAGAGATGGTTTTCCCGCATGATAAACAAGAGTTGTTTAGTCATGGAGTAAAAGATCAAGTGTTGATCCCTCTACTTATGAGGAAACTATATGTGATATAGATTCTTCAAAATTGGTTTGAAGGAATAAAATCTGAAATGGATTCCATATAAAGAAACCAAATTTTAGGAGCTAGTCGATCCATCCAAAGGTATTATACCAATAAGGTTTAAATGGATCAACAAGTGTAAAATTGGTACTAATGGAAAGGTGGAGACATTTAAAGCAAGGCTTGTTGCAAAAGAGTTTTGCTAGAGGCAAGAAGTTGTATTGTGAATACACTTTATCGCCGGTAGCCATGCTTAAGTCCATCAAGATTTTTCTTACCAAGGCTACACATTCAGATTTTGTGGTTGGACATATGGATGTAAGAACCACATTCCTTAATGGTTAAATTAAGGAGTATATCTATATGGAACAAGCCGAGGATTTTGAATCCGAAGAAGGTTCTGAGGCATGTAAGCTAAAATGATCCCTAGTGGATGGAAACAAAGCTTCGAGATTCGTCGTCTTGATAAAGCCGTAAGGAGTTACGAATTTATTAAAAACGATGATAAACCCAATGTTTACAAGAAGGTTAGTGGGAGCAGACTCACTTTTGTGATCTTGTATCTAGATAACATATTACTAATACATAATAATATCGGAATGTTAACTTCTGTAAAACTTTGGTTTATCTAATACGTACTCCATCAAAGTCCTCGGAGAAATAACTTATATTCTTAGTGTTGGAATCTATGGAGATAGATCTAAGAGAATAAGTAGTTTCTCCTACAGGCTCTTCTTAGAAAAGATATTGAAGTAGTTCAATATGGAAGTTGTAAGAGGATTGATACTAGTTAGCCATGAAATTCTTCTTTGAATAGGAATGTCTTCTGAGACTTCTGAAGAAAGAAAGAATCTAGCAAAGATACCATAGGCTTCGGCAATTGGTAGTCTGACGTATGTGTTGTCACTTACAAAGCTAGAAATTTGTCTAGGCGGTTAGTGGGACTAATCAGTTTCAATCAAATCCATGTTGAGAACATTGGATGGTCGTTAAGGATATCTTTAAGTACTTATGAAGAACTAAAGATATGGTCTTAACTAATGGAGAACAAGGTTTTTTAAGTAGACCGTTTTACAGATTCTGATTAATAAATCAGATATGGAAGATAGAGAGTCTATCTCCAGATTCATATTTATCTATAATGAAGGAGTAGTAAGCTAGAAGTGTTCTAAGCGAGAATCAACTCCAGGTTCCATTATAGAAGCCGAGTATATTATGGCATGACATGTTGTAATAGAAGGTGTTTGGATAAAATAGTTCTTAATAGAACTAAGTATGGTTTCTTCCATTAAGTCGACAGTTCCTCTTTTCTGCGACCACAATGGTGCTACTGCCATAGCAAAGGAAACTGGGTCTCACAACTTATCCAAACATAAGGAAAGGCATTATCATATTATCTAAAGAAATTGTTTGAAAGAGAAAATTATTTCTCTAAAAGATAGCATCAGCCGATAACACGGCTGACCCACTGACAAAGCCCATGACTTAGAGTCATTAAGGTTTACATGACATAGAGTCATTAAGATTTACATCTTGTAAAGATGGGGCTTAGATATAGTTACCAATGGCACTAGTGCAAGTGGGAGATTGTTAGTAGTATGTGCCCTAGGGCCATTTGATCATGTATATTTGTAGAATTAATCCCAATGGCAAAGATATATATGTTCTAATTGAACTAAGTGTCTCATCAACTAAGTGTTCATTTATTACGTATTGTCCTTATCACATTGTGGTAGAATCTATTCTTAAGGTGTTAAGAATATGAGTTACAGATTTTATTATACATGTGATCTAAATAACAGTTCATGATCGATGGGGTCCTACGAATAAGGGCATCGTATTATCCCGGAAAGATTGTCACCTCTGTTTATTCTCCTGATTAGTAAGGAGTTACTAATTATAGGAAGTAGTGAGTCTCATACTACTTGATGGAGATCAGGATAAACATGTGGACACTCAAGATGTTGAGTGGGTCGAACAAGTGACGCTAGATGACTTATACATGGTATTTCATCAAAGTCAATTTAATGTCATCTAGTTCATAATTGTACATATGTCCTTTGACTTGCGGTGACACTATCTTGTATATAGGTGATTAGAGTTTGATACTCCTTATCCCTAGATCTTTCATGAGCTAGGGTCGCGGGATGTGTTGGCTCTAGTTAGTTGTATATAGAGATAGGGGTTTAACCAAGAGAGGATTTATCACTCCGGATGAACGGAGAAAAGATTCTATGCTATCTCAAATTGTTCTTGATGGATGATAAAACCTGCGCGGGTGTATATGACTTACTTAGAAAGTTGTTTCTAGTGGAAGGGAATTTTGAGTGTACGGTAATTATGAACATTGGTTCATAAAGAATGCATCGAAACATTCATATCTATTTGGGGGTCGTGATATGTTGCTAGACGTCACTCACGATCTACGAGAATTAATAATTAATGGGATTTAATTATTTAATATAAGAAAGGCGTTTCTTATGACTCTCGTTGCCATATAGATGTGAACCTAGTTAGTCACACACAATAGGGTGTGTAACCGATTGAGTTTACGAGAGATCGATTTCATATAGATACTAGCATATCTCGGAAATTAATCTAAGATGAAAAACAAGTATAAATTAGGGACTAATTTGTAAGAGTTATAAATTAGTCGGCACCTAATTGTATTTTATCCAAGTTAATGTGATGATGTCATGTGATGATGTCACGATGATGTCATGTGATGATGTCACGATGATGTCATGTGATGATGTCACGATGATGTCATGTGATGATGTCACGATGATGTCATGTGATGATGTCACGATGATGTCATGTGATGATGTCACGATGATGTCATGTGATGATGTCACGATGATGTCATGTGATGATGTCACGATGATGTCACGTGATGATGTCATGTATGTCTCTGTGTGTGACACCTAGCATCCGACGTGTCAGAAGGTGGCAACACCTATGCTTGATGTGTGACACCTAGCATGTGATGTCTCAGATGGTGGCAACACCTATGCTTTGTGTGTGACACCTAGCATGTGAGGTGTCGAATGGTGGCAACACCTTTGCTTGGTGTGTGATACCTAGCATGTGCGGTGTTGCATTCTTAAGCAAAGCTCTACCCTATAAATAGAGGTTGCCTTTGCTCATTCTACATACACACCACACTTAAGAGACCATATTTGAAGGAGTTCAAGTAGTCATCAATCACAGAAAAGCTTGGAGAAAGTTTTTTATACATCCCAGCAAAGACGTAATCGAGGCAAGAGTTTGAGCTTAGGGTTGCTCGGCAAGAGGAACTCTTGCAGATTACTTCAAGGCGAGGATTCAATCGGACGCATACTCGTGTGGACGAGCTTGAGGTCGCCGTACTATCGGGACTACAAGAATCGTTGGAGAATCGACATATGTATTCTTCTTATGGTTTCTAGATGCGTGCTTTAATTACTAGATGATACGACGATCCATTTGTTATTGATATGATCAATTTCTGGATCCGAATTGTTGGAATTCCAATTTTGAATTGAAATATACGATTCGGACCCTCACGTCCCGCTGCACCAACAAGTATGTCGCATCTCAAGTCTCTTTAACGTGTCGTTCTGATTACCTAAGCATGGTTAGGTTGTTTTACACAAAGTGTGCGTAAAAAGTGACGCTAGATTAGATTGGCGTTTCTTAAGTCTATCTAACGCGTCGTTCTGATTACCTAAGCTTGTTCAGGTTATATTATACAAAGTCTGCGTGAAAAGTGACGCTAGATTAGAATGTTTCGTCTCAAGTCTCTTGAACGCGTCGATTACCATGCTTATCTCGCATCACAATTCTCTTTAACGCGTCGTTCCGATTACCTAAGCAAGGTTAGGTTTTATTACGCAAGGTGTCTGTGAAAAGTGACGCTAGATTAGTATGTCGCATCTCAAGGTTCTTTAACGCGTTGATCCGATAACCTAAGCATGGTTAGCTAATATTACACAAAGTGTGCGTGAAAAATGACAAAAGATTAGTATGTCACGTCTTAAGTCTTTCTAACACATCTTTCCGATTACTTAAGCATGGTTAGGTTATAGTATGCAAATAATGCGTGAAAAGTAACAATAGATTAGTATGTCGTGTCTTAAGTCTCTTCAACGCATTGTTCCGATTACCTAAGCATGGTCAGGTTATGTTACGCAAAGAGTGCGTAAAGAGTGACGCTAGATAAGTATGTCGAGTCTGAAGTATGTTTAGCGCGTCTTTCTGTTTACCTAAGCATGGTTAGGTTATATTACGCAAAGAGTGCGTGAAAAGTTACGCTAGATTAGTTTGTCGTGTCTCAAGTATGTTCAATGCGTCGTTCCGATTACCTAAGCATGGTTAGGTTATATTACACAAAGTGTGCGTGAAAAGTGACGCTAGATAAGTATGTCGCGTCAAATGTCTCTTTAACGCGTCATTCCGATTAGCTAAGCATGGTTAGGTTATATTTAAGCAAAGTTTACGTAAAAAGTGACGCTAGATTAGTATGGCGCTTCTCAAGTCTATTTAACGCGTCGTTTCGATTACCATGCTTATGTCGCGTCACAATTCTCTCTAACGCGTGGTTCTGATTACCAAAGCATGTTTAGGTTATATTACGCCAAGTGTGCATAAAAAGTGATATGTCGCGTCTCAATTCTCTTTAACGTGTCAATCCGATTACCTAAGAATGGTTAGGTTATATTACGCATTGTGTGCGTGAAAACTGCTGCTAGGTTAGTATGTCGCGTCTCAAGTCTCTTTAACGCGTCGTTCCGATTACCAAAGCATGGTTAGGCTATATTATGCAAAATATGCTTGAAAAGTGATGCTAGATTAGTATGTCGCGTCTCATGTCTCTTTAACTCGTCGTTCCGATTACTTGAGCATGGTTAAGTCATATTACACAAAGTGTGCTTGAAAAGTGACGCTAGATTAGTATGTCGCGTCTCAAGTCTCTTTAATTTGTCGTTCCGATTACCTAAGCATGGTTAGGTTAAATTACGCAAATTCTGCATAAAAAGTGACGCTAGATTAGTATGGCGCGTCTCAAGTCTTTTTGACGCGTCGTTTCGATTACCATGCTTAAGTCACGTCACAAGTCTCTCTAACGCGTCGTTCCGATTACCTAAGAAGGTTAGGTTACATTAGGCAAAGTGTGCATGAAAAGTGACGCTAGATTAGTATGTCGCGTCGCAAGTCTCAGTAACGCTTCGTTCCGATTGCCTAAGCATGGTTAAGTCATATTACACAGAGTGTGTGCGAAAAGTGACGCTAGATTATCATGTCGCATCTCAAGTCTCTTTAACGTCGTCGTTTCGATTACCATGCATATGTCGCGTCACAAGTCTCTCTAACGCGTCGTTCCGATAATAAATTAGTATGTTGCGTCTCAAGTCTCTTTAACGCGTCGTTCCGATTACCTAAGCATGGTTAGGCTGTATTATGAAAGAGTGCGTGAATAGTGACACTAGATTAGGATGTCGCGTCTCAAGTCTCTTTAACACGTCGTTCCATTACCTAAGCAAAGTTGGATTATTTTACAAAAGTGTGCGTGAAAAATGACACTAGATTAATATATCGCGTCATAAATCTCTTTAACGCGTCGTTCCGATTACCTAAGTATGGTTAGGTTATTTTACACAAAGTGTGCGTGAAAAGTGACTCTAGATTAGTATGTTGCATCTCAAGTCTCTTTAACGCGTCGTTACGACTATCTAAGCATGGTTAGTTTATTTTACGCAAATTGTGCGTGAAAAGTGACGCTAGATTACTATGTCGCGTCTCAAGTCTCTTTAACTCGTCGTTTTGATTACCTAAGCATGGTTAGGTTATAGTACGCAAAGTGTGCGTGAAAAGGATTAATAGATTTGTATGTCGCGTCTCAAGTCTCTTTAACGGGTTGTTCCGATTACCTAAGCATGGTTAGGTTATATTACGCAAAGTGTGCGTGAAAAGTGACGCTAGATTAGTATGTCGCGTCTTAAGTCTCTTTAACGCATCGTTCCGATTACCTAAGCATGGTTAGGTTATATTACGCAAAGAGTGCGCGAATAGTGACGCTAGATTAGTATGTCGCGTCTCAAGTCTCTTTAACGCGTTGTTCCGATTATTTAAGCATGGTTAGGTTATATTGTGCAAAGTGTGAGTGAAAAGTGAAAATAGATTAGTATGTCGCGTCTCAAGCCTCTTTAACGCGTCGTTCCGATTACCTAAGCATGGTTAGGTTATATTACGCAAAGAGTGCGTGAATAGTGTCACGCTAGATTAGTATGTCGCGTCTCAATTCTCTTTAACGCGTTGTTCCGATTATTTAAGCATGGTTAGGGTTATATTACGCTAAGTGTTCGTAAAAAGTGACTCTAGATTAGTATAGCTCGTTTCAAGTCTCTTTAACGCGTCGTTTCGACTACCATGCTTATGTCGCTTAACAAGTGTCTCTAACGCATCGTTCTGATTACCTAAGCAAAGTTTGCGTGAAAAGTGACAATAAATTAGTATGTCGTGCCTCAAGTCTCTTTAACACGTCGTTCCGATTACCTACGCATGGATATGTTATATTACACCAAGTGCGCGTTAAAAGTGTCGCTAGATTAGTTTATCGGTCTCAAGTCTCTTTAACGCGTCGTTTCGATTACCATGCTTATGTTACGTTACAAGTCTCTCTAACATGTCGTTCTGATTACCTAAGCATTGTTAGGTTATATTACGCAAAGTGCGCTTGAAAAGTGACAATAGATCAGTATGTCGCGTCTTAAGTCCCTTTAACGCGTCGTCACGATTATCTAAGCATGGTTAGGTTATTTTACACAAATTGTGCGTGAAAAGTGACGCTAGATTAGTTTGTCGCGTCTCAAGTCACTTTAACGCGTCATTCTGATTACCTAAGCATGGTTAGGTTATATTGAGCAATGTGTGCATGAAACCTGTCGCTAGGTTAGTATGTCGCGTCTCAAGTCTATTTAACGCGTCGTTCCTATTACCTAAGCATGGTTATGTTATATTACGCAAAGTGTGGGTGAAAAGTGACGCTAGATTAGTATGTCGCGTCTCAAGACTCTTAAACGCGTCGTTCCGATTACCTTACCATGGTTAGGTTATATTACGCAAAGAGTGCGTGAAAAATGACGCTAGATTAGTATATCGTATCTTCACTCTCTTTAACGCGTCGTTCTGATTACCCAAGAATGGTTAGGTTTACGCGAAGTGTGCGAGAAAAGTAACGCTAGATTTGTATTTCACGTCTCAAGTCTCTTTAACGCGTCGTTCCGATTACCTAAGCATGGTTAAGTTATATTACCCAAGGTGTGCATGAAAAGTGACGCTAGATTAGTATGTCGCGTTTCAAGGCTCTTTAATGCGTCATTCCGATTACCTAAGCATGGTTAGGTTATATTATGCAAAGTTGGCGTGAAAAGTGACGCTAGATTAGTATTTCGCGTCTCAAGTGTGCGTTAATAGCGACGCTAGATTAGTAGTATGTCGCGTTACAAGTCTCTGTAACGCGTCGTTCTGATTACCTAAGCATGGTTAGATTATATTTCGCATAGTGTGCGTGAAAAGTGATGCAAGATTAGTATGTCGAGTCACCAGTCTCTTAAATGCGTCGTTCCAATTACCTACGCATGGTTATGTTATATTTTATGCAAAGTGCACGTGAAATGTGACACTAGATAAGTATGCCGCTTCACAAGTCTTTTTAACGCGTTGTTCCGATTACCTAAGCATGGTTAGATTATATAACGCAAAGTGTGCGTTAAAAGTGACGCTAGATTAGTAGTATGTCGCGTCACAAGTTTTTTTAACGTGTCGTTCCGATTACCTAAGCATGGTTAGATTATATTACACAAAGTGTGCGGTAAAAGTGATGCTAGATTAGTATGTCGCGTCACAAGTCTCTTTAACGAGTCGTTCCGATTACCTATGCATGGTTAGATTATATAACACGAAGTGTGCATTATAAGTGACGCTAGATTAGTATGTTGCGTCTCAAGTCTCTTTAATGCGACGTGTCGATTACCTAAGCATGGTTAGGTTATATTACGCAAAGTCGGCGTTAAAAGTGACGCTAGAATAGTGGTATGTCGCGTCACAAGTCTCTTTAGCGTGACATTCGGATAACCTAAGCATGGTTAGTTTATGTAACGCAAAGTGTGCATGAAAAGTGACGCTAGATTAGTATGCCGCGTCACAAGTCTCTTTAACGCGTCGTTCTGATTACCTAAGTATGGTTAGGTTATATTACGCAAAAGTGTGCGTGAAAAGTGATGCTAGATAAGTATGTCGTGTCACAAGTCTTTTTAACGCGTCGTTCCGATTATCTAATAATGGTTAGGTTATATTACGCAAAGTGTGCATTAAAAGTTATGCTAGAATAGTATGTCGCGTCACAAGTCTCTTTAACTTATCGTTCCGATTACGTAAGCATGGTCAGATTATATTACGGTAAAGTGTGCCATAAAAGTGAAGCTAGATTATTATGTCGCGTCACAAGTCTCTTTAACGCGTCGTTCCGATTACCTAAGCATGGTTCGGTTATATTACGCAAAGTGTGCCTTAAAATTGTGGCTAGATTAGTATGTCGCGCCACAAGTCTCTTTAACGCGTCGTTCTGATTACGTAACAATCATTTGGTTATATTACGCAAAGTGTGTGTCAAAAGGGATGCTATATAAGTATGTCGCGTCACAAGTCGCTTTAACGCGTCGTTCCGATTACCTAAGAATGGTTAGGATATACTACGCAAACTGTGCGTTAAAAGTGACGCTAGATTATTATGTCGCGTCACAAGTCTCTTTATCGCGCCGTTCCAATCACCTATGCATGGTAAGGTTATATTACGCAAAGTTTGCGTGAAAAGTGACCCTATATTACTATGTCGCGTCACAAGTCTCTTTAACAAGTCGTTCCGATTACCTAGGCATGATTAGGTTATATAACGCAAAATATTACAGTGACGCTAGATTAGTAGTATGTCGCGTCATAAGTCTCCTTAACACGTTGTTCCGATTACCTTAGCGTGGTTAGGTTATATTACGCAAAGTTTGCGTGAAAAGTGATGCTAGATTATTAACATGTCGCATCTAAAGTCTCTTTAACGTGTCGTTCCGATTACCTAAGCATGGTTTGGTTATATGACGCAAAGTGTGTGTTAAAAGTGACGTTAGATTAGTATGACGCGTCGCAAGTCTTTTTAATGCGTCATTCTAACCTAACAGTGGTTAGGTTAAATTACGTAAAGTGTGCGTGAACTGTGACGCTGTATAAGTATGTCGCGTCACAAGTCTTTTTAACACGTCGTTCCGATTACCCAAGCTTGGTTAGGTTATATTACGCAAAGAGTGTGTTATAAGTGACGCTAGATTAATATGTCGCGTCTCAAGTATCTTCAACGCGTCGTTCCGATTACCTAAGCATGCTTAGGTTATATAACGCAAAGTGTATGTTAAAAGTGTCGCTAGATTAGTATGTCGCGTCTCAAGTCTCTTTGACGCGTCGTTCCGATTACCTAAGCATGGTTAGGTTATATTACTAAAAAGTGGAGTTACAAGTGACGCTAGATTAGTATGTCGCGTCACAAGTCTCTTTAACGCGTCGTTCCTATAATCTAAGCATGGTAAGGTTATATTACGCAAAGTGTGAGTTAAAAGTGACGATAGATTAGTATATCGCGTCACATATCTCTTTAAGGCGTCGTTCCGATTACCTAAGCATGGTTAGGTTATATTACGCTAAGTGTTTGTTAAAAGTGACGCTCAATAAATATGTCGCTTTACAAGTCTCTTTAACGCATCGTTTTGATTACCCAACAATGGTTTGCTTATATTACGCAAAGTGTGCGTGAAAACTGACGCTATATAAGTATGTCGCATCACAAGTCTCTTTAACGCGTGTTTCCGATTACCTAAGCATGCTTAGGTTATATTACGCAAACCGTGCGTTAAAAGTGATACTAGATTAGTATGTCTCGTCACAAGTCTCTTTAACGCGTCGTTCCGATTACCTATGCATGGTTAGGTTATATTATGCAAAGTGTGCGAGAAAAGGGACGCTATATAAGTATGTCGTGTCACAAGTCTCTTTAGCGCGTCATTCCAATTACCTATTCATGTTTAGGTTATATCAGCAAAGTGTGCCTAAAAAGTAACGCTAGATTAGTATGTCGCTTATCAAGTATATTTAACGCCTCGTTCCGATTACCTAAGCATGGTTAGGTTATATTCCAAGAAGTGTGCGTAAAAAGTGACGCTAGATTAGTATGTCGCGCCTCAATTCTCATTAACGAGTTGTTCCGATTACCTAACAACCATGGTTAGATTATATTACGCGAAGTATGCATGAAAAGTTACGCTAGATTAGTATGTCGCGTCTCAAGTATCTTTAACGCGTCGTTCCGATTACCTTAGCATGATTAGGTTATATTAAGCAAAGTGTGCGTAAAAAGTGATGCTAGATTAGTATGGCGCGTCTTAAGTCTATCTAACGCGTCGTTCCGATTACAGATTATATTATGTAAAGTCTGCGTGAAAAGTCACGCTATATTAGTATGTTTTGTCTCAAGTCTCTTTAACGCCTCGTTTCGATTACCATGCTTATCTCGCGTCACAAGTCTCTTTAACACGTCGTTCCGATTACCTAATAATGGTTAGGTTATATTACGCAGAATGTGCGTGAAAAGTGACGGTAGATTACTATGTCGCGTCTCAAGTCTCTCTAACGCGTTGTTCCGATTTCCTATGCATGGTTAGGTTATATTACGCAAAGTGTGCGTAAAAAGTGACGCTAGATTAGTATGTCGCGTCTAAGGTCTTTCTAACGCGTCGTTCTGATTTCCTAAGCATGGTTAGGTTACATTACGCAAAGTGTGCGTAAAAAGTGACGGTAGATTAGTATGTCGCGTCTCAAGTCTTTCTAACGCGTCGCTTCGATTACCTAAGCATGATTAGGTTATAATACGCAAAGTTTGCGTGAAAAGTGATGCTAGATTAGTATGTCGATTCTCAAGTCTCTTTAACGCGTCGTTTCGATTACCATGCTTATGTCGTGTCACAAGTCTCTCTAACGCAGCGTTTCTATTACCTAAGCATGTTTAGGTTATAGTACGCAAAGTGTGCTTGAAAGGATCAATAGATTAGTATGTCGTGTTTCAAGTCTCTTTAACGCGTCGTTCCTATTACCTAAGAATGGTTAGGTTATATTAAGCATAGTGTGCGTGAAAAGTGACCCTAGATTAGTACGTCCAGTGTTAAGTCTATTTAACTCTTTATTCCGATTACCTAAGCATGGTTAGGTTATATTACGCAAAGTGTGCGTAAAACATGACGCTAGATTAGTATGTTTCCTCTCAAGTCTCTTTAACGCGTCATTTCGATTACCATACTTATCTCGAGTCATTTTGATTACCATACTTATCTCGTGTCACAAATCTCTTTAACGCGTC
This sequence comes from Mercurialis annua, assembly GCF_937616625.2. NCBI lineage: Eukaryota > Viridiplantae > Streptophyta > Magnoliopsida > Malpighiales > Euphorbiaceae > Mercurialis > Mercurialis annua. The sequence goes on from NC_065572.1 coordinate 44,666,065, forward strand.
GTTCTGATTACCTAAGCATGGTTTGGTTATATTACGCAAAGTGTGGGTGACAAGTTACGTTAGATTAGTATGTCTCGTCTCAAGCCTCTCTAACGCGTCGTTCCGATTTCCTAAGTATGGTTAGGTTATATTATGAAAAAGTGTGCGTGAAAAGTGACGCTAGATTAGTATGTCGTGTCTCAAGCCTCTCTAACGCGTTGTTCTGATTATCTAAGCATGGTTAGGTTATATTACGCAAAGAGTGCGTGAAAAGTGACGCTAGATTATTATGTTGCGTCTCCAGTCTCTTTAACGCGTCGTTCCGATTACCCTTGAATGGTTAGGTTATAGTACGCAAAGTTTTCGAGAAAGGTAACGCTAGATTAGTATGTCGCGTCTCAAGTCTCTTTAACGCATCGTTCCGATTACCTAAGCATGGTTATGTTATATTATGCAAAGTCTGCGTGAAAAGTGACGTTTGATTAGTATGTCGCGTCTCAAGTCTCTCTAACGCGTCGTTCCGATTTTCTAAGCATGGTTAGGTTATATTACGCAAAGTGTGCGTGAAAAGTTAAACTAGATTAGTATGTCGCGTCTCAAGTCTCTCTAACGCTTCGTTCTGATTTCCTAAGCATGGTTATGTTATATTAAAAAGTGACGCTAGATTAATATTGCGCGTCTATATTCTCCTTAATGCGTCGTTTCGATTACCATGATTATGTCGCGTCACAAGTCTCTCGAACGCGTCATTCCAATTACCTAAGCATGGTGAGGTTATATTACGAAAAGTGTGCGCAAAAAATGACAATAGATTAGTATCTCGCGTCTCAAGTCTGTTTAACGCGCAGTTCCAATTACTTAAGCGTGGTTAGGTTATATTACGCAAAGCGTGCGTGAAAAATGACAATAGATTAGTATGTCGCCTCTTAAGTCTATCTAACGCGTCGTTCCGATTACTTAAGCATGGTTAGGTTATATAACGCAAAGTGTGCGTGAAAAGTGACGCTAAATTAGTATGTCGCGTCTCAATTCTCTTTATCGCGTTGTTTCGATGCGTTGTTCCGATCACCTAAGCATGGTTAGATTATATTATACAAAGTTGGTGTGAATAGTGATGCTAGATTAGTATGTCGTGTCTCAAGTCTCTTTAATGCATTGTTTCGATTACAATACTTATGTCGCATCACAAGTTTCTCTAACTCGTCCGATTACCTAAGCATAGTTAGGTTATAGTACGCAAAGTGTGCGTGAAAAGTAACAATATATTTGTATGTCGCGTCTAAAGTCTCTTTAACGCGTCATTCTGATTAGTTAAGCGTGGTTAGGTTATATTACACAAACTGTGCGTGAAAATTGAAAATAGAATAGTATGTCGCATATCAAGTCTATTTAACGCGTCTTTCCGATTACCTAAGCATGGTTAGGTTATATTACGAAAAGTGTGCGTAAAAATAAAGCTATCGCGTCTCAATTCTCTTTAACGTGCTTTTCTGATTGCCTAAGCATGGTTAGGTTATATTACGCAAAGCGTGCCTGGAAAGTGACGCTAGATTAGTATGCCGCGTCTCAAGGCTCTTTAATGCGTCGTTCTGATTACCTAATCTTATTTAGGTTATATTATGCAAAGAGTGCGTGAAAAGTCATGATAGATTAGTATGTCGCGTCTCAAGTCTCTTTAACGCGTTGTTCCGATTACCCAAGAATGGTTAGGCTATATTACGTAAAGTGTGCGAGAAAAGTAACGCTAGATTAGTATGTAACGTCTCAAGTCTCTTTAACGCGTCGTTCCGATTACTTAAGCATGGTTAGGTTAGATTACGCAAGGTGTGCGAGAGAAGGGACACTAGATTAGTATGTAGCGTCTCAAGGATTTAATGCGTCGTTCCGATTACCTAAGCATGGTTATGTTATATTATGCAAAGTTGGGGTGAAAAATAACGCTAGATTAGTACGTCGCATCTCAAGTCTCTTTAACGCGTCATTTCTATTACCATGCATAGGTCGCATCACAAGTCTCTCTCACGCGTCGTTCCGATTACCTAAGCGTGGTTAGGTTATAGTACGCAAAGTGTGCGTGAAAAGAAATAGTAGATTAGTATGTCGTGTCTCAAGTGTCTTTAACGCGTCGTTCAAATTACTTAAGCATGGTTCGGTTATATTACGCAAAGTCTGAAAAGTGACAATAGATTAGTATGTCGTGTCTCAAGTCTATTTATCGCGTCGTTTCGATTACCTAAGCAAGGTTAGGTTATATTACGCAAAGTGTGCGTGAAAAGTGACACCAGATTAGTATGCCGCGTTTAAATTCTCTTTAAACCGTCGTTTCGATTACGTAAGCATGGTTAGGTTATTACACAAAGTGTGCGTGAAAAGTGACGCTAGATTAGTATGGCTCGTCTCGAGTCTCTTTAACGCGTCGTTTCGATTACCATGCTTATGTCGAATCACAAGTCTTTCTAACACGTCGTTCCGATTACCTAAGCATGGTTTGGTTATATTATTCAAAGTGTGCGTGAAAAATGAAAATAGATTCAGATGTCGCATCTCAAGTCTATTTAACGCGTTGTTCTTATTACCTAAGCATGGTTAGGTTATATTACGCAAGGTGTGCGTGAAAGTGAAGCTAGATTAGTATGTCACGTCTCAAGGCTCTTTAATGCGACGTTCCGATTACCTAATTATGATTAGGTTATAATAAGCAAAGGTAGCATGAAAAGTGACGCTAGATTGGTATATCGCTTCTCAAGTCTCTCTAACGCGTCGTTTCTTTTACCTAAGCATGGTCAGGTTATAGTACGCAAAGTGTGCGTGAAAAGGATCAATAGATTAGTATGTCGCGTCTCAAGTCTCTTTAACGCGTCATTCCTCATACCTAAGCATGGTTAGGTTATATTACGTAAAGTGTGCGTTAAAAGTGACGCTAGATTAGTATGTCCAGTCTCAAGTCTCTTTAGCGCGTCGTTTCGATTAGCTAAGCATGGTTAGGTTATATTACGTAAAGTGTGCGTAAAAAGTGATGCTAGATTACTATGTTTCGTCTCAAGTGTCTTTAACGTGTCATTTTGATTACCATACTTATCTCGCGCCACAAGTCTATTTAACGCGGCGTTCCAATTACCTAAGCATGGTTAGGTTATATTACGCAAGGTGTGAGTGAAAAGTGTCGCTAGATTAGTATGTCGCGTCTCAAGGCTCTTTAATGCGTCGTTCCTATTACCTAAGCATGATTAGGTTATAATACGCAAAGTTTGCGTGAAAAGTGACGCTAGATTAGTATGCTGCTTCTCAAGTCTCTTTAACGTGTCGTTTCGATTAACATGCTTATGTTTCGTCACAAGTGTCTCTAACGCGTCGTTCCGATTACCTAAGCATGGTTAGTTATAGTACGCAAAGTGTGCGTAAAAAGGATCAATAGATAAGTATGTCACGTCTCAAGTCTCTTTAACGCGTCGTTCCTATTACCTAAGAATGGTTAGGTTATATTACGCAAAGTGTGCTTGAAAAGTGACGCTAGGTTATTATGTCCAGTCTCCAATGTCTTTAACGTGTCGTTCCGATTACCTAAGCATGGTTAGGTTATATTACGCAAAGTGTGCGTAAAAAGTTACAATAGATTAGTCTGTTTTGTCTCAAGTCTCTTTAACGCGTTGTTTTGATTACCACACTTATCTCGCGTCACAAGTCTCGTCGTTCCGATTACCCAACCATGGTTAGGTTATATTATGCAAAGTGTGCTTGAAAAGTGACGTTAAATTAGGATGTCGTGTCTCAAGTCTCTCTAACGCGTCGTTCCAATTTCCTAAGCATGGTTAGGTTATATTACGCAAAGTGTGCGTGAAAAGTGACTCTAGATTAGTATGTCCAGTCTCAAGTCTCTTTAACGCGTAGTTCTGATTACCTAAGCATGGTTAGGTTATATTACGCAAAGTGTGCTTAAAAAGTGATGCTAGATTAGTTTGTTTCGTCTCAAGTCTCTTTCACGCGTCGTTTCGATTACCATACTTATCTGGCGTCACAAGTCTCTATAACGCGTCGTTCTGATTACCTAAGCATGGTTAGGTTATATTACGCAAACAGTGCGTGAAAAGTGACGTTAAATTAGTATTTCTCGTCTCAAGTCTCTCTAACGCAGTTATTTTTGTCACGACTCAAAACATTGAGCCGCAACCGCCGCCAGGGAACAGGAGTGGTAGCTCTGGAACCCGTAGCAAGCCTCAAACCACTATTAATGTTTCGCAAATAATAAATAAATAACAGTAAACAACATAAGCAAATCTACATATATAACATATAATCATACATATACACTAACTGTTCCGTTCACCTCGCGGGCTCTAGTTAACGTACCCTGTACGAACTGGCCTCGCGGTGCTATATACATCAGTTAGTGTCTCAGAACATGTCACCGACATCTGGGGCCGTGAACCACATGTAATACATGTAGCCTGCAAAAATATATACAAGACAGCACATAATATGTACACTCAAAATGTACTACTGTCTAGGCTACGACTCTGTCAACACGGGACCACTACTGCAGCATTCACAGAAGTCAAAACTATACATACACAGCTGACTTCTGGACTTCAAAATTGGCCTCTAGCTAAGTCCACATACTAAGTACCTGAAAGACATCAAAGGTGAAGGGTCAGTATTTGGGAAAATACTGAGTGAGTTTGCATTTACTAACGGTATTAACATAAAAACATAGCATCGCATTTCAAGAAAACAATAATCTAAAACATATAAACAGGTATTTGATCCGTACGAAACTAATATCCTAGCATGCGACACATCTCTTGAATAATCATATATCTTTCAACCCAATCATAAATCTCAAGTTGTGAGTCCAACTCATTGGTGGGTCCAACCCACTAGATACGGGGACTCCAGGTTACACCGTAACCGAGTGCTCACTCGTATCAAAATCATATACCCAATCTTGAATTTCATAATCACATCATGCCATACATATCAAATCATTTCTCAAATGCAAACACACTAGACTGACTCAATACTGGTGATCACACGGCCTATTGACACCCAATAGGTAGCTAGTTTCTTCGGATCGCATACTAGTTCTCGTATATTCATTTGAAAGAAACATATAACATTTAATCAAATCATATATTATGCGATGCGTATAAACAGTATATATATATATATCTATATAAAATAACTTTAATATATAATACACGAAAGTAAAGTGCAACTCACCGTGACCGCTATCCAAGTAATGATGTGGTCGATTTGATAGTATGCTCTCGCTAGTCCGCGTCTACTGACCCCACTACTCGCTAACACGTCTGATAAATCGTTTAATAGTTAGACGTGAAACTCGTGCTTTTACACGTATAATACTTCTAAGTTTTTAGGGTTTAGTTTCATTTTTATACTTATTTACGTATTCGATAACTTTAGTCGCATAGACGATTTAGCGAATACCATTTCTCATAATTGAGAATCGCTTAACGCCCTTGACGTTTTCCATTATTATTAACTAGGGTTAATTCCATAAAAAATCACGAACTTTACATGAAATTTCATTTTAATCATGACCTTTAAAAGTTGTCATTTAAAGGCACGAACTTTCAGTTTGTTTCAAATCTATCATTTAAGTTATTTTTGTTGACTAAATTCTTCATTAAACCAATAATAAAAGACGCAAATTATAAATCGACATTAAATCTTATTATCTTTCATTTGGATTATGTAGGATTATGAATTTTTAGTCGGATAAAATACGCCGAATTTTACTTTGGTGATAGATTTGAAACAAACTGAAAGTTCGTGCCTTTAAATGACAACTTTTAAAGGTCATGATTAAAATGAAACTTCGTGTAAAGTTCGTGTTTTTTTTAGGAATTAACCCTATTAATTATCTAAAACGTCGAACTAATCTCGAGATTAATGATTCTTAAATTCCAAAGTTCGTCTTTTAATCCAATTTACTCGAAACATCAAATCTCTAGATCGAATAGACGTCATACACACGTGGATACGAGTCGGGGTGCACGGGCGTGCCCTTCAGTGGGTGCACGATCGTGCAACCAAGTGCACGTTCGTGCACCTCACTGGTGCACGTTCGTGCAACATGAAGAGTGCACGTTCGTGCACTTCTGGTGCACGTTCGTGCACCACGTGCACAGCCCCGGAAATGCGATTTCCGGGGTTTTCAACCATCCCGACGTGCTTCTAACACTTCCCTAGTCAAAACCCGTTCCTCTGTTTTCATTAAAATGCGATAATAACTTCCAAAACGTCGAATTCAAACCAATACACCATAAAACTCAAAACAGCCATTTATTATCGATTTTTAATTAAACTTTCTCAAAATTTACCTTGAAACAAGGTTTAGGATCGACAGGGCTCTCGATTCTGAAGAGATTGCCGCGAATATCACGCGAATCGGACGTCGAACGGAGAAACGGCGGCGAAACGACGATATCGAACGAATTTCTCTCGCTCTCTCTGGAACTATCTCTGTTCTTCTTCTTTCATATTTCTCTTTATATATATCTTGGCTAAAGTGCCACTTTGATCCTTGTTCTTTTTGTTTATTATCATTTATCTTTTAAACTTTTCAATCGTACGATTTAGTCCATAGCTAAACTGTTAACTTCTTTTATTATGACTTATACGTATTATTTATGTCCAATAATTAATACGGAACTCGATATTAATACTTTCCCGTCAAAATCTAAAATTTCCGCTTTCGACAGAAAGTGGCTAAATTACCACTTTGGTCCCTGTACTTTATTTTGGACTTTTCTTGACATTTTTCCTTTTAATTCCAATTCTAACTTCAGAATTGGAATATATTATTAAATTCTTCGCTATTATCTTTTTCAAAATCGACCTACTAAAACTTATTTATCTTTATTTTATCGGAAAACTTTCCGATAACGCCTCTCGGGCGAGTCCAAACTGGACACGTGGTCCAATTAGCTAATTACTTATTTTGGGGTATTACATTCTTCCCCCCTTATAAAAATTCATCCTCGAATTTTCATAAATCTTGTTGGGATCTTACTTATCCTTGACGTCCATTAATACGTTTTGATCGCAGCTTTTCCTTTTACTTAACTCTTAGTTTTCCATGCTCAACTATAACTTCATACTTGTTGCTAATCGATTGTCTATTCAACTCTTGATAGTTGCTTGCCGTTACGTCGTTGAGAATTCTCTTACTGGTACCTTCGTCTCATCTGTTATCTTTTTCCGAGATAGAATGGTTCTTGGACGTATACTTGATGTCATAGTCCTTACATCATTGCCACCTAGTTGTCACTAATCATAATCTAATGTTTTCTCGTTTCATCATTGTTAGTAGTTTGTGCCCTAGGGCCATTTCGTATTTATTCTTGTATAAACAAATCTCATTGGCAATGATATATATGTTTTTATTTGAACTAAGTGTCTCATCAACTAAGTGTTTATTTAATACATATTGTCCTTATCACATTGTGATAGAATCTATTCTTAAGGTAGTAAGAATATGAGTGACAGATTCTATTATACAAGTGATCTAAATTATCGTTCACGGTCGATGGGGTCCTACGAATAAGGGCATCGCATTATCCCGAAAAGATCGTCACCTCTGTTTATTCTCCTGATTAGTAAAAAGTTACTAATTATAGGAAGTAGTGAGTCTCATACTACTTGATGGGGATCAGAATAAACATGTGGACACTCAAGGTGTTGAGTGAGTCGAACAAGTGACGCTAGATGACTTATACATGGTAATTCATTAAAGTCAATTTAATGTCATCTAGTTCATAATTGTACATATGTCCTTTGACTTGCGGTGACACTATCTTGTATATAGGTAATTAGAGTTTGATACTCCTTAACTCTAGATCTTTCATGAGCTAGAGCCGCGGGATGTGTTGGCTCTAGTTAGTTGTATATGGAGATAGGGGTTTAACCTAGAAAGGATTCATCACTCTGGATGAACGGAGACAAGATTCTATGCTATCTCAAATTGTTCTTGATGGATGATAAAACCTGCGCAGGTGTATATGACTTACATAGAAAGTTGTTTCTAGTGGAAGTCATATTTATCAAGAATTAGAACTAAAAGATGAGGTCATATGATCAAGACAAACAGTGTTTGACTTAACCGTGACACTAGTCGAGATTGGAATCTTAGATGAAGGGAATTTTGAGTGTACGGTAATTATGAACAATGGTTCATAAAGAATGCATCGAAACATTCATCTCTATTTGGGGGTCGTGATATGTTGCTAGACGTCACTCTCGATCTACGAGAATTAATAATTAAATGGGATTTAATTATTTAATATAAGAAAGGCGTTTCTTATGACTCTCGTTGCCATATAGATGTGAACCTAGTTAGTCACACACAATAGAGTGTGCAACCGATTGAGTTTACGAAAGATCGATTTCATATAGATACTAGCATATCTCGGAAATTAATCTAAGATGAAAAACAAGTACAAATTAGGGACTAATTTGTAAGAGTTATAAATTAGTAAGAACCTAATTGTACTATGTCCAAGTTAATTAGGGACTAATTTATAAGAGTTATAAATTAGTAGGAACCTAATTATATTTTAACCAAGTTTTATGATTAAATGGCTTAAGTAATTAATTAGTGTAATTAATGATACTTAAATCATTAATCATAAGCTAATGGAATAATGATGTCATGGTGAAGTAATGAGATAAGGAAATAAGCTTATATGTGATGTCATATGATGACATCACCTATATGATGTCACCTATGTGATGTCACCACATGAAAGGTGTCATGTGGTGGCAACACCTTTGCTTGGTGTGTGACACCTAGCATGCAAGGTGTTGCATTCTTAAGGCATGCTCTAGCCTATAAATAGAGCATGTCCTTGCTCATTTAAAAACCACACAACACACATCTCACTACAAAGTTGTAGAGAGAGAAAGCACTTGAAGGAGTTCAAGTATTCATCAATCACGGAAAAACTTGGCGACGTTTTTCATACATCCGAGCAAGGTAGTGATCGCGGCGAGAGTTTGAGCTTAGGGCTGCTTGGCAAGAGGAACTCTTGCAGGATTACTTCAAGGCGAGGATTCAATCGGACGCATACTCGTGTGGACGAGCTTGAGGTCGCCGTACTTTCGGGACTACAAGAATCGTTGGAGAATCGACATAGGTATTCTTCTTACGATTCCTAGATGCGTGCTTTAATTAATAAATGATACGACGATCCATTTGTTGTTGATATGATCAACTTTAGGATCCGGATTGTTGGAATTTCGATTTTGAATTGAAATATACGATTCGGACCCGCGCCTCCCGCTGCGCCAACAGTGGTATCGGAGCCACCGTATCATCGAGTATTAACGCTTTACGATTGAATAAATGTATAAATAATCATGGACTTAGGAATTATTATTGGGCATGTAATTTATAATTCCGAGGGATTTTGTTTTTCCAAAAACGAACAAACGCTATTGTGATATTAATTACATTTGATTAAATTCTGTCTAGGAGATTGGTACTTAAGTGGTCCGCTCGTGACCCTCCAATCTATCCTGGGAATTTTTCTAATGTGATCATTTTAACACAATACGTGATTCGCTTGTGCATTATGTTGTCATCAACGGAATATGCGGAAAAAGCGAAACCCGAAAAAAAAAACCAGAAAAAAAAATAATATTTTTTTTCATAAAAACCAAAAATGCTGAAAAACGGGTTTTACACCCGGGAAAAAGTTTTCGGCCCGAAAAAAAAAATATTTTTTTTTCTGTAAAAACCGAAATGCTGAAAAAGGGATTTTACACCCGGGAAAAAGTTTCCGAATCGAAAAAAAAAAAAAAAAAAACGTAAAATAAAAAAATAAATTTTTTTTTTCGAGGATCAGCGATCGGTTGAGGCTTTCGGAGGTTCTAGGACGATTCCTCTATACCTAAAGAAAGCAGATATTACATAGTGAATGATTAGAGAATCATTTCCGAGATATGTAATAGTTTGTTCATTCTTTTGTGGCTAAAGAATGAGACCTAGGAAGTCCATGATCATACATGTGTGATTGCATGATTAATTTTAACTTTAATATGTATGAGATGCATGCTAAAATGTATTGTGTGTTTAGTGAGACCTGAATAACTTAAAAACCCTAAGAAATCTTCCTAAAAGTTGAAAGATTAAGTTTATATTGATTAATCATTAAATTGTTTATCAATGGCTCTCCATTGGAGCAATAAACTAACATGCTTTGAGTTATCATCTTGTCGGCTATGGATACATAGGGGTGAGATGATATCGTCAAAGATGTTGTTGAGTTTATTGTTAAGCATGAGATGTTACGGGTGTAGTCGATATAATATACGGCGAGAAAGGCAATTAGGCGTACCTGAGTCGTATATTATTCAAATCGATACATCTTAGTTGATTCAATGGGTTAAACTTAACTAATGTGGAAACCTAAGAATAGCATTAAGTACTTGAGGGTGAAAGCATTAGGAGCCGGAAATGATTGAACCTCATATGAGATATGATGAACAAGTAGTTGTTCACTTATATATCATTTTGATCCCAAGAATAGCATTAAGTACTTGAGGGAAAGATAAATGAATATAAGAATTCAATCACCCACTTGAAATCTTTTCCAACAAAGATTCACGTTTCCTATTTTGGAAGTGTAGGATTCGAAAAAGATAGTGGGAGGCCATTTTGATAAAGACCAAATCATTATGGTTAAATATACAAAATAACACGAATACTAATTAGAGATCTTTGCTATCCATAGGTTGATAAGATAAGATGAAATCGAATCCATTAAGTAGCATTCTCGACAATAATCGACTAGTGGGTCCTAACTTTGTTGATTGGTTAAGAAATCTCAAAATAGTTCTTGCAAGTGAACACATAGCATATGTTCTTGAGGCAAATGCTCCGGGACCATTGCCGATTGAGGCATCTCTTGAGGAACATGAGGCATTGCGCAAGTGGAAGTTAGATGACGAACAAGCCAAGTGCTACATGTTGGCATCTATGAATAACGAGTTGCAAAAGCAACACGAGAAATATCTGGGAGCCCGCGAAATATTGTTTCACTTACAAGAGTTGTATGGTGAATCAAGTCGTTCTGCTAGATATGAGATATCTAAGCAATTATTTCGAGCAAAGCTCTCAGAGGGAAAGGATGTTGGAGAACATGTGAACATGATGATTCGATGTATCGAACGTCTAGAGGGTCTAGATTTCATCATGGACTTCAATCTCCAAACGGATATGATCCTTCAATCCTTTCCGGATTCGTATGGTAATTTCATCACGAATTACTATATGAATCGGATAGAATGTACACTTGCAGAGTTATCAAGCATGTTGATAACCGCTCAAAAGAACAATGTTAAGGGAAAGGAAGTTTCTCTTGTGGTTGCTTCTTCTAGTAAGACTAAGAAGAAGAAAACTAAGAAGAATGTTTTGAAGGCCCAAAAGGCCATTGCAAAAAGGAAGCGCACCTCAGAGAACAAAGGAAAGTGTTTCTTTTGCGAGGGCGAGGGACATTGGAAACGAAATTGCCCCAAGTATAAGGAATTTAAGGGCAAGAACAAGAAGAATGAAAATCCCGGTGAGGGTATGTCTATTTCTTGTTCTTTCAATTCCAATAACAATAGCTCGTCCAAAGCTTGGGTATTAGATACCGGAGCTAGTTCTCACATTTGTTCATCCTTACAAGATCTAGCAAATGAGAGGAAGTTGGACAAGGATGAAGTGATCTTGAAGCTTGGAAATAACGCAAGTGTTGCGGCTAAAGCTATAGGATCGTCTTCTATTTTGTTGTATAAGCATGTTTTGTATTTGAACAATGTTTTGTACTTACCGAACGCTTATAGAAATATCATGTCTATTTCTTGTATGACAAGATTAGGATATGATTTTTTATTTACAAAGGATGTTTGTAAAATTATCTATAATAATGCAATCGTTGGTTATGGTTATGTACAAAATGGTCTTTATTGTATAAATGAAGATGTTCGTAATACAAATAATGTTATAGAAATAAATACCGTAAGTAATCAAACCTCGAAACAACTTTGGCACTTACGATTAGGACATATTGCGGAAGATAGACTTAACAAGTTGGATAAGATGGGAATATTGAGCAATCTTGATTCTACATCAATTTCGACTTGTGAGTCATGTCTTAAAGGCAAGATGACCCGATCACCCTTTGTTGGACAAAGTGGTAGAGCCAAAGATGTTTTGGAGATCATACATAGTGATGTATGTGGACCATTTAAAGAAATGGCACGAGGTGGTTATTTATACTTCATTACCTTCACCGATGATTTATCACGGTATGGATATGTTGTTCTTATGAAGAACAAGAGTGAAGCTTTTGAAAAATTCAAAGATTTCAAAAATGAAGTAGAAAACCAAATTGGAAAAAGTATTAAAATCCTTCGATCTGATCGAGGAGGTGAATACTTGAGTACGGAATTTGGTAAATTCTTAAAAGAATGCGGTATTATTTCCCAACTGACTCCTCCGGGAACACCACAATTGAATGGTGTATCAGAACGGAGGAATCGTACATTGTTAGACATGGTACGATCAATGATGAGCTATACTGATTTACCCATTTCATTATGGGGTCATGCACTTCTCAGCGCAAATTATATTCTAAATCGAGTTCCAACTAAATCCACTCCGAGAATACCGTATGCGATATGGTATGGTAAGGAACCAAGTCTTAAGCATATTAAGATTTGGGGATGTTCGGCATATATTAAAAAGTTGATAACCGACAAGTTGGAATCGAGATCAATCATGGGAAGGTTCGTTGGTTATCCTAAAGACAGTTTAGGATATTATTTCTATATTCCATCCGAACAAACCATTAAGGTTAGTCGGGATGCCCAATTTCTTGAAAAAGAGTTTATTCAAGAAGGGGGCAAAGGAAGGAATATAGAATTAGATAAGGAGTCATCTAAAGACCAACAAAATGATACAATGAAGTTTGACAAAACCCATAGTGAACCAGAATTAGTAAAATCTACAGAAACACCTCGAAGATCAAGTAGGGTATCTCATCCACCAGTGAGATATAGTTTTCTTCATGATATACAAGAGTTGTTCATTCATGAAGAAAATGATCAAATAGTTGATCCCTCTACTTTTGAGGAAGCTATATATGATATAGATTCTTCAAGATGGCTTGAAGCTATGAAATCCGAAATGGATTCCATGTACAGTAACCAAGTATGGGAGCTAGTTGATCCACCCGAAGGAATTATACCAATAGGGAACAAATGGATCTTCAAGCGTAAACTTGGTGCTGATGGAAAAGTGGAAACTTTTAAAGCTAGGCTCGTTGCGAAAGGGTTTCGCCAGAGGCAAGGAGTCGATTATGAAGAGACTTTCTCGCCGGTAGCCATGCTTAAGTCCATCCGGATTCTTCTTGCCATAGCTGCACATTTAGATTATGAGGTTTGGCAAATGGATGTCAAGACCGCATTCCTTAATGGACATATTGAGGAGGAAATCTATATGGAACAACCTAAGGGTTTTGAATCCGAAGAAGGTTCCAAGGTGTGTAAACTAAAACGATCCATATATGGATTGAAGCAAGCTTCGAGAAGTTGGAATCGTCGTTTTGATGAAGCTGTAAAGAGTTACGAGTTTATCAAAAACGAAGATGAACCATGTGTTTACAAGAAGGTTAGTAGGAGTGCAATTACTTTCCTAGTCTTGTACGTAGATGATATTTTACTAATAGGAAATGATGTCGGTATGTTAACCTCTGTAAAGCTTTGGTTGTCCAAAACTTTTTCCATGAAAGACCTCGGAGAAGCGACTTACATTCTCGGCATTAGACTCTATAGAGATAGATCTAAGAGAATGATTGGTCTCTCCCAAAGGCTCTACTTAGAAAAGATATTGAAAAAGTTCAATATGGAAAATTCTAAGAGAGGATTGATTCCTGTTAGACATGGAATTCACCTTTCGAAGGAAATGTCTCCAAAGACTTCTGAAGAAAGAGTTGAAATGGCAAAGATACCATATGCTTCGGCAATTGGTAGTCTTATGTACGCTATGTTGTGTACGCGGCCAGATATTGCCTATGCAGTTAGTTTGACTAGCAGATATCAATCCAATCCAGGTTCACAACACTGGATGACGGTTAAGAATATCTTTAAGTACTTGAGAAGAACTAAAGATATGGTCTTAACATATGGTGGAGGTGATCTTAAAATAGATGGCTTTACAGATTCTGATTTTCAATCAGATATAGACGATCGTAAGTCTATATCTGGATTCGTATTCACATGTAATGGAGGAGCAGTGAGTTGGAAGAGTTCCAAACAAGAAACCACTGCAGATTCCACTACAGAAGCCGAGTATATTGCGGCATCAGATGCTGCAAAGGAAGCTGTTTGGATTAAGAAGTTTGTTTCTGAACTTGGTGTTGTTCCTACCATTGAGTCCGCAATTCCTCTTTTCTGCGACAACAATGGTGCTATAGCCCAGGCAAAGGAACCCCGGTCTCACCAAAAATCCAAACACATAGAAAGGCGATATCATATTATCCGAGAAATTGTTGGAAAAGGAGATGTGTCTCTCCAAAAGATAGCATCAGCCGAAAACACGGCTGACCCACTGACAAAGCCCATGACCCAGAGTCAATTAGATTTACATATTGAGAAGATGGGGCTTAGATATAGTAGCCAATGGCACTAGTGCAAGTGGGAGATTGTTAGTAGTTTGTGCCCTAGGGCCATTTCGTATTTATTCTTGTATAAACAAATCCCATTGGCCATGATATATATGTTTTTATTTGAACTAAGTGTCTCATCAACTAAGTGTTTATTTAATACATATTGGCCTTATCACATTGTGATAGAATCTATTCTTAAGGTAGTAAGAATATGAGTGACAGATTCTATTATACAAGTGATCTAAATTATCGTTCACGATCGATGGGGTCCTACGAATAAGGGCATCGCATTATCCCGAAAAGATCGTCACCTCTGTTTATTCTCCTGATTAGTAAAAAGTTACTAATTATAGGAAGTAGTGAGTCTCATACTACTTGATGGGGATCAGAATAAACATGTGGACACTCAAGGTGTTGAGTGAGTCGAACAAGTGACGCTAGATGACTTATACATGGTAATTCATTAAAGTCAATTTAATGTCATCTAGTTCATAATTGTACATATGTCCTTTGACTTGCGGTGACACTATCTTGTATATAGGTAATTAGAGTTTGATACTCCTTAACTCTAGATCTTTCATGAGCTAGAGCCGCGGGATGTGTTGGCTCTAGTTAGTTGTATATGGAGATAGGGGTTTAACCTAGAAAGGATTCATCACTCTGGATGAACGGAGACAAGATTCTATGCTATCTCAAATTGTTCTTGATGGATGATAAAACCTGCGCAGGTGTATATGACTTACATAGAAAGTTGTTTCTAGTGGAAGTCATATTTATCAAGAATTAGAACTAAGAGATGAGGTCATATGATCAAGACAAACAGTGTTTGACTTAACCGTGACACTAGTCGAGATTGGAATCTTAGATGAAGGGAATTTTGAGTGTACGGTAATTATGAACAATGGTTCATAAAGAATGCATCGAAACATTCATCTCTATTTGGGGGTCGTGATATGTTGCTAGACGTCACTCTCGATCTACGAGAATTAATAATTAAATGGGATTTAATTATTTAATATAAGAAAGGCGTTTCTTATGACTCTCGTTGCCATATAGATGTGAACCTAGTTAGTCACACACAATAGAGTGTGCAACCGATTGAGTTTACGAAAGATCGATTTCATATAGATACTAGCATATCTCGGAAATTAATCTAAGATGAAAAACAAGTACAAAATAGGGACTAATTTGTAAGAGTTATAAATTAGTAAGAACCTAATTGTACTATGTCCAAGTTAATTAGGGACTAATTTATAAGAGTTATAAATTAGTAGGAACCTAATTATATTTTAACCAAGTTTTATGATTAAATGGCTTAAGTAATTAATTAGTGTAATTAATGATACTTAAATCATTAATCATAAGCTAATGGAATGATGATGTCATGGTGAAGTAATGAGATAAGGAAATAAGCTTATATGTGATGTCATATGATGACATCACCTATATGATGTCACCTATGTGATGTCACCACATGAAAGGTGTCATGTGGTGGCAACACCTTTGCTTGGTGTGTGACACCTAGCATGCAAGGTGTTGCATTCTTAAGGCATGCTCTAGCCTATAAATAGAGCATGTCCTTACTCATTTCAAAACACCACACAACACACATCTCACTACAAAGTTGTAGAGAGAGAAAGCACTTGAAGGAGTTCAAGTATTCATCAATCACGGAAAAACTTGGCGACGTTTTTCATACATCCGAGCAAGGTAGTGATCGCGGCGAGAGTTTGAGCTTAGGGCTGCTC
This sequence comes from Mercurialis annua, assembly GCF_937616625.2. Lineage (NCBI taxonomy): Eukaryota > Viridiplantae > Streptophyta > Magnoliopsida > Malpighiales > Euphorbiaceae > Mercurialis > Mercurialis annua. The sequence goes on from NC_065572.1 coordinate 44,682,464, forward strand.
GGCAAGAGGAACTCTTGCAGGATTACTTCAAGGCGAGGATTCAATCGGACGCATACTCGTGTGGACGAGCTTGAGGTCGCCGTACTTTCGGGACTACAAGAATCGTTGGAGAATCGACATAGGTATTCTTCTTACGATTCCTAGATGCGTGCTTTAATTAATAAATGATACGACGATCCATTTGTTGTTGATATGATCAACTTTAGGATCCGGATTGTTGGAATTTCGATTTTGAATTGAAATATACGATTCGGACCCGCGCCTCCTGCTGCGCCAACAATCATTTCATTCTTAGTAACCATAGGTTTGCTACTCGTCTCCTTTATACGTGAATGGTCACGACGTGCCATTTTCATCTTAATGACGTACTTACTTTATGCGTATTTCTATGAATATTTTCTCTCGTAATTATAACCTGCAGTTATGATATTTACTATCGTCTGTAATTATCACTTTCCTTTTTTAACTGGTTCTTGTCATTTCTCACTCCTTTCTATCATTGTCTGACACTTCATTCCTCATTAACCAATCTTTCTCAACTTGCACTATGTCTAATACATTCACTTTCTCTTAATGTAGCTAACTTGATACATTTTTCACTATCCTCCATTTCTCTTTCCTTTGCTTCCTTAAGCTATCGTGATTTTCACGTCGTTCTGTTGGTTGTGATCCTTCATCCTTTACCATTGTCTTAAACATTTCATTTCACGTTACTTTTAGTCGTTTGGCTTGTACAGTTGCCTTTGTTTGCTAGTACTACTCATATTCTTATCCTCTTCACTTCTCTCTAGTTGCTCCTTTGAGGTTCGCCTCGAATCTCTTATTGACTTTTTAGTCAATGATATTCTTCCTTTACGTCACAGTTTCCTATTCATGATGACCTCATAAGAATCTCATATGTTTCTTTATCATTTAACTGTTTCAAGAATCCTTATCGTTAGTTAGCCTTCGCTTAACTTCATCTTTACCTTTAATCTTTAACAGATTCAGTAGATCCTTAATAACTTATTTACTTTCTTTATCGTTATTCCTCCTTACTGTATAAGCAACTTTCTCTTGTATCTTACACTTCTTCTTCTTACTCTCGAATAGCTTCACAACATTGTTCTCACTTTTCAAGGTATCCTCTTAGCACTGACTACAATCATTTCTTAGTTTGTCTTTACTCTGGCTCTCATCTTCTTCTTGAAGTGTTTCAGACTATTCCTAATGTATAAGTTATACTTAACCTTATAAATTCCAAAATTAGGGAATAGTTTCGATTTTGTTGTTCTATACATCTTATGCTTCTTTAGCACTTATAACATGATTCTGATTGTCCTTTTAAATAACTTGATTTCTCTGTACTAACATCATCTCTTGTCCTTATGACATCATGGCCACTTGGATATAGTTTACTCCTATCTGTTCAATAGCAATGAAGTATTATCTTGCTCTTTTCTTATTGTGTCTTTTACGCCTTTCCTCTGTTTATAACAGTTTTGCTGTTACCGCTCTTTTCTGATAACTCTTCTAATGTACCTCTAGAACTTTTCATTTCTCTAATCATCTTACTAAATTTTGAGGGTATCCGAGTTTTTTCACTATACTTTCTTTTATAATTTCCATCATTTTGATATTTACTAACACGTATACCTATATGTGAGCTTTTCTCCTTATACGAGAGTTTCATAACTTAATTTTTCTCCCTTCTATTAACGCAATCTATCGCTCTTAATGCTGATATTAGTGACTTTACTTAATATCAGTCAATTAGTATCATTATCTCTTTTGATTTATCCAACTTCGAATCTTATCATCGTCCGTATCCTTCCTCTTTCTATTTCTGTATCTTCAAACACTGGTATTGATAAGGTTATATATCCTTTAAATATTACTTCATGTTCATCATTTATAGTATCATCTTCTTGTTCTTCATACTTTTAATCTCTCTTCCGGTATAACTCTCGATCGCTATGTCGCTTATTTCAATATAAGAATAATCATTACATTTTTCATCCTTATGTATTCGTTACGTTTCTTTCGTCTAACATGATTCTCTATCATTTCATCCTTTGTTCTATCATAAGGATAAATACTGTATCCTTAAATATTGCCAGTGCATCGCATTTTACCTGTGTATGCTCTCCGGCGATAACTCCTCATTCACATTCTCCTTTAGCTTTATTAGCCTTGTTGCAATTAATCATTATATGGCTTTATTCTATTATTGGGGTTTGTTTTACAATTTTAGTCTTATTTATTAAGAGTCTTTTATTATTTGTCGCAGAGTTTCACATCTGAGTTCACTAACTAAACAAAAGATTTCAAAACACTCTTTGGCTGGCCAGCTCTTTTAAATCCCTTTTCATAAATCGTTTGAAATCGTTAATACAATTGTAGCTCAGAGTGATGACACCTCTCATCACCAAAGAGTTGCTCAAAATCGCAATTTCTTTATCATTGTAAAGATATGATGCATGACCTATATTTTGAAAATCATTTTCTTATGCATTCCTATCGTGATTATGCAATATCATATGCGATGTCTGAGCACAATTGTACCTTGAAAAATCTTAAAAATTTTCATAAAATCGTAAGTTTACTCTAGGTTGTATACTCTGCGACTATTAACGGCTTTCTTTATTGTTATTGGATACATTATAAATTTTTTGTATTGCTGTCACTTTTTGTCATTTTCCTGACTATTCTTCTATCACATCACTTCTTTCTCCATATCTCCGATAACTCATTTCAATTCAAAAAATTTCCACTGCTGTAATCACCACATCCACTTCTTCAACACACTATATCATATCATATACAAACGCAGGTACCAATGTTCTACATCGATTACCTTTTAGTAAATCATCTTTCCCTTCACAGGTTCTAGAACGTGATATAGGAATTACGTTCACGACAAATGTATTATATGGTGTTTATTATATTATTGCTTTTGTATATTATGTTCGTATATTCTCTTATTGGTTACGTGTTATTAACATCGCTTCCTATAGGTTCTCACCATCTGAGGTGTTATTCAATAGCCATATCCTAATACTGACATTCTATTATGCAATGCAACAAACATATATACACAGTAATGCAAACACATAAACACAAATACTCAAAACATATAAATCGCTAATACCTGGAGGTGCCTGATGTGGAACGCTAGGTTCCCTAATAACTACGCCTGTGTGTCGGCCCCTAACTGTTCTACCTGAGTTGCTTCCACCTCTTTGCACAAAGTAGGGGTTAGTCCTAACTCTGGAGGATGTGCTGACGTAGTCTGGATGGTACTCACGTCTAAAATAGAAGGGTCGTACTGGATCGCCCGCCCATTCATGCTCAGTCTCGATCCTACGAGCCATCGTAGTGAGCGTGCCAAAATGTTCACCTACGTGTTCTTATAACTCACTAAACTCAGGTCCTAAGCCTCTGACGTACCAACGGTTGATGGTTCTATTACCTTCATCCAGATCAGGAACTCCCTCAACCATTCGGAGAAAATCAGTAGAATACATTCCTACTGTTAGCATTCCTCGAGAGAAGGAGCGCATCTGTCTCCTAATTTGGTCTAGAGCTATCTGTGCCTGACCATTTGCTATATCTGCATCTTCTCTCAAATCGCGATACCTCTGCACCCTAGACCAGAAATGCTCGCTTCTGTACTGTTCAACATCTGATTCATCTAACAGTTCCTCTTCTTCATACTCTTCCTCCTGAGGATCTTCTTCTTCTGCCTCTTCTCCTAGATGCTCTTCTGGATCCTCCTCCGGACCTTCCTCCAGATCCTCCTCCGGATCTTCCTCTGGTTCCTCCTGATCTTCTTCGGTATATTCTATTTCTGGCGAGTGTACTCTACCCCTGTTGCCAGAAGAACTGCCAATTTCTGACACTGACATATAGCCATTTTGATAAATTTCAGGCGATCTCCTATTATCTGCGTGGAATCCGTTCTGATGGACCCCAGATGGTTCGCCTATTTCACTATGAAACCCATTCTGAAATATAGGAGGCGCTTCCTCCCGTTCTTCCTCAGCATGTGGCTGAGCTCCGTTCTGCCCAGACATGCTGAAAAGAAACAATTTCAAACATAAGCGACCATCTGAGACCATTTCCACACGCAATTCCAATATCAACTTATAAAATGCTGTAAACATTTAGCATTTAATCCAGCCGCACGTAGTTCGCAAGCAGATAACCGTTTAACAATCCCAGCGCAAATAATAATTACTTAGTTATCTCAGCCGTTCGTATATGCGAATGCTAATCATTTACTAGCCGAGTAATCCCTCATTCGCGCACGCTATAAACTATATTACTAATGCATACATCAAGCAAATGCAGACAACTAAGGTCCGACTCTCTGTTGCAGTAGTTCCTAGGGTTACTTACTGACAGAGTATTCCAAGTAAAACAGACATTCAGACACAACTGGCAGTGGTAACTGGACCAACTGCTCTGATGCCAACATTGTCACGACCCAAAACATTGAGCCGCAACCGGCGCTAGGGAACGGGAGTGGTAGCTCCGGAACCCGTAGTAAGCCTCAAACCACTATTAATTTTTCGCAAATAATAAATAAATAACAGTAAACAACGGAAGCAAATCTACATATATAACATATACACTAAATGTTCCGTTCACCTCGCGGGCTCTAGTTACCGTACCCTGTAAGAACTGGCCTCGCGGTGCTATATACATCAGTTAGTGTCTCAGAACATGTCACCGACATCTGGGGCCGTGAACCACATATAATACATGTAGCCTACAAAAATATAAACAAGACAGCACGTAATATGTACACTCAAAATGTACTACTGTCTAGCCTACGACTTTGTCAACACGGGACCACTACTGCAACATTCACAGAAGTCAGAAACTATACATACACAGCTGAATTCTAGACTTCAAAATTGGCCTCTAGCTAGGTCCACATACTAAGTACGTGAAAGACATCAAAGGTGAGCGGTCAGTATTTGGGAAAATACTGAGTGAGTTTGTATTTACTAACGGTATTAACATAAAAACATAGCATCGCATTTTAAGAAAACAATAATATAAAACATATAAACAGGTATTTGATCCGTACAAAACTAATATCCTAGCATGCGGCACATCTCTTGAATAATCATATATCTTTCAACCCAATCATAAATCACAAGTTGTGAATCCAACTCACTGGTGGGTCCAACCCACTAGATACGGGGACTCGAGGTTACACCGTAACCGAGTGCTCACTCGTATCGAAATCATATACCCAATCTTGAATTTCATAATCACATCATGCCATACATATCAAATCATTTCTCAAATGCAAACACACTAGACTGACTCAATACTGGTGATCACACAGCCTATTGACACCCGTAGCTAGTTTGTTCTGACCGCATACTAGTTCTCGTATATACATTTGATAGAAACATATAACATTTAATCAAATCATACATTATACGATGCGTATAAACAGTATATATATATATATCTATATAAAATAACTTTAATATATAATACACGAAAGTAAAGTGCAACTCACCGTGACCGCTATCCAAGTAATGATGTGGTCGATCTGATAGTACGCTCTCGCTAGTCCGCGTCTACTAACCCCACTACTCGCTGACACGTCTGATAAATCGTTTAATAGTTAGACGTGAAACTCGTGCTTTTACACGTTTAATACTTCTAAGTTTTTAGGGTTTAGTTTCATTTTTATACTTATTTACGTGTTCGGTAACTTTAGTCGCATAGTCGATTTAGCGGATACCATTTCTCATAATTGAGAATCGCTTAACGTCCTTGACGTTTTCCATTATTATTAATTATCTAAAACGTCGAGCTAATTAATGATTCTCAAAGTCCAAAGTTCGTCTTTTAATCCAATTTACTCGAAACATCAAATCCCTAGATCGAATAGACGTTATACACACGTGGATACGAGTCGGGATGCACGGGCGTGCCTTCAGTGGGTGCACGATCGTGCAACCAAGTGCACGTTCGTGCACCTCACTGGTGCACGTTCGTGCACCATGAAGAGTGCACGTTCGTGCACCATGAAGAGTGCACGTTCGTGCACCATGAAGAGTGCACGTGCGTGCACGTTCGTGCACTTTAGGTGCAAGTTCGTGCACTTCAGGTGCACGTTCGTGCACCTTGCTGGGGGCACTTTCGTGCACTTCTAGTGCACGTTCGTGCACTCGTGGTGCACGGTCGTGCACCACATGCACAGCCCCGAAAATGCAATTTCCGGGGTTTTCAGCCATCCCGACGTGCTTCTAACACTTCCCTAGTCAAAACCCGTTCCTCTGTTTTCATTAAAATGCGATAATAACTTCAAAAACGTCGAATTCAAACCAATACACCATACAACTCAAAACAGCCATTTATTATCGATTTTTAACCAAAATTTCTCGAAATTTACCTTGAAACAAGGTTTAGGATCGACATGGCTCTCGATTCTGAAGAGATTGCCGCGAAAATCACGCGAATCGGACGTCGAACGGAGAAACGGCGGCCAAACGACGATATCGAACGAATTTCTCTCGCTCTCTCTGGAACTCTCTCTGCTCTTCTTCTTTCATATTTCTCATTATATATATATATATATCTTGGCTAAAGTGTCACTTTGATCCTTGTTCTTTTTGTATATTATCATTTATCTTTTAAACTTTTCAATCGTACGATTTAGTCCATAGCTAAACTGTTAACTTCTTTTATTATGACTTATACGTATTATTTATGTCCAATAATTAATATGGAACTCGATATTAATACTTTCCCGTCAAAATTTAAAATTTCCGCTTTCGACACAAAGTGGCTAAATTACCACTTGGGTCCATGTACCTTATTTTGGACTTTTCTTGACATTTTTCCTTTTAATTCCAATTCTAGCTTCAGAATTGGAATATATTATTAAATTCTTCGATATTATCTTTTCCAAAATCGACCTGGTAAAACTTATTTATCTTTATTTTATCAGAAAACTTTCCGATAACGCCTCTCGGGCGAGTCCAAACTGGACATGTGGTCCAATTAGCTAATTACTTATTTTGGGGTATTACATTTTACGCAATGTGTGCGTGAAAAGTGACGCCAGATTAGTATGTCCAGTCTCAAGTCTCTTTAACGCGTCGTTCCGATTACCTAAGCATGGTTAGGTTATATTACGGAAGTGTGCGTAAAACGTGATGCTAGATTAGTTTTTTTCGTCTCAAGTCTCTTTAACGCTTAGCTTTGATTACTATACTTATCTCCCGTCATAAGTTTCTTTAACGCGTCGTTCCGATTACCTAAGCATGGTTAAGTTATATTACGCAAAGAGTGCGTGAATAGTGACGCTATATTAGTATGTCGCGTCTCAAGTCTCTCTTACGCGTCGTTCCAATATCCTAAGCATGGTTAGTTTATATTATGCAAAGTGTGCGTGAAAAGTGACGCTAGATTAGTATGTCCAGTCTCAAGTCTCTCTAACGCGTCGTCCTAAGCATGGTTATGTTATATTACGCAACGCGTGCGTAAAAAGTGAAGCTTGATTAGTTTGTTGCGTCTCAAGTCTCTTTTACGCGTCGTTTCGATTACCATACTTATCTCGCGTCACAAGTCTCTATAACGCGTCGTTCCGATTACCTAAGCATGGTTAGGTTATATTACGCAAACAGTGCGTGAAAACTGACGTTAAATTAGTATGTCTCGTCTCAAGTCTCTCTAACGCGTCATTCCAATTTCCTAAGCATGGTTAGGTTATGTTACGCAAAGTGTACATGAAAAGTGACGCTAGATTAGTATGTCCAGTCTCAAGTCTCTTTAACACGTCGTTCCGATTACCTAAGCATGGTTAGATTATATTACGCAAAGTGTGCGTAAAAAGTGACGCTAGATTAGTATGTCCAGTCTCAAGTCTCTTTAACACGTCGTTCCGATTACCTAAGCATGGTTAGGTTATATTACGCAAAGTGTGCGTAAAAAGTGACGCTAAATTAGTTTGATTCGTCTCAAGTCTCTTTAACGCGTAGTTTCGATTACTATACTTATCTCGCATCACAAGTTTCTTTAACGCGTTGTTCCGATTATCTAAGCATGATTTGATAATACGCAAAGTTTGCGTGAAAAGTGACGCTAGATTAGTATGTCGCTTATCAAGTCTCATTAACACGTCGTTTCGATTACCATGCTTATATCGCGTCATAAGTCTCTCTAACGCATCGTTTCGATTACCTAAGCATGGTTAGGTTATAGTACGCAAAGTGTGCGTAAAAAGGATCAATAGATAAGTATGTCGCGTCTCAAGTCTCTTTAACGCGTCATTCCTATTACCTAAGAATGGTTAGGTTATATTACGCAAAGTGTGCTTGAAAAGTGACGCTAGATTAGTATGTCCAGTCTCTCCAATCTCTTTAACGCGTCGTTCCGATTACCTAAGCATGGTTAGGTTATATTACGCAAAGTGTGCGTAAAAAGTGATACTAGATTAGTATGTTTCGTCTTAAGTCTCTTTAACGCGTCGTTTCAATTACCATACTTATCTCGCGTAACAAGTCTCGTCCTTCCGATTACCTATGCATGGTTAGGTTATATTACGCAAAGTGTGCTTGAAAAGTGACGTTAAATTAGTATGTCGCGTCTCAAGTCTCTCTAACGCGTCGTTCCGATTTCCTAAGCATGGTTACGTTATATTACGCAAAGTGTGCGTGAAAAGTGACGCTAGATTAGTATGTCCAGTCTCAAGTCTCTTTAACGCGATATTCCGATTACCTAAGCATGGTTAGGTTATATTACGCAAAGTGTGCTTAAAAAGTGACGCTAGATTAGTTTGTTTCGTCTCAAGTCTCTTTTACAAATCGTTTTGATTACAATACTTATCTCGCGTCACTAGTCTCTTTAACGCGTCGTTCCGATTACCATACTTATCTCGCGTCACAAGTCTCTATAACGCGTCGTTCCGATTACCATACTTATCTCGCGTCACAAGTCTCTTTAACGCGTCGTTCCGATTACCTAAGCATGGTTAGGTTATATTACGCAAACAGTGCGTGAAAAGTGACTTTAAATTAGTATGTCTCGTCACAAGTCTCTCTAACGCGTCGTTCCGATTACCTAAGCATGGTTAGGTTATAGTACGCAAAGTGTGCGTAAAAAGGATCAATAGATAAGTATGTCGCGTCTCAAGTCTCTTTACCGCGTCGTTCCTATTACCTAAGAATGGTTAGGTTATATTACGCAAAGTTTGCTTGAAAAGTGACGCTAGATTAGTATGTCTAGTCTCCAATCTCTTTAACGCGTCGTTCCGATTACCTAATCATGGTTATGTTATATTACGCAAAGTGTGCGTAAAAAGTGACACTAGATTAGTATGTTTTGTATCAAGTCTCTTTAACGTGTCGTTTCGATCACCATACTTATCTCGCGTCACAAATCTCTTTAACGCGTCGTTCCGATTACCTAAGCATGGTTTGGTTATAATACGCAAAGTGTGTGTGAAAATTGAGGTTAGATTTGTATGTCGCGTCTCAATTCTCTCTAACGCGTCGTTCCGATTTCCTAAGCATGGTTAGGTTATAATACGTAAAGTGTGCGTGAAAAGTGACACAGATTAGTATGTCGCGTCTCAAGTCTCTCTAACGTGTCGTTCCAATTTCCTAAGCATGGTTATGTTATATTATGCAAAGCGTGCGTGAAAAGTGACACTAGATTAGTATCAAGTCTCTCTAACGCGTCGTTCCGATTTCCTAAGCATAGTTATGTTATATTACGCAACGCGTGCGTAAAAAGTGATGCTAGATTAATATTGCACGTCTCAAGTCTCTTTAACGCGTCGTTTCGATTACCATGCTTATGCCGCGTCACAAGTCTCTCGAATTTGTCGTTCTGATTACCTAAGCATGGTTAGGTTATATTACGCAAAGTGTGCGTAGAAAATGACAATAGATTAATATGTAGCGTCTTAAGTCTATTTAACGCGTAGTTCCAATTACTTAAGCATGGTTAGGTTATATTACGCAGAGTGTACGTGAAAAATGACAATAGATTAGTATGTCGCGTCTTAAGTCTGTCTAACGCGTTGTTCCGATTACCCATGGTTAGGTTATATTACGCATAGTGTGCGTGGAAAGTGACGCAAGATTAGTATGTCACGTCTCAATTCTCTTTATCGCGTTATTCCAATTATCTAAGCATGGTTAGACGTTATAATATGCAAAGCGTGCGTGAAAAGTGACACTAGATTAGTATGTCGCATCTAATGTCTATTTAACGCGTCGTTCCTAATACCTAAGCATGGTTAGGTTATATTACGCAAGGTGTGCGTGAAAAATGACGCTAGATTAGTATGTCGCGTCTCAATGCTCTTTAATGCGTCATTCAAATTACCTAAGCATAGTTAGGTTATAATACGCAAAGTTTGCGTGGAAAGTGACGCTAGATTAGTATGTCGCGTGTCAAGGCTCTTTAACGCGTCGTTCTAATTACCTAAGAATTGATAGGTTATAGTACTCAAAGTGTGCGTAAAAAGGATCACTAGATTAGTATATCGTGTCTCAAGTCTCTTTAACGCGTCGTTCCTATTACCTAAGCATGGTTAGGTTATATTACGCAAGGTGTGCGTGAAACGTGACGCTAGATTAGCATGTCTAAGCATGATTAGGTTATAATACGCAAAGTTTGCGTGAAAAGTAACGCTAGATTAGTATGCTGCTTCTCAAGTCTCTTTAACGTGTCGTTTCGATTACCATGCTTATGTCTCGTCACAAGTCTCTCTAACGCGTCGTTCCGATTACCTAAGCATGGTTAGGTTATAGTACGCAAAGTGTGCGTAAAAAGGATCAATAGATAAGTATGTCGCGGCTCAAGTCTCTTTAACGCGTCGTTCCTATTACCTAAGAATGGTTAGGTTACGCAAAGTGTGCTTGAAAAGTGACGCTAGATTAGTATGTCCAGTCTCCAATCTCTTTAACGCGTCGTTCCGATTACCTAAGCATGGTTATGTTATATTACGCAAAGTGTGCGTAAAAAGTGACACTAGATTAGTATGTTTTGTATCAAGTCTCTTTAACGCGTCGTTTCGATCACCATACTTATCTCGCGTCACAAGTCTCTTTAACGCGTCGTTTCGATTACCTAAGCATGGTTAGGTTATATTACCCAAAGTGTGCGTGAAAACTGAGGTTAGATTAGTATGTCGCGTCTCAATTCTCTCTAACCCGTCGTTCCGATTTCCTAAGCATGGTTATGTTATATTTTGCAACGCGTGCGTAAAAAGTGACGCTAGATTAATATTGCGCGTCTCAAGTCTTTTTAACGCGTCATTTCGACTAACTAAGCATGGTTAGGTTATATTGCGCAAAGTGTGCGTGAAAAGTACCGCTAGATTAGTATGTCGCGTCTCAAGTCAATTTAATGCGTCGTTCCGATTACCATGCTTATGTCGCGTCACAAGTCTCTCTAACGCGTCGTTTCAATTACCTAAGCATGGTTATGTTATTATTACGTAAAGTGTGCGTGAAAAGTGACGCTAGATTAGTATGCCGCGTCTCAGGCCTCTTTAACGCGTCGTTCCGGTTACTTAAGCATGATTAGGTTATTTTACACAAAGTGTGCGTGAAAAGTGACGCTAGATTTGTATGTCGCGTTTCAAGTCTCTTTAAGGCGTCGTTTCGATTACCATTCTTATCTTGCGTCACAAGTCTCTTTAACGCGTCGTTTTGATTACCTAAGCATGGTTAGGTTATATTACGCAGAGTGTGCGTCAAAAGTGATGCTAAATTAGTATATCGTATCTCAAGTCTATCTAACGGTCGTTCCGATTTCCCAAGCATGGTTAGGTTATACTACGCAAAGTGTGCGTGAAAAGCAACGCTAAATTAGTATGTCACGTGTCAAGTCTCTCTAACACGTCGTTCCGATTTCCTAAGATGATTATGTTATATTACGCAAAGTGTGCGTGAAAAGTGAAGCTAGATCAGTATATCCTACCTCAAGTCTCTCTAACGCGTCGTTCCGATTACCTAAGCATGGTTAGGCTATATTATGCAAGCTGTGCGTTAAATGTTACGGTAGATTAGTATGTCGCGTCTCAAGGCTCTTTAATTCATCGTTCCGATTACCGAAGCATGGTTAGGTTATATTACACAAAGAGTGCGGTTAAAAGTGACGCTAGATTAGTATGTCGCATCTCAAGTCTCTTTAACGCGTTGTTTCAATTACCATGCTTATGTCGCGTCACAAGTCTCTCTAACGCATCGTTCCGATTATCTAAGCATGGTTTGGTTATATCACGCAAAGTGTGCGTGAAAAGTGACGTTATATTAGTATGTCGCGTCTCAAGTCTCTTTAACGCGTCGTTTCGATTACCATGCTTATCTCGCGTCACAAGTCTCTTTAACTCGTCATTGTAATTACCTAAGTATGGTTAGGTTATATTACGCAAAGTGTGCGTGAAAAGTGACGCTAGATCAGTATATCCTACCTCAAGTCTCACTAACGCGTCGTTCCGATTTCCTAAGCATGTAGGTTATATTATGCAAAGTGTGCGTGAAAAGTGACGCTAGATTAGTATGACGCGTGTCAATTCTCTTTAACACGTCGTTTCGATTTCCTAAGCATGGTTAGGTTATATTACGCAAAGTGTGCGTAAAAAAGTGACGGTAGATTAGTATATCGCGTCTCAAGTCTCTTTAACACGTCGTTCCAATTACCTAAGCATGGAAAGCTTATATTACGCAAAGTGTGCTGGAAAGTGACGGTAGATTAGTATATCGCGTCTCAAGTCTCTTTAATGTGTCGTTCTGATTACCTAACCAACTCAAAAGGACAAGGCACATGAAACCACTTATCCGGCTTATGGCACCCGGTCGTCCAAGAAGCGATCATCCCTTGAAAGGCGGTAGGATGAGTAATTTGGAAATAATCCTCCTTGAAATCCCTCAGGGAGTCGGTTATCCCGGTAATCAATCCTCCGGGCACCTCTTACCTCTCACCTCGGAACCGAAGATAAGCAAAATGGTTCCAGTCTTTCAGCAACATTAGGTACAAACAACAGAAGAGTCCCATAGTATCCACAACTCCGGTCTGCTGGCAAAGCTTCAGGAAACAAGAGTAATGCCGAACTCCGTTTGGGTAGATTTGAGACAAAGGCACTTTGAAATAAGTGCTCAACCGTTGGTATTCCTCATAAATGGGAAACCTTATCCAAGACTGCAGGTGCTCTAAGGTCAGCATCAATTCACAGGGGGGGGATCGGTCAATCTCCGACCTTTGGGAATCACGGAAAGCTCGTATTCTTCCGGGATGCTAAAAGCTGACCGGATGGCGTCCAAAAACCCCGCCGTGCACCGAGACACCTTGATATCCCGGTCGTCCGACTTATCACCACCACCACCACCAGCTCTTTTCTTTTCTTTCCCCTTCCTAGAAGGCTCGGGCCTCGAGGTCCCCACCTCTTCTACCTCGGAGGTCACGGTATGTGGTGGCCGAATCACATGAAACTCGGTGGAAGGCTTGTCAGTACCCATATCATTATCATCGTACCCCATCCCTTCTTCGCGTTCTGATAATTCACCCGACATGCCTAAGTACAGGGAAACAAGCTCGGATGAGACGAGTTCCACTAGACAAACAAGATAAAATTGCTAAAACTTGAAATCATAGATCAAAAAGGAATTCCTAAGGGGTGAAAATCATCAGAACACGAAGGACACTACAATGAATTTCCAGAATACTGGAAACTCATTTCCCAAACAAAGAACACGAAGCAGGAAATAAAGAAAACTTCTGGAAATCAACTCAACAACTCATGAACACAGACACCAAGCACAGATCAAAACAACGAACGTAGAGTAACAATTTCTGGAAAAATCCCTCAGAACAAACATTACACCAAACTGGAAAAAACAGAGAACCTAACGAAGAAATCACTAACAACCATCAATACACATGGCAAAGCTAAAGTCCATAAACAAACTGCGATTTCAGGAAATAAACACACAATAAAATGAAAAACTCATAGCACAAAGGGAAAAACAGAAGATTAAATCAAAAAGTTAAGAGCACTTGTGAAAAAACGCAGTAAATCCCTGAGCAAAAGCAAAAACGATGACTGGAAACGCGAAGCAAGAACAACGATGAAACTTGGCAATCTCAGAAATAAAAACCAGAGAATTCTTCAACCGGCAGAAGACGAAGAAAGCTTGGAGAAGACAAAGAAAACAAGTTTTCTTTTCTAAAGGCTGAGAGAAGATGGAAAATCAGAGAATAAATGAGAAAGGTTATAAGTTTTTGAAAAATAAAGGATATAACTGAAAAAGAGAGGGAAAACGAAAAGGCACGCTTACATTTCCTCTCTCTTCCCACTCAAAACGTCTCCTAGAAAATTGCACAAGCAATAACTGCTAGACACGTGGACTCAGAGTAGACAACAAGTAACCGCTACCTAAGGCAAACGGCTCCAACAGTTGTCAAATAGGACATCTCGACAGACATGTCCTTTCACATACCACATCAGCTCACCCTCCCTTCTGACAAGCGGCTCGGTGTCAGAGACCATCCAAAAACAAGACAATCACACTAACACTCACGTGACCCAGGAACTCGGAAAACATTACCAACTCAGACATAAATATCCGATAAACTGGGGGGGACTAGTGATAATGTAGCATATCTAGTGGGGGCGAAGCAACCTCTCCAAGAACGAACATCGCTAAATCAAGCATTTCACCGACCTGGCGTCGACTTCCGACCATCTCCTAAATCATAGACCACGCGACCTGGGGGGTCACCGGATCGATGCACATTCAAGCATCATCCGAAATGCGTGCTCACAATGAGGTCGGATCGAAGATCCTGTCCGAGCTTCTTGACTAGAGACCTGGAAGCTCGGTACATGCGACCCGAGCTTCGAGATACAACCAACTCTGAAACTAGAAATACATGAGTGGGGTCTGAACAATCCGAGCTTTAGACCTTGACTGAGCTCCGAGATCTGGTCCATGAGCACAGTCACGTGTACCAGATCTTGGGACCACAGAAGATCCTCTAACAGGTGCGTGAGAAATGTTCCCTCCACCTGACACACCTAACAACCTGCGCCCCACACAGGGATATCCTCCACGTAGGCATAACCGTTTTTGAGGGACCACTCCAAGCACAGCCTGCCAGCAAGGCAAGGTTTGTCCTTAAACCCTAACTATAAATAAGGGGTTTAAGGGCAAACCCTAGGTAATTCTTTCTCTTCTCTGAATATTCTCCTTCTTTTCTCTTCTTCTTCTTTCATACACAGAAATCCTACGCGTTAAAGAGACTTGAGACGCGACATACTAATCAAGTATCACTTTTCACGCACACGTTGCGTTATATAACCTATCCATGCTTAGGAATCGGAACGACGCGTTAAAGAGACTTCAGACGCGACATATTAATCTAGCGTCACTTTTTACGCACACTTTGTGTAAAATAACCTAACCATACTTAGGTTATAAGAACGACGCATAAAAGAGACTTGAGACGCGACATACTAATCTATTGTCAATTTTTACGCACACTTTGCGTAATATAACCTAAACATGCTTTGGTAATCGGAACGACATGTTAGAGAGACTTGTAACGTAACATAAGCATGGTAATCGAAACGATGCGTTAAAGAGACTTGAGAAGCGCCAT
Organism: Mercurialis annua; assembly: GCF_937616625.2. Classification (NCBI taxonomy): domain Eukaryota; kingdom Viridiplantae; phylum Streptophyta; class Magnoliopsida; order Malpighiales; family Euphorbiaceae; genus Mercurialis; species Mercurialis annua. Next base: position 44,698,094 of record NC_065572.1, read on the forward strand.
ACTAATTTAGAGTCACTTTTTACGCACACTTTGCGTAATATAACTTAACCATGCTTATGTAATTGTAACAACGCGTTAAAGAGACTTGTGACGCGACATACTAATCTAGCGACACTTTTAACGCGCACTTGGCGTAATATAACATAACCATGCATAGGTAATGGGAACGACGCGTTAAAGAGACTTGAGACGCGACATACTAATCTAGCGTTATTTTCACGCACACTTTGCGTAATATATCCTAACCACGCTTAGGTATTCGGAACGACGCGTTAAAGAGACTTGAGACGCGACATACTAATCTATTGATCCTTTTCACTCACACTTTGCGTACTATAACATAACCATGCTTATGTAATCAGAACGACGCGTTGGAAACTTGAGACGCAGCATAAGCATGGTAATCGAAACGAAGCATTAAAGAGACTTGAGACGCGACATACTAATCTAGCGTCACTTTTCACGCACACTTTGCGTAATATAACCTAACCATGCTTAGGTAATCAGAACGACGAGTTAAAGTGACTTGAGACGTGATATACTAACCTAGCAACAGTTTTCAAGGACACATTGCATAATATAACCTAACCATGCTTAAGTAATCGGAACGACGAGTTAAAGAGACTTGAGACGCGACATACTAATCTAGCGTCACTTTTCATGCACATTTTGCGTAATATAACCTAACCATGCTTAGGTAATCGGAACGACGCGTTAAAGAGACTTGAGACGCGATATACTAACCTAGCAACAGTTTTCAAGGACACATTGCATAATATAACCTAACCATGCTTAGAAAATCGGAACGACCCGTTAGAGAAACTTGAGATGCGACATACTAATCTAGTGTCACTTTTCCCGCACATTTTGCGTAATATAACCTAACCATGTTTAGGTAATCGGAACGACACATTAGAGCAACTTGAGACGCGACATACTGATTTATCGTCACTTTTCACGCACACTTTGCGTAATATAATCTAACCATGCTTAGGTAATCGGAACGACGCGTTAAAGACACTTTGAGATGCGACATACTAATCTAGGATTACTATTCTCGCACACTTCGCGTAATATGACCTAACCATGCTTTGGTAATGGGAGCGACGCGTTAGAGAGACTTGTGACGTGACATAACCATGGTAATCAAAACGACGCGTTAAAGAGACTTGAGACGCGCCATACTAATCAAGCGTCACTTTTCACGCACACTTTGCGTAATGTAACCTAACCATGCTTACGTAATCGGAACAACGCGTTAAAAAGACTTGAGACGCGACATACTAATCTATTGATACTTTTCGCGCACACTTTGGGTAATATAACCTAACCATGCTTAGGTAATCGGGACGACCCGTTAAAGAGCCTTGAGACGCGACATACTAATCTATTGTCGTTTTTCACACATACTTTGCGTAATATAACCACCATACTGAAGTAATTGGAACAATGCGTTAAATAGACTTGAGATGCGACATACTAATCCATTGTCATTTTTCACGCACACTTTGCATAATATAACCTAACCAGGCTTAGGTAATTGGAAAGACACGTTAGAGAGACTTGGGACGCGACATAAGTATGGTAATCGAAAAGACGCGTTAAGGAGACTTGAGACGCGCCATATTAATCTAGCGTCACTTTTCACGCACACTTTGCGTAAATATAACCTAACCATGCTTAGGAAATCAGAACGACGCGTTAAAGAGACTTGAGATGCGATATACTAATATAATGTTACTTTTCACGCACACTTTGCGTAATATAACCTAACCATGAATAGGTAATCAGAACGGCGCGTTAAAGAGGCCTGTGACGCGAGATAAGCATGGTAATCGAAACGACGCTTTAAAGAGACTTGAGACAAAACATACTAAATCTAGCTACACATTTTATGAACACTTTGTTTAATATAACCTAACCATGCTTAGGTAATCGGAACGACGCGTTAAAGAGTCTTGAGACTGGACATACTAATCTAGAATCACTTTTCACGCACACTTCGCGTAATATAACCTAACCATGCTTATTTAATCGGAACGATGCCATAAAGAGACATGAGACGCGACATATTAATCTATTGATCCTTTTCACGCACAGTTTGCGCACTATAACCTAACCATGCTTAGGTTATCAGAACGACGCGTTTCCGAGACTTGTGAGGCGACATAATAATCTATTGTCAATTTTAACGCACACTTTGCATAATATAATCTAACCATGCTTAGATAATCGGAACGACGCATTAAAGAGACTTGTGACGCGACATACTACTAATCTAGCATTACTTTTAACGCACACTTTGCGTTATATAATCTAACCATGCTTAGGTAATCGGAACGATGCGTTAAAGAGACTTGTGACGTGACATACTTATCTAGCGTCACTTTTCAGGCACACTTTGCATAATATAACCTAACCATGCATAGATAATCGGAACAACGTGTTAAAGAGACTTGTGACGCGACATAATAATCTAGCATCATTTTTAACGTACACTTTGAGTAATATAACCTAACCATGATTAGGTAATTGGAGCAACGCGTTAAAGAGACTTGGTACGCAGCATACTACTACTGATCTAGCGTCACTTTTAACGCACACTTTGCGTTATATAATCTAACCATGCCTAGGTAATCGGAACGACCCATTAAAGAGACTTGTAAAGCGACATACTAATCTAGCATCAATTTTCACGCACACATTACGTAATATAATCTAACCATGCTTAGGTAATCGGAACGACTCGTTAAAGAGACTTGTGACGCGACATACTTATCTAGCGTCGCTTTTCGCGCACACTTTGCATAATATAACCTTACCATGCACAGTTAATCGGAACGTCGCCTTAAAGAGACTTGTGACGCGACATACTACTAATCTAGCGTCACTTTTAACGAACATTTTGCGTTATATAATCTAACCATGCATAGGTAATCGGAACGACACGTTAAATAGACTTGATACGCGACATACTAATCTGGTGTCACTTATAACGCGCACTTTGTGTAATATAACCTATCCATGCATACGGAATCTGAACGACGCGTTAAAAAGACTTAAGTCGCGACATACTAATCTAGCGTGACTTTTCACCCACACTTTGCGTAATATAACCTAACCATGCTTAGGTAATAGGAGCAACGCATTAAATAGACTTGAGACACGACATACTAACCTAGCAACAGTTTTCACGCACACATTGCGTAATATAACCTAACCATGCTTAGGTAATCGGAACGACGCGTAAAAGAGACTTGAGACGCGACAAACTAATCTAGCGTCACTTTTCATGCAAAATTTGCGTAAAATAACCTAACCATGCTTAGATAATCGTAACGACGCGTTAAATAGACTTGCGACTCGACATACTAATCAATTGTTACTTTTCAAGCACACTTTGCGTAATATAACCGAACCATGCTTAGGTAATCAGAACGACATGTTAGAGAGACCTCTAACGTAACATAAGCATGGTAATAGAAACGACGCGTTAAAGAGACTTGAGACGCGACATGCTAATCTAGCGTCACTTTTTACGCATACTTTGCGTAATATAACCTAACCATGCTTATGTAACCGTAACAACGCGTTAAAGACACTAGTGACACGACATACTAATCTAGCGACACTTTTAACGTGCACTTGGCGTAATATAACATATCCATGCTTAGGTAATCGGAACGACGAGTTAATGAGACTTGAGGCACGGCATACTAATTTATTGTCACTTTTCACGCACACTTTGCATAATATAACCTAGCCATGCTTAGGTAACCAGAACGACACGTTAGAGACACTTTTTACGCGACATAATCATGGTAATCGAAATGGCGCGTGAAAGAGACTTGAAACGCGCCATACTGATCTAGAGTCACTTTTTATGCACACTTTGCGTAATATAACCTATCCATGCTTAGGTAATCGGAATGACATGTTTAAATGACTTGAGATGCGCCATACTAATTTAGTGTCACTTTTTACGCACACATTGCGTAATATAACCTAACCATGCTTACATAATCAAAACAACGCGTTAAAGAGACTTGAGACGCGACATACTAATCTAGCGTCATACCATTCACGCACTCTTTGCGTAATATAACCTAACCATGCTTAGGTAATCGGAACGACGCGTTAAAGAGACTTGAGACGCAACATACTAATCTAGCATCTCTTTTCACGCACACTTTGCGTAGAATAACCTAACCATGCTTAGGTAATCTGAACAACGCGTTAAAGAGACTTCAGACGCGACATACTAATATAGCGTCACTTTTCACGCACACTTTGTGTAAAATAACTAACCATGCTTAGGTAATCGGAACTACGCGTTAAAGAGACTTGACACTCGACATACTAATCTATTTTAACTTTTCACGCACACTTTGCGTAATATAACCTAACCATGCATAAGTAATCAGAACAACGCGTTAAAGAAACTTGAGATGCAACATACTAATCTAGCGTCACAATTCACGCACTCTTTGCATAATATAACCTAACCATGCTTAGGTAATTGGAACGACGCGTTAAAGAGACTTGAGACGCTACATACTAATCTATTTTCACTTTTCACGAACACTTTGCGTAATATAACCTAACCATGCTTAGGTAATCGGAACGACACGTTTGAGAGACTTGTGACGCGACATAAGCATGGTAATCGAAACGACGCGTTAAAGAGACTTCAGATGCGACATACAAATCTAGCGTCACTTTTCGCGCACACTCTGCGTAATATGACTTATTCATGCTTACGTAATCGGAACGACACGTTATTGAGACTTGTGACACGACATACTAACCTAGCGTCCCTTTTCATGCACACTTTGCGTACTATAACCTAACCATGCTTAGGTAATTGGAACGACGCGTTAGAGAAACTTGTGACGCGGCATAAGCATGATAATCGAAACGATGCGTCAAAGAGACTTGAGACGCGCCATATTAATCTAGCGTCACTTTTTACGCGGACTTTGCATCATATAACCAAACCATGCTTAGGTAATCGAAACAACAAATTAAAGAGACTTGAGACGTGACATACTAATCTAACATCACTTTTCAAGCACATTTTGCGTAATATAACCTATCGATGCTTAGGAATCGGAACGACGCGTTCGAGAGACTTCAGACGCGACATATTAATCTAGCGTCACTTTTTACGCACACTTTGTGTAAAATAACCTAACCATACTTTGGATATCGGAACGACGCATAAAAGAGACTTGAGACGCGACATACTAATCTATTGTCAATTTTCACGCACACTTCGCGTAATATAACCTAAACATGCTTTGGTAATCGGAACGGCTTGTTAGAGAGACTTGTAATGCGACATAAGCATAGTAATCAAAACGATGCGTTAAAGAGACTTGAGAGGCGCCATACTAATCTACCGTCACTTTTTACGCACACTTTGCGTAATATAACTTAACCATGCTTATGTAATTGTAACAACGCGTTAAAGAGACTTGTGACGCGACATACTAATCAAAAGACACTTTTAACGCGCACTTGGCGTAATATAACATAACCATGCATAGGTAATCGGAACGACGCGTTAAAGAGACTTGAGACGCGACATACTAATCTAGCGTTATTTTTCACGCACACTTTGCGTAATATATCCTAACCACGCTTAGGTATTCGGAACGATGCGTTAAAGAGACTTGAGATGCGACATACTAATCTATTGATCCTTTTCACTCACACTTTGCGTACTATAACCTAACCATGCTTATGTAATCAGAACGGCGCGTTGGAAACTTGAGACGAAGCATAAGCATGGTAATCGAAACGAAGCGTTAAAGAGACTTGAGACGCGACATACTAATCTAGCTTAACTTTTCATGCACACTTTGCGTAATATAACCTAACCATGCTTAAGTAATCGGAACGACGAGTTAAAGAGACTTGAGACGCGACATACTAATCTAGCGTCACTTTTCACGCACATTTTGCGTAATATAATCTAACCATGTTTAGGTAATCGGAACGACGCGTTAAAGAGACTTGAGACGCGATATACTAACCTAGCAACAGTTTTCAAGGACACATTGCATAATATAACCTAACCATGCTTAGAAAATCGGAACGACCCGTTAGAGAGACTTGAGACGCGACATACTAATCTAGTGTCACTTTTCCCGCACATTTTGCGTAATATAACCTGACCATGTTTAGGTAATCGGAACGACGCGTTAAAGAGACTTGAGACGCGACATACTAATCTAGTGTCACTTTTCCCGCACACTTTGCGTAATATAACCTAACCATGTTTAGGTAACATTAGAGAGACTTGAGACGCGACATACTGATTTATTGTCACTTTTCACGCACACTTTGCGTAATATAATCTAACCATGTTTAGGTAATCGGAACGACGCGTTAAAGAGACTTGAGATGCGACATACTAATCTAGCGTTATTTTTCACGCACACTTTGCATAATATATCCTAACCACGCTTAGGTATTCGGAACGTCGCGTTAAAGAGACTTGAGACGCGGCATACTAATCTATTGATCCTTTTCACTCACACTTTGCGTACTATAACCTAACCATGCTTATGTAATCAGAACGACGCGTTGGAAACTTGAGACGCAGCATTAGCATGGTAATCGAAACGAAGCGTTAAAGAGACTTAAGACGCGACATACTAATCTAGCGTCACTTTTCACGCACACTTTGCGTAATATAACCTAACCATGCTTAAGTAATCGGAACGACGAGTTAAAGAGACTGGAGACGCGACATACTAATCTAGCGTCACTTTTCACGCACATTTTGCGTAATATAATCTATCCATGTTTAGGTAATCGGAACGACGCGTTTAAGAGACTTAAGACGCGATATACTAACCTAGCAACAGTTTTCAAGGACACATTGCATAATATAACCTAACCATGCTTAGAAAATCGGAACGATCCGTTAGAGAGACTTGAGACGCGACATACTAATCTAGTGTCACTTTTCCCGCACATTTTGCGTAATATAACCTAACCATGTTTAGGTAATCGGAACGACACATTAGAGAGACTTGAGACGCGACATACTGATTTATTGTCACTTTTCACGCACACTTTGCGTAATATAATCTAACCATGCTTAGGTAATCGGTACGACGCGTTAAAGACACTTTGAGATGCGACATACTAATCTAGGGTTACTATTCTCGCACACTTCGCGTAATATGACCTAACCATGCTTTGGTAATCGGAGCGACGCGTTAGAGAGACTTGTAACGTAACAGAAGCATGGTAATCGAAACAATGCGTTAAAGAGACTTGAGACGCGCCATACTATTCTAGCGTCAGTTTTTACGCACACTTTGCGTAATATAACTTAACCATGCTTATGTAATTGTAACAACGCGTTAAAGAGACTTGTGATGAGACTGTTGGTAGTTTGTGCCCTAGGGCCATTTTGTATTTATTCTTGTATAAACAAATCCCATTGGCAATGATATATATGTTTTTATTTGAACTAAGTGTCTCATCAACTAAGTGTTTATTTAATACATATTATCCTTATCACATTGTGATAGAATCTATTCTTATGGTAGTAAGAATATGAGTGACAGATTCTATTATACAAGTGATCTAAATAATCGTTCACGATCGATGGGGTCCTACGAATAAGGGCATCGCATTATCCCGAAAAGATCGTCACCTCTGTTTATTCTCCTGATTAGTAAAGAGTTACTAATTATAGGAAGTAGTGAGTCTCATACTACTTGATGGGGATCAGAATAAACATGTGGACACTCAAGGTGTTGAGTGAGTCGAACAAGTGACGCTAGATGACTTATACATGGTAATTCATTAAAGTCAATTTAATGTCATCTAGTTCATAATTGTACATATGTCCTTTGACTTGCGGTGACACTATCTTGTATATAGGTGATTAGAGTTTGATACTCCTTAACTCTAGATCTTTCATGAGCTAGAGCCGCGGGATGTGTTGGCTCTAGTTAGTTGTATATGGAGATAGGGGTTTAACCTAGAAAGGATTCATCACTCTGGATGAACGGAGACAAGATTCTATGCTATCTCAAATTATTCTTGATGGATGATAAAACCTGCGCAGGTGTATATGACTTACATAGAAAGTTGTTTCTAGTGGAAGTCATATTTATCAAGAATTAGAACTGAGAGATGAGGTCATATGATCAAGACAAACAGTGTTTGACTTAACCGTGACACTAGTCGAGATTGGAATCTTAGATGAAGGGAATTTTGAGTGTACGGTATTATGAACATTGGTTCATAAAGAATGCATCGAAACATTCATCTCTATTTGGGGGTCGTGATATGTTGCTAGACGTCACTCTCGATCTACGAGAATTAATAATTAAATGGGATTTAATTATTTAATATAAGAAAGGCGTTTCTTATGACTCTCGTTGCCATATAGATGTGAACCTAGTTAGTCACACACAATAGAGTGTGCAACCGATTGAGTTTACAAAAGATCGATTTCATATAGATACTAGCATATCTCGGAAATTAATCTAAGATGAAAAACAAGTACAAATTAGGGACTAATTTGTAAGAGTTATAAATTAGTAGGAACCTAATTGTACTATGTCCAAGTTAATTAGGGACTAATTTATAAGAGTTATAAATTAGTAGGAACCTAATTATATTTTAACCAAGTTTTATGATTAGAAGGCTTAAGTAATTAATTAGTATAATTAATGATACTTAAAGCACTAATCATAAGTTAATGGAATGATGATGTCATGGTGAAGTAATGAGATAAGGAAATAAGCTTATATGTGATGTCATATGATGACATCACCTATATGATGTCACCTATGTGATGTCACCACATGAAAGGTGTCATGTGGTGGCAACACCTTTGCTTGGTGTGTGACACCTAGCATGCAAGGTGTTGCATTCTTAAGGCATGCTCTAGCCTATAAATAGAGCATGTCCTTACTCATTTCAAAACACCACACACCACACATCTCACTACAAAGTTGTAGAGAGAGAAAGCACTTGAAGGAGTTCAAGTATTCATCAATCACGGGAAAAAACTTGGCGACGTTTTTTATACATCCGAGCAAGGTAGTGATCGCGGCGAGAGTTTGAGCTTAGGGCTGCTCGGCAAGAGGAACTCTTGCAGGATTACTTCAAGGCGAGGATTCAATCGGACGCATACTCGTGTGGACGAGCTTGAGGTCGCCGTACTTTCGGGACTACAAGAATCGTTGGAGAATCGACATAGGTATTCTTCTTACGATTCCTAGATGCGTGCTTTAATTAATAAATGATACGACGATCCATTTGTTGTTGATATGATCAACTTTAGGATCCGGATTGTTGGAATTTCGATTTTGAATTGAAAAGTGACGCTAGATTAGTATGTCGCGTCACAAGTCTCTCAAACTCCTTCCGATTACCTAAGCATTGTTAGGTTACACTACTCAAAGTGTGCGTGAAAAGTAACAATAAATTAGTATGTCGCGTCACACGTCTATTTAACTCGTCGTTCCGATTGCCTCAGCATGGTTAGTTATATTACGCAAAGTGTTCGGGGAAAGTGACGCTAGATTAGTATATCGTGTCTCAATTCTCTTTAACGCGTTGTACCGATTACCTAAGGATGGTTAGGTTACATTACGGAAAGTGTGCGTGAAAAGTAACAATACATTATTAGTATGTCGCGTCTCAAGTCTATTTAACGCGTCGTTCCATTTACTTAAGAATGGTTAGGTTATATAACGCAAAGTGTGCGTGAAAAGTTACGCTAGATTAGTATGTCGCATCTCAATTCTCTTTAACGCGTTGTTCCGATTACCTAAGAATGGTTAGGTTATATTACGCAAAGTGTGTGTGAAAAGTAACGCTAGATTAGTATGTCACGCTTCAAGTCTCTTAAAGGCGTCATTCCGGTTACCTAGGCATAGTTAGGTTATATTAAGCAAAGTGTGCGTGAAAAGATACGCTAGATTAGTATGTCGCGTCTCAATTCTCTTTAATGCGTTGTTCCGATTACCTAAGCAGGATTAGGTTATTTTACGCAAAGTGTGCGTGAAAAGTGACGCTAGATTAGTATGTCCCGTCTCAATTCTCTTTTACGCGTGGTTCCCATTAACTAAGCTTGGTTAGGTTATTTTATACAAAGTGTGCATGAAAAGTGACGCTAGATTAGTATATCGCGTCTCAAGTCACTTTAACTCGTCGTTCCAATTACCATGGCGTCGATCCGATTACCTAAGCATGGTTTGGTTATATTACGCAAAGAATGCGTGAAAAGTGATGCAGGTTTAGTATGTCGCGTCTCATGTCTCTTTAACGCGTCATTCCGAATACCCAAGAATTGTTAGGTTATATTACGTAAAGTTTGCGAAAAAAGTAACGCTAGATTAGTATGTCGTGTCTCAAGTCTCTTTAACGCGTTGTTCCGATTACCTGAGCATGGTTAGGTTATATTACGCGAGGTGTGCGTGAAAAGTGACGCTAGATTAGTATCTCGCGTCTCAAGGATAATTAATGCGTCATTCCGATTACCTAAGCATGGTTAGGTTTCAATAGTGACGCTAGATTAGTATGTCGCGTCTCATGTATCTTTAACGCGTCGTTTCGATTACTTAAGCATAGTTAGGTTACATTATGCAAAGTGTGCGTGAAAAGTAAAGCTAGATTAATATGTCATGTCTTAAGGTTCTTTAACGCGTCGTTTCGATTACCATGCTTATGTTGCGTCACAAGTCTCTCAAACGCGCCGTTCCGATTATCTATGCATGGTTAGGTTAGATTACGCAAAGGGTGCGTAAAGAGTGACGCTAGATTAGTACGTCGCCTCTCAATTCTCTTTGACACATTGTTCCGATTACCTAACCATGGTTAGGTTATATTACACAAAGCGTGCGTGAAAAGTGACGCTAGATTAGTATGTTGCGTCTCAAGTCTGTTTAACGTGTCGTTCCGATTACCGTAGCTTGGTTAGTTTATATTACGCAAAGTGTGCAGGAAAAGTGATGCTAGATAAGTATATCGCGTTCTTTTTAACTTGTCATTCCGATTACCTAAGCATGGTTGGGTTATATTACACAAAGAGTGCGTGAAAAGTGCCGCTAGGTTAGTATGTCGCGTCTCAAGTCTCTTCCACGCGTCGTTTCGATTACCCATGAATGGTCAGTTTATATTACGCAAAGAGTGGGGGAAAAGTAACGCTAGATTAGTATGTCACGTCTCAAGTCTCTTTAACGCTTCGTTCCAATTAGCTAAGCATGGTTAGGTTATATTAAGCAAGGTGTGTGTGAAAAGTGACGCTAGATTAGTATGTCGCGCCTCAAGGCTCTTTAATGTGTCGTTCCGATTACCTAAGCATGGTTAGGTTATATTATGCAAAGTATAGGTCAATAGTGACTCTAGATTAGTATGTCGCGTCTCAAGTTTCTTTAACGCGTATTTTCGATTAATTAAGCATAGTTAGGTTACAAGCAAAGTGCGTGTGCAAAGTAAAGCTAGATTAATATGTCGTGTCTTAAGTCTCTTTAACGCGTCGTTCCGATTACCTAAGCACGGTTAGTTTATATTACGCAAAGTGTGCATGAAAAGTGATGCTAGATAAGTATGTCACGTTCTTTTTAACGTGTCATTTCGATTACCTAAGCATGGTTAGGTTATATTACGCAAAGAGTGCGTGAAAAGTGCCGCTAGGTTAGTATGTCGCATCTCAACTCTGTTTAACGCGTCGTTGCGATTACCCATGATGGTAAGTTTATATTACGCAAAGTGTGAAAGAAAAGTAACGCTAGATTAGTATGTCACGTCTCAAGTCTCTTTAACGCGTCGTTCTGATTAGCTTAAGCATGGTGAGGTTATATTACGCATTGTGTGTGTGAAAAATGAAGCTAGATTAGTATGTCGCGTCTCAAGGCTCTTTAATGCGTCGATCCGATTACATAAGCATGGTTAGGTTATATTACGCAAATAATGCGTGAAAAGTTATTCAGGTTTAGTATGTCGCGTCTCATGTCTCTTTAACGCGTCATTCCAACTACCAAAGAATGGTTAGGTTATATTACGTAAAGTTTGCGAGAAAAGTAACGCTAGATTAGTATGTCGTGTCTCAAGTCTCTTTAACGCGTTGTTCTGATTACCTAAGCATGGTTAGGTTATATTACGCGGGGTGTGCGTGAAAAGTGATGCTAGATTAGTATCTCGCGTCTCAAGGCTCATTAATGCGTCATTCTGATTACCTAAGCATGGTTAGGTTTAAATAGTCACGCTAGATTAGTATGTCGCGTCTCAAGTATCTTTAACGCGTCGTTTCGATTACTTAAGCATTGTTAGGTTACATTACGCAAAGTGTGCATGAAAAGTAAAGCTAGATTAATATGTCGTATCTTAAGTCTCTTTAACGCGTGGTTTCGATTACCATGCTTATGTTGCATCACAAGTCTCTCTATCGCGCCGTTCCGATTATCTATGCATGGTTAGGTCATATTACGCAATGGGCGCGTGAAAAGTGACACCACATTAGTATGTCTCGTCTAAACTCTCTTCAACGCGTTGTTCCGATTACCTAAGCATGGTTAGGTTATATTATGCAAACCGTGCGTGAAAAGTGACGCTAGACTAGTACGTCGCGTCTCAACTCTGTTTAACGCGTCGTTCCGATTACCTAAGCATGGTAAAGTTATAATACGCGAAGCGTGCGTGAAAAGTGACGCTAGATTAGTATGTTGCATCTCAAGTCTGTTTAACGCGTTGTTCCGATTATCTAAGCATGGTTAGTTTATATTACGCAAAGTGTGCATGAAAAGTGACGCTAGATAAGTATATCGCGTTCTTTTTAACGCGTCGTTCCGATTATCTAAGCATGGTTAGGTTATATTACGCAAAGAGTGCGTGAAAAGTGCCGCATGATTAGTATGTCGCTTCTCAAGTCTCTTTAACGCGTCGTTCCGATTACCCATGAATGGTTAGTTTATATTACGCGAAGTGTGGGGGAAAAGTAACGCTAGATTAGTATGTCACGTCTCAAGTCTCTTTAACGCGTCGTTCCAATTAGCTAAGCATGGTTAGGTTATATTAAGCAAGGTGTGTGTGAAAAGTGACGCTAGATTAGTATGTCGCGCCTCAAGGCTCTTTAATGTGTTGTCCGATTACCTAAGCATGATTAGGTTATATTATGCAAAGTATAGGTCAATAGCGACTCTAGATTAGGATGTCGCGTCTCAAGTTTCTTTAACGCGTCTTTTCGATTAATTAAGCATAGTTAGGTTACATTACGCAAAGTGTGCGTGAAAAGTAAAACTAGATTAATTTGTCGTGTCTTAAGTCTCTTTAACTCGTCGTTCCGATTACCTAAGCATGGTTAGTTTATATTACGCAAAGTGTGCATGAAAAGAGACGCTAGATAAGTATGTCGCGTTCTTTTTAACGCGTCATTCCGATTACCTAAGCATGGTTAGGTTATATTACGCAAAGAGTGCGTGAACAGTGCCGCTAGGTTAGTATGTCGCGTCTCAACTATGTTTAACGCGTCGTTCCGATTACCCATGAATGGTTAGTTTATATTACGCAAAGTGTGGGAGAAAAGTAATGCTAGAATAGTATGTCACGTCTCAAGTCTCTTTAACGCGTCGTTCCGATTAGCTTAAGCATGGTTAGGTTATATTACGCAAGATTTGTGTGAAAAGTGAAGCTAGATTAGTATGCGCGTCTCAAGGCTCTTTAATGCGTCGATCCGATTACCTAAGCATGCTTAGGTTATTATTACGCAAAGAGTGCGTGAAAAGTGATGCAGGTTTAGTATGTCGCGTCTCAAGTCTCTTTAACGCATCATTCCGATTATCCAAGAATGGTTAGGTTATTTTACATATAGTTTGCAAGAAAGATAACGCTAGATTAGTATGACGTGTCTCAAGTCTCTTTAACGCGTTGTCCCGATTACCTAAGCATGGTTAGGTTATATTACGCAAGGTGTGCGTGAAAAGTGACGCTAGATTAGTATCTTACATCTCAAGGCTAATTAATGCGTCGTTCCGATTACCTAAGCATGGTTAGCTTATATTATGCAAATTTAGGTCAATAGTGATGCTAGATTAGTATGTCGCGTCTCAAGTATCTTTAACGCATCGTTTTGATTACTTAACCATAGTTAGGTTACATTACGCAAAGTGTGCGTGAAAAGTAAAGCTAGATTAATATGTCGTATCTTAAGTCTCTTTAACGCGTCGTTTCGATTACCATGCTTATGTTGCGTCACAAGTCTCTCTAACGCGTCGTTCCGATTATCTATGCATGGTTAGGTTATATTACGCCATGGTTAGGTTATATTACGCAATGTGTGAGAGAAAAGTAACGCTAGATTAGTATGTCACGTCTCAAGTGTCTTTAACGCGTCATTCCAATTACATAAGCATGGTTAGGTTATATTACGCAAGGTCTGCGAGAAAAGTGACGTTGGATTAGTATGTCGCGTCTCAAGGCTCTTTAATGCGTCGTTCCGTTTACCTAAGCATGGTTAGGTTCTATTACGCAAAGTTTGCGTGAAAACTGACACGCAAAGTGTGCGTGAATAGGATCAATAGATTAGTATGTCGCGTCTCAATTCTCTTTTACGCGTCGTTGCGATTACCTAAGCATGGTTAGGTTATATTACGCAAACTTTGCATGAAAAGCGACACTAGATTAGTATGTCCAGTCTCAAGTCTCTTTAACCCGCCGTTCCGGTTAGGTTATATTACGCAAAGTGTGCCTAAAAATTGACGCTAGATTAGTATGTTTCGTTTCAAATCTCTTTAACTCGTCGTTTCGATTACCATGCTTATCTCTCGTCAAGAGTCTCTTTATATCGCCGTTCCAATTACCTAAGCATGGTTAGGTTATATTACGCAAAGCGTGCGTGAAAAGTGACGCTAGATTAGTATGTCGCGTCTCAAGTCTGTTTAACGCGTCGTTCCGATTTCCTAAGCATGGTTAGGTTATATTACGCAAAGTGTGCGTGAAAAGTGACGCTAGATTAGTATGTCGCGTCTCAATTCTTTTAAACGCGTTGTTCCTATTACCTAAGCATGGTTAGTTTATATTACGCAAAGTGTGCGTCAAAAGTGTTTCTAGATTAGTATGGCGCAGCTCAAGTCTCTTTAACGCGTCATTTCAATTACCATGCTTATGTCGCGTAACAAGTCTCTCTAACGCATCGTTGCGATTACCTACGCATGGTTAGGTTTTGTTACACAAAATGTGCGCGAAAAGTAACAATAGATTAGTATGTTGCGTCTCAAGTCTCTTTAATGCGTCATTCCGATTACTTAAGCATGGTTAGGATATATTACGCAAATTGTGCGTGAAAAGTGACAATAGATTAGTATGCCGCGTCTCAAGTCTATTTATCGCGTCGTTCCGAATACCTAAGCAAGGTTACGTTATATTTAATGCGTCATTCCGATTACCTAAGCATGGTTAGGTTATATTATGCAAAGTTTAGGTCAAAAGTGACGCTGGATATTAGTATGTTGCGTCTCAAGTCTCTTTAACGCGTCGTTTTGATTACCATGCTTATGTCTCGTCAGAAGTCACTCTAACGCGTTGTTGCAATTACCAGAGCATGGTTAGTTTATATTACACAAAGTGTGCGTGAAAAATAACAATAGATTAGTATGTCGTGTCTCAAGTCTATTTAACGCGTTGTTCTGATTACCTAAGCATGGTTAGGTTATATTACGCAAAGTGTGCGTGAAAAGTGAAGCTAGATTAGTATGTTGCGTCTCAAGTCTCTTTAACGCGTTGTTCCGATTACCTAAGCATGTTTAGGTTATATTACACAAAGTGTGCGTAAAAATTGACGCTAGATTAGTATGGCGCGTATCAAGTCTCTTTAACGCGTCGTTTCGATTACCATGCATATGTCGCGTCACAAAGTCTCTCTAACGCGTCGTTCCGATTACCTAAGCATGGTTAGGTTACATTACGCAAAGGGTGCCTAAAAGTGACGCTAGGTTAGTATGTCGTGTCTCAATTCTCTTTTAAGTGTTGTTTCGATCACCTAAGCATGGTTAGGTTATATTACGTAAAGCATGCGTGAAAAGTGACGCTAGATTAGTATGTCGCGTCTCAAGTCTGTTTAACGCGGCGTTCCGATTACCTAAGCATGGTTAGGTTATCTTACGCAAAGTATGCTTGAAAAGTGACGCTAGATTAGTATGTCGCGTCTCAAGTTTCTTTAACGCGTCGTTCCGATTACCTAAGTATGGTTAGGTTATATTTCGCAAAGTGTGCATGAAAAGTAACGATAGATAAGTATGTCGTGTTCTCCTTAACGCGTCGTTCCGATTATCTAAGCATGATTAGGTTATATTACGCAAAGAGTGCGTGAAAAGTGATGCTATATTATATGTCACGTCTCAAGTCTCTTTAACGCGTCATTCCGATAATCCAAGAATGGTTAGGTTATATTACGCAAAGTGTGCGAGAAAAGTAACGCTAGATTAGTATGTGGCGTCTCATGTCCCTTTTCGTTCCGATTAACTAAGCATGGTTAAGTTATATTAAGCGAGGGTGCTTGAAAATTGACGCTAGATTAGTATGTCGCGTCTCAAGGCTCATTAATGCGTCGTTCCGATTACCTAAGCATTGTTAGGTTATATTACGCAAAGAGTGCTTGAAACGTTATGCCAGATTAGTATGTTGCGTCTCAAGTCTTTTTAACGCGTCGTTCCGATTACCCAAGAATGGTTGGGTTATATTACGGAAAGTGTGCGTTAAAAGTGATGCTATATTAGTATGTCTCAAGTCTCTTTAACGCGTCGTTCCGATTACCTAAGCATGGTTTCGTTATATTACACAAAGTGCGTGTTATAAGTGACGCTAGATTAGTATGTTGCGTCTCAAGTCTTTTTAACGCATCGTTCCGATTACCTAAGCATGGTTAGGTTATATTATGTAAGGCGTGCCTGAAAAGTGACGCTAGATTAGTACGTCGCGTCTCAAGGCTCTTTAATGCGTCATTCCGATTACCTACGCAACGTGTGCGTGAAATGTGACGCTAGATTAGTATGTCGCATCTCAAGTCTCCTTAACGCGTCGTTTCGATTACCTAAGCATGGTTAGGTTACACAACGTTTGCGCAAAAAGTGACGCTAGATTAGTATAGCACGTCTCATGTCTCTTTAACGCGTCGTTTCAATTACCATGCTTATGTCGCGTCACAATCAACGCGTCGTTCCGATTACCTAAGCATGATTAGGTTATAGTACGCAAAGGGTGCGTGAAAAGTGACGCTGGATTAGTATGTCGCGTCTCAATTCTCTTTAACGCGTTGCTCCGATTACCTATGCATGGTTAGGTTATATTACGCAAAGTGTGCATAAAAAGTGATGCTAGATTAGTATGGCGTGTCTCAAGTCTCTTTAACGCGTCGTTTCAATTACCATGCTTAAGTCGCGTAACAAGTCTCTTTAATGCGTCGTTCTGATTACCTAAGCATGGTTAGGTTATATTACGCAAAGGGTGCATGAAAAGTAATGCTAGATTAGTATGTCGCATCTCAATTCTCTTTAACGCGTTGTTCCGATTACCTAAGCATGGTTAGGTTATATTATGCAAAGCGTGCATGAATAGTGACGCTAGATTAGTATGTCCCGTCTAAATTCTGTTAAACGCGTCGTTCCGATTACCTAAGTATGGTTAGGTTATATTACGCAAAGTGTGCGTGAAAAGTGACGCCAGATAAGTATGTCGCGTTCTCTTTAACTCGTCGTTCCGATTACCGTGAAAAGTGATACTAGATTAGTACGTCGCGTCTCAAGTCTCTTTAACGCGTTGTTCTGATTACCCAAGAATGGTTAGGTTATATTACGCAAAGTGTGCGAGAAAAGTTACGCTAGATTAGTATGTGGCGTCTCATGTCTCTTTTCGTTCCGATTAGCTAAGCATGGTTAAGTTATATTACGCAAGGTGTGCTTGAAAAGTTACGCTATATTAGTATGTCGCGTCTCAAGGCTCTTTAATGCGTCTTTCCGATTACCTAAGCATGGTTAGGTTATATTACGCAAAGATTGCGTGAAAAGTTACGTAGGATTAGTATGTCGCATCTCAAGTCTCTTTAGCGCGTTGTTCCGATTACCCAAGAATGGTTAGGTTATACTACGAAAAGTGTGTGAAAAGTGATGCTATACTAGTATGTCGCGTCTCAAGTGTCTTTAACGCGTCGTTCTGATTACCTAAGTATAGTTTAGTTATATTACGCAAAGTGCGTGTTATAAGTGACACTAGTTTAGTATGTTGCGTCTCAAGTCTCCTTAACGCGTCGTTACAATTACCTAAGCATGGTTAGTTTATATTACATAAGGTGTGCGTGAAAAGTCACGCTAGATTAGTATGTCGCGTCTCAATGCTCTTTAATGTGTCATTTCGATAACCTAAGCATGGTTAGTTTATATTATGCAGAGTATAGGTTAAAAGTGATGCTAGATTAGTATGTCGTGTCTCAAGCCTCTTGAACTCGTCGTTTCAATTACCATGCTTATGCCGCGTCACAAGTATATCTAACACGTCGTTCATGGTTAGGTTATATTACGCAAAGTGGTTGGGTTATACTACGCAAAGTGTGCGTGAAAAGTAACAATAAATTAGTATGTCGCGTCTCATGTCTATTTAACGCATCGTTCCAATTACCTAAGCATGGTTAGGTTATATTAGGAAAAGTGTGCGTGAAAAGTGACGCTAGATTAGTATGTTGCGTCTCAATTCTCTCTATCTTGTTGTTCAAATTATGTAAGCATGGTTAGGTTATAATACACAAAGTTTGCTTGAAAAGTGACGCTAGATTAGTATGTCACGTCTCAAGTCTCTTTAACACGTCGTTCCGATTACCTAAGCATGGTTAGGTTACATTACGCAAAGGGTGCGTGAAAAGGTGTCACTTGATTAGTATGTCACGTCTCAATTCTCTTTTACGCGTTGTTCCGATCACCTAAGCATGGTTAGGTTATATTACGCAAAGCGTGCGTGAAAAGGGACGCTAGATTAGTATGTCGCGTCTCCAGTCTTTCTAACGCGTCGTTCCGATTACCTAAGCATTGTTAGGTTATATTACGCAAAGTTTGCGTGAAAAGTAACTCTAGATTAGTATGTCGCGTCGTTCCTATTACCTAAGCATGGTTAGGTTATATTACCCAATGTGTGCGTAAAAAGTGACGCTAGATTAGTATGACGCAACTCAAGTCTCTTGAACGCGTCATTTCAATTACCATGCTTATATCGGGTAACAAGTCTCTCTAACGCGTCGCTCCGATTACCTAAGCATGGTTAGGTTATATTACGCAAAGTGTGCGTGTAATGTGATTCTAGATTAGTATGTCGCATTCAATTGTCTTTAACACGTTGTTCCGATTACCTAATCATGGATAGGTTATATTACGCAAAGCGTGCATGAAAAGTGACGCTAGATTAGTATGTTGCGTCTCGAGTCTTTTTAACGCGTCATTCCGATTACCTAAGCATGGTTAAGTTATATTACGCAAAGTGTGTGTGAAAAGGGACGCTAGATAAGTATGTCGCGTTCGCTTTAACGCGTCGTTCCGATTACCTAAGTATGGTTAGGTTATATTACGCAAAGAGTGCGTGAAAAGTGACGCTGGATTAGTATGTTGCGTCCCAAGTTTCTTTTACGCGTCGTTCCGATTACCCAAGAATGGTTAGGCTATATTACGCAAAGTATGCGAGAAAAGTAACGCTAGATTAGTATGTTGTGTCTCAAGTCTCTTTAACGCGTCGTTCCAATTAGCTAAGCATGGTTAGTTTATATACGCAAGGTGTACGTGAAAAGTGACGCTAGACTAGTTTATTGCGTCTCAAGGCTCTTTAACGAGTCGTTCTGATTACCTAAGCATGGTTAGGTTATATTACGCACAGAGTGCGTAAAGGTGACGCTAGATTAGTATGTCGCGTCTCAAGTCTCTTTAACGCGTCGTTCCGATTACCTAACCATGGTTAGGTTATATTATGCAAGGTGTACATGAACAGTGACGCAAGATTTGTATGCAGCATCTCAAGACTCTTTAATACGTCGTTCAATTACCGAAGCATGGTTAGGTTATATTTTGCAAAGTTTAGGTCAAAAGTGACGCTTGATTAGTATGTCGTGTCACAAGTCTCTTTAACGCTTCACAAGTCTCTTTAACGCGTCGTTCCGATTAACTATGCATAGTTAGGTTATATTATGCAGAGTGTGCGTGAAAAGTGACGCTAGATAAGTATGTCGCGTCACAAGTCTCTTTAACGCGTCTGTGCGTGAAAAGTGATGCTAGATTAGTATGTCGCGTAATAAGTCTCTTCAACGCGTCGTTCTGATTACCTAGGCATGGTTAGGTTATATAATGAAAAGTGTGCGTTAAAAGTGACACTAGATTAGTAGTATGTCGCGTCCCAGGTCTCATTAACGCGTCGTTCCGATTACCTAAGCATGGTTAGGTTATATTACGCAAAGTGTGCGTTAAATGTGACGCTAGTTTATTATGTCGCATAACAAGTCTCTTTAACGCGTCATTCCGATTACCTATGCATGGTTGGGTTATATTATGCAAAGTGTGCGTTAAAAGTGACGTTCGATAAGTATGTTTCATCACAAATCTCTTTAACGCATCGTTCCAATTATCTAATCATGGATAGATTATATAACGCATAGTGTGCGTTAAAAGTAACGCTAGAGTAGTAGTATGCCGCGTCACAAGTCTCTTAAATGCGTCGTTCCGATTACCTAAGCATGGTTAGATTACATTACTCAAAGTGTGCGTATAAATTAATGCTAGATTACTATGTCGCATCTCAAATCTATTTAACGTGTCGTTACGATTACCTAAGCATGGTTAGATTATATTATACAAAGTGTGCGTGAAAATCGACGCTAGATTAGCATGCCGCGTCACAAGTCTCTTTAACGTGTCGTTCTGATTACCTAAGCATGATTAGGTTATATTACACAAAGTGTGCGTTAAAGTGACGCTAGATTAATATGTTGCGTCACAAGTCTCTTTAACGCGTCGTTTCGATTACCTACGCATGGTTAGGTTATATTATGCAAAGTGTGCTTGAAAAGTGACGCTTGATAAGTATGTCGCCTCACAAGTCTCTTTAAGTATGGTTAGGTTATATAACGCAAAGTGTGCGTTCATAGTGACGGTAGATTAGTAGTCTGTCGCGTTACAAGTCTCTTTAACGCGTCGTTCCGATTACCTAAGCATGGTTAGATTATATTCCGCAAAGTGTGCGTGAAAAGTGATGCAAGATTAGTAGTCTGTCGCGTTCCAAGTCCCTTAAACGCGTCGTTCCTATTACCTAAGCATGGTTGTGTCATATTACGCAAAGTGCGCATGAAAAGTGACGCTATATAAGTTTGTCGCGTCACAAGTCTCTTTACCGCGTCGTTCCGATTACCTAAGTATGTTTAGGTTATATTATGCAAAGTGTGCGTGAAAAGTGACGCTAGATAAGTATGTCGCCTCTCAAGTCTCTTTAACGCGTCGTTTTGATTACCTAAGCATGGTTAGGTAATATAATGCAAAGTGTGCATTAATAGTGAAACTAGATTAGTAGTCTGTCGCGTTACAAGTCTCTGTAACGCGTCGTTCTGATTACCAAAGCATGGTTAGATTATATTGCAGATATTGTGCGTGAAAAGTGATGCAAGATTAGTATGTCGAGTCACCAGTCTCTTAAACGCGTCGTTCCAGTTACCTAAGCATGGTTATGTTATATTACAAAAAGTGCGCGTGAAAAGTGACGCTAGATAAGTATTTCGCTTCACAAGTCTCATTAACGCGTCGTTCCGATTACCTAAGCATGGTTAGGTTATATTACGCAAAGTGTGCGTGAAAAGTGACAATAGACTAGTATGTTGCGTCTCAAGTCTATTTATAGTGTCGTTCCAATTACATAAGCATGGTTAGGTAATATTTCACAAAGTGTGCGTAAGAAGTGACGCTAGATTAGTATGGCGAGTCTCAAGTTTCTTTAACGCGTCGCTTCGATTACCATGCTTATGTCGCGTCACAAGTTTCTCTAACGCGCCGTTCTGATTACCTAAGCATGGTTAGGTTATATTACGCAAAGTGTGCGTGGAAAATGACAATAGATTAGTATGTCGCGTCTCAAGTCTTATTAATGCGTCGTTCCGATTACCTAAGCATGATTAGGTTATATTACGCAAATTGTGTGTTAAATATGACCTAGATTAGTATGTTGCATCTCAAGTCTCATTAACTCGTCGTTCTGATTACCTAAGCATGGTTAGGTTATATTACACAAAGTGTGCGTAAAAAGTGACGTTAGATTAGTATAGCGCGTCTCAAGTCTCTTTAACGCGCTGTTTCGATTACCATGATTATGTCGCGTCACAAGTCTCTCTAATGCGTCGTTTTTATTACCTAATCATAGTTAGGTTATATTAAGCAAAGTGTGCGTGCAAAATTATAATAGATTAGTATGTCGCGTCTCAAGTCTATTTAATGCGTCGTTCAGATTACCTAAGAATGATTAGGTTATATTACACAAAGTGTGAGTAAAAAGTGACGCTAGATTAGTATGTCGTGTCTCAATTCTCTTTGACACGTCGTTCCGATTACCTATGCATGGTTAGGTTATATTATGCAAAGTGTGCGTGAAAAATGATGCTAGATAAGTATGTCACGTCACAAATCTCTTTAACGCATTGTTCCGATTATCTAATCATGGTTAGATTATATAACGCAAAGTGTGCGTTAAAAGTAACGCTAGACTAGTAGTATGTCACGTCACAAGTCTCTTAAACGCGTCGTTCCGATTACCTAAGCATGGTTAGATTACATTACGCAAAGTGTGCGTATAAACTGATGCTAGATTAGTATGTCGCGTCTCAAGTCAATTTAACGCGTCGTTCCGATTACCTAAGCATGGTTAGGTTATATTACGCAAAGTGTGCGTTAAAATTGACGCTAGATTAGTATGTCGCTTCACAAGTCTCTTTAACGCGTCGTTCTGATTACCTAAGCATGGTTAGGTTATATTACACAAAGTGTGCGTTAAAGTGACGTTAGATTAATATGTTGCGTCACGAGTCTCTTTAACACGTCGTTTCAATTACCTATGCATGTTTAGATTATATTATGCAAAGTTTGCGTGAAAAGTGACGCTAGATAAGTATGTCGCCTCACAAGTCTCTTTAACGCGTCGTTCCAATTACCTAAGCATGGTTAGGTTATATAACGCAAAGTATGCATTAATAGTGACGGTAGATTAGTAGACTGTCGCGTTACAAGTCTCTTTATCGCGTCGTTCCGTTTACCTAAACATGGTTAGATTATATAACGCAAAGTGTGCGTGAAAAGTGATGCAAGATTAGTATGTCGCGTCACAAGTCTCTTAAACGCGTTGTTCGAATTACCTATGCATGGTTATGTTATATTACGCAAAGTGCGCGTGAAAAGTGACGCTAGATAAGTATGTCGCGTCTCAAGTCTATTTAACGCGTTGTTCCTATTACCTAAGCATGGTTAGGTTATATTACACAAGGTGTGCGTGAAAGTGAAGCTAGATTAGTATGTCGTGTCTCAAGGCTCTTTAATCCGTCGTTCCGATTACCTAAGCATGATTAGGTTATAATACGCAAAGTTTGCGTAAAAATTGACGCTAGATTGGTATATTGCTTCTCAAGTCTCTTTAACGCGTCGTTTCGATTACCATGCTTATGCCGCGTCACAAGTCTCTCTAACGCGTCGTTTCTTTTACCTAAGCATGTCAGGTTATAGTACGCAAAGTGTGCGTGAAAAGGATGAATAGATTAGTATGTCGCGTCTCAAGTCTCTTTAACGCGTCATTCCTCTTACCTAAGCATGGTTAGGTTATATTACGTAAAGTGTGCGTTAAAAGTGACGCTAAATTAGTATGTCCAGTCTCAAGTCTCTTTAGAGCGTCGTTTCGATTACCTAAGCATTATTAGGTTATATTACGTAAACTGCACGTAAAAAGTGATGCTAGATTAGTATGTTTCGTCTCAAGTCTCTTTAACGCGTCATTTTGATTACCATACTTATCTTGCGTCACAAGTCTATTTAACGCGTCGTTCCGATTACCTAAGCATGGTTAGGTTATATTATGCAAGGTGTGATTGAAAAGTGTAGCTAGATTAGTATGTCGCGTCTCAAGGCTCTTTAATGCGTCGTTCCGATTACCTAAGCATGATTAGGTTATAATACGCAAAGTTTGCGTGAAAAGTGACGTTCGATAAGTATGTCGCTTCTCAAGTCTCTTTAACGCGTCGTTTCGATTGCCATGCTTAGCCGTCACAAGTCCCTCTAACGCGTCGTTCCGATTACCTAAGCATGGTTAGGTTATAGTACGCAAAGTGTGCACAAAAAGGATCAATAGATAAGTATGTCGCGTCTCAAGTCTCTTTAACGTGTTGTTCCGATTACCTAAGCATGGTTAGGTTATATTACGCAAAGTGTGCGTGAAAAGTGACGCTAGATTATTATGTCCAGTCTCCAATGTCATTAATGCGTCGTTCCGATTACCTAAGCATGGTTAGGTTATGTTACGCAAAGTGTGCGTAAGAAGTGACAATAGATTTGTATGTTTCGTCTCAAGTCTCTTTAACGCGTCGTTTCGATTACCATACTTATCTCGCGTACAAGTCTCGTCGTTCCGATCACCTAACCATGGTTAGGTTATATTATGCAAAGTTTGCTTAAAAAGTGACGTTAAATTAGTATGTCGCGTCTCAAGTCTCTCTAACGCGTCGTTCCGATTTCCTAAGGATGGATAGGTTATATTACGCAAAGTGTGCGTGAAAAGTGACGCTAGATTAGAATGTCTAGTCTCAAGTCTCTTCAACACGTCGTTCCGATTACCTAAGCATGGTTCGGTTATATTACGCAAAGTGTGCTTAAAACGTGACGATAGATTAATTTGTTTTGTCTCAAGTCTCTTTTACGCGTCGTTTCGATTACCATACTTATCTCACGTTACAAGTTTCTTTAACACATCATTCCGATTACCTAAGAATGGTTAGGTTATATTACGCAAACTGTGCGTGAAAAGTGACGTTAAATTAGTATGTCTTGTCTCAAGTCTCTCTAACGCGTCGTTCCGATTTCCTAAGCATGGTGAGGTTATTTTACGCAAAGTGTGCGTGAAAAGTGACGCTAGATTAGTATGTCCAGTATCAAGTCTCTCTAACACGTCGTTTGGATTACCCAAGCATGGTTAGGTTATATTACGCAAAGTGTGCATAAAAAATGACGCTAGATTAGTTTGTTTCGTCTCAAGTCTCTTTAACGCGCAGTTTTGATTACTATACTTATCTCGCGTCAAAAGTCTCTTTAACGCGTCGTTCCTATTACCTAAGCATTGTTAGGTTATAATACGCATAGTGTGCGTGAAAAGTGACGCTAGATTAGTATGTCGCGTCTCAATTCTCTTTATCGCGTTGTTCCGATTATCTAAGCATGGTTAGAGGTTATATTATGCAAAGCGTGCGTGAAAAGTGACACTAGATTAGTCTGTCGCGTCTCAAGTCTCTCTTACTTGTCGTTCCGATTTCCTAAGCAAGGTTATGTTATATTACGCAACGCGTGGGTAAAAAGTGACGCTAGATTAATATTGTGCGTCTGAAGTCTCTTTAACGCGTTGTTTCGATTATTATGCTTATGTCGCTTCAGAAGTCTCTCGAACGCGTCGTTCTGATTACCTAAGCATGGTTAGGTTATATTACGCAAAGTGTGCGTAGAAAATGACAATGGATTAGTATGTCGCGTCTCAAGTCTATTTAACGCGTCGTTGCAATTACTTAAGCATGGTTAGGTTATATTACGCAGAGTGTACGTGAAAAATGACAATAGATTAGTATTACGCGTCTTATGTCTATCTAACACGTTGTTCCGATTACCTTAGCATGGATAGGTTATATTACGCATAGTGTGCGTGAAAAGTGACGCTAGATTAGTATGTCGCGTCTCAATTCTCTTTATCGCATTATTTTGATTATCTAAGCATGGTTAGGGGTTATATTATGCAAAGCGTGCATGAAAAGTGACACTAGATTAGTATGTCGTGTCTAAAGTCCTTTTAACGAGTCGTTCCTATTACCTAAGCATTTTTAGGTTATATTACGCAAGGTGTGCGTGAAAACTGACGATAGATTAGTATGTCGCGTCTCGATGCTCTTTAATGCGTTATTCGGATTACCTATGCATAGTTAGGTTATAATACGCAAAGTTTGTGTGGAAAGTGACGCTAGATTAGTATGTCGCGTGTCAAGGCTCTCTAATGCGTCGTTCTGATTACCTAAGCATGTTTAGGTTATAGTACGCAAAGTGTGCGCAAAAAGGATCAATAGATAAGTATGTCGCGTCTCAAGTCTCTTTAACGCATCGTTCCTATTACCTAAGAATGGTTAGGTTATATTACGCAAAGTGTGCATGAAAGGTGACGCTAGATTAGTATGTCCAGTCTCCAATCTCTTTAACGCGTCGTCCCGATTACCTAAGCATGGCTATTACACAAAGTGTGCGGAAAAAGTGACACTAGATTAGTATGTTTCGTATCAAGTCTCTTTAACGCGTCGTTTCGATCACCATACTTATCTCGCGTCACAAGTCTCTTTAACGCATGGTTCCGATTACCTAAGAATGGTTAGGTTATATTGCGCAAACTGTGCGGGAAAAGTGACGTTAAATTAGTATGTCTCGTCTCAAGTCTCTCTAACGCGTCGTTCTGATTTCCTATGCATGGTTAGGTTATTTTACGCAAAGTGTGCGTGAAAAGTGACGCTAGATTAGTATGTCCAGTCTCAAGTCTCTTTAACGCGTCGTTCTGATTACCTAAGCATGGTTGGGTTATATTACGTAAAGTGTGCATAAAAAGTGACGCTAGATTAGTTTGTTTCGTCTCAAGTCTCTTTAAGGTGTTGTTTTGATTACTATGCTTATCTCGCGTCACAAGTCTCTTTAACGCGTCGTTCCAATTACCTACCCAAAGAGTGTGTGAATAGTGACGGTATATTAGTATGTCGCTTCTCAAGTCTCTCTAACGCGTCGTTCCAATTTCCTTAGTATGGTTAGGTTATATTACGCAAAATGTGCGTGAAAAGTGACAATAGATTAGTCTGTCGCGTCTCAAGTCTCTCTAATGCGTCCTTCCGATTTCCTAAGCATGGCTATGTTATATCACGCAACGCGCGCGTAAAAAGTGACGCTAGATTAATATTGCGCGTCTCAAGTCTGACGCGTCGTTTCGATTACTATGCTTATGTCGCGTCACAAGTCTCTCGAACGCGTCGTTCCGATTACCTAAGCATGGTTAGGTTATATTACGCAAAGTGTGCGTAGAAAATGACAATAAATTAGTATGTCGCATCTCAAGTCTATTTAACGCGTCGTTCCAATTACTTAAGCATGGTTAGATTATATTACGCAAAGCGTACGTTAAAAATGACAAAAGATTAGTATGACTCGTCTTATGTCTATCTAACACGTTGTTCCGATTACCTTTGCATGGTTAGGTTATATTACGGATAGTGTGAGTGAAAAGTGACGCTAGATTAGTATGTAGCGTCTAAAGTCTATTTAACGCGTCGTTCCTATTACCTAAGCATTGTTAGGTTATATTACGCAAGGTGTGCGTGAAAAGTGACGATAGATTAGTATGTCGCGTCTGAAGGCTCTTTAATGCGTTATTCCAATTACCTAAGCATAGTTAGGTTATAATACGCAAAGTTTGCGTGGAAAGTGACGCTAGATTAGTATGTCGCGTGTTAAGGCTCTTTAACGCGTCGTTCTGATTACCTAAGCATTGTTAGGTTATGGTACGCAAAGTGTACGTAAAATGGATTAATATATTAGTATATCGTGTCTAATGTCTCTTTAACGCGTCTTTCCTATTACCTAAGCATGGTTAGGTTATATAACACAAGGTGTGCGTGAAAAGTGACGCTAGATTAACATGTCGCGTCTCAAGGCTCTTTAATGTGTCGTCCCGATTACCTAAGCATGATTAGGTTATAATACGCAAAGTTTATGTGAAAAGTGACGCTAGATTAGTATGTCGCTTCTCAAGTCTCTTTAACGCGTCGTTTCGATTAGTATGCTTATGTCGCGTCACAAGTCTCTCTAACGCGTCGTTCCGATTACCTAAGCATGGTTAGGTTATAGTACGCAAAGTGTGCGTAAAGAGGATCAATAGATAAGTATGTCGCATCTCAAGTCTCTTTCACGCGTCGTTCCTATTACCTAAAAATAGTTAGGTTATATTACGTAAAGTGTGCGTGAAAAGTGACGCTAGATTAGTATGTCCAGTCTCCAATCTCTTTAACGCGTCGTTCCGATTACCTAAGCATGGTTAGGTTATATTACGCAAAGTGTGCTTAAAAAGTGACACTAGATTAGTATGTTTTGTATCAAGTCTCTTTAACGCGTCGTTTCGATCACCATACTTATCTCGCGTCACAAGTCTCTTTAACGCGTCGTTCCGATTACCTAAGCATTGTTACGTTATAATACACATAGTGTGCGTGAAAATTGACGCTAGATTATTATGTCGGGTCTCAATTCTCTTTATCGCGTTGTTCCGATTATCTAAGCATGGTTAGAGGTTATATTATGCAAAGCGTGCGTGAAAAGTGATACTAGAGTAGTCTGTCGCGTCTCAAGTCTCTCTAACGCGTCGTTCCGATTTCCTAAGCATGGTTATATTATATTACGCAACGCGTGCGTAAAAGTGACGTTAGATTAATATTGCGCGTCTCAAGTCTCTTTAACGCGTCGTTTCGATTACCATGCTTATGTCGCGTCACAAGTGTCTCTAACGCGTCGTTCCGAAAACCTAAGCATGGTTAGGGTATAATATGCAAAGTATGCGTGGAAAGGAGCAATAGTTTTGTATGTCGCGTCTCAAGCCTCTTTAACGCGTCGTTCTGATTACCTAAGCATGGTTAGGTTATATTATGCAAAGTGTGCGTGAAAAGTGACGCTAGATTAGTATGTCCAGTCTCAAGTTCCTTTAACGCGTCATTCCGATTATCTAAGCATGGTTAGGTTATATTACGCAAAGTGTTTGTAAAAAGTGAGGCTAGATTAATTTGTTTCGTCTCAAGTCTCTTTATGCGTCGTTTCAATAACTATACTTATCTTGCGTCACAAGTCTCTTTAATGCGTCGTTCCGATTACCCAAGCATGGTTAGGTTACATTACGCAAAGTGTGCGTGAAAAGTGACTTTAGATTAGATTGTCGCTTCTCAAGTCTCTCTAACGCGTCGTTCCGATTTCCTAAGCATGGTTAGGTTATATTACGCAAAGTGTGCGTGAAAAGTGACACTAGATTAGTATGTCGCGTCTCAAGTCTCTCTAACGCGTCGTTCCAATATCATATGCATGGTTATGTTATATTAAGCAACGAGTGCGTAAAAAGTGACGCTAGATTAATATTGCGCGTCTCAAGTCTCTTTAACGCGTCGTTTTGATTACCATGCTTATGTCGCGTCACAAGTCTCTCGAACTCGTCGTTCCGATTAACTAAGCATTGTTTGGTTATATTACACAAAGTGTGCGTAGAAAATGACAATAGATTAGTATGTCGCATCTCATGTCTATTTAATGTTTCGTTCCAACTACATAAGCATGGTTAGGTTATATTAGGCAGAGTGTGCGTGAAAACTGACAATAGATTAGTATGTCGCGTGTTAAGTCTATCTAACGCGTTGTTCCGATTACCTTAGCATGGTTAGGTTATATTACGCAAACTGTGCGTGAAACGTGACGCTAGATTAGTATTTCGCATCTCAATTCTCTTTATCGCGTTGTTCTAATTATCTAAGCATGGTTAGGGTATATTACGCAAAGTGTGCGTGAAAAGGATCAATAGATTAGTATGTCTCGTCTCAAGTCTCTTTAACGCGTCATTCCTCTTACCTAAACATGGTTAGGTTATATTACGTAAAGTGTGCTTGAAAAGTGACGCTATATTAGTATGTCCAGTCTCCAATCTCTTTAACGCGTCGTTCCAATTACCTAGGCATGGTTAGGTTATATTACGTAAAGTGTGCGTAAAAAGTGACACTGGATTAGTATGTTTTGTATCAAGTCTCTTTAACGCGTCGTTTCCATCACCATACTTATCTCGCGTCACAAGTCTCTTTAACGCGTCGTTCCGATTACCTAAGCATGGTTAGGTTATATTACGCAAAGTGTGCGTGAAAAGTGAGGTTAGATTAGTATGTCACGTCTCAAGTATTTCTAACGCCTCGTTCCGATTTCCTAAGCATGGTTAGGTTATAATACGCAAAGTGTGTGTGAAAAGTGGCACTAGATTAGTATGTCGCGTCTCAAGTCTCTCTAACGCGTCGTTCCGATTTCCTAAGCATGGTTATATTATATTACGCAAAGTGTGCGTGAAAAGTGACAATAGATTAGTCAGTCGCGTCTCAAGTCTCTCTAACACGTCCTTCCGATTTCCTAAGCATGGCTATGTTATATTATGCAACGGGTGCGTAAAAAGTGACGCTAGATTAATATTGCGCGTCTCAAGTCACATTAACGCGTCGTTTTGATTACCTAAGCATTGTTAGGTTATATTACGCAAAGTGTGCGTAGAAAATGACAATAGATTAGTATGTCGCATCTCAAATCTATTTAACGCGTCGTTCCAATTACTTAAGCATGGTTAGATTATATTACGCAAAAGTGTACGTGGAAAATGACAATAGATTAGTATGACGCGTCTTATGTCTATCTAACACGTTGTTCCGATTACCTTAGCATGGTTAGGTTTTATTACGAATAGTCTGAGTGAAAAGTGACGCTAGATTAGTATGTCGCGTCTAAAGTCTATTTAATGCGTCGTTCCTATTACCTAAGCATTGTTAGGTTATATTACACAAGGTGTGCGTGAAAAGTGACGATGGATTAGTATGTCGCGTCTCAAGGCTCTTTAATGCGTTATTCCAATTACCTAAGCATAGTTAGGTTATAATACGCAAAGTTTGCGTGGAAAGTGACGCTAGATTAGTATGTCGCATGTCAAGGCTCTTTAACACGTCGTTCTGATTACCTAAGCATGGTTAGGTTATAGTAGGCAAAGTGTACGTAAAATGGATCAATAGATTAGTATATCGTGTCTAAAGTCTCTTTAACGCGTCGTTCCTATTACCTAAGCATGGTTAGGTTATATAACGCAAGGTGTGCGTGAAAAGTGACGCTAGATTAGCATGTCGCGTCTCAAGGCTCTTTAATGCGTCGTCCCGATTACCTAAGCATGATTAGGTTATAATACGCAAAGTTTGCGTGAAAAGTG
The DNA here is from genome assembly GCF_937616625.2 of Mercurialis annua. Classification (NCBI taxonomy): domain Eukaryota; kingdom Viridiplantae; phylum Streptophyta; class Magnoliopsida; order Malpighiales; family Euphorbiaceae; genus Mercurialis; species Mercurialis annua. The sequence goes on from NC_065572.1 coordinate 44,729,384, forward strand.
ACGCTAGATTAGTATGTCGCTTCTCAAGTCTCTTTAACGCGTCGTTTCGATTAGTATGCTTATGTCGCGTCACAAGTCTCTCTAACGCGTCGTTCCGATTACCTAAGCATGGTTAGGTTATAGTACGCAAAGTGTTCGTAAAGAGGATCAATAGATAAGTATGTCGCGTCTCAAGTCTCTTTCACGCGTCGTTCCTATTACCTAAAAATGGTTAGGTTATATTACGTAAAGTGTGCGTGAAAAGTGACGCTAGATTAGTATGTCCAGTCTCCAATCTCTTTAACGCGTCTTTCCAATTATCTAAGCATGGTTAGGTTATATTACGCAAAGTATGCATAAAAAGTGACACTAGATTAGTATGTTTCATATCAAGTCTCTTTAACGAGTCGTTTCGATCACCATACTTATCTCGCGTCACAAGTCTCTTTAACGCGTCGTTCCGATTACCTAAGCATGGTTAGGTTATATTATGCAAAGTGTGCGTGAAAAGTGAGGTTAGATTAGTATGTCACGTCTCAAGTCTCTCTAACGTGTCGTTCCGATTTCCTAAGCATGCTTAGGTTATAATACGCAAAGTGTGCGTGAAAAGTGACACTAGATTAGTATGTCGCGTCTCAAATCTCTCTAACGCGTCGTTCCGATTTCCTAAGCATGGTTATATTATATTACGCAACGCGTGCGTAAAAAGTGACGCTAGATTAATATTGCGCGTCTCAAGTCTCTTTAATGCGTCGTTTCGATTACTATGCTTATGTCGCATCACAAGTCTCTCAAACGCGTCGTCCGATTACCAAATCATGGTTAGGTTATAGTACGCAAAGTGTGCGTGGAAAGGAGCAATAGTTTAGTATGTCGCGTCTCAATTCTCTTTAACGCGTCGTTCAGATTACATAAGTATGGTTAGGCTATATTACGCAAAGTTTGCGTGAAAAGTGACGTTAGATTAGTATGTCCAGTCTCAAGTGTCTTTAATGCGTTGTTCCGATTACCTAAGCATGGGTAGGTTATATTACGCAAAGTGTATGTAAAAAGTGAGGCTAGATTAGTTTGTTTCGTCTCAAGTCTCTTTAACGGGTCGTTTCTATTACTATACTTATTTCGCGTCACAAGTCTCTTTAACGCGTCGTTCCGATTACCCAAGCATGGTTAGGTTATATTACGCAAAGTGTGCGTGAAAAGTAACTTTAGATTAGTATGTCGCGTCTCAAGTCTCTCTAACGCGTCGTTCCGATTTCCTAAGCATGGTTAGATTATATTACGCAAAGTGTGCGTGAAAAGTGACACTAGATTAGTATGTCGCGTCTCAAGTCTCTCTAATGCGTCGTTTCGATATCCTAAGCATGGTTATGTTATATTACGCAACGCATGCGTAAAATGTGACGCTAGATTAATATTTCGCGTATCAAGTCTCTTTAACGCGTCGTTTCGATTACCATGCTTATGTCGCGTCACAAATCTCTCTAACTCGTCGTCTAACTTTAGATTAGTATGTCGCATCTCATGTCTATTTAACGCGTCATTCCAATTACATTAGTATGGTTAGGTTATATTAGACAGAGTGTACGTGAAAAATGACAATAGATTAGTATATCGCGTCTTAAGTCTATCTAATGCGTTGTTCCGATTACCTTAGCATGGTTAGGTTATATTACGCAAACTGTTCGTGAAAAGTGACGCTAGATTAGTATGTCGTATCTCAATTCTCTTTATCGCGTTGTTCTAATTATCTAACCATGGTTAGAGTATATTACGCAAAGCGTGCATGAAAAGTGACGCTAGATTAGTATGTCGCGTCTAAAGTCTATTTAACACGTCGTTCCTATTACCTAAGAATGGTTAGGTTATATTACGCAAGGTGTGCGTGAAAAGTGACGCTAGATTAGTATGTCGCGTCGAAAGGCTCTTTAATGCGTAGTTCTGATTACCTGAGCATGGTTTGGTTATAATACGCAAAGTTTGCGTGAAAAGTGATGCTAGATTAGTATGTCGCGTGTCAAGGCTCTTTAACGCGTCGTTCCGATTACCTAAGCATGGTTTTGTTATAGTACGCAAAGTGTGCGTAAAAAGGATCAATAGATTAGTATGTCGCATCTCAAGTCTCTTTAACGCGTTGTTCCTATTACCTATGCATGGTTAGGTTATATTACGCAAAGTGTGCGTGAAAAGTGACGCTAGATTACTACGTCCAGTCTCAAATCTCTTTTACGCGTTGTTCCGATTACCTAAGCATGGTTAGGTTCTATTACTCAAAGTGTGCGTAAAAAGTGACGTCAGTATGTTTCGTCTCAAGTCTCTTTAACGCGTCGTTTCGCTTATCATACATATCTCGCGTCACAAGTGTCTTTAACGCGTCGTCCCGATTACCTAAGCATGGTTAGGTTATATTACGCAATGTGTGCGTGAAAAGTGACGTTAGATTAGTACGTCGCGTCTCAAGTCTCTCTAACGTGTCGTACCGATTTCCTAAGGATGGCTATGTTATATTACGCAAAGTGTGCGTGAAAAGAGACACTAGATTAGTATGATGCGTCTCAAGTCTCCATACGCGTCGTTCCGCTAAGCATAGTTATGTTATATCACGCAAAGTGTGCGTAAAAAGTGACGCTAGATTAATATTGCGCGTCTCAAGTCTCTTGAACGCGTCGTTTCGATCATCATGCTTATATCGCGTCACAAGTCTCTCTAACGCGTCGTTCCGATTACCTAACCATGGTTAGGTTATTATATTAGGCAAAGTGTGCGTGAAAAATGACAATTGATTAGTATGTCGCTTCCTAAGTCTATTTAACGCGTCGTTCCAATTACTTAAGCATGGTTAGGTTATGTTACGCAGAGTGTACGTGAAAAATGACAATAGATTAGTATGTCGCGTCTTAAGTCTATCTAACGCGTTGTTCCGATTACCTAACCATGGTTAGGTTATATTACGCAAAGTGTGCGTGAAATGTGACGCTAGATTAGTATGTCGCGCCTCAATTTTCTTTATCTCGTTATTCCGATTATCTAAGCATGGTTGGGTTATATTACGCAACTATGAAATAATACATGAATCTACTCAACTTGTTCAATCCTATACTCCAGTATTCACAAAAAAAACCCGATGGCACTATTGAGACGTCCTTTGCAAAACATACTGATGTCACTCCTCAGGTATTTTCTACACAGTTCATGCTTGAACCATTTCCACAAGAAAAAGGAGTTCCTGTTTTCTCGCATCTCAAGTCTCTTTATCGCGTCGTTTCGATTACCATGTTTATATCGAGTCATAAGACTCTCTAACGCGTCGTTCCGATTACCATTAGCATGGTTAGGTTATAGTATGCAAAGTATGCGTGAAAAGTAACAATAGATAAGTATGTCGTGTCACAAGTCTCTTTAACGCGTCGTTCCGATTACCTAAGCATGGTTAGGTTATATTACGCAAAATGCGCGTTATAAATGACGCTATATTAATGTCGCATCTCAAGTCTCTTTAGCGCATCATTCCTATTGCCTAAACATGGTTAGGTTATATTACGCAAAGTTTGCGTGAAAAGTGACGCTAGATTAGTATGTCCAGTCTCAAGTCTCTTTAACACGTTGTTCCGATTATCTAAGCATGGTTAGGTTATATTACGCAAAGTGTGCATAAAAAGTGTGGCTAGATTAGTATGTTACATTTCAAGACTCTTTAATGCGTCGTTTGGATTACCATGCTTATCTCACGTCACAAGTCTCTTTAACGTGTCATTCCGATTACCTAAGCATGGTTCGGTTATATTACGCAAAGTGTGCGTGAAAAGTGACGTTATATTAGTATGTCGCATCTCAAGTCTCTCTAACGCGTCGTTCTGATTTCCTAAGCATGGTTAGGTTATTTAGGCAAAGTGTGTGTGAAAAGTGATGCTAGATTAGTATGTCGCGTCTCAAGCCTCTCTAATGCGTCGTTCCGATTTCCTAAGCATGGGTAGGTTATATTACGCAAAGTGTGCGTAAAAAGTGATGCTAGATTAATATGGCGCGTCTTAAGTCTTTTTAACGGGTCGTTTCGATTACCATGCTTATGTCGTGTCACAAGTCTCTCTAACGCGACGTTACGATTACCTAAGCATGGTTAGGTTATATTACGCAAAGTGTGCGTGAAAGATGACAATAGATTAGTATGTCGCGTCTCAAGTCTATATAACGTGTCGTTCCAATTACTTAAGCATGGTTAGGTTATATCATGCAAAGTGTGCGTGAAAAGTGATGCTAGATTAGTATGTTGCATCTCAAGTCTCTTTAACGCGTCGTTTCGATTACCTAAGCATAGTTAGGTTATATTACCCAAAGAGTGCGTGAAAAGTGACGTTTGATTAGTATGTCGGACTCAAGTCTCTTTAACGCGTCGTTCAGATTACCCGAGAATGGTTAGGTTATATTACGCAAAGTGTGCGAGAAAAGTAACGCTAGATTAGTATGTCGCGTCTCAAGTCTCTTTCTTCAATGCGTCGTTTCGATTACCTAAGCATGGTTAGGTTATATTACGCAAGGTGTGCGGGAAAAGTAGCAATAGATTAATATGTCGCGTCTCAAGTCTCCTTAACAGGTCGTTCCGATTACCTAAGCATAGTTAGGTTATATTACGCAAAGTGTGCATGAAAAGTGACTATTGATTAGTATGTCGTGTATCAATTCTATTTAACGCGTCATTCTGATTACCTGAGCATGGTTAGGTTATAAAGCGTGCGTGAAAAGTAACGCTAGATTAGTATTTCGCGTCTCAAGTAAATTTAACACATCGTTTCGATTACCTAAGCATTATTAGGTTATATTACGCAAAGTGTGCGTGAAAAGTGACGCTAGATAAGTATATTGCGTCACAAGTCTCTTTTACGCGTTGTTCCGATTACCTAAGCTTGGTTAGGTTATATTACGCGAAGTGTGCGTAAAAAGTGAAGCTAGATATTAGTATGGCGCGTCTCAAGTCTCTCTAACGCGTCGTTTTGATTACCATGCTTATGTCGCGTCACAAGTCTCTCTAACGCGTTGTTCTGATTACCTACACATTGTTGGGTTATATTACGCAAAGCGTGCGTGAATAGTGACGCTAGATTAGTATGTCGCGTCTCAAGTCTATTTAACGCACCATTCCCATTACCTAAGCATTGTCGGGTTATATTACGCAAAGCGTGCGTGAAACGTGACGCTAGATTAGTATGTTGCGTCTCAAGTCTATTTAACGCATCATTCCGATTACCTAAGCATGGTTAAGTTATATTACGCAAAGTGTGCGTGAAAAGTGACGCTAGATGAGTATGTCGCGTTCTCTTTCACGCATCTTTCCGATTACCTTAGCATGGTTAGCTAATATTACGCAAAGAGTGCGTGAAAAGTGACGCTAGATTAGTATGTCGCGTCTCAATTCTCTTAAACGCGTCGTTCCTATTACCCACAAATGGTTAGGTGTGCGAGAAAAGTAACGCTATATTAGTATGTCGCGTCTCAAGTCTCTTTAACTCGTCGTTCGAATTACCTAAGCATGGTTAGGTTATATTACACAAGGGGTGCGTGAAAAGTAACGCTAGATTAGTATGTCGCGTCTCAAGGCTCCTTAATGCGTCGTTCCGATTACCTAGGTATGGTTAGGTTATAATATGCAAAGTTTAGGTCAAATGTGACGTTAGATTAGTATGTTGCGTCTCAAGTCTCTTTAACGCGACATTCCGATTACCCAAGCATGGATAGGTTATATTACGCAAAGTGTGCGAGAAAAGTAATGCAAGATTAGTATGTCGCGTCTCAAGTGTCTATAACGTGTTGTTCCGATTACCTAAGCATGGTTAGGTTATATTACGCAAGTTGTGCGAGAACGGTTAGGTTATATTATCAAAGTTTGCGCGTCTCAAGGCTCTTTAATGCATGGCTAGATTAGTATGTCGCGTCTCAAGGCTCTTTAATCGAAATTACGCATGGCTAGATTAGTATGTCGCGTCTCAAGGCTCTTTAATGCGTCGTTCCGATTACCTAAGCATGGTTAGGTTATATTATCAAAGTTTGCGTGAAAAATGACGCTAGATTAGTATGTCGCGTCTCAAGACTCTTTAACGCGTCGTTTTGATTATCATGCTTATGTCGCACCACAAGTCTCTCTCACGCGTCGCTCCGACTGCTAAAGCATGGTTAGGTTATATTACGCGAAGTTTGCGAGAAAAATAACGCTAGATTAGTATGTCACGTCTCAAGTGTCTATAACGCGTTGTTCCGATTACCTAAGCATTGTTAGGTTATATTACGCAAGGTGTGTGAGAAAAGTGACTCTGGATTAGTATGTCGCGTCTTCAGGCTCTTTAATGAGTCGTTCCGGTTACCTAAGCATGGTTAGGTTATATTACGCAAAGTTTGCGTGAAAAGTGACGCTGGATTAGTATGTCGTGTCTCAAGTCTATTTAACGCGTCGCTTCGATTATCATGCTTATGTCGCGTCAGAAGTCTCTCTAACGCGTCGTTCCGATTAGCTATAACCTAACCATGCTTAGGTAATCGGAACAACCCGTTAAAGAGAATTGAGATGTGACATACTAATCTTTCGTCACTTTTCACGCAGACTTTGCGTAAAATATCTAACCATGCTTAGGTAATCGGAACGACTTGTTAAATAGACTTGAGATACGACATACTAATCTATTGTTACTTTTCACGCACACTTTGCATACTATAACCTAACCATGCTTATGGTAATCGTAACGATGTGTTAGAGAAACATATGACGCGACATAAGCATGGTAATCGAAACAACGCGTTAAAGAGACTTGAGACGCGACATACAAATCCTGCGTCACTTTTCACGCACTCTTTGCGTAATATAACCTAACAATTCTTAGGTAATCGGAACGACGCATCAAAGAGCCGTGAGACACGGCATACTAATCTAGCGTCACTTTTCACGCACACCTCGCGTAATATAACCTAACCGTGCCTAGCTAATCGGAACGACGCGTTAAAGAGACTTGAGACGCGAAATACTAATCTAGCATTACTTTTCTCGCACACTTTGCGTAATATAACCTAACCATTCTTTGGTAATCGGAACGACGCGTTAAAGAGACTTGAGACACGACAAACTAATCTAGCGTCACTTTTCACGCACTCTTTGCGTAATATAGCTTAACCATGCTTAGGTAATTGGAACGACGTGTTAAAGAGACTTGTGACACGACATACTTATCTAGCGTCACTTTCAAGCACACTTTACGTAATTTAACCTAACTATAATTACGTAATCGGACGGAACGACGCGTTTAACTGACTTGAGAAACGACATACTAATCTAGCGTCACATTTCACGCACATTTTGCATAATATAACCTAACCATGTAACGGTAATCGGAACGACAAGTTAAAGAGACTAGAGAGGCGACATACTAATATATTGATCCTTTTTGCGCACACTTTGCGTATTATAACCTAACCATGCTTAGTTAATCGGAACGACGCGTTAGAGAGACTTGTGACGCGACATAAGCATGGTAATCGAAACGACGCGTTAAAGAGACTTGAGACGTGACATACGAATCTAGCGTCGCTTTTCACGAAAACTTTACGTAATTTAACTAACCATACTTAGCTAATCGGAACAACGCATTAAAGAGCCTTCAGACGGGACATACTAATCTAGCGTCACTTTTCACGCACACCTTGCGTAATATAACCTAACCATGCTTAGGTAATTGAAACGACGCGTCAAATAGACTTGAGACGTGACATACTAATCTATTATCATTTCGCACGCACACTTTGTGTAATATAGTCTAACCATCCTTAGGTAATCAGAATGACGCGTTAGAGAGACTTCTGAAACTCCATTCTAATCTAGCGTCACTTTGTACCCACACTTTGTGTAATATAACCTAACCATGCTTAGGTAATCGGAACGACGCGTTAAAGAGACTTGAGACACGACATACTAATCTAGCCTCACTTTTCACGCACACTTTGCGTAATATAACCTAACCATACATAGGTAATCGGAACGACGCGTTTAAGAGACTTTAGAGACGACATACTAATCTAGCGTCACTTTTCAAGCAAGCTTTGTGTAATATAACCTAACCATGCTTAGATTATTAGAACAACACGATAAAGTGAATTGAGACACAACATATAAATCTAGGGTCACTTTTCACGTACACTTTTCATAATATAACCTAACCATGCTTAGGTAATCAGAGCGACGCGTTAAATAGACTTGAGACACAACATACTAATCTATTGACACTTTTCACGCACACTTTGAGTAATATAACCTAACCATGCTTAGGTAATCTGAACAACGCGTTAAAGAGATTTGAGACGCGACATGCTAATCTATTGTTACTTTTGACGCACACTTTGCGTAATCTAACCTAACTATGCTTAGGTAATCGAAACGACGCGTTAGAGAGACTTGTGACACGACATAAGCATGGTATTCAAAACGACGTGTTAAAGAGACTTGAGACGCAACATACTAATCTAGCGTCACTTTTCACGCAAACTTTGCATAATATAACCTAACCATGCTTAGGTAATCGGAACGACGCATTAAAGAGCCTTAAGACGCGACATACTAATCCAGCATCACTTTTCTCGCACACCTTGTGTAATATAATCTAACCATGCTTAGGTAACCGGAACGACGCATCAAAGAGCCTTGAGACGCGACATATTAATCTAGCTTCACTTTTCACGCACACCTTACGTAATATAACCTAACCATGATTATTAGGTAATCGGAACGATGCGTACAAGAGACTTGAGACGTGACATTCTAATATAGCGTTACTTTTCTCACAGACTTTGCGTAATATAACCTAACCATTCTTGGGTAATCGGAACGACGCGTTAAAGAGACTTGAGACACGACATACTAATCATGCGTCACATTTCACGCACTCTTTGCGTAATATAACCTAACCATGCTTAGGTAACTGGAACGACGCATTAAAGATCCTTGAGAAGCGACATACTAATCTAGCGTCACTTTTCATGCACACCTTGGATAATATAACCTAACCATGATAAGCTAATCGGAACGACGCGTTAAAGAGACTTGAGACGCAACATATTAATCTAGCGTTACTTTTCTCGCACACTTTTTGTAATAGAACCTAACCATTCTTGGGTAATCAGAACGACGCGTTAAAGAGACTTGATACACGACATACTAATCTATTGTTACTTTTGACGCACACTTTGCTTAATATAACCTAACCATGCTTAGGTAATCGGAACGACGCGTTAGATAGACTTGAGACGCGACATACTAATCTATTGTTACTTTTGACGCACACTTTGCGTAATATAACCTAACCATGCTTAGGTAATCGGAACAACGCGTTAGATAGACTTGTGACGCGACATAAGCATGGTAATCGAAACGACGCGTTAAAGAGAATTGAGACGCGGCAAACTAATCTAGAGTCAATTTTGACCTAAACTTTGTATAATTTAACCTAACATGCTTACGTAATCGGAACGACGTATTAAAGAGCCTTGACACACGACATACTGAACTAGCGTCACTTTTCACGCACACCTTGCGTAATATAATCTAACCATGCTTAGGTAATCGGAACGATGCGTTAAAGAGACTTGAGGCGCGACATAGTAATATAGCGTTACTTTTCTCGCACACTTTGCATAATATAACCTAACCATTCTTGGGTAATCGGAACGATGTGTTAAAGAGACTTGAGAACCGACATACTAATCCTGCGTCACTTTTCACGCACACTTTGCGTAATATAACCTAACCATGCTTAGATAATTGGAACCACGCGTTAAACATACTTAAGACGCGACATACTAATCTAGCGTCACTTTAGGTAATCGAAACGACGTATTTAAGAGCCTTGAAACGCGACATACTAATCTAGAGTCGCTTTTTTGCACACCTTCTTGCGTAATATAACCTATCCATGCTTAGGTAATCGGAACGACGCGTTAAAGACACTTGAGACGCGACATACTAATCTAGCGTTACTTTTCTCGCACAATTCACGTAATATAACCTAACCATGCTTTGTTATTCGGAGGGACGCGTTAGAGAGACTTGTGACGCGACATAGGCATGGTAATTGAAACGACGCATTTAAGAGACTTGAGATGCGACATACTAATCGAGCGTCACTTATCACGTAAACTTTGCGTAGTATAACCTAACCATGGTTAGGTAATCGGAACGACTATTAAAGAGCCTTAAGACGCGGCACACTAATCCAGCATCACGTTTCTCGCACACCTTGCGTAATAGAACCAAACCATGCTTAGGTAATCGGAACGACGCGTTAAAGACACTTGAGACACGACATACTAATCTAGCGTTACTTTTCTCCCATGCTTGGGTAATCAGAACCACACGTTAAAGAGAGTTGAGACACGACAGACTAATCCAGCGTCGCTTTTAACCTAAACTTTGCATAATATAGCCTAACCATGCTTCGGTAACAAGAACGACGCATTAAAGAGCCTTGAGACGCGACATACTAATCTAGCGTCACTTTTCACGCACATCTTGCGTAATATGACTTAACCATGCTTAGGTAATCGGAACGATGCGTTAAAGAGACTTGAGATGCAACATTCTAATCTAGACACTTTGCGTAATATAACCTAACCATTCTTGGGTAATCGGAATGACGCGTTAAAGAGACTTGAGACGAGACATACTAATCTAGCGTAACTTTTGACCTAAACTTTGCATAATATAACCTAACCATGCTTAGGTAACCGGAACGACGCATTAATGAGCCTTGAGGCGCGACATACTAATCTAGCGTCACTTTTCACGCACACCTTGCGTAATATAACCTAAACATGCTTAGCTGATCAGAACGACGCAGTAAAGTGACTTGAGACGCAACATACTAATCTAGCGTTACTTTTCTTGCACACTTTTCGTAATATAACCAAACCATTCTTGGGTAATCGAAACGACTCGTAAAAGAGACTTGAGACGTGGCATACTGATCTAGCGTCACTTTTGACACACTCTTTGCATAATACAACCTAACCATGGTTAGGTAATCATAACGACGCGTTAAAGAGAACGCGACATACTTATCTAGCGTCACTTTTCACACACACTTTGCGTAATATAACCTAACCATGTTTAGGTAATAGGAACGACGCGTTAAACAGACTTGAGACGCGACATACTAATCTAGCATCACTTTTTACGCACGCTTTGTGTAATATAACATAACCATGCTTAGGTAATCAGAACAACGCGTTAAACAGAATTTAGATGCGACATACTAATCTAGCGTCGCTTTTTACGCACCCTTTGCGTAATATAACCTAACCATGCTTAGGTAATCGGCATGACGCGTTAGAGAGACTTGCTACGCGACATAAGCATGGTAGTCGAAACGACGCGTAAAAGAGACTTGAGACGCGCCATACTAATCTAGCGTCACTTTTAACGCACAATTTGGGTACTATAACCTAACCATGCTTAGGTAATCGGAACAACGCGTTAAAGAGAATTGAGACTCGACATACTAATCTAGCGTCACTTTTCACGCACACTTTGCGTAATATAACCTAACCATGCTTAGGTAGTCGGAACGACGCGTTAAACAGACTTGAGACGCGACATACTAATCTAATGTCACTTTTCACAAACGCTTTGCGTAATATAACCTAACCATGCTTAAGTAATCGGAACAACACGTTAAAGAGATTTGAGACGCGGCATACTATTATGGCGTGACTTTTCACGCACCCTTTGTGCAATATAACCTAACCATGCTTAGCTATAACCATGGTAATCAAAACGACGCGTTAAAGAGACTTGAGAGCCATACTAATCAAGCAACACTTTTTACTCACACTTTGCGTAATTTAACCTAACCATGCTTAGGTAATCGGAACGACGCGTTAAAGAGACTTGAGACGGGACATATTAATCTATTGATACTTTTCATGCACACTTTGGGTAATATAACCTAACCATGCGTAGGTAATCGAGACGACGCGTTAGAGAGACTTGTGACGCGACATAGGCATGGTAATAGAAACGACGCCTTTAAAGAGACTTGAGACGCGACATACTAATCTAGCGTCACTATTGACCTAAACTTTGCATAATATAACTTAACAATGCTTAGGTAATCGGTACGACCTATTAATGAGACTTGAGACGCGGCATACTAATCTAGCGTCCCTTTTCACGCACACCGTGCGTAATATAACCTAAACATGCTTAGGAAATTGGAACGACGCGTTAAAAAGACCTTAGACGCGACATACTAATCTAGTGTTACTTATCTCGCACACTTTGCGTAATATAACCAAAGCATTCTTGGGTAATCGGAACGACGCGTTAAAGAGACTTTAGACGCGACAAACTAATCCTGCATCACTTTTCACGCACTCTTTGCGTAATATAACCTAACCATGCTTAGGTAATCGGATCGACGCATTAAAGAGACTTGAAACGCAACATACTAATCTTGCGTCAATTTTCACGCACACCTTGCGTAATATAACCAACCATGCTTAGGTAATCGTAACGACGCGTTAAACAGACTTGAGATGTGACATACTAATCCTGCATCACTTTTCATGCACTCTTTACGTAATATAACCTAACCATGCGATATATCTAATCTATTGTTACTTTTCACGCACATTTTGCGTACAATAACCTAATCATGCTTAGGTAATCAGAGCGGCGCGTTAGAGAGACTTGTGATCCGACATAAGCATGGTATTCTCAACGACGCGTTTTACGGGACATACTAATCAAATATCATTTTTCACGCGCTTAAGTAATTAAAACGACGTATTAAATGGACTTGAGACGCGACATACTAATCAATTATAATTCTTCACGCACACTTTGCGTAATATAACCTAACCATGCTTAGGTAATCGGAAGGACGTGTTAGAGAGACTTCTGACGGGACATAAGCATGGTAATCGAAACGACGCGTTAATGAGACTAGAGACGCGCCATATTAATCTAGCGTTACCTTTTACACACTTTGTGTAATATAACCTAACCATGCTTAGGAAATCGGAACGACCCGTTAGAGAGACTTGAGACGCGACATACTAATCTAGTGTCACTTTTCACGCACATTTTGCGTAATATAACCTAACCATGTTTAGGTAATCGGAACGACGCTTTAGAAAGACTTGAGACGCGACATACTGATTTATTGTCACTTTTCACGCACACTTTGTGTAATATAATCTAACCATGCTTAGGTAATCGGAACGACGCGTTAAAGACACTTGAGACGCGACATACTAATCTAGGGTTACTATTCTCGCACACTTCTCGTAATATGACCTAACCATGCTTTGGTAATCGTAGTGACGCATTAGAGAGACTTGTAACGCGACATAACCATGGTAATCAAAACGACGCGTTAAAAGAGACTTGAGACGCGCCATACTAATCAAGCGTCACTTTTCACGCACACTTTGCGTAATGTAACCTAACCATGCTTACGTAATCGGAACGACGCGTTAAAGAGACTTGAGACGCGACATACTAATCTATTGATACTTTTCACGCACACTTTGGGTAATATAACCTAACCATGCTTAGGTAATCGGGACGACGCGTTAAAGAGCCTTGAGACGCGACATACTAATCTATCGTCACTTTTCACGCACACCTTGGGTAATATAACCTAACCATGCTTAGGTAATCGAAACGATGCGTTAAAAAGACTTGAAATGTGACATACTAATCTAGCGTTACTTTTCTCGCACACTTTGCGTAAACCTATCCATTTTTGGTTAATTGGAAAGACGTGTTAAAGAGACTTGAGACGCGACATACTAATCTATCGTCATTTTTCACGCACTCTTTGCGTAATATAACCTAACCATGCTAAGGTAATCGGAACAACGCGTTAAAGAGTCTTGAGACGCGACATACTAATCTAGCGTCACTTTTCACGCACACTTTGCATAATATAACCTAACCAAGCTTAGGAAATCGGAACGATGCGTTAGATAGACTTAAGACGCGACATACTAATCTATTGTCGTTTTTTACACATACTTTGCATAATATAACCACCATACTGAAGTAATTGGAACAATGCGTTAAATAGACTTGAGACGCGACATACTAATCTATTGTCATTTTTCACGCACACTTTGCATAATATAACCTAACCATGCTTAGGTAATCGGAACGACACGTTAGAGAGACTTGGGACGCGACATAAGTATGGTAATCGAAAAGACGCGTTAAAGAGACTTGAGACGCGCCATATTAATCGAGCGTCACTTTTCACGCACACTTTGTGTAAATATAACCTAACCATGCTTAGGAAATCAGAACGCGTTAAAGAGACTTGAGATGCGATATACTAATATAACGTCACTTTTCACGCACACTTTGCGTAATATAACCTAACCATGATTAGGTAATCGGAACGACGCGTTAAAGAGGTCTGTGACGGGAGATAAGCATGGTAATCGAAACGACGCTTTACAGAGATTTGAGACAAAACATACTAATCTAGCTACACTTTTTACGCACACTTTGTGTAATATAACCTAACCATGCTTAGGTAATCGGAACGACGCCTTAAAGAGACTTGAGATTGGACATACTAATCTAGCGTCACTTTTCACGCACACTTCGCGTAATATAACCTAACCATGCTTATTTAATCGGAACGATGCCATAAAGAGACTTGAGACGCGACATACTTAATCTATTGATCCTTTTCACGCACAGTTTGCGTACTATAACCTAACCATGCTTAGGTAATCAGAACGACGCGTTTGAGAGACTTGTGACGCGACATAATAATCTATTGTCAATTTTAAATCTAACCATGCTCAGGCAATCGGAACGACGCATTAAAAAGACTTGAGACGCGACATACTACTAATCTAGCATTATTTTTAACGCACACTTTGCGTTATATAATCTAACCATGCTTAGGTAATCGGAACGATGCGTTAAAGAGACTTGTGACGTGACATACTTATCTAGCTTCACTTTTCATGCACACTTTGCATAATATAACCTAACCATGCATAGGTAATCGGAACAACGTGTAAAAGAGACTTGTGACGCGACATAATAATCTAGCGTCATTTTTGACGTACACTTTGAGTAATATAACCTAACCATGCTTAGGTAATCGGAACGACGCGTTAAAGAGACTTGGTACGCGACATACTACTACTAATCTAGCGTCACATTTAACGCACACTTTGCGTTATATAATCTAACCATGCCTAGGTAATCGGAACGACTCGTTAAAGAGACTTGTGAAGCGACATACTAATCTAGCATCACTTTTCACGCACACATTGCGTAATATAATCTAACCATGCTTAGGTAATCGGAACGACTCGTTAAAGAGACTTGTGACGCGACATACTTATCTAGCGTCACTTTTCGCGCACACTTTGCATAATATAACCTTACCATGCACAGTTAATCGGAACGACGCCTTAAAGAGACTTGTGACGCGACATACTACTAAACTAGCGTCACTTTTAACGAACACTTTGCGTTATATAATCTAACCATGCATAGGTAATAGGAACGACGCGTTAAATAGACTTGACATGCGACATACTAATCTGGTTTCACTTATAACGTGCACTTTGTGTAATATAACCTAACCATGCATAGGGAATCTGAACGACGCGTTAAAATGACTTGAGTCGCGACATACTAATCTAGCGTGACTTTTCACCCACACTTTGCGTAATAAAACCTAACCATGCTTACATAATAGGAACAACGCGTTAAATAGACTTGAGACACGACTTACTAACCTAGCGACAATTTTCACACACACATTGCGTAATAAAACAGAACCATGCTTAGGTAATCGGAACGACGCGTTAAAGAGACTTGAGACGCGACAAACTAATCTAGCGTCACTTTTCACGCATAATTTGCGTAAAATAACCTAACCATGCTTAGATAATCGTAGCGACGCGTTAAAGAGACTTGCGACGCGACATACTAATCAACTGTTACTTTTCAAGCACACTTTGCGTAATATAACCTAATCATGCTTAGGTAATCAGAACGACATGTTAGATAGACTTCTAACGTAACCTAAGCATGGTAATAGAAACGACGCGTTAAAGAGACTAGTGACACGACATATTAATCTACCGACACTTTTAACATGCACTTGGCGTAATATAACATATCCATGCTTAGGTAATCGAAACAACGAGTTAACGAGACTTGAAACGCGACATACCAACCTAGTAACAATGTTCACGCACACATTGCGTAATATAACCTAACCATGCTTAGGTAATCGGAACGACGCGTTAGAGAGACTTGTGACGCGACATAAGAGTGGTAATCGAAACGACGCGTTAAAGAGACTTGAGACACGACATACAAATCTATTGTTGCTTTTCATGCACAATTTAAATAATATAACCTAACCATGCTTAGGTAATCGGAACGAAGCATTAAAGAGACTTGAGACGCGACATACTAATCTAGCGTCACTTTTCACGCACACTTTGCGTAATATAACCTAACCATGCTTATGTAATTGGAACGACACGTTAGATAGACTTGTGACGCGACGTAGTAATCTAGCGTCAATTTTTACGCACACTTTTAGTAAAATAGCCATGCTTAGGTAATCTGAACGACGCGTTAGAGACACTTTTTACGCGACATAAGCATGGTAATCGAAACGGCGCGTTAAAGAGACTTGAAACGTGCTATACTGATCTAGAGTCACTTTTTACGCACACTTTGCGTAATATAACCTATCCATGCTTAGGTAATCGGAATGACACTTTTAAATGACTTGAGACGCGCCATACTAATTTAGCATCACTTTTGACGCACACATTGCGTAATATATCCAAACAATGCTTACGTAATCGAAACAACGCGTTAAAGAGACTTGAGACGCAACATACTAATCTTGCGTCAGTTTTCACGCACCCTTTGAGTAAAATAACCTAACCATGCTTAGGTTATCTGAACGACGCGTTAAAGAGACTTCAGACGTGACATACTAATCTAGCGTCACTTTTTACCCACACTATGTGTAAAATAACCTAACCATGCTTAGGTAATCGGAACTACGCGTTAAAGAGACTGGACACTCGACATACTAATCTATTTTCACTTTTCACGCAAACTTTGCGTAATATAACCTAACCATGCTTACGTAATCGGAACAACAAGTTAAAGAGACTTGAGATGCAACATACTAATTTCGCGTCACAATTCAAGCACTCTTTGCGTAATATAACCTAACCATGCTTAGGTAATCGGAACGACGCGTTAAAGAGACTTGAGACGCGACATACTAATCTATTTTCACTTTTCACGAACACTTTGCGTAATATAACCTAACCATGCTTAGGTAATGGGAACGGTTTGAAAGACTTGGGACGTGACATAAGCATGGTAATCGAAACGACGCGTTAAAGAGACTTGAGATGCGACATACACATCTAGCGTCACTTTTCGCGCACACTCTGCGTAATATGACTTATTCATGCTTACATAATCGGAACAACGCGTTATTGAGACTTGCGACGTGACAGACTAATCTAGCATCCCTTTTCACGCACACTTTGCGTAATATAACCTAACCATGCTTAGGTAATCGGAACGACGTGTTAGAGAGACTTGTGACGCGACATAAGCATGGTAATCGAAACGATGCGTTAAAGAGACTTGAGAGGTGCCATACTAATCTAGTGTCACTTTTTACGCGAACTTTGCGCTATATAACCTAACCATGCTTAGGTAATCGAAACGACAAATTAAAGAGACTTGAGATGTGACATACTAATCTAGCGTCACTTTTTAAGCACATTTTGCGTAATATAACCTAACCATGCTTAGGTAATCGGAACGACGCGTTAAAGAGACTTGAGACGCGACATACTAACTTAGCAACAGTTTTCACGCAAACATTGCGTAATATAACCTATCCATGCTTAGGAATCGGAACGACGCGTTAAAGAGACTTCAAACGCGACATATTAATCTAGCGTCACTTTTTACGCACACTTTGTGTAAAATAACCTAACCATACTTAGGTTATCAGAACGACGCATTAAAGAGACTTGAGACGCGACATACTAATCTATTGTCAATTATCACGCACACTTTGCGTAATATAACCTAAACATGCTTTAGTAATCGGAACGACTTGTTAGAGAGACTTGTAACGTAACATAAGCATGGTAATCGAAACGATTCATTAAAGAGACTTGAGACGCGCCATACTAATCTAGCGTCACTTTTTACGCACACTTTGCGTAATATAACTTATCCATGCTTATGTAATTGTAACAACGCGTTAAATAGACTTGTGACGCGACATACTATTCTAGCGACACTTTTAACGCGCACTTGGCGTAATATACCATAACCATGCATAGGTAATCGGAACGACGCGTTAAATAGACTTGAGATGCGACATACTAATCTAGCTTTATTTTTCACGCACACTTTGCGTTATATAACCTAACCACACTTAGGTAATTGGAACGACGCGTTAAAGAGACTTGAGACGCGACATATTAATCAATTGATCCTTTTCACTCACACTTTGCGTACTATAACCTAACCATGCTTATGTAATCAGAACGACGCGTTGGAGACTTGAGACGCGGCATAAGCATGGTAATCAAAACGAAGCGTTAAAGAGACTTGAGACGCGCCATTCTAATCTAGCGTCACGTTTTACACAGACTTTGCGTAATATAACCTAACCATTCAGGTAATCGGAACGATGAATTAAAGAGACTTGAGACGCGACATACTAATCTAGCGTCACTTTTCACGCATACTATGCATAATATAACCTAACCATGCTTAAGTAATCGGAACGGCGCGTTAAAGAGACTTGTGTCGCGACATACTAATCTAGCGACAGTTTTAACGCGCACTTGGCGTAATATAACATATCCATGCTTAGGTAATCGAAACGACGCGTTAAAGATACTTGAGGCGCGATATACTAATCTAGCGTCACTTTTCACGCACGCTTTGCATAATATAACCTAACCATACTTAGGTCATCAGAACGACGCGTTAGAGACACTTGCTAAGCGACATAAGCAAGGTAATCGAAACGACGCGTTAAAGAGACTTGAAACGCGCCATACTAATCTAGCGTCACTTATTACGCACCTTTTGCGTAATATAACATAACCATGCTTAGGTAATCGGAACGACGCGTTAAAGAGACTTAAGACGCGAGTACTAATTTAACGTCACTTTTCACGCACACTTTGCGCAAAACAACCTGACCATGCTTAGGTAATCGGAACGACGCGTTAGAGAGACTTGCGATGCGACATACTAATCTAGCGTCATTTTTCACGCGTACTTTGCTTAATATAACATAACCATGCTTAGGTAATCGAAAAAAGGCGTTAGAGAGACTTGTGATGCGACATACTAATCTAGCGTCACTATTAACGCAACCTTTTCGTAATATAACCTAACCATGCTTAGGTAATCAGAACGACGCATAAAAGAGACTTGAGGCGCGACATTCTAATATAGGGTCACTTTTCACGCACACTTTGCATAATATAACCTAGCCATGCTAAGGTAATTAGAACGACACTTTAGAGACACTTGTTAAACGGCATAAGTATGATAATCAAAACGACGCATTAAAGAGTCTTAAAACGCGCCATACTAATCTAGCGTTACTTTTTACGCACACTTTGCGTAATATAACTTAACTATGCTTTGGGAATCGGAACGACACGTTTAAATGACTTGAGATGCGTCATACTAATTTAGCATCACTTTTCACGCACACTTTGCGTAATATAACCTAACCATGCTTAGTCAATCGGAACGACGCTGAGTAAAGTGGTCGAACTGAGCAAAATCATTCAATAAAAAAAAATTTCTTCTTTCCCAATTCGTTTTTTCTTACGACACGTAACTCAAATTTTTAATTTTGTATTTTTTAAACAAAACATTAATTTAGGTTTCAATTTGAATTTTGATTCAATTGAGGAGTAATCCTATTTTTTCTGGTTCTACGATCAGTAATTATAGTGACCAACTCGCTTTTCTTTTCAAACTGTTTTTCATTATTAAGAAAAGGTAACGAAGATAAAATACGAACTTGTTTTATAGAATAGTAATTAATCGTTGTCTTGAGACGCGATTCTTTTCAAACTGTTTTTCATTATTAAGAAAAGGTAACGAAGATAAAATACGAACTTGTTTTATAGAATAGTAATTAATCGTTGTCTTGAGACGCGACATACTAATCTAGCGTCACTATTCACGCACTCTTTGCGTAATATAACCTAACCATGCTTAGATAATCGGAACGACACGTGAAAGAGACTTGAGATGCGACATACGACCTTACTACAGTTTTCACGCACACATTGCATAATATAACCTAGCCATGCTTAGGTAATCAGACGACGCGTTAAAGAGACTTGAGACGTGACATACTAATATAGCGCCACTATTCACGCACTCTTTGCGTAATATAACCTAACCATGCTTAGGTAATTGGAACGACGCGTTAAAGAGACTTGAGATGCGACATACTAACCATAGAACAGTTTTTACGCACACATTGCATAATATAACATAGCCATGCTTAGGTAATCAGAACGACGCGTTAAATAGACTTGAGACACGATATACTAATCTATCGTCACTTTTCACGCACAGTTTGTGTAAAATAACCTAACCATGCTTAGGTAATCGGAACGACGCGTTACAGAGACTTGAGACGCGACATACTAATCTAGCGTCACTTTTTCACGCACACTTTGTGTATAATAACCTAGCCATGCTTAGGCAATCGGAACGACGCGTTAAAGAGACTTGAGACACGACATACTTATTTATTGTATATTTCCACGCACACTTTGCGCAGTACAACCTAACCATGCCTTGGCAATCGGAACGACGTGTTAGACAGACTTGTAACGTGACAAAAGAATTCTAATCGAAACGACGCGTTAAAAAGACTTGAGACGCGCCATACTAATCAAGCATCACTTTTTACGCACACTTTGCGTTATATAACTAACCATGCTTAGATAATCGTTACGACTCGTGGAAGAGACTTGTGGCGCGACATACAAATCTAGCGACTCTTTTCACACACACTTGGAGTAATATAATATAACCATGCATAAGTAATCAGAACAACGCGTTCAAGAGACTTGAGACCCGACATACTAATCTAGCTTCACTTTTCACGCATACTTTGTGTAAAATAACCTAACCATGCTTAGGTAATCGGAATGACGCATTAAAGAGAGTTGCGATGTGACATACTAATCTAGCGTCACTTTTCACGCACACTTTGTGTAATATAACCTAATCTTGCTTAGGTTATCGGGACGACGCATTAAAGAGACATAGGACGCGCCATACTAATCTAACAACACTTTTCGCGCACACTTTGCGTAATATAACCTAACCATGCTTAGGTAATCGGAACAACACAATAAAGAGACTTGAGACGCGACATACTAATCTAGCGTCCCTTTTCATGAACACTTTGCATAATATAACCTAACCATGCTTAGGTAATCGGAACGACGCGTTAAAGAGACTTGAGTCGCGACATACTAATCTAGCGTCACTTTTCATGCACACTTTGCGTAATATAACCTTACCGTGCTTAAGTAATCGCAACACGCGTAAAAGAGACTTGAGACGCGACATACTAATCTAGCGTCACTTTTCATGCACACTTTGCGTAGAATAACCTAGCCATGTTTAGGTAATCGGAACGAAAGGTAAAAGAGACTTAAGACACGACATACTAATTTATCATCACTTTTCACGCACACTTTGCGTAATATATAACCAACCATGTTTATGTAATCAGAACGACGCGTTAGAGACACTAGTGACGCGACATAAGCATGGTAATCGAAACGACGTGTTAAAGAGACTTAAAACGCGCCATACTAATCTTGCGTCACTTTTTACGCACTCTTTGCGTAATATAACCTAACCATGCTTAGTTAATCAAAACGACGCATTAAAAAGACTTGAGATGCGACATACTAATCTACCGTCACTTTTCACTCACACTTTGCGTAAAATAACCTAACCATGCTTAGGTAATCGGAACGACGTGTTAAATGGATTTGAAATGCGACATTCTAAACTAGCGATAGTTTTCACGCACACATTGCGTAATATAACCTAACCATGCATAGGTAATCAGAACGACGCGTTAAAGAGACTTGAGACGCGACATACTAATCTAGAGTCACTTTTCACGCACAATTTGCGTAAAATAACCTAACCATGCTTAGATAATCGTAACAACACGTTAAAGAGACTCGTGACACGAAACACTAATCTAGCGACTTTTTTAACGCGCACTTGGCGTAATATAACATAACCATGCTTAGGTAATCGAAACAACGCGTTAGAGAAACTTGTGACCCACATAAGCATAGTAATCGAAACGACGCGTTAAAGAGACTTGAGATGCGACATACTAATCTAGCGTCACTTTTCGCGCACACTCTGTGTAATATGACTTAACCATGCTTAGGTAATCGGAACGACGCTTCAGAGAGACTTGCGAGGCGACATACTAATCTAGCGTCACTTTTCATGCACACTTTGCGTAATATAACCTAACCATGCTTAGATAATTGGAACAACGGGTAATAGAGACTTGTGAAGCGACAAACGCATGTTAATCGAAACAACTCGTTAAAGAGACTTGAGACACGACATACTAATCTAGCGTCACTTTTGACCTAAACTTTGCATAATATAACCAAGCCATGCGTAGGTAATCGGAACAACGCCTTAAAGAACCTTGAGGCGCGGCATACTAACCTAGCGTCACTTTTCACGTACACCTTGCGCAATATAACCTAAGTATGCTTAGGTAATCGGAAAGACGCGTTAAAGAGACTTGAGACGCGACATACTAAGCTATCGTAACTTTTCCCGCACACTTTGCGTAATATAACCTAACCATTCTTGGGTAATCGGAACGACACATTAAAGAGACTTGAGACACGACATACTAATCCTGCGTCACTTTTCATGCACTCTTTGCGTAATATAACCTAACCATGCTTAGGTAATTGGAACGACGCATTAAAGATCCTTGAGACGCGACATACTAATCTAGCGTCATTTTCCACGCACACCTTGCGTAATATAACCTAACCATGCTTAGCTAATCGGAACGACCCGTTAAAGAGACTTCAGATGGGACATACTAAACTAGCGCTACTTTTCTTGCACACTTTGCGTAATATAACCTAACCATTCTTGGGTAATAGGAACGACGCGTTAAAGAGACTTGAGACGCGACATACAAATCTAGCGTTACTTTTCACGCACGCTTTGCATAATATAACCTAACCATACTTAGGTCATCAGAACGACGCGTTAGAGACACTTGTTAAGCGACATAAGCAAGGTAATCGAAACGACGCGTTAAAAAGACTTGAAACGCGCCATACTAATCTAGCGTCACTTATTACGCACCTTTTGCGTAATATAACATAACCATGCTTAGGTAATCGGAACGACGCGTTAAAGAGACTTAAGACGCGAGTACTAATTTAGCGTCAGTTTTCACGCACACTTTGCGCAAAACAACCTAACCATGCTTAGGTAATCGGAACGACGCGTTAGAGAGACTTGCGACGCGACATACTAATCTAGCGTCATTTTTCACGCGTACTTTGCTTAATATAACATAACCATGCTTAGGTAATCGAAAAGAGGCGTTAGAGAGACTTGTGATGCGACATACTAATCTAGCGTCACTATTAACGCAACCTTTTCGTAATATAACCTAGCCATGCTTAGGTAATCAGAACGACGCATAAAAGAGACTTGAGGCGCGACATTCTAATATAGGGTCACTTTTCACGCACACTTTGCATAATATAACCTAGCCATGCTAAGGTAATTAGAACGACACTTTAGAGACACTTGTTAAACGGCATAAGCATTGTAATCAAAACGACGCATTAAAGAGTCTTAAAACGCGCCATACTAATCTAGCGTTACTTTTTACGCACACTTTGCGTAATATAACTTAACTATGCTTTGGGAATCGGAACGACACGTTTAAATGACTTGAGATGCGTCATACTAATTTAGCATCACTTTTCACACACACTTTGCGTAATATAACATAACCATGCTTAGTCAATCGGAACGACACTGAGTAAAGTGGTCGAACTGAGCAAAAACATTCAATAAAAAAAAAATTCTTCTTTCCCAATTCGTTTTTTCTTACGACACGTAACTCAAATTTTTAATTTTGTATTTTTTGAACAAAACATTAATTTAGGTTTCAATTTGAATTTTGATTCAATTGAGGAGTAATCCTATTTTTTCTGGTTCTAAGATCAGTAATTATAGTGACCAACTCGCTTTTCTTTTCAAACTGTTTTTCATTATTAAGAAAAGGTAACGAAGATAAAATACGAACTTGTTTTATAGAATAGTAATTAATCGTTGTCTTGAGACGCGACATACTAATCTAGCGTCACTATTCACGCACTCTTTGCGTAATATAACCTAACCATGCTTAGATAATCGGAACGACACGTGAAAGAGACTTGAGATGCGACATACGACCTTACTACAGTTTTCACGCACACATTGCATAATATAACCTAGCCATGCTTAGGTAATCAGACGACGCGTTAAAGAGACTTGAGACGTGACATACTAATATAGCGCCACTATTCACGCACTCTTTGCGTAATATAACCTAACCATGCTTAGGTAATTGGAACGACGCGTTAAAGAGACTTGAGATGCGACATACTAACCATAGAACAGTTTTTACGCACACATTGCATAATATAACATAGCCATGCTTAGGTAATCAGAACGACGCGTTAAATAGACTTGAGACACGACATACTAATCTATCGTCACTTTTCACGCACAGTTTGTGTAAAATAACCTAACCATGCTTAGGTAATCGGAACGACGCGTTACAGAGACTTGAGACGTGACATACTAATCTAGCGTCACTTTTCACGCACACTTTGTTTATAATAACCTAGCCATGCTTAGGTAATCGGAACGACGCGTTAAAGAGACTTGAGACACGACATACTTATTTATTGTATATTTCCACGCACACTTTGCGCAGTACAACCTAACCATGCCTTGGCAATCGGAACGACGTGTTAGACAGACTTGTAACGTGACAAAAGAATTCTAATCGAAACGACGCGTTAAAAAGACTTGAGACGCGCCATACTAATCTAGCATCACTTTTTACGCACACTTTGCGTTATATAACTAACCATGCTTAGATAATCGTTACGACTCGTGAAAGAGACTTGTGGCGCGACATACAAATCTAGCGACTCTTTTCACACGCACTTGGAGTAATATAACATAACCATGCATAAGTAATCAGAACAACGCGTTCAAGAGACTTGAGACCCGACATACTAATCTAGCTTCACTTTTCACGCATACTTTGCGTAAAATAACCTAACCATGCTTAGGTAATCGGAACGACGCATTAAAGAGAGTTGCGATGTGACATACTAATCTAGCGTCACTTTTCACGCACACTTTGCATAATATAACCTAATCTTGCTTAGGTTATCGGGACGACGCATTAAAGAGACATAGGACACGCCATACTAATCTAACAACACTTTTCGCGCACACTTTGCGTAATATAACCTAACCATGCTTAGGTAATCGGAACAACACAATAAAGATACTTGAGACGCGACATACTAATCTAGCGTCCCTTTTCATGAACACTTTGCATAATATAACCTAACCATGCTTAGGTAATCGGAACGACGCGTTAAAGAGACTTGAGTCGCGACATACTAATCTAGCGTCACTTTTCATGCACACTTTGCGTAATATAACCTTACCGTGCTTAAGTAATCGCAACATGCGTTAAAGAGACTTGAGACGCGACATACTAATCTAGCGTCACTTTTCATGCACACTTTGCGTAGAATAACCTAGCCATGTTTAGGTAATCGGAACGAAAGGTAAAAGAGACTTAAGACACGACATACTAATTTATCATCACTTTTCACGCACACTTTGCGTAATATATAACCAACCATGTTTAGGTAATCAGAACGACGCATTAGAGACACTAGTGACGCGACATAAGCATGGTAATCGAAACGACGTGTTAAAGAGACTTAAAACGCGCCATACTAATCTAGCGTTACTTTTTACGCACTCTTTGCGTAATATAACCTAACCATGCTTAGTTAATCGAAACAACGCATTAAAAAGACTTGAGATGCGACATACTAATCTACCGTCACTTTTCACTCACACTTTGCGTAATATAACCTAACCATGCTTAGGTAATCGGAACGACGTGTTAAATGGTTTTGAAATGCGACATTCTAAACTAGCGATAGTTTTCACGCACACATTGCCTAATGTAACCTAACCATGCATAGGTAATCAGAACGACGCGTTAAAGAGACTTGAGACGCGACATACTAATCTAGAGTCACTTTTCACGCACAATTTGCGTAAAATAACCTAACCATGCTTAGATAATCGTAACAACACGTTAAAGAGACTCGTGACACGAAACACTAATCTAGCGACACTTTTAACGCGCACTTGGCGTAATATAACATAACCATGCTTATGTAATCGAAACAACGCGTTAGAGAAACTTGTGACCCACATAAGCATAGTAATCGAAACGACGCGTTAAAGAGACTTGAGATGCGACATACTAATCTAGCGTCACTTTTCGCGCACACTCTGTGTAATATGACTTAACCATGCTTAGGTAATCGGAACGACGCGTTAGAGAGACTTGCGAGGCGACATACTAATCTAGCGTCACTTTTCATGCACACTTTGCGTAATATAACCTAACCATGCTTAGGTAATTGGAACAACGGGTAATAGAGACTTGTGAAGCGACATACGCATGTTAATCGAAACAACTCGTTAAAGAGACTTGAGACACGACATACTAATCTAGCGTCACTTTTGACCTAAACTTTGCATAATATAACCAAGCCATGCGTAGGTAATCGGAACAACGCCTTAAAGAACCTTGAGGCGCGGCATACTAACCTAGCGTCACTTTTCACGTACACCTAGCGCAATATAACCTAAGTATGCTTAGGTAATCGGAAAGACGCGTTAAAGAGACTTGAGACGCGACATACTAAGCTATCGTAAATTTTCCCGCACACTTTGCATAATATAACCTAACCATTCTTGGGTAATCAGAACGACACATTAAAGAGACTTGAGACACGACATACTAATCCTGCGTCACTTTTCATGCACTCTTTGCGTAATATAACCTAACCATGCTTAGGTAATTGGAACGACGCATTAAAGATCCTTGAGACGCGACATACTAATCTAGCGTCATTTTCCACACACACCTTGCGTAATATAACCTAACCATGCTTAGCTAATCGGAACGACCCGTTAAAGAGACTTCAGATGGGACATACTAATCTAGCGCTACTTTTCTTGCACACTTTGCGTAATATAACCTAACCATTCTTGGGTAATAGGAACGACGCGTTAAAGAGACTTGAGACGCGACATACAAATCTAGCGTCACTTTTCAAGCACTCTTTGCGTAATATAATCTAACCATGCTTAGGTAATCGGAACGACGCGTTAAAAAGAACGCGACATACTTATCTAGCATCACTTTTCACGCACATTTTGCGTAATATAACCTAACCATGCTTAGGTAATCCGAACGACGCGTTAAACAGTTTTGAGACGCGACATACTAATCTAGCGTCACTTTTCATACACGCTTTGCATAATACAATCTAACCATGCTTAGATAATCGGAAAAACGCGTTAAAGAGAATTGAGACGCGACATACTAATCTAGCGTCACTTTTCACGCACCCTTTGCGTAATATAACCTAACCATGCATAGGAAATCGGAACGACGCGTTAGAGAGACTTCTTACGCGATATAAGCATGGTAATCGAATCGACGCGTTAAAGAGACTTGAGATGCGCCATACTAATCTTGCGTCACCTTTTACGCACACTTTGCGTAGCATAACCTAACCATGCTTAGGTAATCGGAACAACATGTTAAAGAGAATTGAGACACGACATACTAATCTAGCGTCACTTTTCACGCACACTTTGCGTAGTATAACATAACCATGCTTAGGTAATCGGAACAACGCGTTAAAGAGACTTGAGACGCGACATACTAATCTAGCATCGCTTTTCACGCACACTTTGCGTAAAATAACCTAACCATGCTTGGGTAATCAAAACGACGCGTTAAAGAGACTTGAGACGGGACATCCTATCTTAGCGTCACTTTCGCGCACACTTTGCGTAAAATAACCTAACCATGCTTAGGTAATCGGAACAACGCGTTAAAGAAACAAGTATGTCGCGTCTCAAGTCTCTTTAATGTGTCGTTCCGATTACCTAAGCGTGGTTAGGTTATATTACGCAAAGTGTGCGTTAAAAGTGACGCTAGATTAGTATGTCGCGTCACAAGTCTTTTTAACGCGTCGTTCTGACCTAACAATGGTTAGGTTATATTACGTAAAGTGTGCGTTAAAAGTGACGCTATATAAGTATGTCGCATCACAAGTCTTTTTAACACGTCGTTCCGATTACCTAAGCATGGTTAGGTTGTATTATGCAAAGTGGCGTTATAAGGGACGCTAGATTAGTGTGTCGCGTCTCAAGTCTCTTTAACGCATCGTTCCGATTACCTAAGCATGGTTAGGTTATATAACGTAGAGTGTGTTTTAAAAGTGTTGCTAGATTAGTATGTCGCGTCTCAAGTCTCTTTGACGCATCGTTCCGATTACCTAAGCATGATTAGGTTATATTACGCAAAGGGTGCGTGAAAAGTGACGCTATATAAGTAAGTCGAGACACAACTCTCTTTAATGCGTCGTTCCGATTACCTAAGCATGGTTATGTTACATTACGCAAAGTGTGCGTGAAACAGGACAATAGATTAGTATGTCGCGACTCAAGTCGCTCTAATGCGTCGTTCAAATTACCTATGCATGGTTAGTTTATATTATGCAAGTGTGCGTTAAAAGTGACGCTATATAAGTATGTTGCGTCTTAAGTCTCTTTAACGCGTTGTTCTGATTACCTAAGCATGGTTCGGTTATGTTACGCAAAGTGTGCGTTGAAAGTGACGCTAGATTAGTATGTTGCGTCTAAAGTCTCTTTAACGCGTCGTTCCGATTACCTAAGCATGGCTATGTTATATTACTCTAAGTGTGCGTTAAATGTGATGCTAGATACAAGTCTGTTTAACGCGTCGTTCCGATTACCTAAGCATGGTTAGGTTATGTTACGCGAAGTGTGCAGTAGATAAGTATGTCGCGTCACAAGTCTCTTTAACATGACGTTCCTTTTAGCTATAAGCATGGTTAGGCTATATTACGCAAAGTGTGCGTTAACAATGACGCTAGATTAGTATGTTGCGTCACAAGTCTTTTTAACGCGTCGTTCTGACCTAACAATGGTTAGGTTATATTACGTAAAGTGTGCGTTAAAAGTGACGCTATATAAGTATGTCGCATCACAAGTCTTTTTAACACGTCGTTCCGATTACCTAAGCATGGTTAGGTTGTATTACGCAAAGTGGCGTTATAAGGGACGCTAGATTAGTTTGTCGCGTCTCAAGTCTCTTTAACGCATCGTTCCGATTACCTAAGCATGGTTAGGTTATATAACGTAGAGTGTGTTTTAAAAGTGTTGCTAGATTAGTATGTCGCGTCTCAAGTCTCTTTGACGCATCGTTCCGATTACCTAAGCATGATTAGGTTATATTACGCAAAGGGTGCGTGAAAAGTGACGCTATATAAGTAAGTCGCGTCACAACTCTCTTTAACGCGTCGTTCCGATTACCTAAGCATGGTTATGTTACATTACGCAAAGTGTGCGTGAAACAGGACAATAGATTAGTATGTCGCGACTCAAGTCTCTCTAATGCGTCGTTCAAATTACCTATGCATGGTTAGTTTATATTATGGAAGTGTGCGTTAAAAGTGACGCTATATAAGTATGTTGCGTCTTAAGTCTCTTTAACGCGTCGTTCCGATTACCTAAGCATGGTTCGGTTATGTTACGCAAAGTGTGCGTTGAAAGTGACGCTAGATTAGTATGTCGCGTCTAAAGTCACTTTAACGCGTCGTTCCGATTACCTAAGCATGGCTATGTTATATTACTCTAAGTGTGCGTTAAATGTGATGCTAGATACAAGTCTGTTTAACGCGTCGTTCCGATTACCTAAGCATGGTTAGGTTATGTTACGCAAAGTGTGCGGTAGATAAGTATGTCGCGTCACAAGTCTCTTTAACATGACGATCCTTTTAGCTATAAGCATGGTTAGGCTATATTACGCAAAGTGTGCGTTAACAATGACGCTAGATTATTATGTCGCGTCACAAGTTTCTTTAACACTCCGTTCCGATTACCTATGCATGGCTAGGTTATATTACACAAAGTGTGCGTGGAAAGTGCATTTAGATTACTATGTCCCGTCACAAGTCTATTCAACGAGTCGTTCCGATTACCTAGGCATGGTTAGGTTATATAACACAAAGTGTGAGTAAAAGTGACAGTAGATTAGTATTGTCTCGCATCTCAAATATCTTTAACATGTCATTCCGATTTCCTAAGCGTGGTTAGGTTATATTACGCCAAGTGTGAGTGAAAAGTGATGCTAGATTAGTAGTATGTCGTGTCTCAAGTCTCTTTAACCCGTCCTTACGATTACCTATGCGTGGTTAGGTTATATGACCCAAAGTGTGCGTTTAAAGTGACGCTAGATTAGTATGTCGCGTCACAAGTCGTTTTAACGCATTGTTCCGACCTAACAATGGTTAGGTTATATTACGTAAAGTGTGCGTGAAAGGTGACGCTATATAAGTATGTCGCATCACAAGTCTTTTTAACACGTCGTTCAGATTACCTAAGCATGGTTACGTTATATTACGCAAAGTGTGCGTTATAAGTGACGCTAGATTAGTATATCGCGTCTCAAGTCTCTTTACCTCGTCGTTCCGATTGCCTAAGCTTGTGTTTTAAAAGTGTCGCTAGATTAGTATGTCGTGTCTCAAGTCTCTTTGTCGCATCATTCCGATTACCTAAGCATGGTTAGTTTATATTACACGAAGGGGGTGCATGAAAAGTGACGCTATATAAGTATATCGCGTCACAAGTCTCTTTAACGCGTCGTTCCAATTACCTATGCATGGTTAGGTTATATAACGCAAAGTGTGCGTTAAAAGTGACGCTATATAAGTATGTGGCGTCTTAAGTCTCTTTAACGCGTCGTTGCGATTACCTAAGCATGGTTCGGTTATATTACGCAAAGTGTGCGTTAAAAGTGACGCTAGATTAGTATGTCGCGTCTTAAGTCTCTTTCACGCGTCGTTCCGATTACCTAAACATGGTTAGATTATATTACGCTAAGTGTGCGTTAAATATGACGCTAGATACAAGTCTCTTTAACGCGTCGTTCCGATTACCTATGCATGGTTAGGTTATATACTCCCTCCGTCCCATTCTAATTGAGAAAATTCTCTCTACACAGTATTTAAGAAAATATTACACTTTTACTTTTATACCCTTTTGTTCCATTTAATACTTAGTGCCATCCATATTTATTGTACACGTTTTTAGATCACATGCAAACTCTATCATGAATATTTACATATTGCATTAATTGGTATTTGAAAGGTTTTTACTGCTGTAGTTATGTTTTAATTTTAAACAAATTCCTATTGCTGTTTCCAAATTTTACTTTGCCTCCTAAACAAATTTAACAATCCAAATTATGAAAAAAAGAGCGCCAAACTGGAAATTATTTTCCATTAGTAATTTCAGAATTTTGTTCTTATATGTTTATCTATAAATAGTGAATATCTCTAAGATAGTAGTATTGGTATATAGTTAGTATAATCAAAATGACTATACCAGATTTAAATTTATCATTAGATAATTCTCCATCTCTTGAATTTATTACTCCAGATTTAAATAATCTTCCTGAAAATATTTCTCTGCCACAAAATTCTCCCAAAAATAATTGGTTAACAAATACGCAAAAGCATGAAGTTTTTGAGTTTTTGCTTTCAAACAATTGTGGTGAAAATCTGTCAAAGGCAGTAGCTTCTCAAACAACATCCAAGTTCAGAATTAGTAAGAGTACTATATATCGAATATGGTCTCACGGGAGAAGATCCATGCAAAGCGAATGTACAGTAGATTTTCCGTAAAGAATCTTGAAGCACGACGTAAAGTACCTCGTCAAATAAGTTTTGAAGAGATCAATAACATTCCTCTACAACGTCGCACGAATATTCGTTCTTTAGCTGCAGCTTTGGATATGCTAAAGTCGATGGTTCAAAGGCGAGTTAAAGAAGGTTCTATTAGATCCCACTCTAATGCGTTGAAACCGTTTTTAACCGATGAAAACAAGAAAGAGAGGTTGCAATTTTGCATATCCATGATTGATCAAGATACTATTCATTCAAGGCCAATGTTTAATGACATGTATAATTATGTTCACATTGATGAGAAATGGTTTTATATGACTAAGGTTTCGAACAAATATTATCTACATCCGGAAGAAAATGAACCTATGCGTACTTGTAAAAGTAAAAGGTTTATTTCAAAAGTAATGTTTTTAGCAGTGGTTGCTCGTCCTAGAATTACTTCATTCGGCCTTATATTTTCTGGAAAAATTGATATTTTCCCTTTCATTTACAAAGAAGTTGCAAAAAGAAAGAGTAAAAATAGAGTTGCAGGAACTCTAGAGACAAAAGCCATTGAGAACATCAATAAAGATGTTATGCGTAGTTATATGATCGAAAAGGTATTGCCTACAATTTGAGAAAAATGGCTACAAGATTGTTCAAAAATTATCTATATTCAACAAGATAATGCAAAGCCTCATATTAATGTCAATGATACTGAGTTTTTAGAAGAAGCTGGAAAAGATGGATTTGATATTCGCCTATCCTTTCAACCTCCAAATAGTCCAGACTTAAATATTTTAGATCTTGGTTTTTTTAGAGCCATTCAAGCTCTTCAACATCAAAAGGCTCCTAGAACAATTGATGAATTAGTAGTTGCGGTTGAAGATGCTTTTAATGAGTTACTGTATAAAAATATAGATTCTGTTTTTTTGACCCTTCAATCATGCATGGTGGAGGTAATGAAAGATTTTGGAGGGATTAACTAATTTTCCACATATGAATAAAGAAAAATTGAGGCAACAGGGACAACTCCCTACAAGACTTAATTGTGATCCAGTGGTATTAAATCGTGCAACAAGCTTTCTGCAAACAGATCACATGGTAAGTATTTCAAATATAAATATGTAATATTTCATGACCTGCTTGAACATGAGCATGAGATTAGGAAGGGTATATTGTTAATTTCTTTTTTGTGATGTCTGGAAAGAATCAAGGTAATGAGTATCTAAAATGAATTTTTGATTCCATTTATAGTTATCCAGTGTTTTTTGTTTGATTGTGTCAACAAAAAAATGAATATTTTTGAAATCACTTTTTATAGTTGCTCATTACAGTAATTCCATGACATTTAAATGCTCACAGTGGCAATTACCAATTAAACAAACCATTTTTACATGCATTTTCCAGAAAAAAAAATCATGAAATTCTAAAAATGACAACATAAGTATAATCCATGCATGATATTGAAAGTTCACATTCACATGCTCATACAAGAAACAAAACAATTACATATAGCAATATTAAAAATAACAGAACCAGTAAATTGTCTTGTTGTTTTCTGAAAAATGTCTACTAAACTTACTTGTCCTTAACCTTTAAGTAAGATGGCAAATAAATTTTTAGCATCTGGGTAATTACAAGTTCCCGCTCTTGAGCGAAAGATACATATCCTTCTTCTTTTGGAGGTTGATTCAGATCCAATAATGGCTTTGACATGTTTGTGTTGGAAAATTGATTATTCAATCTATTGTTGAGGTCTTTAGATTTTTGAATTTCTTCTGCATTCATGATTTTACATAAAAAAAGTTGTAAAACGTTCTTTAAAAGATGAAGATAATATATAGTCAAATTAATAAATATTGTTATTGGAACTTAAAACAAAAAAAATAGGAATAAATGCTAGTCAAAGTATATTTTTAAAGATAATAATTAATGAGGGTAAAAGAGGAAGAATTCAATTAAAAATAGACTATAAATGGAAAGTGTCAATTAGAATGGGACACCCAAAAAGGAAATAGTGTTCAATTAGAATGGGACGGAGGGAGTATTACGTAAAGTGTGCGTGAAAAGTGATGCTAGATAAGTATGTCGCGTCACAAGTCTCTTTAACGCGTCGTTCTGATTACAAAGCATGGTTAGGCTATATTACGCAAAGTGTGCGTTAAAAGTGACGCTTGATTATTATGTCGCATCACAAGTCTCTTTAACGCGTCCGATTAGCTATGCATGGTTGTTAGGTTATATTACGCAAAGTATACGTGAAAAGTGACTCTAGATTACTATGTCCCATCACAAATCTATTCAACGAGTTGTTCCGATTACCTAGGCATGGTTAGGTTATATAACGCAAAGTGTGCATTAAAAGTGACGCTATTTTAGTAGTATGTCGCGTCTGAAATCTCTTTAACGTGTCATTCTGATTACCTAAGCGTGGTTAGGTTATATTACGCAAAGTGTGCGTGAAAAGTGATGCTAGATTAGTAGTATGTCGCGTCTCAAGTCTCTTTAACGCGTCTTTCCGAATACCTTAGCGTGGTTAGGTTATATGATGCAAAGTGTGCAATAAAAGTGACATTAGATTAGTATGTCGCGTCACAAGTCTTTTTAACGCATCGTTCTGACCTAACAATGGTTAGGTTATATTACATAAAGTGTGTGTAAAAAGTGACGCTAGATAAGTATGTCACATCACAAGTCTTTTTAACACGTCGTTCCGATTACCTAAGCATGGTTAGGTTATAATACGCAAAGTGTGCGTTATAAGTGACGCTAGATTAGTATGTCGCGTCTCACATCTCTTTAATGCGTCGTTCCGATTACCTAAGCATGGTTAAGTTATATAACGCAAAGTGTGTTTTAAAAGTGTTGCTAGATTAGTATGTCGCGTCTCAAGTCTCTTTGTTGCATCGTTCCGATTACATAAGCATGGTTAGGTTATTTTACGCGAAGGGTGCGTTAAAACTGATTAAATTTGAATTCCCAGCAATGGATACTTTGACACTAGATTAGTATATCGCGTCACAAGTCTCTTTAACGCGTCGTTCTGATTACCTACAATGGTTGGGTTATTTTACGTAAAGTGTGCTTGAAAAGTGACGATATATAAGTATGTCGCATCACAAGTCTCTTTAACGCTTCGTTTCGATTATCTAAGCATGGTTAGGTTATATTACGCTAAGTGTGCGTTAAAAATGACGCTAGATTAATATGTCGCAATAAAAATGACGCTAAGTGTGCGTGAAAAGTTACACTAGATTAGTATGTCGTGTTTCAAGTCTCTTTAACGCATCGTTCCGATTACCTAAACATGGTTAGGCTATAAGCGATAAATTTCAACAGATACTAAGAGGACAGGCCGGTTGATAAAATGCCCACGGTGAGGCTGTGATCCTGACTAGTCATACATGTCATCTGTTAAGGTTTATCGTCGTATCTCTAATTGGTATCAGAGCCTACAGAAAAGAGAAAGAAATACATATACTAGTTCTTACTTTGTGAAAATTGGGTCAGTACTTCACAGCCATGCTCACAAAAAGTTGTTGTTCTACGCCTTCTAGTACTGCTCTTACTGCTGTAAATAAAAATGATATTATATTTATGAGTTTACTTATCTTCCAGAAAATCAAAAAATAATCTGATACAAAAGCCCCTCTTCTCAATCCTTATGATTCGTTTTCTAAAACTACTACCCCTTTTATCCATAATATCAAGTCCTTGATAAAAAAGCCTTACAAACCTATCAAAGAATATGTTCAGTCATCCAGCTTTGATCAATGCGCAATTCATGCTGCTCAAGCTGAACAATTTATTACTCTTGAGATTCCACTTGAATTTCTAAGAGTTTGGTTAGCTCAGGGTTTATACTCATATTCACTTTGGAGCTATCCGACTTGGTCTCAGTTACCATGGTCGTGCCGGTCTACCAGTTTTTACAAGAATTGCTCTGGTAGATTTTCGGTATCTATAGTATCAACATGCAGTGATTGGTACAGTTGAAACTTCCTTGAATGCAGGCTCAATGTTTTTCACCTTTTCCCAAATTACAACCTTTCCCTCTCCGATCCGACGGCTCTTACGACTTTAAAGATGCAAATACAAAAATTACTGGAGCTCAACAATTTGCTGATTCAATTGCAGCTACTCTTCACTATCAAATGGTGTATTGTTTGCAAAACCATGCTTTAAACCTCACTTTACCCGCAAACCATAATGATGCCCTTTTGATAAAAACAGATTCCCAAAACACCCCTTCCTGTGTCCATATACCCAAACAAATCACTAGAAATGAACTCCTACACCTTTTCCCCGAAAAGTGGATTACCAACTATGAAAAAATGCATGAATCTACTCAACCTGTTCAATCATGTACTCCAGTATTCATAAAAAAAACCTGATGGCACTGTTGAGACGTCCTATGCAAAACATATTGATGTCACACCTCAGGTATTTTCTACACAGTTCATGCTTGAACCATTTCCACAAGAAAAAGGAGTTCATGTTGTCTCTTTTGATTTTGAAGGGCGTCTTATATATGCCTTTCAACGGGATGGTCATTTTTTCTTCGATGCTTGTGATTGTGATGATTGCTTGACGGATTAGGAGGATGAAGAAATCGGAGATGATTTCCAAAACTCAAGCTGTTGTTCTGAAGCTGATTTTCACAGGAGATATGATGACAATGATCCTTTTATTGGGATGCTTGGCCAACCATCTGGAAAATATGACTACTTAGTTTCATACTCTCCTCCAGCAGATTTGACAACGCCTTCCCCACAAAAACCATTAAACTCACCCTGTCATAATCCACCTAAACCACCAAAAACATCACCACCACTTCCTTACTACAAAAAAGCCCTGAAATGGATAAGGAAGGAAGAACCAATACATAATAACCCTATTGTGACAGAAATCCCTCAAATCTGTATGTTTCAATCCCCTTCATATGAAAAGGAATACCCTCCTTTACCAGAAACCTTAACCTCCACTCAACCCATCAAATCAACCCCATTTATACAAAATTCCTCCACTGTCGACCCAGATGGTTCACTCAAACAGGTTTCTCAAGCAGAAGCAGTCTTGAACTGGCAAACACAGAATGTTATTGCTCAGAATCAAAAGCTCACTAAGCTTGAAGGAAAGATCGATCAGGTCTCTCTTAAACTTAGTGATATTGATGACAAGTTTCAGAAAGATATCAAAAATAGAATCGCTCGTCTTCAAAGCAAAGTTCAAGCAGGCCAAGATGAGATGAAGGTGTTAATTCAAAAATTATCTTTGAATGCTCTTGGTGCTAAGGAGATTGAAATAGGCAAATTGAAGGCAGACACATTCAAGCCCTTGAAAAACATCTGAAACAAAGATCTTCTTTTATGGATACATCAGATCCCTTAAACCCTTTTTCCTCCTTCTATACACATAATTTTTCCTTACCAACTACCACAAATAACCGTGTCTATGAGCTTAAAATGCCTTATGAAGACGAGCTTAGAAGTCTTGGTCTTGAAAGAGAATTGTTTAATAAAAGGCTTCGAAAAGGAAAATTTCCCTCCACCAAAACAATTTCTTCACCTTCGGCTAACTCGGCCGATCAAGACCCTAAACCACCAAAAACCCCTTTTCCCACCTATGATACAATGATGGTCAATCTGATCCAGAATTTCCTTCAGACTTGTGCCACCAACAAGATGCCTACTTTTGATATTGGTCAGATTGATACAGAATCCTCTTCATCTAGCCATTCAGAAAGTCTGGGTAGTTCTGACTCAAATAGTGAGGATCAGATACAATTCATGGCAGCACCACCTAGTACTTCTCAACAATCTTATTATGAAGAACCTCTAGAAGATAACAATGATGCAAACAGCTTTGAATTCTCCAGTCCACAAACCACATATGCACCCGCTTCAGGTGAATATATTAAAGCTACCGGATTATTCTTTACCTTGGATAATATCCCTCCTTCCCAATATAGGGATAGAATTCAAGAGTTCAGTGCTTGGCTGGAAAGTCAATTGCTTAAACCATATGTTGTTCTTCATCCAGTTTTTCAGCTTTAGATTCACTGGAAAGTTACAAGATTGGTTTAATGGATTACCTCAAGAATCCAGGTTTACTCTTATAAATGCACCCACGGCTAAATCGTTCTTGGGATGTATTTATAATGAATTCTTGGAAAAAATCAATGATGATGAGGAGATTGCACGAAAAGAGTTCTATCAAATGAAGTGTTGCTATTTAAAGAAAAGAGATCTTGATATTCACTTCCAGAGGATCTCTCTAAGAGATTTTATCGTCTTTCTGGCAACAACAATCCTGATTTAAAACAAGCCTTTTTAGCCTCTTTGCCAGAATTGCTGTCTACCAAGATGTTCACTCTAATCCAGCAGACATATAAGAAAATAAATGATCTTAGTCTTGGAGAACTCTATCAAATTATGCTCAGAGCTTTATCTCAACTTTGTGTACAGAAAAAGGTCTTGAATATGTATTTTTCAAGTCAGAAGAATCCATTGATGAAGTTATCATGAAACAGACCGGATCTAATGGTCAAATGTGATTCTTCCTCTACATCATGCACTTGTTTGTCAAAGAAGAAGAGCCATTCCTTCAAGATGAAAGGACAGAAAAGGTTCCATAAATGATCTTCCAAAAGATGACGCTATTTTAAGAAGAAGAAGTTTCGAGGAAGGACAAAATCAAATAAGTGCTTCCTGTGTGGAAAAGCAGGTCACTTTGCAAAAAGCTGTCAAACCAAAGTAAAAAAATCTTCGAAACTTATTCAGCAAATCCAGCAAATGACTTCAGTTGATCTCGATGATGCTGATATTGAATCCTTATTTTCTGAAGAAGATGAGCCTGGCCCACATAGTTTATTCGCCATCAGCAGATGCGACGACGATCCTTCAGATGATGATCTTCAATTCTCCATCCAGCATCCAGCAAATAATGTTTATACTACTTCTTCCCAACCTGTTCCACATGTTGTCGTCCAGATATATC
Organism: Mercurialis annua; assembly: GCF_937616625.2. Taxonomy (NCBI): domain Eukaryota; kingdom Viridiplantae; phylum Streptophyta; class Magnoliopsida; order Malpighiales; family Euphorbiaceae; genus Mercurialis; species Mercurialis annua. Next base: position 44,768,579 of record NC_065572.1, read on the forward strand.
CAGAAAAGTTTGCACGACCTATCAAGGCCATAGCTTTCATAGATACTGGTGCTCGTAAGACGATTATCAATCATGATGTGCTCCCACCGCAATATTGGATATCCCATAAAGAATACTTCAGGGCAGCGGATAGAAAGATTTTCTATGCAGACTGGAAAACGAAGAATCCAATCAAAATCCAGTTCTTCCCTGGTTGTCACATATGGACTCAAGTTCTTGATTCTTCTCTTCCAAACAAAGACATAGTCCTTGTATTTGACATTTTCTGGGGTATCAGTGGACTGCAACTTTTATCGAATGGAATCAATTACAAGAAGTATTTTCAACCTTATACAGAGGTATCATTTTTTTTCACAATTCAGCCCTCTGTTGTTCCATTCTTTTCTGATATTCAAGAAACTCTAAAAAGTCTATGTTCTGCCAATTCCCACACAGAGTTTCTCTCTAAATGTCCCAACCCTCTTTGGAAAAACCCTGATTTCTTCATCTCATTACCCTTCAAACAAAATGAAGATGTTAATCCTACAAAAGCCACCCATCCGGGAATGTCACATTCTGATCTTACATTAGCCATTGATGAATGTGCCCAACTTCTTTCACAAGACCTTATAGAACCCACTAAGTCTGAATGGACATGTCAAGCTTTTTATGTCAATAAAAGGCCAGAACAAGTAAGAGGAAAAAAAAGACTTGTCATAGACTATCAACCTCTAAACCACTTTCTTAGAGATGATAAGTTTCCTCTTCCAAAGATTTCCTCTCTTTTCACCTATCTTTCAGGAGCAAGAATTTTCTCTAAGTTTGATCTTAAAGTAGGCTTTTGGCAATTAGGCATCAAACCAGAGGAAATATATAAAACAGCCTTCTGTATACCAAATCATCATTATCAATGGACAGTCATGCCATTTGATCTTAAGGTTGCTCCTTCCATTTTCCAAAAAGCCATGGTCAAAATTTATGAGCCTCTTCTCCCATCCGCGCTCCTTTATATTGATGATATTCTATTGTTTTCTTCTAATACATCCAGTCATGAGAAACTACTCCAACATTTCTTTGACATCACTAAGCAATTTGGAGTTATGTTATCTCCTACTAAGATGTATATTGGCAAACCAGAAATGGAGTATCTCGACATGAATTTCAAAGACGGTGCTTATCAGTCTGGACAACATTTTGCTGCTGAATTGCTCACGTTTCCAGATCAAGGTCCCTCTCAAAAACAGGTTCAGCAATTTCTTGGAATTGTTAATTATTTGAGAGACTTCATTCCAAATTTCACTCAAAAGGCAGCCAGGTTATATAAATTATTAAGGAAGAATCCTCCTCTCTGGTCTGACAAACAAACACAAGCAATCAAGCTTCTCAAATACGAGACACAAGGAATTCCACATCTTCAGATTCCTCAGTCGGGATCCAGAATATTGCAGAGAGACGCAGTGATAAATTTTGGGGTGCTATTCTGTTAGAAGAATAAGACAGCAAACAAAGGATATGCGCTTATGCTAGTGGAAAATTCTCAGAAGCAGAGACTCATTATCATTCCACATTTAAAGAAGTGTTAGCGGTCAAATATGGGATCAAGAAGTTTTGAATTTCATCTGATCGGTCACAAATTCAAAGCGCTTATGGACTGTTCTTCATTTCCAAAAATGCTCAATTTTAAAGGGGAAATTGTTCCTAACAATCAACTACTTCGATGGAGTGAATGGTTCAGCAAGTATGATTTCATGGTAGAACATATTAAAGGAAATCAGAATCTTATTCCATATTTTCTCAGCCGACCTCCTCAACAAGTATCACAAGTCATTCTGATGATCTATATACTTTTAATTTTATCATGTCTGCGGAAGATTTTCTTTTGATGCGGCCACCTTCAGGAGTTCTTGATAATATGTCTCCGGGACAGCTACAGACATTTGCAAAAGCACAGCTGTTCTACTATCAAACTGAGCTTGTCCGGAACTATGGTCCTAGGTTCCTTTATGAGCTTAGGATCCATCCTACATATCCATTATGCAAACCATTCACCTTGTTAGATCTAAGCCCAAGAGATGAAGATTTTGAATGGCCTCCGGAGTTACTTTGTTTCCTTTGGTTTTTCCTCCATCTTTATTCGATAGCTTTCGTTTTCCGACCCCCTCACCTTTGTCGTTATATTCACCTGGTCCTCCAAGGAAAAAACAAAACTCTCATCTTTTGACCTTTCTTAAATGGTTTCAAACAATCCCCCAATGGTGTCTATATCTAGATAAGGCCTTTCCAGAAAAAGGAAAACATATTGGAAAACATCCTTATTCGATCCTTATCCTTCATCGTCCTCATCTTAAGCTATCATATAGTTTTACTACATGTCCAACATTCCATGTCTACCAACATTTTTCTTATTCTATACTCACACATATGGATGAGCATGAGTATGAATGGAGAGAGTTCCAGTATTATAATTTCCAACGGAATAGTGTAATCCCTAAAGTGTTATGGCTTCCTTATCAAGAAGTTGCACCATGGGACACATATCCTCCTGCTTACTGCTTAAAGATGGAAGATGATAAGAATTTTTGGAGAAAAAATCATCCAGATCATCCTTCTTCATCAAGTTCTACACTATACTCTCATATCCGTAACATCAACAAAAAGAAAGCAGCAGTTCAAGATTCCATTCCGAAAGATCATCTATTGGATACTGAATTTAATCCCATAGCAGGTTATTCACAAGACTCGGATACGGATATGGATTTAGAAAAGGACAAGAATACAGATGAAGATGAGTATTATGCCAATCGGTGGTCCCCGTCATTCATGGATGATTCAAATCTATCACCATCACATGAGCCAATCAATAAATAAGGACAAAATCCACATAAAGACAAAAATGGCAACTTTCCACATGTCCTCAACAAAGGCTCCAACTTTCCACATGTCAATATGGAGTGCTACATGTCAATATTTTGTATTAGTCATGTTTAGTTATCCTTATCTTTTAATCCATGTGTTGTATCGCATGCAGTGCATGCCTAGTATAGGTACATGTGTTTATACACGTGTCGTGTTTGTACAATGCATGCTTAGCATGCTTAGCTAGGCAAGCTTTCTTTCCACCTCTATAAATAGAGTCGTGGTAGGAAGAAAGAGGAGGACACACAACCTTTGTAATATTTTACGCTTCAATAAAAATGCCTTGTTTCTAAACAACTCTCTGCTCCAATTTTCTATAAGTAAGGTATAGTTATATATGTTTGTTTCTCTTTATATTCAGCCATAAAAGGCATAAGGGTATGCTCTTCACTTGCCTCTCCTAAGGATCATGTGAATCAAAACCTTATGTTATAAAATGGTAATGCGATAAATTTCAACAGATACTAAGAGGACAGGCCGGTTGATAAAATGCCCACGGTGAGGCTGTGATCCTGGCTAGTCATACATGTCATTTGTTAAGGTTTATTCGATACCAATTAGAGATACGACGATAAACCTTAACAGATGACATGTATGACTAGCCAGGATCACAGCCTCACCGTGGGCATTTTATCAACCGACCTGTCCTCTTAGTATCTGTTGAAATTTATCGCATTACCATTTTTATAACATAAGATTTTGATTCACAGGGTCCTCAGGAGAGGCAAGTGAAGAGCATACCCTTATGCCTTTTAGGGCTGAATATAAAGAGAAACAAACAAATATACCAGTTCTTACTTTGTGAAAATTGGGTCGGTACTTTACAGCCATGCTCACAAAAAGTTGTTGTTCTACGCCTTCTACTACTGCTCTTACTACTGTAAATAAAAATGATTATCTTTATGAGTTTACTTATCTTTCAGAAAATCAAAAAATATCTGATACAAAAGCCCCTCTTCTCAATACTTATGATGCGTTTTCTAAAACTACTACCCCTTTTATCCATAATATCAAGTCCTTGATAAAAAAAAAAAGCCTTACAAACCTATCAAAGAATATGTTCAGTCATCCAGCTTTGATCAATGCGCAATTCATGCTTCTCAAGCTGAACAATTTATTACTCTTGAGATTCCACCTGAATTTCTCTTTAACACGTCGTTCCAATTAATTAAGCATTGGTTAGGTTATATTACGCAAAGTGTGCATGAAAAGTGATGCTAGATTAGTATGTAGTTTCTCAAGTCTCTTTAACGCGTCGTTCTGATTACCTAAGCATGGTTAGGTTATAATACGCAAGGTGTGCGTGAAAAGTAACGCTAGATTACTATGTCGCGTCTCAATTATCTTTAACGCGTCGTTGCGATTACCTAAGCATGTTTATGTTATATTACGCAGCGTGTGCGTGAAAAGTGACGCTAGATTAGTATGTCGTGTCTCAAGTCTCTTTAACGCGTCGTTTTAATTACCATGCTTATCTCGCGTCACTAGTCTCTCTAACGCGTCGTTCCGATTATCTAAGCATGGTTAGATTATATTACGCAAAGTGTGCGTGAAAAGTCACAATTAATTAGTATGTTGCGTCTCAAGTCGATTTAAAGCGGCGTTGCGATTACCTAACCATGGTTAGGTTATAGTACACAAAGTTTGCTTGAAAAGTGACGCTAGATAAGTATGCCGCGTCTCAATTCTATTTAACGCGTTGTTCAGATTAACTAAGCATGGCTAGGTTATATTATGCAAAGTGTTCGTGAAAAGTGACGCTAGATTAGTAGTATGTCGCGTCTCAAGTCACTTTAACGCGTCGTTCTGATTACCATGCATATGTCGCGTCACAAGTCTCTCTAACGCGTCGTTTCGATTACCTAAGCATGGTTAGGTTATTGTTACGCAAAGTGTGCGTGAAAAGTGACGCTAGATTAGTATGTCGCGTCTCAGGTCTCTTTAACGCGTCGTTCTGACCTAAGCATGGTTAGGTTATTTTACACGAAGTGTGCGTGAAAAGTGATGCTAGATTAGTATGTCGCGTCTCAAGTTTATTTAGCGCGTCGTTTCGATTACCATGCTGATCTCGCGTCACAAATCTATTTAAAGCGTCGTTACGATTACCTAAGCATGGTGAGGTTATATTACGCAGTGTGTGCGTGAAAAGTGACTCTAGATTAGTATATCGTATCTCAAGTCTCTCTAACGTGCCGTTCCGATTTACCAAGCATGGTTAGATTATATTACGCAAAGTGTGCGTGAAAAGCGACGCTATATTAGTATGTCGCGTGTCAAGTCTCTCTAACAAGTCGTTCCGATTTCCTAAGATGTTTAGGTTATATTACCCAAAGTGTGCGTAAAAAGTGACACTAAATTAGTATTACGCGTCTCAAGTCTCTTTAACACGTCGTTCAGATTACCTAAGCATGGTTAGGTTATATTACGCAAAGTGTGCGTGAAACGTTACGGTAGATTAGTATGTCGTGTCTCAAGTCTCTTTAACGTGTTGTTCTGATTACGTAAGCATGGATAGGTTATATTACGCAAGGTGTGCGTGAAAAGTTACGCTAGATTAGTATGTCGCGTCTCAAGGCTCTTTAACGCGTCGTTCCGATTACCTAAGCATGGTTAGGTTATATTACGCAACGTGTGCGTGAAAAGTGACGCTAGATTAGTATGTCGCATCTCAAGTCTCTTTAACGCGTCGTTTCGATTACCATGCTTATGTCATGTCACAAGTCTCTCGAACGCGTCCTACCGATTACCTAAGCATTGTTAGGTTATATTACGCAAAGTGTGCGTGAAAAGTAACAATAAATTAGTATGTCGCGTCACACGTCTATTTAACTCGTCGTTCCGATTACCTAAGCATGGTTAGTTATATTACGCAAAGTGTTCGTGGAAAGTGACGCTAGATTAGTATATCGTGTCTCAATTCTCTTTAACGCGCTGTACCGATTACCTAAGGATGGTTAGGTTACATTACGGAAAGTGTGCGTGAAAAGTAACAATACATTATTAGTATGTCGCGTCTCAAGTCTATTTAACGCGTCATTCCGATTACTTAAGAATGGTTAGGGTATATTAAAGGCGTCGTTCCGGTTACCTAAGCATAGTTAGGTTATATTACGCAAAGTGTGCGTGAAAAGAGATGCTAGATTAGTATGTCGCGTCTCAATTCTCTTTAATGCGTTGTTCCGATTACCTAAGCATGATTAGGTTATTTTAAAAAGTGACGCTAGATTAGTATTTCCCGTCTCAATTCTCTTTAACGCGTGGTTCCGATTACCTAAGCTTGGTTAGGTTATTTTATGCAAAGTGTGCATGAAAAGTGACGCTAGATTAGTATGTCGCGTCTCAAGTCACTTTAACTCGTCGTTCCAATTACCATGCTTATGTCGCGTCACAAGTCTGTGTAATGCGTCGTTTCGATTACCTAAGCATTTTTAGGTTATATTACGCAAATTGTGCATGAAAAATGATAATAGTATGTCCGTGACTTGCGTCTATTTAACGTGTCGTTCTGATTACCTAAGCATGTTTTGGTTATATTACGCAGAGTGTGCGTGAAAAGTGACGCTAGATTAGTATGTCGCGTCTCAAGTCTCTTTAACGCGTCGTTTCGATTAGCATGCTTATCTCGCGTCACAATTCTCTTTAACGTGCCATTACGATTACCTAAGCGTGGTTAAGTTATATTACGCAAAGTGTGCGTGAAAAGTGATTCTAGATTAGTATATCCTTTCTCAAGTCTCGATAACACATCGTTCCGATTTCCTAGGCATGGTTAGGTTATATTATGCAAAGTGTGCGTGAAAAGTGACGCTAGATTAGTATGACGTGTGTCAAGTCTCTTTAACACGTCGATCCAATTACCTAAGCATGGAAAGCTTCTATATTACGCAAAGTGTGCGTGAAAAGTGACGGTAGATTAGTATATCGCGTCTCAAGTCTCTTTAACGGGTCGTTCTGATTACCTAAGCATGGTTAAGTTATATTACGCAAGGTGTGCGTGAAAAGTGACTCTAGATTAGTATGTCGCATCTCAATGCTCTTTAACGCATCGCTATGATTACCTAAGCATAGTTAGGTTATATTACGCAACGTCTGCGTGAAAAGTGACGCTATTTTAGTATGTCGAGTCTCAAGTATCTTTAACTCGTCGTTTGGATTACCATGCTTATGTCGCGTCACAAGTCTCTCTCTAACGCGTCGTTCCAATTACCTAAGAATGGTTAGGTTATATTATGCAAAGTGTGCGTGAAAAGTAACTATAACTTAGTATGTCGCGTCACACGTCCATTTAACGCGTCGTTCCAATTACCTAAGCAATGGTTAGGTTATATTACGCAAAGTGTGCGTGGAAAGTGACGCTAGATTAATATGTCGCGTCTCAATTCTCTTTAACGCGTTGTACCAATTACCCAAGGATGGTTAGGTTACTTTACGGAAAGTGTGCGTGAAAAGTAACAATACATTAGTATGTCGCGTCTCAAGTCTATTTAACGCGTCGTTCCGATTACCTAAGTGTGGTTAGGTTATATTACGCGAATTTGTGTGAGCAGTTACGCTAGACTAGTATGTCGCGTCTCAATTCTCTTTAAAGCGTTGTTCCGATAACCTAAGCATGCGTAGGTTATATCACACAAACTGTGCGTGAAAAGTAACAATAAATTAGTATGTCGAGTTGCACGTCTATTTAACGCGTCGTTCCGATTACCTAAGCATGGTTAGGTTATATTACGAAAAGTGTGCATGGAAAGTGACCTATATTAGTATGTCGCTTCTCAATTCTCTTTAACGCGTTGTACTGATTACCTAAAGATGGTTTGGTTACTTTACGGAAAATGTGCGTGAAAAGTAATAATACATTAGTATGTCACGTTTCTAGTCTATTTAACGCGTCGTTCCGATTACCTAAGCATGGTTAGGTTATATTACGCAAAGCGTGCGTAAAAAGTGACGCTAGATTAGTATGGCGCGTTTCAAGTCTATTTAACGCGTCGTTCCGATTACCTATGCATGGTTAGGTTATATTACACAAAGTGTGCGTGAAAAGTTAAGCTAGATTAGTATTTCCTGTTTCAAGTCTCTTTAACCTGTCGTTCCGATAACCTAAGCACAGTATTGTTATATTACGCAAAATGTGCGTGAAAATAGACGCTAGATCAGTATGTCGCGTCTCAAGTCTCTTCAACGCGTTGTTCCGATTACCTAAGCAGGTTAGGTTATATAACGCAAAGTGTGCGTGAAACGTTACGCTAGATTAGTATGTCGCATTTCAAGTCTCTTTTACGCGTTGTTCTGATTACCTAAGCATGGTTAGTTATATTATGCAAAGTGTTCGAGGAAAGTGACGCTAGATTAGTATATCGTGTCTCAATTCTCTTTAACTCGTTGTACCGATTACCTAAGGATGGTTAGGTTACATTACGGAAAGTGTGCGTGAAAAGTAACAATACATTAGTATGTCGCGTCTCAAGTCTATTTAACGCGTCGTTCCGATTACATAAGAATGTTAAGGTTATATTACGCAAAGTGTGCATGAAAAGTTACGCAAGAATAGTATGTCGCGTCTCAATTCTCTTTAACGCGTTGTTCCAATTCCCAAAGTGTGCGTGAAAAGTTACACTAGATTAGTATGTCGTGTTTCAAGTCTCTATAACCCGTCGTTCCGGTTACCTAAGCATAGTTAGGTTATATTACACAAAGTGTGGTTACATCTTTTCTAGGATCGAGTGGAATTCCTTGATGTATCTCTGGAAATCCGCTTTTGCCTTGGACTGGTGGGGCTGGCATGTGCGTGAAACGTTACGCTAGGTTAGTATGTCGGGTTTCAAGTCTCTTTTACTCGTCGTTCCGATTACCTAAGCATGGTTAGGTTATATTATGCAAAGTGTGTGTGGAAAGTGACGCTAGATTAGTATGTCGTGTCTTAATTCTCTTTAACGTGTTGTACCGATTACCTAAGGATGGTTAGGTTACTTAACGCAAAGTGTGCGTGAAAAGTAACAATACATTAGTATGTCTCGTCTCAAATCTATTTAACGCGTCGTTCCGATTACCTAAGCATGGTTAGGTTATATTACGCAAAGTGTGCGTAGAAAGTTACGCTAGATTAGTATGTCGTGTTTCAAGTATCTTTAACCCGTCGTTCCGATTACCTAAGCACAATTAGGTTATATTACACAAAGTTTGCATGAAAAGAGATGCTAGATCAGTATGTCAGGTCTCAAGTCTCTTTAACGCGTTGTTCGATTACCTAAGCATGATTAGGTTATTTTACGCAAAGTGTGCGTGAAAAGTAACGCTAGATTAGTATGTCCCATCTCAAGTCAGTTTAAGGAAAGTATGCGCGAAAAGTAACAATACACTATATGTCGCGTCTCAATTCTCTTTAACGCGTTGTTCCATTTACCTAAGCATGCTTAGGTTATATTACGCAAACTGTGCGTGAAAAGTAACAATAAATTAGTATTATTTAACTCGTCGTTCCGATTTCCTAAGTATGGTTAGGTTATATTAAGCAAAGTGTGTGTGGATAGTGACGCTAGATTAGTATGTCGCGTCTCTCTTTAACGCGTTGTACCGATTATCTAAGGATGGTTAAATTAGTTTACGGAAAGTGTGCATGAAAAGTAACAATACATTAGTATGTTGCGTCTCAAGTCTATTTAACGCGTCGTTCCAATTACTTAAGCATGGTAAGGTTATATTACGCAAAGTGTGCGTGCAAAGTTACGCTAGATTAGATAAGTATGTCGTGTCTCATTTCTCTTTAACGCGTTATTCTGATTACCTAAGCATGGTTAGGTTATATTACGCAAAGTGTGCGTGAAAAGTAACAATTATTTAGTATGTCGAGTCACACGTCTCTTTAACGCATTGTTCCGATTACCTAAGCATGGTTAGGTTATATTACGCAAAGTGTGCATGGAAAGTGACACTAGATTAGTATGTGGAGTCTCAATTCTCTTTAACGCGTTGTACCGATTACCTAAGGATGGTTAGGTTACTTTACGGAAAGTCTGCGTGAAAAGTAGCAATACATCAGTATGTTGCGTCTCAAGTCTATTTAACGCGTCGTTCTGATTACCTAAGCATGGTTAGGTTATATTATGCAAAGTGTGCGTGAAAAGTTACTCTAGATTAGTATGTCGCGTTTCAAGTTTCTTTAATGCGTCGTTCTGATTACCTAAGCATAGTTAGGTTATATTACGCAAATTGTGCCTGAAAAAAGACGATATATTAGTATGTCGTGTCTCAAGTCTTTTTAACGCGTTGTTCCGATTACCTAAGCATGATTAGGTTATATTACGCAAAGTTAGGTTACTTTACGGAAAGTGTGCGTGAAAAGTAACAATACATTTATATGTCGCGTACCAAGTATATTTAACGCGTCGTTCGTATTACCTAAGCATGGTTAGGCTATATTACGTAAAGTGTGCGTGAAAAGTTCCGCTAGATTAGTATGTCGCGTCTCAATTCTCTTTAACGCGTTGTTCAGATTACCTAAGCATGGTTAGGTTATATTATGCAAAGTGAGTGTGAAAAGTTACACTAGATCAATATATCGTGTTTCAAGTATCTTTAACGCGTCATTCTGATTACATAAGCATAGTTAGATTATATTACGCAAAGTGTGCCTGAAAAGTGACGCTAGATTAGTATGTCGCGTCTCAAGTCACTTTAACTCGTCGTTCCGATTACCATGCTTATGACGCGTCACAAGTCTCTCTAACGCGTCGTTTCAATTACCTAAGCATGGTTAGGTCATATTACGCAAAGTGTGCGTGAAAAATGACAATGGATTAGTATGTCTCGTCTCACGTCTTTTTGACGCGTCGTTCCGATTACCTAAGCATGGTTAGGTTATATTACGGAAAGTCTGCGTGAAAATTGACGCTAGATTAGTATGTCGCGTCTCAATTCTCATTAACGCGTCGTTTCGATTACCATGTTTATGTCTGGTCAAATTCTCTCTAACGCGTCGTTCCGATTACCTAAGCATTGTTAGGTTATATTACGCAAAGTGTGCGTGAAAGTGACGCTAGATTAGTATGTCGTGACTCAAGTGTATTTAACGCGTCGTTCCGATTACCTAAGCATAATAAGGTTATATTATGCAAAGTGTGTATGAAAAGTGACACTAAATTAGTATGTCGCGTCTCAAGTCTCTTTAACGCGTCGTTCCGATTACCTAAGCATGGTTAGGTTATATTACGCAAAGTGTTCTCGAAAAGTCGTTAGATTAGTATGGCGCGTCCTAAGTCTATTTGATGCGTCACTCAGATTACCTATACATGGTTAGGTTATATTACGCAAAGTGTGCGTGAAAAGTGACGCTAGATTAGTATGTCATGTCTCAAGTCTCTTTAACGCGTCGTTCCTATTACCTAAGCATGGTTAGATTATTTTATGCAAAGTGTGCGTGAAAAGTTACGCTAGATTAGTATGTCGAGTCTCAAGTCTCTTTAACGCGTGGTTCCGATTACCTAAGAATGGTTATGTTATGGTACGCCAAGTGCGCGTTAAAATTGTCGCTAGATTAGTATGTCGCGTCAAAAGTCTCTCTAACGCGTCGTTTCGATTACCATGCTTATGTCACGTCACAAGTTTCTCTAAGACGTCGTTCTGATTGTTAGGTTATAATACGCAAAGTGTGCGTGAAAATTGACAATTGATTAGTATGTCTTGTCTCAAGTCTTTTAATCGCGTCGTTCCGATTACTTAAGCATGGTTAGGTTATATTACGCAAAATGCGCGTGGAAAATGACGCTAGATAAGTATGTTGCCTCTCAAGTCTCTTTAACGCGTCGTTCCGATTACCTCAGCATGGTTAGGTTATATAAAGCAAAGCGTGCGTAAAAAGTAACACTAGATTTGTATTGCGCGTTTCAAGTCTCTTTAATGCATCGTTTCAATTACCATGCTTATGTCGCGTCACAAGTATCTCTAATGCGTCATTCTGATTACCTAAGCATGGTTAGGTTATATTACGTAAAGTATGCATGAAAAGTGAAAATAGATTAGTATGTCGCATCTCAAGTCTATTTAACGCGTCATTCTGATTACCTAAGCATGGTTAGGTTATTTTACGCAAAGTGTGCGTGAAAAGTGACGCTAGATTAGTATGTCGCGTCTCAAGTCCCTTTAACGCGTGTTCTGATTACCTAAGCATGGTTAAGTTATACTACACAAAGTGTGCGTGAAAAGTAACATTTGATTAGCATGTCACGTCTAGAGTCTCTTAAACGCGTCGTACTGATTACCAAAACATGGTTATGTTATATTATGCCAAGTGCGCGTAAAAGGGTCGCTAGATTAGTATGTTGCGTCACAAGTCTCCTTAACGCGTTGTTACGATTAACTATGCATGGTTAAGTTATGTTACGCAAAGTGTGCGTAAAAAGTGACGTTAGATAAGTATGGCGCGTCTCAAGTCTCTTTAACATATCGTTTCGATTACCATGCTTATGTCACGTTACAAGTCTCTCTAACATGCCGTTCGAATTGCCAAAGCATGGCTAGGTTATATTACGCAAAGTGTGCGTGAAAAGTAACGCTAGATTAGTATGTCGCGTTTCAAGTCTCTTTAACGCGTCGTTCCAATTACCAAAGCATGGTTAGATTATATTACTCTATGTGTGCGTGAAAACATTTGCTAGGTTAGTATGTCACGTCTCAAGTCTCTTAAAGCGTCGTTCCGATTACCTAATCATGATTAGGTTGTATTACGCAAAGTGTGCGTGAAAAGTGACGCTAGATTAGTATGTCGCTTCTCAAGTCTCTTTAATGCGTCGTTCCGATTACCTAAGCACGGTTAGGTTATAATACGCAAAGCGTACGTAAAAAGTGACGCTAGATTAGTATGGCGCGTGTCAACTCTCTTTAACGCGTCGTTTCGCTTACTGTGCTTATGTCGCGTCACAAGTGTGTCTAACGCGTCATTTTGATTACCTAAGCATGGTTAGATTATATTACGCAAAGTGTGCATGAAAAGTTACAATAGATTAGTATGTCGCGTCTAAAGTCTCATTAACGCGCCGTTCCGATTACCTAGGCATGGTTAGGTTATTTTACGCAAAGTGTGGGTGAAATGTTACGCTAGATTAGTATGTCGCGCCTCGAGTCCTTTTAACCTAAGCATGAATAGGTTATATTACGCAAACTGTGCGTGAAAACTGACGCTAGATTAGAATATCGCGTCTCAAGTCTCTTTAACGCGTCGTTTCGATTCCCTAAGCATTGTCAGGTTATATTACGCAAAGCGTGCGTAAAAAGTGACGCTATATTAGTATGGCGCGTTTCAAGTTTCTTTAACGTGTCGCTTCGATTACCATGCTTATGTCGCGTCACAAGTGTCTCTAAAGCGTCGTTCTGATTCCCTAAGCATGGTTAGGTTATATTACGCAAAGTGTGCGTGAAAAGTGACAATAGATTAGTATGTCGTGTCTGAAGACTCTATAACTCGTCGTTTCGATTACCTAAGCATGGTTAGGTTATATTACTTAAATTGTGCATGAAAAGCGATAATAGATTTGTATGTCGTGTCTCAAGTCACTTTATCGCGTCGTTTCGATTACCATTCTTATGTCGCGTCACAAGTCTCTCTAACGCGTCGTTCCGATTACCTAAGCATGGTTAGGTTATATTACGCAATGTGTGCGTGAACACTGTTGCTAGGTTGGTATGTCGCGTTTCAAGTCTCTTTAATGCGTCGTTCCGATTCCCTAAGCATGGTTAGGTTATATTACATAAAGTGTGCGTGAAAAGTGACAATAGATTAGTATGTCGTGTCTGAAGTCTCTATAACTCGTCGTTTTGATTACCTAAGCATGGTTAGGTTATTTTACGCAAAGTGTGCGTGAAAAGTGACGCTAGATTAGTATGTCACATCTCAATTCCCTTTAACGCATCGTTTCGATTGCCAAAAAATGGTTATGTTTTACTACGCCAAGTACGCGTTAAAAGTGTTGCTAGATTAGTATGTCGCATCACAAGTCTCTTTAACACGTTGTTATGATTACTTAAGCATGATTAAGTTATATTACGCAAAGTATGCATAAAGAGTGATGCTAGATTAGTATGGCACGTCTCAAGTCTCTTCAATGCATCGTTTCGATTACCATGCTTATGTCACGTTACAAGTCTTAAGTCTCTTTAACGCGTGTTCTGATTACCAAAGCATGGTCATGTTATATAACGCAAAATGTGCCTGAAAAGTGACGCTAGAACAGTATGTCGCGTCTCAAGTCTCTTTAACGCGTTGTTCCGATTACCTAAGCATAGATAGGTTATAATACGCAAAGCGTGGGTAAAAAGTGACGGTAGATTAGCATGGCACGTTTCAAGTCTCTTTAACGCGTCATTTCGATTATCATTGTCGCGTCACCAGTTTCTCTAACGCGTCGTTCTGATTACCTAAGCATAGTTAGGTTATAATACGCAAAGCGTGCGTAAAAAGTGACGCTAGATTAGTATGGCACATTTCAAGTAACTTTGACGCGTCGTTTTGATTACCATTGTCGCGTCACAAGTTTCTCTAACACGTCGTTCCGATTACATAAGCATGCTAGGTTATTTTATGCAAAGTGTGCGTGAAAAGTGACGCTAGATTAATATGTCGTGTCTCAAGTCTCTTTTACGCGTCGTTCCGATTACCTAAGCATGGTTAGGTATTATACAAAGTGTGCGTGAAAACTGGCGCTAGATTAGTATGTCGCTACTCAAGTCTCTTTAACGCATCGTTCCGATTTCCTAAGCATGGTTAGGTTATATATTATGCAAAGTCTGTGTAAGAAAAGTGATGCTAGATTAGTATGGCGCATCTCAAGTCTCTTTAACGCGTCGTTTCGATTACCATGCTTATGTCGCGTCACAAGCCTCTCTAACGCGTCGTTGCGATTACCTAAGCATGATTGATTTATATTACGCAAAGTGTGCGTAAAAATTGACGCTAGATTAGTATGTCGCGTGACAAGTCTATCTAACGCGTCGTTCCAATTACATAAGCATGATTAGGTTATATTACGCAAAGTGTGCGTAAAAATTGACACTAGATTAGTATGTCGCGTCTCAAGCCTCTTTAATGCTTCGTTCCGATTACCTAACCATGGTTAGGTTATATTACTTAAATTGTGCATGCAAAGCGACAATAGATTTGTATGTCGTGTCTCAAGTCTCTTTAACGCGTCGTTTCGATTACCATTCTTATGTCGCGTCACAAGTCTCTCTAACGCGTCGTTCCGATTACCTAAGCATGGTTAGGTTATATTACGCAATGTGTGCGTGAACACTGTTGCTAGGTTGGTATGTCTCGTTTCAAGTCTCTTTAATGAGTCGTTCCGATTACCTAAGCATGGTGAGGTTATATTACGCAAACTGTGCGTGAAAAGTGACGCTAGATTAGTATGTCGCGTCTCAAGTCTCCTTAACGCGTCGTTCCGATTCCCTTAGCATAGTCAAGTTATATTACGCAAATCGTGCGTAAAAAGTGACGCTAGATTAGTATGGCGCGTTTCAAGTTTCTTTAACGTGTTGCTTCGATTACCATGCTTATGTCGCGTCACAAGTGTCTCTAACGCGTCGTTCTTATTCCCTAAGCATGGTTAGGTTATACTACGCAAAGTGTGCGTGAAAAGTGACAATAGATTAGTATGTCGTGTCTGAAGTCTCTATAACTCGTCGTTTCGATTACCTAAGCATGGTTAAGGTTATTTTACGCAAAGTGTGCATGAAAAGTGACGCTAGATTAGTATGTCGCGTCTCAAGTCCCTTTAGCGCGTCGTTCCGATTGCCAAAGCATGGTTATGTTTTATTACGCCAAGTGCGAATTAAAAGTGTCGCTAGATTAGTATGTCGCGTCACAAGTCTCTTTAACGCGTTGTTATAATTACCTAAGCATGGTTATTTTGTATTACGCAAAGTATGCATAAAGAGTTATGCTAGATTAGTATGGCGCGTCTCAAGTCTCTTCAATGCATCGTTTCGATTACCATGCTTATGTCACGTTACAAGTCTCAAGTCTCTTTAACGCGTTTTCCGATTACCAAAGCAAGGTCATGTTATATTACGCAAAATATGCCTGAAAAGTGACGCTAGAACAGTATGTCGCGTCTCAAGTCTCTTTAACGCGTTGTTCCGATTACCTAAGCATAGTTAGGTTATAATACGCAAAGCGTGGGTAAAAAGTGACGGTAGATTAGCATGGCACGTTTCAAGTCTCTTTAACGCGTCGTTTCGATTACCATTGTCGCGTCTCAAGTTTTTCTAACGCGTCGTTCTGATTACCTAAGCATAGTTAGGTTATAATACGCAAAGCGTGCGTAAAAAGTGACGCTAGATTAGTATGGCACGTTTCAAGTCACTTTGACGCGTCGTTTCGATTACCATTGTCGCGTCACAAGTTTCTCTAACGCGTCGTTCCGATTACATAAGCATGCTAGGTTATTTTACGTAAAGTGTGCGTGAAAAGTGACGCTAGATTAATATGTCGCGTCTCAAGTCTCTTTAACGCGTCATTCTGATTACCTAAGCATGGTTAGGTTATATTATGCAAAGTGTGCGTGAAAACTGGCGCTAGATTAGTATGTCGCTTCTCAAGTCTCTTTAACACCTCACTCCGATTTCCTAAGCATGGTTAGGTTATATTATGCAAAGTCTGTATAAAAAGTGATGCTAGATTAGTATGGCGCGTCTCAAGTCTCTTTAGCGCGTCATTTCGAATACCATGCTTATGTCGCGTCACAAGTCTCTCTAATGCGTCGTTGCGATAACCTAAGCATGTTTAATTTATATTATGCAAAGTGTGCGTAAACGTCAACGCTAGATTAGTATGTCGCATCACAAGTCTATCTAACGCGTCATTCCAATTAAATAAGCATGGTTAGGTTATATTACGCAAAGTGTGCGTGAAAAGTGACGCTAGATTAGTATGTCGCGTCTCAAGTCTCTTTAATGCTTCGTTCCGATTACCTAGGCATGGTTAGGTTACATTACGCAAAGTGTGCGTGAAAAGTGACATTAGATTAGTATGTAGCATCTCAAGTCTCTTTAACGCGTTGTTCCGATTACCTAGGCATGGTTAGGTTATTTTACGCAAAGTGTGCGTGAAAAGGGACGCTAAATTAGGATGACGCGTCTCAAGTCTCTTTAATGCGTATTCCGATAAGCTAAGCATGGTTTGGTTATATTACGTAAAGTGTGCGTGAAAAGTGACGCTAGATTAGTATGTCTCGTCTCAAGTCTCTTTGACGCGTCTTTCCGATTACGTAAGTATGGTTAGGTTATATTACGCTAAGTGTGCGTGAAAAGTGACGCTACATTAATATGTTGCTACTCAAGTCTCTTTAATGCGTCGTTCCGATTTCCTAAGCATTGTTAGGTTATATTACGCAAAGTTTGCATGAAAAGTGACGCTAGATTAATATGTCTCTACTCAAGTCTCTTTAATGCGTCGTTCCGATTTTCGAAGCATGGTTCGGTTATATTACGCAAAATTCGCGGGAAAAGTGACGCTAGATTAGTATCTCGCCTCTGAAGTCTCTTTAACGAGCCGTTATGATTACCTAAGCATGGTTAGGTTATACTACGCAAAGTGTGCGTGAAAAGTGACGCTAGATTAGTATGTCGCATCTCAAGTCTCTCTAACGCATCGTTCCGATTACCTAAGCATGGTTAGGTTATATTACGCAAATTGTGTGTGAAAAGTGACACTAGATTAGTATATTGCGTCTCAAGTCTCTTTATCGCGTCGTTCCGATTACTTAAGGCATGGTTAGGTTATATAACGCAAAGTGTGCGTGAAAAGTGACGCTAGATTAGTATGTCGCGTCTCAAGTCCCTTTAACGCGTCGTTCCGATTGCCAAAGCATTGTTATGTTTTATTACGCAAAGTGTGCGTGAAAAGTGACGTTGGATTAGTATGTCGCGTCTCAAGTCTCTCTACCGTGTAGTTCCTATTACCTAAGCCTGGTTAGGTTATTTTACGAAAAGTGTGCATGAAAAGTAACGCTAGATTAGTATGTCGCGTCTAAAGTCTCTATAAGGCGTCATTTCGATTACCTATTCATGGTTTAGGTAATATTACGCAAAGTGTGGATGAAAAGTTGCAATAGATTAGTATGACGTGTCTCAAGTCTCTTTAACGCGTCGTTTCGATTACCTTAGCTTGGTTAGGTTATATTACGCAATGTGTGTGTGAAAACTGTTGCTAGGTTAGTATGTCGCGTCTCAAGTCTCTTTAACGCGTCGTTACGATTGGCTAAGCATGGTTAGGTTTAGATTAGTATGTCGCGTCTCAAGTCTCTTAAATGCGTCGTTCCGATTAACTAAGCATGGTTAGGTTTAGATTAGTATGTCGCGTCTTAAGTCTCTTTAACGCGTCGTTACGATTACCTAAGCATGGTTAGGTTATATTACGCAAAGTGTGCATAAAAAGTGACGCTTGATTAGTATGGCGCGTGTCAAGTCTCTTAAACGCGTCGTTCCGATTATCTTAGCATGGTCAGGTTATTTTACGCAAAGTGTGCGTGAAAAGTGACGCTAGATTAGTAGAGCGTCTTAAGTCTCTTTAACGCATGTTCCAATTTCCTAAGCATTGTTACGTTATAGTACGCAAAGTGTGCGTGAAAAGTGATGCTAGATTAGTATGTCGCGTCTGAAGTCTCTTTAATGCGTCGTTCCGATTACCTAGTCCCATAGGTTATACTATGCAAAGTGTGCGTGGAAAGTGATGCTAGATTAGTATGTTACGTCTCAAGTCTCTCTAACGCGTCGTTCCGATTACCTAAGCATGGTTAGGTTATATTACGCAAAGTGTACGCATAAAGTGACGTTAGATTAGTATGTCACGTCTCAAGTCTCTTTAACGCGTCGTTCCGATTACCTATGCATTGTTAGGCTATATTACGCAAAGTGTGCGTGAAAAGTGACGTTAGATTAGTATGTCGCGTCTAATGTCTCTTTAACGCGTCGTTCTAAGTACCTAAGCATGGTTAGGTTATATTACGCAAAGTGTGCGTGAAAAGTGACGCTAGATTAGTTTGTCGCATCTCAAGTCTCTCGAACGCGTTGTTCCTATTACATAGCCTGGTTAGGTTATTTTGCGCGAAGTGTGCGTGAAAAGTGACGCTAGATAAGTATATCGCGTCTCAAGTCTCTTTAAGGCGTCGTTCCGATTACCTAATTATGGTTAGTTATATTACGCAAAGTGTGCATGAAAAGTGACAATAGATTAGTATGACGCGTCTCAAGTCTATTTAACGCGTCGTTTCGATTACCATGCTTATGTCGCGTCACAAGTCTTTTTAACGCGTCGTTCCGATTACTTAAGCATGGTTTGGTTATATTACACAAAGTGTGCATAAAAAGTGAAAATAGATTAGTATGTCACATCTCAAGTCTCTTTAACGCGTCGTTCCGATTACCTAAGCATGGTTAGGTTATATTACGCAATGTGTTCGTGAATAGTGACGCTAGATTAATATGTCGCGTCTCAAGTCTCTTTAATGCGTAGTTTCGATTACCTAAGCATGGTTAGTTTATATTACGCTAAGTGTGAGTAAAAAGTGACACTAAATTAGTATGCCGCGTCTCAAGTAACTTTAACGCGTCGTTCCAATTACCTAACCATGGTTATGTTTTATTACGCAAAGTGTGTGTAAAAAGTGACGCTAGATTAGTATGGCTTGTTTCAAGTCTCTTTAACGCGTCTTTTCTATTTCCATGCTTATGTCGCATAACGAGTGTCTCGAACACGTCGTTCTAATTAACTAAGCATGGTTCGGTTATGTTGCGCAAAGTGTGCGTGAAAAGTGTGCGTGAAAAGTGACAATAGATTAATATGTTGCGTCTCAATTCTATTTAATGCGTCGTTCGGATTACCTAAGCATGGTTAGGTCATATTACGCAAAGTGTGCGTGAAAAGTGATGCTAGATTAGTATGTCGCTACCGTAATTATGTCGCGTCCCAAGTGTCTCTAACGCGTCGTATCGATTACCTAAGCATGGTTAGGTTATATTACGCAAAGTGTGCGTGAAAAGTGACGCTAGATTAGTATGTCACTTCTTAGGTCTCTTTAATGAGTCGTTCCGATTACCTAAGCATGTTTATGTTATATTACGCAAAGTGTGCGTGAAAAGTGACAATTGATTATTATGTCGCGTCTCAAGTCTCTTTAAAGCGTCGTTTCGATTACCAATGTTATGTCGCGTCACAAATCTCTTTAACGCGGTGTTCCGATTACCTAAGCATGGTTAGGTTATATTGCGCTAAGTGTGTGTTAAATGTGAAAATAGATTAGTATGTCGCGTCTCAAGTCGCTTTAACGCGTCGTTCTGATTACCTAAGCATGGTTAGATTATATTACGCAAAGAGTGTGTGAATAGTGACGCTAGATTAGTATGTCGCGTCTCAAGTCTCTTTAACGCGTAGTTCCGATAACTTAAGCATGGTTTGCTTATATTACGCAAAGTGTGAGTCAAAAGTGACGTTAAATTAGTATGGCGCGTCGTTCCAATTACCTAAGCATGGTTAGGTTATATTACGCAATGTGAGTGTAAGAGGTGACGCTAGATTAGAATGGCGAGTTTCAAGTCTCTTTAACGCGTCTTTTCGATTGTAATGCTTATGTCGCGTAACAAGTGTCTCTAACGCGTTGTTCTGATTAACTAAGCATGGTTAGGTTATATTACGCATAGTGTGCGTGAAAAGTGACAATGAATTAGTATGCTTCGTCTCAAGTCTCCGATTACCTAAGCATGGTTATGTTATATTACGCCAAGTGCGCGTTAAAAGTGTCGCTAGATTAGTATATCGAGTGACAAGTCTCTTTAACGCATTGTTACGATTACCTAAGCATGGTTAAGTTATATGACGCAAAGTGTGCGTAAAAAGTGACTCTAGATAAGTATGGCGTGTCTCAAGTCTCTTTAACGCGGTGTTTTGATTACCAATGTTATGTCACGTTGTCTCTCTAACACATCGTTCCGATTACCAAAGCATGGTTAGGTTATATTCCGCAAAGTGTGCATTTCAGTGACAATAGATTAGTATGTCGTATCTCAAGTTTCTTTAACGGGTCGTTCCGATTACCTAAGCATGGTTAGGTTATATTACGCAAAGCGTGCGTAAAAAGCGACGCTAGATTTGTTTGGCGCGTTTCAAGTCTTTTTAACGCGTCGTTTCGATTACCATGCTTATGTCGCGTCACACGTATCTATAGCGCGTTGTTCCGATTACCAAAGCATGGTTAGGTTATATTACGTACAGTGTGCATGAAAAGTAACGCTAGATTAGTATGTCGTGTGTCAAGTCTCTTTGACGCGTCATTCCGATTACCTAAGCATGGTTAGGTTATATTACGCAAAGTGTGCGTGAAAAGTGACAATAGATTAGTATGTCACTTCTCAAGTCTCTTTAACGCGTCATTCCGATTACCAAGGCATGGTTAATAGTGACGCTAGATTAGTATGTCGCGTCTCAAGTCTCTTTAATGCGTGTTCCGATTACCTAAGCATGGTTAGGTCATATTACGTACAGTGTGCGTGAAAAGTGACGCTAGATTAGTATGTCGCGTCTCAAGTCTCTTTAACGCATGTTCCGATTACCTAAGCATGGTTAGGTTATATTACGTACAGTGTGCGTGAAATGTGACGCTAGATTAGTATGTCGTGTCTCAAGTCTCTTTAATGCGTCATTCCGATTACCTAAGCATGGTTAGGTTATATTACGCAAAGTGTGCATGAAAAGTAACAATAGATTAGTATGTCACTTCTTAAGTCTGTTTAACTCGTCGTTCTGATTACCTAAGCATGGTTAGGTTATATTGTGCAAATTCTGCGTAAAAAGTGACGCTAGATTTGTATGGCGCGTTTCAAGTCTCGTTAACGCGTCGTTTCGAGTACCATGCTTATATCGCGTCACAAGTTTCTCTAACGCGTCGTTCCGATTACCTAAGCATGGTTAGAATATATTACGCAAATTGTGAGTAAAAAGTGACGCTAAATTAGTATGACGCATCTCACGTGAATTTAACGCGTCGTTCCGATTGCCTTAGCATGGTTAGGTTATATTACGCAAAGTGTGTGCAAAAGGTGACGCTAGATTAGTATGTCGCGTCACAAGTCTCCCTAACACGTCGTTCCGATTACTTAAGCATGGTTATGTTATATTTACGCAAAGTGTGCGTGAAAACTGTTGCTAGTTTAGTATGTCGCGTCTCAAGTCTCCTTAATGCGTCGTTTCGATTACCTAAGCATGGTTAGATTATATTACGCAAAGTGTGCGTGAAAATTGGCAATAGATTAGTATGTCGTGTCTCAAGTCTCTTTAACGCATTTTTTTGATTACCATGCTTATGTCGCGTCACAAGTCTCTAACACGTCGTCACGGTTACCAAAGCACGGTTAGGTTGTATTACGCAAAGTGTTCGTAAAAAGTGACGCTAGATTAGTATGGCGCGTCTCAGGTCTCCTTAACGCGTAGTTTCGATTACCATGCTTATGTCACATTACAAGTCTCTTTAACACGTCGTTCCGATTACCAAAGCATGGTTAGGTTATATTACGCAAAGAGACTTGAGATGCGACATACTAATCTAGCGTCAATTTTCGCGCAAACTTTGCGTAATATAATGCATAGGAAATCGGAACGACGCGATAAAGAGACTTGAGTAGCGACATACTAATCTAGCGTCACTTTTCACGCACACTTTGCGTAATATAACCTAACCACGCTTAGGTAATCGGAAAGACGCGTTAACGAGACTTGAGACGCGACATACTAATCTAGCGTCACTTTTCACCCACATTTTACGTAATATAACCAAACCATGATTAGGTAATCAGAATACGCATTAAAGAGACTTGAGATGCGACGTACTAATCTAGCGTCACTTTTCACGCGCACCTTGCGTAAAATAACCTAACCATGCCTAGGTAATCGAAACGACGCGTTAAAGAGACTTGAGAAACGACGACATGCTAATCTATTGTCACTTTTCACGCACACTTTGCGTAATATAACCTAATCATGCTTAGGTAATCAGAACGACGCGTTAGAGACACTTGTGACGCGACATATGCACAATAATCGAAACGACGCTTTAAAGATACTTGAAACGCGCCATACTAATCTAGCATCATTTTTACGCACGCTTTGTGCAATATAACCTAACCATGCTTAGGTAATCGGAACGACGCGTTAAAGAGACTTGAGACGCGACATACTAATCTAGGTGTCACTTTTCACGCACACTTTGCATAATACAACCTAACCATGATTAGGTAATCGGAACGACGCATTAAAGAGACTAGAGACACGACATACTAACTTGTGTGTGTAATATAACCTAACCATGCTTTGGTAATCAGAAAGACGCGTTAAAGAGACTTCAGACGCGACATACTAATCTAGCGTCACTTTTCAGGCACACTTTGCGTAAAATAACCTAACCCTGCTTAAGTAATTAGAACGACACGTTAAAGAGACTTGCGACGCGACATACTAATCTATTGTCACTTTTCACGCACACTTTATGTAATATAACCTAACCATGCTTTGGTAATTTGAACAACGTGTTAGAGAGACTTGTAACGTGACATATAAGTATGGTAATCAAAACGATGCGTTAAAGAGACTTGAGACGCGCCATACTAAACAATCGTCACTTTTTTACGCACACTTTGTGCAATATAACTTTACCATGCTTAGGTAATCGTAACCACGCGGTAAAGAGATTTGAGCTGCAATATACTAATATAGCGACACTTTTAACGCGCACTTGGCATTCATAACATAACTATGCTTTGGTAATCGAAACGATGCGTTAAAGAGAGTTGAGACGCGACATACTAATCTAGCGTCATTTTTCATGCACAGTTTGCGTAATATAACCTAACCATGCTTACGTAATCGGAACACGAGTTAAAGGGACTTGAGACGCGACATACTAATCTAGCATAACTTTTCACGCAAACTTTTTGTAACATAACTTAACCACGCGTAGGTAATCGGAACGACGCGTTAATGAGAGTTGAGATGCGATATACTAATCTATTGTCACTTTTCACGCACACTTTGCGTAATATAACCTAACCATGCTTAGGTAATCGGAACGACGCCTTAAAGTGACTAGAGACGCGACATACTAATCTAGCGTCACTTTTCACGCACACTTTCCTTAATATAACCTAACCATGCTTAGGTAATCAGAACGACGCGTTAGATAGACTTGTGACGCGGCATACTAATCTAGCGTCACTTTTCACGCACAATTTGCGTAATATTACTTAACCATGCTTAGGTAATCTAAACGGCGAGTTAAAGAGACTTGAGACGCGACATACTATAATATAGTGTCACTTTTCACGCACACTACCTAACCATGCTTAGGTAATCGGAACGACGCGTTAAAGAGACTTGTGATACGACACACTAATCTAGTTTCACTTTTCACGCACACTTTGCGTAGTATAATCTAACCATGCTTAGGTAATTGTAACGACTAGTTAAAGAGACTTAAGAAGCGACACAGTAATCTAGCGTCACTTTTCACACACACTTTGTGTAATATAATATAACCATTCTTTGGTAATCGGAACACGCGTTAAAGAGACTTGAGACCAAACATACTATTCTAGCGTCACTTTTCACGCACACTTTAAGTAATATAACCTAACCATGCTTAGATAATTGGAACAATGGTTAGAGAGGCTTGAGACGCGACATACTAATCTAGCGTCACTTTTCACACACACTTTGTGTAATCTATCTTAACCATACTTAGATAATCAGAACGACGCGTTAGAGACACTTGTGAGGTGACATATGCATGGTAATCGAAACGATGCGTTAAAAAGACTTGAAACGCGCCATAATAATCTAATGTCACTTTTCACGCACACTTTGTGTAATGTAACCTAACCATGCTTAGGTAACTGGAATGACTCGTTAAAGAGACTTGAGATGCGACATACTAACATAGCGACAGTTTTCACGGACACATTGCGTAATATAACCTAACCATATATAGGTAATCAGAACGAGCGTTAAAGAGACTTGAGACGCGACATACTAATCTAGCGTCACTTTTCACGCACAATTTGCGTAAAATAACCTAACCATGCTTAGGTAATTAGAACGACGCGTTAAAGAGACTTGAGATGCGACATACTAATCAATTGTCACTTTTCACGCACATTTTGCGTAATATAACCTAACCATGCTTAGGTAATTGGAACGACATGTTAGAGAGACTTGTAACGTGACATAAGCATGGTAATCAGAACGTCTTTTCAACTGTCCCTTTTCATGCACAATTGCATAATATACCCTAACCATGCTTAGTTAATCAGAACGACGCGTTAGAAACACTTGAAAAGACGCGTTAAAGAGACTTGAAACGTGCCACACTTTGCGAAATATAACCTAACCATGCTTAGGTTATCGGAACGACGCGTAAAAGTGACTTGAGACGCGCTACAGTAATTTAGCGTTACTTTTTACTCACACTTTGCGTGATATAACCTAACCATGCTTAGATAATCAGAACGACTCGTTGAAGAGACTTGAGACGCAACATGCTAATCTAGCGTCACTATT
This sequence comes from Mercurialis annua, assembly GCF_937616625.2. Lineage (NCBI taxonomy): Eukaryota > Viridiplantae > Streptophyta > Magnoliopsida > Malpighiales > Euphorbiaceae > Mercurialis > Mercurialis annua. The sequence continues at coordinate 44,794,062 of NC_065572.1, forward strand.
CACGCACTCTTTGCGTAATATAACATAACCATGCGTAGGTAATCAGAACGACGCGTTAAAGATACCTGAGACGCAACATACTAATCTATTTTCACTTTTCACGTACACTTTGCATAATATAACCTAACCATCCTTAGGTAATCGGAACGACGTGTTAGAGAGACTTGTGACGGGACATAAGCATGGTAATCAAAACGACGCGTTAAAGTGACTTTAGACACGACATACTAATCTATGGTCGCTTTTCACGCAAACTTTGCGTAATATAACCTAACCATGCTTAGGTAACCGGAACGACGCATTAAAGAGAGTTGAGACGCGAGATACTAATCTAGCGTCCCTTTTCAAGCACACTTTGCGTAATATAACCTAACCATCCTTAAGTAATCGGAACAACGCGTTAGAGAGACTTGTGACGCGACATACTAATCTAGTGTCACTTTTCACGCACACTTTGCCTAATATAGCTCAACCATGCTTAGGTAATCGGCACGACGCGTTAGAGAGACTTGTGACGCGACATAAGCATGGTAATCGAAACGACGCGTTATAGAGACTTGAGACTTATCATACTAATCTAGCGTCACTTTTTACGCTGACTTTGCGTAATATAACCTAACCATGCTTAGGTAATAGGAACAACGAGTTAAAGAGACTTGAGACGCGACATACTAATCTAGCGTCACTATTTACGCACACTTTGCATAATCTAACCTAACCATATATAGGTAATCAGAACGAGCGTTAAAGAGACTTGAGACGCGACATACTAATCTAGCGTCACTTTTCACGCACAATTTGCGTAAAATAACCTAACCATGCTTAGGTAATTAGAACGACGCGTTAAAGAGACTTGAGATGCGACATACTAATCAATTGTCACTTTTCACGCACATTTTGCGTAATATAACCTAACCATTCTTAGGTAATTGGAACGACGTGTTAGAGAGACTTGTAACGTGACATAAGCATGGTAATCAGAACGTCTTTTCAACTGTCCCTTTTCACGCACAATTGCATAATATACCCTAACCATGCTTAGTTAATCAGAACGACGCGTTAGAGACACTTGAAAAGACGCGTTAAAGAGACTTGAAACGTGTCACACTTTGCGAAATATAACCTAACAATGCTTAGGTTATCGGAACGACGCGTAAAAGTGACTTGAGACGCGCTACAGTAATTTAGCGTTACGTTTTACTCACACTTTGCAGGATATAACCTAACCATGCTTAGGTAATCAGAACGACTCGTTGAAGAGACTTGAGACGCAACATGCTAATCTAGCGTCACTATTCACGCACTCTTTGCGTAATATAACATAACCATGCGTAGGTAATCAGAACGACGCGTTAAAGATACCTGAGACGCAACATACTAATCTATTTTCACTTTTCACGAACACTTTGCATAATATAACCTAACCATCCTTAGGTAATCGGAACGACATGTTAGAGAGACTTGTGACGGGACATAAGCATGGTAATCAAAACGACGCGTTAAAGTGACTTTAGACACGACATACTAATCTATGGTCGCTTTTCACGCAAACTTTGCGTAATATAACCTAACCATGCTTAGGTAATCGGAACGATCCATTAAAGAGAGTTGAGACGCGACATACTAATCTAGTGTCCCTTTTCAAGCACACTTTGCGTAATATAACCTAACCATGCTTAAGTAATCGGAACGACGCGTTAGAGAGACTTGTGACGCGACATACTAATCTAGTGTAACTTTTCACGCACACTTTGCCTAATATAGCTCAACCATGCTTAGGTAATCGGCACCACGCGTTAGAGAGACTTGTGACGCGACATAAGCATGGTAATCGAAACGACGCGTTATAGAGACTTGAGACTTATCATACTAATCTAGCGTCACTTTTTACGCTGACTTTGCGTAATATAACCTAACCATGCTTAGCTAATCGGAACGACGAGTTAAAGAGACTTGCGACGCGACATACTAATCTAGCGTCACTATTCACGCACACTTTGCATAATATAACTTAACCATGCTTAGGTAATCGGAACAACAAGTTAAAGAGTCTTGAGACGCGACATACTATAATCAAGCATCACTTTTCACGCACACTACCTAACTATGCTTAGGCAATCGGAACGACGCGTTAAAGAGACTTGAGACGCGACACACTAATCTAGCTTCACATTTCACGCACACTTTGCGTAGTATAACCTAACCATTCTTAGGAAATCGGAACGACAAGTTAAAGAGACTTGCGACGCGACAAACTAAACTATTGTCACTTCTTACAAAAAATTTGCGTAATATAACCCCAACATTCTTAGGTAATTGGAACGACGTGTTTGAGAGACTTGTAACATGACATAAACATGGTAATCGAAACGACGCGTTAAAGAGACTTGAGACATGTCATACTAATCTAGCGTCATTTTTTACGCACACTTAGCGTAATATAACCTAACTATGCTTAGGTAATCGTAACAACACGTTAAAGAGACTTGTGACGCGATATACTAATATAGGGACACTTTTAACGCGCACTTGGCATAATATAACATAGCCATGCTTTGGTAATTGGAACGACGCGTTAAAGAGACTTGAAACACGACATACTAATATAGCGTCACTTTTCACGCACACTCTGCGTAATATTACCTAACCATGCTTAGGTAATCGGAACACGCGTTAAAGGGACTTGAGACTCGACATACTAATCTAGTGTCACTTTTCACGCACACTTTGTGTAATATAACCTAACCATGCTTAGGTAATCAAAACAACGCGTTAAAGGGACTTGAGACGCGACATACTAATTTAGGGTCACTTTTCACGCACACTTTTTGTAATATAACCTTACCATGCTTAGGTAATCGGAACGAGACTTGTGACGCGATATATTAATATAGAGTCACATTTCACGCACTCTTTGTGTAATATAACCTAACCATGCTTTGGTAATCGGAACAACGAGTTAAAGAGTCTTGAGACGCAACATAAGCATGGTAATCAAAACGACGCGTTAAAAAGACTTGAGACCCGCCATACTAATCTAGCGTCACTTTTTACACAGACTTTGCGTAATATAACCTAACCATGCTTAGGTAATCGGAACGAGGTGTTAAAGAGACTTGTGACGTGACATAAGCATGGTAATCAAAACGACGCGTTAAAGAGACTTGAGACGTGCCATACTAATCTAGCGTCATTGTTTACGCACACTTAGCGTAATATAACCTAACTATGCTTAGGTAATCGTAACAACGCGTTAAAGAGACTTGTGACGCGACATACTAATCTAGTAACACTTTTAACGCGCACTTGGCATAATATAACATAGCCATGCTTTGGTATTCGGAACGACGCGTTAAAGAGACTTGTGACGCGACATAAGAATGGTAATCGAACGACGCGTTAGAGAAACTTGTGACGCGACATACTAATCTAGCGTCACTTTTCACGCACACTTTACATAATATAACTCAACCATGCTTAGGTAATCAAAACGACACCGTTAGAGAGACTTGTGACGTGACATAAGCATGGTAATCGAAAAGACGCGTTAAAGACACTTATAACGCGCCATGCTAATCTAGCGTCACTTTTTACGCTTACTTTGCGTAATATAACCTAACCATGCTTAGGTAATCGGAACGACGAGTTAAAGAGACTTGAGATTCGACATACTAATCTAGCGTCACTTTTCACGCACATTTTGCGTAATATAACTTAACAATGCTTAGGTAATCGTAACGACGAGTTAAAGAGTCTTGAGACGCGACATACTATAATCTAACGTCACTTTTCACTCACACTACCTAACCATGCCTAGGTAATCAGAACGACGTGTTAAAGAGACTTGAGACGCGACACACTAATCTAGCTTCACTTTTAATGACGTAGTATAGCCTAACCATGCTTAGGTAATTAGAATGACGCGTTAATAAGACTTGAGACGCGACATAGTAATCTAGCGTCACTTTTCATGCACACTTTGTGTAATATAACCTAACCATGTAAGTAATTGGAACGACGTGTTAAAGAGACTTGTAACGTGACATAAGCATGGTAATCAAAACGACGCGTTAAAGAGACTTGAGACGTGCCATACTAATCTAGCGTCATTTTGTACGCACACTTAGCGTAATATAACCTAACTATGCTTAGGTAATCGTAACAACGCGTTAAAGAGACTTGTGACACCACATACTAATCTGGTAACACTTTTAACGCACACTTGGCATAATATAACATAACCATGCTTTGGTATTCGGAACGACGCGTTAAAGAGACTTGTAACGCGACATAAGAATGGTAATCGAACGACGCGTTAGAGAAACTTGTGACGCGACGTACTAATCTAGCGTCACTTTTCACGCACACTTTACGTAATATAACTCAACCATGCTTAGGTAATCAGAATGACGCGTTAGAGAGACTTGTGACGCAACATAAGTATGGTAGTCGAAAAGACGCGTTAAAGAGACTTATGACGCGCCATACAAATCTTGCGTCACGTATTACGCTGACTTTGCGTAGTATAACCTAACCATGCTTAGGTAATCAGAACGACGAGCTAAAGAGACTTGAGACGCGACATACTAATTTAGCGTCACTTTTCATGCACACTTTGCGTAATATAACTACATCATGCTTAGGTAATCGGAACGACGAGTAAAAGAGACTTGAGACGCGACATACTAATCTAACGTTACTTTTCACGCACACTACCTAACCATGCTTAGGTAATCGGAACGACGCGTTAAAGAGACTTGAGACGCGACACACTAATCTAGCGTCACTTTTCACACACACTTTGTGTAATACAACCTAACCATGCTTAGGTAATCGAAACGACGCGTTAAAGAGACTTGAGACGCGACATACTAATCTAGCGTCACTTTTCACCCACACTTTACGTAATATAACTAAACCATGCTTAGGTAATCAGAACGATGAGTTAAAGAGACTTGAGACGCGACATACTAGTCAATCGTTACTTTTCACGCACACTACCTAACCATGCTTAGGTAATCGGAACAACGTGTTAAAGAGACTTGAGACGAAACACACTAATCTAGCTTCACTTTTCACGTAAACTTTGCGTAGTATAACCTAACCATGCTTAGGAAATCAGAACGACTCGTGAAAGAGACTTCAGATGTGACATACTAATCAATCACGCACACTTTGTGTAATATAACCTAACCATGCTTATATAATCGGAACACTCGTTAAAGAGACTTGAGACGGGACATACTAATCTAGCGTCACTTTTCACGCACACTTTGCGTAATATAACCAAACAATGCTTAGATAATCGGAACGACACGTTAAAGAGACTTGAGACACGACATACTAATCTAGCGTAACTTTTCATGCACACTTTGGTTAAAATAACCTAACCATGCTTAGGTAATCGGAACGACGCGTTAAAGATACTTAGGACGCGCCATACTAATCTAACGTCACTTTTCGAGCACACTTTGCGTAATACAACCTAACCATGCTTAGGTAATTGGAACGACGCATTAAAGAGACTTGAGACGCGCCATACTAATCTAACGTCACTTTTTACTCATACTTTGCGTAATATAAACTAACCATGCTTAGGTTATCATAACGAAAGCGTTAAAGAGACTTGAGACGCGACATACTAATCTAGCGTCACTTTTCACGCAAACTCTGCGTTATATAATCTAACCATTCTTAGGAAATCGGAACGACGCGTTAAAGAGACTTTAGTAGCGTCATTCTAATCTAGCGTCACTTTTCACGCACACTTTACGTAATATAACCTAAACATGCTTATGTAATCGGAATATGCATTAAAGAGACTTGAGGCGCGACATACTAATCTTGCATCACTTTTCACACACAGTTTGCGTTAAAAAACATAATCATTCCTAGGTAATCGGAACGACGCGTTAAAGAGACTTAAGACGCGACATATTAATTGATTGTCACTTTTCACGCACACTTTGCGTAATATAACCTAACCATGCTTAGGTAATCCGAACGACGCGTTAAAGATACTTGTGACCCGACATAAGCACAGTAATCGAAACGACGCGTTAAAGAGAGTTGAAACGCGCCATACTAATCTAGAGTCACTTTTTACGCACGCTTTGTGAAATATAACCTAACCATGCTTAGGTAATTGGAACGACGCGTTAAAAAGACTTGAGACGTGACATACTAATCTTGCCGTTACTTTTCACGCACACTTTGCGTAATATAACCTAACTACGCTTAGGTAATCAGAACGACGTGTTAAAGGGACTTGAGACGCGACATACTAATCTAGCGTCACTTTTCAGGCACACTTTGCGTGAAATAACCTAACCATGCTTAGGTAATCTGAACGACACGTTAAAGAGACTTGAGAGGCGACATACTAATCTATGGTCACTTTTCACGCAACCTTTGCGAAATATAACCTAACCATACTTAGGTTATCGGAACGACGCATTACTTGAGACGTGACATACTTATCTAGCGTCACTTTTCACGCACACTTTGCGTAATATAACCTAACCATGCTTAGGTAATGAGAACGACGCGTTTGAGAGACTTGAGACGCGATATAATCATGGTAATCAAAACAACGCGTTACAGAGACTTGAGACACGCCATACTAATTTAGCGTCACTTTTCCCGCACACTTTGCGTAATATAGCCTAATGATGCTTAGGTAATCGAAATGACGCGTTAGAGAGACTTGTGACGTGAGATACTAATCTAGCGTAACTTTTCACGCACACGTAACGTAATATAACTCAACCGTTTTAGGTAATCCGAACGACGCGTTAGAGAGACTTGTGACGCGACATAAGCATGGTAATCAAAATGATGCGTTAAAGAGACTTGAGACGCGCCATACTAATCTAGCGTCACGTTTTACGCAGACTTTGCGTAATATAACCTAAGCATGGAGACTTGAGAGGCGACATACTAATCTAGCGTCACTTTTCACGCACACTTTGCGTAATATAACTAAATCATGGTTAGGTAATCGGAACGACGCGTTAAAGAGACTTGAGACGCAACACATTAATCTAGCGTCACTTTTCACGCACACTTTGCGTAGTATAACCTAACCATGCTTAGGTAATCGGAACGACGCGTTAAAGAGACTTCAGATGTGACATACTAATCTAGCATCACTTTTCACGCACACTTTGTGTAATATAATCTAACCATGCTTAGATAATCGGAACACGCGTTAAAGAGACTTGAGACGTGACATACTAATCTAGCGTCACTTTTCACGCAAACTTTGCGTAATATATAACCTAACCATGCTTAGATAATCGGAACAACACGTTAAAGAGACTTGAGCACGACATACTAATCTAGCGTAACTATTCCCTCACACTTTGCCTAAAATAACCTAACCATGCATAGGTAATCGGAACGACGCGTTAAGGAGAGTCTTAGGACGCGCCATACTAATCTAACGTTACTTTTTTAGCACACTTTGTGTAATACAACCTAACCATGCTTAGGTAATCGAAACGACGCGTTAAAGAGACTTGAGACGCGCCATACTAATCTAGCGTCACGTTTTACGCAGACTTCGCGTAATATAACCTAACCATGCTTAGGTTATCGGAACTACGCGTTAAAGAGACTTGAGACGCGACATACTAATCTAGCGTCACTTTTCACGCAAACTTTGCATAATATAATCTAACCATGCTTAGGAAATCGGAACGATGCGTTACAGAGACTTTAGTAGCGTCATTCTAATCTAGCGTCACTTTTCACGCACACTTTACGTAATATAACCTAAACATGCTTAGTTAATCGGAATACGCATTAAAGAGACTTGAGGCGCGACCTACTAATCTAGCATCACTTTTCACGCACAGTTTGCGTAAAATAACCTAACCATGCTTATGTCGCGTCTCAAGTCTCTCTAATGTGTCGTTCCGATTACCTAAGCATGGTTAGGTTTATGCAAAGTGTATGTGAAAAGTGATGCTAGATTAGTATGTCGCGTCTCAAGTCCCTTTAATGCGTCGTTCTAATTACCTAAGCAAGGTTAGGTTATATTACGCAAAGTCTGCGTAAAAAGTTACGCTAGATCAGTATGGCGTGTCTCAAGTCTCTGTAAAGCGTTGTTTTGATTACCATGCTTATATCGCGTCTCAAGTCTCTCAAACACGTCGTTCCGATTATCTAAGCATGGTTAGGTTATATTACGCAAAGTGCGCGTGAAAAGAGACGCTAGATTAGTATGTCGCGTCTCAAGTCTCTTTAATTCGTCGTTCCGATAACCTAAGCATGGTTAGGTTATATTACACAAAGTGTGCGTGAAATGTGACCATAGATTAGTATGTCGCATCTCAAGTCTCTTTAACGTGTTGTTCCGATTACCTAAGCATGGTTAGGTTATTTTACGCAAAGTGTGCGTGAAAAGTGACGCTAGATTAGTATGTCGCGTCTCAAGTCCCTTTCACTTGTCATTCTAATTACCTAAGCATGGTTAGGTTATATTACGCAAAGTGTGCGTGATAAAAGTGTCGCTAGATTAGTATGTCGCGTTACAAGTCTCTTTAACGTGTTACGATTACCTAAGCATGGTTAAGTTATATTATGCAAAGTGTGCGTGAAAAGTGACGACAAGATTAGTTTGTCACATCTCAAGTCTTTTTCACGCGTCGTTCCGATTACCTAAGCATGGTTAGGTTATATTTCGCAAAGCGTGCGTAAAAAGTGACTCTAGATTAGTATGGCGCGTTTCAAGTCTCTTTAACTCGTCGTTTCGATTACTGTGCATATGTTGCGTCGCAAGTGTCTCTAACGCGTCGTTCGAATTACCTAAGCATGGTTAGGTTATATTACGCAAAGTGTGCGTGAAAAGTGACAATCAATTACTATGTCGCGTATCAAGTCTCTTTAACGCGTCTTAGGTTATTTTACGCAAACTGTGCGTGAAAAGTGAGGCTAGATTAGTATGTCGTGCCTTATGTCTCATTAATGCGTATTCCGATTACCTAAGAATGTTTAGGTTATATTACTTAAAGTGTGCGTGAAAAGTGACGCTAGATTAGAATGACACTACTAAATTCTCTTTAACGCATCGTTCCGATTTCCTAAGCATGGTTAGATTATATTACGCAAAGTTTGCGTGAAAAGTGACGCTAGATTAGTATGCCGCGTCTCAAGTCTTTTTAACGCGTCGTTCCGATAACATAAGCATTGTTAGGTTATATTACGTAAATTCTGCGTAAAAAGTGACGCTAGATTAGTATGGCGCGCCTCAAGTCTCTTTAACACTTCGTTTCAATTACCTAAGCATGGTTAGGTTGTATTACGCAAAGTGTGCTCCAAAAGTGACGTTTGATTAGTATGGCGCGTCCTAAAACTCTCCTTAACGCGTCATTCCGATTACCTAAGCATGGTTAGGTTATTTTAGGCAAAGTGTGCATGAAAAGTTACGCTAGATTAGTATGTCGTGTCTCAAGTCTCTTTAACGTGTCGTTCCGATTATCTAAGCATGGTTAGGTTATATTACGCAAAGTGTGCGTGAAAAGTGACGCTAGATTAGTATGTCATGTCTCAAGTCTCTTTAACGCGTGTTCCGATTACCTAAGCATGGTTAGGTTATATAACGCAAGATTAGTATGTCGCGTCACAAGTCTCTCTAACGCGTCGTTCCGATTACATAAGCCTGCTTAGTATTACGCAAAGTGTGCGTGAAAAGTAAAAGTAGATTAGTATGTCGCATCTCAAGTCTCTTTAACGCGCCGTTCCGATTATCTAAGCATGGTTAGGTTATATTACGCAATGACTGCGTGAAAAGTGACGCTAGATTAGTATGTCGCGTCTCAAGTCTCTTTAAATCGTCGTTCCGATAACCCAAGAATTGTTAGGTTATAGTACGCAAAGTTTGCGAGAAACGTAATGCTAGATTAGTATGTCGCGTCTCAAGTATCTTTAACGCGTCGTTCCGACTACCTAAGCACGGTTAGGTTATATTACAAAAAGTGTGCGTAAAAAGTGACGCTAGATGAGATTGGCGTTTCTTAAGTCTCTCTAAAGCGTCGTTCTGATTACCTAAGCATGTTTATGTTATATTTTGCAAAGTCTGCGTGAAAAGTGACGCTAGATTAGTATGTTTCGTCTCAAGTCTCTTTAACACGTCGTTTCGATTACCATGATTATCTCGCGTCACAATTCTCTTTAACGCGTCGTTCCGATTACCTAAGCATGGTAAGGTTTTATTTCGCAAGGTGTGCGTAAAAAGTGACGCTATATTAGTATGTCGCGTCATAAGTCTCTCTAACGCGTCGTTCCGATTACCTAATCAAGGTTAGGTTATAGTACACAAAATGTGCGTTAAAAGTAACAATATATTAGTATGTCGTGTCTCAAGTCTCTTTAAACCGTCGTTCCGATTACCTAAGCATGTTTAGGTTATATTACGTAATGCGTGCGTAAAAAGTAACGCTAAATTAGTATGGTGCGTATCAAGTCTATTTAACGCGTTGTTTCGATTACCATGCCTATGTCGCGTCACAAGTCTCTCTAACGCGTTGTTCTGATTACCTAAGCATGGTTTGGTTATATTATGCAAAGTGTGCATTAAACGTGATGCTAGATTAGTATGTCGCAATTCTCTTTAACGTGTTTTTCCGATTACCTAAGGGTTATGTTATACTGGCAAAGCGTGCAAGAAAAGTGACGCTAGATTAGTATGTCGCATCTCAAGTCTGTTTAACGCGTCGTTTCGATTACCTCTAAGCATGGTTAGGATATATTACGCAAAGTGTGTCTGAAAAGTGACGCTAGATAGGTATGTCGCATCACATGTCTCTTTAACGTGTAGTTCCAATTACCTAAGCATGGTTAGGTTATATATTACGCAAAGAGTGCATAAAAAGTGACGCTAGATTAGTATGGCACGTCTCAAGTCTCTTTAACGCGTCATTTCGATTATCATGCTTATGTCGCGTCACAAGTCTCTCTAACGCGTGTTCCGATTACCTAGCATGGTTAGGTTATATTGCGCAAAGTGTGCGTGAAAAGTAACAATAAATTAGTATGTTGCATCTCAAGTCTTTTACGCGTTGTTCCGATTATCTAAGTATGGTTAGGTTATATTACGAAAAGACTGCGTGAAAAGTGACGCTAGATTAGTATGTCGCGTCTCATGTCTGTTTTACGCGTCGTTCTGATTACCCAAAATGGTTAGGTTATAGTACGCAAATTTGTTAGAAACGTAACGCCAGATTAGTATGTCGCGTCTCAAGTCTCTTTAACGTGTCGTTCTGATTACCTAAGCATGGTTAGGTTGTATTACGCAAAGTGTGCGTAAAACGTTATGGTAGATTGGCGTTTCTTAAGTCTATCTAACACGTCGTTCTGATTACCTAAGCATGTTCAGGTTATATTATGCAAAGTCTGCGTGAAAAGTGATGCTAGATTAGTATGTGTCGTCTCAAGTCTCTTGAACGCTTCGATTACCATGCTTATCTCGCATCAGAATTCTCTTTAACGCGTCGTTCCGATTACCTAAGCAAGGTTAGGTTTTATTACGCAAGATGTCCGTGAAAAGTGACGCTAGATTAGTGTGTCGCATCTCAAGGCTCTTTAACGCGTTGATCCGATTACCTAAGCATGGTTAGCTAATATTACACAAAGTGTGCGTGAAAAATGACAAAAGATTAGTATGTCGCGTCTTAAGTCTTTCTAACGCGTCTTTCCGATTACTTAAGCATGGTTAGATTATAGTACGCAAATAATGCGTGAAAAGTAACAATAGATTAGTATGTCGTGTCTTAAGTCTCTTCAACGCATTGTTCCGATTACCTAAGCATGGTCACGTTATATTACGTAATGAGTGACGCTAGATAAGTATGTCGAGTCTGAAGTCTATTTAGCGCGTTGTTCTGATTACTTATGCATGGTTAGGTTATATTACGCAAAGAGTGCGTGAAAAGTTACGCTAGATTAGTTTGTCGTGTCTCAAGTCTGTTCAACGCGTCGTTCCGATTACCTAAGCATGGTTAAGTTATATTATACAAAGTGTGCGTGAAAAGTGACGCTAGATAAGTATGTCGCGTCACAAGTCTCTTTAACGCGTCATTCCGATTAGCTAAGCATGGTTAGGTTATATTTAAGCAAAGTTTGCGTAAAAAGTGACGCTAGATTAGTATGGCACTTCTCAAGTCTATTTAACGCGTGGTTCTGATTACCAAAACATGTTTAGGTTATATTACACCAAGTGTGCATAAAAAGTGATGCTAGATTAGTATTTCGCGTCTCAATTCTCTTTAACGTGTCAATTTGATTACCTAAGAATGGTTAGGTTATATTACACAATGTGTGCGTGAAAACTGCTGCTAGGTTAGTATGTCGCGTCTCAAGTCTCTTTAACGCGTCGTTCCAATTACCAAAGCATGGTTAGACTATATTACGCAAAATATGCTTGAAAAGTGATGCTAGATTAGTATGTCGCGTCTCATGTCTCTTTAACTCGTCGTTCCAATTACTTGAGCATGGTTAAGTCATATTACGCAAAGTGTGCTTGAAAAGTGACGCTAGATTAGTATGTCGCGTCTCAAGTCTCTTTAATTCGTCATTTCGATTACCTAAGCATGGTTAGGTTAAATTATGCAAATTCTGCATAAAAAGTGACGCTAGATTAGTATGGCGCGTCTCAAGTCTTTTTGACGCGTCGTTTCGATTGCCATGCTTAAGTCACGTCACAAGTCTCTCTAACGCGTCGTTCCGATTACCTAAGAAGGTTAGGTTATATTACGCAAAGTGTGCATGATAAGTGACGCTAGATTAGTATGTCGCGTCGCAAGTCTCAATAACGCTTCGTTCCGATTACCTAAGCATGGTTAAGTCATATTACACAGAGTGTGTGCGAAAAATGACGCTAGATTAGCATGTCGCATCTCAAGTCTCCTTAACGCCGTCGTTTCGATAACCATGCTTATGTCGCGTCACAAGTCTCTCTAACGCGTCGTTCCGATAATAGATTAGTATGTCGCGTCTCAAGTCTCTTTAACGCGTCGTTCCGATAATAGATTAGTATGTCGCGTCTCAAGTCTCTTTAACGCGTCGTTCCGATTACCTAAGCATGGTTAGGCTGCATTACGCAAAGAGTGCGTGAATAGTGATACTAGATTAGGATGTCGCGTCTGAAGTCTCTTTAACGCTTTGTTCCCATTACCTAATCAAAGTTAGGTTATTTTGCACAAAGTGTGCGTGAAAAATGACACTAGATTCATATGTCGCGTCATAAATCTCTTTAACGCGTCGTTCCGATTACCTAAGTATGGTTAGGTTATTTTATGCAAAGTGTGCGTGAAAAGTGACTCTAGATTAGTATGTTGCATCTCAAGTCTCTTTAACGCGTCGTTACGACTATCTAAGCATGGTTAGGTTATTTTACGCAAATTGTGCATGAAAAGTGACGCTAGATTACTATGTCGCGTCTCAAGTTTCTTTAACTCGTCGTTCCGATTACCTAAGCATGGTTAGGTTATAGTACGCAAAGTGTGCGTGAAAAGGATCAATAGATTTGTATGTCGCGTCTCAAGTCTCTTTAACGCGTCGTTCCGATTACCTAAGCATGGTTAGGTTATATTACGCAAAGTGTGCGTGAAAAGTGACGCTAGATTAGTATGTCGCGTCTCAAGTCTCTTTAACGCGTCGTTCCGATTACCTAAGCATGGTTAGGTTATATTACGCAAAGAGTGTGCGAATAGTGACGCTAGATTAGTATGTCGCGTCTCAAGTCTCTTTAACGCGTTGTTCCGATTATTTAAGCATGGTTAGGTTATATTGTGCAAAGTGTGAGTGAAAATTGAAAATAGATTAGTATGTCGCGCGTCTCAATCATCTTTAACGCGTCGTTCCAATTACCTAAGCATGGTTAGGTTATATTACGCAAAGAGTGCGTGAATAGTGTGACGCTAGATTAGTGTGTCGCGTCTCAATTCTCTTTAACGCGTTGTTCCGATTATTTAAGCATGGTTAGGGTATATTACCCTAAGTGTTCGTGAAAAGTGACTCTAGATTAGTATGGCTCGTTTCAAGTCTATTTAACGCGTCGTTTCGACTACCATGCTTATGTCGCTTAACAAGTGTCTCTAACGCATCGTTCTTATTACCTAAGCAAAGTGTGCTTGAAAAGTGACAATAAATTAGTATGTCGTGCCTCAAGTCTCTTTAACATGAATATGTTATATTACACCAAGTGCGCGTTAAAATTTTTGCTAGATTAGTATGTAACTTCACATGCGCGTCAAAAGTTTCGCTAGATTAGTATGTAACGTCACAAGTCTCTTCAACGCGTTGTTATGGTTACGTAAGCATGGTTAGGTTATATTACGCAAAGTATGCATAAAAAGTAAAGCTAGATTAGTATGTTGTTCTCAAGTCTCTTTAACGCGTCGTTTCGATTACCATGCTTATGTTACGTTACAAGTCTCTCTAACATGTCGTTCTGATTACCTAAGCATGGTTAGGTTATATTACGCAAAGTGCGCTTGAAAAGTGACAATAGATTAGTATGTCGCGTCTTAAGTCTCTTTAACGCGTCGTCACGATTTTCTAAGAATGTTTAGGTTATTTTACGCAAATTGTGCGTGAAAAGTGACGCTAGATTAGTTTGTCGCGTCTCAAGTCACTTTAACGCGTCATTCTGATTACCTAAGCATGGTTAGGTTATATTGAGCAATGTGTGCATGAAAACTGTCGCTAGGTTAGTATGTCGCGTCTCAAGTCTATTTAACGCGTCGTTCCTATTACCTAAGCATGGTTATGTTATATTACGCAAAGTATGGGTGAAAAGTGACGCTAGATTAGTATGTCATGTCTCAAGACTCTTAAACGCGTCGTTCCGATTACCTAACCATGGTTAGGTTATATTACGCAAAGAGTGTGTGAAAAATGATGCTAGATTAGTATATCGTGTCTTAACTCTCTTTAACGCGTCGTTCCAATTACCCAAGTATGGTTAGGTTTACGCGAAGTGTGCGAGAAAAGTAACGCTAGATTGGTATTTCATGTCTTAAGTCTCTTTAACGTGTCGTTCCGATTACCTAAGCATGGTTAAGTTATATTACCCAAGGTGTGCGTGAAAAGTGACGCTAGATTAGTATGTCGCGTCTCAAGGCTCTTTAATGCGTCGTTCCGATTACCTAAGCATGGTTAGGTTATATTATGCAAAGTTGGCGTGAAAAGTGACACTAGATTAGTATTTCGCGTCTCAAGTGTGCGTTAATAGTGACGCTAGATTAGTAGTCTGTCGCGTTACAAGTCTCTGTAACGCGTCGTTCTGATTACCTAAGCATGGTTAGATTATATTGCGCATAGTGTGCGTGAAAAGTGATGCAAGATTAGTATGTCAAGTCACCAGTCTCTTAAATGCGTCGTTCCAATTACCTAAGTATGGTTATGTTATATTTTACGCAAAGTGCGCGTGAAAAGTATGTCGCTTCACAAGTCTTTTTAACGCGTTGTTCCGATTACCTAAGCATGGTTAGATTATATAACGCAAAGTGTGCGTTAAAAGTGACGCTAGATTAGTAGTATGTCGTGTCATAAGTTTTCTTAACGTGTCGTTCCGATTACCTAAGCATGGTTAGATTATATTACACAAAGTGTGCGGTAAAAGTGATGCTAGATTAGTATGTCGCGTCACAAGTCTCTTTAACGAGTCGTTCCGATTACCTAGGCATGGTTAGATTATATAACACCAAGTGTGCATTATAAGTGACGCTAGATTAGTATGTTGCGTCTCAAGTCTCTTTAATGCGACGTGCCGATTACCTAAGCATGGTTAGTTTATATTACGCAAAGTCGGCGTTAAAAGTGACGCTAGATTAGTGGTATGTGCCTCACAAGTCTCTTTAGCGCGACATTCCGATTACCTAAGCATGGTTAGTTTATGTAACGCAAAGTGTGCATGAAAAGTGACGCTAGATTAGTATGCCGCGTCACAAGTCTCTTTAACGCGTCGTTCTGATTACCTAAGTATGGTTAGGTTATATTACGCAAAAGTGTGCGTAAAAAGTGATGCTAGATAAGTATGTCATGTCACAAGTCTATTTAACGCGTCGTTCCGATTATCTAACAATGGTTAGGTTATATTACGCAAATTGTGCATTAAAAGTTACGCTAGAATAGTATGTCGCGCCACAAGTCTCTTTAACTTATCGTTCCGATTACCTAAGCATGGTTAGAATATATTACGCAAAGTGTGCCTTAAAAGTGAAGCTAGATTATTATGTCGCGTCACAAGTCTCTTTAACGCGTCGTTCCGATTACATAAGCATGGTTCGGTTATAAGTGTGCCTTAAAATTGTGGCTAGATTAGTATGTCGCGCCACAAGTATCTTTAACGCGTCGTTCTGATTATGTAACAATGATTTGGTTATATTACGCAAAGTGTGCGTGAAAAGGGACGCTAAATAAGTATGTCGCGTCATAATTCGCTTTAACGCGTCGTTCCGATTACCTAAGAATGGTTATGATATATTACGCAAACTGTGCGTTAAAAGTGACGCTAGATTATAATGTCGAGTCACAAGTCTCTTTATCGCGCCGTTCTAATCACCATTGCATGGTTAGGTTATATAACGCAAAGGGTGCGTGAAAAGTGACTCTAGATTACTATGTCGCGTCACAAGTCTCTTTAACAAGTCGTTCCGATTACCTAGGCATGGTTAGGTTATATAACGCAAAGTATGCATATTACAATGACGCTAGATTAGTAGTATGTCGCGTCAAAAGTCTCCTTAACGTGTTGTTGAGATTAGCTAAGCGTGGTTAGGTTATATTACGTAAAGTTTGCGTGAAAAGTGATGCTAGATTAGTAATATGTTGCGTCTAAAGTCTCTTTAAAGTGTCGTTCCAATTACCTAAGCATGGTTAGGTTATATGACGCAAAGTGTGTGTTAAAAGTGACGTTAGATTAGTATGACGCGTCGCAAGTCTTTTTAACGCGTCATTCTGACCTAACAGTGGTTAGGTTAAATTACATAAAGTGTGCGTGAACTGTGACGCTGTACATGTATGTCGCGTCACAAGTATTTTTAACACGTCGTTCCGATTACCCACGCATGGTTACGTTATATTACGCAATGAGTGTGTGACGCTAGATTAATATGTCGCGTCTCAAGTATCTTCAACGCGTCGTTCCGATTACCTAAGCATGGTTAGGTTATATAACGCAAAAGTGTATGTTAAAAGTGTCGCTAGATTAGTATGTCGCGTCTCAAGTCTCTTTGACGCGTCATTCCGATTACCTAAGCATGGTTAGGTTATATTACTCAAAAGTGGAGTTACAAGTGACGCTAGATTAGTATGTCGCATCACAAGTCTCTTTAACGCGTCGTTCCTATAATCTAAGCATGGTATGGTTATAGTACGCAAAGTGTGAGTTAAAAGTGACGATAGATTAGTATATCGCGTCACATATATCTTTAAGGCGTCGTTCTGATTACCTAAGCATGGTTAGGTTATATTACGCTAAGTGTTTATTAAAAGTGACGCTCGATAAATATGTCGCGTTACAAGTCTCTTTAACGCGTCGTTCTGATTACCTAACAATGGTTTGCTTATATTACGCAAAGTGTGCGTGAAAAGTTACGCTATATAAGTATGTCGCATCACAAGTCTCTTTAACGCGTGTTTCCGATTACCTTAGCATGCTTAGGTTATATTACGCAAACAGTGCGTTAAAAGTGATACTAGATTAGTATGTCTCGTCACAAGTCTCTTTAACGCGTCGTTCCGATTACCTATGCATGGTTAGGTTATATTATGCAAAGTGTGCGAGAAAAGGGACGCTATATAAGTATGTCGCATCACAAGTCTCTTTAACGCGTGTTTTCGATTACCTAAACATGCTTAGGTTATATTATGCAAACCGTGCGTTAAAAGTGATACTAGATTAGTATGTCTCGTCACAAGTCTCTTTAACGCGTCGTTCCGATTACCTATGCATGGTTAGGTTATATTATGCAAAGTGTGCGAGAAAAGGGACGTTATATAAGTATGTCGTGTCACAAGTCTCTTTAACGCGTCATTCCAATTACCTTTTCATGGTTAGGTTATATTCAGCAAAGTGTGCCAAAAAAGTAACGCTAGATTAGTATGTCGCGTATGCAGTATATTTAACGCCTCGTTCCGATTACCTAAGCATCGTTAGGTTATATTCCACGAAGTGTGCGTAAAAAGTGACGCTAGATTAGTATGTCGCGTCTCAATTCTCATTAATGAGTTGTTCCGATTACCTAAGCATGGTTAGATTATATTACGCGAAGTGTGCCTGAAAAGTTACGCTAGATTAGTATGTCGCGTCTCAAGTATCTTTAATGCGTCGTTCCGATTACCTTAGCATGATTAGGTTATATTAAACAAAGTGTGCGTAAAAAGTGATGCTAGATTAGTATGGCACGTCTTAAGTCTATCTAACGCGTCGTTCCGATTACAGGTTATATTATGTAAAGTCTGCGTGAAAAGTCACGCTATATTAGTATGTTTTGTCTCAAGTCTCTTTAAACGCGTCGTTTCGATTACCATGCTTATCTCGCGTCACAAGTCTCTTTAACGCGTCGTTCCGATTACCTAATAATGGTTAGGTTATATTGCGCAAAGTGTGCATGAAGAGTTACGGTAGATTAGTATGTCGCGTCTCAAGTCTCTCTAACGCGTTGTTCCGATTTCCTATGCATGGTTAGGTTATATTATGCATAGTGTGCGTAAAAAGTGACGCTAGATTAGTATGTCGCGTCTAAGGTCTTTCTAACGCGTCGTTCTGATTTCCTAAGCATGGTTAGGTTACATTACGCAAAGTGTGCGTAAAAAGTGACGGTAGATTAGTATATCGCGTCTCAAGTCTTTCTAACGCGTCGATTACCTAAGCATGATTAGGTTATAATACGCAAAGTTTGCATGAAAAGTGATGCTAGATTAGTATGTCGATTCTCAAGTCTCTTTAACGCGTCGTTTCGATTACCATGCTTATGTCGCGTCACAAGTCTCTCTAACGCATCGTTTCAATTACCTAAGCATGTTTAGGTTATAGTACACAAAGTGTGCTTGAAAGGATCAATAGATTAGTATGTCGCGTTTCAAGTCTCTTTAACGCGTCGTTCATATTACCTAAGCATGGTTAGGTTATATTACGCAAAGTGTGCATGAAAAGTGACCCTAGATTAGTACGTCCAGTGTTAAGTCTATTGAACTCTTTATTCCGATTACCTAAGCATGGTTAGGTTATAGTACGCAAAGTGTGCGTAAAACATGACGCTAGATTAGTATGTTTCCTCTCAAGTCTCTTTAACGCGTCATTTCGATTACCATACTTATCTCGCGTCATTTCGATTACCAAAATTATCTCGCGTCACAAATCTCTTTAACGCGTCGTTCTTATTACCTAAGCATGGTTTGGTTATATTACGCAAAGTGTGGGTGACAAGTTACGTTAGATTAGTATGTCTCGTCTCAAGCCTCTCTAACGCGTCGTTCCGATTTTCTAAGCATGGTTAGGTTATATTATGAAAAGTGTGCGTGAAAAGTGACGCTAGATGGTAATCAAAACGACGAGTTAAAGAGACTTGAGACACTGTGTCTCAAGTCTCTTTAACTCGTCGTTTTGATTACCATGCTTATGTCGCGTCACAAGTCTCTTTAACGCGTTGTTCTGATTATCTTAGCATGGTTAGGTTATATTACGCAGAGAGTGCGTGAAAAGTGACGCTAGATTAGTATGTTGCGTCCCCAGTCTCTTTGACGCGTCGTTCCGATTACCCAAGAATGGTTAGGTTATAGTACGCAAAGTTTTCGAGAAAGGTAACGCTAGATTAGTATGTCGCGTCTCAAGTTTCTTTAATGCATCGTTCCGATTACCTAAGCATGGTTATGTTATATTATGCAAAGTCTGCGTGAAAAGTGACGTTTGATTAGTATGTCGTGTCTCAAATCTCTCTAACGCGTCGTTCTGATTTTCTAAGCATGGTTAGGTTATATTACCCAAAGTGTGCGTGAAAAGTTAAACTAGATTAGTATGTCGCGTCTCAAGTCTCTCTAACGCTTCGTTCTGATTTCCTAAGCATGGTTATGTTATATTAAAAAGTGATGCTAGATTAATCTATATTCTCCTTAATGCGTCGTTTCGATTACTATGCTTATGTCGCGTCACAAGTCTCTCGAACGCATCGTTCCAATTACCTAAGCATGGTGAGGTTATATTACGAAAAGTGTCCGCAAAAAATGACAATAGATTAGTATCTCGCGTCTCAAGTCTATTTAACGCGTAGTTGTAATTACTTAAGCGTAGTTAGGTTATATTACGCAAAGTGTGCGTGAAAAATGGCAATAGATTAGTATGTCGCCTCTTAAGTCTATCCAACGCGTCCTTCCGATTACTTAAGCATGGTTAGGTTATATAACGCAATGTGTGCGTGAAAAGTGACGCTAAATTAGTATGTCGCGTCTCAATTCTCTTTATCGCGTTGTTTCGATTATCTAAGCATGGTTAGGTTTTGTTACGCAAGGTGTTATTGGAAAGCAAATGCTAGATTAGTATGTCGCATCTCAAGGCTCTTTAATGCGTCGTTCCGATCACCTAAGCATGGTTAGATTATATTATACAAAGTTTGTGTGAATAGTGACGCTAGATTAGTATGTCGTGTCTCAAGTCTCTTAAACGCGTTGTTTCGATTACAATGCTTATGTCGCATCACAAGTTTTTCTAACGCGTCCGATTACCTAAGCATGGTTAGGTTATAGTACGCAAAGTGTGCGTGAAAAGTAACAATATATTTGTATGTCGTGTCTAAAGTCTCTTTAACGCGTCATTCCGATTACTTAAGCGTGGTTAGGTTATATTACGCAAACTGTGCGTGAAAGTGACAATAGATTAGTATGTCGCGTATCAAGTCTATTTAACGCGTCTTTCCGATTACCTAAGCATGGTTAGGTTATATTACGAAAAGTATGCGTAAAAATTGACGCTATCGCGTCCCAATTCTCTTTAACGCGTTTTTCTGATTGCCTAAGCATGGTTAGGTTATATTACGCAAAGCGTGCCTGGAAAGTGACGCTAGATTAGTATGCCACGTCTCAAGGCTCTTTAATGCGTCGTTTTGATTACCTAATCTTGTTTAGGTTATATTATGCAAGAGTGCGTGAAAAGTCATGCTAGATTAGTATGTCGCGTCTCAAGTCTCTTTAACGCGTTGTTCCGATTACCCAAGAATGGTTAGGTTATATTACGTAAAGTGTGCGAGAAAAGTAACGCTAGATTAGTATGTAACGTCTCAAGTCTCTTTAACGCGTCGTTCCGATTACCTAAGCATGGTTAGGTTATATTACGCAAGGTGTGCGAGAGAAGGGACACTAGATTAGTATGTCGCGTCTCAAGGATTTAATGCGTCGTTCCGATTACCTAAGTATGGTTATGTTATATTATGCAAAGTTGGGGTAAAAAATGACGCTAGATTAGTATGTCGCATCTCAAGTCTCTTTAACGCGTCGTTTCGATTACCATGCATAGGTCGCATCACAAGTCTCTCTAATGCATCGTTCCGATTACCTAAGTGTGGTTAGGTTATAGTACGCAGAGTGTGCGTGAAAAGAAACAGTAGATTAGTATGTCGCGTCTCAAGTGTCTTTAACGCGTCGTTCAGATTACTTAAGCATGGTTCGGTTATATTACGCAAAGTCTGCGTGAAAAGTGACAATAGATTAGTATGTCGTGTCTTTAGTCTATTTATCGCGTCGTTTTGATTACCTAAGCAAGGTTAGGTTATATTACGCAAAGTGTGCGTTAAAAGTGACGCTAGATTAGTATGTCCAGTCTCAAGTCTCTTTAGCGCATCGTTTCGATTAGCTAAGCATGGTTAGGTTATATTACGTATGGTGTGCGTAAAAAGTTATGCCAGATTAGTATGCCGCGTCTAAATTCTCTTTAAACCGTCGTTCCGATTACGTAAGCGTGGTTAGGTTATCACACAAAGTGTGAATGAAAAGTGACGCTAGATTAGTATGACTCGTCTCGAGTCTCTTTAACGCGTCGTTTCGATTACCATGCTTATGTCGAGTCAAAAGTCTTTCTAACGCGTCGTTCCGATTACCTAAGCATGGTTTGGTTATATTATGCAAAGTGTGCGTGAAAAATGAAAATAGATTCAGATGTCGCATCTCAAGTCTATTTAACGCGTTGTTCTTATTACCTAAGCATGGTTAGGTTATACTACGCAAGGTGTGCGTGAAAATGATGCTAGATTAGTACGTCGCGTCTCAAGGCTCTTTAATGCGACGTTCCGATTACCTAATTATGATTTGGTTATAATAAGCAAAGGTTGCGTGAAAAGTGACGCTAGATTGGTATATCGCTTCTCAAGTCTCTTTAACGCGCCGCTTTGATTACCATTTTATCTCCCGTCACAAGTCTCTCTAACGCGTCGTT
Source organism: Mercurialis annua (assembly GCF_937616625.2). NCBI lineage: Eukaryota > Viridiplantae > Streptophyta > Magnoliopsida > Malpighiales > Euphorbiaceae > Mercurialis > Mercurialis annua. The sequence continues at coordinate 44,816,494 of NC_065572.1, forward strand.
TCTTTTACCTAAGCATGGTCAAGTTATAGTACGCAAAGTGTGCGTGAAAAGGATCAATAGATTAGTATGTCGCGTCTCAAGTCTCTTTAACGCGTCATTCCTCATACCTAAGCATGGTTAGGTTATATTATGTAAAGTGTGCGTTAAAAGTGACGCTAGATTAGTATGTCCAGACTCAAGTCTCTTTAGCGCGTCGTTTCGATTAGCTAAGCATGGTTAGGTTATATTACGTAAAGTGTGCGTAAAAAGTTATGCTAGATTAGTATGTTTCGTCTCAAGTCTCTTTAACGCGTCATTTTGATTACCATACTTATCTCGCGTCACAAGTCTATTTAACGCGTTGTTCCGATTACCTAAGCATGGTTAGGTTATATTACGCAAGGTGTGAGTGAAAAGTGTCGCTAGATTAGTATGTCGCGTCTCAAGGCTCTTTAATGCGTCGTTCCTATTACCTAAGCATGATTAGGTTATAATACGCAAAGTTTGCGTGAAAAGTGACGCTAGATAAGTATGTCGCTTCTTAAGTCTCTTTAACGCGTCCTTTCGATTACAATGCTTATGTCGCGTCACAAGTCCCTTTATCGCGTCGTTCCGATTACCTAAGCATGGTTATGATATAGTACGCAAAGTGTGCGCAAAAAATATCAATAGATAAGTATGTCGCGTCTCAAGTCTCTTTAACGCGTTGTTCCTATTACCTAAGCATGGTTAGGTTATATTACGCAAAGTGTGCGCGAAAAGTGACGCTAGATTATTATGTCCAGTCTCCAATGTCTTTAACGCGTCGTTCCGATTACCTAAGCATGGTTAGGCTATATTACGCGAAGTGTGCGTAAAAAGTTACAATAGATTAGTCTGTTTTGTCTCAAGTCTCTTTAACACGTTGTTTTGATTACCATACTTATCTCGCGTCACAAGTCTCGTCGTTCCGATTACCGAACCATGGTTAGGTTATATTACGCAAAGTGTGCTTGAAAAGTGACGTTAAATTAGTATGTTGTGTCTCAAGTCTCTCTAACGCGTCGTTCCAATTTCCTAAGCATGGTTAGGTTATATTACGCAAAGTGTGCGTGAAAAGTGACTCTAGATTAGTATGTCCAGTCTCAAGTCCCTTTAATGCGTCGATAGGTTATATTACGCAAAGTGTGCTTAAAAAGTGACGCTAGATTAATTTGTTTCGTCTCAAGTCTCTTTTACGCGTCGTTTCGATTACCATACTTATCTGGCGTCACAAGTCTCTATAACGTGTCGTTCCGATTACCTAAGCATGGTTAGGTTATATTACGCAAACAGTGCGTGAAAAGTGACGTTAAATTAGTATGTCTCGTCTCAAGTCTCTCTAACGCGGTTATTTTTGTCACGACTCAAAACATTGAGCCGCAACCGGCGCTAAAACGGGAGTGGTAGCTCCGGAACCCGTAGCAAGCCTCAAACCACTATTAATTTTTTGCAAATAATAAATAAAGAACAGTAAACAACAGAAGCAAATCTACATATATAACATATAATCATACATATACACTAACTGTTCCGTTCAGCTCGCGGGCTCTAGTTACCGTACCTTGTACGAACTGGCCTCGCGGTGCTATATACATCAGTTAGTGTCTCAGAACATGTCACCGGCATCTGGGGCCGTGAACCACATATAATACATGTAGCCTACAAAAATATAAACAAGACAGCACGTAATATGTACACTCAAAATGTACTACTGTCTATGCTACGACTCTGTCAACACGGGACCACTACTGCAACATTCACAGAAGTCAGAAACTATACATACACAGCTGACTTCTGGACTTCAAAATTGGCCTCTAGCTAGGTCCACATACTAAGTACCTGAAAGACATCAAAGGTGAGGGGTCAGTATTTGGGAAAATACTGAGTGAGTTTGCATTTACTAACGGTATTAACATAAAAACATAGCATCGCATTTCAAGAAAACAATAATATAAAACATATAAACAGGTATTTGATCCGTACGAAACTAATATCCTAGCATGCGACACATCTTTTGAATAATCATATATCTTTCAACCCAATCATAAATCTCAAGTTGTGAGTCCAACTCACTGCTGGGTCCAACCCACTAGATACGGGGACTCCAGGTTACACCGTAACCGAGTGCTCACTCGTATCGAAATCATATACCCAATCTTGAATTTCATAATCACATCATGCTATACATATCAAATCATTTCTCAAATGCAAACACACTAGACTGACTTAATACTGGTGATCACACAGCCTATTGACACCCAATAGGTAGCTAGTTTCTTCGGATCGCATACTAGTTCTCGTATATACATTTGATAGAAACATATAACATTTAATCAAATCATATATTATGCGATGCGTATAAACAGTATATATATATATCTATATAAAATAACTTTAATATATAATACACGAAAGTAAAGTGCAACTCACCGTGACCGCTATCCAAGTAATGATGTGGTCGATCTGATAGTACGCTCTCGCTAGTCCGCGTCTACTGACCCCACTACTCGCTGACACGTCTGATAAATCGTTTAATAGTTAGACGTGAAACTCGTGCTTTTACACGTATAATACTTCTAATTTTTTAGGGTTTAGTTTCATTTTTATACTTATTTACGTATTCGATAACTTTAGTCGCATAGACGATTTAGCGAACACCATTTCTCATAATTGAGAATCGCTTAACGTCCTTGACGTTTTCCATTATTATTAATTATCTAAAACGTCGAGCTAATCGCGAGATTAATGATTCTCAAAGTCCAAAGTTCGTCTTTTAATCCAATTTACTCGAAACATCAAATCTCTAGATCGAATAGACGTCATACACACGTGGATACGAGTCGGGGTGCACGGGCGTGCCTTCAGTGGGTGCACGATCGTGCAACCAAGTGCACGTTCGTGCACCTCACTGGTGCACGTTCGTGCACCTCACTGGTGCACGTTCGTGCACCTCACTGGTGCACGTTCGTGCACCTCACTGGTGCACGTTCGTGCACCATGAAGAGTGCACGTTCCTGCACCTTACTGGGTGCACGGTCGTGCACCACGTGCACAGCCCCGAAAATGCGATTTCTGAGGTTTTCAACCATCCCGACGTGCTTCTAACACTTCCCTAGTCAAAACCCGTTCCTTCGTTTTCATTAAAATGCGATAATAACTTCAAAACGTCGAATTCAAACCAATACACCATAAAACTCAAAACAGCCATTTATTATCGATTTTTAACCAAAATATCTCGAAATTTACCTTGAAACGAGGTTTAGGATCGATAAGGCTCTCGATTCTAAAGAGATTGCCGCGAAAATCACGCGAATCGGACGTCGAACGGAGAAACGGCGGTGAAACGACGATATCGAACGAATTTCTCTCGCTCTCTTTGGAACTCTCTCTGCTCTTCTTCTTTCATATTTCTCTTTATATATATCTTGGCTAAAGTGCCACTTTGATCCTTGTTCTTTTTGTTTATTATCATTTATCTTTTAAACTTCTCAATCGTACGATTTAGTCCATAGCTAAACTGTTAACTTCTTTTATAATGACATACGTATTATTTATGTCCAATAATTAATACGGAACTCGATATTAATACTTTCCCGTCAAAATCTAAAATTTCCGCTTTCGACACAAATTGGCTAAATTACCACTTTGGTCCCTGTACCTTATTTTGGACTTTTCTTGACATTTTTCCTTTTAATTCCAATTCTAACTTCAGAATTGGAATATATTATTAAATTCTTCGCTATTATCTTTTCCAAAATCGACCTACTAAAACTTATTTATCTTTATTTTATCGGAAAACTTTCCGATAACGCCTCTCAGGCGAGTCCAAACTGGACACATGGTCCAATTAGCTAATTACTTATTTTGGGGCATAGTGTGCGTGGAAAGTGACGCTAGATTAGTATGTCGCATCTCAATTCTCTTTATCGCGTTATTCCAATTATCTAAGCATGGTTAGAGGTTATAATATGCAAAGCGTGCGTGAAAAGTGACACTAGATTAGTATGTCGCGTCTAAAGTCTATTGAACGCGTCGTTCCTAATACCTAAGCATGGTTAGGTTATATTACGCAAGGTGTGCGTGAAAAGTGACGCTAGATTAGTATGTCGCGTCTCAAGGCTCTTTAATGCGTCATTCTAATTACCTAAGCATAGTTAGGTTATAATATGCAAAGTTTGCGTGGAAAGTGACGCTAGATTAGTATGTCGCGTGTCAAGGCTCTTTAATGCGTCGTTCTAATTACCTAAGCCTGGTTAGGTTATAGTACGTAAAGTGTGCGTAAAAAGGATCAATAAATTAGTATATCGTGTCTCAAGTATTTTTAACGCGTCGTTCCTATTACCTAAACATGGTTAGGTTATATTACGCAAGGTGTGCGTGAAAAGTGACGCTAGATTAGCATGTCGCGTCTCAAGGCTCTTTAATGCGCCGTCCCTATTACCTAAGCATGATTAGGTTATAATACGCAAAGTTTGCGTGAAAAGTGACTCTAGATTAGTATGCTGCTTCTCAAGTCTCTTTAACGCGTCGTTTCGATTACCATGCTTATGTCGCGTCACAAGTCTCTCTAACGCGTCGTTCCGATTACCTAAGCATGGTTAGATTATAGTACGCAAAGTGTGCGTAAAAAGGATCAATAGATAAGTATGTCGCGTCTCAAGTCTCCTTAACGCGTCGTTCCTATTACCTAAGAATGGTTAGGTTATATTACGCAAAGTGTGCTTGAAAAGTGACGCTAGATTAGTATGTCCAGTCTCCAATCTCTTTAACGCGTTGTTCCGATTACCTAAGCATGGTTATGTTATATTATGCAAAGTGTGCGTAAAAAGTGACACTAGATTAGTATGTTTGTATCAAGTCTCTTTAACGCGTCATTTCGATCACCATACTTATCTCGCGTCACAAGTCTCTTTAACGCGTCGTTCCGTTTACCTAAGCATGGTTAGGTTATATTACGCAAAGTGTGCGTGAAAACTGAGGTTAGATTAGTATGTCGGGTCTCAATTCTCTCTAACGCGTCGTTCCGATTTCCTAAGCATGGTTAGGTTATAATACGTAAAGTGTGCGTGAAAAGTGACATAAATTAGTATGTCGTGTCTCAAGTCTCTCTAACGCGTCGTTCCGATTTCCTAAGCATGGTTATGTTATATTATGCAATGCGTGCGTAAAAAGTGACGCTAGATTAATATTGCGCGTCTCAAGTCCCTTTAACGCGTCATTTCGATTACAATGCTTATGTCGCGTCATAAGTCTCACTAACGCGTCGTTCCGATTACCTAAGCATGGTTAGGTTATAGTACGCGAAGTGTGCGTGGAAAGGAGCAATAGTTTAGTATGTCGCGTCTCAAGTCTTTTTAACGCGTCATTCCGATTACCTAAGTATGGTTAGGTTATATTACGCAAAGTATGCGTGAAAAGTGACGCTAGATTAGTATGTCCAGTCTTAAGTCTCTTTAACGCGTCGTTCCGATTACCTAAGCATGGTTAGGTTATATTACGCAAAGTGTGCGTAAAAAGTGAGGCTAGATTAGTTTGTTTCGTCTCGATTCTCTTTAACGCGTTGTTTCGATCACTATACTTATCTCGCGTCACAAGTCTCTTTAACGCGTCGTTCCGATTACCTAAGCATGGTTAGGTTATATTATGCAAAGTGTCCGTGAAAAGTGACATAAGATTAGTATGTCGCATCTCAAGTCTCTCTAACGCGTCGTTCTGATTTCCTAAGCATGGTTAGGTTTATATTACGCAAAGTGTCCGTGAAAAGGGACACAAGATTAGTATGTCACATCTCAAGTCTCTCTAACGCGTCGTTCCTATATCCTAAGCATGGTTATGTTATATTACGCAACGCGTGCGTAAAAAGTGACGCTAGATTAATATTGCGCGTCTCAAGTCTCTTTAACGCGTCGTTTCGATTACCATGCTTGTGTCGCGTCACAAGTCTCTCAAACACGTCGTTCTAATTACCTAAGCATTGTTAGGTTATATTAGGCAGTGTACGTGAAAAATGACAATAGATTAGTATGTCGCGTCTTAAGTCTATCTAACGCGTTAATCCGATTACCTTAGCATGGTTAGGTTATATTACGCAAACTGTGAGTGAAAAGTGACGCTAGATTAGTATGTCTTATCTCAATTCTCTTTATCGCGTTGTTCCAATTATCTAAGCATTGTTAGGGTCTACTATGCAAAGCGTGCGTGAAAAGTGACACTAGATTAGTATGTCGCATATATAGTCTATTTAACACGTCGTTCCTATTACCTAAGAATGGTTAGGTTATATTATGCAAGCTGTGCGTGAAAAGTGACGTTAGATTAGCATGTTGCGTCTCAAGGCTCTTTAATGCGTCGTTCCGATTACCTAAGCATGGTTAGGTTATAATACGCAAAGTTTGCGTGAAAAGTGACGCTAGATTAGTATGTCGCGTGTCAAGGCTCTTTAACGCGTCGTTCCGATTACCTAAGCATGGTTAGGCTATAGTACGCAAAGTGTGCGTAAAAAGGACCAATTAATTAGTATGTCGCGTCTCAAGTCTCTTTAACGCCTTGTTCCTATTACATAAGCATGGTTAGGTTATATTACGCAAAGTGTGCGTGAAAAGTGACACTAGATTAGTATGTACAGGCTCAAATCTCTTTAAAGCGTTGTTCCGATTACCTAAGCATGGTTAGGTTCTATTACGCAAAGTGTGTGTAAAAAGTGACGCTAGATTAGTATGTTTCGTCTCCAGTCTCTTTAATGCGTCGTTTCGCTTACCATACATATCTCGCGTCAAAAGTCTCTTTAACGCGTTGTTCCTATTACCTAAGCATGGTTAGGTTATATTACGCAATGTGTGCGTGAAAGGTGACGTTAGATTAGTACGTCGCGTCTCAAGTCTCTCTAACGCGTTGTACCGATTTCCTAAGCATGGCTAGGTTATATTACGCAAAGTGTGCGTGAAAAGTGACACTAGATTAGTATGCCGCATCTCAAGTCTCCATACGCGTCGTTCTGATTTCCTAAGCATTGTTATGTTATATTACGCAAATTGTGCGTAAAAAGTGACGCTAGATTAATATTGCGCGTCTCAAGTCTCTTGAACGCGTCGTTTCGATTATCATGCTTATGTCGCGTCACAAGTCTCTCTAACGCGTCGTTCCGATTACCTAAGCATGGTTAGGTTATTATATTAGGCAAAGTGTGCGTGAAAAATGACAATAGATTAGTATGTCGCGTCATAAGTCTATTTAACGCGTCGTTCCAATTACTTAAGCATGGTTAGGTTATATTATGCAGAGTGTACATGAAAAATGACAGATTAGTAAGTCGCGTCTTAAGTCTATCTAACGCGTCGTTCCGATTACCTAACCATGGTTAGGTTATATTACGCAAAGTGTGCGTGAAATGTGACGCTAGATTAGTATGTCGCGCCTCAATTCTCTTTATCGCGTTATTCTGATTATCTAAGCATGGTTAGGTTATATTACACAAAGCGTGCGTGAAAAGTGACGCTAGATTAGTATGTCGCGTCTCAAGTCTCTTTAACGCGTGATTCCGATTATCTAAGCATGGTTAGGTTATATTATGCAAAGTGTGCGTGAAAAGTGACGCTAGATTAGTATGTCGCGTCTCAAGTCACTTTAACTCGTCGTTCCAATTACCATGCTTATGTCGCGTCACAAGTCTGTGTAATGCGTCGTTTCGATTACCTAAGCATGGTTAGGTTATATTACGCAAAGTGTGTGTGAAAAATGACAATAGTATGTCGCGTCTTACGTATATTTAACCGTCGTTCCGATTACCTAAGAATGGTTAGGTTATATTATGCAAAGTGTGCGTGAAAAGTGACGCTTGATTAGTATGTCGCGTCTCAAGTTCTTTAACGTGTCGTTTCGATTACCATGCTTATCTCGCGTCCCAAGTCTCTTTAACGCGTCGTTACGATTACCTAAGCATGGTTAGGTTATATTACGCAAAGTGTGCGTGAAAATTGAAGCGAGATTAGTATATCCTACCTCAAGTCTCTCTAACATGTCGTTCCGATTTCCTAAGCATGGTTAGGTTATATTACGCAAAGTGTGCATAAAAAGTCACAATTAATTAGTATGTCGCGTTTCAAGTCGATTAAAAGCGGCGTTGCGATTACCTAACCATGATTAGGTTATAGTACGCAAAGTTTGCTTGAAAACTGACGCTAGATTAGTATATCGCGTCTCAATTCTATTTAACGCGTTGTTCCGATTATCTAGCATCACTTTTCAAGCAAACTTTGCGTACTATAACCTAACCATGGTTAGGTAATCGCAACGCCGCCTTAAATCGACTTGAAACGCGACATACTAATTAATTATGACTTTTCACGCACACTTTGCGTAATATAACCTAACCATGCTTAGGAAATCGGAACGACGCGTTAGAGAGACTTGAGGTAGGATATACTAATCTAGCGTCACTTTTCACGCAGACTTTGCGTAATATAACCTAACCATGCTTAGGTAATCGTAACGACGCGTTAAAGAGACTTGTGACGCGAGATAAGCATGGTAATCGAAACGACGCGTTAAAAAGACTTGAGACGCGACATACTAATCTAGCGTTACTTTTCACGCACACTTTGCGTAATATAACCTAACCATTCTTAGGTAATCGGAACGATGCGTTAAATAGAAGTAAGATGCGACATACTATTGTCATTTTTCACGCACACTTTGCGTAATATAACCTAACTATGCTTAGGTAATCGAAACGACGCATTACATAGACTTGTGACGCGACATAAGCATGGTTGGAACGACGAGTTAAAGTGACTCGAGACGCGCCATACTAATCTAGCGTCACTTTTCACGCACACTTTGCGTAAAATACCCTAACCATGCCTAGGTAATCGGAACCACGCGTTAAAGAGAATTGAGACGCGACATACTAATCTAGCGTCTCTTTTCACGCACTTTGCGTAATATAACCTAACTATGCTTAGGTAACTGGAACGACGCCTTAAAGAGACTTGAAATGCGACATACTAATCTAGCTTATCTAGCGTAACTTTTCACGCACACTTTGCGTAATATAACCTAACCATTCTTAAGTAATCGGAACGACGCGTTAAAGAGAATTGAGACGCGACATACTAATGTATTGTTACTTTTCACGCACACTTTCCGTAAAGTAAACTAACCATCCTTAGGTAATCGGTACAACGCGTTAAAGAGAATTGAGACACGATATACTAATCCAGCGTCACTTTCCGCGAACACTTTGCGTAATATAACTAACCATGCTTAGGTAATCGAAACGACGTGTTAAATAGACGTGAGACTCGACATACTAATTTATTGTTACTTTTCACGCACAATTTGTGTAATATATAACCTAACCATGCTTAGGTAATCGGAAAGACGCGTTAGAGGGACTTGTGACGCGACATAAGGATGGTAATCGAAACGACGCGTTAAAGAGACTTGTGACGCAAGATAGCCATGGTAATCGAAACGACGCGTTTAAGAGACTTGAGACGCGACATACTAATCTAGCGTCACTTTTTACGCACACTTTGTGTAAAATAACCTAACCATGCTTAGGTAATCGGAACAACGCGTTAAAGACACCTGAGACGCGGCATACTAATCTAGCGTCACTTTTCACGCACTTTGTGTAATAGTAACCTAACCATGCTTAGGTAATCGAAACGGCGCGTTAGAGAGACTTGTGACGCGACATAAGCATTAATCGGAACGACGCGTTAAAGTGACTTGAGACGCGACATACTAATCTAGCGTCACTTTTCACGCACATTTTACGTAATATAACCTAACCATGCTTAGTTAGATTGGTATATCGCGTCTCAATTCTATTTAACGCGTCGTTCCGACAAACTAAGTATGGTTAGGTTATATTACGCAAAGTGTGCGTGAAAAGTAACGCTAGATTATTATGTCGCGTCTCAAGTCAATTTAACGCGTCGTTCCGATTACCATGCTTATGTCGCGTCACAAGTCTCTCTAACGCGTCGTTTCAATTACCTAAACATGGTTATGTTATTATTACGCAAAGTGTGCGTGAAAAGTGACGCTAGATTAGTATGCCGCGTCTCAGGTCTCTTTAACGCGTCGTTCCGATTACTTAAGCATGATTAGGTTATTTTACTCAAAGTGTGAGTGAAAAGTGACGCTAGATTTGTATGTCGCGTCTCAAGTCTCTTTAACGCGATTACCATTCTTATCTTGCGTCATAAGTCTCTTTTACGCGTCGTTATGATTACCTAAGCATGGTTAGGTTATATTACGCAGAGTGTGCGTCAAAAGTGATGCTAAATTAGTATATCGTATCTCAAGTCTCTCCAACGGTCGTTCTGATTTCCCAAGCATGGTTAGGTTATACTACGCAAAGTGTGCGTGAAAAGCAACGCTAAATTAGTATGTCACGTGTCAAGTCTCTATAACACGTCGTTCCGATTTCCTAAGATGATTATGTTATATTACGCAAAGTGTGCGTGAAAAGTGACGCTAGATCATTATATCCTACCTCAAGTCTCTCTAACGCGTCGTTCCGATTACCTAAGCATGGTTAGGCTATATTACACAAAGTGTGCGCTAAAAGTTACGTTAGATTAGTATGTCGCATCTCAAGTCTCTTTAACGTGTCGTTCTAATTACCTAAGCATGGCTAAGTTATATTACGTAAGCTGTGCGTTAAAAGTTACGGTAGATTAATATGTCGCGTCTCAAGGCTCTTTAATTCGTCGTTCCGATTACCTAAGCATGGTTAGGTTATATTACACAAAGAGTGCGTTAAAAGTGACGGTAGATTAGTATGTCGCATCTCAAGGCTCTTTAATTCGTCGTTCCGATTACCTAAGCATGGTTAAGTTATATTACACAAAGAGTGCGTTAAAAGTGACGCTAGATTAGTATGTCGCTTCTCAAGTCTCTTTAACGCGTTGTTTTGATTACCATGCTTATGTCGCGTCACAAGTCTCTCTAACGCATCGTTCCGATTATCTAAGCATGGTTTGGTTATATCACGCAAAGTGTGCGTGAAAAGTGACGTTATATTAGTATGTCGCTTCTCAAGTCTCTTTAACGCGTCGTTTCGATTACCATGCTTATCTCGCGTCACAAGTGTCTTTAACTCGTCATTGTGATTACCTAAGCATGTGTAATATCCCGTAAAATTTTACATTTATTTTTTCGATAATTTCCGACAATTTTCCGGTCGTTTCGAAGTAACATCGATGATAGCGGTTTGATTCGAGTTGGTTTGGATTGGGGTTGATTTTATTTGGACCCTCTCGTCTGGCCCACTTCGAACTCATTTACGGCCTATTTTCACTCGTTATTTAAAGTCGTTTTCTAAATGAAAAACCTAGATCACGCTGCAAAACAAACCCTAGCCGTCTTTCCCTTTCAATTTCGCTGAGAAATCGCTAGCCGTAATCTCTCCCGAAGTTGACAGAAAATTCCGTGGTATGTTGTTTTCAATTTGAGTTTTCCTTTGAAACGTCTTTCGGTTTTCTGATTCGTTCTTACTCGTTTTTTAATCGAAATTAGAACCGTTTGATTCCAGACGTTCTAGACTCACGTACCTACGTTTCCCTATCTCGGTTTTGCAAAACGGTACGTAATCAATCCCGTTTCAATCGCCGCAAGTTTATCGTTTTGGGTTTGTTATTCACTGTTCTTGATTTACATGTTTTCTGCCGATCACTTCTTCCTTTTGATTTTACATGATTTCGATTTTAAGGTTTTAGTAGTTAATCCTTGCTTAAACTTGACACGATTTGGACCTCGGATTAACAATTCTATTGCCGTTGTGATACACCGAAGTTTCCGTAATGTTCTTGGTTCTTGTTTGTTTTTAGCATAGGAATTGATACGGTTTATGAGTTATTGTTAGATTATGATTAATGATATGGATTAATTTGTAGTCTTGAGTTTTTGATTAAGTTTTTAGAGTTGAATTCTTGATTTTAAAGCTTGGCAGTAGCTTAATAATGGAGGTTGTTTGAAAGGGTTATGTATGGCGGGTTTCTTTTGTTTGAAAGGGAGAAGATGGTGAAAAGGCTTATTTGATCACTCAATTGTTTTGCCTAAATCAAATGAATCCCTTAAGTTAATTTCTTTTGGTTTCGATAATAACTTGATTTTAATTAGAAAATTTATATACGTAATTGTTATAACTTAGATTAATATAATTACTCGGGTAATTATAGGTAATTTTAGTTGAAATGTCTATTTTGGCTAATCGGCGATTTAGTCCCTAAAAGTTTCTAAAGCTATTCTTTTTAGCAAAGTTATAACTCTTGGACTTCTAATTTGATTTTCTAATTAATAAATTAAGAATGGGAAATTTATTTGATTTTATATTTGACTAAAGTACCTTTTAGTCCTTAGTTGGCTAAAGTACAGTTTAGTCCCTATTTGGCTAAAGTACAGTTTAGTCCCTAAACTTTCATAGACTGAAAATAATTAAGTTTTGGTTGTAACTTGGGTTACTTGAATTATAAGATATTAAATTCTATTTTAATATAGATAATTATTTATCAAGTATCTAAATTATAAACTCGGGTTTATAAATTTAATAAAGTTTTGGTTTGGGTTAGACTGTGGTCGCCCAACAAGTGGGAAGAAGCTTGGTAGTTTTTAATAACTCGGCTGACTCACTAATATGGATTTTAACTCAGATTTATTTAAATTATTTATGTACCATTTTTAATATGTTTATATGATTTGTACGTTATAACTTGGGTTATATTTGGAATGCATTTAATATAAGTGTTTATTAAATGTGATTTGGTTTTGCGTTGTGCTAGTCCTACGTGGTGTCTAGTACTCTTTAGAGTTAGGGTTTGATTTTAATTATGATTTTAATATTTTATTTAGACCCGTCGACTGTTCGTACTTCAGAGGCGAACCAGAGTTAGATTGCTTGTCAAGTTTCACGTGGAATAGCAAGCAGTGAGTTTATATCTCTATTTACCTCTTTATTAAGCAAATGTATTATTTTGTATATATATATATGTATAAGCAGCTTTTGAACTGTTTTCGGCATTGTGGATTTGATTTGGAACGTGCTATTCGATGGGCATCATCGGGACTGCGTGCGCACCGGTAATGATTATGGTATTGAGGTAGGTTTGAGATACGTCTCACCTTAGTGAGGGCACCGGTGAAAGATACGTCTCCTGGGCTCACTATTTATTAAGTGATAGTCGGGGATCGGTTATTGAGATACGTCTCACCGACACGACAATGGATTTAGAATTGTGGTTTAGGGTTTCATTGATAATCCATAATCAAAATGTTTTATTAAACGTTTTTAAAGGTTTTTAACTTAATAAATGTAAATGGTTATATAAACTCTACTCAGTAAATCTGACCCCGTTGTTTTCCCAAATTTTCCAGGTTTATGATTTGAGCGTTTGGTCGATCTCCATTTCTTCATTCCCGGAGGTTTTTATTTTATTTTCAGAATAAAAGAGTCGAACTATTTTAAACTCTTAGACCGCAGTAGTAGTTTCATATTATTCATGTCTTAGTCTTACGTTTATAGTTTTGACTATTGTTTGTTGGATTTGTCCAACTATTATTTTATCGCTTTTGGCATGATTACAGTGTTTATGGTATTTGTATTATATTGCCATACTGTTGGAGATTTTTCTGAGATAAGCGTACTTTAAATATATATTGTTTTATGTACTGCTAGACTAGGCTGAAGTCTCGGTTGCCCCCGAGCATGTGGTTTTGTGCAGGTACATTGTTTAAATGTTATAAATTGATTATCCGCAAGGCTAGCTACGGGTTTTGGTACAACCATACCCATACCCTAGCGCCGGTCGCGATTCATGAAAATGGGTCGTGACAGCATGGTTAGGTTATATTACGCTAAGTATGCGTGAAAAGTGACGGTAAATCAGTATATCCTACCTCAAGTCTCACTAACGCGTCGTTCCGATTTCCTAAGCTTGGTTAGCTTATATTACGCAAAGTGTGCGTGAAAAGTGACGCTAGATTAGTATGACGTGTGTCAAGTCTCTTTAACACGTAGTGCCGATTTCCTAAGCATGGTTAGGTTATATTACGCAAAGTGTGCGTAAAAAGGTGACGGCAGATTAGTATATCGCGTCTCAAGTCTCTTTAACCCGTCGTTCCAATTACCTAAGCATGGAAAGCTTATATTACGCAAAGTGTGCTGAAAAGTGACGGTAGATTAGTATATCGCGTCTCAATTCTCTTTAATGTGTCGTTCTGATTACCTAACCAACTCAAAAGGATCCCTTGAAAGGCGGTAGGATGAGTAATTTGGAAATAATCCTCCTTGAAATCCCTCAGGGAGTCGGTTATCCCGGTAATCAATCCTCCGGGCACCTCTTTCTTCTCACCCCGGAACCGAAGATAAGCAAAATGGTTCCGGTCTTTCAGCAACATTAGGTACAGACAACAGAAGAGTCCCATAGTATCCACAACTCCGGTCTGCTGGCAAAGCTTTAGGAAACAAGAGTAATGCCGAACTCGGTTTGGGTAGATCTGAGACAAAGGCACTTTGAAATAAGTGCTCAGCCGTTGGTATTCCTTAGAAATGGGAAACCTTATCCCAGACTGCAGGTGCTCTAAGGTCAGCATGAATTCACAGGGGGGAATCGGTCAATCTCCAACCTTCGGGAATCACGGAAAGCTCGTATTCTTCCGGGATGCTAAAAGCTGACCGGATAGCGTCCAAAAACCCCGCCGTGCACCGAGACACCTTGTTATCCCGGTCGTCCGATTTATCTCCACCACCAGCAGCTCTTTTCTTTTCTTTCCCCTTCCTAGAAGGCTCGGGCCTCGAGGTCCCCACCTCTTCTACCTCGAAGGTCACGGTATGTGGTGGCCGAATCACATGAAACTCGGTGGAAGGCTTGTCAGTACCCATATCATTATCATCGTACCCCATCCCTTCTTCGCGTTCTGATAATTCACCCGACATGCCTAAGTACAGGGAAACAAGCTCGGATGAGACGAGTTCCACTAGACAAACAAGATAAAATTTCTAAAACTTGAAATCATAGATCAAAAAGGAATTCTTAAGGGGTGAAATCATCATAACACGAAGGACACTACAATGAATTCCCAGAATACTGGAAACTCATTTCCCAAACAAAGAACACGAAGCAGGAAATACAGCAAAATTCTGGAAATCAACTCAACAACTCATGAACACAAACACCAAGCGCAGATCAAAACAACGAACGTAGAGTAACAATTTCTGGAAAAATCCCTCAGAACAAACATTACACCAAACTGGAAAAAAACAGAGAACCTAACGAAGAAATCACTAACAACCACAGCATAATCAACATGGCAAAGAAAAAGTCCATAAACAAACTACGATTTCAGGAAATAAACACACAAAAAAATGAAAAACTCATAGCACAAAGGGAAAAACAGAAGATTAAATCAAAAAATTAAGAGCACTTACTTGTGAAAAAACACAGTAAATCCCTGAGCAAAAGCAAAAACGATGACTGGAAACGCAAAGCAAGAATAACGATGAAACTTGGCAATCTCAGAAATAAAAACCAGAGAATCCTTCAACCGGCAGAAGACGAAAAAAGCTTGGAGACAAAGAACACAAGTTTTCTTTTCTAAAGGCTGAGAGAAGATGGAAAATCAGAGAATAAATGAGAAAGGTTATAAGTTTTTGAAAAATAAAGGATATAACTGAAAAAGAGAGGGAAAACGAAAAGGCACGCTTACATTTCCTCTCTCTTCCCACTCAAAACGTCTCCTAGAAAATTGCACAAGCAATAACTGCTAGACACGTGGACTCAGAGTAGACAACAAGTAACCGCCACCTAAGGAAAACGACTCCAACAGCTGTCAAATAGGATATCTCAACAGACATGTCCTTTCACATACCACATCAGCTCACCCTCCCTTCTGACAAGCGGCTCGGTGTCAGAGACCATCCAAAAACAAGACAATCACACTAACACTCACGTGACCCAGGAACTCGGAAAACATTACCAACTCGGACATAAATATCCGATAAACTGGTGGGGGGGACTAGTGATAATGTAGCACATATAGTAGGGGCGAAGCAACCTCGCCAAGAACGAACATCGCTAAATCAAGCATTTCACCGACCTGACGTCGACTTCCGACCATCTCCTAAATCATAGACCACGCGACCTGGGGGGTCACCGGATCGATGCACATTCGAGCATCATCCGAAATGCGTGCTCACAATGAGGTCGAATCGAAGATCCTGTCCGAGCTTCTTAACTAGAGACCTGGAAGCTCGGTACATGCGACCCGAGCTTCGAGATACACCCAACTCTAAAACTAGAAATACATGAGTGGGGTCTGAACAATCCGAGCTTCAGACCTTGACCGAGCTCCGAGATCTGGCCCATGAGCACACTCACGTGTACCAGATCTTGGGACAACAGAAGATCCTCTGACAGGTGCGTAAGGAATGTTCCCTCCACCTGACACACCTAACAACCTGCGCCCCACACAGGGATATCCTCCACGTAGGCATAACCGTTTTTGAGGGACCACTCCAAGCACAACCTGTCAGCAAGGCAAGGTTTGTCCTTAAACCCTAACTATAAATAAGGGGTTTAAGGGCAAACCCTAGGTAATTTTTTCTCTTCTCTGAATATTCTCCTTCTTTTCTCTTCTTCTTCTTTCTTACACAGAAATCCCACTTGAGCGTCGGAGTGAACGTCCGGTGACCCCTACCGGAGTTCTTTCTGACCTCTATTTACTGTTTGTGCAGGCCAGTAGAGCTCGGATCTTATTTGGTGATTTATCAATTAGTATGTTTCGTCACAAGTCTATTTAACGTGTCGTTTCGATTCCAATGCTTATGTCGCGTCACAAGTCTCTCTAACGTGTCATTTTGATTACCTAAGTATGGTTAGGTTATATTAGGAAAAGTGTGCGTGAAAAGTGACATTAGATTAGTATGCCGCGTCTCACGTCTCTTTAACGCTTCGTTCCGATTACCTAAGCATGGTTAGGTTATATTACACAAAGTGTGCATAAAAGTGACGCTAGATTAATATGGCGCGTCTCAAGAACGCGTCGTATCGATTACCATGCATATGTCTCGTTAGAAATCTCTCTAACGCGTCGTTCTAATTACCTAAGCATGGTTAGGTTATATTATGCAAAGTGAGCGTGAAAAATGACAATAGATTTGTATATCGGGTCTCAAGTCTATTTAACGCGTCGTTCTAATTACCTACGCATGGATAGGTTATATTACGCAAAGCGTGCGTGAAAAGTGACGCTAGATTAGTATGTCGAGTCTCAAGTCTATTTAACGCGCCATTCCAATTACCTATGCATGGTTAGGTTATATTAGGCAAAGTGTGCGTGAAAAGTGACGCTAGATTAGTATATCGCGTCTCAAGTCTCTTTAACGCGTTTTTCCGATCACTCTTACGGTTAGGTTATATTACGCAAAGTATGTGTAAAAAGTGACGCTAGATTAGTATGGCACGTCTCAAGTCTTTAACGCGTGGTATCGATTACCATGCTTATGTCGCGTTAGAAGTCTCTCTAACGCGTCGTTCTGATTACCTAAGCATAGTTAGCTTATATTACGCAAAGTGTGCGTGAAAAATGACAATTGATTAGTATATCGCATCTCAAGTCTATTTAACGTGTCTTACAATTACTTAAGCATGGTTAGATTATATTGCGCAAAGTGTGCGTGAGAAATGACAATAGATGTATGTCGCGTCATATGTCTCTCTAACGTGGTGTTCAGTTTTCCTATGCATCGTTAGGTTATATTACACAAAGCGTGCGTGAAAAGTGACGCTAGATTAGTATGTCGCGTCTCAAATCTGTTTAACGCGTCGTTCCGATTACCTAATATGCGTGAAAAGTGACAATAGATTAGTATGTTGCGTCTCAAGTCTATTTAACGCGTCTTTCCGATTACCTAAGCATGGTTAGGTTATATTAGGTAAAACTTGCGAGAAAAGTGATGCTAGATTAGTATGTCGCATCTCAAGTCTCTTTGACGCGTCATTCCGATTACCTAAGCATGATTAGGTTATATTACGCGAAGTGTGTGTAAAAATTGACGGTAGATTAGTATGGCGCGTCTCAAGTCTGTTTAACGCGTCATTTCGATTACCATGCTTATAACGCGTCACAAGGCTCCCTAACGCGTCGTTCTAATTACCTAAGCATGGTTAGGTTATATTACGTAAAATGTGCGTGAAAAATGACTATAGATTAGTATATCGCCTCTCAAGTCTATTTAACGCGTCGTTCCAATTACCTAAGCATGGTTAGGTCATATTACGGTGACGCTAGATTAGTATGTCGCGTCTGAAGTCTGTTTAACGAGTCGTTCCGATTACTTAGGCATGGTTAGGTAATATTAAGCAAAGTGTGCGTGAAAAGTGACGCTAGATTTGTATGTCGCGTCTCAAGTCTCTTTAACGCGTCCTTCCGATTACATAAGCATGGTTAGGTTATATTACGCATAGTGTGCGTGAGAAGTGACAATAGATTAGTATGTTGAGTCTCAAGTCTATTTAACGCGTCGTTCCGATTACCTAAGAATGGTTAGGTTATATATTAGGTAAAGTGTGCGACAAAAGTGACGCTAGATTAGTATGTCGCATCTCAAGTCTCTTTATCGTGTCGTTCCGATTACCTAAGCATGGTTAGGTTATATAACGCAAAGTGTGTGTAAAAATTGACGGTAGATTAGTATGGCGTGTCTCAAGTCTGTCTAACGCGTCATTTCGATTACCATGCTTATGTCGCGTCACAAGGCTCTCTTACGCATCATTCCGATTACCTAAGCATGGTTAGGTTATATTACGTAAAATGTGCTTGAAAAGTGACGCTAGATTAGTATGCCGCGTCTCAAGTCTCTTTAACGCGTCGTTCTGATTACATAAGCATGGTTATGTTATATTACGCAAAGTTTGCTTGAAAAGTGACGCTAGATTAATCTGTCGCATCTCAATTCTCTTTAACGCGTCGTTCTGATTACCTAAGCATGGTTAGGTTATATTAAGCAAAGTGTGCGTGAAAAGAGACGCTAGATTAGTATGTCGCGTTTCAAGTGTCTGTAACGCGTCGTTAAGATTACCTTAGCATGGTTTGGTTATATTACGCAAAGTGTGCGTGAAAAGTGACGCTAGATTAGTATGTGACGTCTCAAGTATCTTTAACACATCGTTCTAATTTCCTAAGCATGGTTAGGTTATATTACGCAAGTGTGCGTAAAAAGTTATGATAGATTAGTATGGCGCATCTGAAGTCTATTTAACGCGTGGTTTCGATTACCATGCTTATGTCGCGTCACAACTTTCTCTAACGCGTCGTACCAATTACCAAAGCATGGTTAGTTTATATTACGCAGAGTGTGAGTGAAAAATTACAATTGATTAGAATGTCGTCGCGAGTCTATTTAACGTGTCGTTACGATTAGCTAAGCATGTTTAGGTTATATTACGCAAAGTGTGCGTGAAAAGTGACGCTAGATTAGTATGTCGCGTCTCAAGTTACGCATCATTCCGATTACCTAAGCATGGTTAGGTTATATTATGCAAAGTTTGCATGAAAAAATGAAGCTAGATTAGTATGTCGTATATCAAGTCTCTTTAACGCGTCGTTTCGATTACCATGTTTATGTCGCGTCACAAGTCTCTCTAACGCGTCGTTCCGATTACCAAAGCATGGTTTGGTTATACTACGCAAAGTGTGCATGAAAAGTAACAATAGATTAGTATTTCGCGGCTCAAGTCTCTTTAACGCGTCGTTCCGATTACCTAAGCATGGTTAGGTTATATTACGCAAAGTGTCCGTGAAAAGTGATAATAGATTAGTATGTTGCATCTCAAGTCCATTTAACACGTCGTTCCGATTACCTAGGCATGGTTAGGTTATATTACGCAAAGTGTGCGTGATAACTGACGCTAGATTTGTATGTCGCGTCTCAAGTGTCTTTAACGCGTCGTTCTGATTACCTAAGCATGGTTAGGTTATATTACGCAAAGTGTGCGTTTAAAGTGACGCTAGATTAGTATGGCGCGTCTCAAGTCTCTTTAACGCGTCATTTCGATTACCTAAGCATTGTTAGGTTATATTACGCAAAGTGTGCGGGAAAAGTTACTTTAGATTAGTATTTTGCGTCTCAAGTCTCTCTAACGCGTCGTTCCGATTATCTAAGCATCGTTATGTTATATTATGCAAAGTGTGCGTAAAAAGTAACGCTAGATTAGTATGGCGCGTTTTAAGTCTCATGGTTTGGTTATATTACATAAAGTGTGCGTGAAAAATGACAATAGATTAGTATATCGTGTCTCAAGTCTATTTAACGGGTCGTTCCAATTACATAAGCATGGTTAGGTCATATTACGGTGACACTAGATTAGTATGTCGCGTCTCAAGCCTATTTAACGCGTCGTTCCGATTACATAAGCATGGTTAGGTTATATTAGGCAACGTGTGCGTGAAAAGTGACGCTAGATTTGTATGTCGCGTCTCAAGTATTTTTAACGCGTCGTTCCGATTACCTAAGCATGGTTAGGTTATATTACGCAAATTGTGCGTGAAAAGTGATAATAGATTAGTATGTTTTGTCTCAAGTTTATTTAACGCGTCGTTCCGATTACCTAAACATGGTTAGGTTATATTAGGTAAAGCGTGCGAGAAAAGTGACGCTAGATTAGTATGTCGCGTCTCAAGTCTCTTTAACGCGTCGTTTCGATTACCTAAGCATGGTTAGGTTCTATTACGCAAAGTGTGTGTAAAGATTGACTCTAGATTAGTATGTCGCTTCTCAAGTCTGTTTAACGCGTCGTTTCTATGTATTGTTTCTTCCTTCCTTATTCATTTCAGGGCTTTTTTATAGCAATGAAGTGGTGGTGATGTTTTTGGTGGTTTAGGAGGATTATGACAGGGTGAGTTTAATGGTTTTTGTCGGGAAGGCGTTGTCAAATCTGTTGGAGGGGAGTATAAAACTAAATAATCATATTTTCTAGATGGTTGGCTAAGCATCCCAATAAAAGGATCATTATCATCTTATCTCCTGTGAAAATCAGCTTCAGAACAACAGCTTGAGTTTTGGAGATCATCTTCTATTTCTTCATCCTCCAAATCCGTTAAGCAATCATCACAATCACAAGCATCGAAGAAACAATGACCATCCCATTGAAAGGCATATATAGGACGCCCTTCAAAATCAAAAGAGACAACAGGAACTCCTTTTTCTTGTGGAAATGGTTCAAGCATGAACTGTATAGAAAATACCTGAGGAGTGACATCAATATGTTTTGCAAAGGATGTCTCAACAGTGCCATCAGTTTTTTTTGTGAATACTGGAGTACATGATTGAACAGGTTGAGTAGATTCATGCATATTTTCATAGTTGGTAATCCACTTTTTGGGGAAAAGGTGTAGGAGTTCATTTCTAGTGATTTGTTTGGGTATATGGACACAAGAAGGGATGTTTTGGGAATCTGTTTTTATCAAAAGGTCATCATTATGGTTTGTGGGTAAAGTGAGATTTAAAGCATGGTTTTGCAAACGATACACTATTTGATAGTGAAGAGTAGCTGCAATTGAATCAGCAACTTGTTGAGCTCCAGTAATTTGTATTTGCACCTTTAAAGCCATATGAGCCATCGGATCAGAGAGGGCAAGGTTGTAATTTGGGAAATAGGTGAAAAACACTGGCCTGCATTCAAGGAAGTTTCAACTGTACCAATCGCTGCATGTTGATACTATAGATACCGAGAAATTACAAGAGCAATTCTTGTAAAAATTGGTAGACCGGCACGACCATGGTAACTGAGACCAAGTCGGATAGCTCCAAAGTGAATATGAGTATAACCCTGAGCTAACCAAACTCTTATAAATTCAGGTGGAATCTTAAGAGTAATAAACTGTTCAGCTTGAGAAGCATGAATTGTGCATTGACCAAAGCTGGATGACTGAACATATTCTTTGATAGGTTTGTAAGGCTTTTTTTTATCAAGGACTTGATATTATGGATAAAAGGGGTAGTGGTTTTAGATTACGGATCATAAGGATTGAGAAGAGGGGCTTTTGTATCAGATATTGTTTGATTTTCTGGAAGATAAATAAACTCATAAAGATAATCATTTTTATTTACAGTAGTAAGAGCAATATTAAAAGGTGTAGAACAACAACTTTTTGTGAGCATGATCGTAAGGTACTAACCCAGTTTTCACAAAGTAAAAGAACTAGTATATATATTTCTTTCTCGTCTCTGTTAGGCTCTGATACCATTTAGAGATACAACAATAAACCTTAACAGATACATGTATGACTAGCCAGGATCACAGCCTCACCATGGGCATTTTATCAACCGACATGTCCTCTTAGTATTTGTTAGATTTATTGCATAATCGGAACGACGCATTAAAGAGCCTTGAGACGCGACATACTAATATAGCGTCACTTTTCACGCACACCTTGCGTAATATAACCTAACCATGCTTAGGTAATAGGAACGACGCGTTAAATAGACTTGAGATGCGACATACTAATCTACTGTCATTTATCACGCACACTTTACGTTATATATCCTAACCATGCTAATGTAATCGGAACGACGCGTTAGAAAGAATTGTGACTCGACATAAGCATGGTAATCGAAACGACGCGTTAAAGAGACTCGAGACGGGCCATACTAATCTAGCGTCACTTTTTACGCACACTTTGTGTAATATAACCTAACCACACTTAGGTAATCGGAACGACGCGTTAAAGTGACTTTAAACGCGACATACTAATCAAGTGTCACTTTTCACGCACACTTTGCATAATATAACCTAACCATGCTTAGATAATCGGAACGACGCGTTAAAGAGACTTGAGACGCGACATACTAATCTAGCGTCACTTTTAATGCATGCTTTGTGTAATATAACATAACCATGCTTAGATAATCGGGACAACGCGATAAAGAGAACTGAGGCGCGAAATACTATTCTAGCGTCACTTTTCACGCACACTTTGCGTAATATAACCTAACCATGCTTAGGTAATCGGAACCACGCGTATAAACATAAGACGCGACATACTAATCTATTGTCATTTTTCACGCACAGTTTGCCTAATATAACCTAACCATGCTTAGGTAATCGGAACGACGCGTTAGAGAGACTTGTGACGCGACATAAGCATTGACTTGAGACGCGCAATATTAATCTAGCGTCACTTTATACGCACACTTTCCATAATATATCATAACCATGCTTAGGAAATCGGAACGACGCGTATGCAGACTTGAGACGCGACATACTAATACAGTGTACTTTTCATGCAAACTTTGCGTAATATAACCTAGCCATGCATAGGAAATCGGAACGACGCGTTAGAGAGACTTGCCACGCGACGTACTAATCTAACTTCGCTTTTCACGCACACTTTACGTAATATAACCTAACCATGCTTAGGTAATCGGAACGACGCATAAAAGAGACTTGTGGCGCGAGATAAGTATGGTACGTGAAACGACGCGTTAAAGAGACTTGAGACAAAACATACTACTAATCTAGCATCAGTTTTTACGCACACTTTGCTAAATAGAACCTAACCATGCTTAGGTAATCGGAACGAAGCGTTAAAGAAATTTGAGAATGGACATACTAATCTAGCGTCACTTTTCACGCACACTTTGCGTAATATTACCTTACCATGCGTAGGTAATAGGAATGACGCGTTAAAGAGACTTGAGACGGGACATACTAATCTATTGATCCTTTTTACGCACACTTTGAGTACTATAACCTAACCATGCTTAGGTAATCGGAACGACGCGTTAAAGATCCTTGACACGCAACATACTATTCTAGAGTCACTTTTCATGCAAACTTTACGTATTATAACCTAACCATGATTAGGTAATCGGAACGACGCATTAAAGAGCCTTGAGACGCGACATACTTATCTAGCGTCACTTTTCACGCACACCTTGCGTAAACCTAACCATGCTTAGGTAATAGGAACGACGCGTTAAATAGACATTAGACACGAATCTAATGTAACTTTTCACGCACGCTTTGCATAATATAACCTAACCATGCTTAGATAATCGGAACAACGTGATAAAGAGAACTGAGACACGACATATTAATCTAGCTTCACTTTTCACGCACACTTTGCGTAATATAACCTAACCATGCTTAGGTAATCGGAAAAACGCGTTAGATAGACTTAAGACGCGACATATTAATCTATTGTCATTTTTCACGTACACTCTGCGTAATATAACCTAACCATGTTTAAGTAATTGGAACTAGCGTTAAATAGACTTGAGACGTGCGACATACTAATCTATTGTCATTTTTCACGCACACTTTGCATAATATAACCTAACCATGCTTAGGTAATTGGAACGCCGCGTTCGAGAGACTTGTGACGCGACATAAGCAAGGTAATCGAAACGACGCGTCAAAAAGACTTGAGATGCGACATAAGTATGGTAATCGAAACGACGCGTTAAAGAGACTTGAGACGCGCAATATTAATCTAGCGTCACTTTTTACGCACACGTTAACAAAACCATGCTTAGGAAATCGAAACGAGGCGTTAGATAGACTTGAGACGTGACATACTAATCTAGTGTCACTTTTCACGCAAACTTTGCGTAATATAACCATGCTTAGGAAATAGGAACGACGCGTTAGAGAGACTTGAGACACGACATACTAATCTGACGTCACTTTTCACGCCCACTTTTGGTAATATAACCTAACCATGCTTAGGTAATCGGAACGACGCGTAAAAGAGACCTGTGACGCGAGATAAGTATAGTAATCGAAACGACGCGTTAAAGAGACTTAAGAAGAAACAAACTAATCTAGCGTCACGTTTTACGCACACCTTGCGTAATATAACCTTACCATGCTTAAGTAATCGAAACGACAAGTTAAAGAGACTTGAGACTGGAAATACTAATCTAGCGTCACTTTTCAAGCACACTTCGCGTAATATAACCTAACCATACTGAGGTAATAGGAACAACTCGTTAAAGAGTTTTGAGTATACTAATAATCTATTGATCCTTTTCACGCACACTTTGCGTACTATAACTTAACCATGCCTAGGTAATCGGAACGACGCGTCACTTTTAATCTAGCGTCACTTTTTACGCACACTTTGCGTATTATAACATAAGCATGCTTAGGAAATTGGAACGACGCGTTAGAGAGACTTAAGACGCGACATACAAATCTAGTGTCGCTTTCCAAGCACACTTTGCGTAATATAACCTACCCATGTTTAGGTAATCGGAACGACGCGTTAGAGAGACTTGATAGCGAAATACTAATCTAACGTCACTTTTCACGCACACTTTGCGTAATATAACCTAACCATGCTTAGGTAATCGGAACGACGCGTTAAAGAGACTTGTGACGCGAGATAAGTATGGTAATCGAAACGACGCATTAAAGAGACTAGAGACGCGGCATACTAATTTAACGTCACTTTTCACGCACACTTGTGTAATGTAACCTAACCATGCTTAGGTAATCGGAACGACGCATTAAAGAGACTTGAGACGCGACATACTAATCTATTGTTACTTTTGACGCACACTTTGCGTAATATAACCTAACCATGCTTAGGTAATCGGAACAACGTGTTAGATAGACTTGTGACGCGAGATAAGCATGGTAATCGAAACGGCGCGTTAAAAAGACTTGAAGCGCGCCATACTGATCTAGAGTCACTTTTTACGTACACTTTGCGTAATATAACCTATCCATGCTTAGGTAATCGAAATTACAATTTTAAGCGACATACTAATCTAGCGTCATTTTTCACGCAAACTTTGCATATTGTAACCTAATCATGCTTAGGTAATCGGAACGACGCAATAAATAGCCTTGAGATGCGACTTACTAATCTAGCGTCACTTTTCACGCACACCTTGCGTAATATAACCTAACCATGCTTAGGTAATCGTAACGACGCGTCACATAGACATTAGACACTAATAATCTAGTATCACTTTTTACGCACGTTTTGCATAATATAACCTAACCATGCTTAGATAATCGGAACAACGCGATAAAGAGAATTGAGACGCGACATACTAATCTAGCGTCATTTTTCACGCACACTTTGCGTAATATAACTTAACCATTCTTAGGTAATTGGAACGATGCGTTAGATAGACTTAAGACGCGACATACTAATCAATTGTCATTTTTAACGTACACTCTACGTAATATAACCTAACCATGCTTAAGTAATTGGAACGATGCGTTAAATAGACTTGAGATGCGACATACTAATCTATTGTCATTTTTCGCTCACACTTTGCGTAATATAACCTAACCATGCTTAGGTAATTGGAACGACGTGTTCGAGAGACTTATGACACGACATAAGCATGGTAATCAAAACGACGCATTAAAGAGACTTGAGACGCACAATATTAATCTAGCGTCACTTTTTACGCACACGTTGCGTAATATAACATAACAATGCTTAGGAAATCGGAACAACGCGTTAGAGGGACATGAGACGCGATATAATTATCTAGTGTCACACGCACACTTTGCGTAATATAACCAAACCATGCATAGGAAATCGGAACGACGCGTTAGAGAGACTTGAGACGCGATATAATAATATAAGGTCACTTTTCACGCACACTTTGCATAATATAACCAACAACACTTTAGAGAGACTTGTGACGCGACATAAGCATGGTAATCAAAACGACGCGTTAAAGAGACTTGAGAAGCGACATACTAATCTAGCGTCCGTTTTCATGCAAACTTTGCGTATTATAACCTAATCATGCTTAGGTAATCGGAATGACGCATTAAAGAGCCTTGAGACGCGACATACTAATCTAGCGTCACTTTTCACGCACATCTTGCGTAATATAACCTAACAATGCAAAGGTAATAGGAACGATGCGTTAAATAGACTTAATATGCGACATCTGAATCTATTGTCATTTTTCACGCACACTTTGTATTATATAACCAAACCATACTTAGGTAATCGGAACGACGAATTAAAGAGACTTGAGACGCGACATACTAATCTAGCGTCACTTTTCACACACACCTTGCGTAATATAAACTAACCATGCTTAGGTATTCAGAATGACGCGTTAAACAGACTTGAGACGCGACATACTAATCTACCGTCACTTTTCATGCACGCTTTGCGTAATATAACCAACCTAACAATGCTTAGGTAATCGGAACAACGCGTCAAAGAGAATTGAGACGTGACACACTAATCTAGCGTCACTTTTCACACACCCTTTGCGTAATCTAACCTAACCATGCTTAGGTAATCGAACGACGCGTTAGAGAGACTTGTGACGCGACATAAGCATTGTAATCGATATGACACGTTAAAGAGACTTGGAAAGCGCCATACAAATCTAGCGTCACTTTTTACGCACACTTTGCGTAATATAACCTAACCATGCTTAGGTTACCGGAACAACGCGTTAAAGAGAATTTGAGACTCGATATACTAATCTAACGTCACTTTTCACGCACACTTTGCGTAATATAACCTAACCATTCGTAGTTAATCGGAACAACGCGTTAAAGAGAATTGAGACGCGACATACTAATCTTGCGTCACTTTTCACGCACCCTTTGCGTAATATAACCTAACCAAGCTTAGGTAATCGAAACGACGCGTTTAAGAGACTTGTGACACGACATAAGTATGGTAATCGAAACGACGCATTAAGGAGACTAGAGACGCGCCATACTAATCTAACGTCACTTTTCACACACACTTTGCGTAATGTAACCTAACCATGCTTAGGTAATCGAAACGACGCGTTAAACAAACTTGAGACGAGACATACTAATCTATTGTTACTTTTGACGGACACTTTGCGTAATATAACCTAACCATGCTTAAGTAATCGGAACGACGCGTTAGATAGACTTGTGACGCGACATAAGCATGATAATCGAAACGGCGTGTTAAAGAGACTTGAAACGCGCCATACTGATCTAGAGTCACTTTTTACACACACTTTGCGTAATATCACCTATCCATGCTTAGGTAATCGGAATGATGATTTTAAATGACTTGAGACGCACCATACTAATTTAGCGTCACTTTTTACGCACACATTGCATAATATAACCTAACCATGCTTATGTAATCGAAACAACGCGTTGAAGAGACTTGAGACGCGACATACTAATCTAGCGTCATACTATTCACGCACTCTTTGCGTAATGTAACCTAACCATGCTTAGGTCATCGGAACGATGTGTTAAAGAGACTTGAGATGCAACATACTAATCTAGCGTCACTTTTCACGCACACATTGCGTAAAATAACCTAACCATGCTTAGGTGATCTGAACGACGCGTTAAAGAGACTTAAGACGCGACATACTAATCTAGCGTCACTTTTCACGCACACTTTGGGTAAAATAACCTAACCATGTGTAGGTAATCGGAACTACGCGTTAAAGAGACTTGACACTCGACATACAAATCTATTTTCACTTTTCACGCACACTTTGCGTAATATAACCTAACCATGCTTAAGTAAACGGAACAAGCGTTAAAGAGACTTGAGATGCAACATACTAATCTAGCGTCACAGTTCCCGCACTCTTTGCGTAATATAACCAAACCATGCTTAGGTAATCGGAACGACGCGTTAAAGAGACTTGAGACGCGACATACTAATCTATTTTCACTTTTCACGAACACTTTGCGAAATATAACCTAACCATGCTTAGGTAATCGGAACGACGCGTTTGAGAGACTTGTGACGCGACATAAGCATTATAATCGAAACGACGCGTTAAAGAGACTGGAGATGAGACATACAAATCTAGCGTCACTTTTCGCGCACACTCTGCGTAATATGACTTATTCATGCTTACGTAATCGGAACGACGCGTTATTGAGACTTGCGACGCGACATAATAATCTAGCGTCCCTTTTCATGCACACTTTGCGTAGTATAACCTAATCATGCTTAGGTAATCGGAACGGCGCGTTAGAGAGACTTGTGACGCGGCATAAGCATGGTAATCGAAACGATGCGTTAAAGAGACTTGAGACGGGCCATACTAATCTAGCGTCAGTTTTTACAAGGACTTTGCGTTATATAACCTAACCATGCTTAGGTAATCGGAACGACAAATTAAAGAGACTCGAGACGTGACATACAAATCTAGCATCACTTTTCAAGCACATTTTGCGTAGTATAACCTAACCATGCTTAGGTAATCGGAACGACGCGTTAAAGAGACTTGAGACGCGACATACTAACCTAGCAACAGTTTTCACGCACACATTGCGTAATATAACCTATCCATGCTTAGGAATCGGAACGACGCGTTAAAGAGACTTCAGACGCGACATATTAATCTAGCGTCACTTTTTATACACACTTTGTGTAAAATAATCTAACCATACTTAGGTTATCGGAACGACGCATACAAGAGACTTGAGACGCGACATACTAATCTATTGTCAATTTTCACGCACACTTTGCGTAATATAACCTAAACATGCTTTTGTAATCGGAACGACATCTTAGAGAGACTTGTAACGTAACATAAGCATGGTAATCGAAACGATGCGTTAAAGAGACTTGAGACGCGCCATACTAATCTAGCGTCACTTTATACGCACACTTTGCTTAATATAACTTAACCATGCTTACGTAATTGTAACAACGCGTTAAAGAGACTTGTGACGCGACATACTAATCTAGCGACACATTTAACGCGCACTTGGCGTAATATAACATAACCATGCAAAGGTAATCGGAACAACGCGTTAAAGAGACTTGAGACGCGACATACTAATCTAGCGTTATTGTTTACGCACACTTTGCGTAATATATCCTAACCACGCTTAGGTATTCGGAACGACGCGTTAAAGAGACTTGAGAGGCGACATACTAATCTATTGATCCTTTTCAGTCACACTTTGCGTACTATAACCTAACCATGCTTATGTAATCACAACGACGCGTTGGAAACTTGAGACGCAGCATAAGTATGGTAATCGAAACGAAGCGTTAAAGAGACTTGAGACGCGACATACTAATCTAGCGTCACTTTTCACGCACACATTGCGTAATATAACCTAACCATGCTTAAGTAATCGAAACGACGAGTTAAAGAGACTTGAGATGCGACATACTAATCTAGCGTCACTTTTCACGCACATTTTGCGTAATATAACCTAACCATCCTTAGGTAATCGGAACGACGCGTTAAAGAGACTTGAGACGCGATATACTAACCTAGCAACAGTTTTCAAGAACACATTGCATAATAGAACCTAACCATGCTTAGGAAATCGGAACGACCCGTTAGAGAGACTTGAGACGCGACATACTAATCTAGTGTCACTTTTCCCGCACATTTTGCGTATTATAACCTAACCATATTTAGGTAATCGGAACGACACATTAGAGAGACTTGAGACGCGACATACTGATTTATTGTCACTTTTCACGCACACTTTGCGTAATATAATCTAACCATGCTTAGGTAATCGGAACGATGCGTTAAAGACACTTGAGATGCGACATACTAATCTAGGGTTACTATTCTCGCACACTTCGCGTAATATGACCTAACCATGCTTTGGTAATCGGAGCGACGCGTTAGAGAGACTTGTGACACGACATAACCATGATAATCAAAACGACGCGTTAAAGAGACTTGAGACGCGCCATACTAATCAAGCGTCACTTTTCATGCACACTTTGCGTAATGTAACCTAACCATGCTTACGTAATCGGAACGACGCGTTAAAGAGACTTGAGACGCGACATACTAATCTATTGATACTTTTCACGCACACTTTGGGTAATATAACCTAACCATGCTTAGGTAATCGGGACGACGCGTTAAAGAGCCTTGAGACGCGACAGACTAATCTATCGTCACTTTTCACACACACCTTGGGTAATATAACCTAACCATGCTTAGGTAATCGGAACGATGCGTTAAAGAGACTTTAGATGTGACATACTAATCTAGCGTTACTTTTCTCGCACACTTTGCGTATACCTATCCATTCTTGGTTAATCGGAACGACGCGTTAAAGAGACTTGAGACGCGACATACTAATCTAGCGTCATTTTTCACGCACTCTTTGCGTAATATAACCTAAACAAGCTTAGAAAATCAGAACGACGCGTTAGATAGACTTAAGACGCGACATACTAATCTATTGTCGTTTTTCACACATACTTTGCGTAATATAACCACCATACTGAAGTAATTGGAACAATGCGTTAAATAGACTTGAGACTCGACATACTAATCTATTGTCATTTTTCACGCACACTTTGCATAATATAACCTAACCAGGCTTATGTAATTGGAACGACACGTTAGAGAGACTTGGGACGTGACATAAGTATGGTAATCGAAAAGACGTGTTAAGGAGACTTGAGATGCGCCATATTAATCTAGCGTCACTTTTCACGAACACTTTGCGTAAATATAACCTAACCATGCTTAGGAAATCAGAACGCCGCGTTAAAGAGACTTGAGATGCGATATACTAATATAACGTCACTTTTCACGCACACTTTGCGTAATATAACCTAACCATGATTAGGTAATCAGAACGACGTGTTAAAGAGGCCTGTGACGCGAGATAAGCATGGTAATCGAAACGACGCTTTAAAGAGACTCGAGAAAAAACATACTAAATCTAGCTACATTTTTTACGCACATTTTGTGTAATATAACCTAACCATGCTTAGGTAATCGGAACGACGCGTTAAAGAGACTTGAGACTGGACATACTAATCTAGCGTCACTTTTCACGCACACTTCGCGAAATATAACCTAACCATGCTTATTTAATCGGAACGATGCCATAAAGAGACATGAGAGCGACATACTAATCTATTGATCCATTTCACGCACAGTTTGCGCACTATAACCTAACCATGCTTAGGTTATCAGAACGACGCGTTTCAGAGACTTGTGACGCGACATAATAATCTATTGTCAATTTTAACGCACACTTTGCATAATATAATCTGACCATGCTTAGGTAATCGGAACGACGCATTAAAAAGACTTGTGACGCGACATACTACTAATCTAGCATTACTTTTAACGCACACTTTGCGTTATATAATCTAACCATGCTTTGGTAATCGGAACGATGCGTTAAAGAGACTTGTGAGGTGACATACTTATATAACGTCACTTTTCAGGCACACTTTGCACCATGCATAGATAATCGGAACAACGTGTTAAAGAGACTTGTGACGCGACATAATAATCTAACATCATTTTTACCGTACACTTTGAGTAATATACCCTAACCATGATTAGGTAATCGGAACAACGCGTTAAAGAGACTTGGTACGTAGCATACTACTACTAATCTAGCGTCACTTTTAACGCACACTTTGCGTTATATAATCTAACCATGCCTAGGTAATCGGAATGACTCGTTAAAGAGACTTGTGAAGCGACATACTAATCTAGCATCACTTTTCACGCACACATTGCGTAATATAATCTAACCATGCTTAGGTAATCGGAACGACTCGATAAAGAGACTTGTGACGCGACATACTTATCTAGCGTCACTTTTCGCGCACACTTTGCATAATATAACCTTACCATGCACAGTTAATCGGAACGACGCCTTAAAGAGACTTGTGACGCGACATACTACTAATCTAACGTCACTTTTAACGAACGATTTGCGTTATATAATCTAACCATGCATAGGTAATCAGAACGACACGTTAAATAGACTTCATACGCGACATACTAATCTGGTTTCACTTATAACGTGCACTTTGTGTAATATAACCTAACCATGCATAGGGAATCTGAACGACGCGTTAAAAAGACTTGAGTCGCGACATACTAATCTAGCGTGACTTTTCACCCACACTTTGCGTAATATAACCTAAGCATGCTTAGGTAATAGGAACAACACATTAAATAGACTTGAGACACGACATACTAACCTAGCGACAATTTTCACACACACATTGCGTAATATAACCTAACCATGCTTAGGTAATCGGAACGACGCGTAAAAGAGACTTGAGACGCGACAAACTAATCTAGCGTCACTTTTCACGCACAATTTGCGTAAAATAAACTAACCATGCTTAGATAATCGTAACGACGCGTTAAATAGACTTGCGACGCGACATACTAATCAATTGTTACTTTTCAAGCAAACTTTGCGTAATATAACGACATGTTAGAGAGACTTCTAAAGTAACATAAGCATGGTAATAGAAACGACGCGTTAAAGAGACTTGAGACGCGACATACTAATCTAGCGTCACTTTTTCCGCATACTTTGCGTAATATAACCTAACCATGCTTATGTAACCGTAACAATGCGTTAAAGAGACTAGTCACACAACATACTAATCTAGCGACACTTTTAACGTGCACTTGGCGTAATATAACATATCCATGCTTAGGTAATCGGAACCACTAAAGAGACTTGAGGCACGACATACTAATTCCTTTGTCACTTTTCACGCACACTTTGCATAATATAACCTAACCATGCTTAGGTAATCAGAACGACGCGTTAGAGACACTTTTTACGCGACATAAGCATGGTAATCAAAACGGCGCGTTAAAGAGACTTGAAACGCGCCATATTGATCTAGCGTCACTTTTTACGCACACTATGCGTAATATAACCTATCCATGCTTAGGTAATCGGAATGACAAGTTTAAATGACTTGAGATGCGCCATACTAATTTAGCGTCACTTTTTACGCACACATTGCGTAATATAACCTAACCATGCTTACGTAATCGAAACAACGCGTTAAAGAGACTTGAGACGCGACATACTAATCTAGCGTCATACCATTCACGCACTCTTTGTGTAATATAACCTAACCATGCTTAGGTAATCGGAACGACCCGTTAAAAAGACTTGAGACGCGACATACTAATCTAGCGTCACTTTTAATGCATGCTTTGTGTAATATAACATAACCATGCTTAGATAATCGGGACAACGCGATAAAGAGAACTGAGGCGTGAAATACTAATCTAGCGTCACTTTTCACGCACACTTTGCGTAAAATAATCTAACCATGCTTAGGTAATCTGAACGATGCGTTAAAGAGACTTAAGACACGACATACTAATCTAGCGTCACTTTTCACGTACACTTTGTGTAAAATAACCTAACCATGCTTAGGTAATCGGAACTACGCGTTAAAGAGACTTGACTCTCGACATACTACTCTATTTTCACTTTTCATGCTCACTTTGCGTAATATAACCTAACCATCCATAAGTTATCGGAACAACGCGTTAAAGAAACTTGAGATGCAACATACTAATCTAGCGTCACAATTCACGCACTCTTTGCGTAATATAACCTAACCATGCTTAAGTTATTGGAACGACGCGTTAAAGAGACTTGAGATGCGACATACTAATCTATTTTCACTTTTCACGAACACTTTGCGTAATATAACCTAACCTTGCTTAGGTAATCGGAATGACGCGTTTGAGAGACTTGTGACGCGACATAAGCATGGTAATCGAAACGACGCGTTAAAGAGACTTGAGATGCGACATATAAATCTAGTGTCACTTTTCGCGCACACTCCGCGTAATATGACTTATTCATGCTTACGTAATCGGAATGACGCGTTATTGAGACTTGCAACGCGACATACTAATCTAGCGTCCCTTTTCATGCACACTTTGCGTACTATAACCTAACCATGCTTAGGTAATCGGAACGACGCGTTAGAGAGACTTGTGACGCGGCATAAGCATGGTAATCGAAACGATGCGTTAAAGAGACTTGAGACGCGCCATACTAATCTAGCGTCACTTTTTACGCGGACTTTGCGTTATATAACCTAACCATGCGTAGGTAATCGAAACGACAAATTAAAGAGACTTGATACGTGACATACTAATCTAGCTTCACTTTTCAAGCACATTTTGCGTAGTATAACCTTACCATGCTTAGGTAATCGGAATGACGCGTTAAAGAGACTTGAGACGCGACATACTAACCTAGCAACAGTTGTCACGCAGACATTGCGTAATATAACCTATCCATGCATACGAATCGGAACGACGGGTTAGAGAGACTACAGACGCGACATATTAATCTAGCGTCACTTTTTACGCACAATTTGTGTAAAATAACCTAACCATACTTAGGTTATCGGAACGACGCATAAAAGAGACATGAGACGCGACATACTAATCTATTGTCAATTTTCACGCACACTTTGGGTAATATAACCTAAACATGCTTTGGTAATCGGAACGACTTGTTAGAGAGACTTGTAATGTAACATAAGCATGGTAATCGAAACGATGCGTTAAGGAGACTTGAGACGCACAATACTAATCTACCATCACTTTTTACGCACACTTTGCATAATATAACTTAACCATGGTTATGTAATTGTAACAACGCGTTAAAGAGACTTGTGATGCGACATACTAATCTAGCGACACTTTTAACGCGCACTTGGCGTAATATAACATAACCATGCATAGGTAATCGGAACGACGCGTTAAAGAGACTTGAGACGCGCCATTCTAATCTAGCGTCACTTTTTAAGCAGACTTTGCATAATATAACCTAACCATTCATAGGTAATCGGAACGATGAATTAAAGAGACTTGAGACGCGACATACTAATCTAGCGTCACTTTTCACGCACACTTTGCGTAATATAACCTAACCATGCTTAAGTAATCGAAACGACGCGTTAAAGAGACTTGAGACGCGATATACTAATCTAGCGTCACTTTTCACCCACACTTAGCATAATATAACCTAACCATGCCTAGGAAATCGGAACAACGTGTTAAAGAGACTTGAGACGCGGCATACTAATCTAACGTCACTTTTCACGCACACTTTGCGTAATATAACATAACCATGCTTAGGTAATCGAAACGACGCGTTAAAGAGACTTGTGACGCGAGATAAGCATGGTAATCGAAACGACACGTTAAAGAGACTTGAGACTTGACATACTAATCTAGCGTCACTTTTCACGTACGCTTTGCGTAATATAGTCTAACAATGCTTTGGTGATCAGAACAACGCGTTAAAGAGACTTGAGACGTGACATACTAATCTATTGATCTTTTTTACGCACACTTTGTGTAATATAACTTAACCATGCTTAGGTAATCGGAACGACGTGTTAAAGAGACTTGAGACGCGACATTCTAATCTATTGATCCTTTTTATGCACACTTTGCATAATATAACCAAACCATGCTTGGGTAATCAGAAAGACTCGTTAAAGAGACTTGAGACCCGACATACTCATCAAACGTCACTTTTAATAAACACTTTGCGTAATATAAGCTAACCATGCTTAGGTAATCGGAACGAAGCGTTAAAGACACTTGAGACGCGACATACTAATCTAGCGTTACTTTTCTCGCACACTTTGCGTAATATAACCTAACCATGCTTGGGTAATCAGAACGACGCGTTAAAAAGACTTGAGACGCGACATACTCATCTAGCGTCACTTTTAAAGCACACTTTGTGTAATATAAGCTAACCATGCTTTGGTAATCGGAACGATGCGTTACAGAGACTTAAGACGCGACATACAAATCTAGCGTCACTTTTCACGCACACTTTCGTAATATAAGCTAACCATGCTTAGGTAATCAAAACGACGCGTTAAAGAGACTTGAGAAGCGACATACTAATCTAGCATCGCTTTTCACGCATCTGAACGACGCGTTAGATAGACTTAAGACGCGACATACTAATCTATTGTCATTTTTCACACATACTCTGCATATTATAACCTAACCATGCTTAGGTAGTCAGAACGATTCGTTAGAGAGACTTGTGACGAGACATAAGCATGAGACACACTTTATGTAGTATATCCTACCCATGCTTAGGAAATCGGAACGACGAGTTAGAGAGACTTGATACGCGACATACTAATGTAGCGTCACTTTTCACGCACACTTTGCGTAATATAACTTAACCATGCTTAGGAAATCAGAATGACGCGTTAGAGAGACTTGAGATGCGACATACTAATATAACGTCAATTTTCACGCACACTTTGCGTAATATAACCTAACCATGCTTAGGTAGTAAGAACGACATGATAAAGAGACTTGTGACGCGAGATAAGCATGGTAATCCAAACGACGCGTTAAAGAGACTTGAGACAAAACATACTAATCTAGCTACACTTTTTATGCACACTTTGCGTAATATAACCTAACCAGGCTTAGATAATCGGAACGACACGTTAAAGAGACTTGAGACTGGACATACTAATCTAGCGTCACTTTTCACGCACACCAAAGCGTGATATAACTTAACCATGCTTAGGAAATTAGAGCGACGTTTTAGAGAGACTTGAGATGCGAGATAGTAATATAACGTCACTTTTCACGCACACTTTGCGTAATATAACCTAACCATGCTTAGGTAATTGGAACTACGCGTGAAAGAGACTTGTGACGCGAGATAAGCATGGTAATCAAAATGACGCATGAAAGAGACTTGAGACAAAAGATACTAATCTAGCTACACTTATTATGAACACTATGCGTAATATAACCTAACCATGCATAGATAATCGGAACGACTCGTTAAAGAGACTTGAGACTAGAAATACTAATATAGCGTTACTTTTCTCGCACACTTTGCGTAATATAACCTAACCATGCTTAGGAAATCGGAACGATGCGTTAAAGAGACTTGAGAAACGACATGCCAATCAATTGATCCTTTTCACGCACAGTTTGCGTACTATAACCTAACCATGTTTAGGTAAACGGAACGACGCGCTAGAGAGACTTGTGACGAGATATAAGCATGGTAATCGAAACGACATGTTAAAGAGACTTGAGACACGACATACTAATCTAGCGTCATTTATAACACGCACTTTGCGTAATATAACATAACTATGCTTAGGTAATCAGAACGACGCGTTAAAGACACTTGAGATGCGACATACTAATCTAGCGTTACTTTTAACACACACTTTGCGTAATATAACTGAACCATACTTAAGTAATCGAAACGACGCGTTAAAGAGAATTGTGACGCGACATACTAATCTAGCATCACTTTTAATGCACACTTTGCGTAATATAACCTAAGCATGCTTAGGTAATCGGAACGACGCGTTAAAGAGACTTGTGACGCGACAAACTTATTTAGCGTCATTTTTCACGCACACTTTGCGTAGTGTAAGCAAACATTGTTAGGTAATCAGAACGACGCGTTAAAGAGACTTGTGACGCGACATATTAATCTAGCGTCTCTTTTAACGCACACTTAGCGTAATATAACCTAACCATGCTTAGGAAATTGGAACGACGCGTTAAAGAGACATGTGACGCGACATACTTATACAACGTCACAGTTCACGATATACAAATCTATCGTCACTTGTAAAGCACCTTTTGTGTAATATAACCTTACCATGCTTAAGTAATCGAAATGACGCGTCAAAAAGACTTGAGATGCGACATACTAATCTAGCGACACTTTTAATTTTGCGTTATATAATCTAACCATGCTTAGGTAATAGGAACGACGGGTTAAATGACTTGTGACGCGACATACTTATACAACGTCACAGTTCACGCACACTTTATATAATATAACCTAACCATTGTTAGGTTAGAAAAACGCGTTAAAAAGACTTGTGACGCGACATACTAATCTAGCGTCATTTTTAACACAAACTTTACGTCATATAACCATGCTTAGGTAATCGGAACGACGCGTTAAATAGACTTGTGATGCGACATAATAATCTAGCATCACTTTTAACGTACACTTTGCGTAATATGACCTAACCATGCTTAGCTAATCGGAACGACGCGTTAAAGAGACTTGTGACGCGACAAACTTATTTAGCGTCATTTTTCACGCACACTTTGCGTAGTGTAAGCAAACATTGTTAGGTAATCAGAACGACGCGTTAAAGAGACTTGTGACGCGACATATTAATCTAGCGTCTCTTTTAACGCACACTTAGCGTAATATAACCTAACCATGCTTAGGAAATTGGAACGACGCGTTAAAGAGACATGTGACGCGACATACTTATACAACGTCACAGTTCACGATATACAAATCTATCGTCACTTGTAAAGCACCTTTTGTGTAATATAACCTTACCATGCTTAAGTAATCGAAATGACGCGTCAAAAAGACTTGAGATGCGACATACTAATCTAGCGACACTTTTAATTTTGCGTTATATAATCTAACCATGCTTAGGTAATAGGAACGACGGGTTAAATGACTTGTGACGCGACATACTTATACAACGTCACAGTTCACGCACACTTTATATAATATAACCTAACCATTGTTAGGTTAGAAAAACGCGTTAAAAAGACTTGTGACGCGACATACTAATCTAGCGTCATTTTTAACACAAACTTTACGTCATATAACCATGCTTAGGTAATCGGAACGACGCGTTAAATAGACTTGTGATGCGACATAATAATCTAGCATCACTTTTAACGTACACTTTGCGTAATATGACCTAACCATGCTTAGCTAATCGGAACGACGCGTTAAAGAGACTTGTGACGCGACAAACTTATTTAGCGTCATTTTTCACGCACACTTTGCGTAGTGTAAGCAAACATTGTTAGGTAATCAGAACGACGCGTTAAAGAGACTTGTGACGCGACATATTAATCTAGCGTCTCTTTTAACGCACACTTAGCGTAATATAACCTAACCATGCTTAGGAAATTGGAACGACGCGTTAAAGAGACATGTGACGCGACATACTTATCTAGCGTCACTTTTCACGCACACTTTGCGTAATGTAACTTAACCATGCTTATATTATGGGAACGCCGCGTTAAATAGACTTGTCATGCGATATACTAATCTACAGTCGCTTTTAACAAACATTTATCGTAATATAACCTAACAATGCTTAGGTAATCAGAACGACGCGTTAAAGAGACTTAAGACGCAACGTACTAATCTAGCGTCACTTTTAACGCACACTTTGTGTTATATAACCGAACCATGCTTATGTAATCAGAACGACACGTTAAAGAGAGTTGAGATGCAACATACTTATAACGCATCACTTTTAACGCACACTTTGCTGAATATAGCCTAACCATGCATAGGTAATTGGAACGACGCGTTAAAGAGACTTGTGACACGACATACTTATATAGTGTCCCTTTTCACGCACACTTTGCATAACATAACCTAACCATGCATAGGTAATCGGAACGACGCGATAAAGAGACTTGTGATGCGACAAACTAATCTAGCATCACTTTTAACGCACACTTTGCGTAATATAACCTAAGCATGCTTAGGTAATCGGAACGACGCGTTAAAGAGACTTGTGACGCGACATACTTATATAGCGTCACTTTTTACGGACACTTTGCATCATATAAGCAAACCATTGTTAGGTAATTAGAACGACGCGTTAAAGAGACTTGTCACGCGACATATTAATCAAGCGTCGCTTTTAACGCACACTTAGCGTAATATAACCTAACCATGCTTAGGTAATCGGAACGACGCGTTAAAGAGACATGTGACGCGATATACTAATCTATCGTCACTTTTAACTCACAATTTGCGTAATATAACACCAAACCATGCTTAGATAATCAGAACGACGAATTAAAAAGACATGTGATGCGAACTACTAATCTAGCGTCACTTGTAACACATCTTTTGCGTAAAACCTAACCATGCTTAGGTAATCGGAACAACGCGCAAAGACACTTAAGACGCGACATACTAATCTAGCGACATTTTTAACACACACTTTACCTAATATAACCAAACCATGCTTAGGTAATCGGAACGACGGGTTAAATGACTTGTGACGCGACATACTTATACAGCGTCACAGTTCACGCACACTTTACGTGATATAACCTAACCATTGTTAGGTCAGAACGACGCGTTAAAAAGACTTGTGACGCGATATACTAATCTAGCATCACTTTTAACAAACACTTTGCGTCATATAACCTAACCATGCCTAATAGGAACGACGCGTTAAAAAGACTTGAGACGCGACATACTACTAATCTAGCATCACTTTTCACGCACACTTTGCGTAATATAACCTGACCACGCTTAGGCAATCAGAACGACACGTTAAAGAGACTTGTGACGCGACATACTACTAATATAGTGTCACTATAAAACGCACACTTTGCGTTATATAACCTAACCATGCCTAGGTGATTGGAACGGCGCGTTAAAGAGTCTTGTGACGCGACATAATAATCTAGCGTCACTTTTAACGCACATTTTGCGTAATATAACTTAACCATGCTTACGTAATCAAAACCATATAGCGTCACTTATCACGCACACTTTGCGTAATATAACCAAACAATTGTTAGGTAATCAGAACGACACGTTAAAGAGACTTCTAACGCGACAACCTAATCTCGCGTCACTTTTAAGGCACACTTTGCGTAATATAACCGAACCATGCTTAGGTAATCGGAACGACGCATAAAAGAGACTTATGACGCGACATAATAATCTAGCGTCACATTTCACGCACACTTTGCGTAACATAATCTAACCATGACTAGGTAATCATAACCACACACTACAGAGACTTGTGACACGAATCTTGTGTCACTTTTAACGCAGACTTTTTGTAATATAACCTAACCATGCTTAGGTAATCGGAACTACGCGTTAAAGAGACTTGAGACGCGACATACTAATATTACATCACTTTTCACGCGCACTTCGCGTAATATAACCTAACCATGCTTAGGTAATCGGAACAACGCGATAAAGAGACTTGTGACGCGACGTACTACGAATCTAGCGTCACTTTTAATGCACACTTTGCGTTATATAATCTAACCATTCCTAGGTAATCAGAACGACTCGTTAATAAAACTTGTGATGCGACATACTAATATATCATCACTTTTCACGCACACATTGCGTATTATAATCTAACCATGCTTAGGTAATCGGAACGACGCGTTAAAGAGACTTGTAACTCGATATACTACTAATCTAGCGTCACTTTTAACGCACACTTTGCGTTATATAACTTTAACCATGCTTAGGTAATCGGAACGACGCGCTAAAAAGACTTATCACGCGACATACTTATCTAGCGTCACTTTTCAAGCACACTTTGCATAATATAACCTAACGCGTTAAACAGACTTGTGACACGACATAACAATCTAGCGTCACTTTAACGTACACTCTACATAATATAACCTAACCATGCTTAGGTAATCAGAACGACGCTTTAAAGAGACTTGTGGCGTGACATACTTATCTAGCGTCACTTTTCATGCGCACTTTGCGTAATATAACATAAACATGCTTAGGTAATTGGAACGACGCGTTTAAGAGACTTGTGCCGCGACATACTAATCTTGCATCACTTTTCACGCACACTTTGCATAATATAATCAAACCATGGATAGGTAATCGGAACGACGCATTAAAGAGACTTGTAACACGACATACTACTAATCTAGCGTCATTATTAAAGCACACTTTGCGTTATATAACCTAACCATGCTTAGGTAATCGGAACTATGCGTTAAAGAGACCTGTGAGGCGCTATACTTATCTATCTTCACTTATCACGCACACTTTGCATAATATAACCTAAACCAGGAATAGGTAATCGGAACGATGCGTTAAAGAGACTTGTGACGCGACATAATAATTTAGCGTAACGCACACTTTGCGTAATAAAACCTAACCATGCTTAGGTAATCGAAACGACGCGCTAAAGAGACTTGTGATGCGACATACTAATCCAGCGTAACTTTTATCGCATATTTTGAGTAATATACCCTAACCATTGTTAGATAATCGGAACGACGCGTTAAAGAGACTTGTGACGCGACATACGTATTTAGTATAACTTTTCAGGCACACTTTGCGGAATATAACCTAACCATGCTTAGGTAATCAGAACGACGCGTTAAAGAGACTTGTGACGCGACACACTAATCTAGCGTCAGTTTTAAAGCACACTTTGTGGAATATAATCTAACCATGCTTAGGTAATCGGAACGACGCGTTAAAGAGACTTGAGACGCGACCTACTACTAATATAGCGTCACTTTTAACGCACACTTTGCGTAATGTAATCTAACCATGCTTAGGTAATCGCAACGACGCGTTAAAGAGACTTGTGACGCGACATACTACTAATCTAGCGTTACTTTTAACGCACACTTTGCATTATATAATATAACCATGCTTAGGTAATCGGAACGACGCGTTAAAGAGATTTGTGACGCGACATACTACTAATTTAGCGTTACTTTTAACGCACACTTTGCGTTATATAACCTAACCACGCCTAGGTAATCGGAACGACTCGTTAAAGAGACTTGTTAAGCGACATACTAAAATCGCATCACTTTTCACGCACACTTTGCGTAATATATTCTAACCATGCTTAGGTAATCGGAACGACGCGTTAAAGGGACTTGTGAAGCGACATACTAGTTTAACGTCACTTTTCACG
Organism: Mercurialis annua; assembly: GCF_937616625.2. Lineage (NCBI taxonomy): Eukaryota > Viridiplantae > Streptophyta > Magnoliopsida > Malpighiales > Euphorbiaceae > Mercurialis > Mercurialis annua. The sequence goes on from NC_065572.1 coordinate 44,859,991, forward strand.
CACACTTTGCATAATATAACCTAGGATTAATTACATATGAAATCACCACCTTTACACGAAATTGCAAAAATAACACGACCTTTAAAACGTGGCAATTCGAGGCACCACCTTTCATTTCTTTTCAAAAATAACACAGGCACATTTTTAGTGGCCTTTTTACTGATGTGGCATGACACGTAGCGCTCCCATCGGGTGTCCAAGTCAGCAAAATTTTATCAAAAAACGTGCCCATGTTGTTTTTGAAAAGAAACGAAAGGTGATGCCCTGAATTGACACGTGTTAAAGGTTGTGTTATTTTTGAGAATTTGTGTAAGGGTTTATAACCTAACCATGCATAAATAATCGGAACGACGCGTTAAAGAGACTTGTGGCGCGACATACTACTAATCTAGCGTAACTTTTAACGCACACTTATCATTATAAAATCTAACCATGCTTAGGTAATCGGAATGACGCATTAAAGAGACTTAAGACTGGACTTACTAATCTAGCGTCACTTATAACGCGCACTTTGTGTAATATAGCCTAACCATACATAGGTAATCGGAACGACGCATTAAAGAGACTTGAGACGCGATGAGACGCAACATACCAATGTAGCGTTACTTTTCTCGCACACTTTGCGTAATATAACCTAATAATTCTTGGGTAATCGGAACGACGCGTTAAAGAGACTTGAAACACGACATACTAATCTAGCGTCACGTTTCACGCACTCTTTGAGTAAGATTATCTAACCATACTTAGGTAATCGGAACGACGGGTTAAAGAGACTTGTGAGGCGACATACTTATCTAGCATAACGTTTTACGCACACTTTGTGTAATATAACCTAACCACGCTTAGGTAATCGGAACGACGCGTTAAACAAACTTGAGACGCAGCATACTAATCTACCGTCACTTTTCACGCAAGCTTTGCGTAATATAACCTAACCATGCTTAGGTAATCGAAACAACACGTTAAAGAGAATTGAGACGCGAGATACTAATCTAACATCACTTTCACGCACCCTTTGCCTTATATAACCTAACCATGCTTAGGTAATCGGAACGACGCCGTTAGAGAGACTTGTGACGCGACATAAGCATGGTAATCAAAACGACGCGTTAAAAAGAATGAGATGTACCATACTAATCTAGCGTCACTTTTTACACACACTTTGCGTAATATAACTAAACCATGCTTAGGTAATCGGAACGACGCGTGAAAGAGAATTGAGACGTGACATACTAATCTAGGGTCACTTTTTACGCACACTTTGCATAAAATAACCTAACCATGGTAATCGGAACGACGCGTTAAATAGACTTGATACGCGACATACTAATCTATTATCATTTTGGACGCACACTTTGCGTAATATAACCTAATTATGGTTCGATAATCGGAACGACGCGTTAGAGAGACTTGTGACGCGACATACGCATGGAAATAAAAACGACGCGTTAAAGAGACTTGAGACGCGACATACTAATCTAGCGTCACTTTTTACGCAAACTTTGTGTAGTATGACCTAAACATGCTTAGGTAATCGGAAAGACGCGTTAAAGAGACTTGCGACGCGACATACTAATCTAGCATCACTTTTTCACGCACACTTTGCGTAATATAACCTAACCATGCTTAGGTAATCGGAACGACGCGTTAAAGAGCCTTGAGACGCGACATACTAATCTAGCGTCACTTTTCACGCACACCTTGCGTAATATAACCTAAACATGCTTAGATAATCGGAACAACGCGTTAAAGAGACTTGAGACGCGACATACTAATCTATTGTCATTTTGCACGCACACTTTTCCTAATGTAACCAAACCATGCTTAGGTAATCGGAATGCCGCGTTAGAGAGACTTGTAAAGCGACATAAGCATGGTAATCGAAACGACGCGTTAAAGAGACTTGAGACGCGCCATACTAATCTAGCATCACTTTTTGCGCACACTTTGCGTAATATAACCTAACCATGTTTAGGTCATCGGAACAACGCGTTAAAGATAATTGAGACGCGACATACTAATCTAGCGTCACTTTTCAAGCACACTTTGCGTAATATAACCTAATCATGCTTAGGTAATCGGAACGACGCGTTAAACAGACTTGAGACACGACATACTAATCTAGCGTCACTTTTCACGCACATTTTGCGTAATATAACCTAACCATTCTTAGGTATTCGGAATGACGTGTTAAAGAGACTTGAGACGCGACAAACTAATCTAGCGTAACTTTTCAAGCACGCTTTGTGTATTATAACCTAACCATGCTTAGATAATCGGAACAACGTGATAAAGAGAATTGAGACGCAACACACTAATCTAGCATCACTTTTCACGCACACTTTTCATAATATAACCTAACCATGCTTAGGTAATCGGAACAACGCGTTAAATAGATTAGAGACGCGACATACTAATCTATTGTCACTTTTCACGTACACTTTGGTAGTATAACGTAACCATGCTAGGTAATCGGAACGACGCGTTAGAGAGAATTGTGACGCGACATAAACATGGTAATCGTAACGACGCGTTAAAGAGACGTGAGACACGACATACTAATCTAGCGTTACATTTGACCTATACTTTGCATAATATAACCTAACCATGGTTAGGTAATCGGAACGACGCGTTAAAGAGACTTGAGACGCGACATACTAATCTTGCGTAACTTTTCACACACTCTTTGCGTAATATAACCTAACCATACTTAGGTAATTGGAATGATGCATCAAAGAGCCTTGAGACACGACATACTAAACTAGCGTTACTTTTCACGCACACCTTGCGTAATATAACCTAACAATGCTTAGCTAATCGGAACGACACGTTAAAGTGACTTGATACGCCACATACTAATCTAGCATTACTTTTCTCGCACACTTTGCGTAATATAAACTAACCATTCTTAGGTAATCAGAACGACGCGTTAAAGTGACTTGAGATGCGACATACTAATCTACCGTCACTTTTCACGTACACTTTGTGTAATATAACCTAACCATGCTTAGGTAATCTGAACAACGCGTTAAAGAGAATTGAGACGCGACGTACTAATCTAGCGTCACTTTCCACGCACCCTTTGCGTAATATAACCTAAACATGCTTAGGTAATCGGAACGACGCCTTAAAGACTTGTGAACCTACATAAGCATGCTAATCGAAATGACGCGTCCTACTAATCTAGCGTCAAAGAGTCTTAAGACGCAACATACTAATCTAGCATCACTTTTCACGCACACTTTGAGTAATATAACCAAACCATGCTTAGGTAATCGGAACGACATGTTAGAGAGACTTGTGATGCGACATACTAATCTAGCGTCACTTTTCACGCACAGTTTGTGTAATATAACCTAACCATGCTTAGGTAATCGGAACGAAAAGTTAGAGAGACTTGTGACGCGACATATGCATGGTTATCGAAACGACCTGTTAAAGAGAGTTGAGACGCGCCATACTAATCTAGCGTCACTTTTTACGCACGCTTTGCGTAAAATAAACTAAACATGATTAGTAATCCGAACGACGCGTTAAAGAGAGTTGAGACGCAACATACTAATCTAGCGCCACTTTTCACGCACGCTTCGACATCCTAACCTAGCATCAATTTTCACGCATACTTTGCGTAATATAACCTAACCATGCTGGGTAATCGGAACGACGCGTTCAAGAGACTTGAGATGTGACATCGTAATCTAGCGTCACTTTTCACGCACACTTTGCGTAATATAACCTAACCATGCTTAGTTAATCGGAACGACGCGTTAAAGAGACTTGAGATGCGGCATCCTAACCTAGCGTCACGTTTCACACACACTTTGCGTAAAATAACCTAACCATGCATAAGTAATCGGAACGACGCGTTAAAGACACTTGAGACGCAACATACTATTCTATTGTCACTTTTCACGCACACTTCACGTTATATAAACTAACCATGCTAGGTAAAAAGAACGACATGTTAGAGACACTTGTGACACGACATAAGCAGGCTAATTGAAACCACGGGTTAAAGAGACTTGAGACACGACATAGTAATCTAGCATCACTTTTCATGCACACTTTGCTTAATATATCCTAACCATGCTTAGGTAATCGGAACGACGCGTTAGAGAGACATGTGACGCCAACATAAGCATGGTAATCGAAACGACGCGTTAAAGAAGTTGAGACGCGCCATACTAATCTAGCGTCACTTTTCACGCACACTTTGCGTAATATAACCTAACCATGCTTAGGTAATAAGAAAGATGCCTTAAAGACACTTGAGACGTGACATACTAATCTTGCGTCACTTTTCACGGACACTTTGTGTAATATAACGTAACTATGCTTAGGTAATCGGAACGATGCGCTAAAGAGACTTGAGACGCGCCATTATTATCTAACCATGCTTAGGCAATTAGAACGACGCGTTAAAAAGACTTATGACGCAACATACTAATCTTGCGGCACTTTTAACGCACACTTTGCGTAATATAACCTATCCATACTGGGGTAATCGAAATGACGCGTTAAAGAGACTCTGGACGCGACATACTAATCTAGATTCACTATGCACGCACTCTTTGCGTAATATAACCTAACCATGCTTATATAATCGGAACGACTCGTTAAAAGGACTTCAGACGCGACATACTAATCTAGCGTCACTTTTCACGCACACTTTGCGCAATATAATCTAACCATGCTTAGCTAATTGGAACGCCGCGTTAGAGAGACTTGTGACGCGACATAAGCATGGTAATTTAAACGACCCGTTAAAGAGACTTGAGACGCGCCCTACTAATCTGGCGTCACTTTTCACGCACACTTTGCGTAATATTAACCAAACCATGCTTAGGTAATTGAACGACGCATTAGAGAGACTTGTGACGCGAGTTACTAATCTAGGGTCACTTTTCATGCACACTTTGTGTAATATAACCTAACCATACTTAGGTAATCTGAACGACGCTAGAGAGGACGCGCCATACTAATCAAGCGTTACTTTTTACGCACATTTTGCGTAATAAAACCTAACCATGCTTAGATAATCGTAACGACGTGTTAAAGATACTTGAAAAGCGACATACAAATCTAACATCCCTTTTCAGGCACACTTCGCGTTATATAACCTCCTTACCATGCTTAGCTAATCAAAACGGCGCGTTAAAGAGACTTGAGAGGCGACATACTAATCTATCGTCACTTTTCATGCACACTTTTCTTAATACAACCTAACCATGCTTAGGTAATCGGAACGATGCGTTAGAGAGACTTGTTACGCAATATACTAATCTAGCGTCAATTTTCATGCATACTTTCCATAGTATAACCTAACCATGCTTAGATAATCGGAACGACGCGTTAGAGAGACTTGTGACGCGATATACTAATCTAGCGTCAATTTTCACGCACACTTTGTGTAGTATAACCTAACCTTGCTTAGGTAATCGAACAACGCGTTAGAGAGATTTGTGACGCGACATAAGCACGGTAATTAAAACAACACCTTAAAGAGACATGAGACTCGCAATACTAATCTAGAGTCACTTTTTACGCACACTTTGAAACTATAACCTAACCATGCTTAGTTAATCGGAATGACGTGTTAAAGAGACTTGAGATGCGACATTGTAATCTAGCAACACTTTTCACGCGCTCTTTGCATATTATAACCTAACCATGCTTAGGTAATCGAAACGACGCGTTAAAGTGACTTGAGATGGAACATACTAATCGAGCGTCACTTTTCACGCACAATTTGGGTAATATAAGCTAGCCATGCTTAGGTAATTGGAACAACGCGTTAAAGAGACTTGAGACGCGACATATACTAATATAGCGTTACTTTTCTCGCACACTTTGCGTAAAATAACCTAACCATGCTTAAGTAATCAGAACGACGCGTAAAAGAAAATTGAGACGCAACATACTAATCTCTTATCACGTTTCACGCACAATTTGGGTAATATAACCTAACCATGCTAAGGTAATCGGAACGACGCGTTAAAGAGACTTGAGACACGACACACTAATCTAGCGTCACTTTTCATGCACACTTTGTGTAAAATAACCTAACCATGCTTAGGTCATTAGAACGACGTGTTAAAGAGACTTAGACACAACATACTAATCAATTGTCAATTTTCACGCAAACTTTGCGTAATATAACCAAACCATGCTTAGGTAATAAGAACGATGCATTAGAGACACTTGTGACTCGACATAAGAAATGCTAATCGAAACGACGGGTTAAAGAGACTTGAGACGTGAAATAATAATCTAGCATCACTTTTCACGCACACTTTGCTTAATATAACCTAACCATACATAGGTAATTAGAAAGACGCTTTAAAGAGATTGGAGATGCGACATACTAATTTAGCGTCACTTTTCACGTATACTTTGCGTAATATAACCTAACCATGCATAGGTAATCATAACGACGCGTTAGAGAGACTTGTGACGCGACATACTAATCAAGCGTCACTTTTCACGCACACATTGCGTAATATAACGTAACCATGTTCAGGTAATTGGAACGACGCGTTAGAGATACTTTTGACGCGACATAAGCATGGTAATCGAAACGACGCATTAAAGAGACTTAAGACGCGCTATACTAATCTAGCGTCACTTTTGACGCACACTTTGCCTAATATAACCTAACCATGCTTAGGTAAGCAGAACGACGTGTTAAAGAGACTTGAGAAGCGACATACTAATCTAGCGTCACTTTTCATGCACACTTTGCGTAATATAACCTAACCATGCTCAGGTAATCGGAACGACGCGTTAAAGAGACTTGAGACGTCACATACTAATCTAGCATCACTTTTCACGCACACTTTGCGTTAAATAACCTAACCATGGTTGGGTAATCAGAACGAACGCGTTAAAGAGATTTGAGAAACGACATACTAATCTAGCGTTACTTTTCATGCACAATTTGCGTAATATAACCTATTCATGCTTAGGTAATAGGAGCGACGCGTTAAAGAGACTTGTCACGTGACATACTAATCTAGCGACACTTTTAATGCACACTTTGCGTAATATAACCTTAACCATGCTTAGATAATCGGAACGACGCGTTTAAGAGACTTGAGACGCGACTTATTAACCTAGTGTCACTTTTCACACACTATTTGTGTAATATAACCTAACCATGCTTAGGTAATTGGAACAACACGTAGAGAGACTTTTGACGCAACATACTAATCTAGCGTCACTTTTCATGCACACTTTCCGTAATATAACCTAACCATGCTTAGGTAATCGGAATAATGCTTTAGAGAGACTTGTGACACACATAAGGTTGGTAATCAAAACGACGCTTTAAAGAAACTTAAGACGCGCTTTACTAATCAAGCGTCACTTTTTACGCACACTTTGTGTAATATATCATAACCATGCTTAGGTAATAGGAGCGACGTGTTAAAGAGACTTGTGACGGGGCATACTAATCTAGCATCACTGTTTACGCACTCTTTGTGTAATATAACCTAACCATGCTTAGGTAGTCGAAACGACGCGTTAAAGAGACTTGTGACACAACATGCTAATCTAACCTCACTTTTCAGGCACACTTTGCGTAATATAACCTAAACATGCTTAGGTAATATGAGCGACGTGTTAAAGAGATTTGTGACGCGACATACTAATCTAGCGTCACTTTTCACGCACATTTTGCGTAATATAACCTAACCATGCTTAGGTTAGCGGAATGACGAGTTAGAGAGACTTGTGACGCGACATAAGCATGGTTATCAAAACGACCGGTAAAAGATACTTGAGACGCGCCATACTAATCTAGTGTCACTTTTACGCACATTTTGCGTAATATAACCTAACCATGCTTAGGTAATCAGAACGACGCGTTAAAGACACTTTAGACGCGACATATTAATCTAGCGCCACTTTTCACGCACACTTCGACATCCTAACCTAGCGTCACTTTTCACGCACACTTTGCGTAGAATAACCTAACCATGGTTAGGTAATCGGAACGACGCGTTAAAGAGACTTGAGACGTGACATATTAATCTAGCGTCACTTTTCACGCACACTTTGCGTAATATAACCTAACAATGCATAGTTAATCAGAACGACGCGTTATAGAGACTTGAGACGCGACATCCTAACCTAGAGTCACTTTCGCGCACACTTTGTGTAAAATAACCTAACCATGCTTAGGTAATCGGAACGACGCGTTAAAGAAACTAGTATGTCGCGTCTCAAGTCTCTTTAACGCGTCGTTCCGATTACCTAAGCGTGGTTAGGTTATATTACGAAAAGTGTGCATTAAAAGTGACGCTAGATTAGTATGTCGCTTCACAAGTCTTTTTAAAGCGTCGTTCTGACCTAACAATGGTTAGGTTATATTACGTAAAGTATGCGTGAAAATTAACGCTATATAAGTATGTCGCATCACAAGTCTTTTTAACACGTCGTTACGATTACCTAAGAATGGTTAGGTTATATTACGCAAAGTGTGCGTTATAAATGACGCTAGATTAGTGTGTCGCGTCTCAAGTCTCTTTAACGCATCGTTCCGATAACCTAAGCATGGTTAGGTTATATAACGCAGAGTGTGTTTTAAAAGTGTTGCTAGATTAGTATGTCGCGTCTCAAGTCCCTTTGACGCATCGTTCCGATTACCTAAGCATGGTTAGGTTATATTACGCAAAGGGTGCGTTAAAAGTGACACTAGATTAGTATGTAATGTCACAAGTCTCTTTGACGCGTCATTCTGATTACCTAACAATGGTTAGGTTATTTTATGTAAAGTGTGCGTGAAAAGCGACACTATATAAGTATGTCGCATCACAAGTCTCTTTAACGCGTCGTTCCGATTATCTAAGCACGGTTAGGTTATATTGCGCTAAGTGTGTGTTAAAAGTGACGCTAGATTAATATGACGCGTTACAAGTCTCTTTAACGCGTCCTTCGGATTACCTAATAATGGTTTGGTTATATTACGGAGTGTACGTGAAAAGTGACGCCATATAAGTATGTCGCGTCACAAGTCTCTTTAACTCATCGTTCCGATTACCTAAGCATGGTTAGGTTATATTAAGCAAAGTGTGCGTGAAAAGTGACGCTATTTATGTAAGTCGCGTCACAACTCTCTTTAACGCGTCGTTCCGATTATCTAAGCATGGTTATGTTACATTACGCAAAGTGTGTGTTAAAAGTGAGGCTAGATTAGTATATCGCGTCACAAGTGTGTTTAACGCGTTTGCCGATTACCTATGTATGGTTAGGTTATATTATGCAAAGTGTGCATGAAAAGGGACGCTATATAAGTATGTCGCTTCAGAAGTCTCTTTAACGCGTCGTTCCAATTACACCTATGCATGGTTAGTTTATATTACGCAAGTGTGCGTTAAAAGAGACGCTATATAAGTATGTTGCGTCTTAAGTCTCTTTAACGCGTTGTTCCAATTACCTAAGCATGGTTCGGTTATGTTACGCAAAGTGTGCGTTAAAGTAACGCTAGATTAGTATGTCGCGTCTAAAGTCTCTTTAAGCCGTCGTTCCGATTACCTTAGCATGGCTATGTTATATTACGCTAAGTGTGCGTTAAATGTGATGCTAGATACAAGTCTCTTTAACGCGTCGTTCTGATTACCTAAGCATGGTTAGTTTATGTTACGCGAAGAGTGCGGTAGATAAGTATGTCGCGTCACAAGTCTCTTTAACGTGACATTCCTTTTAGCTATAAGCATGGTTAGGCTTTATTATGCAAAGTGTGCGTTAAAAGTGACGCTAGATTATTATGTCGCGTCACAAGTCTCTTTAACGCTCCGTTCTGATTACCTATGCATGGCTAGGTTATATTACGCCAAGTGTGCATGAAAAGTGAATTTAGATTACTATGTCCCGTCACAAGTCTATTCAACGAGTCGTTCCGATTACCTAGGCATGGATAGGTTATATAACGCAAAGTCTGAGTTAAAAGTTACGGTAGATTAGTAGTATGTCACATCTCAATTCTCTTTAACGTGTCATTCTGATTTCCTAAGCGTGGTTAGGTTATATTATGCAAAGTGTGAGTGAAAAGTGATGCTATATTAGTAGTATGCCGCGTCTCAAGTCTCTTTAACCCGTCCTTCCGATTAACTATGCGTGGTTAGGTTATATGACCCAATGTGTGTGTTTAAAGTGACGCTAGATTAGTATGTCGCGTCACAAGTCTTTTTAACTCGTAGTTCCGACCTAACAATGGTTAGGTTATACTACGTAAAGTGTGCGTGAAAAATGACGCTATATAAGTATGTCACATCACAAGTCTTTTTAACACGTCGTTCCGATTACCTAAGCATGGTTAGGTTATATTACGCAAAGTGTGCGTTATAAGTGACACTAGATTAGTATATCGCGTCTCAAGTCTCTTTAACGCGTCGTTCCGATTGCCTAAGCTTGTGTTTTAAAAGTGTCGCTGGATTAGTATGTCGTGTCTCAAGTCTCTTTGTCGCATCGTTCCGATTACCTAAGCATGGTTAGGTTATATTACGCGAAGGGGGTGCATGAAAAGTGACGCTATATAAGTATATCGCGTCACAAGTCTCTTTAACGCGTCATTCCAATTACCTATGCATGTTATATTACGCAAAGTGTGCGTTGAAAGTGACGCTATATAAGTATGTTGCGTCTTAAGTCTCTTTAACGCGTCGTTGCGATTACCTAAGCATGGTTCGGTTATATTACGCAAAGTGTGCGTTAAAAGTGACGCTAGATTAGTATGTCGCGTCTTAAGTCTCTTTAACGCGTCGTTCCAATTACCTAAGCACGGTTAGGTTATATTACGCTAAGTGTGCGTTAAATGTGACGCTAGATACAAGTCTCTTTAACGTGTCGTTCCGATTACCTAAGCATGGTTAGGTTATATATTACGCAAACTGTGCGTGAAAAGTGATGCTAGATAAGTATGTCGCGTCACAAGTCTCTTTAACGCATCGTTCTGATTAACAAAGCATGGTTAGGCTATATTACGCAAAGTGTGTGTTAAAAGTGACGCTAGTTTAGTAGTATGTCGCGTCTAAAATATCTTTTACGTGTCATTCTGATTACCTAAGCGTGGTTAGGTTATATTACGCAAAGCGTGCGTGAAAAGTGATGCTAGATTAGTAGTATGTCGCATCTCAAGTCTCTTTAACGCGTCTTTCCGAATACCTAAGCGTGGTTAGGTTATATGATGCAAAGTGTGCAATAAAAGTGACACTATATTAGTATTTCGCGTCACAAGTCTTTTTAGCGCATCGTTCTGACCTAACAATGGTTAGGTTATACTACATAAAGTGTGTGAAAATTGACGCTAGATCATGTTAGGTTATATTACGCAAAGTGTGCGTTATAAGTGATGCTAGATTAGTATGCCGCGTCTCAATTCTCTTTAACGCGAAATTCCGATTACCTAAGCATGGTTAGGTTATATAACGCAAAGTGTGTTTTGAAAGTGTCGCTAGATTAGTATGTCGCGTCTCAAGTCTCTTTGTTGCATCGTTCCAATTGCCTACGTATGGTTAAGTTATTTTACACGAAGGGTGCGTTAAAACTGACACTAGATTAGTATATCGCGTCACAAGTCTCTTTAACGAGTCGTTCTTATTACCTAACAATGGTTGGGTTATTTTACGTAAAGTGTGCATGAAAAGTGACGATATATAAGTATGTCGCATCACAAGTCTCTTTAACGCTTCATTTCGATTATCTAAGCATGGTTAGGTTATATTACGCTAAGTGTGCGTTAAAAATGACGCTAGATTAATATGTCGCGATACAAGTCTCTTTAACGCGTCATTCTGATTACCTAACAATGGTTTGCTTATATTACGCAAAGTGTGCGTGAAAAGTGACGCTATATAAGTCTCTTTAACGCGTTGTTTCGATTACCTAAGCAGCTAGGTTATATTACGAAAGTGTGCGTGAAAAGTGACGCTATATAAGTATGTCGCGACACAAGTCTCTTTAACGCGTCGTTCCGATTACCAAAGCATGGTTAGGTTATATTACGCAAAGTATGCGTTAAAAGTGAGGCTAGATTAGTATGTCGCGTCACATGTCTCATTAACGCGTCGGCCGATTACCTATGCATGGTTAGGTTATATTATGCAAAGTTAGCGTGAAAGGGGACATTATATATGTATGTCTCGTCACAAGTCTCTTTATGGCGTCGTTCCAATTACCTATGCATTGTTAAGTTATATTACACAAAGTGTGCATTAAAAGTGACGCTATATAAGTATGTCGCGTCTTAAGTCTCTTTAACGCGTCGTTCCGATTACCTAAGCATGGTTCGGTTTTAGATAAAGAACTACATCCGGGGCCGTCAAGAACTCATCTCTTAGAAGACCAATACCTTTTAATATACCCTTCCTCTCTCCTTATCATTTCATATTACGCAAAGTGTGCGTTAAAATTGATGCTAGATTAGTATGTCGCGTATCAAGTCTCTTTAACGAGTTGTTCTGATTACCTAAGCATGGTTAGGTTATATTACGCAAAGTGTTAAAAGTGACGCTAGATTATTATGTCGGGTCACAAGTCTCTTTAACGCGTCGTTCCGATTACCTATGCATAATTAGATTATATAAGGGTTAATTACTAAAAAAATCACGAACTTTATACGAAGTTTCATTTTAATCATGACCTTTGCAAGTTGCCATTTAAATGCACGAACTTTCATATTGTTTCAAATTCATCATTTCAGTGTATTTTTATTAACTAAATTCTTCACTAAACCATTAATGAAAGACCCAAGTTATTAATCAACATATCTAGGATTAGGAATTTTTAGTCAGATAAAATACACCGAATTTAACTTTGGTGATAGATTTGAAATAAAATGAAAGTTCGTGCCTTTAAATGACAACTTTTAAAGGTCATGATTAAAACGAAACTTAGTTTAAAGTTCGTGATTTTTTTAAGAATTAACCCATTATATAACGCAAAGTGTGCGTTAAATGTGACGCTATATTAGTAGTATGTCGCGTCACAAGTCTCTTTAACGCGTCATTTTGATTACCTAAGCATGGTTAGGTTATATTACACAAAGTGTGCGTGAAAAGTGATGCTAGATTATCGCTTCTCAAGTCTCTTTAACACGTCGTTCCGATTACCTAAGCATGGTTAGGATATATTAAGCAAAGTGTGCGTTAAAGAGTGACGCTAGATTAGTATGTCGCGTCACAAGTCTCTTTAACGCGTCGTTCTTATTACCTAACAATGTTTATGTTATATTAAGTAAAGTGTGCGTGAAAAATGACGCTATATAAGTATGTCGCGTCACAAGTCTCTTTAACACGTCGTTCCGATTACCTAAACATGGTTAGGTTATATTACGCAAACTGCACGTTAAAGTGACACTAGATAAGTATGTTGCGTCTCAAGTCTCTTTCACGCGTCATTTCGATTACCATGCTTATCTCGCGTCACAAGTCACTCTAACCCGTTGTTCCGGTTACCTAAGCATGGTTAGGTTATAGTACGCAAAGTGTGCGTGAAAGGATCAATAGATTAGTATGTAGCGTCTCAAATCTCTTTAACTCATCGTTCCGATTACCTAAGCATGGCTAGGTTATATTACGCGAAGTGTGCGTGAAAAGCGATGCGAAGTGACGCTATATAAGTATGTCGTGTCACAAGACTCATTAACGCACCGTTCTGATAACCTAAGCATGACTAGGTTATATTACGCAAAGTGTGCGTTAAAAGTGAGGCTAGATTAGTATGTCGGGTCACAAGTCTCTTTAACGCGTCGTTCCGATTACCATGAATGATTAGGTTATATTATGCAAAGTGTACGTGAAAAGAGACGCTATATAGTTATGTCGTGTCACAAGTCTCTTTTACGCGTCGTTCCAATTACCTATGCATAGTTAGGTTATATTACGCAAAGTGTGTGTTACAAGTGACACTATATAAGTCGCGTCTCAAGTCTCTTTAACGCATCGTTCCAATTACCTAAGCATGGTTAGGTTATATTACACGCGAGGTGTGCTTGAAAAGTGATGCTAGATTAGTATGTCGCGTCTCAAGTCTCTTTAACACGTCGTTCCGATTACCTAAGTATGGTTAGGTTATATTACGCTATGTGTGCGTTAAAGCGTGATGCTAGATTAGTATGTCTCATCACAAGACTCATTAACGCGCCGTTCAGATTACCTAACAATGGTTACGTTATATTATGTAAATTGTGCGTGAAAAGTGATGTAATTTAAGTATGATGTAATTTAAGTATGATTATCTCGCGTCACAAGTCTATTAAACGCGTCGTTCCGATTACCTAAGCATGGCTATATTACGCAAAGTGTCCTTGAAAAGTGATGTTAGATCAGCATGTCGCGTCTCAAGTCTCTCTAACGCGTCGTTCCGATTTCCTAAGCATGGTCAGGTTATATTTCGCAAAGTGTGCGTGAAAAGTGAAACTAGAATTGTATGGGGGTCTCAAGTCTCTCTAACGCGTCGTTCCGATTGCCTAAGCATGGTTAGGTTATATTACGCAAAGTGTGCGTACAAAGTGACGCTAGATTAATATGCCGCGTCTAAAGTCTTTTTAACGCGTCGTTCCATTTACCTAAGTATGGTTAGGTTATATTACGCAAAGTGTGCGTGAAAAATGACAGTAGATTAGTATGTCGCATCTTAAGTCCATTAAACGCGTCGTTCCAATTACTTAAGCATGGTTAGGTAATATTACACAAAGTGTGCGTGAAAAATAACAATAGAATTAGTATGTCGCATCTTAGGTCAATCTAACTCGTCTTTCCGATTACCTAAGCATGGTTAGGCTATATTATGCAATGTGTACGTGAAAAGTGACGCTAGATTAGTATATCACGTCTCAAGTCTCTTTAACGCGTCGTTTTGATTACCATGCTTATGTCGCGTCACAAGTCTCTCTAACGGGTCGTTCCGATTACTAAGAATAGTTCGGTTATATTACGCAAAGTGTGCGTGAAAAGTAACAATTGATTAGTATGCCGTGTCTCAAGTCTCTTTAATGCGTCGTTCCGATTACCCCAGAATGGTTACGTTATATTACGCAAAGTGTGCGAGAAAAGGATTGCTAGATTACTATGTCGCATCTCAAGTCTCTTTAACGTGTCGTTCCGATTACCTAAGCATGGTTAGGTTACATTACGCAAGGTGTGCATGAAAGGTGACGCTAGATTAGAATGTCCTGTCTCAAGGCTCTTTAATGCGTCGTTCCGATTTCCTAAGCATGGTCAGGTAATATTAAGCAAAGTGTGAGTGAAAAGTGAACCTAGATTAGTATGGGCGTCTCAATTCACATTAACGCGTCGTTCCGATTTCTAAGCATGGTTACGTTATATTACGCAAAGTGTGCGTACAAAGTGACGCTAGAGAAGTATGTCGCGTCTCAAAAGTCTCTAACGCGTCGTTCCGATTTCCTAAGCATGGTTAGGTTATATTTCGCAAAGTGTGCGTAACGAGTGACGCTAGATTAATATGGCGCGTCTAAAGTCTTTTTAACGCATCGTTTTGATTATCATGCTAATGTCGCGTCAGAAGTCTCTCTAACGCGTCGTTCCGATTACCTAAGCATGATAAGGTTATATTACGCAAAGTGTGCGTGTAAAAGGACAATAGATTAGTATGTCGCGTCTCACGTCCATTTAACGCGTCGTTCCAATTACTTAAGCATGGTTAGGTAATATTACGGAAATTGTGCGTGAAAAATGACAATTGATTAGTATGTCGCGTCTTAGGTAAATCTAACTCCTCGCTCCAATTACCTAAGCATGGTTAGGTTATATTATGCAATATGTACGTGAAAATTGATGCTAGATTAGTATATCGCGTCTCAAGTCTCTTTAACGCGTCGTTCTGATTACCTAACCATGGTTAGGTTATATTACGCAAAGAGTGCGTGAAAAATGACGTTAGATTAGTATATCGCGTCTCAACTCACTTTAACGCGTGGTTAGGTTATTTACGCAATGGTTAGGTTATTTACGCAAAGCGTGTGTCAAAAGTGACGCTAGATTATTATGCCGCATCTCAAGTCTGTTTAACGCGTCGATCGGATTACCTAAGCATGGCTAGGTTATATTATGCAAAGTGTCCGTGAAAACTGACGCTAGATTAGTATGTCGCGTCTCAAGTCTCTTAAACGCGTCGTTCCGATTACCTAAGCATGGTTAGGTTCTATTACGCAAAGTGTGCGTAAAAAGTGACGCTATATTAGTATGGCGCGTCTCAAGTCTCTTTAACGCGTCGTTTCGATTACCATGCTTATGTCGCGTCACAAGTCTCTTTAATGCGTTGTTCCGATTACCTAAGCATGGTTAGATTATACTACGCAAAGTGTGCATAAAAAATGACAATAGATTAGTATGTCGCATCTAAGGGCTATTTACGAGTCGTTCAGATTACTAAAGCATGGTTAGGTATTATGCAAAGTGTGCGTGAAAAAAGACAATAGATTAGTATGTCGCGTCTTAAGTCTATCTAACGCGTCGTTCTGATTACCTAAGCATGGTTAGGTTATTTTACGCAAGGTGTGCGTGAAAAGTGACGCTAGATTAGTATGTCGTGTCTCAAGTCTCTTTAGCGCATCATTTCGATTACCATGCTTAATTCGCGTCACACGTCTCTCTAACGCACGTTCTGATTACCTAAGCAGGGTTAGGTTATATTACGGAAAGTGTGCGTAAAAAGTGACCCTAGAATAGTATGTCCAATCTCAAGTCTCTTTAATACATCGTTTCGATTATCTAAACATGGTTAGTTTATATTACGCAAAGTGTGTGTAAAAAGTGATGCTAGATTAGTATGATTCGTCTCAAGTCTCTTTAAAGCGTCGTTTTGTTTACCATGCTTATCTCGCGTCACAAGTCTCTTTAACGCGTTGTTCCGATTACCTATGCATGGGGTTAGGTTATATTACGCAAAGTTTGAGTGAAAAGTGACGTTAAATAAGTATGTCGCGTCTAAAGTCTCTCTAACGCGTCGTTTCAATTTCCTAAGCATGGTTAGGTTATATTACGTAAAGTGTGCGTGAAAAGTGACAATAGAGTAGTATGTCGCGTCTCAAAAGTCTCGAACGCGTCGTTCTGATTTCCTAAGCATGGTTAGGTTATATTACGCAAAGTGTGCGTAAAGAGTGACACTAGATTAATATGGCGCGTCTAATGTCTTTTTAACGCGTCGTTTCGATTACCATGCTTATGTCGCGTCAGAAGTCTCTCTAATGCATCGTTCCGATTACCTAAGCATGGTTAGATTATATTACGCAAAGTGTGCGTGAAAAATGACAATGGATTAGTCGTTCCAATTACTTTAACATGGTTAGGTTATATTACGCAAACTGTGCGTGAAAAATGACAATAGATTAGTATGTCGCATCGTAAGTCTATCTAACTCGTCATTCCGATTACTTAGCATGGTTAGGTTATACTATGCAATGTGTACGTGAAAAGTGATGCTAGATTAGTATGTCGCGTCTCAAGACTCTTTAACGCGTTGTTTTGATTACCATGCTTATGTCGTGTCACAAGTCTCTTTAATGGTTCGTTCCGATTACCTAAGAATGGTTAGGTTATATTGCGCAGAGTATGGGTGAAAATTAACAATTGATTAGTATGTCGCGTCTCAAGTCTCTTTAACGCGTTGTTCCGATTACCCAAGAATGGTTAGGTTATATTACGCAAAGTATGCGAAAAAAAGTAATACTAGATTATATGTCGCGTCTCAAGTCTCTTTAACGCGTAGTTCCGATTACCTAAGCATGGTTAGGTTATATTACGCAAGGTGTGCGTGAAAGCTGATGCTTGATTAGAATGTCCCGTCTCAAGGCTCTTTAATGCGTCGTTCCGATAACCTAAGCATGGTTGTTATATTATGCAAAGTTTACGTGAAAAGTGACGCTATCGCATCTCAAGTGTCTTTAACGCGTCGTTTTGATTACCATGCTTATGCCGCGTCACAAATCTTTCTAACGTGTCGTTCCGATTACCTTAAGCATGGTTAGGTTATAGTACGCAAAGTGTGCGTGAAAAGTAACAATGGATTACTGTGTCAAGTCTCAAGTCTCTTCAACGCGTCGTTACGATTATCAATGGATGGTTAGGATATATTATGCAAACTGTGCGTGAAAAGTGACAATAGACTAGTATGTCGCATCTCAAGTCTATTTAACGCGTCGTTCCGATTACCTAAGCATGGTTAGGTTATATTACGCAAAGGGTGCGTGAAAAGTGACGCTAGATTAGTACGTCGCGTTTCAAATCTCTTTGACGCGTCGTTCCGATTACCTAAGCATGGTTAGGTTATTTACGCAAAGCGTGCGTGAAAAGTGACGTTAGATTAGTATGTCGCGTCTCAAGTCTGTTTAACGCGTCGTTCCGATTACCTAAGTATGGTTAGGTTATATTAAGCAAAGTGTGCATGAAAAGTGACGCTAGATTAGTAACAAGTCTCTCTAAAGCGTTGTTCCGATTACCTAAGCATGGTTAGGGTATATTACGTTTGGTGTGCTTAAAAATGAAAATGGATTAGTATGTCGTGTCTCAAGTCTATTTAACGCGTCGTTCCGATTACCTAACATGGTTAGGTTATATTACGCAAAGTGTGCGTGAAAAATCACAATAGATTAGTATGTCGCGTCTTAAGTCTATCTAACGCGTCGTTCCGATTACCTACGTATGGTTAGGTTATATTACGCAAGGTGTGCGTGAAAATTGACGCTAGATTAATATGTCGCGTCTCAAGGTTCTTTAATGCGTCGTTCTGATTACCTAAGCATGATTAGGTTATATTACGCAAAGTTTGCGTAAAAAGTGAAGCTAGATTAGTATGTTGTATCTCAAGTCTCTTTAACGCATCATTTCGATTACCATGCTTAGGTCTCGTCACACGTCTCTCTATGGCATCGTTCTGATTACCTAAGCATGGTTAGGTTAAATTACACAAACTGTGCGTGAAAAGTGACGCTAGATCAGTATGTCAAGTCTCAATTCTCTTTAACGCGTTGTTCCGATTACTTAAGCATGGTTAGGTTATAATACGCAAAGTTTGCGTGAAAAGTTACGTTAGATCAGTATGTCACGTCTCAAGTCTCTTTAACGCGTCGTTTCAATTTCCTAAGCATGGTTAGGTTATATTATGCAAAGTGTGCGTGAAAAGTGACGACAGATTAGTATGTCATGTCTCAAATCTCTTTAACGCGTTGTTCCGATTATCTAAGTATGGTTAGGTTATATCACGCAATGTGTGCGTAAAAAGTGACGCTAGATTGCTATGGCGCGTCTTAAGTCTTTTTAACGCGTTGTTCTGATTACCTAAGCATGGTTACGTTATATTACGCAAAGTGTGCGTAAAAAATTACAATTGATTAGTATGTCGCCTCTTAAGTCTATTTACACGTCGTTCCGATTACATAAGCATGGTTAGGTATTACGCAAAGTGTGCGTGAAAAATGACAATAGATTAGTATGTCGCATCTTAAGTCTATCTAACGCGTCGTTCTGATTACCTAAGCCTGGTTAGGTTATTTTACGCAAGGTGTGCGTGAAAAGTGACACTAGATTAATATGTCGCGTCTCACAGCTCTTTAATTAGTCGTTCCGATTACCTAAGCATGGTTTGGTTATACTATGCAAAGTTTCGTAAAAGGTGACGCTAGATTAGTATGTCGTGTCCCAAGTCTCTTTATCGCATCATTTCGATTACCATGCTTAGGTCGCGTCACATTTTTCTCTAACGCGTCGTGCCGATTACCTAAACAGGGTTAGGTTATATTACGCGAAGTGTGCGTGAAAAGTGACGCTAGATTAGTATGTCCAGTGTTAAGTCTCTTTAACACGTCGTTTCGATTATCTAAGCATGGTTAGGTTATATTACGCAAAGTGTGCGTAAAAAGTGACGCTAGATTAGTATGATTCGTCTCAAGACTCTTTAAAGCGTTGTTTCGATTACCATGCTTATCTCGCGTCACAAGTCTCTTTAACGCGTTGTTCCGATTAACTATGCTTGGTTTGGTTATATTATGCAAAGTTTGCGTGAAAAGTGACGTTAAATTAGTATGTCGCGTCTAAATCTAACGCGTCGTTTCAATTTCCTAAGCATGGTTAGGTTATATTACGTAAAGTGTGCGTGAAAAGTGACACTAGAGTAGTATGTCGTGTCTCAAGTCTCTCTAACACGTCGTTTCGATTTCCTAAGCATGGTTAGGTTATATTACGCAAAGTGTGTGTAAAGAGTGATGCTAGATTAATATGGCGTGTCTAAAGTCTTTTTAACGCGTCGTTCCGATTACCTAAGCATGGTTAGGTTATATTAAGCAAAGTGTTCGTGAAAAATGACAATAGATTATTACTATATCGCGACTCAAGTCCATTTAACGAGTTGTTCCAATTACCTAAGCATGCTTAGGTTATATTACGCAAAGTGTGCGTGAAAAATGACAATGGATTAGTATGTCGCGTCTTAAGTGTATCTAATTCGTCGTTCTGATTACTTTAGCATGGTTAGATTATATTAAGCAATGTGTACGTGAAAAGTGATGCTAGATTAGTATGTCGCATCTTAAGTCTTTTTAACGCGTCGTTTCGATTACCATGATTATGTCGCGTCAGAAGTCTCTCTAATGCGTAGTTCTGATTACCTAAGCATGGTTAGGTTATATTACGCAAAGTGTGCGTGAAAAATGACAATTGATTAGTATGTCGCGACTCAAATCTATTTAACGAGTCGTTCCAATTACTTAAGCATGGTTAGGTTATATTACGCAAAGTGTGCGAGAAAAGTAATGCTAGATTAGTATGTCGCATCTCAAGTCTCTTTAACGCGTCGTTCCGATTACCTAAGCATGGTTAGGTTATATTACGCACGGTGTGCGTGAAAGGTGACGCTAGATTAGAATATCCAGTCTCAAGGTTCTTTAATGTGTCGCTACGATTACCTAAGCATGGTTGTTATATTATGCAAAGTTTACGTGAAATGTGACACTAGATTAGTATGTCGTGTCTCAACTGTCTTTAACGCATCGTTTCGATTACCATGCTTATGTCGCGCCACAAGTCTCTCAAACGCGTCGTTACGATTACCTTAAGCATGGTTAGGTTATAGTACGCAAAGTGTGCGTTAAAAGTAACAATAGATTAGTATGTCACGTCTCAAGTCTCTTTAACGCGTCGTTACGATTACCTAAGCATGGTTAGGTTATATTACGCAAACTGTGAGTGAAAAGTGACTAGATTAGTATGTCGCATCTCAAGTCTATTTAACTCGTCGTTCCGATTACCTAAGCATGATTAGGTTATACTGCACAAAGCGTGCGTGAAAAGTGACGCTAAATTAGTATGTCGCGTCTCAAATCTCTTTAACGCGTCGTTCCGGTTACCTAAGCATGGTTAGGTTATTTACGCAAAGCGTGCGTGAAAAGTGACGCTAGATTAGTATGTCGTGTCTCAAGTCTATTTGACGCGTCATGCCGATTACCTAAGCATGGTTAGGTTAGATTAAGCAAAGTTTGCGTGAAAAGTGACACTAGATTAGTATGTCGCGTCTCAAGTCTCTTTAACGCGTCGTTCCGATTACCTAAGCATGGTTAGTTTATATTACGCAAAGTGTGCGTAACAAGTGACGCTAGATTAGTATGGCGCGTCTCAAGTCTCTTTAACGCTTCGTTTCGATTACCATGCATATGTCGCGTCACAAGTCTCTCTAATGCGTTGTTCCGATTATAAGCATGCTTAGGTTTTATTACGCAAAGTGTTCGTAAAAAATGACAATAGATTAGTATGTCGCTTCTCAAGTCTATTTAACGCGTCGTTACGATTACCTAAGCATGGATAGGTTATATTACGCAAAGTGTGCGTGAAAAATGGCAATAGATTAGTATGTCGTGTCTTAAGTATATCTAACGCGTTGTTCCGATTACCTATGCATGGTTAGGTTATATTACGCAAGGTGTGCGTAAAAAGAGACGCTAGATTAATATGTCGTGTCTCAAGGCTCTTTAGGTTATATTATGCAAAGTTTGCGTAAAACGTAACGCTAGATTAGTATGTCGTGTCTCAAGTCTCTTAATCGCATCGTTTCGATTACAATGCTTAGGTCGCGTCACACGTCTCTCTTAGGCGTCGTTCCGATTACCTAAACATGGTTAGGTTAAATTACACAAAGTGTGTGTGAAAAGTGACGCTAGATTAGTATGTCCAGTCTCAATTCTCTTTAACGCATCGTTTCGATTATCAAAGCATGGTTATGTTATAATACGCAAAGTGTGCGTAAAATGTTACGCTAGATTAATATGATTGGTCTCAAGTCTCTTTAAAGTGTCGATTCGATTACCATGCTTATCTCGTCACAAGTCTCTTTAACGCGTTGTTCCGATTACGTAATCATGGTTAGGATATTTAACGCAAAGTGTGTGTGAAAAGTGACATTAGATCAGTATGTCGCGTCTTAAGTCTTCCTAACGCGCCGTTTCATTTTCCTAAGCATGGTTAGGTTATATTACGCAACGTGTGCGTGAAAAGTGACGCTAGATTAGTATGTCGCGTCTCAAGTCTTTTTAACGCGTCGTTTCGATTAACTCAGCATGGTTAGGTTATATTACACAAAATGTGCGTAAAAAGTGACGCTAGATTAGTATGGCGTGTCTCAAGTTTCTTTTACGCGTCGTTTCGATTACCATGCTTATGTCGCGTCACAAGTCTCTTTAACGCGTTGTTCCGATTATATAAGCATGGTTAGGTTATATTACACCAAGTATGCGTAAAAAATAACAATTGATTAGTATGTCGCGTCCCAAGTCTATTTACGCGTCGTTCCGATTACTTTAGGCATGGTTAGGTATTACGCAAAGTGTGCGTGAAAAATGACAATAAATTAGTATGTCGCGTCTTAAATCTATCTAACGCGTCGTTCTGATTACCTAAGCATGGTTAGGTTATTTTACGCAAGGTGTGCGTTAAAAGTGACGCTAGATTGATATGTCATGTCTCACGGCTCTTTAATGCGTCAGTATGATTAGGTTATACTATGCAAATGTTGCGTAAAAAGTGACGCTAGATTAGTATGTCGTGTCTCAAGTCTCTTTAATGCATTATTTCGATTACCATGCTTAGGTCACGTCACACGTCTCTTTAACGCGTCGTTCCGATTACCTAAGCAGGGTTAGGTTATATTACACGAAGTGTGCGTGAAAATTGACGTTAGACTGTGTCCAGTGTCAAGTCTCTTTAAAGCGTCGTTTCGATTATCTAAGCATGGTTTGGTTATATTACGCAAAGTGTGCGTAAAACGTGACGCTAGATTAGTATGACTCGTCTTAAGTCTCTTTGATGCGTCGTTTCGATTATCATTCTTATCTCGGGTCACAATTCTCTTTAACGCGTTGTTCCTATTACCTATGCATGGTTATGTTATATTACGCAAAGTTTGCGTGAAAAGTGACGTTAGATCAGTATGTCGCGTCTCAAGTCACTCTAAAGCGTCGTTTTAATTTCCTACGCATGGTTAGGTTATATTACGCAAAGTATGCGTGAAAAGTGATACTATAGTAGTATGTCGCGTCTCAAGTATCTCTAACGCGTCGTTCCGATTTCCTAAGCATGGTTAAGTTATATTACGCAAAATGTGCGTAAGAAGTGACGCTAGATTAATATGGCGCGTCTCAAGTCTTTTTAACGTGTCGTTTCGATTACCATGCTTATGTCGCGTCAGAAGTCCCTCTAACGCGTCGTTCAGATTACCTAAGCATGGTTAGGCTATATTACGCAAAGTGTGTGTGAAAAATGACAATAGATTAGTATGTCGCAACTCAAGTCCATTTAACGAGTCGTTCCAATTACTTAAGCATGGCTAGGTTATATTACGCAAAGTGTGCTTGAAAAATGATAATAGAT
This sequence comes from Mercurialis annua, assembly GCF_937616625.2. NCBI lineage: Eukaryota > Viridiplantae > Streptophyta > Magnoliopsida > Malpighiales > Euphorbiaceae > Mercurialis > Mercurialis annua. The sequence goes on from NC_065572.1 coordinate 44,883,864, forward strand.
TAGTATGTCGTGTCTCGAGTCTATCTAACTCGTCGTTCTGATTACCATGCTTTTGTCGCGTCACAAGTCTCTCTAATAGGTAGTTTAGATTACCGAAGAATGGTTAGGTTATATTACGCAGAGTGTGCGTGAAAATTAATAATTGATTTGTATGTCGCGTCTCAAGTCTCTTTAACGCTTCGTTCTGATTACCCCAAGAATGGTTAGGTTATATTACGCAAAGTGTGCGAGAAAAGTAATGCTAGATTAGTATGTCGAGTCTCCAGTCTCTTTAACGCGTCGTTCCGATTACCTAAGCATGGTTAGGCTATATTAGCAAGGTGTGCGTGAAAGGTGACGCTAGATTAGAATGTCCCGTCTCAAGGCTCTTTAATGCATCGTTCCGATTGCCGAAGGACGGTTGTTTTATTTTGCAAAGCTTGCGTGAAAAGTGACGCTAGTATGTCGCGTCTCAAGTCTCTTTAATGCGTCGTTTCGATTACCATGCTTATGTCGCGTCCCAATTCTCTAACGCGTCGTTCTGATTACCTAAGCTTGGTTAGCTTATAGTACGCAAAGTGTGCGTGAAAAGTAACAATTGATTAGTATGTCGCTTCTCAAGTCTCTTTATAGCGTCGTTCCGATTACCTAAGCATGGCTAGGTTATATTATGAAAGTGTGCGTGAAAAGTGACAATAGTATGTCGCATATCAAGTCTATTTAACGCGTCGTTCCGATTACCTAAGCATGGTTAGGTTATATTAAGCAAAGTGTTCGTGAAAAGTGACGCTAGATTAGTATGTCGCGTCTCGAGTCTCTTTAACGCGTTGTTCTGATTACCTAAGCATGGTTAGGTTATATTACGCAAAGTGTGCGTCAAAAGTGACGCTAGATTAGTATGGCCCGTCTCAAGTCTCTTTAACACGTCGTTTCGATTACCAAAAGCATGGTTAGGTTATATTACGCAAAGTGTGCATAAAAAATGACAATAGATTAGTATGTCGTGTCTCAAGTCTATTTAACGCGTCGTTCCAATTACCTAAGCATGGTTAGGTTATATTACGCAAAGTGTGCGTGAAAAATGATAATAGATTAGTATGTTGCGTCTTAAGTCTATGTAACGCGTCGGTCCGATTACCTAAGCATGGTTAGGTTATATTACGCAAGGTGTGCGTGAAAAGTGACGCTAGATTAATATGTCGCGTGTCAAGGCTCTTTTATACGTCGTTCCGATTTCCTAAGCATGATATTATGCAAAGTGTGCGTAAAAAGTGGCGCTAGATTAGTATGTCGTGTCTCAAGTCTCTTAAACGCATCGTTAGATTACCATGCTTAGGTTGCGTCACACGTGTCTCTAAGGCGTCATTCCGATTACCTAAGCATGGTTAGGTTAAATTACGCAAAGTGGCGTGAAAAGTGACGCTAGATTAGTATGTCCAGTCTCAATTCTCTCTTTAACGCGTCGTTTCGATTATCTAAGCATGGTAAGGTTATAATACGTAAAGTGTGTGTAAAAAGTTACGCTAGATTAGTATGATTCATCTCAAGTCTCTTTAAAGTGTTGTTTCAATTACTATGCTTATCTCGCGTCACAAGTCTCCTTAACGTGTTGTTCCGATTAATTAAGCATGGTTAGGTTATATTACTCAAAGTGTGCGTGAAAAGTGACGTTAGATTAGTATGTCGCATCTCAAGTCTAATGCGTCGTTTCAATTTCCTAAGCATGTTTAGGTTATATTACACAAAGTGTGCATGAAATGTGACACTAGATTAGTATGTGGCGTCTCAAGTCTCTCCGATTTCCTAAGCATGGTTAGGTTATATTCACATAGTGTGTGTAAAAAGTGACGCTAGATTAATATGGCGTGTCTCAAGTCTTTTTAACGTGTCGTATCGATTACCATGCTTATGTCGCGTCAGAAGTCTCTCTAACGCGTCGTTTCAATTACCTAAGCATGGTTTGGTTATATTACGCAAAGTATGCATGAAAAATGACAATAGATTAGTATGTCGCCTCTCAAGTCCATTTAACGCGTCGTACCAATTACTTAAGCATGGTTAGGAAGCAAAATGTGCGTGAAAAATGACAATAGATTAGTATATCGCATCTTAAGTCTATCTAACGCGTTTTTCCGATTACCTAAGCATGGTTAGGTTATATTATGCAATGTGTACGTGAAAAGTGACGCTAGGTTAGTATGTCGCGTCTCAAGTCTCTTTTAACACGTCGTTTCGATTACCATGCTTATTTCGCGTCACAAGTCTCTCTAACGGGTCGTTCCGATTACCTAAGAATGGTTAGGTTATATTACGCAAAGTGTGTGTATGTCGTGTCTCAAGTCTCTTTAACGCGTCGTTCCGATTACCTTAAGCATGGTTAGGTTTTATTACCCAAGGTGTGCGTGAAAAGTGACTCTAGATTAGTATGTCGCGTCTCAAGACTCTTTCATGCGTCGTTCTGATTACCTAAGCATGGTTAGGTTATATTATGCAAAGTTTGCGTGAAAAGTGACGCTAGATTAGTATGTTTGCGTCTCAAGTCTCTTTAAAGCGTCGTTTCCGATTACCTAAGCATGTTTTGGTTATATTACGCAAAGTGTGCGTGAAAAATGACAATAGATTAGTACGTCGCGTCTCCAATCTATTTAACGCGTCGTTCCAATTACATAAGTATGGTTTGGTTATATTACGCAAAGTGTGCGTGAAAAATGACAACAGATTAGTATGTAGCGTCTTAAGTCTATCTAACGCGACGTTCCGATTACCTAAGCATGGTTAAGTTATAATATGCAAAGAGTGTGTGAAATGTGACGCTTGATTAGTATTGCGCGTCTAAACTTTCTTTAACGCTTCGTTCCGATTACACAAGAATTGTTAGTTTATATTACTTAAAGTGCGCGAGAAAAGTAACGCTAGATTAGTATGTTGCGTCTCAAGTCTCTTTAACGCGTCATTCCGATTACCTAAGCATGGTTAGGTTATATTACGCAAGGTGTGCGTGAAAAGTGACGCTAGATTAGTATGTCGGGTCTTAAGGTTCTATAATGCGCCGTTCCAATTACCTAAGCGTTAGGTTATATTATGCAAAGTTTGTGTGAAAAGTGACGCTAGATTAGTATGTTGCGTCTCAAGTCTCTTTAACACGTCGTTTCGATTACCATGGTTATGTCGCGTCACAAGTCTCTCTAACGGGTCGTCCCGATTACCTATGCATGGTTAGGTTATAATACGCAAATTGTGCATGAAATGTAACAATAGACTAGTATGTCGCGTCTCAAGTCTCTTTAATGTGTCGTTCCAATTACCTAAGCATGGTTAGGTAATATTACGCAAAGTGTGCGTGAAAAGTGACCCTAGATTAGTATGTCGCGTCTCTATTCTCTTTGACGCGTTGTTCCACTTACCTAAGCATGGTTAGGTTATATTACGCAATGTGTGCTTGAAAAGTGACTATAGATTAGTATATCGCGTCACAAGTCTATTTAACGCGTCGTTCCGATTATCTAAGCATCGTTAGGTTATATTACGCAAAGTGTGCGTGAAAAGTGACGCTAGATTAGTATGCCGCGTCTCAAGTCTTTTAACGGGTCGTTCCGATTACCTAAGCATGGTTAGGTTATATTAGGAAAAATTTGCGTGAAAAGTGACGCTGGATTAGTATGTCACATCTCAAGTCTATTTAACGCGTCGTTCCGATTATCTAAGCATGGTTAGGTTATATTACACAAAGTGTGCGTGAAAAGTGACAATAGATTAGTATGTCGCGTCACAAGTCTATTTAACGCGTCGTTTTGATTACGTAAGCATCGTTAGGTTATAATACGCAAAGTGTGCGTGAAAAGTGACAATAGATTAGTATGTCGCGTCTCAAGTCTGTTTAACGCGTCGTTCGGATTACCTAAGCATGGTTAGGTTATATTATGGAAAGCGTGAGTGAAAAGTGACGCTAGATTAGTATGTCGCGTCTCAAGTCTCTTTAATGCGTCGTTCCGATTACATAAGCATGGTTAGGTTATTTGATGCAAAGTGTGCGTGAAAAGTGACAATAGATTAGTATGTCGCGTCACAAGTGTATTTAACGCGTCGTTCCTATTACCTAAGCATGGTTAGGTTATATTACGCAAGTTGTGCATAAACAGTGATACTAGATTAGTATGTCGGGTTTCAAGGCTCTTTTATGCGTCGTTCCGATTACCTATGCATGGTTAGGTTTTATTATGCAAAGTTTGCGCGAAAAGTGACGCTAGATTACTATGTCGTGTCTCAAGTCTCTTTAACGCGCCGTTTTGATTACCATCCTTATGTCATGTCACAAGTCTCTCTAACACGTTGTTCTGATTAACTAACCATGGTTAGGTTATAGTACGCAAAGTGTGTGTGAAAAGGATCAATAAATTAGTATGTCTCAAATCTGTTTACCACGTCGTTCCGATTACCTAAGCATGGTTAAGGTTATATTACGCAAAGTGTGCGTCAAAAGTGACAATATATTAGTATGTCGCGTCTCAAGTGTATTTAACGTGTCATTCAATTACCTAAGCATCGTATGGTTATATTACGCAAAGTGTGCGTAAAAAGTGACGCTAGATTAGTATGGCGCGTCTCAATTATGGCGCGTCTCAAGTCTCTTTAATGGGTCGTTTCAATTACCATGCTCATGTCGCATCACAAGTCTCTTTAACGTGTTGTTCGGATTAACTAAGCATGGTTAGGTTATATTACACAAAGTGTTCTTGAAAAATGACAATAGATTAGTATGTCGCGTCTCAAGACTAGACTATTTAACGTGTCGTTCCGATTACCTAAGCATGGTTAGGTTATATTGAATGACAATAGATTAGTATGTCACGTCTCAAGGCTCTTTAACGCGTCGTTTGAATTACCTAAGCATGGTTAGGTTATATTATGCAAATTTTGGGTGAAAAGTGACGCTAGATTAGTATGTCGCGTCTCAAGTTTCTTTAACGCATTGTTTCGATTGCCCTGGTTAGGTTATATTACACAAAGTGTGCGTGTAAAGTGACGCTAGATTAGTATGTTGTCTCAAAAGTCTCTCAAACGTGTTGTTCAGATTACCTAAGCATGCTTAGGTTATATTACGCAAATAGAGCGTGGAATGTGACACTAGATTAGTAAGTCTCGTCTCAAGTCTCTATAACGCGTCGTTCCGGTTACCTATGCATGGTTAGGTTATATTACGGGAAGTGTGCGTTAAAAAGTTCCGCTAGATTAGTATGTCACGTCACAAGTCTCTTTAACTCGTCGTTCTGATTACCTAAGCATGGTTGTGTTATATTACGCAAAATGTGCGTTAAAAGTGCTGCTAGGTTAGTATGTCGCGTCACAAGTCCCTTTAACGCGTCGTTTCGATTACCTAAGCATGGTTAGGTTATATTACACAAAGTGTGCGTGTAAAGTACCGCTAGATTAGTATGTTGCCTCACAAGTCTCTCTAACGTGTCGTTCTGATTACCTACACATGGTTAGGTTATATTATGCAAATAGAGCATGGAAAGTGACACTAGATTAGTAAGTCGCGTCCAATGTCTCTCTAACGCGTCGTTCTGATTAACTAAGCATGATTAGGTTATATTACGTAAAGTGTGCATGAAAAATGAGAATAGATTAGTATATTGCGTCTCAAGTCTATTTAGCGGGTCGTTCCAATTACCTAAGCATGGTTAGGTCATATTACGGTGACGCTAGATTAGTATGTCGCGTCTCAAGTCTGTTTAACGCGTTGTCCGATTACATAAGCATGGTTAGGTTATATTAGGAAAAGTGTGCGTGAAAAGTGACGCTAGATTTGTATGTCGCGTCTCAAGTCTCTTTAAAGCGTCGTTCCGATTACCTAAGCATGGTTAGGTTATATTACGCAAAGTGTGCGTGAAAAGTGATAATAGATTAGTATGTTGCGTCTTAAGTCTATTTAACCCGTCGTTCCGATTACCTAAGCATGGTTAGGTTATATTAGGTAAAGTGTGCGAGAAAAGTGACGCTAGATTAGTATGTCGCGTCTCAAGTCTCTTTAACGCGTCGTTTCGATTACCTAAGCATGGTTAGGTTATATTACGCAAAGTGTGTGTAAACATTGACGTTAGATTAGTATGTCGCTTCTCAAGTCTGTTTAATGCGTCGTTTCTATGTATTGTTTCTTCCTTCCTTATCCATTTCAGGGCTTTTTTGTAGCAATGAAGTGGTGGTGATGTTTTAAGTGGTTTAGGTGGATTATGACAGGGTGAGTTTAATGGTTTTTGTGGGGAAGGCGTTGTCAAATCTGCTGGAGGGGAGTATGAAACTAAATAATCATATTTTCCAGATGGTTGGCCATGCATCCCAATAAAAGGATCATTATCATCATATCTCCTGTGAAAATCAGCTTCAGAACAACAGCTTGAGTTTTGGAGATCATCTTCTATTTCTTCATCCTCCAAATCCGTTAAGCAATCATCACAATCACAAGCATCGAAGAAACAATGACCATCCCGTTGAAAGGCATATATATAAGATGCCCTTCAAAATCAAAAGAGACAACAGGAACTCCTTTTTCTTGTGGAAATGGTTCAAGCATGAACTGTGTAGAAAATACCTGAGGAGTGACATTAATATGTTTTGCAAAGGACGTCTCAACAGTGCCATCAGGTTTTTTTGTGAATACTGGAGTACATGATTGAACAGGTTGAGTAGATTCATGCACTTTTTCATAGTTGGTAATCCACTTTTTGGGGAAAAGGTGTAGGAGTTCATTTCTAGTGATTTGTTTGGGTATATGGACACAAGAAGGGATGTTTTGGGAATCTGTTTTTATCAAAAGGGCATCATTATGGTTTGTGGGTAAAGCGAGGTTTAATTAGCAACTTGTTGAGCTGCAGTAATTTGTATTTGCACCTTTAAAGCCGCAAGAGCCATCGGATCAGAGAGGGCAAGGTTGTAATTTGGGAATTAGGTGTAAAACACTGAGCCTGCATTCAAGGAAGTTTCAACTGTACCAATCGCTGCATGTTGATACTGTAGATACCGAGAATCTACAAGAGCAATTCTTGTAAAAATTGGTAGACCGGCACGACCATGGTAACTGAGACCAAGTCGGATAGCTCCAAAGTGAATATGAGCATAACCCCTGAGCTAACCAAACTCTTAAAAATTCAGGTGGAATCTCAAGAGTAATAAATTGTTCAGCTTGAGAAGCATGAATTGCGCATTGATCAAAGCTGGATGACTGAACATATTCTTTGATAGGTTTGTAAGGCTTTTTTTTATCAAGGACTTTGATATTATGGATAAAAGGGGTAGTGGTTTTAGAAAACGCATCATAAGGATTGAGAAGAGGGGCTTTTGTATCAGATATTGTTTGATTTTCTGGAAGATAAATAAACTCATAAAGATATTCATTTTTATTTACAGTAGTAAGAGCAATATTAAAAGGTGTAGAACAACAACTTTTTGTGAACATGATCGTAAGGTACTGACCCAACTTTCACAAAGTAAGAACTACTATATATATTTCTTTCTCGTCTCTGTTAGGCTCTGATACCATTTAGAGATACGACGATAAATCTTAACAGATACATGTGACTAGCCAGGATCACAGCCTCACCACGGGCATTTTATCAACCGGCATGTCCTCTTAGTGTTTGTTAGATTTATTGCATAATCGGAACGACGCATTAAAGAGCCTTGAGACGCGACATACTAATATAGCGTCACTTTTCACGCACACCTTGCGTAATATAACCTAACCATGCTTAGGTAATAGGAACGACGCGTTAAATGGACTTGAGATGCGACATACTACTCTAATGTCATTTATCACGCACACTTTACGTAATATATAGTCTAACCATACTTAAGGTAATCGGAACGACGCGTTAGAAAGAATTGTGACTCTACATAAGCATGGTAATCAAAACGACGCGTTAAAGAGACTCGAGACGGGCCATACTAATCTAGCGTCACTTTTTACGCACACTTTGTGTAATATAGCCTAAGCACACTTAGGTAATCGGAACGACACGTTAAAGTGACTTTAGACGCGACATACTAATCAAGTGTCACTTTTCACGCACACTTTGCATAATATAACCTAACCATGCTTGGATAATCGGAACGACGCGCTAAAGATAATTGAGACGCGACATACTAATCTAGCGTCACTTCTAACGCATGCTTTGTGTAATATAACATAACCATGCTTGGATAATCGGGACAACGCGATAAACAGAACTGAGGCGCGACATACTAATCTAGCAACACTTTTCACGCACACTTTGCGTAATATGACCTAACCATGCTTAGGTAATCGGAACAATGCGTTAGATAGACTTAAGACGCGACATACTAATCTATTGTCATTTTTCACGTACACTCTGCGTAATATAACCTAACCATGCTTAGGTAATTGGAACGACGCGTTAAATAGACATAAGACGGGACATACTAATCTATTGTCATTTTTCACGCACACTTTGCCTAATATAACCTAGCCATACTTAGGTAATCGGAACGATGCGTTAGAGAGACTTGTGACGCAACATAAGCATGGTAATCGAAACGACGCGTGCAAGAGACTTGAGAATATATCATAACCATGCTTAGGAAATCGGAACGACGCGTATGAACACTTGAGAGGCGACATACTAATATAGTGTCACTTTTCATGCAAACTTTGCCTAATATAACCTAGCCATGCTTAGGAAATCGGAACGACGCGTTAGAGAGACTTGACACGCGACGTACTAATCTAACGTCGCTTTTCACGCAAACTTTGCGTAATATAACCTAACCATGCTTAGGTAATCGGAACGACGCGTAAAAGAGACTTGTGGGGCGAGATAAGTATGGTAAGTGAAACGATGCGTTAAAGAGACTTGAGACGAAACATACTAATCTAGCATCACTTTTTACGCACACTTTGCTAAATATCTAACCATGCTTAGGTAATCGGAACAACGTGTTAAAGAGATTTGAGAATGGACATACTAATCTAGCGTCACTTTTCACGCACACTTCGCGTAATATTACCTTACCATGCTTAGGTAATAGCAATGACGCGTTAAAGAGACTTGAGACGCGACATACTAATCTATTGATCCTTTTTACGCACACTTTGAGTACTATAACCTAACCATGCTTAGGTAATCGGAACGATGCGTTAAAGAGCCTTGACACGCGACATACTATTCTAGCGTCACTTTTCACGCAAACTTTTCGTATTATAACCTAACCATGATTAGGTAATCGGAAAGACGCATTAAAGAGCCTTGAGACGCGACATACTAATCTAGCGTCACTTTTCACGCATACCTTGCATAAACCTAACCATGCTTAGATAATAGGAACAACGCGTTAAATAGACTTTAGACACGAATCTAGTGTAACTGAAAACGCATGCTTTGCATGATATAACCTAACCATGCTTAGATAATTGGAACAACGCGATAAAGAGAACTGAGACACGACATACTATTCTAGCTTCACTTTTCATGCACACTTTGCGTAATATAACCTAACCATGCTTAGGTAATCGGAAAAACGCGCTAGATAGACTTAAGACGCGACATATTAATCTATTGTCATTTTTCACATACACTCTGCGTAATATAACCTAACCATGTTTAAGTAATTGGAACGAGCGTTAAATAGACTTGAGACGTGCGACATACTAATCTATTATCATTTTTCACGCACACTTTGCGTAATATAACCTAACCATGCTTAGGTAATTGGAACGACGCGTTCGAGAGACTTGTGACACGAAATAAGCATGGTAATCGAAACGACGTGTTAAAGAGACTTGAGATGCGACATAAGTATGGTAATCGAAACGACGCGTTAAAGAGACTTGAGACGCGCAATATTAATCTAGCGTCACTTTTTACGCACACGTTAACATAACCAATGTTAGGAAATCGGAACGACGCGTTAGAGAGACTTGAGACGTGACATACTAATCTAGTGTCACTTTTTACGCACCCTTTGCGTAATATAACCTAACCATGCTTAGGAAATCGGAACGACGCGTTAGAGAGACTTGAGACACGACATACTAATCTAACGTCACTTTTCACGCACACTTTTGGTAATATAACCTAATCATGCTTAGGTAATCGGAACGACGGGTTAAAGAGACTTGTGACGCGAGATAAGTATAGTAATCGAAACGACGCGTTAAAGAGACTTAAGACGAAACAAACTAATCTAGCGTCACGTTTTACGCACACTTTGCGTAATATAACATAACCATGCTTAAGTAATCGAAACGACGCATTAAAGAGACTTGAGACTGGAAATACTAATCTAGCGTCACTTTTCACGCACACTTTGCGTAATATAACATAACCATACTGAAGTAATAGGAACGACTCGTTAATGAGTTTTGAGTATACTAATAATCTATTGATCCTTTTCACGCACACTTTGCGTACTATAATCTAACCATGCTTAGGTAATCGGAACGACGCGTTAGAGAGACTTGTGACGCGACATAAGCATGGTAATCGAAACGACGCGTTAAAAAGACTTGAGACGCGCAATATTAATCTAGCGTCACTTTTTACGCACACTTTGCGTATTATAACATAACCATGCTTAGGAAATTGGAACGACCCGTTAGAGAGACTTAAGACGCGACATACAAATCTAGTGTCACGTTTCATGCACACTTTGCGTAATATAACCTAACCATGTTTAGGTAATCGGAACGACGCGTTGGAGAGACTTGAGAGAGAAATACTAATCTAACGTCACTTTTCACGCACACTTTGCGTAATATAACCTAACCATGCTTAGGTAATCAGAACGACGCGTTAAAGAGACTTGTGACGCGAGATAAGTATGGTAATCGAAACGACGCGTTAAAGAGACTTGAGAAACGACATACTAATCTAGCGTCACTTTTCACGCAAACTTTGCATATTGTGACCTAATCATGCTTAGGTAATCGGAATGACGCATTAAATAGCCTTGAGACGCGGCATACTAATCTAGCGTCACTTTTCACGCACACCTTGCGTAATCTAACCTAACCATGCTTAGATAATCGGAACGACGCGTCAAATAGACATTAGACACTAGTAATCTAGTATCACTTTTCACGCACGTTTTGCATAATATAACCTAACCATGCTTAAATAATCGGAACAACGCAATAAAGAGAATTGAGACGCGACATACTAATCTAGCGTCATTTTTCACGCACACTCTGCGTAATATAACTTAACCATGCTTCGGTAATTGGAACGACGCGTTAGATAGACTTAAGATGCGACATACTAATCTATTGTCATTTTTAACGTACACTCTACGTAATATAACCTAACCATGCTTAAGTAATTGGAACGATGCGTTAAATAGACTTGAGACGCGACATACTAATCTATTGTCATTTTTCGCGCACACTTTGCGTAGTATAACCTAACCAAGCTTAGGTAATTGGAGCGACGCGTTCGAGAGACTTGTGACGCGACAATCGAAACGACGCATTAAAGAGACTTGAGACGCGGAATATTAATCTAGCGTCACTTTTTACGCACACGTTGCGTAATATAACATAACAATTTGCGTAATAATAATCTAGTGTCACACGCACACTTTGCGTAATATAACCAAACCATGCATAGGAAATCGGAACGACGCGTTAGAGAGACTTGAGATGCGACATAATAATATAAGGTCACTTTTCACGCACACTTTGCGTAATATAACCTAACCATGCTTAGGTAATAGAAACGACACTTTAGAGAGACTTGTGACGCGACATAAGCATGGTAATCGAAACGACGCGTTAAAGAGACTTGAGAAGCGACATACTAATCTAGCGTCACTTTTCACGCAAACGTTGCGTATTATAACCTAATCACACATTAAAGAGCCTTAAGACGCGACATACTAATCTAGCGTCACTTTTTACGCAGACTTTGTATTATATAACCAAACCATACTTAGGTGATTGGAACGACGCGTTAGAAAGACTTGTGACGCGACATAAGCATGGTAATCAAAACGACGCGTCAAAGAGACTCGAGACGAGCCATACTAATCTAGCGTCACTTTTTACGCACACTTTGTGTAATAACCTAACGACGCTTAAGTAATATAACCTAAACATGCTAATCTGGTGTCACTTCTCACTCACAGTTTGCGTAATATAACCTAACCATGGTTAGGTAATCGGAACGACGCGTTAAAAAAACTTGAGACGCGACATACTAATCTAGCATCACTTGCTTAGGTAATCGGAACAACGCGATAAAGAGAATTGAGACGCGACATACTAATCTAGCGTCACTTTTCACGCACACTTTACGTAATATAACCTAACCATGCTTAGGTAATCGAAACGACGCGTTAAATAGACTTGAGAGGCATACTAATAATCTATTGTCACTTTTCACGCACACTTTGCGTACTATAACCTAACCATGCTTAGGTAATCGGAACGACGCGTTAAAGAGACTTGTGATGCGACATAAGCATGATAATAGAAACGACGCGTTAAAGAGACTTGAGATGGGACGTACTAATCTAGCGTCACTTTTCACGCCAACTTTGCATAATATAACCTAACCATGCTTAGGTAATCGGAACGACGCATTAAAGAGCCTTGAGACGCGACATACTAATCTAGCGTCACTTTCCACGCACGCTTTGCTTAATATAACCTAACCATGCATAGGTAATCGGAAAAGGCGTTAAAGAGAATTAAGATGCAACATCAATTTTTACGCACACTTTTTGTAATATAAATAAACCATGCTTAGATAATCGGAACAACACGATAAAGAGAATTGAGAAGCGACATACTAATCTAGCGTCACTTTTCACGCACATTTTACGTAATATAACCTAACCATGCTTAGGTAATCGGAACGACGCGTTAGATAGACTTAAGACGCGATATACTAATATATTGTCATTTTTCATGTACACTCTGTGTAATATAACCTAACCATGCTTAAGTAATAGGAACGACGCGTTAAATAGAATTGAGACGCGACATACTAATCTATTGTCATTTTTCGCGCACACTTTGCGTAATATAACCTAGCCATACTTAGTTAATCAGAACGACGTGTTCGAGAGACTTGTGACGCGACAAACGTATGGTAATCGAAACGACGCATTAAAGAGACTTGAGTCGTGCAATATTAATCTAGCGTCACTTATTAAGCACACGTTGCGTAATATAACATAACCATGCATATGAAATCGGAACGACGCGATATAGAGACTTGAGACACGACATACTAATCTATTGAACCTTTTCACGCAAACTTTGTGTATTATAACCTAATCATGCTTAGGTAATAGGAACGACGCATTAAAGAGCCTTGAGATGCGACATACTAATCTAGCGTCACTTTTCACGCACACCTTGCGGAATATAACGTAACCATGCTTAGGTAATAGGAACGACGCGTTAAATAGACTTGAGATGCGACATCTTAATCTACTGTAATTTTTCACGCACACTTTGCATAATAATAACCTAACCATGCTTAGGTAATCGGAACGACGCGTTAGAAAGACTTGTGATGCGAGATAAGCATGGTAATCGAAACGACGCGTTAAAGAGACTTGATACGAAACATACTAATCTAGAGTCACTTTACATGCAGACTTTGTATAATATAACCTAAAAATGCTTACAAGAACGACGCGTTAGATAGACTTAAGAAGCGCCAATCTAATCTATCGTCACTTTTTACGCACACTTTGCGTAATATAATATGACCATGCTTAGGTAATCGGAACGACGCGTTAAAGAGACTTGAGACTCGACATGCTAATCTAGCGTTACCTTTCTTGCAAACTTTGCGTACTATAACCTAACCATTCTTGGGTAATCGGAACGACGCGTTAAAGAGAATTGAGACACGACATACTAATCTAGCGTCACTTTTCACGCACTCTTTGCGTAATATTATTTAACCATGCTTAGATAATCGGTACGACGCGTTAAAGAGACTTGAGATGCGACATACTAATCTATTGTTACTTTTCACAAACACTTTGCGTAATATAACCTAACCATGCTTAGGTAATCGGAACCCGTTAGAGAGACTTGTGACGCGACATAAGCATGGTAATCGAAACGACGCGTTAAAGAGGCTTGAGACGGGACATGCTGATCTAGCGTCACTTTTCAATCACACTTTTCATAATATAACCTAACCACGCTTAGGTAATCGGAACGACGCGTTAAAGAGACTTGAGAAGCGACATACTAATCTAGTGTCACTTTTTCCGCAAACTTTGCGTGTTATAACCTAATCATGCTTAGGTAATCGTAACGATGCATTAAAGAGCCTTGAGACGCGACATACTAATCTAGCGTCACTTTTCACACACACCTTGCGTAATATAACCTAACCATGCTTAGGTAATAGGAACGACATCTTAATCTATTGTTATTTTTCAAGCACACTTCGCATAATATAACCTAACCATGCTTAAGTAATCGGAACGACACGTTAGAAAGACTTGTGACGCGAGATAAGCATGGTAATCGAAATGACGCATTATAGAGACTTGAGATGAAACATACTAATCTAGCATCACCTTTCATGCAGACTTTGCATAATATAACCTTAAACATGCTTAGGTAATCAGAACGACGGGTTAGATAGAATTAAGAAGCGCCAATCTAATCTAGCATCACTTTTTACGCACACTTTGCGTAATATAACCTAACCATGCTTAGGTAATCGGAACGACGCGTTAAAGATACTTGAGACACGACATACTAATCTAGCGTTACCTTTCTCGCAAACATTGTGTACTATAACCTAACCATTCTTAGGTAATCGGAACAACGCGTTAAAGAGACTTGAGGCGCGACATACTAATCTAGCGTCACTTTTCACGCACTCTTTGCATAATATATCCTAACCAAGCTTAGATAATCAGAACGACGCGTTAAAGACTTGAGATGCGACATACTAATCTATTATTACTTTTCACGCACACTTTGCGTAATATAATCTAACCATGCTTAGGTAATCGGATTGACCCGTTAGAGAGACTTGTGACGCGACATAAGTATGGTAATCGAAACGTCGCGTTAAAGAGACTTGAGACGCGACATTTTAATCTAGCGTCACTTTTCACGCAAACGTTTCATAATATAACCTAACCATGCTTAGGTAATTGGAACGACGCGTTAGAGAGACTTAAGACGTGACATACTAATCTACTGTCATTTTTCACGCACACTTTGCGTAATATAACCTAACCATGCTTAGGAAATCGGAACGACGCGTTAAAGAGACTTAAGACGCGACATACTAATCTAACATCCCTTTTCACGCACACTTTGCATAATATAACCTAACCATGACGCGGCATACTAATCTAGCGTCACTTTTCACGCAAACTTTGCGTAATATAATCTAACCATGCTTAGGAAATCGGAACGATGCATTAAAGAGAGTTTAGTAGTGTCATTCTAATCTAGCGTCACTTTTCACGCACAATTTATGTAATATAACCTAAACATGCTTAGGTAATCGGAATACGCATTAAAGAGACTTGAGGCGCGACATACTAATCTAGCATCACTTTTCATGCACAGTTTGCGTAAAATAACCTAACCATGCCTTGGTAATCGGAACGACGCGTTAAAGAGACTTGATACGCGACATAGTAATTGATTGTCACTTTTCACGCACACTTTGCGTAATATATTACGCAAAGTGTGCGTGAAAAGTGACGCTAGATTAGTATGGTGCGTCTCAAGTCTCTTTAACACGTCGTTCTGATTACCTAAGCATGGTTAGGTTGTATTACGCAATTAGTGCTCAAAAAGTGACGTTTGATTAGTATGGCGCGTCCTAAAACTCTCCTTAACGCGTCATTCCGATTACCTAAGCATGGTTAGGTTATTTTAGGCAAAGTGTGCGTGAAAAGTTACGCTAGATTAATATGTCGTGTCTCAAGTCTCTTTAACGTGTCATTCCGATTATTCAAGCATGGTTAGGTTATATTACGCAAAGTGTGCGTGAAAAGTGACGCTAGATTAGGATTTCACGTCTCAAGTCTCTTTAACGCGTGTTCCGATTACCTAAGCATGGTTACGTTATATAACGCAAGATTAGTATCTCGCGTCTCAAGTCTCTTTAACGTGTCGTTCCAATTACCTAAGCATGGTTAGGTTATATTACGCAAAGTGTGCGTGAAAAGTGACAATAAATTAGTATGTCGCGTATCAAGTCTATCTAACGCGTCGTTCAGATTACCTAAGCATTGTTAGGTTATATTAAGCAAAGTGGGCGTGAAAAGTGACGCTAGATAAGTATGTCGAGTCACAAGTCTCTTTAGCGTGTCGTTTCGATTACCTAAGCATGATTAGGTTATATTACGCAAAGTGTGTGTAAAAAGTGACGTTAGATTAGTGTGGCGCGTCTCAAGTCTCATTAATAAATCGTTTCGATTACCATGCTTATTCGCGTCACAAGTCTCTCTAACGCGTCGTCCCGATTACATAAGCATGGTTAGGTAATAGTACGCAAAATGTGCATGAAAAGTAACAATTTATTAGTATATCGCGTTTCAAGTCTCTTTAACGCGTCCTTCCGATTACCTAAGCATGGTTAGGTTATATTACGCAATGTGTGCGTGAAAAGTGACAATCGATTACAATGTCGCGTATCAAGTCTAATTAACGCGTCGTTCCAATTACCTAAGCATGGTTAGGTTATATTACGCAAAGTATGCGTAAAAAGTGACGCTAGATTAGTATGTCGCGTCTCAATTCTTTTTAACGCGTTGTTCCGATTACCTAAGCATGGTTAGGTTATATAACGCAAAGTGTGCATGAAAAGTGACGCTAGATTAAAATGTCGCGTCTCAAGTCTCTTTAAAACGTCATTCCGATTACCTAAGTATGTGAGGTTATATTACGCAATGTGTGCGTAAAAAGTGACGCTAAATTAGTATGGTGCGTCTCAAGTCTATTTAACGCGTCGTTTCGATTACCGTGCTTATGTCGCATCACAAGTCTCTCTAACGCGTCGTTCATATTACCTAAGCATGGTTTGGTTATATTACGCAAAGTGTGCGTTAAACGTGATGCTAGATTAGTATGTCGCGTCTCAATTCTCTTTAACACGTTGTTCCGATTACCTAAGGGTTAGGTTATATTAGGCAAAGCGTGCGTGAAAAGTGACGCTAGATTAGTATGTCGCGTCTCAAGTCTGTTTAACGCGTTGTTCCGATTACCTCTAAGCATGGTTAGGATATATTACGCAAAGTGTGTGTGAAAAGTGACGCTAGATAGGTATGTCGCATCACATGTCTCTTTAACGTGTAGTTCCGATTACCTAAGCATGGTTAGGTTATATATTACGTAAAAAGTGCGTAAAAAGTGACGCTAGATTAGTATGGCGCGTCTCAAGTCTCTTTAATGCGTCGTTTCGATTACCATGCTTATGTCGCGTCACAAGTCTCTCTAACGCGTCGTTCCGATTACCTAGCATGGTTAGGTTATGCTACGCAAAGTGTGCGTGAAAAGTAACAATAAATTAGTATGTCGCATCTCAAGTCTTTAACGCGTCGTTCCGATTATCCAAGCATGGTTAGATTATATTACGAAAAGACTGCGTGAAAAGTGACGCTAGATTAGTATGTCGCGTCTCATGTCTGTTTTATGTGTCGTTCTGATTACCCAAGAATGGTTAGGTTATAGTACACAAAGTTTGCGAGAAACGTAACGCCAGATTAGTATGTCGTGTCTCAAGTCTCTTTAACGTGTCGTTCCGATTACCTAAGCATGGTTAGGTTGTATTACGCAAAGTGTGCGTAAAAAAGTGACGCTAGATTAGATTGGCGTTTCTTAAGTCTATCTAACGCGTCGTTTTGAATACCTAAGAATGTTCAGGTTATATTATGCAAAGTCTGCGTGAAAAGTGACGCTAGATTAGTAGTATGTTTCGTCTCAAGTCTCTTGAACGCGTCGATTACCATGCTTATCTCGCATCACAATTCTCTTTATCGCGTCGTTCCTATTACCTAAGCAAGGTTAGGTTTTATTACGCAAGGTGTCCGTGAAAAGTGACGCTAGATTAGTATGTCGCATCTCAAGGCTCTTTAACGCGTTGATCCGATTACCTAAGCATGGTTAGCTAATATCACACAAAGTGTGCGTGAAAAATGACAATAGATTAGTATGTCGCGTCTTAAGTCTTTCTAACGTGTCTTTCCGATTACTTAGGCATGGTTAGGTTATAGTACGCAAATAATGCGTGAAAAGTAACAATAGATTAGTATGTCGTGTCTTAAGTCTCTTCAACGCATTGTTCCGATTACCTAAGCATGGTCAGGTTATATTACGCAAAGAATGCGTAAAGAGTGACGCTAGATTAGTATGTCGAGTTTGAAGTCTGTTTAGCGCGTCGTTCTGATTACCTAAGCATGATTAGGTTATATTACGCAAAGAGTGCATGAAAAGTTACGCTAGATTAGTTTGTCGTGTCTCAAGTCTGTTCAACGTGTCGTTCCGATTACCTAAGCATGGTTAGGTTATATTACACAAAGTGTGCGTGAAAAGTGACGCTAGATAAGTATGTCGCGTCACAAGTCTCTTTAACGTGTCATTCCGATTACCTAAGCATGGTTAGGTTATATTTAAGGAAAGTGTGCGTAAAATGTGACGCTAGATTAGTGTGGCGCTTCTCAAGTCTATTTAACGCATCGCTTCGATTACCATGCTTATGTCGCGTCACAATTCTCTCTAACACATGGTTCTGATTACCAAAGCATGTTTAGGTTATATTACGCCAAGTGTGCGTAAAAAGTGATGCTAGATTAGTATGTCGTGTCTCAATTCTCTTTAACGTGTCAATCCGACCTAAGAATGGTTAGGTTATATTACGCAATGTGTGCGTGAAAACTGCTGCTAGGTTAGTATGTCGCTTCTCAAGTCTCTTTAACGCGTCGTTCCAATTAGCAAAGCATGGTTAGGTTATATTACGCAAAATGTGCTTGAAAAGTGACGCGAGATTAGTATGTCGCGTCTTATGTCTCTTTAACTCGTCGTTCCGATTACTTGAGCATGGTTAAGTCATATTACGCAAAGTGTGCTTGAAAAGTAACGCTAGATTAGTACTATCAAATGGTGTATCATTTGCAAAACCATGCTTTAAACCTTACTTTACCCGCAAACCATAATGATGCCCTTTTGATAAAAACAGATTCCCAAAACACCCCTTCTTGTGTCCATATACCCAAACAAATCACTAGAAGTGAACTCCTACACCTTTTCCCTGAAAAGTGGATTACCAACTATGAAAAAATACATGAATCTACTCAACCTGTTCAATCCTGTACTCCAGTATTCACAAAAAAACCTGATGGCACTGTTGACACGTCCTTTGCAAAACATACTGATGTCACTCCTCAGGTATTTTCTACACAGTTCATGCTTGAATCATTTCCACAAGAAAAAGGAGTTCCTGTTGTCTCTTTTGATTTTGAAGGGCGTCCTATATATGCCTTTCAACGGGATGGTCATTGTTTCTTCGATGCTTGTGATTGTGATGATTGCTTAACCGATTTGGAGGATGAAGAAATCGAAGATGATCTCCAAAATTCAAATTGTTGTTCTGAAGCTGATTTTCACAGGAGATATGATGACAATGATCCTTTTATTGGGATGCTTGGCCAACCATCTGGAAAATATGACTATTTAGTGTCATACTCTCCTCCAGCAGATTTGACAGCGCCTTCTCCACAAAAACCATCAAACTCACCCTGTCATAATCCACCTAAACCACCAAAAACTTCACCACCACTTCCTTGCTACCAAAAAAGCCCTGAAATGGATAAGGAAGGAAGAACCAATACATAGAAACCCTATTGTGGCAGAAATCCCTCAAATCTGTATGTTTCAATCCCCTTCATATGAAAAGGAATACCCTTCTTTACCAGAAACCTTAACCTCCACCCAACCCATCAAATCAACCCCATTTATACAAAATCCCTCCACTGTCGAGCCAGATGGTACACTCAAACAGGTTTCTCAAGCAGAAGCAGTCTTGAACTGGCAAACACAAAATGCTATTGCTCAGAATCAAAAGCTCACTAAGCTTGAAGGAAAGATCGATCAAGTCTATCTTAAACTTAGTGATATTGATGACAAGTTTCAGAAAGATATCAAAAATAGAATCGCTGGTCTTCAAAGCAAAGTTCAAGCAGGCCAAGATGAGATGAAGGTGTTAATTCAAAAATTATCTTTGAATGCTCTTGGTGCTAAGGAGATTGAAATAGGCAAATTGAAGGCAGACATTCGAGCCCTTGAAAAACATCTGAAACAAAGATCTTCTTCTATGGATACATCAGATCCCTTAAACCCTTTTTCCTCCTTCTATACACAAAAGTTTTCCTTACCAACTACCACAAATAACCGTGTTTATGAGCTTAAAATACCTTCTGAAGATGAGCTTAGAAGTCTTGGTCTTGAAAGAGAATTGTTTAATAAAAGGCTTCGAAAAGGAAAATTTCCCTCCACCAAAACAATTTCTTCATCTTCGGCTGACTCGGCCGATCAAGACACTAAACCAAAAATCCCTTTTCCCACCTATGATACAATGATGGTCAATCCGATCCAGAATTTCCTTCAGACTTTTGCCACCAACAAGATGCCTGCTTTTGATATTGGTCAGATTGATACAGAATCCTCTTCATCTAGCCATTCAGACAGTCTGGGTAGTTTTGATTCAGATAGTGAGGATCAGATACAATTCATGGCAGCACCACCTAGTACTTCTCAGCAATCTTATTATGAAGAACCTCCAGAAGATGACAATGATGCAAACAGCTTTGAATTCTCCAGTCCACAAACCACATATGCACCCGCTACAGGTGAATATACTAAAGCTACTGGAGTATTCTTTACCTTGGATAATATCCCTCCTTCCTAATATAGGGATAGAATTCAAAAGTTCAGTGCTTGGCTGGAAAGTCAATTACTTAAACCAGATGTTGTTCTTCATGATATCCTCCAGTTTTTCTGCTCTAGATTCACTGGAAAGTTACAAGATTGGTTTAATGGATTAGCTCAAGAATCCAGATTTACTCTTATAAATGCACCTACGGCTACAGCGTTCTTGGGATGTATTTATAATGAATTCTTGGGAAAAATCAATGATGATGAGGAGATCGCACGGAAAGAGTTCTATCAAATGAAGTGTTGCTCTTTAAAGAAAAGAGATCTTGATATTCACTTTCAGAGAATCTCTAAGAGATTTTATCGTCTTTCTGGCAACAACAATCCTGATTTAAAGCAAGCCTTTTTAGCCTCTTTGCCAGAATTGCTGTCTACAAAGATGTTCACTCTGATTCAGCAGACAGATAAGAAGATAAATGATCTTAGTCTTGGAGAACTCTATCAAATTATGCTCAGAGCTTTATCTCAACTCTGTGAACAGAAAAAGGTCTTGAATATGTATTTTTCAAGACAGAAGAATCCATTGATGAAGTTATCATGCAACAGACCGGATCTAATGGTCAAATGTGATTCTTCCTCTACATCATGCATTTGTCCGTCAAAGAAGAAGAGCCATTCCTTCAAGATGAAAGGACAAAAAAGGTTCCATAAACGATCTTCCAAAAGATGGCGCTATTTTAAGAAGAAGTTCCGAGGAAGGACAAAATCAAATAAGTGCTTCCTGTGTGGAAAAGAAGGTCACTTTGTAAAAAGTTATCCTAGCAAAGCCAAAAAATCTTCGAAACTTATTCAGCAAATCCAGCAAATGACTTCAGCTGATCTCGATGATGCTGATATTGAATCCTCATTTTCTGAAGAAGATGAGCCTGGTCCACATAGTTTATTCGCTATCAGCAGATACGACGACGATCCTTCAGATGATGATCTTCAATTCTCCATCCAACATCCAGCTGACAATGTTTATGCTACTTCTTCCCAACCTGTTCCACATGTTGTCGTACAGATATATCCAGAAAAGTTTGCTCGACCTATCAAGGCCATAGCTTTCATGGATACTGGTGCTCGTAAGACGATTATCAATCCTGATGAGCTCCCACCGCAATATTGGGTATCCCATAAAGAATACTTCAGGGCAGCGGATGGAAAGATTTTCTATACAGACTGGAAAACAAAGAATCCAATCAAAATCCAGTTCTTCCCTGGTTGTCACATATGGACTCAAGTTCTTGGTTCTTCTCTTCCAAACAAAGACATAGTCCTTGGATTTGACATTTTCTGGGGTATCAGTGGACTGCAACTTTTATCGAATGGGATCAAATACAAGAAGTATTTTCAACCTTATACAGAGGTATCATCTTTTTTCACAATTCAGCCCTCTGTTGTTCCATTCTTTTCTGATATTCAAGAAACTCTAAACAGTCTATGTTCTGCCAATTCCCACACAGAGTTTCTCTCTAAATGTCCCAACCTCTTTGGAAAAATCCTGATTTCTTCATTTCATTACCTTTCAAACAAAATGAAGATGTTAATCCTACTAAAGCCACCCATCCGGGAATGTCACCTTCTGATCTTACATTAGCCATTGATGAATGTGCCCAACTTCTTTCACAAGATCTTATAGAATCCACTAAGTTTGAGTGGGCATGTCAAACTTTTTATGTCAATAAAAGGTCAGAACAAGTAAGAGGAAAAAAAGACTTGTCATAGACTATCAACCTCTAAACCACTTTCTTAGAGATGATAAGTTTCCTCTTTCAAAGATTTCCTCTCTTTTCACCTATCTTTCAGGAGCAAGAATTTTCTCTAAATTTGATCTTAAAGCAGGCTTCTGGCAATTAGGTATCAAACCAGAGGAAAGATATAAAACAACCTTCTGTATACCAAACCATCATTATCAATGGACAGTCATGCCATTTGGTCTTAAGGTTGCTCCTTCCATTTTCCAAAAAGCCATGGTCAAAATTTATGAGCCTCTTCTCCCATCAGCGCTCATTTATATTGATGATATTCTATTGTTTTCTTCTGATACATCCAGTCATGAGAAATTATTCCAACATTTCTTTGATATCACTAAGCAATTTGGAGTTATGTTGTCTCCTACTAAGATATATATTGGCAAACCAGAAATGGAGTATCTCGGCATGAATTTCAAAGATGGTGCTTATTAGCCTGGCAACATTTTGCTGCTGAATTGCTCAAGTTTCCAGATCAGGGTCTCTCTCAAAAACAGGTTCAGCAATTTCTTTGAATTGTTAATTATTTGAGAGACTTCATTCCAAATTTCACTCAAAAGGCAGCCCCGTTATATAAATGATTAAGGAAAAATCCTCCTCCCTGGTCTGACAAACAAACACAAGCAATCAAGCTTCTCAAAGAAGAGACACAAGGAATTCCATCTCTTCAGATTCCTCAGTCAGAAACCAGAATATTGCAGACAGATGCCAGTGATAAATTTTGGGGTGCTATTCTGTTAGAAGAACAAGACAGTAAACAAAGGATATGCGCTTATGCTAGTGGAAAATTCTCAGAAGCAGAGACTCATTATCATTCCACATTTAAAGAAGTGTTAGCGGTCAAATATGGGATCAAGAAGTTTGAATTTCATCTGATCGGTCACAAGTTCAAAGTGCTTATGGATTGTTCTTCATTTCCAAAAATGCTCAATTTTAAAGGGAAAATTGTTCCTAACAATCAACTACTTCGATGGAGTGAATGGTTCAGCAAGTATGATTTCATGGTAGAAGTATGTCGCGTTTCAAGTCTCTGTAACGCGTCGTTCCGATTACCTAAGCATGGCTAGGTTATATTACGCAAAGTGTGCGTGAAAAGTGTTGCTAGATTACTATATCGCGTCTCAAGTCTCTCTAATGCGTCGTTCTATTTCCGAAGTATGGTTAGGTTATATTATGCAAAGTGTGCGTAAAAGAGACGCTAGATTAGTATGGCGCGTCTGAAGTCTCTTTAACGCGTTGTTTCGATTACCATGCTTATGTCGCGTCAATAGTCTCTCTAACGCGTCGTTCTGATTACCTAAGCATTGCTAGGTTATATTACGCATAGTGTGCGTGAAAAGTGACGCTAGATTAGTATGTCACGACTCAAGTCTCTTTAACTCGTCCTTCCGATGGTCTAAGCATGGCTAGGTTATTTACGCAAAGTGTGCTTGAAAAGTGACGCTAGATTAGTTTGTCGCGTCCCAATCTCTTTAACGCATTGTTTCGATTACCTAAGCATGGTTAGGTTATATTACGCAAAGTGTGCGTAAAAAAAGACAATTGATTAGTTTGTCGCGTCTCCATTCTCTTTAACGCGTTGTTCCGATCACCTAAGCATGGTTAGGTTATGTTACGTAAAGTGTGCGTGAAAAGTGACGCTAGAGTAGTATGTGCGTCTCAAGTCTCTATAACGGATCGTTTTGATTACATAAGCATGGTTAGGTTATATTACGCAAAGTGTGCGTAAAAAGTGAGGCTAGATTAGTATGTCGAATCTCAAGTCTCTTTAACGCGTTGTACCAATTACCTAAACATGGTTAGGTTATATTACACAAAGTGTGAGTAAAAAGATACGCTAGATTAGTATGTCGCGTCTTTATTCTCTTTAACGCGTTGTTCCGATTACCTAAGCATTGTTAGCTTATATTACGCAATGTGTGATTGAAAAGTGACGCTAGATTAGTATGTTGCGTCAGAAGTCTCTCTAACGCGTCGTTCCGATTACCTAAGCATGGTTAGGTTATATTACGCAAAGTATTCGTGAAAAGTGACGCTAGATTAGTATGTGGCGTCTCCACTCTCCTTTAAGCGTCTTTCTAATTACCTATGTATGGTTAGGTTATATTAAGCAAAGTGTGCGTGAAAAGTGACGCTAAATTAGCATGTCACGTCTCCAGTCTCTTTAACGCGTCGTTCTGAATACCTAAGGATGGTTAGGTTTGATTAAGCAAAGTGTGCGTCAAGACTGACTCTAGATTAGTTTGTCGCGTCTCAATCTTTTTAATGCGTTGTTCCGATTACCTAAGCATGGTTAGGTTATATTAAGCAAAGTGTGCGTGAAAAAAGACAATTGATTAATTTTTCGCGTCTCCATTCTCTTCAACGTGTTGTTCCGATCACCTAAGCATTGGTTATGTTCTGCAAAGTGTGCATGAAAAGTGACGCTAGATTAGTATGCCACGTCTGAAGTCTCTATAACGCGTCGTTCCGATTACCTAAGCATGGTTAGTTTATATTCTGCAAAGTGTGCGTGAAAAGTGACGCTAGATTAGTATGTCACGTCTCAAGTCTCTTTAATGCGTCCTTCCAATTACCTAAGCATGGCTAGGTTATACTACGCAAAGTGTGCTTGAAAAGTGACACTAGATTAGTTTGTCGCGTCTCAATCTTTTTAACGTGTTGTTCCGATTACCTAAGCATGGTTAGGTTATAATAAGCAAAGTGTGTGAAGAAAGACAATTGATTAGTTTGTCGCGTCTCCATTCTCTTTAACGCGTTGTTCCGATAACCTAAGCATGGTTATGTTAGAGGAACGACGATAAACCTTAACAGATTACATGTATGACTAGCCAGGATCACAGCCTCACCGCGGGCATTTTATCAATCGGCCTGTCCTCTTAGTATCTGTTTGCGATTACCTAAGGATGTTATGTTATATTACGCAAAGTGTGCGTGAAAAGTGACGCTAGATTAGTAGTCGCATCTCAAGTCTCTTTTCCGCATCGTTCTGAATACCTAAACATGGTTTAGTTATATTACGCAAGGTGTGCGTGAAAAGTGAGGCTAGATTAGTATGTTGCGTCACAAGTCTCTGTAATGCGTCGTTCCTATTACCTAAGCATGGTTAGGTTATATTACGCATAGTGTACGTGAAAAATGACAATGGATTAGTATATCGCGTCACAAGTCTCTTTAACACGTCGTTCCGATTACCTAAGCATGGTTAGGTTATATTACGTAAAGTGTGCGTAAAAAGTGACGCTAGATTAGTATTGCGCGTCTCAAGTCTATTTAACACGTCGTTTCGATTACCTATGCACGGTTAGAATATATTACGCAACGTGTGCGTGAAAAATTATAATAGATTAGTATGTCGCGTCTCAAGTCTATTTAATACATCTTTCATAAGCATGGTTAGATTATATTACGCAAAGTGAGCGTGAAAAGTGACGCTAGATTAGTACGTCGCGTCTCAATTCTCTTTAAAGCGTTGTTCCCATTACCTAAACACTTTTTGGTTATTTTACGTAAAGTGTGTGTAAAAGGTGACGCTAGATTAGTATATCGCGTCTCATGTCTCCGTAATGTGTCGTTCCAATTACCTAAGCATGGTTAGCTTATATTACGCAAAGAATGCGTGAAAAGTGATGCTAGATTAGTATGTCACGTCTCAAGTCTCTTTAACGCGTCGTTCCGATAACCTAAGCATGGTTAGGTTATATTACGCAAAGCGTGCGTGAAAAGTAACAATATATTAGTATGTCGCGTATCAAGTCTCTTTAACGCGTCGTTCCGATTACCTAAGCATGGTTCGATTATATTACGCAAAGAGTGCGTGAAAAGTGATGCTAGATTAGTATATCGCATCTCAAGTCTCTTTAACGCGTCGTTCCAATAACCTAAGCATGGTTATGTTATATTACGCAAAGTGTGCGTGAAAAGTGATGCTAGATTAGTATGTCGCGTCTCAAGTCTCTTTGACGCGTCGTTCCGATTACCTAAGCATGGTTAGGGTATATTACGCAAAGTGTGCGTGAAAAGTGACGCTAGATTAGTATGTCGTGTCTCAAGTCTCTTTAATGCGTCATTCCGATTACCAAAGCATGTGCGTGAAAAGTGACGCTAGATTAATATGTCGAGTCTCAAGTCTCTCTAACGCGTCGTTCCAATTACATAAGCATGGTTAGGTTATATTACACAAAATTTGCGTGAAAAGTGGAGCTAGATTAGTATGTCGCGTCTCCAGACTCTCTATCGCGTCATTCTGATTTCCTAAGCATGGTTAGGTTATATTACGCAAAGTGTGCGTAAAAAGTGATGCAAGATTAGTATTACGCGTCTCAAGTCTCTTTAACACTCGTTTCGATTACCATGCTTATGTCGCGTCACAACTCTCTCTAACTTAGGGTTTCGATTAATTAAGCATGGTTAAGTTATATTACGCAAAGTGTGCGTGAAGAATGACAATAGATTATTAGTATGTTGCATCTCAAGTTTATTTAACGCGTCGTTCCGATTACCTAAGCATTGTTAGGTTGTATTATGCAAAGTGTGCCTGAAAAATGAGAATAGATTAGGATGTCGCATCTCAACTCAATTTAACGCGTCGTTCCGATTGCCTAATTATGGTTTGGTTCTATTACGCAAAGTGTCCGTGAAAAATGACAATAGATTAGTATGTCGCGTCTCAAGTCTATCTAACGCATCGTTCCAATTACCTAAGCATGGTTAGGTTATATTACGCCAAGTGCGCGTAAAAAGTGACGCTAGATTAGTATGTCGCCTCTCATGTCTCTTTAACGCGTCGTTTCGATTCCATGCTTCTGTCGCGTCAGAAGTCTGTCTAACACGTCGTTCCGATTACCTAAGCATGGTTAGGTTATATTACACAAAGCTTGCGAATAAAGTAACAGTAGATTATTATGTCGCGTCTCAAGTCTCTTTAACGCGTCGTTCCGATTACCTAAGCATGGTTAGATTATATTACGCAAAGAGTGCGTGAAACATGATGCTAGATTAGTATGTCGCATCTCAAGTCTCTCTAGCGCGTCGTTCCGATTACCTAAGCATGGTTAGGTTATTACCCAAAGTGTGCGTGAAAAGTGACACTAGATTAGTATGTCGCATCTCAAGTCTCTTTAAAGCGTCGTTCTTATTACCTAAGCATGGTTAGGTTAATATTACGCAAGGTGTGCGTGAAAAGTGACGCTAGATTAGTATGTCACGTCTCAAGGCTCTTTTACGCGTCGATCCGATTAACTAAGAATGGTTAGGTTATATTACGCAAAGTGTGCGTGAAAAGTCACAATAGATTAGTATATCGCGTCTCAAGTCTCTTTAACGCATCGTTCCTATTACCTAAGAATGGTTAGTTTATAATACGCAAAGTGTGCGTGAAAAGTGACGCTAGATTTGTATGCCTCTTTGCAAATCTCTTTAACGCATTATTCCCATTACCTAAGCATGGTTAGGTTATATTACGCAAAGTATGCGTAATAAGTGACGTTAGATTAGTATGTCGTGTCTCAAGTCTCTTTAACGCGTCGTTCCGATTACCTAAGCATGGTTAGGTTATATTACGCAAAGTGTGCGTAAAAAGTGACGCAAGATAAGTATGTCGCATCACAAGTCTCTTTAATGCGTAGTTTCGATTCCGTGCTTATGTCGCGATACAAATCTCTCTAACGCGTCGTTCCGATTACCTAAGCATGGTTAGGTTATATTACGCATAGTGTGCTTGAAAAGTAATAATGGATTAGTATGTCGCGTCTCAAGTCTATCTAACACGTCGTTACGATTACATAAGCATTGTTACGTTATATTACGCAAAGTGTGCGTAAAAAGTGACGCTAGATTAGTAATTCGCGTCTCAAGTCTCTTTAACGCATCATTTCGATTACCATGCTTATGTCGCGTCACAAGTCTCTCTAACGCGTCGTTCTGATTACCTAAGAATGGTTAGGTTATATTACGCAAAGCGTGTGTGAAAAGTAACAATTGATTTGTATGTCGCGTCTCAAGTCTCTTTAACGCGTCGTTCCGATTACCTAAGCATGATAAAATTATATTACGCAAAGAGTGCGTTTTGTGACGCTAGATTAGTATGTCGCGTCTAAAGTCTCGGTAACGCGTCGTTCCGATTACCTAAGCATGGTTAGGTTATATTACGCTAAGTGTACGTGAAAAGTGACGCTAGATTAGTATGTCGCGTCTCAGGTCTGTTTAACCCGCTGTTCCGATTACCTAAGCAAGGTTAGGTTATTTTACATAAAGTGTGTGTAAAAAGTGACGCTATATTAGTATGTCGCGTCTCAAGTCTCATTAACGCGTCGTTTCAATTACCATGCTTATCTCGCGTCACAAGTCTCTTTAACGTGCCGTTCTGATTACCTAAGCATGCTTAGGTTATATTACACAAAGTGTGCGTGAAAAGTAACAATAGATTAGAGTATCGCGTCTCAAGTCTCTTTAACGCGCCGTTCCTATTACTTAATCATGGTTAGGTTATAATACGCAAAGTGTGCGTGAAAAGTGACATTTGATTAGTATGTCTCGTCTGGAGTCTCTTTAACGCGTCTAGGTTATATTACGCAAGCTGTGCCTGAAAAGTGACGCTAGATTAGTATGTCCCATCTCAAGGTTGTTTAACGCGTCGTTCCGATTACCTAAGCATGGTTAGGTTAAATTACTCAACGAGTGCGTGAAAAGTGATGCTAGATTAGTATGTCGCGCCTCCAGTCTCTTTAACGCGTCGTTTGGATTACCATGCTTATATCGCGTCTCAAGTCTCTTTAATGCGTCGTTTGGATTACCATGCTTATATCGCGTCACAAATCTCTCTAACGCGTTGTTCTGATTACATGATTGGTCATATTTCCCAAACTGTGCATGAAAAGTAACAATAGATTAGTATATCGCGTCTCAAGTCGATTTAACGCGTCGTTCTGCTTACCTAAGAATGGTTAGGTTATATTACGCAAAGTGTGCCTGAAAAGTGACGCTAGATTAGTATGTCGTGTCTCCAATCTTTTTAACGCGTTGTTCCGATTACCTAAGCATGGTTAGGTTATATTACGCAATGAGTGCGTGAAATGTGATGCTAGATTAGTATGTCGCGTCTCAAGTCTCTTTAACGCGTCGTTCTGATTACCATGCTTATGTCGCGTCACAAGTCTCTCTAACGTGTCGTTCTGATTACCTAAGCATGGATAGGTTATATTATGCAAAGTGTGCGTGAAAAGTAACAATAGATTAGTATATCAATCTGAAGTAGATTTAACACGTCGTTCCGATTACCTATGAATGGCTAGGTTTTATTACGCAAAGTGTGCGTGAAAAGTGACGCTATATTAGTATGTAGCGTCTCAATTCTCTTTAACGCGTTGTTCTGGCTACCTAAGCATGGTTATGTTATATTACGCAACGAGTGCGTGAAAAGTGACGCTAGATTAGTGTGTCGCATCTCAAGTCTCTTTAACGCGTCGTTCCGATTACATAAGCAAGCATTGTAAGGTTATATTATACAAAGTGTGCGTGAAAAGTGACGCTACATTAGTATGTCCTGTCTTAAGTCTCTTTAATGTGTCGTTACGATTGCCTAAGCATGGTTAGCTTATATTACGCAAGGTGTGCGTGAAAAGTAACGCTAAATTAGTATGTCACGTCCTAAGGCTGTTAAACGCGTCGTTCCGATTATATTACGCAATGTGTGCGTGGAAAGTGACGCTAGATTAGTAGGACGCGTTTCAAATCTCTCTAACGCGTCGTTTTGACTACCATGCTTATGTCGCCTCACAAGTCTCTCTAACGCGTCATTCTGATTACCTAAGCATGGTTAGGTTATATTCGCAAAGTGTGCCTGAAAAGTAACGCTAGATTAATATTTTGCGCCTCAAGTCTCTTTAACGCATCATTGTGATTAACCTAAGCATTGTTATGTTATATTACGGAAAGTGTGCGTAAAAAATGACGCTAGATTATCAGTAGGGCGCGTCTAAAGTCTCTTTAACGCGTCGTTTCGTTTTACCATGCTTATGCCGCGTCACAAGTCTCTCTAATCGTGGTTCTGATTACCTAACCATGGTTAGGTTATATTATGCAAAGTGTGTGTGAAAAAAGACAATTAATTATTATGTCGCATCTCAAGTCTATGTAACGCATCGTTCCGATTACCAAATCATGGTAAGGTTACATTACGCAAAGTATGCATGAAAAGTGACGATAAATTAGTATGTCGCGTCTCAATTCTATCTAACGCATTGTTCCGATTACCTAAGTATGGTTAGGTTATACTACGCAAAGAGTGCGTGAAAAGAGACTCTAGATTAATATGTCACGTCTCAAGTCTGTTTAACGCGTCGTTCCGATTACCTAAGCATGGTTTGGTTATATTACGCAAAGTTTGCGTAATAAATGACGCTAGATTAGTATGTCGCGTCTCAATTCTCTTTAACGCGTTGTTCTGATTACCTAAGCAGAGTTAGGTAATATTACGCAAAGTGTGCGTAATAAGTGACGCTACATTAGTATGTCGCATCTCAAGTCTCTTAAACGCGTCGTTCCGATCACCTATGCATTGTTAGGTTATATTACATAAAGTATGCGTGAAAAGTGATGCTAGATTAGTATGTCGTGTCTCAAGTCTCTTTAATGCGTCGTTCCGATTACCTAAGCATGGTTAGGTTATATTACGCAAGGTGTGCGTGAAAAGTGACGCTAGATTAGTATGACACGTCTCAAGGGTGTTTAACGCGTCGTTCCGATTACTTAAGCATGATTAGGTTATATTACGCAGTGTGTGCGTGAAGAGAGATGCAAGATTAGTATGTCGCGTCTCATGTCTCTTTTAACGCGTTGTTTCGAATACCATGTTTCTGTAGCGTCACAAGTCTCTCTAACGCGTCGTTCTGATTACCTAAGCATGGTTAGGTTATTCCACGCAAAGTTGCGTGAAAAGTAACAATAGATTAATATGTCGCGTCTCTAGTCGATTTAACGCGTCGTTCCGAATACCTATGAATGGTTAGGTTATATTTTACGCAAAGTGTGCGTGAAAAGTGATAATAGATTAGTATATCACGTCTCAATTCTCTTTAACGCGTTGTTTCGATTACATACGCATGGCTAGGTTATATTACGCACAGTGTGCGTAATAAGTGACGCTTGATTAGTATGTCGTATCTCAAGTCTCTTTAACACATCGTTTCGATTACCTAAGCATGGTTAGGTTATATTACGTAAAGTGTGCGTGAAAAGTGACATTGGATTAGTATGTCGCGTCTCAAGTCATTTTAACCCGTCGTTCCGATTATCCAAGCATGGTTAGGTTATATTATGCAAAGTGTACGTAAAATGTGATGCTGGATTAGAATGCTGCATCTCATGTCTCTTTAACGCGTCATTCCGATTACCTAACCATGGTTTGGTTATATTAAGCAAAGTGTGCGTGAAAAGTGACGCTAGATTATTATGTCGCGTCTCAAGTGTCTTTAATGCGTGATCCGATTACCTAAACATGGTTAGATTATATTACGCAAAGTGTTCGTGAAAGTTGACGCTATATTAGTATGTCCCGTCTCAACTCTCTTTAACGCGTCGTTCCGATTACTTAAGCGTGGTTAGGTTATATTACACAAAGTGTGCGTGAAAAGTGACGTTAGATTAGTATGTCGAGTCTCAAGTCTATTTATCATGTCGTTCCGATTACCTAAGAATGGTTAGGTTATATTACGCAAAGTGTGCGTGAAAAGTGACGCTATATTAGTATGGCGCGTCTCTACTCTTTGATGCGTCGTTCCGATTACCTTAGCATGGTTAGGTTATATTACGCAAAGTGTGTATGAAAAAGTGACGCTAGATTAGTGTGTCGCGTCTCAAGTCTCTATAATGCGTCGTTCCGATTAGCTAAGCATGGTTAGGTTATATATTAAACAAAGTCTGCGTCAAATGTGACGCTAGATTAGTATGGCGCGTCTTAAGTCTCTTTAACACGTCGTTTCGATTACCATGCTTATGTCGCGCCACAAGTCTCTATAACTTGTCGTTCCGATTACCTAAGCATGGTTAGGTTACATTATGCAAAGTGAGTGTGAAAAGTGACTCTAGATTAGTATGTCGCGTCTCAAGTCTCTTTAGCGCGTCGTTCAGATTACCTACATGGTTAGGTTATATTACGCAAGGTGTGCGCAAAAAGTAACGCTAGATTAGTGTGTCGCGTCTCAAGGTTCTTTAACGAATCGTTTCAATTATTTAAGCATGGTTAGGTTATATTACGCAACGTGTGCGTGAAAAGTGACGCTATATTAGTATGTCATGTCTCAAGTCTCTTTAACGCGTGGTTTCAATTACCATGCTTATGTCGCGTCACAAGTCTCTCTAACGCGTCATTCTGATTACCTAAGCATGGTTAAGTTATATTATGAAAACTGTGCGTGAAAAGTAACAATAAATTACCTAACCATGGTTAGGTTATATTACGCAAAGTGTGCGTGAAAAGTGACGCTATATTAGTATGTCGAGTCTCAAGTCTATTTAACACCTCGTTCCGATTACCTAAGAATGGTTAGGTTATATTACGCAAAGTGTATGTGAAAAGTGATTCTATATTAGTACGGCGTGTCTAGTCTCTTTAATGCGTCGTTCCGATTACCTTAGCATGGTTAGGTTATATTACGCAAAGTGTGAATGAAAAAGTGACGCAAGATTAGTATGTCGCGTCTCAAGTCTCTTTAATGCGTCGTTCTGATTAGCTAAGCATGGTTAGGTTATATTAAACAAAGTCTGCGTCAAATGTGACGCTAGATTAGTATGGCGCGCCTTAAGTCTCTTTAACACGTCGTTTCGATTACCATGCTTATGTCGCGCCACAAGTCTCTTTAACTTGTCGTTCCGATTACCTTAAGCATGGTTAGGTTACATTACACAAAGTGAGTGTGAAAAGTGACGCTACATTAGTATGTCGCGTCTCAGGTCTCTTTAACGCGTCGTTCTGATTACCTACAAGGTTAGGTTATATTACGTAAAATGTGCGTGAAAAGTTACGCTAGATTAGTATGTCACGTTTCAAGTCTCTTTAACGTGTTGTTCCGATTAACTAAGTATGGTTAGGTTATGTTATGAAAAGTGTGCGTGAAAAGTGACGCTAGATTAGTATGTCGCGTCTCAAGTCTCTTTAACGCATCGTTTCGATTACCATGCTTATTTCTTGTGACAAGTCTCTTTAACGCGTCGTTCCGATTACCTTAAGTTTGGTTAGGTTATATTAAGCAAAGTGTGCTTGAAAAGTGACGCTAAATTACTATGTTGCGTCTCAAGTCTCTCTAACGCGTCGTTCCTATTTCCTAAGCATGGTGATGTTATATTACACAAAGTGTGCATGAAAAGAGAAGCTAGATTAGTACGCCGCGTCTCAAGTCTCTCTAATGCGTCGTTCTGATTTTGAGCATGGTTAGGTTATATTACGCAAAATGTGCGAAAAAGGTGTCGCTGGATATGTACTACGCGTCTGAATTCTATTTAACGCGTCGTTTCGATTACCATGGTTATGTCAGAGAAAAAAGAACGAATAGATCTTGTAGGATTCCCAAGAAATTCTTCGATTTCTTCCAGAAGCAGATGATTATTCATCTCCTTCTACCTTCCGTGAATAGCCGGGACATTAAGGAATATCCAGAGAGGCATTTAGGGAATCGGTCTGATTCTATCTCTGTTCGTTCCGTTTGAAAGAAGGAAGGCGTCACAAGTCTCTCTAACCCGTCGTTCCGATTACCTAAGCATGGTTAGGTTATATTAAGCAACCTGTGCGTGAAATATGGCAAATAGATTAGTATGTCGTTTCTCAAGTCTATCTAACGCGTCGTTCCGATTACCTAAGCATGGTTAGGTTATATTACGCAAAGTGTGCGTGAAAAATGACACTAGATTAGTATTTTCACGTTTCAAGTCTCTTTAACGCGTCGTTTTGATTTCCAAGCTTATGTCGCGTCACAAGTCTCTCTAACGCGTCGCTCCGATTAAATAAGCATGGTTAGGTTATATAACATAAAGAGTGCGTGAAAAGTGACGCTAGAATAGTATGTCGCCTCGAAAAGCTCTTTCACGCGTCTTTTTGATTACCATGATTATGTCGCATCACAAGTCTTTCTAACGCGTCGTTCCGATTACCGAAGAATGGTTAGGCTATATTACGCAAAGTGTGCGTGAAAAGTAACAATAAATTAGTATGTCGTGTCTCACGGCTATTTAACGCGTCTATCCAATTACCTAAGCATGGTTACGTTATATTACGCAAAGTGTGCGTGGATAGTGACGCTAGATTAGTATGTCGCGTCTCAGTTCTCATAAATGCATTGTACCAATTAACTAAGGATGGTTAGGTTACTTTACGGAAAGTGTGCGTGAAAAGTAACGATACTAACGCGTTATTCCGTTTATCTAAGCACGGCTAGGTTATATTATGCAGAGTGTGTGTGAAAAGTTAAGCTAGATTAGTATGTCGCGTCTCAATTCTTTTTAACGCGTTTTACCTATTACCTATGCATGGTTAGGTTATATTACGCAAAATGTTCGTGAAAAGTTATGCTAGATTAGTATGTCACGTTTCAAGTCTCTTTAACGCGTCGTTCCGATTACCTAAGCATATTTAGGTTATATTACGCAAAGTGTGCGTGAAAAGTGACGCTAGATTAGTATGTCGCGTCTCCAGTCTTTTTAACGCGTCATTTCGATTACCTAAGCATGGTTAGGTTATAATACGAAAAGTGTGGGTGAAAAGTGACGCTAGGTTAGTATGTCACGTCCTCAAGTCTCTTTAACGCGTCGTTCCGATTACCTAAGCATGGTTAGGTTATACTACGCAAAGTGTGCGTGAAAAGTGATGCTAGATTAGTATGTCGCATCTCAAGTCTCTTTAATGCATCGTTCCGATTACCTCAGCATGGTTAGGTTAGGTTATGCAAAATGTGCGTGAAAAGTGACAATTGATAAGTATGTTGCATCACAAGTCTCTCTAACGCATCGTTCCGATTACCTAAGCATTATTAGATTATATTATGCAAAGTATGCGTGATAAGTGACGCTGATTAGTATGTCGCGTCACAAGTCTCTCTAACACGTCCTTCCAATTACCTAAGCATGGTTAGGTTATATTACGCAAAGTGTGCGTGAAAAGTGACAATAGATTAGTATGTCGCGTCTTAAGCCTCTTTAACGCGTCGTTTCGATTACCTAAACATGGTTAGGTTATTTTACGCAAAGTGTGCTTGAAATTTGACGCTAGATTACTATGCCGTGTCTCAAGTCTCTTTAACGCGTCATTCCAATTACCATGGTTAGGTTATATTACGCAAAGTGTGCGTGAAAAGTAA
This sequence comes from Mercurialis annua, assembly GCF_937616625.2. Taxonomy (NCBI): domain Eukaryota; kingdom Viridiplantae; phylum Streptophyta; class Magnoliopsida; order Malpighiales; family Euphorbiaceae; genus Mercurialis; species Mercurialis annua. The sequence goes on from NC_065572.1 coordinate 44,919,863, forward strand.
CGCTAGATTAGTATGTCGCATCTCAAGTCTCTTTAACGCATCATTCTGGTTACCTATGCATAGTTAGGTTATATTACGCAAAGTGTGCGTGAAAAGTGACGCTAGATTAGTATGTCATGTCTCAACTCTTTTTAACGCGTCGTTTCGATTACCTAACCATGGCTAGGTTATATTACGCAAAGTGTGTGGAAAAAGTGACGCTAGGTTAGTATGACCCGTCTTAAGTCTTTTTAATGCGTCGTTCCGATTACCTAAGCATGGCTAGGTTATATTACGCAAAGTGTGTGTGAAAAGTGATGCTAGGTTAATATGTCCCGTGTCAAGTCTCTTTAATGTGTCTTTCCGATTACCTAAGAATGGTTAGGTTAATATTATGCAAAGTGTGCGTGAAAAGTGACGCTAGATTAGTATGTCGCGTCACAAGTCTCTCAAACGCGTCGTTCCGATTACCTAAGCATGCTAGGTTAGTATGTCCCGTATCAAGTATCTTTAACGAGTCATTCCGATTACCTAAGCATGTTAAGGTTATATTACGCAAAGTGTGCGTGAAAAAGTACAATATATTAGTATGTCGTGTCTCAAGTCTATTTAACGCGTCATTCCGATTACCTAACCATGGTTAGGTTGTATTACGCAAAGCGTGCGTGAAAAATGACAATTGATGAATATGTCGCGTCGTTCCGATTACCTAATCATGGTTAGGTTATATTATGCAAAGTGTGCGTGAAAAGTGACGCTAAATTAGTATGTCGCGTTAGAAGTCTCTCTAACGCGTCGTTCCGATTACCGAAGTATGGTTAATTTATAATACGCAAATTGTGCGTGAAAAGCGACGCTAGATTAGTATGTCGCATCTCAAGTCTCTTTAATGCGTCGTTCCGATTACCTAAGCAAGGTTAGGTTATATTACGCAAAGTGTGCGTGAAAAGTGACAATAATTAGTATGTCTTTTCTGAAGTCTCTTTAATGCGTCGTTTCGATTACTATACTTATATCGCGTCACAAATCTCTCTAACGCGTCGTTTTGATTACCTAAGCATGGTTAGGTTACATTACGCAAAGTGCGTGAAAGGTGACCCTAGATTAGTATGTTGTGTCACAACTCTCTCTAACACGTCGTTCCGGTTACTATGAATGGTTAGGTGATATTATGCAAAGTGTGCGGAAAAATTGACAATCGATTAGTATGTCGCGTCTCAAGTCTTTTTCGTTTCGATTACCTAAGCATGGTTAGGTTATATTACCCAAAGTGTGCGTGAAAAGTGACGCTAGGTTAGTATATCGCGTCTCAAGTATCTTTAATGCGCCGTTTTGATTACCTAAGCATGGTTAAGTTAAATTACGCAAAGTGTGCGTGAAAAGTGACGCTAGATTAGTATGTCACGTCTCAAGTCTCTCTAACATGTCGTTTCAATTACCTAATCATAGTTAGATTATATTATGCAAAGTGTGCGTGAAAAGTGACTCTAGATTAGTATGTCGCGTCTCAAGTATCTTTAACGAGTCGTTCCGATTACCTAAGCATGTTAAGGTTATATTACGCAAAGTGTGCATGAAAAATGACATTAGATGAATATGTCACGTCGTTCCGATTACCTAATCATGGTTAGGTTATATTTCGCAAAGTGTGCGTGAAAAGTAACGCTAGATTAGTATGTCGCGTCTCATGTCTCTTTAAAGCGTCGTTCCGATTAAGTAAGCATGGTTATGTCGCGTCTCAAGTCTCTTTAACGCCCCGTTCCGATTACCTAAGCATGGTTAGGTTATATTACACAAAGTGTGCGTGAAAAGTGATGCTAGATTAGTATGTCGCGTCTCAAGTCTCTTTAATGCGTCGTTCCGTTTACCTAAGCATGGTTAGGTTATATTATGCAAAATGTGCGTGAAAAGTGACAATTGATTAGTATGTCGCGTCACAAGTCTCTCTGACGCGTCGTTCCGATTACCTATGCATTGTTTGGTTATATTATGTAAAGTGTGCGTAATAAGTGACGCTAGATTAATATGTCGCGTATCAAGTGTATCTAACGCGTCGTTCCAATTACCTAAGCATGGTTAGGTTATATTACGTAAAGAGTGGGTTAATAGTGACACTAGATTAGTATGTCGCGTCATAAGTCTCTCTAACGCGTCGTTCCGATTACCTAAGCATGGTTTCGTTATATTAGGCAAAGTGTGCGTGAAAAGCGACGCTAGTTTAGTATGTCGCGTCCCAAGTCTCTTTAACGCGTCGTTCTGATTACCTAAGCATGGTTAGGTTTATTTTACGCAAAGTGTGCGTGAAAAGTGACGCTAGACTAGTATGTCGTGTCTCAAGTGTCTTTAACGCGTCGTTCGGATTACTTAAGCATGATTAGGTTATATTACGCAAAGTGTGCGTGAAAATTGACACTAGATTAGTATGTCGAGTCTCAAGTCTATTTAACGCGTCGTTCCGGTCACCTAATCATGGTTAGGTTTTTTGACGCAAAGAGTGCGTAAAAAGTTATACTAGATTAGTATGGCGCGTTTCAAGTCTCTTTAATATGTCATTTCGATTACCATGCTTATGTTGCGTCACAAGTGTCTCTAACGCGTCGTTCTGATTACCTCTGCATGGTTAGGATATATTACGCAAAGTGTGCGTGAAAAGTGACAATAGATTAGTATGTCGCGCATGAAGTCTCTTTAACGCGTCGTTCCGATTACCAACGTATGGTTAGGTTATTTTACGAAAAGTGTGCATGAAAAGTGACGCTAGATTAGTATGTCGCGTCTCAAGTCTCTTTAACGCGTGTTCCAATTACCTAAGCATGGTTAGGTTATATTACGCAAAGTGTGCGTGAAAAGTGACGCTATATAAGTATGTCGCTACTCAAGTCTCTTTAACGCGTCGTTCCGATTACCTAAGCATGGTTAGGTTATAGTACGGAAAGTGTACGTGAAAAGTGAAGTTAGATTAGTATGTCGCATCTTATGTCGCATCTTTAGATTAGTATGGCGCGTCCTAAGTCTCTTTAATGCGTCGTTCCTATTACCTAAGCATGGTATTAAGCAAAGTGTACGTGAAAAGTGAAGCTAGATTAGGTATTCCGAACGACGCGTTAAAGACACTTGAGACACGACATACTAATCTAGCGTCACTTTTCAAGCACACTGTGCTTAAAATAACCTAACCATGCTTAGGTAATCAGTACGACTTAAAGAAACTTGAGTCGCGGCATACTAATCTAGGGTCACTTTTCACGCACACTCTGCCTAAAATAACCTAACCATGCTTAGGTAATCAGAATGACGCGTTAGAGAGACTTGGGACGCGACATACTAATCTAGCGTCGCTTTTCATGCACACTTTGCCTAATATAACAAAACCATGCTTAGGTAATCGGAACGACGCTTTAGAGAGACTTGTGACGCGACATACTAATCTAGCGTCACTATTAACGCATTCTTGCGTAATATAACCTAACCATGCTTAGGTAATCGGAACGACGCGTTAGATACTCTTGAGACGCGTCATACTAATCTAGCATCACTTATGACACAAACTTTGCATAATATAATCTAACAATGCTTAGGTAATCGGAACGACGCGTTAGAGACACTTGTGACGCGACATACTAATCAATTGTCACTTTTCACGCATATTTTGCATAATATAACCTAACCATGCTGAGGTAATCGGAACATCGCATTAAAGAGACTTGAGACGCGACATACTAATCTAGCGTCACATTTCACGCACACTTTGCGTAATATAACATAACCATGCTTAGTTAATCGGAACGACGCATTAAAGAGACTTGAAAATGCGACATACTAATCTAGCGTCACTTTTCACGCACACTTTGCATAATATAACCTAATCATGCTTAGGAAATCGGAATGACGCGTTAGAGAGAGTTTATACGTGACATACTAATCTAGCGTCACTTTTACGAAGACTTTGCGCAACATAACCTAACTACGCATAGGAAATTGGAACGACGCGTTAAAGAGACTTGAGTCGCAACATACTAATCTAGCGTCACTTTGCCAACACATTTGCATAAAATAACCTAACCATGCATAGGTAATCGGAACGACGCGTTAAAGAAACTTGAGTCCCGACATACTATACTAGGTCACTTTTCACGCACACTCTGCGTAATATATCCTAACCATGCTTAAGTAATTCGAACGACGCTTTAGAGAGACTTGCGACGCGACATACTAATCTAGCATCGCTTTTCACACACACTTTGCATAATATAACCTAACCATGCTTAAATAATCGGAACAACAAATAGAGAGACTTGTGACGCAACATAATGGTAATCGAAACGACGCGTTGAAGAGACTTGAGACGCGCCTTCGGAAATCGGAACGACGCGTTAGAGAGACTTGAGACGCGACATACTAATCTAGCATCACTTTTCACTCACACTTCGCATAATATAACCTAACCATGCTTAGGAAATCGGAATGACGCGTTAGAGAGAGTTTGGACGCGACATACTAATCTAGCGTCACTTTTCACGCACACTTTGCATAATATAACCATGCTTAGGTAATCGGAACGACGCGTTAAAGAGACCTGTGACGCGAGATAAGCATGGTAATTGAAACGACGCACTAAAGAGACTTGAGACGCGACATAGTAATCTATCGTTACTTTTCACGCACACTTTGCGTAATATAACCTAACCATTCTTTGGTAATAGAAAAACGCGTATAGTAGACTTGAGATGCGACATACTAATCTAGCGTCACTTTTCATACACACTTTGCGTAATATAACCTAACTATGCTTAGGTAATAGGAACGACGCATTAAAGAGACTTAGGACGCGCCATACTAATCTTACGTTACTTTTCACGCACACTTTGCGTAATATAACCTAACCATGCTTAGGTAATCAAAACGACTAGTTAAAGAGACTTTAGACACGACATACTAATCTAGCGTCACTTTGACGCAGACTTTGCGTAATATAACCTAACCATGCTTAGGTAATCGGAACGACGCGTTAAAGAGAATTGAATCGCGATATACTTATATAGCGTCACTATTCACGCACACTTTGCGTAGTATAACCTACCCATGCTTAGGTAATTGGAACACGCGTTAAAGAGACTTGAGACGCGACATACTAATATAGCGTCCCTTTTATTGCACACTTTGCGTAAAATAACCTAACCATGCTTAGGTAATCAGAACGACGCGTTAAAGAGACTTAAGAAGCGACATACTAATCTATTGACACTTTTCACGCACACTTTGCGGAATATAACCTAACCATGCTGAGGTAATCAGAACGACGCGTTAGAGACACTTGTGACGCGACATAAGCATGGTAATCGAAACGACATATTAAAGTGACTTGAAACACGCCATACTAATGTAACGTAATTTTTTACGCACTCTTTGCGTAAAAGAACCTAACCATGATTAGGTAATCGTAACGACGCGTTAAAGAGACTTGAGACTCGACATACTAATCTAGCGTCACTTTTCACGCACACTTTGCGTAATATAACCAAACCATGCTTAGATAATCCGAACGACGCGTTAAAGACACTTGAGACACGACATAGTAATCTAGCATCACTTTTCACGCACTCTTTGCGTAAAATAACCTAACCATGCTTAGGTAATCAGAACGACGCGTTAAAGAAACTTTAGTCGCGACATACTAATCTAGGGTCACTTTTCACGCACACGCTGTGTAATATAACCTAACCATGCTTAGGTAATCAGAACGACGCGTTAGAGAGACTTGGGACGCGACATACTAATCTAGCGTCGCTTTTCACGCACACTTTGCCTAATATAACCAAACCATGCTTAGGTAATCGGAACGACGCGTTAGAGAGACTTGTGACGCGACATACTAATCTTGCATCACTATTAACGCACTCTTTGCGTAATATAAGCTAACCATGCTTAGGTAATCAGAACGACGCAATACTCTTGAGACGCGACATATTAATCTAGCATCACTTATCACGCACACTTTGTCTAATATAATCTAACAATGCTTAGGTAATCAGAACGACGCGTTAGAGACACTTGTGACGCGACATACTAATCAATTGTCACTTTTCAAGCACATTTTGCATAATATAACCTAACCATGCTGAGGTAATCGGAACGACGCATTAAAGAGACTTGAGATGCGACATACTAATCTAGCGTCACTTTTAACGCACACTTTGCGTAATATAACATAACCATGCTTAGGTAATCGGAACGACGCATTAAAGAGACTTAAGATGCGACATACTAATATAGCGTCACTTTTCACGCACATTTTGTGTAAAATAACCTAACCATGCTTAGGTAATCACAACAACGCGTTAAAGAGACTTGAGACGCAGCATACTAATCTATTGTTACTTTTCACGCACACTTTGTGTAATACAAACTATACATGCTTAGGTAATCGGAAAGACACATTAAAGAGACTTGAGACGCGCTATGCTCATCTAACATCACTTTTCAAGCGCACTTTGCGTAATACAACCTAACCATGCTTAGGTAATCTTAACGACGGGTTAAAGAGACATGTGACGCGAGATAAGAATGGTAATCGAAACGACGCGCTAAAGAGACTTGATACGCGACACAATAATCTATCGTTACTTTTCACGCACACTTTGCGTAATATAACCTAACCTTTCTTTGGTAATGGAGAGACGTGTAAAAGAGACTTGAGACGCGACATACTAATCTAGCGTCACTTTTCACGCACACTTTGCGTAATATAACGTAACCTTGATTAGGTAATCGGAACGACATGCTAAAGAGACCTGAGACTCGACATACTAATCTAGCGTCACTGTTTAGGCACACTGTGCGTAATATAACCTAACCATGCTTAAGTAATCAGAAAGACGCGTTAAAGAGACTTGAGACGCGACATACTAATCTAGCGTCACTTTTCACGCACACTCTGCGTAAAGTAACCTAACCATGCTTAGGTAATAGGAACGACGCATAAAAGAAACTTGAGACGCGACATACTAATCTAGCATCACTTTTCACGCACACTTTGGGTAATATAACCTAACCATGCTTAGGTACTCGGAACAACGTGTCAAAGAGAATTGAGACGCGACATACTAATCTAGCGTCACTTTTCACGTACCCTTTGCGTAATCTAACCTAACCATGCATAGATAATCGGAACGGCGCGTTAGAGAGACTTGTGACGCAACATAAGAATGGTAATCGAAACGACGCGTTAAAGAGACTTAAGACACGGCATATTAATCTAGCTTTACTTTTCACGCACACTTTGCGTAATGTAACCTAACTATGCTTAAGTAATCGAAACGACGTGTTAAAGATACTTGAGGCGCGACATACTAGTCTAGCGTCACTTTTCACGCACACTTTGCGTAATATAACCGAAGCGATGGGTTAAACAGACTTGAGACGCGACATACTAATTTAGCGTCACTTTTCACGCATGCTTTGCATAATATAATCTTACCATGCTTAGGTAATCGGAACGACGCATTAAAGAGCCTTGAGACGTGACATACTAATCTAGCGTCACTTTTCACACACACCTTCCTAACCATACATAGATAATCAAAACGACGCGTTAAAGAGACTTGAGTCTTGACATACTAATCTAGTGTTACTTTTCTCCCACACTTTGCGTAATATAAACTAACCATTCATGGGTAATCGGAACGACGCGTTAAAGGGACTTGAGACGCAACATACTAACCTAGCAGCGCTTTTCACGCACTCTTTGCGTAATATAACCTAACCATGCTTAGGTAATCAGAATGATGCGTTAAAAGAACGCGACATACTTATCTAGCGTCACTTTTCATGCACACTTTGCGTAAAATAAACTAACCATGCTTACGTAATCAGAACGACGCGTTAAACAGACTTGAGACGCAACATACTAATCTAGCGTCACTTTTCACACACGCTTTGCGTAATATAACCTAACCATGCTTAGGTAATCGGAACAACGTGTCAAAGAGAATTGAGACGCGACATACTAATCTATCGTCACTTTTCACGCACCCTTTGCATAATCTAACCTAACCATGCTTAGCTAATCGGAACGAGGCGTTAGAGAGACTTGTGACGCGATATATGCATGGTAATCGAAACGACGCATTAAAGAGACTTAAGACGCACCATACAAATCTAACGTCACTTTTTACGTACACTTTGCGTAATAAAACCTAATCATGCTTAGATAATCGGAACAACGCGTTAAAGAGAATTTGAGATGCGACATACTAATCTAGCGTCACTTTTCACGCACACTTTGCGTAATATAACCTAAACGATGCGTTAAACAGACTTGAGACTCGACATACTAATCCAGCGTCACTTTTCACGCACGCTTTGCGTAATATAACCTTACCATGCTTATGTAATAGGAAAAGCGCGTTAAAGAGAATTGAGACACGACATACTAATCTTGCGTCACTTTTCAATCACCATTTGCGTAATATAACCTAACAATGCTTAGGTAATTAAAACAACGCGATTAAGAGACTTTTGACGCGACATAAGCATGGTAATCGAAACGACACGTTAAAGAGACTTGAGACGCGGCATACTAATCAAGCGTCACTTTTCACGCACACTTTGCGTAATGTAACCTAGCCATGCTTAGGTAATCGAAATGACGCGTTAAAGAGACTTGGGACGCAACATACTAATCTATTGTTAATTTTGACGCACACTTTGTGTAATATAACCTAACCATACATAGGTAATCGGAAGGACGTGTTAGAGAGACTTGTGACGCGACATAAGCATGGTTATCGAAGACGACATACTAATCTAGTGTCACTTTTCACGCAAACTTTGCATAATATAACCTAACCATGCTTAGGTAAACGGAACGACGCATTAAAGAGACTTGAGACGCGACATACTAATCTAGCGTCTCCTTTCACGCACACCTTGCATAATATAACCTAACCATGCTTAGGTAATCGGAACGACGCATTAAAGAGACTTGAGATGCGACATACTAATCTAACGTCACTTTTCACGCAAACTTTGCTTAATATTACCTTACCTTGCTAAGGTAATCGGAACGACCCATTAAAGAGCCTCTAGACGCGAGATATTAATCCCGCATTACTTTTCTCGCACACTATGCGTAATATAACCTAAACATTCACAGGTAATCGGATCGACTCGTTAAAGGCACTTGAGACGCGACATAATTTAGCGTCACTTTTCACGCACTCTTTGCGTAATATAACCTAACCATAAGGGTAATCGAAACGACGCGTTCGAGAGACTTGAGACGTGACATACAAAGCTATTGTTACTTTTCTTGCACACTTTGCGTAATATAACCTAAACATTCAGAGGTAATCGGATCGACGCGTTAAAGACACTTGAGACGCGATATACTAATCTAGCGTCACTTTTCATGCACTCATTGCGTAATATAACCTAACCATAAGGGTAATCCGAACGACGCGTTCGAGAGACTTGAGACGTGACATACAAAGCTATTGTTACTTTTCACGCACACTTTGCATAATTTGAACGACGCGTTAAAAGACTTGAGACTCGGCATACTAATCTAGCGTCACTTATTCGGCACACTATGCGTAATATAACCTAACCATGCTTAGGTAATCGGAATGACGCGTTAAACAGATTTGAGACGTGACATCCTAATCTAGCGTCACTTTTCGAGCACGCTTTGCGTAATATAACCTAACCATGCTTAGGTAATCGGAATGGTGCGTCAAATAGAATTGATACGCGACATCATAATCAATAGTCACTTTTCAAGCACACTTTGCGTAATATAACCTAACCATGCTTATCACCAAACCATGCTTAGGTAATCAGAAAGACGCGTTAGAGAGACTTGTGACGCGACATAAGCATGGTAATCGAAACGACGAATTAAAGAGACTTGAGACGGGACATACTAATCTAGGACTTTTCACGCAAACTTTGCATAAAATAACCTAACCACGCTTAGGTAATTGAAACGACGCATTAAAGAGCCACGAGATGCGGGATAGTAATCTAGCGTCACGTTTAAGTCAAAGAGACTTGAGATGAGACAATCTAGTGTTACTTTTCTCGCACACCTTGCGTAATATAACATAACCATTCTTGGGTAATCGGAACAACGCGTATAAGAGACCTGAGACGCGACATACTAATCTTGCGTCACTTTTCACGCACTCTTTACATAATATAACCTAACCACGCTTAGTTAATCGAAACAACGCGTTCAAGAGGCTTGAGACACGACATACTACTAATCTAGCAGCACTTTTCACGCACACTTTGCGTAATATAACCGAACCACGCTTAGATAGTTGGAACGACGCGTTAAATAGACTTGAGACACGACATACTAATCTATATGTCATTTTTCACACACACTTTGCGTAATATAACCTAACCATGCTTAGGTAATCGGAAAAACGCGTTAGAGAGAATTGTGACTTGATATAAGCAAGGTAATCGAAACGATGCGTTAATGAGACTTGAGATGCGCCATATTAATCTAGGGTCACTTTTTGCGCACACTTTACGTAATATAACCTAACCATGCTTAGGAAATCGGAACGACGCGTTAGAGAGACTTTAGACGCGACATACTAATCTAGCGTCAGTTTTCACGCAAACTTTGTGTAATATAGCTTAACCCTGCTTAGGAAATTGGAACGAGGCGTTATAGAGTCTTGAGACGCGACATACTAATCTAGCGTCATTTTCACGCACACTTTGTGTAATATAACCCAACCATGCATAAGTAATCGTAACAACGCGTTAAAGAGACTTGAGACGCGACATACTAATCTAGTGTCACTATTCACGCACTCTTTGCGTAATATAACCTAACCATGCTTAGTTAATCGGAACGACGCGTTAAAGAGACTTGAGACTCGACATACTAATCTATTTTCACTTTTCGCTCACACTTTGCGCAATATAACCTAACCATGCTTAAATAATCGGAACAACGCGTTAAAGAAACTTGAGACACGACATACTAATCTAGCGTCACTATTCACGCACTCTTTGCGCAATATAACCTAACTATGCTTAGGTAATCGGAACGACGCGTTAAAGAGACTTGAGACGCGACATACTAATCTATTTTCACTTTTCGATCACACTTTGCGCAATATAACCTAACCATGCTTAAATAATTGGAACAACGCGTTAAAGAGACTTGAGACACGACATACTAATCTAGCGTCACTATTCACTCACTCTTTGCGCAATATAACAAAACCATGCTTAGGTAATCGGAACGATGCGTTAAAGAGACTTGAGACGCGACATACTAATCTAGCGTCACTTTTCACGCACACTTTGCGTCATATAACCCAACCATGCTTAGGTAATCGAAACGACGCGTTAAAGAGACTTGTGACGCGAGATAAGCATGGTAATAGTATCGACGCGTTAAAGAGATTTGAGAAGACACATAGCGTCACTTTTTACGCACACTTTGCGTAATATAACCTAACCATGCTTAGGTAATCAGAACGACGCGTAAAAGAGACTTGAGACTGGACATACAAATCTAGCGTCACTTTTTTTACAAAGTTTGCATAATAAAACCTAACCATTCTTAGGTAATTGGAACCACGCGTGAAATAGACTTGAGACACGACATACTAATATATTGATCCTTTTCACGCACACTTTGCGTACTATAACCTAACCATGCTTTGGTAATCGAAACGACGCGTTAAAGAGACTTGAGACGTGACATACTAAGCGTCACTTTTAACGCAAACTTTGCATAATATAACCTAACTATGCTTAGGTAATCGAAACGACACGTTAAAGAGACTTGAGACGCGAAATACTAATCTAGCGTCACTTTTCACGCCAACTTTGCATAATATAACCGAACCATGCTTAGGTAATCGGAACGACGCATTAAAGAGCCTTGAGACGCGACATACTAATCTAGACCTTGGGTAATATGACCTAACAATGCTTAGGTAATCGGAACGACGAGTTAAAGAGACTTGAGACGTGAAATACTTATCTAGCGTTACTTTTCTCGCACACTTCGCGTAAACCTAACCATTCTTGGGTAATCGGAACGACGCATTAAAGTGAGTTGAGAGGCGATATACAAATCTCACGTCATTTTTCACGCACTCTTTGCGTAATATAACCTAACCATGGTTAGGTAATCAGAACGACGCGTTTAAGAGTCTTGAGATGCGACATACTAATCTAGCATCACTTTTCACCCACACTTTGCGTAATATAATCTAACCATGCTTAGGTAATAGGAACGACGCGTTAAATAGACTTGAGACGCGACACACTAACCTAGCGACAATTTTCACGCACACATTACGTAATATAACCTAACCATGCTTAGGTAATCGGAACGACGCGTTAAAGTGACTTGAGACGCGACAAACTAATCTAGTGTCACTTTTCACGCACAATTTGCGTAAAATAACCTAACCATGCTTAGATAATCGTAACGACGCGTTAAAGGGACTTAAGACGCGACACACTAATCCATTGTCACTTTTCAAGCACACTTTGCGTAATATAACTTAACCATGCTTAGGTAATCAGAACGACATGTTAGAGAGACTTGTAACGTAACATAAGCATGGTAATCGAAACGACGCGTTAAAGAGACTTGAGACACAACATACTAATCTAGCGTCACTTGCATACTTTGCATAATATAACCTAACCATGCTTAGGTAATCAGAACGACATGTTAGAGAGACTTGTAACGTAACATAAGCATGGTAATCGAAACGACGCGTTAAAGAGACTTGAGACACAACATACTAATCTAGCGTCACTTTTTATGCATACTTTCCGTAATATAACCTAACCATGCTTATGTAACCGTAACAATGCGTTAAAGAGACTTGTGATGCGACATACTAATCTAGCGAAACTTTTAACGCGCACTTGGCGTAATATAACATATCCATGCTTAGGTAATCGGAACGACGTGTTAAAGAGATTTGAGGCACGACATACTAATTTATGTCACTTTTCACGCACACTTTGCTTAGGTAATCATAACAACGCGTTAGAGACACTTGTTAAGCGACATAAGAATAGTAGTCGAAACGACGCGTTAAAGAGACTTGAAACGAGCCGTACTAATCTAGAGTAACTTTTTACGAACACTTTGCATAATATAACCTAACCATGCTTTGGTAATCGGAACGACACATTAAAATGACTTGAGACGCGCAATACTAATTTTGTGTCACTTTTTACGCACACTTTGTGTAATATAACCTAACCATGCTTACGTAATCGGAACACGCGTTAAAGAGACTTGAGACACGACACACTAATCTAGCGTCACACTATTCACGACTCTTTGCTTTTTATAACCTAACCAGGCTTAGGTAATCGGAACGACGCGTTAAAGAGACTTGAGACGCAACATACTAATCTAGCGTCACTTTTCCCGCACACTTTGCATAAAATAACCTAACCATGCATAAGTAATCGTAACAACGCGTTAAAGAGACTTGAGACGCGACATACAAATCCAGTATCACTATTCACGCACTCTTTGCGTAATATAATCTAACCATGCTTAGGTAATCGGAACGACGCGTTAAAGAGACTTGAGACTCGACATACTAATCTATTTTCACTTTTCGCTCACACTTTGCGCAATATAACCTAACCATGCTTAAATAATCGGAACAACGAGTTAAAGAAACTTGAGACACGACATACTAATCTAGCGTCACTATTCACGCACTCTTTGCGCAATATAACCTAACCATGCTTAGGTAATCGGAACGACGCGTTAAAGAGACTTGAGACGCGACATACTAATTTATTTTCACTTTTCGATCACACTTTGCGCAATATAACCTAACCATGCTTAAATAATTGGAACAACGCGTTAAAGAGACTTGAGACACGACATACTAATCTAGCGTCACTATTCACGCACTCTTTGCGCAATATAACAAAACCATGCTTAGGTAATCGGAACGATGCGTTAAAGAGACTTGAGACGCGACATGCTAATCTAGCGTCACAAGTCTCTTTAACGCGTCGTTTCGATTGCCCTGGTTAGGTTATATTACACAAAGTGTGCATGTAAAGTGACGCTAGATTAGTATGTTGTCTCAAAAGTCTCTCAAACGTGTTGTTCAGATTACCTAAGCATGCTTAGGTTATATTACGCAAATAGAGCGTGGAATGTGACACTAGATTAGTAAGTCTCGTCTCAAGTCTCTATAACGCGTCGTTCCGGTTACCTATGCATGGTTAGGTTATATTACGGAAAGTGTGCGTTAAAAAGTTCCGCTAGATTAGTATGTCACGTCACAAGTCTCTTTAACTCGTCGTTCTGATTACCTAAGCATGATTGTGTTATATTACGCAAAATGTGCGTTAAAAGTGCTGCTAGATTAGTATGTCGCGTCACAAGTCCCTTATGGTTAGGTTATATTAGACAAAGTGTGCGTGTAAAGTACCGCTAGATTAGTATGTTGCCTCACAAGTCTCTCTAACGTGTCGTTCTGATTACCTACACATGGTTAGGTTATATTATGCAAATAGAGCATGGAAAGTGACACTAGATTAGTAAGTCGCGTCCAATGTCTCTCTAACGCGTCGTTCTGATTACCTAAGCATGATTAGGTTATATTACGTAAAGTGTGCGTGAAAAATGACAATAGATTAGTATATTGCGTCTCAAGTCTATTTAACGGGTCGTTCCAATTACCTAAGCATGGTTAGGTCATATTACGGTGACGCTAGATTAGTATGTCGCGTCTCAAGTCTGTTTAACGCGTTGTCCGATTACATAAGCATGGTTAGGTTATATTAGGAAAAGTGTGCGTGAAAAGTGACGCTAGATTAGTATGTTGTGTCTCAAGTCTCTTTAACGCGTTAAAAAGACTTGAGACGCGCAATATTAATCTAGCGTCACTTTTTACACACACTTTGCGTATTATAACATAACCATGCTTAGGAAATTGGAACGACCCGTTAGAGAGACTTAAGACGCGACATACAAATCTAGTGTCACGTTTCATGCGCACTTTGCGTAATATAACCTAACCATGTTTAGGTAATCGGAACGACGCGTTGGAGAGACTTGAGAGAGAAATACTAATCTAACGTCACTTTTCACGCACACTCTGCGTAATATAACCTAACCATGCTTAGGTAATCATAACGACGCGTTAAAGAGACTTGTGACGCGAGATAAGTATGGTAATCGAAACGACGCGTTAAAGAGACTTGAGAAACGGCATACTAATCTAGCGTCACTTTTCACGCAAACTTTGCATATTGTGACCTAATCATGCTTAGGTAATCGGAATGACGCATTAAATAGCCTTGAGACGCGGCATACTAATCTAGCGTCACTTTTCACGCACACCTTGCGTAATCTAACCTAACCATGCTTAGATAATCGGAACGACGCGTCAAATAGACATTAGACACTAGTAATCTAGTATCACTTTTCACGCACGTTTTGCATAATATAACCTAACCATGCTTAAATAATCGGAACAACGCAATAAAGAGAATTGAGACGCGACATACTAATCTAGCGTCATTTTTCACGCACACTCTGCGTAATATAACTTAACCATGCTTCGGTAATTGGAACGACGCGTTAGATAGACTTAAGATGCGACATACTAATCTATTGTCATTTTTAACGTACACTCTACGTAATATAACCTAACCATGCTTAAGTAATTGGAACGATGCGTTAAATAGACTTGAGACGCGACATACTAATCTATTGTCATTTTTCGCGCACACTTTGCGTAGTATAACCTAACCAAGCTTAGGTAATTGGAGCGACACGTTCGAGAGACTTGTGACGCGACAATCGAAACGACGCATTAAAGAGACTTGAGACGCGGAATATTAATCTAGCGTCACTTTTTACGCACACGTTGCGTAATATAACATAACAATTTGCGTAATAATAATCTAGTGTCACACGCACACTTTGCGTAATATAACCAAACCATGCATAGGAAATCGGAACGACGCGTTAGAGAGACTTGAGATGCGACGTAATAATATAAGGTCACTTTTCACGCACACTTTGCGTAATATAGCCTAACCATGCTTAGGTAATAGAAACGACACTTTAGAGAGACTTGTGACGCGACATAAGCATGGTAATCGAAACGACGCGTTAAAGAGACTTGAGAAGCGACATACTAATCTAGCGTCACTTTTCACGCAAACGTTGCGTATTATAACCTAATCACACATTAAAGAGCCTTGAGACGCGACATACTAATCTAGCGTCACTTTTTACGCAGACTTTGTATTATATAACCAAACCATACTTAGGTGATTTGAACGACGCGTTAGAAAGACTTGTGACTCGACATAAGCATGGTAATCAAAACGACGCGTCAAAGAGACTCGAGACGAGCCATACTAATCTAGCGTCACTTTTTACGCACACTTTGTGTAATAACCTAACGACGCTTAAGTAATATAACCTAAACATGCTAATCTGGTGTCACTTCTCATTCACAGTTTGCGTAATATAACCTAACCATGGTTAGGTAATCGGAACGACGCGTTAAAAAAACTTGAGACGCGACATACTAATCTAGCATCACTTGCTTAGGTAATCGGAACAACGCGATAAAGAGAATTGAGACGCGACATACTAATCTAGCGTCACTTTTCACGCACACTTTACGTAATATAACCATACCATGCTTAGGTATTCGAAACGACGCGTTAAATAGACTTGAGAGGCATACTAATAATCTATTGTCACTTTTCACGCACACTTTGCGTACTATAACCTAACCATGCTTAGGTAATCGGAACGACGCGTTAAAGAGACTTGTGATGCGACATAAGCATGATAATAGAAACGACGCGTTAAAGAGACTTGAGATGGGACGTACTAATCTAGCGTCACTTTTCACGCCAACTTTGCATAATATAACCTAACCATGCTTAGGTAATCGGAACGACGCATTAAAGAGCCTTGAGGCGCGACATACTAATCTAGCGTCACTTTCCACGCACGTTTTGCTTAATATAACCTAACCATGCATAGGTAATCGGAAAAGGCATTAAAGAGAATTAAGATGCAACATCAATTTTTACGCACAGTTTTTGTAATATAAATAAACCATGCTTAGATAATCGGAACAACACGATAAAGAGAATTGAGAAGCGACATACTAATCTAGCGTCACTTTTCACGCACATTTTACGTAATATAACCTAACCATGCTTAGGTAATCGGAACGACGCGTTAGATAGACTTAAGACGCGATATACTAATATATTGTCATTTTTCATGTACACTCTGCGTAATATAACCTAACCATGCTTAAGTAATAGGAACGACGCGTTAAATAGAATTGAGACGCGACATACTAATCAATTGTCATTTTTCGCGCACACTTTGCGTAATATAACCTAGCCATACTTAGTTAATCAGAACGACGTGTTCGAGAGACTTGTGACGCGACAAACGTATGGTAATCGAAACGACGCATTAAAGAGACTTGAGTCGTGCAATATTAATCTAGCGTCACTTATTAAGCACACGTTGCGTAATATAACATAACCATGCATATGAAATTGGAACGACGCGATATAGAGACTTGAGACGCGACATACTAATCTATTGAACCTTTTCACGCAAACTTTGCGTATTATAACCTAATCATGCTTAGGTAATAGGAACGACGCATTAAAGAGCCTTGAGATGCGACATACTAATCTAGCGTCACTTTTCACGCACACCTTGCAGAATATAACGTAACCATGCTTAGGTAATAGGAACGACGCGTTAAATAGACTTGAGATGCGACATCTTAATCTACTGTAATTTTTCACGCACACTTTGCATAATAATAACCTAATCATGCTTAGGTAATCGGAACGACGCGTTAGAAAGACTTGTGACGCGAGATAAGCATGGTAATCGAAACGACGCATTAAAGAGACTTGATACGAAACATACTAATATAGAGTCACTTTACATGCAGACTTTGTATAATATAACCTAAAAATGCTTATAAGAACGACGCGTTAGATAGACTTAAGAAGCGCCAATCTAATCTATCGTCACTTTTTACGCACACTTTGCGTAATATAATATGACCATGCTTAGGTAATCGGAACGACGCGTTAAAGAGACTTGAGACTCGACATGCTAATCTAGCGTTACCTTTCTTGCAAACTTTGCGTACTATAACCTAACCATTCTTGGGTAATCGGAACGACGCGTTAAAGAGAATTGAGACACGACATACTAATCTAGCGTCACTTTTCACGCACTCTTTGCGTAATATTATTTAACCATGCTTAGATAATCGGTACGATGCGTTAAAGAGACTTGAGATGCGACATACTAATCTATTGTTACTTTTCACAAACACTTTGCGTAATATAACCTAACCATGCTTAGGTAATCGGAACCTGTTAGAGAGACTTGTGACGCGACATAAGCATGGTAATCGAAACGACGCGTTAAAGAGACTTGAGACGCGACATACTGATCTAGCGTCACTTTTCAATCACACTTTTCATAATATAACCTAACCACGCTTAGGTAATCGGAACGACGCGTTAAAGAGACTTGAGAAGCGACATACTAATCTAGTGTCACTTTTTCCGCAAACTTTGCGTATTATAACCTAATCATGCTTAGGTAATCGTAACGATGCATTAAAGAGCCTTGAGACGCGACATACTAATCTAGCGTCACTTTTCACACACACCTTGCGTAATATAACCTAACCATGCTTAGGTAATAGGAACGACACGTTAAATAGACTTGAGATGCGACATCTTAATCTATTGTTATTTTTCAAGCACACTTTGCATAATATAACATAACCATGCTTAAGTAATCGGAACGACACGTTAGAAAGACTTGTGACGCGAGATAAGCATGGTAATCGAAATGACGCATTATAGAGACTTGAGATGAAACATACTAATCTAGCATCACCTTTCATGCAGACTTTGCATAATATAACCTTAAACATGCTTAGGTAATCAGAACGACGGGTTAGATAGAAATAAGAAGCGCCAATCTAATCTAGCATCACTTTTTACGCACACTTTGCGTAATATAACCTAACCATGCTTAGGTAATCGGAACGACGCGTTAAAGATACTTGAGACACGACATACTAATCTAGCGTTACCTTTCTCGCAAACATTGTGTACTATAACCTAACCATTCTTAGGTAATCGGAACAACGCGTTAAAGAGACTTGAGGCGCGACATACTAATCTAGCGTCACTTTTCACGCACTGTTTTCATAATATAACCTAACCAAGCTTAGATAATCAGAACGACGCGTTAAAGAGACTTGAGATGCGACATACTAATCTATTATTACTTTTTCACGCACACTTTGCGTAATATAATCTAACCATGCTTAGGTAATCGGATTGACCCGTTAGAGAGACTTGTGACGCGACATAAGTATGGTAATCGAAACGACGCGTTAAAGAGACTTGAGACGCGACATTTTAATCTAGCGTCACTTTTCACGCAAACGTTTCATAATATAACCTAACCATGCTTAGGTGATTGGAACGACGCGTTAGAGAGACTTAAGACGTGACATACTAATCTACTGTCATTTTTCATGCACACTTTGCGTAATATAACCTAACCATGCTTAGGAAATCGGAACGACGCGTTAAAGAGACTTAAGACGCGACATACTAATCTAACATCCCTTTTCACGCACACTTTGCATAATATAACCTAACCATGACGCGGCATACTAATCTAGCGTCACTTTTCACGCAAACTTTGCGTAATATAATCTAACCATGCTTAGGAAATCGGAACGATGCATTAAAGAGAGTTTAGTAGTGTCATTCTAATCTAGCGTCACTTTTCACGCACAATTTATGTAATATAACCTAAACATGCTTAGGTAATCGGAATACGCATTAAAGAGACTTGAGGCGCGACATACTAATCTAGCATCACTTTTCACGCACAGTTTGCGTAAAATAACCTAACCATGCCTAGGTAATCGGAACGACGCGTTAAAGAGACTTGATATGCGACATAGTAATTGATTGTCACTTTTCACGCACACTTTGCGTAATATATTACGCAAAGTGTGCATGAAAAGTGACGCTAGATTAGTATGGTGCGTCTCAAGTCTCTTTAACACGTCGTTCCGATTACCTAAGCATGGTTAGGTTGTATAACGCAATTAGTGCTCAAAATGTGACGTTTGATTAGTATGGCGCGTCCTAAAACTCTCCTTAACGCGTCATTCCGATTACCTAAGCATGGTTAGGTTATTTTAGGCAAAGTGTGCGTGAAAAGTTACGCTAGATTAGTATGTCGTGTCTCAAGTCTCTTTAACGTGTCATTCCGATTATTCAAGCATGGTTAGGTTATATTACGCAAAGTGTGCGTGAAAAGTGACGCTAGATTAGGATTTCACGTCTCAAGTCTCTTTAACGCGTGTTCCGATTACCTAAGCATGGTTAGGTTATATAACGCAAGATTAATATCTCGCGTCTCAAGTCTCTTTAACGTGTCGTTCCAATTACCTAAGCATGGTTAGGTTATATTACGCAGAGTGTGCGTGAAAAGTGACAATAAATTAGTATGTCGCGTATCAAGTCTATCCAACGCGTCGTTCAGATTACCTAAGCATTGTTAGGTTATATTAAGCAAAGTGGGCGTGAAAAGTGACGCTAGATAAGTATGTCGAGTCACAAGTCTCTTTAGCGTGTCGTTTCGATTACCTAAGCATGATTAGGTTATATTACGCAAAGTGTGTGTAAAAAGTGACGTTAGATTAGCATGCTTATTCGCTTAAAAAGTGACGTTAGATTAGCATTGTTAGGTTATATCAAGTCTCATTAATAAATCGTTTCGATTACCATGCTTATTCGCGTCACAAGTCTCTCTAACGCGTCGTCCCGATTACATAAGCATGGTTAGGTAATAGTACGCAAAATGTGCATGAAAAGTAACAATTTATTAGTATATCGCGTTTCAAGTCTCTTTAACGCGTCCTTCCGATTACCTAAGCATGGTTAGGTTATATTACGCAATGTGTGCGTGAAAAGTGACAATCGATTACAATGTCGCGTATCAAGTCTAATTAACGCGTCGTTCCGATTACCTAAGCATGATTAGGTTATATTACGCAAAGTATGCGTAAAAAGTGACGCTAGATTAGTATGTCGCGTCTCAATTCTTTTTAACGCGTTGTTTCGATTACCTAAGCATGGTTAGGTTATATAACGCAAAGTGTGCATGAAAAGTGACGCTAGATTAGTATGTCGCGTCTCAAGTCTCTTTAAAACGTCGTTCCGATTACCTAAGTATGGTTAGGTTATATTACGCAATGTGTGCGTAAAAAGTGACGCTAAATTAGTATGGTGCGTCTCAAGTCTACTTAACGCGTCGTTTCGATTACCATGCTTATGTCGCATCACAAGTCTCTCTAACGCGTCGTTCATATTACCTAAGCATGGTTTGGTTATATTACGCAAAGTGTGTGTTAAACGTGATGCTAGATTAGTATGTCGCGTCTCAATTCTCTTTAACACGTTGTTCCGATTACCCAAGGGTTAGGTTATATTAGGCAAAGCGTGCGTGAAAAGTGACGCTAGATTAGTATGTCGCATCTCAAGTCTGTTTAACGCGTTGTTCCGATTACCTCTAAGCATGGTTAGGATATATTACGCAAAGTGTGTGTGAAAAGTGACGCTAGATAGGTATGTCGCATCACATGTCTCTTTAACGTGTAGTTCCGATTACCTAAGCATGGTTAGGTTATATATTACGTAAAAAGTGCGTAAAAAGTGACGCTAGATTAGTATGGCACGTCTCAAGTCTCTTTAACGCGTCGTTTCGATTACCATGCTTATGTCGCGTCACAAGTCTCTCTAACGCGTCGTTCCGATTACCTAGCATGGTTAGGTTATGCTACGCAAAGTGTGCGTGAAAAGTAACAATAAATTAGTATGTCGCATCTCAAGTCTTTAACGCGTCGTTCCGATTATCCAAGCATGGTTAGATTATATTACGAAAAGACTGCGTGAAAAGTGACGCTAGATTAGTATGTCGCGTCTCATGTCTGTTTTATGCGTCGTTCTGATTACCCAAGAATGGTTAGGTTATAGTACACAAAGTTTGCGAGAAACGTAACGCCAGATTAGTATGTCGTGTCTCAAGTCTCTTTAACGTGTCGTTCCGATTACCTAAGCATGGTTAGGTTGTATTACGCAAAGTGTGCGTAAAAAAGTGACGCTAGATTAGATTGGCGTTTTTTAAGTCTATCTAACGCGTCGTTTTGAATACCTAAGAATGTTCAGGTTATATTATGCAAAGTCTGCGTGAAAAGTGACGCTAGATTAGTAGTATGTTTCGTCTCAAGTCTCTTGAACGCGTCGATTACCATGCTTATCTCGCATCACAATTCTCTTTATCGCGTCGTTCCGATTACCTAAGCAAGGTTAGGTTTTATTACGCAAGGTGTCCGTGAAAAGTGACGCTAGATTAGTATGTCGCATCTCAAGGCTCTTTAACGCGTTGATCCGATTACCTAAGCATGGTTAGCTAATATCACACAAAGTGTGCGTGAAAAATGACAATAGATTAGTATGTCGCGTCTTAAGTCTTTCTAACGTGTCTTTCCGATTACTTAAGCATGGTTAGGTTATAGTACGCAAATAATGCGTGAAAAGTAACAATAGATTAGTATGTCGTGTCTTAAGTCTCTTCAACGCATTGTTCCGATTACCTAAGCATGGTCAGGTTATATTACGCAAAGAATGCGTAAAGAGTGACGCTAGATTAGTATGTCGAGTTTGAAGTCTGTTTAGCGCGTCGTTCTGATTACCTAAGCATGGTTAGGTTACATTACGCAAAGAGTGCATGAAAAGTTACGCTAGATTAGTTTGTCGTGTCTCAAGTCTGTTCAACGTGTCGTTCCGATTACCTAAGCATGGCTAGGTTATATTACACAAAGTGTGCGTGAAAAGTGACGCTAGATAAGTATGTCGCGTCACAAGTCTCTTTAACGTGTCATTCCGATTACCTAAGCATGGTTAGGTTATATGTAAGGAAAGTGTGCGTAAAATGTGACGCTAGATTAGTGTGGCGCTTCTCAAGTCTATTTAACGCATCTCTTCGATTACCATGCTTATGTCGCGTCACAATTCTCTCTAACGCATGGTTCTGATTACCAAAGCATGTTTAGGTTATATTACGCCAAGTGTGCGTAAAAAGTGATGCTAGATTAGTATGTCGTGTCTCAATTCTCTTTAACGTGTCAATCCGACCTAAGAATGGTTAGGTTATATTACGCAATGTGTGCGTGAAAACTGCTGCTAGGTTAGTATGTCGCTTCTCAAGTCTCTTTAACGCGTCGTTCCAATTAGCAAAGCATGGTTAGGTTATATTACGCAAAATGTGCTTGAAAAGTGACGCGAGATTAGTATGTCGCGTCTCATGTCTCTTTAAATCGTCGTTCCGATTACTTGAGCATGGTTAAGTCATATTACGCAAAGTGTGCTTGAAAAGTAACACTAGATTAGTACTATCAAATGGTGTATCGTTTGCAAAACCATGCTTTAAACCTCACTTTACCCGCAAACCATAATGATGCCCTTTTGATAAAAACAGATTCCCAAAACACCCCTTCTTGTGTCCATATACCCAAACAAATCACTAGAAATGAACTCCTACACCTTTTCCCTGAAAAGTGGATTACCAACTATGAAAAAATACATGAATCTACTCAACCTGTTCAATCCTGTACTCCAGTATTCACAAAAAAACCTGATGGCACTGTTGACACGTCCTTTGCAAAACATACTGATGTCACTCCTCAAGTATTTTCTACACAGTTCATGCTTGAATCATTTCCACAAGAAAAAGGAGTTCCTGTTGTCTCTTTTGATTTTGAAGGGCGTCCTATATATGCCTTTCAACGGGATGGTTATTGTTTCTTCGATGCTTGTGATTGTGATGATTGCTTAACCGATTTGGAGGATGAAGAAATCGAAGATGATCTCCAAAATTCAAGTTGTTGTTCTGAAGCTGATTTTCACAGGAGATATGATGACAATGATCCTTTTATTGGGATGCTTGGCCAACCATCTGGAAAATATGACTATTTAGTGTCATACTCTCCTCCAGCAGATTTGACAACGCCTTCTCCACAAAAACCATCAAACTCACCCTGTCATAATCTACCTAAACCACCAACCCATCATATGAAAAGGAATACCCTCCTTTACCAGAAACCTTAACCTCCACCCAACCCATCAAATCAACCCCATTTATACAAAATCCCTCCACTGTCGAGCCAGATGGTACACTCAAACATGTTTCTCAAGCAGAAGCAGTCTTGAACTGGCAAACACAAAATGCTATTGCTCAGATTCAAAAGCTCACTAAGCTTGAAGGAAAGATCGATCAAGTCTCTCTTAAACTTAGTGATATTGATGACAAGTTTCAGAAAGATATCAAAAATAGAATCGCTGGTCTTCAAAGCAAAGTTCAAGCAGGCCAAGATGAGATGAAGGTGTTAATTCAAAAATTATCTTTGAATGCTCTTGGTGCTAAGGAGATTGAAATAGGCAAATTGAAGGCAGACATTCGAGCCCTTGAAAAACATCTGAAACAAAGATCTTCTTCTATGGATACATCAGATCCCTTAAACCCTTTTTCCTCCTTCTATACACAAAAGTTTTCCTTACCAACTACCACAAATAACCGTGTTTATGAGCTTAAAATACCTTCTGAAGATGAGCTTAGAAGTCTTGGTCTTGAAAGAGAATTGTTTAATAAAAGGCTTCGAAAAGGAAAATTTCCCTCCACCAAAACAATTTCTTCATCTTCGGCTGACTCGGCCGATCAAGACACTAAACCAAAAATCCCTTTTCCCACCTATGATACAATGATGGTCAATCCGATCCAGAATTTCCTTCAGACTTTTGCCACCAACAAGATGCCTACTTTTGATATTGGTCAGATTGATACAGAATCCTCTTCATCTAGCCATTCAGACAGTCTGGGTAGTTTTGATTCAGATAGTGAGGATCAGATACAATTCATGGCAGCACCACCTAGTACTTCTCAGCAATCTTATTATGAAGAACCTCCAGAAGATGACAATGATGCAAACAGCTTTGAATTCTCCAGTCCACAAACCACATATGCACCCGCTACAGGTGAATATACTAAAGCTACTGGAGTATTCTTTACCTTGGATAATATCCCTCCTTCCTAATATAGGGATAGAATTCAAAAGTTCAGTGCTTGGCTGGAAAGTCAATTACTTAAACCAGATGTTGTTCTTCATGATATCCTCCAGTTTTTCTGCTCTAGATTCACTGGAAAGTTACAAGATTGGTTTAATGGATTAGCTCAAGAATCCAGATTTACTCTTATAAATGCACCTACGGCTACAGCGTTCTTGGGATGTATTTATAATGAATTCTTGGGAAAAATCAATGATGATGAGGAGATCGCACGGAAAGAGTTCTATCAAATGAAGTGTTGCTCTTTAAAGAAAAGAGATCTTGATATTCACTTTCAGAGAATCTCTAAGAGATTTTATCGTCTTTCTGGCAACAACAATCCTGATTTAAAGCAAGCCTTTTTAGCCTCTTTGCCAGAATTGCTGTCTACAAAGATGTTCACTCTGATTCAGCAGACAGATAAGAAGATAAATGATCTTAGTCTTGGAGAACTCTATCAAATTATGCTCAGAGCTTTATCTCAACTTTGTGAACAGAACAAGGTCTTGAATATGTATTTTTCAAGACAGAAGAATCCATTGATGAAGTTATCATGCAACAGACCGGATCTAATGGTCAAATGTGATTCTTCCTCTACATCATGCATTTGTCCGTCAAAGAAGAAGAGCCATTCCTTCAAGATGAAAGGACAAAAAAGGTTCCATAAACGATCTTCCAAAAGATGGCGCTATTTTAAGAAGAAGTTCCGAGGAAGGACAAAATCAAATAAGTGCTTCCTGTGTGGAAAAGAAGGTCACTTTGTAAAAAGTTGTCCTAGCAAAGCCAAAAAATCTTCGAAACTTATTCAGCAAATCCAGCAAATGACTTCAGTTGATCTCGATGATGCTGATATTGAATCCTCATTTTCTGAAAAAGATGAGCCTGGTCCACATAGTTTATTCGCTATCAGCAGATACGACGACGATCCTTCAGATGATGATCTTCAATTCTCCATCCAGCATCCAGCTGACAATGTTTATGCTACTTCTTCCCAACCTGTTCCACATGTTGTCATACAGATATATCCAGAAAAGTTTGCTCGACCTATCAAGGCCATAGCTTTTATGGATACTGGTGCTCGTAAGACGATTATCAATCCTGATGTGCTCCCACCGCAATATTGGGTATCCCATAAAGAATACTTCAGGGCAGCGGATGGAAAGATTTTCTATACAGACTGAAAAACAAAGAATCCAATCAAAATCCAGTTCTTCCCTGGTTGTCACATACTCAAGTTCTTGGTTCTTCTCTTCCAAACAAAGACATAGTCCTTGGATTTGACATTTTCTGGGGTATCAGTGGACTACAACTTTTATCGAATGGGATCAAATACAAGAAGTATTTTCAACCTTATACAAAGGTATCATCTTTTTTCACAATTCAGCCCTCTGTTGTTCCATTCTTTTCTGATATTCAAGAAACTCTAAACAGTCTATGTTCTGCCAATTCCCACACAGAGTTTCTCTCTAAATGTCCCAACCCTCTTTGGAAAAATCCTGATTTCTTCATTTCATTACCCTTCAAACAAAATGAAGATGTTAATCCTACTAAAGCCACCCATCCGGGAATGTCACCTTCTGATCTTACATTAGCCATTGATGAATGTGCCCAACTTCTTTCACAAGATCTTATAGAATCCACTAAGTCTGAGTGGGCATGTCAAGCTTTTTATGTCAATAAAAGGTCAGAACAAGTAAGAGGAAAAAAAGACTTGTCATAGACTACCAACCTCTAAACCACTTTCTTAGAGATGATAAGTTTCCTCTTTCAAAGATTTCCTCTCTTTTCACCTATCTTTCAGGAGCAAGAATTTTCTCTAAATTTGATCTTAAAGCAGGCTTCTGGCAATTAGGCATCAAACCAGAGGAAAGATATAAAATAGCCTTCTGTATACCAAACCATCATTATCAATGGACAGTCATGCCATTTGGTCTTAAGGTTGCTCCTTCCATTTTCCAAAAAGCCATGGTCAAAATTTATGAGCCTCTTCTCCCATCAGCGCTCATTTATATTGATGATATTCTATTGTTTTCTTCTGATACATCTAGTCATGAGAAATTACTCCAACATTTCTTTGATATCACTAAGCAATTTGGAGTTATGGTGTCTCCTACTAAGATATATATTGGCAAACCAGAAATGGAGTATCTCGGCATGAATTTCAAAGATGGTGCTTATTAGCCTGGACAACATTTTGCTGCTGAATTGCTCAAGTTTCCAGATCAGGGTCTCTCTCAAAAACAGGTTCAGCAATTTCTTGGAATTGTTAATTATTTGAGAGACTTCATTCCAAATTTCACTCAAAAGGCAGCCCCGTTATATAAATTATTAAGGAAAAATCCTCCTCCCTGGTCTGACAAACAAACACAAGCAATCAAGCTTCTCAAAGAAGAGACACAAGGAATTCCATCTCTTCAGATTCCTCAGTCAGGAACCAGAATATTGCAGATAGATGCCAGTGATAAATTTTGGGGTGCTATTCTGTTAGAAGAACAAGACAGTAAACAAAGGATATGCGCTTATGCTAGTGGAAAATTCTCAGAAGCAGAGACTCATTATCATTCCACATTTAAAGAAGTGTTAGCGGTCAAATATGGGATCAAGAAGTTTGAATTTCATCTGATCGGTCACAAGTTCAAAGTGCTTATGGATTGTTCTTCATTTCCAAAAATGCTCAATTTTAAAGGGAAAATTGTTCCTAACAATCAGCTACTTCGATGGAGTGAATGGTTCAGCAAGTATGATTTCATGGTAGAAGTATGCCGCATTTCAAGTCTCTGTAACGCGTCGTTCCGATTACCTAAGCATGGCTAGGTTATATTACGCAAAGTGTGCGTGAAAAGTGTTGCTAGATTACTATATCGCGTCTCAAGTCTCTCTAATGCGTCGTTCTATTTCCTAAGTATGGTTAGGTTATATTATGCAAAGTGTGCGTAAAACAGACGCTAGATTAGTATGGCGCGTCTGAAGTCTCTTTAACGCGTTGTTTCGATTACCATGCTTATGTCGCGTCAATAGTCTCTCTAACGCGTCGTTCTGATTACCTAAGCATTGCTAGGTTATATTACGCATAGTGTGCGTGAAAAGTGACGCTAGATTAGTATGTCACGACTCAAGTCTCTTTAACTCGTCCTTCCGATTGTCTAAGCATGGCTAGGTTATTTACGCAAAGTGTGCTTGAAAAGTGACGCTAGATTAGTTTGTCGCGTCCCAATCTCTTTAACGCATTGTTTCGATTACCTAAGCATGGTTAGGTTATATTACGCAAAGTGTGCGTAAAAAAAGACAATGGATTAGTTTGTCGCGTCTCCATTCTCTTTAACGCGTTGTTCCGATCACCTAAGCATGGTTAGGTTATGTTACGTAAAGTGTGCGTGAAAAGTGACGCTAGAGTAGTATGTGCGTCTCAAGTCTGTATAACGGATCGTTTTGATTACATAAGCATGGTTAGGTTATATTACGCAAAGTGTGCGTAAAAAGTGACGCTAGATTAGTATGTCGAATCTCAAGTCTCTTTAACGCGTTGTACCAATTACCTAAACATGGTTAGGTTATATTACACAAAGTGTGAGTAAAAAGATACGCTAGATTAGTATGTCGCGTCTTTATTCTCTTTAACGCGTTGTTCCGATTACCTAAGCATTGTTAGCTTATATTACGCAATGTGTGATTGAAAAGTGACGCTAGATTAGTATGTTGCGTCAGAAGTCTCTCTAACGCGTCGTTCCGATTACCTAAGCATGGTTAGGTTATATTACGCAAAGTATTCGTGAAAAGTGACGCTAGATTAGTATGTGGCGTCTCCACTCTCTTTTAAGCGTCTTTCTAATTACCTATGTATGGTTAGGTTATATTAAGCAAAGTGTGCGTGAAAAGTGACGCTAAATTAGCATGTCACGTCTCCAGTGTCTTTAACGCGTCGTTCTGAATACCTAAGGATGGTTAGGTTTGATTAAGCAAAGTGTGCGTCAAGACTGACTCTAGATTAGTTTGTCGCGTCTCAATCTTTTTAACGCGTTGTTCCGATTACCTAAGCATGGTTAGGTTATATTAAGCAAAGTGTGCGTGAAAAAAGACAATTGATTAATTTTTCGCGTCTCCATTCTCTTCAACGTGTTGTTCCGATCACCTAAGCATTGGTTATGTTCTGCAAAGTGTGCATGAATAGTGACGCTAGATTAGTATGCCGCGTCTGAAGTCTCTATAACGCGTCGTTCCGATTACCTAAGCATGGTTAGTTTATATTCTGCAAAGTGTGCGTGAAAAGTGACGCTAGATTAGTATGTCACGTCTCAAGTCTCTTTAATGCGTCCTTCCAATTACCTAAGCATGGCTAGGTTATACTACGCAAAGTGTGCTTGAAAAGTGACGCTAGATTAGTTTGTCGCGTCTCAATCTTTTTAACGTGTTGTTCCGATTACCTAAGCATGGTTAGGTTATAATAAGCAGAGTGTGTGAAGAAAGACAATTGATTAGTTTGTCGCGTCTCCATTCTCTTTAACGCGTTGTTCCGATAACCTAAGCATGGTTATGTTAGAGGAACGACGATAAACCTTAACAGATTACATGTATGACTAGCCAGGATCACAGCCTCACCGCGGGCATTTTATCAATCGGCCTGTCCTCTTAGTATCTGTTTGCGATTACCTAAGCATGGTTATGTTATATTACGCAAAGTGTGCGTGAAAAGTGACGCTAGATTAGTAGTCGCATCTCAAGTCTCTTTTCCGCATCGTTCTGAATACCTAAACATGGTTTAGTTATATTACGCAAGGTGTGCGTGAAAAGTGAGGCTAGATTAGTATGTTGCGTCACAAGTCTCTGTAATGCGTCGTTCCTATTACCTAAGCATGGTTAGGTTATATTACGCATAGTGGACGTGAAAAATGACAATGGATTAGTATATCGCGTCACAAGTCTCTTTAACACGTCGTTCCGATTACCTAAGCATGGTTAGGTTATATTACGTAAAGTGTGCGTAAAAAGTGACGCTAGATTAGTATTGCGCGTCTCAAGTCTATTTAACACGTCGTTTCGATTACCTATGCACGGTTAGAATATATTACGCAACGTGTGCGTGAAAAATTATAATAGATTAGTATGTCGCGTCTCAAGTCTATTTAATACATCTTTCAAATTACCTAAGCATGGTTAGATTATATTACGCAAAGTGAGCGTGAAAAGTGACGCTAGATTAGTACGTCGCGTCTCAATTCTCTTTAAAGCGTTGTTCCCAATTGCCTAAACACTTTTTGGTTATTTTACGTAAAGTGTGTGTAAAAGGTGACGCTAGATTAGTATATCGCGTCTCATGTCTCCGTAATGTGTCGTTCCAATTACCTAAGCATGGTTAGCTTATATTACTCAAAGAATGCGTGAAAAGTGATGCTAGATTAGTATGTCACGTCTCAAGTCTCTTTAACGCGTCGTTCCGATAACCTAAGCATGGTTAGGTTATATTACGCAAAGCGTGCGTGAAAAGTAACAATATATTAGTATGTCGCGTATCAAGTCTCTTTAACGCGTCGTTCCGATTACCTAAGCATGGTTCGATTATATTACGCAAAGAGTGCGTGAAAAGTGATGCTAGATTAGTATATCGCATCTCAAGTCTCTTTAACGCGTCCTTCCAATAACCTAAGCATGATTATGTTATATTACGCAAAGTGTGCGTGAAAAGTGATGCTAGATTAGTATGTCGTGTCTCAAGTCTCTTTGACGCGTCGTTCCGATTACCTAAGCATGGTTAGGGTATATTACGCAAAGTGTGCGTGAAAAGTGACGCTAGATTAGTATGTCGTGTCTCAAGTCTCTTTAATGCGTCATTCCGATTACCAAAGCATGTGCGTGAAAAGTGACGCTAGATTAATATGTCGAGTCTCAAGTCTCTCTAATGCGTCGTTCCAATTACATAAGCATGGTTAGGTTATATTACACAAAATTTGCGTGAAAAGTGGAGCTAGATTAGTATGTCGCGTCTCCAGACTCTCTATCGCGTCATTCTGATTTCCTAAGCATGGTTAGGTTATATTACGCAAAGTGTGCGTAAAAAGTGATGCAAGATTAGTATTACGCGTCTCAAGTCTCTTTAACACTCGTTTCGATTACCATGCTTATGTCGCGTCACAACTCTCTCTAACTTAGGGTTTCGATTAATTAAGCATGGTTAAGTTATATTACGCAAAGTGTGCGTGAAGAATGACAATAGATTATTAGTATGTTGCATCTCAAGTTTATTTAACGCGTCGTTCCGATTACCTAAGCATTGTTAGGTTGTATTATGCAAAGTGTGCCTGAAAAATGAGAATAGATTAGGATGTCGCATCTCAACTCAATTTAACGCGTCGTTCCAATTACCTAATTATGGTTTGGTTCTATTACGCAAAGTGTCCGTGAAAAATGACAATAGATTAGTATGTCGCGTCTCAAGTCTATCTAACGCATCGTTCCAATTACCTAAGCATGGTTAGGTTATATTACGCCAAGTGCGCGTAAAAAGTGACGCTAGATTAGTATGTCGCCTCTCATGTCTCTTTAACGCGTCGTTTCGATTCCATGCTTCTGTCGCGTCAGAAGTCTGTCTAACACGTCGTTCCGATTACCTAAGCATGGTTAGGTTATATTACGCAAAGCTTGCGAATAAAGTAACAATAGATTATTATGTCGCGTCTCAAGTCTCTTTAACGCGTCGTTCCGATTACCTAAGCATGGTTAGATTATATTACGCAAAGAGTGCGTGAAACATGATGCTAGATTAGTATGTCGCATCTCAAGTCTCTCTAGCGCGTCGTTCCGATTACCTATGCATGGTTAGGTTATTACCCAAAGTGTGCGTGGAAAGTGACACTAGATTAGTATGTCGTATCTCAAGTCTCTTTAAAGCGTCGTTCTTATTACCTAAGCATGGTTAGGTTAATATTAAGCAAGGTGTGCGTGAAAAGTGACGCTAGATTAGTATGTCACGTCTCAAGGCTCTTTTACGCGTCGATCCGATTACCTAAGAATGGTTAGGTTATATTACGCAAAGTGTGCGTGAAAAGTCACAATAGATTAGTATATCACGTCTCAAGTCTCTTTAACGCATCGTTCCTATTACCTAAGAATGGTTAGTTTATAATACGCAAAGTGTGCGTGAAAAGTGACGCTAGATTAGTATGCCTCTTTGCAAATCTCTTTAACACATTATTCCCATTACCTAAGCATGGTTAGGTTATATTACGCATAGTATGCGTAATAAGTGACGTTAGATTAGTATGTTGTGTCTCAAGTCTCTTTAACGCGTCGTTCCGATTACCTAAGCATGGTTAGGTTATATTACGCAAAGTGTGCGTAAAAAGTGACGCAAGATAAGTATGTCGCATCACAAGTCTCTTTAATGCGTAGTTTCGATTCCGTGCTTATGTCGCGATACAAATCTTTCTAACGCGTCGTTCCGATTACCTAAGCATGGTTAGGTTATATTACGCATAGTGTGCTTGAAAAGTAATAATGGATTAGTATGTCGCGTCTCAAGTCTATCTAACGCGTCGTTACAATTACATAAGCATTGTTACGTTATATTACGCAAAGTGTGCGTAAAAAATGACGCTAGATTAGTAATTCGCGTCTCAAGTCTCTTTAACGCATCATTTCGAATACCATGCTTATGTCGCGTCACAAGTCTCTTTAACGCGTCGTTCTGATTGCCTAAGCATGGTTAGGTTATATTACGCAAAGCGTGTGTGAAAAGTAACAATAGATTTGTATGTCGCGTCTCAAGTCTCTTTAACGCGTCGTTCCGATTACCTAAGCATGATAAAATTATATTACGCAAAGAGTGCGTTTTGTGACGCTAGATTAGTATGTCGCGTCTAAAGTCTCGGTAACGCGTCGTTCCGATTACCTAAGAATGGTTAGGTTATATTACGCTAAGTGTACGTGAAAAGTGACGCTAGATTAGTATGTCGCGTCTCAGGTCTGTTTAACCCGCTGTTCCGATTACCTAAGCAAGGTTAGGTTATTTTACATAAAGTGTGTGTAAAAAGTGACGCTATATTAGTATGTCGCGTCTCAAGTCTCATTAACGCGTCGTTTCAATTACCATGCTTATCTCGCGTCACAAGTCTCTTTAACGTGCCGTTCTGATTACCTAAGCATGCTTAGGTTATATTACACAAAGTGTGCGTGAAAAGTAACAATAGATTAGAGTATCGCGTCTCAAGTCTCTTAAACGCGCCGTTCCTATTACTTAATCATGGTTAGGTTATAATACGCAAAGTGTGCGTGAAAAGTGACACTAGATTAGTATGTCTCGTCTGGAGTCTCTTTAACGCGTCTAGGTTATATTACGCAAGGTGTGCCTGAAAAGTGACGCTAGATTAGTATGTCCCATCTCAAGGTTGTTTAACGCGTCGTTCCGATTACCTAAGCATGGTTAGGTTATATTACTCAACGAGTGCGTGAAAAGTGATGCTAGATTAGTATGTCGCGTCTCCAGTCTCTTTAACGCGTCGTTTGGATTACCATGCTTATATCGCGTCTCAAGTCTCTTTAATGCGTCGTTTGGATTACCATGCTTATATCGCGTCACAAATCTCTCTAACGCTTTGTTCTGATTACATGGTTGGTCATATTTCCCAAACTGTGCATGAAAAGTAACAATAGATTAGTATATCGCGTCTCAAGTCGATTTAACGCGTCGTTCTGCTTACCTAAGAATGGTTAGGTTATATTACGCAAAGTGTGCCTGAAAAGTGACGCTAGATTAGTATGTCGTGTCTCCAATCTTTTTAACGCGTTGTTCCGATTACCTAAGCATGGTTAGGTTATATTACGCAACGAGTGCGTGAAATGTGATGCTAGATTAGTATGTCGCGTCTCAAGTCTCTGTAACGCGTCGTTCTGATTACCATGCTTATGTCGCGTCACAAGTCTCTCTAACGTGTCGTTCTGATTACCTAAGCATGGATAGGTTATATTATGCAAAGTGTGCGTGAAAAGTAACAATAGATTAGTATATCAATCTGAAGTAGATTTAACACGTCGTTCCGATTACCTATGAATGGCTAGGTTTTATTACGCAAAGTGTGCGTGAAAAGTGACGCTATATTAGTATGTAGCGTCTCAATTCTCTTTAACGCGTTGTTCTGGCTACCTAAGCATGGTTAGGTTATATTACGCAACAAGTGCGTGAAAAGTGACGCTAGATTAGTGTGTCGCATCTCAAGTCTCTTTAACGCGTCGTTCCGATTACATAAGCATTGTAAGGTTATATTATACAAAGTGTGCGTGAAAAGTGACGCTACATTAGTATGTCCTGTCTTAAGTCTCTTTAATGTGTCGTTACGATTGCCTAAGCATGGTTAGCTTATATTACGCAAGGTGTGCGGGAAAAGTAACGCTAAATTAGTATGTCACGTCCTAAGGCTGTTAAACGCGTCGTTCCGATTATATTACGCAATGTGTGCGTGGAAAGTGACGCTAGATTAGTAGGACGCGTCTCAAATCTCTCTAACGCGTCGTTTCGACTACCATGCTTATGTCGCCTCACAAGTCTCTCTAACGCGTCATTCTGATTACCTAAGCATGGTTAGGTTATATTACGCGAAGTGTGAGTTAAAAGTGACGCTAGATTAGTATATCGCCTCACAAGTCTTTTTAACGCATCGTTCCGATTACCTAAGCATGTTTAGGTTATATTCGCAAAGTGTGCCTGAAAAGTAACGCTAGATTAATATTTTGCGCCTCAAGTCTCTTTAACGCATCATTGTGATTAACCTAAGCATTGTTATGTTATATTGCGGAAAGTGTGCGTAAAAAATGACGCTAGATTATCAGTAGGGTGCGTCTAAAGTCTCTTTAACGCGTCGTTTCGTTTTACCATGCTTATGCCGCGTCACAAGTCTCTCTAACGCGTGGTTCTGATTACCTAACCATGGTTAGGTTATATTATGCAAAGTGTGTGTGAAAAAAGACAATTAATTATTATGTCGCATCTCAAGTCTATGTAACGCATCGTTCCGATTACCAAATCATGGTAAGGTTACATTACGCAAAGTATGCATGAAAAGTGACGATAAATTAGTATGTCGCGTCTCAATTCTATTTAACGCATTGTTCCGATTACCTAAGTATGGTTAGGTTATACTACGCAAAGAGTGCGTGAAAAGAGACTCTAGATTAATATGTCACGTCTCAAGTCTGTTTAACGCGTCGTTCCGATTACCTAAGCATGGTTTGGTTATATTACGCAATGTTTGCGTAATAAATGACGCTAGATTAGTATGTCGCGTCTCAATTCTCTTTAACGCGTTGTTCTGATTACCTAAGCAGAGTTAGGTAATATTACGCAAAGTGTGCGTAATAAGTGACGCTACATTAGTATGTCGCATCTCAAGTCTCTTAAACGCGTCGTTCCGATCACCTATGCATTGTTAGGTTATATTACATAAAGTATGCGTGAAAAGTGATGCTAGATTAGTATGTCGTGTCTCAAGTCTCTTTAATGCGTCGTTCCGATTACCTAAGCATGGTTAGGTTATATTACGCAAGGTGAGCGTGAAAAGTGACGCTAGATTAGTATGACACGTCTCAAGGGTGTTTAACGCGTCGTTCCGATTACTTAAGCATGATTAGGTTATATTACGCAGTGTGTGCGTGAAGAGAGATGCAAGATTAGTATGTCGCTTCTCATGTCTCTTTTAACGCGTTGTTTCGAATACCATGTTTCTGTAGCGTCACAAGTCTCTCTAACGCGTCGTTCTGATTACCTAAGCATGGTTAGGTTATTCCACGCAAAGTTGCGTGAAAAGTAACAATAGATTAATATGTCGCGTCTCTAGTCGATTTAACGCGTCGTTCCGAATACCTATAAATGGTTAGGTTATATTACGCAAAGTGTGCGTGAAAAGTGATAATAGATTAGTATATCACGTCTCAATTCTCTTTAACGCGTTGTTTCGATTACCTACGCATGGTTAGGTTATATTACGCACAGTGTGCGTAATAAGTGACGCTTGATTAGTATGTCGTATCTCAAGTCTCTTTAACACATCGTTTCGATTACCTAAGCATGGTTAGGTTATATTACGTAAAGTGTGCGTGAAAAGTGACACTGGATTAGTATGTCGCGTCTCAAGCCATTTTAACCCTTCGTTCCGATTATCCGAGCATGGTTAGGTTATATTATGCAAAGTGTACGTAAAAAGTGATGCTGGATTAGAATGCCGCATCTCATGTCTCTTTAACGCGTCGCGTCACAAGTCTCTTTAACGCGTCATTCCGATTACCTAACCATGGTTTGGTTATATTAAGCAAAGTGTGCGTGAAAAGTGACGCTAGATTATTATGTCGCGTCTCAAGTTTCTTTAATGCGTGATCCGATTACCTAAACATGGTTAGATTATATTACGCAAAGTGTTCGTGAAAGTTGACGCTATATTAGTATGTCCCGTCTCAACTCTCTTTAACGCGTCGTTACGATTACTTAAGCGTGGTTAGGTTATATTACACAAAGTGTGCGTGAAAAGTGACGTCAGATTAGTATGTCGAGTCTCAAGTCGATTTATCATGTCGTTCCGATTACCTAAGAATGGTTAGGTTATATTACGCAAAGTGTGCGTGAAAAGTGACGCTATATTAGTATGGCGCGTCTCTAGTCTCTTTGATGCGTCGTTCCGATTACCTTAGCATGGTTAGGTTATATTACGCAAAGTGTGTATTAAAAAGTGACGCTAGATTAGTATGTCGTGTCTCAAGTCTCTATAATGCGTCGTTCCGATTAGCTAAGCATGGTTAGGTTATATATTAAACAAAGTCTGCGTCAAATGTGACGCTAGATTAGTATGGAGCGTCTTAAGTCTCTTTAACACGTCGTTTCGATTACCATGCTTATGTCGCGCCACAAGTCTCTATAACTTGTCGTTCCGATTACCTAAGCATGGTTAGGTTACATTACGCAAAGTGAGTGTGAAAAGTGACGCTAGATTAGTATGTCGCGTCTCAAGTCTCTTTAGCGCGTCGTTCAGATTACCTACATGGTTAGGTTATATTACGCAAGGTGTGCGCAAAAATTAACGCTAGATTAGTGTGTCGCGTCTCAAGGTTCTTTAACGAATCGTTTCAATTATTTAAGCATGGTTAGGTTATATTACGCAACGTGTGCGTGAAAAGTGACGCTATATTAGTATGTCGTGTCTCAAGTCTCTTTAACGCGTGGTTTCAATTACCATGCTTATGTCGCGTCACAAGTCTCTCTAACGCGTCATTCTGATTACCTAAGCATGGTTAGGTTATATTATGAAAACTGTGCGTGAAAAGTAACAATAACTTACCTAACCATGGTTAGGTTATATTACGCAAAGTGTGCGTGAAAAGTGACGCTATATTAGTATGTCGAGTCTCAAGTCTATTTAACACCTCGTTCCGATTACCTAAGAATGGTTAGGTTATATTACGCAAAGTGTACGTGAAAAGTGATTCTATATTTGTACGACGCGTCTCTAGTCTCTTTAATGCGTCGTTCCGATTACCTTAGCATGGTTAGGTTATATTACGCATAGTGTGAATGAAAAAGTGACGCAAGATTAGTATGTCGCGTCTCAAGTCTCTTTAATGCGTCGTTCTGATTAGCTAAGCATGGTTAGGTTATATTAAACAAAGTCTGCGTCAAATGTGACGCTAGATTAGTATGGCGCGCCTTAAGTCTCTTTAACACGTCGTTTCGAATACCATGCTTATGTCGCGCCACAAGTCTCTTTAACTTGTCGTTCCGATTACCTTAAGCATGGTTAGGTTACATTACACAAAGTGAGTGTGAAAAGTGACGCTATATTAGTATGTCGCGTCTCAGGTCTCTTTAACGCGTCGTTTTGATTACCTACAAGGTTGGGTTATATTACGTAAAATGTGCGTGAAAAGTTACGCTAGATTAGTATGTCATGTTTCAAGTCTCTTTAACGTGTTGTTCCGATTAACTAAGTATGGTAGGTTATGTTATGAAAAGTGTGCGTGAAAAGTGACGCTAGATTAGTATGTCACGTCTCAAGTCTCTTTAACGCATCGTTTCGATTACCATGCTTATTTCTTGTGACAAGTCTCTTTAACGCGTCGTTCCGATTACCTTAAGTTTGGTTAGGTTATATTAAGCAAAGTGTGCTTGAAAAGTGACGCTAAATTACTATGTTGCGTCTCAAGTCTCTGTAACGCGTCGTTCCTATTTCCTAAGCATGGTGATGTTATATTACGCAAAGTGTGCGTGAAAAGAGAAGCTAGATTAGTACGCCGCGTCTCAAGTCTCTCTAATGCGTCGTTCTGATTTTGAGCATGGTTAGGTTATATTACGCAAAATGTGCGAAAAAGGTGTCGCTGGATATGTACTACGCGTCTCAATTCTATTTAACGCGTCGTTTCGATTACCATGGTT
The DNA here is from genome assembly GCF_937616625.2 of Mercurialis annua. Lineage (NCBI taxonomy): Eukaryota > Viridiplantae > Streptophyta > Magnoliopsida > Malpighiales > Euphorbiaceae > Mercurialis > Mercurialis annua. The sequence continues at coordinate 44,958,492 of NC_065572.1, forward strand.
ATGTCAGAGAAAAAAGAACGAATAGATCTTGTAGGATTCCCAAGAAATTCTTCGATTTCTTCCAGAAGCAGATGATTATTCATCTCCTTCTACCTTCCGTGAATAGCCGGGACATTAAGGAATATCCAGAAAGGCATTTAGGGAATCGGTCTGATTCTATCTCTGTTCGTTCTGTTTGAAAGAAGGAAGGCGTCACAAGTCTCTCTAACCCGTTGTTCCGATTACCTAAGCATGGTTAGGTTATATTAAGCAACCTGTGCGTGAAAAATGGCAAATAGATTAGTATGTCGTTTCTCAAGTATATCTAACGCGTCGTTCCGATTACCTAAGCATGGTTAGGTTATATTACGCAAAGTGTGCGTGAAAAATGACACTAGATTAGTATTTTCACGTTTCAGGTCTCTTTAACGCGTCGTTTTGATTTCCAAGCTTATGTCGCGTCACAAGTCTCTCTAACGCGTCGCTCCGATAAACTAAGCATGGTTAGGTTATATAACATAAAGAGTGCGTGAAAAGTGACGCTAGATTAGTATGTCGCCTCGAAAAGCTCTTTCACGCGTCTTTTTGATTACCATGATTATGTCGCATCACAAGTCTTTCTAACGCGTCGTTCCGATTACCGAAGAATGGTTAGGCTATATTACGCAAAGTGTGCGTGAAAAGTAACAATAAATTAGTATGTCGGGTCTCACGGCTATTTAACGCGTCTATCCAATTACCTAAGCATGGTTACGTTATATTACGCAAAGTGTGCGTGGATAGTGACGCTAGATTAGTATGTCGCGTCTCAGTTCTCATAAATGCATTGTACCAATTAACTAAGGATGGTTAGGTTACTTTACGGAAAGTGTGCGTGAAAAGTAACGATACTAACGCGTTATTCCGTTTATCTAAGCACGGCTAGGTTATATTATGCAGAGTGTGTGTGAAAAGTTAAGCTAGATTAGTATGTCGCGTCTCAATTCTTTTTAACGCGTTTTACCTATTACCTATGCATGGTTAGGTTATATTACGCAAAATGTTCGTGAAAAGTTATGCTAGATTAGTATGTCACGTTTCAAGTCTCTTTAACGCGTCGTTCCGATTACCTAAGCATATTTAGGTTATATTACGCAAAGTGTGCGTGAAAAGTGACGCTAGATTAGTATGTCGCGTCTCTAGCCTTTTTAACGCGTCATTTCGATTACCTAAGCATGGTTAGGTCATCTAACGCCACTTTTTAAGCACACTTTGCGTAATATAACCTAACCATGCCTAGGTAATCGGAACGACGCGTTAAAGAGACTTGAGACTGGACATACTAATCTAGCGTCGCTTTTCACGCAAACTTTGCGTAATATAACCTAACCATGCCTAGGTAATCGGAAAGACGCGATAAAGAGACTTGAGACGCGACATACTAATCTAGCGTAACTTTTCACGCACACTTTGCATAATATAACCTAACCATGCTTAGGTAATCGGAACAACGCGTTAAAGAGAATTGAGACGCGACATACTAATCTAGCGTAACTTTTCACACACACTTCGCGTAATATAACCTAACCATGCTTTGATAATCAGAACGACGCGTTAAATAGACTTAAGACGCGACATACTAATCTAGCGTCACTTTTCACTTACACTTTCTGTAAAGTAACCTAACCATCCTTTGGTAATCGGTACAACGCGTTAAAGAGAATTGAGATGCGACATACTAATCTAGCGTCACTTTCCATGCACACTTTGCGTAATATAACCATGACGCGTTAAATAGAGGAGAGACGCGACATACTAATGTTTGTTACTTTTCATGCACACTTTTCGTGAAGTAACCTAACCATCCTTAGGTAATCGGTACAATGCGTTAAAGAGACTTGAGACGCGACATACTAATGTAGCTTCATTTTTCACGCACACTTTTCGTAAAATAAACTACCCATGCTTAGATAATCGGAACGACGCGTTAAAGAGACTTCAGAGGCGACATACTAATATGGCATCACTTTTCACGCAAACTTTGCGTACTATAACCTAACCATGCTTAGGAAATCGGAACGACACATTAAAGAGACTTGAGTAGCGACACATTAATCTAGCATCACTTTTCACGCACACTTTACGTAATATAACCTAACCATGCTTACATAATCGGAAAGACGCGTTAAAGGACTTGAGATGCGACATACTAATTTGGCGTCCCTTTTCACGCACACTTCACGTAATATAACCTAACCATGCTTAGGTAATCGGAATACACATTAAAGAGACTTGAGACGCGTCATACTAATCTAGCGTCACTTTTCACGCACACTTTACGTAAAATAGCCTAACCATGCCTAGGTAATCGGAACGACGCGTTAAAAAGACTTGAGATGCTACATACTAATACATTGTCACTTTTCATGCACACTTTGCGTAATATATAATCTAACCATGCTTAGGTAATCAGAACGACGCGTTAGAGACACTTGTGACGCGACATAAGCACAGTAATCGAAACGACGCGTTAAAGAGACTTGAAACGCGCCATACTAATCTAGCGTCACTTATTACGCATGCTTAGGTAATCAGAACGACGCATCATAGAGACTTGAGTAGCGACATATTAATCTAGCGTAACGTTTCACGCACACTTTGCGTAATATAACCTAACTATGCTTAGGTAATCGTAATGACGGGTTAATAAGCATGGTAATCAAAACGACGCGTTAAAGAGACTTGAGACGCAAGATACTAATATAGCGTCACTTTTCACACAGACATTGCGTAATATAACCTAACCATGCTTAGGTAAACGGAACGACGCGTTAAAGAGCATTGAGATGCGACATACTAATCTAGCGTCACTTTTCACGCACACCTTGCGTAACATAACCAAACCATGGTTAGGTAATTAGAACGACATATTAAAGAGACTTGAGACGCGATATACTAATCTACCGTCACTTTTCAAAACACTTTGCGTAATATAAGCTTTCCATGCTTAGGTAATTGGAACGACGTGTTAAAGAGACTTGAGACGCGATATACTAATATACCGTCACTTTTTCACGCACACTTTGCGTAATATAACCTAACCATGCTTAGGTAATCGGAACGACGTGCTAAAGAGACTTGACACGAGTCATATAATCTAGCGTCACTTTTCACGCACACTTTGCGTAATATAACCTAACCATGCTTAGGAAATCGGAACGACGCGTTAGTGAGACTTGAGGTAGGATATACTAATCTAGTGTCACTTTTCACGCACACTTTGCGTAATATAACCTAACCATGCTTAGGTAATCACAATGACGAGTTAAAGAGACTTGTGACGCGAGATAAGCATGGTAATCGAAACGACGCGTTAAAGAGACTTGAGACGCGACTTACTAATATAACGTCACTTTTCACGCACACGTTGCGTGATATAACCTAACCATGCTTAGATAATCGGAATGATGCGTTAGAGAGACTTGTGACGGGATATATGCATGGTAATCGAAACAACGCGTTAAAGAGACTTGAGACGCGACATACTAATCTAGCGTCAGTTTTAACGCACTCTTTGTGTAATATAACCTAACCATGCTTAGGTAATCGGAACGACGCATTAAAGAGACTTGAGACTGGACGTACTAATCTAGCGTCACTTTTCACGCACACTTTGCGTAATATAACCTAGCCTTGCTTCGGTAATCAGAACGACACGTTAAAGAGACTTGAGATGCGACGTACTAATCTAACGTAACTTTTAGCGCACACTTTGCGTAATATAACCTAACCATGCTTAGGTAATCGGAACGATGCGTTAGAGAGACTTGAGGTAGGATATACTGATCTAGCGTCACTTTTCATGCACACTTTGCGTAATATAACATAATCATCTTAGGAAATCAGAACGACGTGTTAGAGAGACTTGACACGTAACATACTAATTTAGCGTCGCTTTTCTAGCACACTGTGCGTAATATAACCTAACCATGCTTGGGAAATCGGAACGACCGTTAGAGAGACTTAAGATACGATATACTAATCTAGCATCACTTTTGACGCACACTCTGCGTAATATAACCTAACCATGCTTAGGTAATCATAACGACGCGTTAAAGTGACTTGTGACGCAAGATAAGAATGGTAATCGAAACGACGCGTTAAAGAGACTTGAGACGCGACATACAAATCTAGCATCACTTTTCACGCACACTTTGTGTAAAATAACTTAACCATGCTTAAATAATCGGAACGACGCGTTAAAGAGACTTGAGACGCGGCATACTAATATAGCGTCACTAATCACGCACACTTTGCGTAATAATAACATAACCATGCTTAGGTAATCGAAACGACGCGTTAACGCGACATAAGCATGGTAATTGGAACGATGCGTTAAAGTGACTTGAGACGCGACATACTAATCTAGCGTCACTTTTCACGCACACTTTGCGTAATATAACCTAACCATGCTTAGTCGGAACAACGCGTTAAATAGAATCGAGACGCAATATACTAATCTAGCGTCACTTTTCAAGCAAACTTTGCGTACTATAACCTAACCATGGTTAGGTAATCGCAACACCGCTTTAAATCGACTTGACACGCGACATACTAAATAATTGTAACTTTTCACGCACACTTTGCGTAATATAACCTAACCATGCTTAGGAAATCGGAACGACGCGTTAGAGAGACTTGAGATAGGATATACTAATCTAGCGTCACTTTTCACGCACACTTTGCGTAATATAACCTAACCAGTATATCGGTACGACGCGTTAGAGAGACTTGAGACGCGACATACTAATCTAGTGTCACTTTTCACGGACACTTTGAGTAATATAACCTAACCATGCTTAGGAAATCGGAACGACGGGTTAGAGAGACTTGAGATGCGACATACTAATCTAAAGTCACTTTTCACGCACACTTTGCGTAATATAACCTAACCATGCTTAGGAAATCGGTACGACGCGTTAGAGAGACTCGTGACGCAACATAAGCATAATAATGGAAACGACGCGTTCAAGAGACTTGAGACGCGCAATATTAATCTAGCGTCATTTTTTACGCACACTTTGCGTAATATAACATAACCATGCATCGGAAATGGGAACGGCGCGTATGGAGACTTGAGAAGCGACATACTAATCTAGTGTCACTTTTCACGCACACTTTGCGTAATATAACCTAGGCATGCTTAGTAAATCGGTACGACGCGTTAGAGAGACTTGAGACGCGACGTACTAATCTAACGTCACTTTTCACGCACAGTTTGCGTAATATAACCTAACCATGCTAAGGTAATCGGAACAACGCGTTAGATAGACTTCAGACGCGACATACTAATCTATTGTTATTTTTCACGTACACTCTGCCTAATATAACCTAACCATGCTTAAGTAATTCGAACGATGCGTTAAATAGACTTGAGATGCGACATACTAATCTATTATCATTTTCAACGCACGCTTTATGTAATACAAGCTAACCGTGCTTAGGTAATCGGAACGACGTGTTCGAGAGACTTGTGACGCGACATAAGCATGGTAATCGAAAAGACGCGTTAAAGAGATTTGAGACGCGCAATATTAATCTAGAGTCACTGTTTGCGCACGCGTTGCGTAATATAACATAACCATGCTTAGGATATCGAAAGAACGCGTTAGAGAGACTTGAGACGCAACATACTAATCTAGTGTCACTTTTCACGGACACTTTGCGTAATATAACCTAACCATGCTTAGGAAATCGGAATGACGCGTTAGAGAGACTTGAGATGCGACATACTAATCAAAAGTCACTTTTCACGCACACTTTGCGTAATATAACCTAACCATGCTTAGGTAATCGGAACGACGCGTAAAAGAGACTTGTGACTGGAGATAAGTATAGTAATCGAAACGACGCGTTAAAGAGAATTGAGACGAAACAAACTAATCTAGCCTCACTTTTTACGCACACTTTGCGTAATAAAACCTAACCACGCTTAGGTAATCGGAACGACGCATTGAAGAGACTTGAGACTGGACATACTAATCTAGCGTCACTTTTCACGCACACTTTGCGTAATATAACCTAACCATAATTAGGTAATCGGAACGAGGCGTTAAAAAGACTTGAGACGCGACATACTAAACTATTGCTCCTTTCCACGCACACTTTGCGTACTATAACCTAACCACGCTTAGGTAATCGGAATGACGCGTTAGAGAGACTTGTGACGCGACATAAGCATGGTAATCGAAATGACGCGTTAAAAAGACTTGAGACACGCAATATTAATCTAGGGTCACTTTTTACGCACGCGTTGCGTAATATAACATAACCATACTCAGTAAATCGGAACGACGCGTTAGACAGGCTTGAGACGCGACATACTAATGTAGTGTCACTTTTCACGCACACTTTACGTATTATAACCTAACCATGCTTAGGAAATTGGAACGACGCGTTAGAGAGAATTGAGACGCGACATACTAATCTAACCTCACTTTTCACGCACACTTTACGTAATATAACCTAACCATGCATAGGTAATCGGAACGACACATTAAAGAGACTTGTGACGCGAGATAAGTATGGTGATCGAAACGACGCGATAAAGATACTTGATACTAAACATACTAATCTAGTGTCACTTTTTACGCACACTTTGCGTAATATAACCTAACCATGCTTAGGTATTCGGAACGACGCGTGAAAGAGATTGGAGACTTGACATACTAATCTAGCGTCACTTTTCAAGCACACTTTGCGTAATATAACCTAACTATTCTTAGGTAATAGGAACGACGCGTTAAAGAGACTTGAGACGCGACATACTTATCTATTGATCCTTTTTACTCACAATTTGCGTACTATAACCTAACCATGCTTAGGTAATCGGAACAACGCGTTGGAGAGACTGGTGACGCGACATAAGCATGGTAATCGAGACGACGCGTAAAAGAGACTTGAGAAGCGACATACTAATCTAGCGTCACTATTCACGCAAACTTTGCGTAGTATAACCTAATCATGCTTAGGTAATCGGAACGACACATTAAAGAGCCTTGAGACGCGACATGCTAATCTAGCGTCACTTTTCACGCTCACCTTTCGTAATATAACCTAACCATGCTTAGGTAATAAGAATGACGCGTTCAAGAGACTTGAGACACGATATACTAATCTATTGATCCTTTTTACGCACACTCTGCGTACTATATCCTAACCATGCTTAGGTAATCAGAACGACGCATTAAAGAGCCTTGACACGCGACATACTAATCTACCGTCACTTTCCACGCAAACTTTGCGTATTACGCATTAATGAGCCTTGAGACGCGACATACTAATCTAGCGTCACTTTTCACGCACACCTTGCGTAATATAACCTAACCATGCTTAGGTATTAGGAACGACGCGTTAAATAGACTTTATACGCGACATACTAATCTAGTGTCACTTTTCACGCACGCTTTGCATAATATAACCTCTAACCATGCTTAGATAATACCAATGAGCTATAGCTCAAATGGTATAAGCGCTAGGCAGCAAACTGCTAGGTCGTGAGTTCAATTCCTCCCACAAGCGCTCTCCCTCCCCAATTATCAAAAAAAAACCATGCTTAGATAATAAGAATAATGCGATAAAGACAATTGAGACGCGACATACTAATCTAGCGTCACTTTCCACGCACACTATGCGTAATATAACCTAACCATGCTAAGATAATTGGAACAACGCGTTAGATAGACTTAAGACGCGACATACTAATCTATTGTCATTTTTCACGTACACTCTGCGTAATATAACCTAACCATGCTTATTTAATTGGAACGACGCGTTAAATAGACTTGAGACGCTACATACTAATCTATTGTCATTTTCTACACATACTTCGCGTAATATAACCTAACCATGCATAGGTAATCAGAACGACACGTTCGAGAGACTTGTGACGCGACATAAGCATGGTAATCGAAACGACGCGTTAAAGAGACTTGAGACGTGCAATATTAATCTAGTGTCACTTTTTACGCACGCATTGCGTAATATAACATAACCATGCTTAGAAAATTGGAACAACGCGTTAGAGAGACTTGAGACGCGACATACTAATATAGCGTCACTATTCACGCACTCTTTGCGTAACATAACCTAACCATGCTTAGGTAATCGGAACGACGCGTTAAAGAGACTTGTGACGCGAGATAAATATAGTAATCAAAATTAAGCGTTAAAAAGACTTGAGACGAAACAAACTAATCTAGCGTCACTTTTTACGCACACTTTGCGTAATATAACTTAACCATGCTTAGGTAATCGGAACGACGCGTTAAAGAGACTTGAGACTGGACATACTAATCAAGCGTCACTTTTCACGCACACTTTGCGTAAAATAACTTAACCATGCTTCGGAAATTGGACGACGCGTTAGAGAGACTTGAGACGATACATACTAATTTAACGTCAGTTTTCACGCACTGTTTGCGTAATATAACCTAGCCATGCTTAGGTAATCGGAACGACGCGTTAAAGAGACTTGTGACGCGAGATAAGTATGGTAATCGGAACGACGCGTTAAAGAGACTTGTGACGCGAGATAAGTATGGTAATCGGAACGACGCTTTAAAGAGACTTGTGACGCGAGATAAGTATGGTAATCGAAATGACTTGTAAAAGAGACTTGAGATAAAACAAACTAATCTAGCATCACTTTTTAAGCACACATTGCGTAATATAACCTAACCGTGCTTAGGTAATCGGAACGACGCGTTAAAGAGACTTGAGACTGGACATACTAATCTAGCGTCGCTTTTCACGCAAACTTTGCGTAATATAACCTAACCATGCCTAGGTAACCGGAAAGATGCGATAAAGAGACTTGAGACGCGACATACTAATCTAGCGTAACTTTTCACGCACACTTTGCATAATATAACCTAACCATGCTTAGGTAATCGGAACAACGCGTTAAAGAGAATTGAGACGCGACATACTAATCTAGCGTAACTTTTCACACACACTTCGCGTAATATAACCTAACCATGCTTTGATAATCAGAACGACGCGTTAAATAGACTTAAGACACGACATACTAATCTAGCGTCACTTTTCACGTACACTTTCTGTAAACTAACCTAACCATCCTTAGGTAATTGGTACAACGCGTTAAAGAGAATTGATATGCGACATACTAATCTAGCGTCAGTTTCCATGCACACTTTGCGTAATATAACCTAACAATGCTTAGGTAATCGGAATGACACGTTAAATAGACTAGAGACGCGACATACTAATGTTTGTTACTTTTCACGCACACTTTTCGTGAAGTAACAATCCTTAGGTAATCGGTACAATGCGTTAAAGAGACTTGAGACGCGACATACTAATGTAGCGTCATTTTTCACGCACACTTTTCGTAAAATAACCTACCCATGCTTACATAATCGGAAAGACGCGTTAAAGAGACTTCAGAGGCGACATACTAATATGGCGTCACTTTTCACGCACACTTCACGTAATATAACCTAGCCATGCTTAGGTAATCGGAATACACATTAAAGAGACTTGAGACGCGTCATACTAATCTAGCGTCACTTTTCAAGCACACTTTGCGTAAAATAACCTAACCATGCCTAGGTAATAGGAACGACGCGTTAAAAAGACTTGAGATGCTACATACTAATACATTGCACTTTTCACGCACACTTTGCGTAATATATAATCTAACCATGCTTAGGTAATCAGAACGACGTGTTAGAGACACTTGTGGCGCGACATAAGCACCGTAATCGAAACGACGCGTTAAAGAGACTTGAAACGCGCCATACTAATCTAGCGTCACTTATTACGCATGCATAGGTAATCAGAACGACGCATCATAGAGACTTGAGTAGCGACATATTAATCTAGCGTAACGTTTCACGCACACTTTGCGTAATATAACCTAACTATGCTTAGGTAATCGTAATGACGGGTTAATAAGCATGGTAATCAAAACGACGCGTTAAAGAGACTTGAGACACAAGATACTAATATAGCGTCACTTTTCACACAGACATTGCGTAATATAACCTAACCATGCTTAGGTAAACGGAACGACGCGTTAAAGAGCATTGAGATGCGACATACTAATCTAGCGTCACTTTTCACGCACACCTTGCGTAACATAACCAAACCATGGTTAGGTAATTAGAACGACACATTAAAGAGACTTGAGACGCGATATACTAATCTACCGTCACTTTTCAAAACACTTTGCGTAATATAAGCATTCCATGCTTAGGTAATTGGAAACACGTGTTAAAGAGACTTGAGACGCGATATACTAATCTACCGTCACTTTTTTACGCACACTTTGCGTAATATAACCTAACCATGCTTAGGAAATCGGAACGACGTGTTAAAGAGACTTGACACGAGTCATATAATCTAGCGTCACTTTTCACGCACACTTTGCGTAATATAACCTAACCATGCTTAGGAAATCGGAACGACGCGTTAGTGAGACTTGAGGTAGGATATACTGATCTAGTGTCACTTTTCACGCACACTTTGCGTAATATAACCTAACCATGCTTAGGTAATCACAATGTCGAGTTAAAGAGACTTGTGACGCGAGATAAGCATGGTAATCGAAACGACGCGTTAAAGAGACTTGAGACGCGACATACTAATCTATCGTCACTTTTCACGCAAACTTTGCGCATTATAACCTAACCATGCTTAGGTAATCGGAACGACACATTAAAGAGCCTTGAGATGCAACATGCTAATCTAGCGTCACTTTTCACGCACACTGCGTAATATAACCTAACCATTCTTAGGTAATAGGAATGACGCGTTAAATAGACTTTAGACGCGACATACTAATCTAATGTCACTTTTCACGCACGCTTTGCATAATATACCCTAACCATGCTTAGATAATTGGAACAACGCGATAAAGAGAATTGAGATGCGACATACTAATCTAGCGTCACTTTTCATGCACAATTTGCGTAATATAGCCTAAGGTAATCGGAACAACGCGTTAGATAGACTTAAGACGCGACATACTAATCTAATGTCATTTTTCACGTACACTCTGCCTAATATAACCTAACCATGCTTAAGTAATTCGAACGATGCATTAAATAGACTTGAGATGTGACATACTAATCATTGTCATTTTGAACGCACACTTTGTGTAATATAACCTAACCATGCTTAGGTAATCAGAACGACGTGTTTGAGAGACTTGTGACGCGACATAAGCATGGTAATCGAAACGACGCGTTAAAGAGATTTGAGACGCGCAATATTAATCTAGCGTAACTTTTTACGCACGCATTGCGTAATATAACATAACAATGCTTAGGATATCGGAACGACGCGTTAGAGAGACTTGAGACGCGACATACTAATCTAATGTCACTTTTCACGCACGCTTTGCATAATATACCCTAACCATGCTTAGATAATTGGAACAACGCGATAAAGAGAATTGAGATGCGACATACTAATCTAGCGTCACTTTTCATGCACAATTTGCGTAATATAGCCTAAGGTAATCGGAACAACGCGTTAGATAGACTTAAGACGCGACATACTAATCTAATGTCATTTTTCACGTACACTCTGCCTAATATAACCTAACCATGCTTAAGTAATTCGAACGATGCATTAAATAGACTTGAGATGTGACATACTAATCATTGTCATTTTGAACGCACACTTTGTGTAATATAACCTAACCATGCTTAGGTAATCAGAACGACGTGTTTGAGAGACTTGTGACGCGACATAAGCATGGTAATCGAAACGACGCGTTAAAGAGATTTGAGACGCGCAATATTAATCTAGCGTAACTTTTTACGCACGCATTGCGTAATATAACATAACAATGCTTAGGATATCGGAACGACGCGTTAGAGAGACTTGAGACGCGACATACTAATCTAGTGTCACTTTTCACGGACACTTTGCGTAATATAACCTAACCATGCTTAGGAAATCGGAATGACGCGTTAGAGAGATTTGAGATGCGACATACTAATCTAAAGTTACTTTTCACGCACACTTTGCGTAATATAACCTAACCATGCTTAGGTAATCGGAACGACGCGTTAAAGAGACTTGTGACTCGAGATAAGTGTAGTAATCGAAACGACGCGTTAAAGAGAATTGAGACGAAACAAACTAATCTAGCCTCACTTTTTACTCACACTTTGCGTAATATAACCTAACCATGCTTAGGTAATCGGAACGACGCATTAAAGAGACTTGAGAGTGGACATACTAATCTAGCGTCACTTTTCACGCACACTTCGCGTAATATAACCTAACCATACTTAGGTAATCGGAACGACGCGTTAAAAAGACTTGAGACGCGACATACTTTATTGCTCCTTTCCACGCAAACTTTGCGTACTATAACCTAACCATGCTTAGGTAATCGGAATGACGCGTTAGAGAGACTTGTGACGCGACATAAGCATGGTAATCGAAATGACGCGTTAGAGAGACTTGAGACGCGCAATATTAATCTAGCGTCACTTTTTACGCACGTGTTGCGTAATATAACATAACCATGCTTAGGAAATCGGAGCGACGTGTTAGAGAGACTTGAGACGCGACATACTAATCTAGTGTCACTTTTCATGCACACTTTACGTATTATAACCTAACCATGCTTAGGAAATTGGAACGACGCGTTAGAGAGAATTGAGACGCGACATACTAATCTAACCTCACTTTTCACGCACACTTTGCGTAATATAACCTAACCATGCATAGTTAATCAGAACGACGCGTTAAAGAGACTTGTGACGCGAGATAAGTATGGTGATCGAAACGACGTACATACTAATCAATTGATCCTTTTTACGCACACTTTGCGTACTATAGCCTAACCATAATTAAGTAATCGGAACGACGCGTTAAAGAGCCTTGACACGCGACATACTAATCTATCGTCACTTTTCACGCAAACTTTGCGCATTATAACCTAACCATGCTTAGGTAATCGGAACGACACATTAAAGAGCCTTGAGACGCGACATGCTAATCTAGCGTCACTTTTCACGCACACTGCGTAATATAACCTAACCATTCTTAGGTAATAGGAATGACGCGTTAAATAGACTTTAGACGCGACATACTAATCTAATGTCACTTTTCACGCACGCTTTGCATAATATACCCTAACCATGCTTAGATAATTGGAACAACGCGATAAAGAGAATTGAGATGCGACATACTAATCTAGCGTCACTTTTCATGCACAATTTGCGTAATATAGCCTAAGGTAATCGGAACAACGCGTTAGATAGACTTAAGACGCGACATACTAATCTAATGTCATTTTTCACGTACACTCTGCCTAATATAACCTAACCATGCTTAAGTAATTCGAACGATGCATTAAATAGACTTGAGATGTGACATACTAATCATTGTCATTTTGAACGCACACTTTGTGTAATATAACCTAACCATGCTTAGGTAATCAGAACGACGTGTTTGAGAGACTTGTGACGCGACATAAGCATGGTAATCGAAACGACGCGTTAAAGAGATTTGAGACGCGCAATATTAATCTAGCGTAACTTTTTACGCACGCATTGCGTAATATAACATAACAATGCTTAGGATATCGGAACGACGCGTTAAAGAGACTTGAGACGCGACATACTAATCTAATGTCACTTTTCACGCACGCTTTGCATAATATACCCTAACCATGCTTAGATAATTGGAACAACGCGATAAAGAGAATTGAGATGCGACATACTAATCTAGCGTCACTTTTCATGCACAATTTGCGTAATATAGCCTAAGGTAATCGGAACAACGCGTTAGATAGACTTAAGACGCGACATACTAATCTAATGTCATTTTTCACGTACACTCTGCCTAATATAACCTAACCATGCTTAAGTAATTCGAACGATGCATTAAATAGACTTGAGATGTGACATACTAATCATTGTCATTTTGAACGCACACTTTGTGTAATATAACCTAACCATGCTTAGGTAATCAGAACGACGTGTTTGAGAGACTTGTGACGCGACATAAGCATGGTAATCGAAACGACGCGTTAAAGAGATTTGAGACGCGCAATATTAATCTAGCGTAACTTTTTACGCACGCATTGCGTAATATAACATAACAATGCTTAGGATATCGGAACGACGCGTTAGAGAGACTTGAGACGCGACATACTAATCTAGTGTCACTTTTCACGGACACTTTGCGTAATATAACCTAACCATGCTTAGGAAATCGGAATGACGCGTTAGAGAGATTTGAGATGCGACATACTAATCTAAAGTTACTTTTCACGCACACTTTGCGTAATATAACCTAACCATGCTTAGGTAATCGGAACGACGCGTTAAAGAGACTTGTGACTCGAGATAAGTATAGTAATCGAAACGACGCGTTAAAGAGAATTGAGACGAAACAAACTAATCTAGCCTCACTTTTTACTCACACTTTGCGTAATATAACCTAACCATGCTTAGGTAATCGGAACGACGCATTAAAGAGACTTGAGAGTGGACATACTAATCTAGCGTCACTTTTCACGCACACTTCGCGTAATATAACCTAACCATACTTAGGTAATCGGAACGACGCGTTAAAAAGACTTGAGACGCGACATACTTTATTGCTCCTTTCCACCCAAACTTTGCGTACTATAACCTAACCATGCTTAGGTAATCGGAATGACGCGTTAGAGAGACTTGTGACGCGACATAAGCATGGTAATCGAAATGACGCGTTAAAGAGACTTGAGACGCGCAATATTAATCTAGCGTCACTTTTTACGCACGCGTTGCGTAATATAACATAACCATGCTTAGGAAATCGGAGCGACGTGTTAGAGAGACTTGAGACGCGACATACTAATCTAGTGTCACTTTTCATGCACACTTTACGTATTATAACCTAACCATGCTTAGGAAATTGGAACGACGCGTTAGAGAGAATTGAGACGCGACATACTAATCTAACCTCACTTTTCACGCACACTTTGCATAATATAACCTAACCATGCATAGGTAATCAGAACGACGCGTTAAAGAGACTTGTGACGCGAGATAAGTATGGTGATCGAAACGACGCGATAAAGAGACTTGATACGAAACATACTAATCTAGTGTCACTTTTTACGCACACTTAGCGTAATATAACCTAACCATGCTTAGGTATTCGGAACGACGCGTGAAAGAGATTGGAGACTTGACATACTAATCTAGCGTCACTTTTCAAGCACACTTTGCGTCATATAACCTAACCATTCTTAGGTAATAGGAACGACGCGTTAAAGAGACTTGAGACGCAACATACTTATCAATTGATCCTTTTTACGCACACTTCGCGTACTATAAACTAACCATGCTTAGGTAATCGGAAGGACGCGTTAGAGAGACTTGTGACGCGACATAAGCATGGTAATCGAAACGACGCGTTAAAGAGACTTGAGAAGCGACATACTAATCTAGCGTCACTTTTCACGCAAACTTTGCGTAGTATAACCTAATCATGCTTAGGTAATCGGAACGACGCATTTAAGAGCCTTGAGACCCGACATGCTAATCTAGCGTTACTTTTCACGCACACCTTGCGTAATATAACCTAACCATGCTTAGGTAATAAGAACGACGCGTTAAAGAGACTTGAGACACGATATACTAATCTATTGATCCTTTTTACGCACACTTTGCGTACTATATCCTAACCATGCTTAGGTAATCAGAACGACGCGTTAAAGAGCCTTGACACGCGACATACTAATCTACCGTCACTTTCCACGCAAACTTTGCGTATTACGCATTAAAGAGCCTTGAGACGCGACATACTAATCTAGCGTCACTTTTCAAGCACACCTGCGTAATATAACCTAACCATTCATAGGTATTAGGAACGACGTGTTAAATAGACTTTATACGCGACATACTAATCTAGTGTTACTTTTCACGCACGTTTTGCTTAATATAACCTCTAACCATGCTTAGATAATACCAATGAGCTATAGCTCAAATGGTATAAGCGCTAGGCAGAAAACTGCTAGGTCGTGCGTTCAATTCCTCCCACAAGCGCTCTCCCCTCCCCAATTATCAAAAAAAAAACATGCTTAGATAATCATTATAATGCGATAAAGAGAATTGAGACGCGACATACTAATCTAGCGTCACTTTCCACGCACACTATGCGTAATATAACCTAACCATGCTAAGGTAATCGGAACAACGCGTTAGATAGACTTAAGACGCGACATACTAATCTATTGTCATTTTCACTCACACTCTGCGTAATATAACCTAACCATGCTTATGTAATTGGAACGACGCGTTAAATAGATTTGAGACGCTACATACTAATCTATTGTCATTTTCTACGCACACTTTGCGTAATATAACCTAACCATGCTTAGGTAATCAGAACGACACGTTCGAGAGACTTGGGACGTGACATAAGCATGGTAATCAAAACGACGCGTTAAAGAGACTTGAGACGTGCAATATTAATCTAGCGTCACTTTTTACGCACGCATTGCGTAACATAACATAACTATGCTTAGGAAATCAGAACGACGCGTTAGAGAGACTTGAGACGCGACATACTAATCTAGTGTCATTTTTCACGCACGCTTTACCTAATATAACCTAACCATGCTTAGAAAATTGGAACGACGCGTCAGAGACACTTGAGATGCGATATACCAATATTGCGTCACTATTCACGCACTCTTTGCGTAATATAACGTAACCATGCTTAGGTAATCGGAACGACGCGTTAAAGAGACTTATGACACGAGATAAATATAGTAATCGAAACTACGCGTTAAAGAGGCTTGAGACGAAACAAACTAATCTAGCGTCACTTTTTACGCACACTTTGCGTAATATAACTTAACTATGCTTAGGTAATCGGAACGACGCATTAAAGAAACTTGAGACTGGACATACTAATCTAGCGTCATTTTTCACGCACACTTTGCGTAAAATAACTTAACCATGCTTAGGAAATTGGACGACGCGTCTGAGAGACTTGAGATGAGACATACTAATTTAACGTCACTTTTCACGCATTGTTTGTGTAATATAACCTAACCATGCTTAGGTAATCGGAACGACGCGTTAAAGAGACTTGTGACGCGAGATAAGTATGGTAATCTGAACGACGCATCAAAGAGACTTGTGACGCGAGATAAGTATGGTAATCCGAACGACGCATTAAAGAGACTTGTGACGCGAGATAAGTATGGTAATCGGAACAACGCGTTAAAGAGTCTTGTGACGCGAGATAAGTATGGTAATCGGAACGACGCGATAAAGAGACTTGTGACGCGAGATAAGAATGGTAATCGCAACGACTTGTAAAAGAGACTTGGGACGAAACAAACTCATCTAACGTCACTTTTTAAGCACACTTTGCGTAATATAACCTAACCATGCCTAGGTAATCGGAACGACGCGTTAAAGAGACTTGAGACTGGACATACTAATCTAGCGTCGCTTTTCACGCAAACTTTGCGTAATATAACCTAACCATGCCTAGGTAATCGGAAAGACGCGATAAAGAGACTTGAGACGCGACATACTAATCTAGCGTAACTTTTCACGCACACTTTGCATAATATAACCTAACCATGCTTAGGTAATCGGAACAACGCGTTAAAGAGAATTGAGACGCGACATACTAATCTAGCGTAACTTTTCACACACACTTCGCGTAATATAACCTAACCATGCTTTGATAATCAGAACGACGCGTTAAATAGACTTAAGACGCGACATACTAATCTAGCGTCACTTTTCACTTACACTTTCTGTAAAGTAACCTAACCATCCTTTGGTAATCGGTACAACGCGTTAAAGAGAATTGAGATGCGACATACTAATCTAGCGTCACTTTCCATGCACACTTTGCGTAATATAACCATGACGCGTTAAATAGAGGAGAGACGCGACATACTAATGTTTGTTACTTTTCATGCACACTTTTCGTGAAGTAACCTAACCATCCTTAGGTAATCGGTACAATGCGTTAAAGAGACTTGAGACGCGACATACTAATGTAGCTTCATTTTTCGAGCACACTTTTCGTAAAATAACCTACCCATGCTTAGATAATCGGAACGACGCGTTAAAGAGACTTCAGAGGCGACATACTAATATGGCATCACTTTTCACGCAAACTTTGCGTACTATAACCTAACCATGCTTAGGAAATCGGAACGACACATTAAAGAGACTTGAGTAGCGACACATTAATCTAGCATCACTTTTCACGCACACTTTACGTAATATAACCTAACCATGCTTACATAATCGGAAAGACGCGTTAAAGGACTTGAGATGCGACATACTAATTTGGCGTCCCTTTTCACGCACACTTTACGTAATATAACCTAACCATGCTTAGGTAATCGGAATACACATTAAAGAGACTTGAGACGCGTCATACTAATCTAGCGTCACTTTTCACGCACACTTTACGTAAAATAGCCTAACCATGCCTAGGTAATCGGAACGACGCGTTAAAAAGACTTGAGATGCTACATACTAATACATTGTCACTTTTCATGCACACTTTGCGTAATATATAATCTAACCATGCTTAGGTAATCAGAACGACGCGTTAGAGACACTTGTGACGCGACATAAGCACAGTAATCGAAACGACGCGTTAAAGAGACTTGAAACGCGCCATACTAATCTAGCGTCACTTATTACGCATGCTTAGGTAATCAGAACGACGCATCATAGAGACTTGAGTAGCGACATATTAATCTAGCGTAACGTTTCACGCACACTTTGCGTAATATAACCTAACTATGCTTAGGTAATCGTAATGACGGGTTAATAAGCATGGTAATCAAAACGACGCGTTAAAGAGACTTGAGACGCAAGATACTAATATAGCGTCACTTTTCACACAGACATTGCGTAATATAACCTAACCATGCTTAGGTAAACGGAACGACGCGTTAAAGAGCATTGAGATGCGACATACTAATCTAGCGTCACTTTTCACGCACACCTTGCGTAACATAACCAAACCATGGTTAGGTAATTAGAACGACATATTAAAGAGACTTGAGACGCGATATACTAATCTACCGTCACTTTTCAAAACACTTTGCGTAATATAAGCTTTCCATGCTTAGGTAATTGGAACGACGTTTTAAAGAGACTTGAGACGCGATATACTAATATACCGTCACTTTTTCACGCACACTTTGCGTAATATAACCTAACCATGCTTAGGAAATCGGAACGACGTGTTAAAGAGACTTGACACGAGTCATATAATCTAGCGTCACTTTTCACGGACACTTTGCGTAATATAACCTAACCATGATTAGGAAATCGGAACGACGCGTTAGTGAGACTTGAGGTAGGATATACTAATCTAGTGTCACTTTTCACGCACACTTTGCGTAATATAACCTAACCATGCTTAGGTAATCACAATGACGAGTTAAAGAGACTTGTGACGCGAGATAAGCATGGTAATCGAAACGACGCGTTAAAGAGACTTGAGACGCGACTTACTAATATAACGTCACTTTTCACGCACACGTTGCGTGATATAACCTAACCATGCTTAGATAATCGGAATGATGCGTTAGAGAGACTTGTGACGGGATATATGCATGGTAATCGAAACAACGCGTTAAAGAGACTTGAGACGCGACATACTAATCTAGCGTCAGTTTTAACGCACTCTTTGTGTAATATAACCTAACCATGCTTAGGTAATCGGAACGACGCATTAAAGAGACTTGAGACTGGACGTACTAATCTAGCGTCACTTTTCACGCACACTTTGCGTAATATAACCTAGCCTTGCTTCGGTAATCAGAACGACACGTTAAAGAGACTTGAGATGCGACGTACTAATCTAACGTAACTTTTAGCGCACACTTTGCGTAATATAACCTAACCATGCTTAGGTAATCGGAACGACGCGGACACTTTGCGTAATATAACCTAACCATGCTTAGGAAATCGGAACGACGCGTTAGTGAGACTTGAGGTAGGATATACTAATCTAGTGTCACTTTTCACGCACACTTTGCGTAATATAACCTAACCATGCTTAGGTAATCACAATGACGAGTTAAAGAGACTTGTGACGCGAGATAAGCATGGTAATCGAAACGACGCGTTAAAGAGACTTGAGACGCGACTTACTAATATAACGTCACTTTTCACGCACACGTTGCGTGATATAACCTAACCATGCTTAGATAATCGGAATGATGCGTTAGAGAGACTTGTGACGGGATATATGCATGGTAATCGAAACAACGCGTTAAAGAGACTTGAGACGCGACATACTAATCTAGCGTCAGTTTTAACGCACTCTTTGTGTAATATAACCTAACCATGCTTAGGTAATCGGAACGACGCATTAAAGAGACTTGAGACTGGACGTACTAATCTAGCGTCACTTTTCACGCACACTTTGCGTAATATAACCTAGCCTTGCTTCGGTAATCAGAACGACACGTTAAAGAGACTTGAGATGCGACGTACTAATCTAACGTAACTTTTAGCGCACACTTTGCGTAATATAACCTAACCATGCTTAGGTAATCGGAACGACGCGGACACTTTGCGTAATATAACCTAACCATGCTTAGGAAATCGGAACGACGCGTTAGTGAGACTTGAGGTAGGATATACTAATCTAGTGTCACTTTTCACGCACACTTTGCGTAATATAACCTAACCATGCTTAGGTAATCACAATGACGAGTTAAAGAGACTTGTGACGCGAGATAAGCATGGTAATCGAAACGACGCGTTAAAGAGACTTGAGACGCGACTTACTAATATAACGTCACTTTTCACGCACACGTTGCGTGATATAACCTAACCATGCTTAGATAATCGGAATGATGCGTTAGAGAGACTTGTGACGGGATATATGCATGGTAATCGAAACAACGCGTTAAAGAGACTTGAGACGCGACATACTAATCTAGCGTCAGTTTTAACGCACTCTTTGTGTAATATAACCTAACCATGCTTAGGTAATCGGAACGACGCATTAAAGAGACTTGAGACTGGACGTACTAATCTAGCGTCACTTTTCACGCACACTTTGCGTAATATAACCTAGCCTTGCTTCGGTAATCAGAACGACACGTTAAAGAGACTTGAGATGCGACGTACTAATCTAACGTAACTTTTAGCGCACACTTTGCGTAATATAACCTAACCATGCTTAGGTAATCGGAACGACGCGTTAGAGAGACTTGAGGTAGGATATACTGATCTAGCGTCACTTTTTATGCACACTTTGCGTAATATAACATAATCATCTTAGGAAATCAGAACGACGTGTTAGAGAGACTTGACACGTAACATACTAATTTAGCGTCGCTTTTCTAGCACACTGTGCGTAATATAACCTAACCATGCTTGGGAAATCGGAACGACCGTTAGAGAGACTTAAGATACGATATACTAATCTAGCATCACTTTTGACGCACACTCTGCGTAATATAACCTAACCATGCTTAGGTAATCATAACGACGCGTTAAAGTGACTTGTGACGCAAGATAAGAATGGTAATCGAAACGACACGTTAAAGAGACTTGAGACGCGACATACAAATCTAGCATCACTTTTCACGCACACTTTGTGTAAAATAACTTAACCATGCTTAAGTAATCGGAACGACGCGTTAAAGAGACTTGAGACGCGGCATACTAATATAGCGTCACTAATCACGCACACTTTGCGTAATAATAACATAACCATGCTTAGGTAATCGAAACGACGCGTTAACGCGACATAAGCATGGTAATTGGAACGATGCGTTAAAGTGACTTGAGACGCGACATACTAATCTAGCGTCACTTTTCACGCACACTTTGCGTAATATAACCTAACCATGCTTAGTCGGAACAACGCGTTAAATAGAATTGAGACGCAATATACTAATCTAGCGTCACTTTTCAAGCAAACTTTGCGTACTATAACCTAACCATGGTTAGGTAATCGCAACACCGCTTTAAATCGACTTGACACGCGACATACTAAATAATTGTAACTTTTCACGCACACTTTGCGTAATATAACCTAACCATGCTTAGGAAATCGGAACGACGCGTTAGAGAGACTTGAGATAGGATATACTAATCTAGCGTCACTTTTCACGCACACTTTGCGTAATATAACCTAACCAGTATATCGGTACGACGCGTTAGAGAGACTTGAGACGCGACATACTAATCTAGTGTCACTTTTCACGGACACTTTGCGTAATATAACCTAACCATGCTTAGGAAATCGGAATGACGCGTTAGAGAGACTTGAGATGCGACATACTAATTAAAAGTCACTTTTCACGCACACTTTGCGTAAAATAACCTAACCATGCCTAGGTAATAGGAACGACGCGTTAAAAAGACTTGAGATGCTACATACTAATACAATGCACTTTTCACGCACACTTTGCGTAATATATAATCTAACCATGCTTAGGTAATCAGAACGACGCGTTAGAGACACTTGTGGCGCGACATAAGCACCGTAATCGAAACGACGCGTTAAAGAGACTTGAAACGCGCCATACTAATCTAGCGTCACTTATTACGCATGCTTAGGTAATCAGAACGATGCATCATAGAGACTTGAGTAGCGACCTATTAATCTAGCGTAACGTTTCACACACACTTTGCATAATATAACCTAACTATGCTTAGGTAATCGGAATGACGGGTTAATAAGCATGGTAATCAAAACGACGCGTTAAAGAGACTTGAGACGCAAGATACTAATATAGCGTCACTTTTCACACAGACATTGCGTAATATAACCTAACCATGCTTAGGTAAACGGAACGACGCGTTAAAGAGCATTGAGATGCGACATACTAATCTAGCGTCACTTTTCACGCACACCTTGCGTAACATAACCAAACCATGGTTAGGTAATTAGAACGATACATTAAAGAGACTTGAGACGCGATATACTAATCTACCGTCACTTTTCAAAACACTTTGCGTAATATAAGCATTCCATGCTTAGGTAATTGGAAACACGTGTTAAAGAGACTTGAGACGCGATATACTAATCTACCGTCACTTTTTTACGCACACTTTGCGTAATATAACCTAACCATGCTTAGAAAATCGGAACGACGTGTTAAAGAGACTTGACACGAGTCATATAATCTAGCGTCACTTTTCACGCACACTTTGCGTAATATAACCTAACCATGCTTAGGAAATCGGAACGACGCGTTAGTGAGACTTGAGGTAGGATATACTGATCTAGTGTCACTTTTCACGCACACTTTGCGTAATATAACCTAACCATGCTTAGGTAATCACAATGTCGAGTTAAAGAGACTTGTGACGCGAGATAAGCATGGTAATCGAAACGACGCGTTAAAGAGACTTGAGACGCGACATACTAATATAACGTCACTTTTCACGCACACTTTGCGTGATATAACCTAACCATGCTTAGATAATCGGAACGATGCGTTAGAGAGACTTGTGACGCTACATAAGCATGGTAATCGAAACAACGCGCTAAAGAGACTTGAGACGCGACATACTAATCTAGCGTCACTTTTAACGCACTCTTTGCGTAATATAACCTAACCATGCTTAGGTAATCGGAACGACGCATTAAAGAGACTTGAGACTAGACATACTAATCTAGCGTCACTTTTCATGCACACTTTGCGTAATATAACCTAGCCTTGCCTCGGTAATCAGAATGACACCTTAAAGAGACTTGAGATGCGACGTACTAATCTAACGTAACTTTTAGCTCACACTTTGCGTAATATAACCAAACCATGCTTAGGTAATCGGAACGACGTGTTCGAGAGACTTGAGGTAGGATATACTGATCTAGCGTCACTTTTCACGCACACTTTGCGTAACATAACATAATCATCTTAGGAAATCGGAACGACGTGTTAGAGAGACTTGACACGTGACATACTAATCTAGCGTCACTTTTCACCCACACTTTGCGTAATATAACCTAACCATGCTTAGTCGGAACAACGCGTTAAATAGAATTGAGAGGCAATATACTAATCTAGCGTCACTTTTCAATCAAACTTTGCGTACTATAACCTAACCATGGTTAGGTAATCGCAACACCGCTTTAAATCGACTTGAGACGCGACATACTAAATAATTGTAACTTTTCACGCACACTTTGCGTAATATAACCTAACCATGCTTAGGAAATCGGAACGACGCGTTAGAGAGACTTGAAGTAGGATATACTAATCTAGCGTCACTTTTCACGCACACTTTGCGTAATATAACCTAACCATGCTTAGGATATCGGAACGACGCGTTGGAGAGACTTGAGATGCGACATACTAATCTAGTGTCACTTTTCACGGACACTTTGCGTAATATAACCTAACAATGCTTAGGAAATCAGAACGACGCGTTAGAGAGACTTGAGATGCGATATACTAATCTAATGTCACATTTAACGCACACTTTGCGTAATATAACCTAACCATGCTTAGGAAATCGGTACGACGCGTTTGAGAGACTCGTGACGCGACATAAGCATGATAATCGAAACGACGCGTTCAAGAGACTTGAGACGCGCAATATTAATCTAGCGTCATTTTTTACGCACACTTTGCGTAATATAACATAACCATGCTTCGGAAATGGGAACGGCGCGTATGGAGACTTGAGACGCGACATACTAATCTAGTGTCACTTTTCACGCACACTTTGCGTAATATAACCTAGGCATGCTTAGTAAATCGGTACGACGCGTTAGAGAGACTTGAGACGCGACGTACTAATCTAACGTCACTTTTCACGCACACATTGCGTAATATAACCTAACCATGCTTAGGTAATCGGAACTACGTGTTCGAGAGACTTGTGACGCGACATAAGCATGGTAATCGAAACAACGCGTTAAAGAGACTTGAGACGAAACATACTAACCTAGCATCACTTTTTACACACACTTTGCGTAATAGAACCTAACCATGCTTAGATAATCGGAACAACGCTTTAAAGAGATTTGAGCCTGGACATACTAATCTAGCGTCACTTTTCACGCACACTTTGCGTAATATAACCTAACCATGCTTATGTAATAGGAACAATGCGATAAAGATACTTGAGACGCGAAATACTAATAAATTGATCCTTTTTACGCACACTTTGCGTACTATAGCCTAACCATGCTTAGGTAATCGGAACGACGCGTTAAAGAGCCTTGACACGCGATATACTAATCTAGCGTCACTTTTCACGCAAACTTTGCCTATTATAACCTAACCATGCTTAGGTAATCGGAACGACGCATTAAAGAGCCTTGAGACGCGACATGCTAATCTAGCGTCACTTTTCACTCACACTACGTAATATAACCTAACCATTCTTAGGTAATTGGAACGACGCGTTAAATAGACTTTAGACACGACATACTAATCTAATGTCACTTTTCACGCATGCTTTGCATAATATACCCTAACCATGCTTAGATAATTGGAACAACGCGATAAAGAGAATTGAGATGCGACATACTAATCTAGCGTCACTTTTCACGCACAGTTTGCGTAATATAACCTAACCATGCTAAGGTAATCGGAACAACGCATTAGATAGACTTAAGACACGACATACTAATCTATTGTCATTTTTCACGTACACTCTGCCTAATATAACCTAACCATTCATAAGTAATTCGAACGATGCGTTAAATAGACTTGAGATGCGACATACTAATCTATTGTCATTTTCAACGCACACTTTATGTAATACAACCTAACCATGCTTAGGTAATCGGAACGACGTGTTCGAGAGACTTGTGACGCGACATAAGCATGGTAATCAAAAAGACGCGTTAAAGAGATTTGAGACGCGCAATATTAATCTAGAGTCACTGTTTACGCACGCGTTGCTTAATATAACATAACCATGCTTAGGATATCGGAACGACGCGTTAGAGAGACTTGAGACACGACATACTAATCTAGTGTCACTTTTCACGGACACTTTGCGTAATGTAACCTAACCATGCTTAGGAAATCGGAATGACGCGTTAGAGAGACTTGAGATGCGACATACTAATCAAAAGTCACTTTTCACGCACACTTTGCGTAATATAACCTAACCATGCTTAGGTAATCGGAACGACGCGTTAAAGAGACTTGTGACTCGAGATAAGTATAGTAATCGAAACGACGCGTTAAAGAGAATTGAGACGAAACAAACTAATCAAGCCTCACTTTTTACGCACACTTTGTGTAATAAAACCTAACCATGCTTAGGTAATCGGAACGACGCATTAAAGAGACTTGAGACTGGACATACTAATTTTCACGCACACTTTGCGTAATATAACCTAACCATACTTAGGTAATCGGAACGACGCGTTAAAAAGACTTGAGACGCGACATACTAAACTATTGCTCCTTTCCACGCACACTTTGCGTACTATAACCTAACCATGCTTAGGTAATCGGAATGACGCGTTAGAGAGACTTGTGACGCGACATAAGCATGGTAATCGAAATAACGCGTTAAAAAGACTTGAGACACGCAATATTAATCTAGCGTCACTTTTTACGCACGCGTTGCGTAATATAACATAACCATGCTCAGTAAATCGGAACGACGCGTTAGAGAGACTTGAGACGCGACATACTAATGTAGTGTCACTTTTCACGCACACTTTACGTATTATAACCTAACCATGCTTAGGAAATTGGAACAACGCGTTAGAGAGAATTGAGACGCGACATAATAATCTAACCTCACTTTTCACGCACACTTTGCGTAATATAACCTAACCATGCATAGGTAATCGGAACGACGCATTAAAGAGACTTGTTACGCGAGATAAGTATTGTGATCGAAACGACGCGATAAAGAGACTTGATACGAAACATACTAATCTAGCGTCACTTTTCAAGCACACTTTGCGTAATATAACCTAACCATTCTTAGGTAATAGGAACGACGCGTTAAAGAGACTTGAGACGCGACATACTTTTCTATTGATCCTTTTTACGCACAATTTGCGTACTATAACCTAACCAGGCGTAGGTAATCGGAACGACGCGTTAGAGAGACTTGTGACGCGACATAAGCATGGTAATTGAAATGACGCGTTAAAGAGACTTGAGAAGCGACATACTAATCTAGCGTCACTTTTCACGCAAACTTTGCGTAGTATAACCTAATCATGCTTAGGTAATCGGAACGACGCTTTAAAGAGCCTTGAGACACGACATGCTAATCTAGCGTCACTTTTCACGCTCACATTGCGTAATATAACCTAACCATGCTTAGGTAATAAGAATGACGCGTTAAAGAGACTTGAGACACGATATACTAATCTATTGATCCTTTTTACGCACACTTTGCGTACTATATCCTAACCATTCTTAGGTAATCAGAACGACGCATTAAAGAGCCTTGACACGCGACATACTAATCTACCGTCACTTTCCACGCAAACTTTGCGTATTACGCATTAAAGAGCCTTGAGACGCGACATACTAATCTAGCGTCACTTTTCACGCACACCTTGCGTAATATAACCTAACCATGCTTAGGTATTAGGAACAACGCGTTAAATAGACTTTATACGAGACATACTAATCTAGTGTCACTTTTCACGCACGCTTTGCATAATATAACCTCTAACCATGCTTAGATAATACCAATGAGCTATAGCTCAAATGGTATAAGCGCTAGGCAGCAAACTACTAGGCCGTGGGTTCAATTCCTCCCACAAGCGCTCTCCCCTCCCCAATTATCAAAAAAAAAAACCATGCTTAGATAATCAGAATAATGCGATAAAGAGAATTGAGACGCGACATACTAATCTAGCCTAACCATGCTTAGGTAATCGGAACGACGCGTTAAAGAGCCTTGACAGGCGACATACTAATCTAGCGTCACTTTTCACGCAAACTTTGCGTATTATAACCTAACCATGCTTAGGTAATCGGAACGACGCATTAAAGAGCCTTGAGACGCGACATGCTAATCTAGCGTCACTTTTCATTCACACTGCGTAATATAACCTAACCATTCTCAGGTAATTGGAACGACGCGTTAAATAGACTTTAGACACGACATACTAATCTAATGTCACTTTTCACGCACGCTTTGCATAATATACCCTAACCATGCTTAGATAATTGGAACAACACGAAAAAGAGAATTGAGATGCGACATACTAATCTAGCGTCACTTTTCACGCACAGTTTGCAGTTTGCGTAATATAACCTAACCATGCTAAGGTAATCGGAACAACGCGTTAGATAGACTTAAGACGCGACATACTAATCTATTGTCATTTTTCACGTACACTCTGCCTAATATAACCTAACCATGCTTAAGTAATTCGAACAATGCGTTAAATAGACTTGAGATGCGACATACTAATCTATTGTCATTTTCAACGCACACTTTATGTAATACAACCTAACCATGCTTAGGTAATCGGAACGACGTGTTCGAGAGACTTGTGACGCGACATAAGCATGGTAATCGAAAAGACGCGTTAAAGAGATTTGAGACGCGCAATATTAATCTAGAGTCACTGTTTACGCACGCGTTGCTTAATATAACATAACCATGCTTAGGATATCGGAACGACGCGTTAGAGAGACTTGAGACACGACATACTAATCTAGTGTCACTTTTCACGGACACTTTGCGCAATGTAACCTAACCATGCTTAGGAAATCGGAATGACGCGTTAGAGAGACTTGAGATGCGACATACTAATCAAAAGTCACTTTTCACGCACACTTTGCGTAATATAACCTAACCATGCTTAGGAAATCGGTACGACGCGTTAGAGAGACTCGCGACGCGACATAAGCATGATAATCGAAACGACGCGTTAAAGAGAATTGAGACGAAACAAACTAATCTAGCCTCACTTTTTACGCACACTTTGTGTAATAAAACCTAACCATGCTTAGGTAATCGGAACGACGCATTAAAGAGACTTTAGACTGGACATACTAATTTTCACGCACACTTTGCGTAATACAACCTAACCATACTTAGGTAATCGGAACGACGCGTTAAAAAGACTTGAGACGCGACATACTAAACTATTGCTCCTTTCCACGCACACTTTGCGTACTATAACCTAACCATGCTTAGGTAATCGGAATGACGCGTTAGAGAGACTTGTGACGCGACATAAGCATGGTAATCGAAATAACGCGTTAAAAAGACTTGAGACACGCAATATTAATCTAGCGTCACTTTTTACGCACGCGTTGCGTAATATAACATAACCATGCTCAGTAAATCGGAACGACGCGTTAGAGAGACTTGAGACGCGACATACTAATGTAGTGTCACTTTTCACGCACACTTTACGTATTATAACCTAACCATGCTTAGGAAATTGGAACAACGCGTTAGAGAGAATTGAGACGCGACATAATAATCTAACCTCACTTTTCACGCACACTTTGCGTAATATAACCTAACCATGCATAGGTAATCGGAACGACGCATTAAAGAGACTTGTTACGCGAGATAAGTATGGTGATCGAAACGACGCGATAAAGAGACTTGATACGAAACATACTAATCTAGCGTCACTTTTCAAGCACACTTTGCGTAATATAACCTAACCATTCTTAGGTAATAGGAACGACGCGTTAAAGAGACTTGAGACGCGACATACTTTTCTATTGATCCTTTTTACGCACAATTTGCGTACTATAACCTAACCAGGCGTAGGTAATCGGAACGACGCGTTAGAGAGACTTGTGACGCGACATAAGCATGGTAATTGAAATGACGCGTTAAAGAGACTTGAGAAGCGACATACTAATCTAGCGTCACTTTTCACGCAAACTTTGCGTAGTATAACCTAATCATGCTTAGGTAATCGGAACGACGCTTTAAAGAGCCTTGAGACACGACATGCTAATCTAGCGTCACTTTTCACGCTCACATTGCGTAATATAACCTAACCATGCTTAGGTAATAAGAATGACGCGTTAAAGAGACTTGAGACACGATATACTAATCTATTGATCCTTTTTACGCACACTTTGCGTACTATATCCTAACCATTCTTAGGTAATCAGAACGACGCATTAAAGAGCCTTGACACGCGACATACTAATCTACCGTCACTTTCCACGCAAACTTTGCGTATTACGCATTAAAGAGCCTTGAGACGCGACATACTAATCTAGCGTCACTTTTCATGCACACCTTGCGTAATATAACCTAACCATGCTTAGGTATTAGGAACAACGCGTTAAATAGACTTTATACGAGACATACTAATCTAGTGTCACTTTTCACGCACGCTTTGCATAATATAACCTCTAACCATGCTTAGATAATACCAATGAGCTATAGCTCAAATGGTATAAGCGCTAGGCAGCAAACTGCTAGGCCGTGGGTTCAATTCCTCCCACAAGCGCTCTCCCCTCCCCAATTATCAAAAAAAAAAAACCATGCTTAGATAATCAGAATAATGCGATAAAGAGAATTGAGACGCGACATACTAATCTAGCCTAACCATGCTTAGGTAATCGGAACGACGCGTTAAAGAGCCTTGACAGGCGACATACTAATCTAGCGTCACTTTTCACGCAAACTTTGCGTATTATAACCTAACCATGCTTAGGTAATCGGAACGACGCATTAAAGAGCCTTGAGACGCGACATGCTAATCTAGCGTCACTTTTCATTCACACTGCGTAATATAACCTAACCATTCTCAGGTAATTGGAACGACGCGTTAAATAGACTTTAGACACGACATACTAATCTAATGTCACTTTTCACGCACGCTTTGCATAATATACCCTAACCATGCTTAGATAATTGGAACAACACGATAAAGAGAATTGAGATGCGACATACTAATCTAGCGTCACTTTTCACGCACAGTTTGCAGTTTGCGTAATATAACCTAACCATGCTAAGGTAATCGGAACAACGCGTTAGATAGACTTAAGACGCGACATACTAATCTATTGTCATTTTTCACGTACACTCTGCCTAATATAACCTAACCATGCTTAAGTAATTCGAACAATGCGTTAAATAGACTTGAGATGCGACATACTAATCTATTGTCATTTTCAACGCACACTTTATGTAATACAACCTAACCATGCTTAGGTAATCGGAACGACGTGTTCGAGAGACTTGTGACGCGACATAAGCATGGTAATCGAAAAGACGCGTTAAAGAGATTTGAGACGCGCAATATTAATCTAGAGTCACTGTTTACGCACGCGTTGCGTAATATAACATAACCATGCTTAGGATATCGGAACGACGCGTTAGAGAGACTTGAGACACGACATACTAATCTAGTGTCACTTTTCACGGACACTTTGCGTAATGTAACCTAACCATGCTTAGGAAATCGGAATGACGCGTTAGAGAGACTTGAGATGCGACATACTAATCAAAAGTCACTTTTCACGCACACTTTGCGTAATATAACCTAACCATGCTTAGGAAATCGGTACGACGCGTTAGAGAGACTCGCGACGCGACATAAGCATGATAATCGAAACGACGCGTTAAAGAGAATTGAGACGAAACAAACTAATCTAGCCTCACTTTTTACGCACACTTTGTGTAATAAAACCTAACCATGCTTAGGTAATCGGAACGACGCATTAAAGAGACTTTAGACTGGACATACTAATTTTCACGCACACTTTGCGTAATATAACCTAACCATACTTAGGTAATAGGAACGACGCGTTAAAAAGACTTGAGACGCGACATACTAAACTATTGCTCCTTTCCACGCACACTTTGCGTACTATAACCTAACCATGCTTAGGTAATCAGCATGACGCGTTAGAGAGACTTGTGACGCGACATAAGCATGGTAATCGAAATGACGCGTTAAAAAGACTTGAGACACACAATATTAATCTAGCGTCACTTTTTACGCACGCGTTGCGTAATATAACATAACCATGCTCAGTAAATCGGAACGACGCGTTAGAGAGACTTGAGACACGACATACTAATGTAGTGTCACTTTTCACGCACACTTTACGTATTATAACCTAACCATGCTTAGGAAATTGGAACGACGCGTCAGAGAGAATTGAGACGCGACATAATAATCTAACCTCACTTTTCACGCACACTTTGCGTAATATAACCTAACCATGCATAGGTAATCGGAACGACGCATTAAAGAGACTTGTGACGCGAGATAAGTATGGTGATCGAAACGACGCGATAAAGAGACTTGATACCAAACATACTAATCTAGTGTCACTTTTTTACGCACACTTTGCGTAATATAACCTAACCATGCTTAGGTATTCGGAACGACGCGTGAAAGAGATTGGAGACTTGACATACTAATCTAGCGTAACTTTTAAAGCACACTTTGCGTAATATAACTTAACCATTCTTAGGTAATAGGAACGGCGCGTTAAAGAGACTTGAGACGCAACATACTTATCTATTGATCCTTTTTACGCACAATTTGCGTACTATAACCTAACAATGCTTAGGTAATCGGAACGACGCGTTAGAGAGACTTGTGACGCGACATAAGCATGGTAATCGAAACGACGCGTTAAAGAGACTTGAGAAGCGACATACTAATCTAGCGTCACTTTTCACGCAAACTTTGCGTAGTATAACCTAATCATGCTTAGGTAATCGGAACGACGCATTAAAGGGCCTTGAGACGCGACATGCTAATCTAGCGTCACTTTTCACGCTCACATTGCGTAATATAACCTAACCATGCTTAGGTAATAAGAATGACGCGTTAAAGAGACTTGAGACACGATATACTAATCTATTGATCCTTTTCACGCACACTTTGCGTACTATATCCTAACAATGCTTAGGTAATCAGAACGACGCATTAAAGAGCCTTGACACGCGACATACTAATCTACCGTCACTTTCCACGCAAACTTTGCGTATTACGCATTAAAGAGCCTTGAGACGCGACATACTAATCTAGCGTCACTTTTCACGCACACCTTGAGTAATATAACCTAACCATGCTTAGGTATTAGGAACGACGCGTTAAATAGACTTTATACGCGACATACTAATCTAGTGTCACTTTTCACGCACGCTTTGCATAATATAACCTCTAACCATGCTTAGATAATACCAATGAGCTATAGCTCAAATGGTATAAGCGCTAGGCAGCAAACTGCTAGGTCGTGGGTTCAATTCCTCCCACAAGCGCTCTCCCCTCCCCAATTATCAAAAAAAAAAACCATGCTTAGATAATCAGAATAATGCGATAAAGAGAATTGAGACGCGACATACTAATCTAGCGTCACTTTCCACGCACACTATGCGTAATATAACCTAACCATGCTAAGGTAATCGGAACAACGCGTTAGATAGACTTAAGACGCGACATACTAATCTATTGTCATTTTTCACGTACACTCTGCGTAATATAACCTAACCATGCTTATGTAATTGGAACGACGCGTTAAATAGACTTGAGACGCTACATACTAATCTATTGTCATTTTCTACGCACACTTTGCGTAATATAACCTAACCATGCTTAGGTAATCAGAACGACACGTTCAAGAGACTTGTGACGCGACATAAGCATGGTAATCAAAACGACGCGTTAAAGAGACTTGAGACGTGCAATATTAATCTAGCGTCACTTTTTACGCACGCATTGCGTAATATAACATAACCATGCTTAGGAAATTGGAACGACGCGTTAGAGAGACTTGAGACGCGACATACTAATATAGCGTCACTATTCACGCACTCTTTGCGTAATATAACCTAACCATGCTTAGGTAATCGGAACGACGCGTTAAAGAGATTTGTGACGCGAGATAAATATAGTAATCGAAATTAAGCGTTAAAAAGACTTGAGACGAAACAAACTAATCTAGCGTCACTTTTTATGCACACTTTGCGTAATATAACTTAACCATGTTTAGGTAATCGGAACGACGCGTTAAAGAGACTTGAGACTGGACATACTAATCAAGCGTCACTTTTCACGCACACTTTGCGTATAATAACTTAACCCTGCTTAGGAAATTGGACGACGCGTTAGAGAGACTTGAGACGAGACATACTAATTTAACGTCAGTTTTCACGCACTGTTTGCGTAATATAACCTAGCCATGCTCAGGTAATCGGAACGACGCGTTAAAGAGACTTGTGACGCGAGATAAGTATGGTAATCGGCACGACGCGTTAAAGAGACTTGTGACGCGAGATAAGTATGGTAATCGGAACGACGCGTTAAAGAGACTTGTGACGCGAGATAAGTATGGTAATCGAAATGACTTGTAAAAGAGACTTGAGACAAAACAAACTAATCTAGCATCACTTTTTAAGCACACTTTGCGTAATATAACCTAACCATGCTTAGGTAATCGGAACGACGCGTTAAAGAGACTTGAGACTGGACATACTAATCTAGCGTCGCTTTTCACGCAAACTTTGCGTAATATAACCTAACCATGCCTAGGTAACCGGAAAGATGCGATAAAGAGACTTGAGACGCGACATACTAATCTAGCGTAACTTTTCACGCACACTTTGCATAATATAACCTAACCATTCTTAGGTAATCGGAACAACGCGTTAAAGAGAATTGAGACGCGACATACTAATCTAGCGTAACTTTTCACACACACTTCGCGTAATATAACCTAACCATGCTTTCATAATAAGAACGACGCGTTAAATAGACTTAAGACACGACATACTAATCTAGCGTCACTTTTCACGTACACTTTATGTAAATAACCTAACCATCCTTAGGTAATCGGTACA
Organism: Mercurialis annua; assembly: GCF_937616625.2. Lineage (NCBI taxonomy): Eukaryota > Viridiplantae > Streptophyta > Magnoliopsida > Malpighiales > Euphorbiaceae > Mercurialis > Mercurialis annua. The sequence goes on from NC_065572.1 coordinate 44,993,240, forward strand.
ACGCGTTAAAGAGAATTGAGATGCGACATACTAATCTAGCGTCAGTTTCCATGCACACTTTGCGTAATATAACCTAACAATGCTTAGGTAATCGGAATGACACGTTAAATAGACTAGAGATGCGACTTACTAATGTTTGTTACTTTTCACGCACACTTTTCGTGAAGTAACAATCCTTAGGTAACCGGTACAATGCGTTAAAGAGACTTGAGACGCGACATACTAATGTAGCGTCATTTTTCACGCACACTTTTCGTAAAATAACCTACCCATGCTTAGATAATCGGAACGACGCGTTAAAGAGACTTCAGAGGCGACATACTAATATGGCGTCACTTTTCACGCAAACTTTGCGTACTATAACCTAACCATGCTTAGGAAATCGGAACGACGCATTAAAGAGACTTGAGTAGCGACACATTAACCTAGCATCACTTTTCACGCACACTTTGCGTAATATAACCTAACCATGCTTACATAATCGGAAAGACGCGTTAAAGGACTTGAGACGCGACATACTAATCTAGCGTCCCTTTTCACGCACACATCACGTAATATAACCTAACCATGCTTAGGTAATCGGAATACGCATTAAAGAGACTTGAGACGCGTCATACTAATCTAGCGTCACTTTTCACGCACACTTTGCGTAAAATAACCTAACCATGCCTAAGTAATCGGAACGACGCGTTAAAAAGACTTGAGATGCTACATACTAATACATTGCACTTTTCACGCACACTTTGCGTAATATATAATCTAACCATGCTTAGGTAATCAGAACGACGCGTTAGAGACACTTGTGGCGCGACATAAGCACAGTAATCGAAACGACGCGTAAAAGAGACTTGAAACGCGCCATACTAATCTAGCGTCACTTTACGCATGCTTAGGTAATCAGAACGACGCATGATAGAGACTTGAGTAGCGACATATTAATCTAGCGTAACGTTTCACGCACACTTTGCGTAATATAACCTAACTATGCTTAGGTAATCGGAATGACGGGTTAATAAGCATGGTAATCAAAACGACGCGTTAAAGAGACTTGAGACGCAAGATACTAATATAGCGTCACTTTTCACACAGACATTGTGTAATATAACCTAACCATGCTTAGGTAAACGGAACGACGCGTTAAAGAGCATTGAGATGCGACATACTAATCTAGCGTCACTTTTCACGCACACCTTGCGTAACATAACCAAACCATGGTTAGGTAATCAGAACGACACATTAAAGAGACTTGAGACGCGATATACTAATCTACCGTCACTTTTCAAAACACTTTGCGTAATATAAGCTTTCCATGCTTAGGTAATTGGAACGACGTGTTAAAGAGACTTGAGAAGCGATATACTAATCTACCGTCACTTTTTTAGGCACACTTTCCGTAATATAACCTAACCATGCTTAGGAAATCGGAACGATGTGTTAAAGAGACTTGACACGAGTCATATAATCTAGCGTCACTTTTCACGCACACTTTGCGTAATATAACCTAACCATGCTTAGGAAATCGGAACGACGCGTTAGTGAGACTTGAGGCAGGATATACTGATCTAGTGTCACTTTTCACGCACACTTTGCGTAATATAACCTAACCATGCTTAGGTAATCACAATGACGAGTTAAAGAGACTTGTGACGCGAGATAAACATGGTAATCGAAACGACGCGTTAAAGAGACTTGAGAGGCGACATACTAATATAACGTCACTTTTCACGCACACTTTGCGTGATATAACCTAACCATGCTTAGATAATCGGAACGATGCGTTAGAGAGACTTGTGACGCGACATAAGCATGGTAATCGAAACAACGCGTTAAAGAGACTTGAGACGCGACATACTAATCTAGCGTCTATTTTAACGCACTCTTTGTGTAATATATCCTGACCATGCTTAGGTAATCGCAACGACGCATTAAAGAGCCTTGAGACGCGACATACTAATCTAGCGTAACTTTTAACGCACAGCTTGCATAATATAACCTAGCCATGCTTAGGTAATCAGAACGACACGTTAAAGAGACTTGAGATGCGACATACTAATCTAACGTAACTTTTGGCGCACACTTTGCGTAATATAACCTAACCATGCTTAGGTAATCAGAACGACGCGTTAGAGAGACTTGAGGTAGGATATACTGATCTAGCGTCACTTTTCACGCACACTTTGCGTAATATAACATAATCATCTTAGGAAATCGGAACAACGTGTTAGAGAGACTTCACACGTGACATACTAATTTAGCGTCGCTTTTCACGCACACTTTGCGTAATATAACCTAACCATGCTTGGGAAATCGGAACGACCATTAGAGAGACTTGAGCTACGAAATACTAATCTAGCATCACTTTTGACGCACACTCTGGGTAATATAACCTAACCATGCTTAGGTAATCATAACGACGCGTTAAAGAGACTTGTGACGCAAGATAAGAATGGTAATCGAAACGACGCGTTAAAGAGACTTGAGACGCGACATACAAATCTAGCATCACTTTTCACGCACACTTTGTGTAAAATAACCTAACCATGCTTAAGTAATCGGAACGACGCGTTAAAGAGTCCTGAGACGCAGCATACTAATCTAGCGTCACTTTTCACGCACACTTTTCGTAATAATAACATAACCATGCTTAGGTAATCGAAACGACGTGTTAGAGAGACTTGTGTGACGCGACATAAGCATGGTAATCGGAACGACGCGTTAAAGTGACTTGAGACGCGACATACTAATCTAGCGTCACTTTTCACGCACACTTTGCGTAATATAACCTAACCATGCTTAGTCGGAACAACGCGTTAAATAGAATTGAGACGCAATATACTAATCTAGCGTCACTTTTCAAGCGAACTTAGCGTACTATAACCTAACCATGGTTAGGTAATTGCAACACCACTTCAAATCGACTTGAGACGCGATATACTAACCATGCTTAGGTAATCGGAACGACGCATTAAAGAGCCTTGAGATGCGACATACTAATCTAGTGTCACTTTTCACGCACACGTTGCGTAATATAACCTAACCATGCTTCGGTAATCGGAACGACGCGTTAAAGATCCTTGAGACGCAACATACTAATCTAGCGTACCTTTTCACGCACACCTTGCGTATTATAATCTATCCATGCTTAGGTAATCAGAACGACACGTTGAAGAGACTTGAGATGCGACATACTAATCTAACATAACTTTTCACGCACACTTTGCGAAATATAACCTAACAATGCTTAAGTAATCGGAACGACGTGTTAAAGAGACTTGAGACGCGTAATACTAATCTAGCGTCACTTTTTACGCACACTTTGCGTAATATAACCTAACCATGCTTGGGAAATAAAAACGGCGCGTTAGAGAGACTTGAAATACGATATACTAATCTAACGTCACTTTTCACGCACACTTTGCTTAATGTTAACCTAACCATGCTTAGGTAATCGAAACGACGCGTTAAATAGACTTGTGACACAAGATAACCATGGTAATCGAAACGACGCGTTAAAGAGACTTGAGATGCGACATACTAATCTAGCGTCACTTTTCACGCACACTTTGTGTGATATATCCAAACCATGCTTAGGTAATCGGAACGACGCGTTAAAGACACCTGAGACGCGGCATACTAATCTAGCGTCACTTTTCACGCACACTTAACCTAACCATGCTTAGGTAATCGAAACGATGCATTAGAGAGACTTGTGACGCGACATAATCATGGTAATCGGAACGACGCGTTAAAGTGACTTGAGACGCGACATACTAATCTAGCGTCACTTTTCACGCACACTTTGCGTAATATAACCTAACCATGCTTAGTTAATCGGAACAACGCGTTAAATAAAATTGACACGCGATATATACTAATCTAGCGTCAGTTTTCAAGCAAACTTTGCGTACTATAACCTAATCATGGCTAGGTAATCGCAACGCCGCTTTTAATCGACTTGAGACGCGACATACTAATTAATTGTGACTTTTTACGCACACTTCGCGTAATATAACCTAACCATGCTGAGGAAATCGGAACGACGCGTTAGATAGACTTGAGGTAGGATATACTAATCTAGCGTCAATTTTCACGCACACTTTGCGTAATATAACCTAACCATGCATAGGTAATCGCAACGACGCGTTAAAGAGACTTGGGACGCGGGATAAGCATGGTAATCGAAACGACACGTTAAAGAGACTTGAGACGCGACATACTAATCTAGCGTAACTTTTCACGCACACTTTGCATAATATAACCTAAACATGCTTAGGTAATCGGAACAACGCGTTAAAGAGAATTGAGACGCGACATACTAATCTAGCGTAACTTTTCACTCACACTTCGCGTAATATAACCTAACCATGCTTTGATAATCAGAACGACGCGTTAAATAGACTTAAGACACGACATACTAATCTAGCATCACTTTTCACCTACACTTTCTGTAAAGTAACCTAACCATCCTTAGGTAATCGGTACAACGCGTTAAAGAGAATTGAGATGCGACATACTAATCTAGCGTCACTTTCCATGCACACTTGGCGTAATATAACCTAACCATGCTTAGGTAATCGGAATGACGCGTTAAATAGACTAGAGACGCGACATACTAATGTTTGTTACTTTTCATGCACACTTTTCGTGAAGTAACCTAACAATCCTTAGGTAATCGGTACAATGCGTTAAAGAGACTTGAGACGCGACATACTAATGTAGCGTCATTTTTCACGCACACTTTTCGTAAAATAACCTACCCATGCTTAGATAATCGGAACGACGCGTTAAAGAGACTTCAGAGGCGACATACTAATATGGTGTCACTTTTCACGCAAACTTTGCGTACTCTAACCTAACCATGCTTAGGAAATCGGAACGACACATTAAAGAGACTTGAGTAGCGACACATTAATCTAGCATCACTTTTCACGCACACTTTGCATAATATAACCTAACCATGCTTACATAATCGGAAAGACGCGTTAAAAGACTTGAGATGCGACATACTAATCTGGCGTCCCTTTTCACGCACACATCACGTAATATAACCTAACCATGCTTAGGTAATCGGAACACGCATTAAAGAGACTTGAGACGCGTCATACTAATCTAGCGTCACTTTTCACGCACACTTTGCGTAAAATAACCTAACCATGCCTAGGTAATCGGAACGACGCGTTAAAAAGACTTGAGATGCTACATACTAATACATTGTCACTTTTCATGCACACTTTGCATAATATATAATCTAACCATGCTTAGGTAATCAGAACGACGAGTTAGAGACACTTGTGACGCGACATAAGCACAATAATTGAAACGACGCGTTAAAGAGACTTGAAACGCGCCATACTAATCTAGCGTCACTTATTACACATGCTTAGGTAATCAGAACGACGCATCATAGAGACTTGAGTAGCGACATATTAATCTAGCGTAACATTTCACGCACACTTTCCGTAATATAACCTAACTAAGCTTAGGTAATCGGAATGACAAGTTAATAAGCATGGTAATCAAAACGACGCGTTAAAGAGACTTGAGACGCAAGATACTAATATAGCGTCACTTTTCACACAGACATTGAGTAATATAACCTAACCATGCTTAGGTAAACGGAACGACGCGTTAAAGAGCATTGAGATGCGACATACTAATCTAGCGTCACTTTTCACGCACACCTTGCGTAACATAACCAAATCATGGTTAGGTAATTAGAACGACACATTAAAGAGACTTGAGACGCGATATACTAATCTACCGTCACCTTTCAAAACACTTTGCGTAATATAAGCTTTCCATGCTTAGGTAATTGGAACGACGTGTTAAAGAGACTTGATACGCGATATACTAATATACCGTCACTTTTTTATGCACACTTTGCGTAATATAACCTAACCATGCTTAGGAAATCGGAACGACGTGTTAAAGAGACTTGACACGAGTCATATAATCTAGCGTCACTTTTCACGCACACTTTGCGTAATATAACCTAACCATGCTTAGGAAATCGGAACGACGCGTTAGTGAGACTTGAGGTAGGATATACTGATCTAGTGTCACTTTTCACGCACACTTTGCGTAATATAACCTAACCATGCTTAGGTAATCACAATGACGAGTTAAAGAGACTTGTGATGCGAGATAAGCATGGTAATCGAAACGACGCGTTAAAGAGACTTGAGACGCGACATACTAATATAACGTCACTTTTCACGCACACTTTGCATGATATAACCTAACCATGCTTAGATAATCGGAACGATGCGTTAGAGAGACTTGTGACGCGACATAAGCATGGTAATCGAAACAACGCGTTAAAGAGACTTGAGACGCGACATACTAATCTAGCGTCACTTTTAACGCACTCTTTGTGTAATATAACCTAACCATGCTTAGGTAATCGGAACGACGCATTAAAGAGACTTGAGACTGGACATACTAATCTAGCGTCACTTTTCACGCACACTTTGCTTAATATAACCTAGCTTTGCTTCGGTAATCAGAACGACATGTTAAAGAGACTTGAGATGCGACGTACTAATCTAACGTAATTTTTAGCGCACACTTTGCGTAATATAACCTAACCATGCTTAGGTAATCGGAACGACGCATTAGAGAGACGTGAGGTAGGATATACTGATCTAGCGTCACTTTTTACGCACACTTTGCGTAATATAACATAATCATCTTAGGAAATCGGAACGACGTGTTAGAGAGACTTGACACGTGACATACTAATTTAGCGTCGCTTTTCACGCACACTTTGCGTAATATAACCTAACCATGCTTGGGAAATCGGAACGACCGTTAGAGAGACATAAGATACGATATACTAATCTAGCATCACTTTTGACGCACACTCTGCGTAATATAACCTAACCATGCTTAGGTAATCATAACGACGCGTTAAAGAGACTTTTGACGCAAGATAAGAATGGTAATCGAAACGACGCGTTAAAGAGACTTGAGACGCGACATACAAATCTAGCATCACTTTTCATGCACACTTTGTGTAAAATAACTTAACCATGCTTAAGTAATCGGAACGACGCGTTAAAGATACTTCAGACGCGGCATACTAATCTAGCGTCACTAATCACGCACACTTTGCATAATAATAACATAACCATGCTTAGGTAATCGAAACGACGCGTTAACGCGACATAAGCATGGTAATTGGAACGACGCGTTAAAGTGACTTGAGACGCTACATACTAATCTAGCGTCACTTTTCACGCACACTTTGCGTAATATAACCTAACCAAGCTTAGTCGGAACAACGCGTTAAATAGAATTGAGACGCAATATACTAATCTAGCGTCACTTTTCAAGCAAACTTTGCATACTATAACCTAACCATGGTTAGGTAATCGCAACACCGCTTTAAATCGACTTGAGACACGACATATTAAATAATTGTAACTTTTCACGCACACTTTGCGTAATATAACCTAACCATGCTTAGGAAATCGGAACGACGCGTTAGAGAGACTTGAGGTAGGATATACTAATCTAGCGTCACTTTTCACGCACACTTTACGTAATATAACCTAACCATGCTTAGGAAATCGGAACGACGCGTTAGAGAGACTTGAGATGCGACATACTAATCTAAAGTCACTTTTCACGCACACTTTGCGTAATATAACCTAACCATGCTTAGGAAATCGGTACGATGTGTTAGAGAGACTCGTGACGCGACATAAGCATGATAATCGAAACGACGCGTTCAAGAGACTTGAGACGCGCAATATAAATCTAGCGTCATTTTTTACGCACACTTTGCGTAATATAACATAACCATGCTTCGGAAATGGGAATGGCGCGTATGGAGACTTGAGACGCGACATACTAATCTAGTGTCACTTTTCACGCACACTTTGCGTAATATAACCTAGGCATGCTTAGTAAATCGGTACGACGCATTAGGGAGACTTGAGACGCGACGTACTAATCTAACGTCACTTTTCACGCACACATTGCGTAACATAACCTAACCATGCTTAGGTAATCGGAATGACGCGTTAACGAGACTTGTGACGCGAGATATGTATGGTAAGCGAAACGACGCATTAAAGAGACTTGAGACGAAACATACTAACCTAGCATCACTTTTTACACACGCTTTGCGTAATAGAACCTAACCATGCTTAGGTAATCGCAACAACGCTTTAAAGAGATTTGAGCCAGGACATACTAATCTAGCGTCACTTTTCACGCACACTTTGCGTAATATAACCTAACCATGCTTATGTAATAGGAACAATGCGATAAAGATACTTGAGACGCGAAATACTAATAAATTGATCCTTTTTACGCACACTTTGCGTACTATAGCCTAACCATGGTTAGGTAATCGGAACGACGCGTTAAAGAGCCTTGACACGCGACATACTAATCTAGCGTCACTTTTCACGCTAACTTTGCGTATTATAACCTAACCATGCTTAGCTAATCGGAACGACGCATTAAAGAGCCTTGAGACGCAACATGCTAATCTAGCGTCACTTTTCACTCACACTGCGTAATATAACCTAACCATCCTTAGGTAATTGGAAGAACAATTAAATAGACTTTAGACGCGACATACTAATCTAATGTCACTTTTCACACACGCTTTGCATAATATACCCTAACCATGCTTAGATAATTGGAACAACGCGATAAAGAGAATTGAGATGCGACATACTAATCTAGCGTCACTTTTCACGCACAGTTTGCGTAATATAACCTAACCATGCTAAGGTAATCGGAACAACGCGTTAGATAGACTTAAGACGCGACATACTAATCTATTGTCATTTTTCACGTACACTCTGCCTAATATAACCTAACCATGCTTAAGTAATTCGAACGATGCGTTAAATAGACTTGAGATGCGACATACTAATCTATTGTCATTTTCAACGCACACTTTATGTAATACAACCTAACCATGCTTAGGTAATCGGAACGACGTGTTCGAGAGACTTGTGACGCGACATAAGCATGGTAATCGAAAAGACGCGTTAAAGAGATTTGAGACGCGCAATATTAATCTAGAGTCACTGTTTACGCACGCGTTGCGTAATATAACATAACCATGCTTAGGATATCGGAACGACGCGTTTGAGAGACTTGAGACGCGACATACTAATCTAGTGTCACTTTTCACGGACACTTTGCGTAATATAACCTAACCATGCTTAGGAAATCGGAATGACGCGTTAGAGAGACTTGAGATGCGACATACTAATCAAAAGTCACTTTTCACGCACACTTTGCGTAATATACCCTAACCATGCTTAGGAAATAGGTACGACGCGTTAGAGAGACTCGTGACGCGACATAAGCATGATAATCGAAACGACGCGTTAAAGAGAATTGAGACGAAACAAACTAATCTAGCCTCACTTTTTACGCACACTTTGTGTAATAAAATCTAACCATGCTTAGGTAATCGGAACGACGCATTAAAGAGACTTTAGACTGGACATACTAATTTTCACGCACACTTTGCGTAATATAACCTAACCATACTTAGGTAATCGGAACGACGCGTTAAAAAGACTTGAGACGCGACATACTAAACTATTGCTCCTTTCCACGCACACTTTGCGTACTATAACCTAACCATGCTTAGGTAATCGGAATGACGCGTTAGAGAGACTTGTGACGCGACATAAGCATGGTAATCGAAATGACGCGTTAAAAAGACTTGAGACACGCAATATTAATCTAGCGTCACTTTTTACGCACGCGTTGCGTAATATAACATAACCATGCTCAGTAAATCGGAATGACGCGTTAGAGAGACTTGAGACGCGACATACTAATGTAGTGTCACTTTTCACGCACACTTTACGTATTATAACCTAACCATGCTTAGGAAATTGGAACGACGCGTTAGAGAGAATTGAGACGCGACATAATAATCTAACCTCACTTTTCACGCACACTTTGCGTAATATAACCTAACCATGCATAGGTAATCGGAACGACGCATTAAAGAGACTTGTGACGCGAGATAAGTATGGTGATCGAAACGACGCGATAAAGAGACTTGATACGAAACATACTAATCTAATGTCACTTTTTACGCACACTTTGCGTAATATAACATAACCATGCTTAGGTATTCGGAACGACGCGTGAAAGAGATTGGAGACTTGACATACTAATCTAGCGTAACTTTTAAAGCACACTTTGCGTAATATAACCTAACCATTCTTAGGTAATAGGAACGGCGCGTTAAAGAGACTTGAGACACGACATACTTATCTATTGATCCTTTTTACGCACAATTTGCGTACTATAACCTAACCATGCTTAGGTAATCGGAACGACGCGTTAGAGAGACTTGTGACGCGACATAAGCATGGTAATCGAAACGACGCGTTAAAGAGACTTGAGAAGCGACATACTAATCTAGCGTCACTTTTCACGCAAACTTTGCGTGGTATAACCTAATCAGACTTAGGTAATCGGAACGACGCACTAAAGGGCCTTGAGACGCGACATGCTAATCTAGCGTCACTTTTCACGCTCACCTTGCGTAATATAACCTAACCATGCTTAGGTAATAAGAATGACGCGTAAAAGAGACTTGAGACACGATATACTAATCTATTGATCCTTTTTACGCACACTTTGCGTACTATATCCTAACCATGTTTAGGTAATCAGAACGACGCATTAAAGAGCCTTGACACGCGACATACTAATCTACCGTCATTTTCCACGCAAACTTTGCGTATTACGCATTAAAGAGCCTTGAGACGCGACATACTAATCTAGCGTCGCTTTTCCCGCACACCTTGCTTAATATAACCTAACCATGCTTAGGTATTAGGAACGACGCGTTAAATAGACTTTATACGCGACATACTAATCTAGTGTCACTTTTCACGCACGCTTTGCATAATATAACCTCTAACCATGCTTAGATAATACCAATGAGCTATAGCTCAAATGGTAGAGAATTGATACGCGACATACTAATCTAGCGTCACTTTTCACGCACTCTTTGCGTAATATAACCTAACCATGCTTAGGTAATCGGAAAGATGCGTGAAAGAGAACGCGACATACTCATCTAGCGTCACTTTTCAAGCACACTTTGCGTAATATAACCTAACCATGCTTAGGTAATCGGAATGATGCGGTAAATAGACTTGAGACGCGACATGCTAATCTAGCGTCAGTTTTCACGCACGCTTTGCGTAATATAACCCAACAAAGCTTAGGTAATCGGAATGATGCGTTAAATAGACTTGAGACGCGACATACTAATCTAGCGTCACTATTCACGCACGCTTTGCGTAATATAACCCAACAATGTGTAGGTAATCAGAACAACGCGTTAGAGAGACTTGTGACACGACATACTAATCAATTTTCATCTTTCACGCACACTTTGCGTAATATAACCTAACCATGCTTAGGTAATCGGAACGTCGCGTTAGAGAGACTTGTGACACGACATAAGCATGGTAATCGAAACGACCCATTAAAAAGACTTAAGACGCGCCATATTAATCTAGCATCACTTTTTACACACACTTTGCGTAATATAACCTACCCATGCTTAGGAAATCGGAACGACGCGTTAGAGACGCTTGAGACGCGACATACTAATCTAGCATCACTTTTCACACACACTTTGCCTAAATAACCTAACCATGCTTAGGAAATCAGAAAGACGCGTTAGAAAGACTTGAGATGCGACATACTAATATAACGTCAATTTTCACGCACACTTTGCGTAATATAACCGAACCATGCTTAGGTAATCGGAATGACGCGTTAAAGAGACTTGTGACGCGAGATAAGCATGGTAATCGAAACGACGCGTTAAAGAGTCTTGAAATGTAACATACTAATCTAGCCACACTTTTTATGCACATTTTGCGTAATATAACCTAACTATGCTTAGATAATCGGAACGACGTGTTAAAGAGACTTGAGACTGGACATACTAATCTAGCGTCACTTTTCACGCAAACTTTGCGTAATATATTCTAACCATGCTTAGGCAATAGGAACGATGCGCTAAAGAGACTTGAGATGCGACATACTAATCTATTAAGTCTTTTCGCGCACACTTTGCGTACTATAACCTAACCATGCTTAGGTAATCAGAACGCTGCTCTAGAGAGACTTGTGACGCGACATAAGCATGGTAATCGAAACGAAGCGTTAAAGACACTTGAGACGCGAAATTAATATAGCGTCACTTATAACGCGCAATTTGCGTAATATAACCTAACCATGCTTAGGTAATCGGAACGACGCGTTAAAGAGACTTGTGACGCGGCATACTTATCTATTGTTACCTTTCACGCATACTTTGCGTACTATAACCTAACCATGCTTATGGTAATCGGAACGACGCATAAGAGAGTCTTATGACTCGATATAAACATGGTAATCGAAACGACGCGATAAAGAGACTTGAGATGCGAGACAACAGGAACTCCTTTTTCTTATGGAAATGGTTCAAGCATGAACTGTGTACAAAATACCTGAGGAGTGACATCAGTATGTTTTGCAAAGGACGTCTCAATAGTGCCATCGGGTTTTTTTTTGTGAATACTGGAGTACAGGATTGAACAAGTTGAGTAGATTCATCATGCATTATTTCATAGTTGCGTAATATAACCTAACCATGCTTAGGTAATCGGAATAACGCGATAAAGAAAATTGAGGCGCGACATACTAATCTAGCGTCACATTTCACGCACACTTTGCGTAATATAACCTAACCATGGTTAGGTAATTGGAACGACGCGTTAGATAGACTTAAGACGCGACATACTAATCTATTGTCATTTTTCACGTACACTCTGCGTAATATAACCTAACCATGATTAAGTAATTGGAACGACGCGTTAAATAGACTTAAGACGCAACATACTAATCTATTGTCATTTTTCACGCACACTTTGCCTAATATAATAACCCAACCATGCTTAGGTAATCGAAACGACGCGTTAGAGAGACTTGTGACGCGACATAAGCATGATAATCGAAACGACGCGTTCAAGAGACTTGAGACGCGCAATATTAATCTAGCGTCACTTTTACGCACACTTTGCGTAATATAACATAACTATGCTTAGCGGAACGACGCGTATGGAGACTTGAGACGCAACATACTAATCTAGTCTAACTTTTCACGCACACTTTGCGTAATATAACCTAGCCATCCTTAGGAAATCGGTACGACGCGTTAGAGAGACTTGAGACGCGACGTACTAATCTAACGTCATTTTTCACGCACACATTGCGTAATATAACCTAACCATGCTTAGGTAATCGGGACGACGTGTTAAAGAGACTTGTGACGCGACATATGTATGGTAAGCGAAACGACGCGTTAAAGAGACTTGAGACGAAACATACTAATCTAGCGTCACTTTTTACGCACACTTTGAATAATAGAACCTAACCATGCTTAGGTAATCGGAACAACGCGTAAAAGAGATTTGAGACTGGACATACTAATCTAGCGTCACTTTTCACGCACACTTTGCGTAATATTAACCTAACCATGCTTAGGTAATAGGAACAACGCGTTAAAGAGACTTGAGACGCGACATACTAATCTATTGATCCTTTTTACGCACACTTTGCGTACTATAACCCAACCATGCTTAGGTAATCGGAACGACGCGTTAAAGAGTCTTGACACGCGACATACTAATCTAGCATCACTTTTCACGCAAACTTTGCGTATTATAACCTAACCATGCTCAGGTAATCGGAACGACGCATTAAAGAGCCTTTAGACGCGACATACTAATCTAGCGTCACTTTTCACGCGCACCTTGCGTAATATAACCTAACCATTCTTAGGTAATAGGAACGACGTGTTAAAAAGACTTTAGACGCGACATACTAATCTAGCGTCACTTTTCACGCACGCTTTGCGTAATATACTCTAACCATGGTTAGATAATTAGAAGAACGCGATAAAGAGAATTGAGATGCGACATACTAATCTAGCATCACTTTTCACGCACAGTTTGCGTAATATAACCTAACCATGCTAAGGTAATCGGAACAACGCATTAGATAGACTTAAGACGCGATATACTAATCTATTGTCAGTTTTCACGTACACTCTGTTTAATATAACCTAACCATGCTTATGTAATTGGAATGACGCGTTAAATAGACATGAGATGCGACATACTAATCTATTGTCATTTTCTACGCACACTTTGTGTAATATAACCTAACCATGCTTAGGTAATCGGAACGACGAGTTCGCGAGATTTGTGACGCGACATAAGCATGGTAATTGAAACAACGCGTTAAAGAGACTTGATACGCGCAATATTAATCTAGCGTCACTTTTTACGCACGCGTTGCGTAATATAACAAAACCATGCTTAGGATACCGGAACGACGCGTTAGAGAGACTTGAGATGGGACATACTAATCTAGTGTCACTTTTCTTGCACACTTTGTGTAATATAATCTAACCATGCTTAGGAAATCGGAACGACGCGTTAGAGAGACTTGAGACGCGACATACTAATCTAAAGTTACTTTTCACGCACACTTTGCGTAATATAACCTAACCATGCTTGGGTAATCGGAACGACGCATTAAAGAGACTTGTGACGCGAGATAAGTATAGTAATCGAAACGACGCGTTAAAGAGACTTGAGACGAAACAAACTAATCTAGTCTCACTTTTTACATACACTTTGCGTAATATAACCTAACCATGCTTAGGTAATCGGAACGACGCGTTAAAGACACTTGAGACTAGACATACTAATCTAGCGTCACTTTTCACGAACACTTTGCGTAATATAACCTAGCCATACTTATGTAATCAGAACGACGCGTTAAAGAGACTTGAGACGCGACATACTAAACTACTTCTCCTTTCCACGCACACTTTGCGTACTATAACCTAACCATGCTTAGGTAATCGGACGACGCGTTTGAGAGACTTGTGACGCGACATAAGCATAGTAATCGAAACGACGCGTTAAAGAGACTTGAGACGCGCAATATTAATCTAGCGTCACTTTTTACGCACGCGTTACGTAATATAATATAACCATGCTTAGGAAATCGGAATGACGCGTTAGAGAGACTTGAGACGCGACATACTAATCTAGCGTCACTTTTCACGCACACTTTGCGTATTTTAACCTAACCATGCTTAGGAAATCGGAACGACGTGTTAGAGAGACTTGAGACGTGACATACTAATCTATCCTCACTTTTCACGCACACTTTGCATAATATAACCTAACCATGCTTAGGTAATTGGAACGACGCGTTAGAGAGACTTGTGACTAGTATGTCGCGTCTCATGTCTCATTAACTCGTCGTTCCGATTTCCTAAGCATGGTTAGGTTATAATACGCAAAGTGTGCATGAAAAGCGGTGCTAGATTAGTATGTTGCGTCGCAAGTCTCAATAACGCTTCGTTCCGATTACCTAAGCATGGTTAAGTCATATTATACAGAGTGTGCGCAAAAAGTGACGCTAGATTAGTCGGTTGCATCTCAAGTCTCTTTAAAGCCGTCGTTTCGATTACCATGCTTATGTCGCGTCACAAGTCTCTCTAACGCGTCGTTCCGATAATAGATTAGTATGTCGCGTCTCAAGTCTCTTTAACGCGTCGTTCCGATTACCTAAGCATGGTTAGGCTGTATTACGCAAAGAGTGCCTGAATAGTGACACTAGATTAGGATGTCGCGTCTTAAGTCTCTTTAACGCGTTGTTCCGATTACTTAAGCATGGTTAGGTTATATTACGCAAAGGGTGCGTCAAAAGTGAAAATAGATTAGTATGTCGAGTCTCAAGTCTCTTTAACTCGTCGTTCCCATTACCTAAGCATGGTTAGGTTATAGTACGCAAAGTGTGCGTGAAAATGATCAATAGATTTGTATGTCGCGTCTCAAGTCTCTTTAACGCGTCGTTCCGATTACCTAAGCATGGTTAGGTTAGATTACGCAAAGTGTGCGTGAAAAGTGACAAGACATTAGTATGTCCATCTCAATTCTATTTAACGCGTCGTTCCGATTACTTAAGAATGGTTAGGTTATATTACGCAAAGTGTGCGTGAAAAGTTACGCTAGATAAGCTAGATTAGTATGTCGCATTTCAAGTCTCTTTAAGGCGTCGTTCCAGTTACCTAAGCATAGTTAGGTTATATTACGCAAAGTGTGCGTGAAAAGAGACGCTAGATTAGTATGTCGCGTCTCAATTCTTTTTAACGCGTTGTTCCGATTACCTAAGCATGGTTAGGTTATATTACGCAAAGTGTGCGTGAAAAGTGACGCTAGATTAGTATGTCGCGTCTCAAGTCACTTTAACGCGTCGTTCCGATTACCATGCTTATGTCGCGTCACACAAGTCTCTCTATCGCGTCGTTTCGATTACCTAAGCATGGTTATGTTATTATTATGCAAAGTGTGCGTGAAAAGTGACGCTAGATTAGTATGCCGCGTCTCAGGTCTCTTTAACGCGTCGTTCCGATTACTTAAGCATGGTTAGGTTATTTTATACAAAGTGTGTGTGTGAAAAGTGATGCTAGATTTGTATGTCGCGTCTCAAGTCTCTTTAACGCGTCGTTTCATTACCATTCTTATCTTGCGTCACAAGTCTCTTTAACGCGTCGTTATGATTACCTAAGCATGGTTAGGTTATATTACGCAGAGTGTGCGTCAAAAGTGATGCTAGATTAGTATATCGTGTATCAAGTCTCTCTAACGGTCGTTCCGATTTCCCAAGCATGGTTAGGTTATATTACGCAAAGTGTGCGTGAAAAGTGACGCTAAATTAGTATGTCACGTGTCGATTCTCTCTAACACGTCGTTCCGATTTCCTAAGATGATTATGTTATATTGCACAAAGTGTGCGTGAAAAGTGACGCTAGATCAGTATATCCTACCTCAAGTCTCTCTAACGCGTCGTTCCGATTACCTAAGCATGGTTAGGTTATATTACGCAAAGTGTGCGCTAAAAGTTACGTTAGATTAGTATGCCGCATCTCAAGTCTCTTTAACGTGTCGTTCTTATTACCTAAGCATGGCTAGGTTATATTACGCAAGCTGTGCGTTAAAAGTTACGCTAGATTAGTATGTCGATCTCAAGGCTTTTTAATGTGTCGTTCCGATTACCTAAGCATGGTTAGGTTATATTACGCAAAGAGTGCGTTAAAAGTGACGCTAGATATTAGTATGTCGCGTCACAAGTCTCTCTAACGCATCGTTCCGATTATCTAAGCATGGTTAGGTTATATCACGCAAAGTGTGCGTGAAAAGTGACGTTATATTAGTATGTCGCGTCTCAAGTCTCTTTAACGCGTCGTTTCGATTACCATGCTTATCTCGCATCACAAGTCTCTTTAACTCGTTATTGTTATTACCTAAGCATGGTTAGGTTATATTACTGGTGTGCGTGAAAAGTGACACTAGATCAGTATATCCTACCTCAAGTCTCACTAACTCGTCGTTCCGATTTCCTAAGCCTGGTTAGGTTATATTACGCAAAGTGTGCGTGAAAAGTGACGCTAGATTATATGACTCGTGTCAAGTCTCTTTAACACGTCGTTCCGATTTCCTAAGCATGGTTAGGTTATATTACGCAAAGTGTGCATAAAAAAGTGACGGTAGATTAGTATATCGCGTCTCAAGTCTCTTTAACACGTCGTTCCAATTACCTAACCATGGAAAGCTTATATTACGCAAAGTGTGCTGAAAAGTGACGGTAGATTAGTATATCGCGTCTCAAGTCTCTTTAATGTGTCGTTCTGATTACCTAACCATGGTTTGGTTATGTTACGCAAGGTGTGCGTGAAAAGTGACGCTAGATTAGTATGTCGCATCTCAATGCTCTTTAACGCGTCGTTCCGTTTACCTAAGCATGGTTAGGTTATATTACGCAATGTCTGTGTGAAAAGTGACGCTATATTAGTATCTTGCGTCTCAAGTCTCTTTAACGCGTCGTTTTGATTACCATGCTTATTAACCCGTCATTCCGATTACCTAAGCATAGTTAGGTTATATTACGCAAAGTGTGCGTGAAACGTTACGCTAGATTAATATGTCGCTACTCAAGTCTCTATGATGCGTCGTTCTGATTACCTAAGCATGCGTAATAAGAGACGCTAGATTAGTACGGCGCGTTTCAAGTCTCTTTAACTCGTCGTTTCGATTACTGTGCTTATGTCGCTTCACAAGTGTCTCTAACGCGTCGTTCTGATTACCTAAGCATGGTTAGATTATATATTACGCAAAGTGTGCGTGAAAAGTGACAATGTATTAGTATGTAGCATCTCAAGTCTTTTTAACGCGTCTTTCCGATTACGTAGGCATGGTTAGGTTAATTTATGCAAAGTGTGCGTGAAAAGTGACGCTAGATTAGTATGACGCTTCTCAAGTCTCTTTAATGCGTATTCCGATTACCTAAGCATGGTTAGGTTATATTACGTGAAGTGTGCGTGAAAACGGACGCTAGATTAGTATGTCGCGTCTCAAGTCCTTTAACGCGTCGTTTCGATTACCATTCTTATCTTGCGTCACAAGTCTCTTTAACGCGTAGTTCTGATTACCTAAGCATGGTTAGGTTATATTACGCAGAGTGTGCGTCAAAAGTGATGCTAGATTAGTATATCGTATATCAAGTCTCTCTAACGGTCGTTCCGATTTCCCAAGCATGGTTAGGTTATATTACGCAAAGTGTGTGTGAAAAGCGACGCTAAATTAGTATGTCACGTGTCGAGTCTCTCTAACTCGTCGTTCCGATTTCCTAAGATGATTATGTTATATTACGCAAAGTGTGCGTGAAAAGTGACGCTAGATCAGTATATCCTACCTCAAGTCTCTCTAACGCGTCGTTCCGATTACCTAAGCATGGTTAGGTTATATTACGCAAAGTGTGCGCTAAAAGTTACGTTAGATTAGTATGCCGCATCTCAAGTCTCTTTAACGTGTCGTTCTTATTACCTAAGCATGGCTAGGTTATATTACGCAAGCTGTGCGTTAAAAGTTACGCTAGTTTAGTATGTCGATCTCAAGGCTTTTTAATGCGTCGTTCCGATTACCTAAGAATGGTTAGGTTATATTACGCAAAGAGTGCGTTAAAAGTGACGCTAGATATTAGTATGTCGCGTCACAAGTCTCTCTAACGCATCGTTCCGATTATCTAAGCATGGTTAGGTTATATCACGCAAAGTGTGCGTGAAAACTGACGTTATATTAGTATGTCGCGTCTCAAGTCTCTTTAACGCGTCGTTTCGATTACCATGCTTATCTCGCATCACAAGTCTCTTTAACTCGTTATTGTTATTACCTAAGCATGGTTAGGTTATATTACTGGTGTGCGTGAAAAGTGACACTAGATCAGTATATCCTACCTCAAGTCTCACTAACTCGTCGTTCCGATTTCCTAAGCCTGGTTAGGTTATATTACGCAAAGTGTGCGTGAAAAGTGACGCTAGATTATATGACTCGTGTCAAGTCTCTTTAACACGTCGGTCCGATTTCCTAAGCATGGTTAGGTTATATTACGCAAAGTGTGCATAAAAAAGTGACGGTAGATTAGTATATCGCGTCTCAAGTCTCTTTAACACGTCGTTCCAATTACCTAACCATGGAAAGCTTATATTACGCAAAGTGTGCTGAAAAGTGACGGTAGATTAGTATATCGCGTCTCAAGTCTCTTTAATGTGTCGTTCTGATTACCTAACCATGGTTTGGTTATGTTACGCAAGGTGTGCGTGAAAAGTGACGCTAGATTAGTATGTCGCATCTCAATGCTCTTTAACGCGTCGTTCCGTTTACCTAAGCATGGTTAGGTTATATTATGCAATGTCTGTGTGAAAAGTGACGCTATATTAGTATCTTGCGTCTCAAGTCTCTTTAACGCGTCGTTTTGATTACCATGCTTATTAACCCGTCATTCCGATTACCTAAGCATAGTTATGTTATATTACGCAAAGTGTGCGTGAAACGTTACGCTAGATTAATATGTCGCTACTCAAGTCTCTATGATGCGTCGTTCTGATTACCTAAGCATGCGTAATAAGAGACGCTAGATTAGTACGGCGCGTTTCAAGTCTCTTTAACTCGTCGTTTCAATTACTGTGCTTATGTCGCTTCACAAGTGTCTCTAACGCGTCGTTCTGATTACCTAAGCATGGTTAGATTATATATTACAAAAAGTGTGCGTGAAAAGAGTGTATTAGTATGTAGCATCTCAAGTCTTTTTAACGCGTCTTTCCGATTACGTAGGCATGGTTAGGTTAATTTATGCAAAGTGTGCGTGAAAAGTGACGCTAGATTAGTATGACGCTTCTCAAGTCTCTTTAATGCGTATTCCGATTACCTAAGCATGGTTAGGTTATATTACGTGAAGTGTGCGTGAAAACGGACGCTAGATTAGTATGTCGCGTCTCAAGTCCTTTAACGCGTCGTTTCGATTACCATTCTTATCTTGCGTCACAAGTCTCTTTAACGCGTAGTTCTGATTACCTAAGCATGGTTAGGTTATATTACGCAGAGTGTGCGTCAAAAGTGATGCTAGATTATTATATCGTATATCAAGTCTCTCTAACGGTCGTTCCGATTTCCCAAGCATGGTTAGGTTATATTACGCAAAGTGTGTGTGAAAAGCGACGCTAAATTAGTATGTCGCGTCTTTAGTCTATTTAACGCGTCGTTCTGATTATCAAAGCATGGTTAGGTTATATTACGCGAAGTGTGTGTGAAAAGTTACGCTAGATTAGTATGTCGCGTCTCAAGTCTCTCTAACGCGTCGTTCCGATTACCTAAAGATGGTTAGGTTATATTATGCAAAGCACGTAAAAAGTTACGCTAGATTAGTATGTCGCGTCTCAAGTCTCTTTATCGCATCTTTCCGATTACCTAAACATGGTTAGGTTATATTACGCAAAGTTTGCGTGAAAAGCGACGCTAGATTAGTATGTCCGTCTCAAGTCTCTTTAACGCGTCGTTCCGATTACCTAAGCATGGTTAGGTTATATTACGCAAAGTGTGCTTAAAAAGTGACGCTAGATTAGTTTGTTTTGTCTCAAGTCTCTTTTACAAGTCGTTTCGATTACCATACTTATCTCGCGTCACAAGTCTCTTTTACAAGTCGTTTCGATTACCATACTTATCTCGCGTCACAAGTCTCTTTAACGCGTCGTTCCGATTACCATACTTATCTCGCGTCACAAGTCTTGTTAACGCGTCGTTCCGATTACCATACTTATCTCCCGTCACAAGTCTCTTTAACGCGTCGTTCGGATTACCTAAGCATGGTTAGGTTATATTACGCAAACAGTGCGTGAAAAGTGACGTTAAATTAGTATGTCGCGTCTCAAGTCTCTCTAACGCGTCGTCCAATTTCCTAAGCATGGTTAAGTTATTTTACGCAAAGTGTGCGTGAAAAGTGACGCTAGATTAGTATGTCCATTCTCAAGTCTCTTTAACGCGTCGTTCCGATTACCTAAGCATGGTTAAGTTACATTACGCAAAGTGTGCGTAAAAAGTGACGCTAGATTAGTTTGTTTCGTCTCAAGTCTCTTTAACACGTAGTTTCGATTACTATATTTATCTCGCGTCACAAGTCTCTTTAATGTGTCGTTCCGATTACATAAGCATGGTTAGGTTATATTACGCAGAGTGCGTGAAAAATGACAATAGATTAGTATGTCGCGTCTCAAGTCTCTCTAACGCGTCGTTCCGATTACATTAGCATGGTTAGGTTATATAACGCATAGTGTGCGTGGAAAGTGATGCTAGATTAGTATGTCGCGTCTCAATTCTCTTTATCGCATTATTCTGATTATCTAAGCATGGTTTTTTTTGTTGATAATTGGGGAGGGGATAGAGCTTGTGGGAGGAATTGAACCCACGACCTAGCAGTTTGCTGCCTAGCGCTTATACCATTTGAGCTATAGCTAATTGGTATTATCTAAGCATGGTTATGTTACATTACGCAACGCGTGCGTAGAAAGTGACGCTAGATTAATTGCGCGTCTCAAGTCTCTTTAACGCGTCATTTCGATTACCATGCTTATGTCGCATCACAAGTATCTCTAACGCGTCATTCCGATTACCTAAGCATGGTTAGGTTATAGTACACAAAGTGTGCGTGGAAAGGAGCAATAGTTTAGTATGTCGCGTCTCAAGTCTTTTTAACGCGTCGTTCCGATACCTAAGTATGGTTAGGTTATATTACGCAAAGTGTGCGTGAAAAGTGATGCTAGATTAGTATGTCCAGTCTCAAGTCTTTTTAATGCGTCGTTCCGATTACCTAAGCATGGTTAGGTTATATTACGCAAAGTGTGCGTAAAAAGTGAGGCTAGATTAGTTTGTTTCGTCTCAATTCTCTTTAACGCGTCGTTTCGTTTACTATACTTATCTCGCATCTCAAGTCTCTCTAACGCGTCGTTCCGATTTCCTAAGCATGGTTAGGTTATATTACGCAAAGTGTCCGTGAAAAGTGACACTAGATTAGTATGTCGCGTTTCAAGTCTCTCTAACGCGTCGTTCCGATATCCTAGCATGGTTATGTTATATTACGTAACGCGTGCGTAAAAAGTGACGCTAGATTAATATTGCGCGTCTCAAATCTCTTTAACGCATCGTTTTCGATTACCATGCTTATGTCGCGTCACAAGTCTCTCGAACACGTCGTTCCGATTCCTAAGCATGGTTAAGTTATATTACACAAAGTGTGCATTGAAAATGACAATTAGTATGTTGCATCTCAAGTATATTTAACGCATCGTTCGAATTACTTAAGCATGGTTAGGTTATATTAGGCAGAATGTACGTGAAAAATGACAATAGATTAGTATGTCGCGTCTTAAGTCTATCTAACGCGTTGTTCCGATTACCTTAGCATGGTTAGGTTATATTACGCAAACTGTGCGTGAAAAGTGATGCTAGATTAGTATGTCGCATCTCAATTCTCTTTATCGCGTTGTTCCAATTATCTAAGCATGTTTAGGGTATATTATGCAAAGCGTGCGTGAAAAGTGACATTAGATTAGTATGTCGCGTCTAAAGTCTATTTAACGCGTCGTTCCTACTACCTAAGAATGGTTAGATTATATTACGCAGTGTGCGTGAAAAGTGACGCTAGATTAGCATGTCGCGTCTCAAGGCTCTTTAATGCGTCGTTCTGATTACCTAAGCATGGTTAGGTTATAATACGCAAAGTTTGCGTGAAAAGTGACGCTAGATCAGTATGTCGCGTGTCAAGGCTCTTTAACGCGTCGTTCCGATTACCTAAGCATGGGTTAGGCTATAATACGCAAAGTGTGCGTAAAAAGGATCAATTGATTAGTATGTCGCGTCTCAACTATCTCTATCGCATTGTTCCTATTACATAAGCATGGTTAGCTTATATTACGCAAATTGTGCATGAAAAGTGACGCTAGATTAGTATGTCCAGGCTCAAATCTCTTTAAAGCGTTGTTCCGATTACCTAAGCATGGTTAGGTTCTATTACTCAAAGTGTGTGTAAAAGGTGATGCTAGATTAGTGTGTTTCGTCTCAAGTCTCTTTAATGCGTCGTTTCGCTTACCATATCTCGCGTCACAAGTCTCTTTAACGCGTCGTTCCGATTACCAAAGCATGGTTAGGTTATATTACGCAATGTGTGCGTGAAAAGTGACGTTAGATTAGTACGTCGCGTCTCAAGTCTCTCTAACGCGTCGTACCGATTTACTAAGCATGGCTAGGTTATATTACGCAAAGTGTGCGTGAAAAGTGACACTAGATTAGTATGTCGTGTCTCAAGTCTCCATACGCGCCGTTCCCATTTCCTAAGCATGGTTATGTTATATTACGCAAAGTGTGCGTCAAAAATATAGGTTATAGTACGCAAAGTGTGCGTGAAAAGTGACTTTAGATTAGTATGTCGTATCTCAAGTCTCTCTAACGCGTCGTTCCAATTTCCTAAGAATGGTTAGGTAATATTACGCAAAGTGTCCGTGAAAAGTGACACTAGATTAGTATGTCGCGTCTCAAGTCGCTCTAACGCTTCGTTCCGATATCCTAAACATGGTTAGGTTATATTACGCAAAGTGTGCGTGAAAAGTGACGCTAGATTACTATATCCTACCTCAAGTCTCTCTAACGCGTCGTTCCGATTTCCTAAGCATGGTTAGGTTATATTATGCAAAGTGTGCGTGAAAAGTGACACTATATTAGTATCTTGCGTCTCAATTCTCTTTGACGCGTCGTTTTGATTACCATGCTTATTAACCCGTCATCCCGATTACCTAAGCATAGTTAGGTTATATTACGCAAAGTGTGCGTGAAACGTTACGCTAGATTAATATGTCGCTACTCAAGTCTCTATGATGCGTCGTTCTGATTACCTAAGCATGCGTAATAAGTGATGCTAGTTTAGTATGGCGCGTTTCAAGTCTCTTTAACGCGTCTTTTTGATTACTGTGCTTATGTCGCGTCACAAGTGTCTCTAACGCGTCGTTTTGATTACCTAAGCATGGTTAGATTATATATTACGCAAAGTGTGCGTGAAAAGTGACAATGTATTAGTATGTAGCATCTCAAGTCTTTTAACGCGTCGTTCCGATTACCCAGGCATGGTTAGGTTATTTTACGCGAAGTGTGCGTGAAAAGTGACGCTAGATTAGTATGACGCGTCTCAAGTCTCTTTAATGCGTATTCCAATTACCTAAGCATGGTTAAGGTTATATTACTGAAGTGTGCGTGAAAAGGGACGCTAGATTAGTATGTCGCGTCTCAAGTCCTTTAACGCGTCTTTCCGATTATGTAAGCATGGTTAGGTTATGTTACGCAAAGTGTGCGTGAAAAGTGATGCTAGATTAATGTGTCGCTACTCAAGTCTCTTTAATGCGTCGTTCCGATTTCCTAAGCATGGTTAGGTTATAGTACGCAAAGTTTGCGTGAAAAGTGACGCCACATTAGTATGTCGCCTCTGAAGTCTCTTTAACTCGTCGTTCCGATTATCTAAGCATGGGTAGGTTATTTTACGAAAAGTGTGCTTGAAAAATTACGCTACATTAGTAGTCGCATCTCAAGTCTCTTTAACGCATTGTACCGATTACCTAAGGATGGTTAGGTTACTTCACGAAAAGTGTGCGTGAAAAGTAACAAACATTAGTATGTCGCGTCTCTAGTCTATTTAACGCGTCATTCCGATTACCTAAGCATGGTTAGGTTATATTACGCAAAGTGTGCATGGAAAGTGACGCTAGATTAGTATGTCACATCTCAATTCTCTTTAACGCGTTGTACCGATTAACCTAAGGATGGTTAGGTTACTTTGCAGAAAGTGTACGTGAAAAGTGACGCTAGATTAGTATGTCGCGTCTGAAGTCTATTTAACGCGTCGTTCTGATTATCAAAGCATGGTTAGATTATATTACGCGAAGTGTGTGTAAAAAGTTACGCTAGATTAGTATGTCGTGTCTCAATTCTCTTTAACGCGTTGTTCCGATTACCTAAGCATGGTTAGGTTATATTACGCAAAGTGTGCATAGAATGTGACGCTAGATTAGTATGACGCGTCTCAAGTCTCTTTAATGCGTATTCCGATTACCTAAGCATGGTTAGGTTATATTACGTGAAGTGTGCGTGAAAAGGGACGCTAGATTAGTATGTCGCGTCTCAAGTCCTTTAACGCGTCTTTCCGATTATGTAAGCATGGTTAGGTTATGTTACGCAAAGTGTGCGTGAAAAGTGATGCTAGATTAATGTGTCGCTACTCAAGTCTCTTTAATGCGTCATTCCTATTTCCTAAGCATGGTTAGGTTGTAGTACGCAAAGTTTGCGTGAAAAGTGACGCCATATTAGTATGTCGCCTCTGAAGTCTCTTTAACGCGTCGTTCCGATTATCTAAGCATGGGTAGATTATTTTACGAAGAGTGTGCGTGAAAAATGACGCTACATTAATATGTCGCGTCTCGAGTTTAACGCATTGTACCGATTACCTAAGGTTGGATAGGTTACTTCACGAAAAGTGTGCGTGAAAAGTAACAAACTAATATTAGTATGTCGCGTCTCTAGTCTATTCAACGCGTCATTCCGATTACCTAAGCATGGTTAGGTTATATTACGCAAAGTGTGCATGGAAGGTGACGCTAGATTAGTATGTCGCATCTCAATTCTCTTTAACGCGTTGTACCGATTACCTAAGGATGGTTAGGCTACTTTACAAAAAGTGTACGTGAAAAGTGACGCTAGATTAGTACGCCGCGTCTTAAGTCTATTTAACGCGTCGTTCTGATTATCAAAGCATGGTTAGGTTATATTACGCGAAGTGTGTGTGAAAAGTTACGCTAGATTAGTATGTCGCGTCTCAATTCTCTTTAACACGTTGTTCCGATTACCTAAGCATGGTTAGGTTATATTATGCAAAGTGTGCGTGAAAAGTTACGCTACATTAGTATGTCGCGTCTCAAGTCTCTTTAGCGCATCTTTCCGATTACCTAGGCATGGTTAGGTTATATTACGCAAAGTTTGCGTGAAAAGCGACGCTAGATTAGTATGTACAGTCTCAAGTCTCTTTAACGCGTCGTTCCGATTACCTACGCGTGGTTAGGTTATATTACGCAAAGTGTGCTTAAAAAGTGACGCTAGATTAGTTTGTTTTGTCTCAAGTCTCTTTTACAAGTCGTTTTGATTACCATACTTATCTCGCGTCACAAGTCTCTTTAACGCGTCGTTCCGATTACCATACTTATCTCGCGTCACAAGTCTCTTTAACGCGTCGTTCTGATTACCATACTTATCTCCCGTCACAAGTCTCTTTAACGCGTCGTTCCGATTACCTAAGCATGGTTAGGTTATATTACGAAAACAGTGCGTGAAAAGTGACGTTAAATTAGTATGTCTCGTCTCAAGTCTCTCTAACGCGTCGTCCAATTTCCTAATCATGGTTAAGTTATTTTACGCAAAGTGTGCGTGAAAAGTGACGCTAGATTAGTATGTCCAGTCTCAAGTCTCTTTAACGTGTCGTTCCGATTACCTCACTATGGTTAAGTTATATTACGCAAAGTGTGCGTAAAAAGTGACGCTAGATTAGTTTGTTTCGTCTCAAGTCTCTTTAACGTGTAGTTTCGATTACTATATTTATCTCGCGTCACAAGTCTCTTTAACGCGTCGTTCCGATTACCTAAGCATGGTTAGGTTATATTACGCAAAGAGTGCGTGAATAGTGACACTATATTAGTATGTCGCGTCTCAAGTCTCTCTAACGCATCGTTCCAATTTCCTAAGCATGGTTAGGTTATATTACGCAAAGCGTGCGTGAAAAGTGACACTAGATTAGTATGTCGCGTCTCAAGTCTCTCTAACGCGTCGTTCTGATTTCCTAAGCATAGTTATATTATATTACGCAATGCGTGCGTAGAAAATGACAATAGATTAGTATGTAGCGTCTCAAGTCTCTTTAACGCGTCGTTCCAGTTACATAAGCATGGTTAGGTTATATAACGCAGAGTGTATGTGAAAAATGACAATAGATTAGTATGTTGCGTCTTAAGTCTATCTAACGCGTTGTTTCGATTACATTAGCATGGTTAGGTTATATTACGCATAGTGTGCGTGGTAAATGACGCTAGATTAGTATGTCGCGTCTCAATTCTCTTTATCGCATTATTCTGATTATCTAAGCATGGTTTTTTTTGTTGATAATTGGGGAGGGGAGAGCGCTTGTGGGAGCAATTGAACCCACGACCTAGCAGTTTGTTGCCTAGCGCTTATACCATTTGAGCTATAGCTCATTGGTATTATCTAAGCATGGTTAGAGGTTATATTATGTAAAGCGTGCGTGAAAAGTGACACTAGATTAATATGTCGCGTATAAAGTCTATTAAACGCATCGTTCCTAATACCTAAGCATGGTTAGGTTATATTACGCAAGGTGTGCATGAAAAGTGACGCTAGATTAGTATGTCACGTCTCAAGGCTCTTTAATGCGTAATATGCAAAGTTTGCGTGGAAAGTGACGATAGATTAGTATGTCACGTGTCAAGGCTCTTTAACGCGTCGTTCTGATTACCTAAGCATGGTTACGATATAGTACGCAAAGTGTGCGTAAAAAGGATCAATAGATTAGTATATCGTGTCTCAAGTCTCTTTAACGCGTCGTTCTTATTACCTAAGCATGGTTAGGTTATAATACGCAAGGTGTGCGTGAAAAGTGACGCTAGATTAGCATGTCGTGTCTCAAGGCACTTTAATGCGTCGTTCCGATTACTTAAGCATGATTAGGTTATACTACGCAAAGTATGCGTGAAAAGTGACGCTAGATTAGTATGTCGCTACTCAAGTCTCTTTAACGCGTCGTTTCGATTACCATGCTTTTGTTGCGTCACAAGTCTCTCTAACGCGTCGTTCCGATTACCTAAGCATGGTTAGGTTATAGTACGCAAAGTGTGCGTAAAAAGGATCAATAGATAAGTATGTCTCGTCTCAAGTCTCTTTAACGCGTCGTTCCTATTACCTAAGAATGGTTAGGTTATACTACGCAAAGTGTGCTTGAAAAGTGACACTAGATTAGTACGTCATGTCTCCAATCTCTTTCACGCGTCGTTCCGATTACCTAAGCATGGTTAGGTTATATTATGCAAAGTGTGCGTAAAAAGTGACACTAGATTAGTATGCTTCGTATCAAGTCTCTTTATCGCGTCGTTTCGATCACCATACTTATCTCGCGTCACAAGTCTCTTTAACGCGTCGTTCCGATTACCTATGCATGGTTAGGTTATATTACGCAAAGTGTGCGTGAAAAGTGAGGTTAGATTAGTCTGTCGCGTCTCAATTCTCTCTAACGCGTCGTTCCAATTTCCTAAGCATGGTTAGGTTATAATACGTAAAGTGTGCGTGAAAAGTGACACTAGATTAGTATGTCTCGTCTCAAGTCTCTCTAACGCGTCATTCCGATTTCCTAAGCATGGTTATGTTATATTACGCAACGCGTGCGTAAAAAGTGACGCTAGATTAATATTGCGCGTCTCAAGTCTCTTTAACGCGTCATTTCGATTACCATGCTTATGTCGCGTCACAAGTATCTCTAACGCGTCATTCTGATTACCTAAGCATGGTTTGGTTATAGTACACAAAGTGTGCGTGGAAAGGAGCAATAGTTTAATATGTCGCGTCTCAAGTCTTTTTAACGCGTCGTTCCGATTACCTAAGTATGGTTAGGTTATATTACGCAAACTGTGCGTGAAAAGTGACGCTAGATTAGTATGTCCAGTCTCAAGTCTCTTTAATGCGTCGTTCCGATTACCTAAGCATGGTTAGGTTATATTACGCAAAGTGTGCGTAAAAAGTGAGGCTAGATTAGTTTGTTTCGTCTCAATTCTCTTTAACGCGTCGTTTCGATTACTATACTTATCTCGAGTCACAAGTCTCTTTAACTCGTCGTTCCGATTATCTAAGCATGGTTAGGTTATATTACGCAATGTGTGCTTGAAAAGTGACTTTAGATTAGTACGTCGCGTCTCAAGTCTTTCTAACGCGTCGTACCGATTTACTAAGCATGGCTAGGTTATATTACACAAAGTGTCCGTGAAAAGTGACACTAGATTAGTATGTCGCATCTCAAGTCTCCATACGCGCCGTTCCGATATCCTAAGCATGGTTATGTTATATTACGCAAAGTGTGCGTAAAAAATATAGGTTACAGTACGCAAAGTGTGCGTAAAACATATTGGTTATAGTACGCAAAGTGTGCGTGAAAAGTGACTTTAGATTAGTATGTCGCATCTCAAGTCTCTCTAACGCGTCGTTCCGATTTCCTAAGAATGGTTAGGTTATATTACGCCAAGTGTCCGTGAAAAGTGACACTAGATTAGTATGTCGCATCTCAAGTCTCTTTAACGCGTCGTTCCGATATCCTAAGCATGGTTAGGTTATATTACTCAAAGTGTGCGTGAAAATTGACGCTAGATTAGTAGAAACCTCAAGTCTCGCTAACGCGTCGTTCCGATTTCCTAAGCATGTTAGGTTATGTTACGCAAAGTGTGCGTGAAAGTCACAATTATTTAGTATGTCGCGTCTCAAGTCGATTTAATGCGGTGTTGCGATTACCTAACCATGGTTAGGTTATAGTACGCAAAGTTTACTTGAAAAGTGACACTAGATTAGAATATTGCGTCTCGATTCTATTTAACGCGTTGTTCCGACTAAGCATGGTTAGGTTATATTACGCAAAGTGTGCGTGAAAAGTGACACTAGATTAGTATGTCGCGTCTCAAGTCACTTTTACGCGTCGTTCCGATTACCATACTTATGTCGCGTCACACAAGTCTCTCTAACGCGTAGTTTCGATTACCTAAGCATGGTTATGTTATTATTACGCAAAGTGTGCGTGAAAAGTGACGCTAGATTAGTATGCCGCGTCTCAGGTCTCTTTAACGCGTCTTTCCGATTACTTAAGCATGGTTAGGTTATTTTACACAAAGTGTGCGTGAAAAGTGATGCTAGATTTGTATGTCGCGTCTCAAGTCTCTTTAACGCGTCGTTTCGATTACCATTCTTATCTTGCGTCACAAGTCTCTTTAACGCGTTGTTATGATTACCTAAGCATGGTTAGGTTATATTACGCAGAGTGTGCGCCAAAAGTGATGCTAGATTAGTATATCGTGTATCAAGTCTCTCTAACGGTCGTTCAAGATTTCCCAAGCATGGTTAGGTTATATTACGAAAAGTGTGCGTGAAAAGCGACGCTAAATTAGTATGTCACGTGTCAAGTATCTCTAACACGTCGTTCCGATTTCCTAAGATGACTATGTTATATTACGCAAAGTGTGCGTGAAAAGTGACGCTAGATCAGTATATCCTACCTCAAGTCTCTCTAACGCGTCGCTCCGATTACCTAAGCATGGTTAGGTTATATTACGCAAAGTGTGCGCTAAAAGTTACGCTAGATTAGTATGTCGCGTCTCAAGGTTCTTTATTGCGTCGTTCCGATTACCTAAGCATGGTAAGGTTATATCACGCAAAGAGTGCGTTAAAAGTGACGCTAGATTAGTATGTCGTGTCTCAAGTCTCTTTAACGCGTTGTTTCGATTACCTAAGCATGGCTAGCTTATAGCGTGAGAAGTAACAATAGATTAATATGTCGCGTCTCAAGTCTCTTTAACGCGTCGTTCCGATTACCTACGCATGGTTAGGTTATATTACGCAAAGTGTGCGTGAAAAGTGACTATAGATTAGTATGTCGCTTATCAATTCTATTTAACGCGTCGTTCCGATTACCTAAGCATGGTTAGGTTATATGACACAAAGCGTGCGTGACAAGTAACGCTAGATTAATATTTCGCGTCTCAAGTCTGTTTAACGCATCCTTTCGATTACCTAGGCATGATTAGGTTATATTACGCAAAGTATGCGTGAAAAGTGACGCTAGATAAGTATGTTGAGTCACAAGTCTCTTTAACGCGTCGTTCCGATTACCTAAGCTTGGTTAGGTTATATTACGCAAAATGTGCATAAAAAGTGACGCTAGATTAGTATGGCGAGTCTCAAGTCTCTCTAACTCGTCGTTTCGATTACCATGCTTATGTCGCGTCACAAGTCTCTCTAACGCGTCGTTCCGATTACCTAAGCATAGTTGGTTTAGATTACGCAAAGTGTGCGTGAAAAGGGACGCTAGATTAGTATGTCGCTTCTCAAGTCTCTTTAACGCGTTGTTCCGATTACCTAAGCATGATTAAGTTATTTTACTCAAAGTGTGCGTGAAAAGTGACGCTAGATTAGTATGTCGTGTCTCAATTCTCTTTAACGCGTGGTTCCGATTACCTAAGCATGGTTAGGTTATTTTACGCAAAGTGTGCGTGAAAAGTGACGCTAGATTAGTATGTCGCGTCTCAAGTCACTTCAACTCGTCGTTCCAATTACCATGCTTATGTCGCGTCATCAGTCTGTGTAATGCGTCGTTTCGATTACCTAAGCATGGTTAGGTTATATTATGCAAAGTGTGCGTGAAAAGTGACGCTAGATTAGTATGTCGTGTCTCAAGTCTCTTTAACGTGCCGTTTCGATTACCATGCTTATCTCGCGTCCCAAGTCTCTTTAACGCGTCGTTACGATTACCTAAGCATGGTTAGGTTATATTACGCAAAGTGTGCGTGAAAAGTGACGCTAGATTAGTATATCCTACCTCAAGTCTATCTAACTCGTCGTTCCGATTTCCTAAGCATGGTTAGGTTATATTACGCAAAGTGTGCGTAAAAAGTCACAATTAATTAGTATGTCGCGTCTCAAGTCGATTAAAAGCGGCGTTGCGATTACGTAACCATTATTAGGTTATAGTACGCAAAGTTTGCTTGAAAACTGACGATAGATTAGTATATCATGTCTCAATTCTAATTAACGCGTTGTTCCGATTAACTAAGCATGGTTAAGTTATATTGCGCAAAGTGTGCGTGAAAAGTGACGCTATATTAGTATGTCGCGTCTCAAGTCACTTTAACGCGTCGTTCCGATTACCATGCTTATGTCGCGTCACAAGTCTCTCTAACGCGTCGTTTCGATTACCTAAGCATGGTTAGGTTACTATTACGCAAAGTGTGCATGAAAAGTGACGCTAGATTAGTATGCCGCGTCTCAGGTGTCTTTAACGCGTCGTTCCGATTTCCTTAGCATGGTTTGGTTATTTTACACAAAGTGTGAGTGAAAAGGGACGCTAGATTAGTATGTCGCATCTCAAGTCTCTTTAACACGTCGTTTCGATTACCATGGTTATCTTGTGTCACAAGTCTCTTTAACGCGTCGTTTCGATTACCTAAGCATGGTTAGGTTATATATGCGTGAAAAGTTACGCTAGATTAGTATGTCGCATCTCAAGGATCTTTAACGCGTCGTTCCGATTACCTAAGCATGGTTAGGATATATTACGCAACGTGTGCGTCAAAAGTGACGCTAGATTAGTATGTCGCGTCTCAAGTCTCTTTAACGCGTCATTTTGATTACCATCCTTATGTCGTGTCACAAGTGTCTCTAATGCGTCTTTCCGATTACCTAAGCATGGTTAGGTTATATATTACGCATTGTGCGTGAAAAGTAACAATAAATTAGTATGTCGAGTCTCACGTCTATTTAACGCGTCTTTCCGATTACCTAAGCATGGTTAGTTATATTACGCAAAGTGTTCGCGGAAAGTGACGGTGGGTTAGAATATTGTGTCTCAATTCTCTTTAACGCGCTGTATCGATAAACTAAGGATGGTTAGGTTACTTTACGGAAAGTGTGCGTGAAAAGTAACAATACATTAGTATGTCGCGTCTCAATTCTATTTAACGCGTCGTTCCGATTACTTAAGAATGGTTAGGTTATATTACGCAAAGTGTGCGTGAAAAGTTACGCTAGATAAGCTAGATTAGTATGTCGCATTTCAAGTCTCTTTAAGGCGTCATTCCAGTTATCTAAGCATAGTTAGGTTATATTACGCAAAGTGTGCGTGAAAAGAGACGCTAGATTAGTATGTCGCGTCTCAATTCTCTTTAACGCGTGGTTCCGATTACATAAGCATGGTTAGGTTATTTTACGCAAAGTGTGCGTGAAAAGTGACGCTAGATTAGTATGGCGCGTCTCGAGTCACTTTAACTCGTCGTTCCAACCATGCTTATGTCGCGTCACAAGTATGTGTAATGCGTCGTTTCGATTACTTAAGCATGGTTAGGTTATATTACGCAAAGTGTGCGTGAAAAGTAACACTAGATTAGTATGTCGCGACTCAAGTCTTTTTAACGCGTCGTTTCGATTACCATGCTTATCTCGCGTCACAAGTCTCTTTAACGCGTCGTTACGATTACCTAAGCATGGTTAGGTTATATTACGTAAAGTGTGCGTGAAAAGTGACGCTAGATTAGTATTCCTACCTCAAGTCTCTCTAACGCGTCGTTCCGATTACCTAAGCATGGTTAGGTTATATTACGCAAAGTGTGCGTGAAAAGTCACAGTTATTTAGTATGTCGCGTCTCCAGTCGATTTAAAGCGGTGTTGCGATTACCTAACCATGGTTAGGTTATAGTACGCAAAGTTTTCTTGAAAAGTGACGCTAGATTAGTATATCGCGTCTCAATTCTATTTAACGCGTTGTTCCGACTAAGCATGGTTAGGTTATATTACGCAAAGTGTGCTTGAAAAGTGACGCTAGATTAGTATGCCGCGTCTCAGGTCTCTTTAACGTGTCGTTCCGGTTACTTAAGCATGGTTAGGTTATTTTACACAAAGTGAGCGTGAAAAGTGATGCTCGATTTGTATGTCGCGTCTCAAGTCTCTTTAACGCGTCGTTTCGATTACCATTCTTATGTTGCGTCACAAGTCTCTTTAATGCGTCGTTATGATTACCTAAGCATGGTTCGGTTATATTACGCAGAGTGTGCGTCAAAAGTGATGCTAGATTAGTATATCGTATCTCAAGTCTCTCTAACGGTCCTTCCGATTTCCCAAGCATGGTTAGGTTATATTACGCAAAGTGTGCGTGAAAAGCAACGCTAAATTAGTATGTCACGTGTCAAGTCTCTCTAACACGTCATTCCGATTTCCTAAGATGATTATGTTATATTATGCAAAGTGTGCGTTAAAAGTAACGCTAGATCAGTATATCCTACCTCAAGTCTATCTAACGCGTCGTTCCGATTACCTAAGCATGGTTAGGTTATATTACGCCAAGTGTGCGCTAAAAGTTACGTTTGATTAGTATGTCGCTTCTCAAGTCTCTTTAACGCGTCGTTCCGATTACCTAAGCATGGTAAGGTTATATTACGCAAAGAGTGCGTTAAAAGTGACGCTAGATTAGTATGTCGCGTCTCAAGACTCTTTAATGCGTCGTTCCGATTACCTAAGCATGGTTAGGTTATATTACGCAAAGAGTGCGTTAAAAGTGACGCTAGATTAGTATGTCGCGTCTCAAGTCTCTTTAACGCGTTGTTTCGATTACCATGCTTAAGTCGCGTCACAAGTCTCTCTAACGCATCGTTACGATTATCTAACATGGTTAGGTTATATCACGCAAAGTGTGCGTGAAAAGTGACGTTATATTAGTATGTCGCGTCTCAAGTCTATTTAACGCGTCGTTTTTATTACCATGCTTATCTCACGTCACAAGTCTCTTTAACTCGTCATTGTTATTACCTAAGCATTGTTAGGTTATTTTACGCAAAGTGTGCGTGAAAAGTGACGCTAGATCAGTATATCCTACCTCAAGTCTCACTAACGCGTCGTTCCGATTTCCTAAGCATGTTTAGGTTATATTACGCAAAGTGTGCGTGAAAAGTGACGCTAGATTAGTATGACTCGTGTCAAGTCTCTTTAACACGTCGTTCTGATTTCCTAAGCATGGTTGTTTATATTACGCAAAGGGTACGTAAAAAAGTGACGGTAGATTAATATATCGCGTCTCAAGTCTTTTTAACACGTCGTTCCAATTACCTAAGCATGGAAAGCTTATATTACGCAAAGTGTGCTGAAAAGTGATGGTAGATTAGTGTATCGCGTCTCAAGTCTCTTTAATGTGTCGTTCTGATGACCTAACCATGGTTTGGTTATGTTACGCAAGGTGTGCGTGAAAAGTGACGCTAGATTAGTATGTCGCATCTCAATGCCCTTTAACGCGTCGTTCCGTTTACCTAAGCATGGTTAGATTATATTACGCAATGCTTGTGTGAAAAGTGACGCTATATTAGTATCTTGCGTCTTAAGTCTCTTTAACGTGTCGTTTTGATTACCATGCTTATTAACCCGTCGTTCCGATTACCTAAGCATAGTTAGGTTATATTACGCAAAGTGTGCGTGAAACGTTACGCTAGATTAATATGTCGCTACTCAAGTCTCTATGATGCGTCGTTCTGATTACCTAAGCATGGTTAGGTGATATTATGCAAAGCGTGCGTAATAAGTGACGCTAGATTAGTATGGCGCGTTTCAAGTCTCTTTAACGCGTCGTTTCGTTAATGTGCTTATGTCGCGTCACAAGTGTCTCTAACGCGTCGTTCTGATTACCTAAGAATGGTTAGATTACATATTACGCAAAGTGTGCGTGAAAAGTGACAATGTATTAGTATGTAGCATCTCAAGTCTTTTTAACGCGTCGTTCCGATTACCTAGGCATGGTTAGGTTATTTTACGCAAAGTGTGCGTGAAAAGTGACGCTAGATTAGTATGACGCGTCTCAAGTCTCTTTAATGCGTATTCTGATTACCTAAGCATGGTTAGGTTATATTACGTGAAGTGTGCGTGAAAAGGGACGCTAGATTAATATGTCGCTGCTCAAGTCTCTTTAATGCGTCGTTCCGATTTCCTAAGCATGGTTAGGTAATAGTACGCAAAGTTTGCGTGAAAAGTGACGCTAGATTAGTATGTCGCCTCTGAAGTCTCTTTAACGCGTCGTTCCGATTATCTAAGCATGGTTAGGTTATTTTACGAAAAGTGTGCGTGAAAAATGACGCTACATTATTAGTATGTCGTGTCTCAAGTCTCTTTAACGCATTGTACCGATTACCTAAGGATGGTTTGGTTACTTCACGAAAAGTGTTCGTGAAAAGTAACAAACATTAGTATGTGATACGAACCTTCAGCGATAGGCTATACAAACCTTTAATGCAACGCACAAGAACTCGTATAATCACTAACCTAAAAACCCAATACCTATCTGATTCAAAACCCTAGGATCAATCTAGATCAGATTATAAAGATCAAGTGTAAATAGAACCTAAAAGATTAAGTCTTTTAAATCCTAATTACTAGCACGCCACAAAGATTGATCAGATCCTTGATAAGTGAAAAGCATTCAATATGAATACAAGTATAAAACAAGGGTTTCTATGAAACAAATATCAATATATCATAATCTGATTGTAATACCCTAAAACAAAGTATTTATAATGTCTCAGCCACCAATGGCATACTTGTAAATAAGTAAAATTCGAAATAATAAACCCTAGTCTTGAATATGGGCTTTAAGTATGTTATACAAAGCCCATTCTTCAGAATCTTCATTTGAATAAGTTTGAAGATTAGCCCAGCCTTGTATATAACCATTTAAGGTCTCTTGAAGCTTCTTGGCCCGTGACCTTGTAATTGGTCCTTGGGATAAACTCAACGGATCTTGGATATGCATTCTGCCTTCTTCATCAAGCCCATCAAAATTAGCATCTTCAAGCTTTTGAAGTCCTAGCCCATCAGTAACATTCCCTCCTTCTTTTTGGATGATTCGTCCTCGAATCAAGCTCATCGCCTACATCAAAAGGAGTTAAGTCAGCAACATTGAATGTACCACTAACATTATACTCACCCTTTAAATCAATCTTGTAGGCATTGTCATTGACTCTTTCCAGCACTTGAAATGGACCATCTCCCCTTGGACTCAATTTTGACTTTCGTTGGTTTGGAAACCTTTCCTTTCGAAAATGAACGCAAACCCAATCACCAGGTTGGAAAATAATGCGCCTTTTTCCTATATTCATTCGTCTAGCCACGTTTTCATTTTGCTTCTCAATTCTTTCTTTCACCTGTTTGTGCATCTTTTGAACCAAATCAGCCTTAGAAACACCATCAGCACTAACAAGGTTAGTCATAGGCAAAGGAATTAAATCAATTGGAGACAACGGATTAAAACCATACACAATTTTAAAAGGTGAAGTGTGTGTAGTGCTATGAACAGCCCTATTATATGCAAATTCGACATATGGTAATAAATCCTCCCAAATTTTAAATTCTTAGAAATCAAAGAGCAAAGCAATTGCACCATGGTTCTATTAACCACCTCAGTTTGCCCATCTGTTTGTGGATGGCAAGTAGTAGAAAATAGTAATTTAGTACCCAATTTAGCCCACACAACACGCCAAAAATGACTAAGAAATTTTGTATCCCTATCACTGACAATTGTCTTAGGTATTCCATGTAAACGCACAACTTCCCGAAAGAACAAATCAGCAATATGACAAGCATCATCAGTTTTATGGCATGGTATAAAGTGTGCCATCTTGCTAAAACGATCAACCACAACAAAAATACTATCCTTACCCTTCCTAGTTCTTGGCAAACCAAGTACAAAGTCCATAGACAAATCTGTCCAAGGCATATCAGGTATGGGTAAAGGTGCATATAATCCATGAGGTTTCAGTTTGGACTTTGCTTGCATGCAAACAATACATTTACTACACACTTTATGAACATCTCGTTTCATGCCATGCCAAAAGAAATGATCACAAATAATAGCATAAGTCTTACTAACCCCAAAGTGACCCATCAGTCCACCACTATGTGCTTCGTTTATCAACAACAAACGCAAAGAACAACTAGGCACACACAATCTGTTCTTTTTAAACAAAAATCGGTCAAAAACATAAAAATCATCAAATGCATTCCCATTAATACAGGTTCCATACACATTGCGAAAATCAATATCATCTTTGTACAAATCCTTAATATACTCAAAACCTAACAATTTATAATCAAGAGTATTAAGAAGTGCATACCTTCTTGAAAGTGCATCGGCAACCACATTTTCTTTACCTTTCTTGTACTTGATGACATAAGGAAAGGTATCGACAAACTCCATCCATTTAGCATGTCTTCGATTCAACTTATCTTGCCCTTTTATATGTTTCAAGGATTCATGATCAGTGTGAATCACGAACTCCTTAGGCCACAATAGTGTTGCCATGTCTGAAGTGCGCGTACCAAGGCAAACAGCTCCTTGTCATATGTTGGGTAATTCAAGGCTGCCCCATTTAGTTTCTCACTAAAGAAGCAAATTTGACGCCCCTCTTGCATCAATACAGCCCCAATTCCAACGCCACTTGCATCACATTCAATCTCAAAGATTTTATCAAAATTAGGCAAAACTAACAAAGGTGCACTATACAATTTTTCTTTAAGTAAATTAAAAGCAGGTTGTGCATCACCCCAATTAAAAGCAACATTTTTCTTGACTAATTCATTCAAAGGTGCAGCTAAAGTACTAAAATCTTTAATGAAACGCCTGTAAAAGCTAGCCAATCCATGAAAACTCCTTAATTGACTCACATTAGTTGGTTTTGGCCATTCATGAATAGCTTTCACCTTTTCAGTATCAACCTCCAAACCATTAGAACTAACAATAAATCCAAGAAAATTGACTCGATCTAAACAAAAACTACACTTCTTCAGATTGGCGAACAACTTGTCTTTTCGAAGAACTTCCAAAACAGCCCTAACATGGATTATATGATCAGAATCAGACCTGGAGTAAACTTAAAATATCATCAAAATAAACAACCACAAATTTACCAAGAAATTCACGCAAGACATGGTTCATCAATCTCATGAATGTACTAGGTGCATTTGTAAGCCCAAATGGCATAACTAGCCACTCATACAGCCCATACTTGGTCTTAAAGGCAGTTTTCCACTCATCCCCATTTTTCATGCGAATTTGATAATAACCATATCGTAAATCAATCTTAGTAAAAACACATGCACCATGCAATTCATCAAGCATATCATCTAACCTAGGGATAGGATGACGATACTTTACTGTTATCTTATTAATTGCACGACAATCCACACACATTCTCCACGTGCCATCTTTTTTTGGAACCAGAATCACAGGAACCGCACATGGACTTAAGCTCTCTCTAACATACCCTTTTTCCATTAAATCATCCACTTGCCTTTGAAGTTCCTTTGTCTCTTCAGGGTTACTTCTATAGGCTGGTCTATTTGGTATGGCAGCCCCCGGTACAAAATCAATTTGATGCTCAATGCCTCTTTCAGGTGGTAAACCACTTGGCATATCATCAGGAAAAACGTCATCAAATTCCTGCAACAAATAACAAAATTCTCTTGGCAAGGCAAGATCAAGATCAGAAGTGTTCAAATATATATCCTTGTAAGTAACCACAAACACTACCCTATTAGAATGCAATGCATGCCTAATTTCGCCTTCTCTAGCTAAAAAGCTACCCCTGTTGTGTTTTGATTTCTCACTTGATTGAATACCATTGTTTTTATCACTCTTTAGTGATTCGTCAATACATTTGCTATTTTCAGTTTCAGCTCTTTCTCTCTCAATTTTGCACTGATCATCATACACATCCTTAGGAGAAAGAGGTGTTAATGTAACTTTTCTTCCATCCTTTGCAAAACTATATCTATTAAGGATACCATCATGTATAGATTTTCTATCAAATTGCCATGGTCTACCTAATAAGATATGTCCAGCATGCATTGGTACTACATCACATAGCACCTCATCAGAATATCTACCAATTGTGAATGATACAATAACCTGTTTAGTCACTTTAATCTCACCACAATTATTAAGCCAAAGCAATCTATATGGTCTAGGATGAGGTATGACAGTCAAATTTAACTTTTGAACCATAGTAATACTAGCAACATTAGTACAACTACCACTATCAATAATAAGGTTGCAAATCTTACCTTGTACATGGCATCTTGTGTGAAAAATGTTGTCCCTTTGCTGCTCTAAGTCATTTCCATCCTTCATTTGTACACTAAGTGTACGTCTAGCAACCAACAAATCGCCTCGCATTGGTTCTTCAATATCATCATCACTACAATTTTCTTGTGATGGAATCTCTTCATTATCACTTTCGTCACTTTCAGTCTCAATATCACCGTGATCTTTGAGCACCATTGCTCTTCGATTTGGACATTGTGAAGCAATATGACCATTACCTAGGCACTTGAAACATTTTATATCTCGGTTTCTTACCATAGGTGTCTCAAATTTGAATGAACTCTTTGGATCTGCCACTCCTTTTTGCTTAGAATCCTGCAAAACAGATTTGTTAGAATCAAATTTTCCGCCCTTTGAAGATCCACCCCAATTAGGTTTTGAATTTGCAATAGCACCCCAATTCGAATTGGAATTTGCATTTGATGTCCAATTAGACTTGGCTGTCCAGTTTGGTTTTAATTGCTTCTCAATCTTGATGGCGAGATGCACCATCTCTTCAATCTCTTTATAATGGTTTAATTCAACCCGGTCAGCAATCTCCTTATTCATTCCTCTAAGAAAACGAGACATGGTTGCTTCCATTTCCTCATGTAAATCTAGCCTAACCATTAACATCTCCATTTCTTTAAAGTATTCCTCAATATTCTTTGTACCTTGTCTTAAGTACTGAATTTTTTGGTACAGCTCTCTTTGATAATATAAAGGTACAAATCTTCTTTTCATCACATCCTACCCAACTATTAATAGAATTTTCTCCACTTCTGCGCCGAGCTATTACCATTTGTTCATACCACATAATGGCATATTCAGTAAAATGACTAACCACTAACTTCATTTGCTTCTCATCAGAAAAATCATGGCAGTCAAAAATGAGATCTACCCTTTTCTCCCACTCCAAATAGGCTTCAGGGTTAGTCTTACCGGCAAAATTAGGAATTTGAAATTTGATGCTACCTAGGTTTCTATCCACATCATCGTGATTATTATGCCAATTGCCACCATAATGACCACCTGGATTGCCTCTACCAATATTAGGGTTTCTCCTCGCACCGGGACCAGCAACAAATCCTCTACCTAAGTTAGGTTCATCCGACCAAACTCATGATAATCGTCATAATCAACATGTTGATGATGCCCATTATTATGAACTCCCATGTTCACTCCCACATTAGGTACATTAGATCTCCCATTTATTGCATTTACACCCAAATTTGGAGCATTTTCCCTCACTTCTTGTCGATTTGCACCTACTGCCCCAGCAATTGCAGCAAGTTGCTCTTGCAAAGTCTGAT
Source organism: Mercurialis annua (assembly GCF_937616625.2). NCBI lineage: Eukaryota > Viridiplantae > Streptophyta > Magnoliopsida > Malpighiales > Euphorbiaceae > Mercurialis > Mercurialis annua. The sequence continues at coordinate 45,034,978 of NC_065572.1, forward strand.
TATTAAGCTCCATTCTTTCTAATCTTTCAACCAGATTAGCCATACTCCTTTGTACTCTTTCATTTTCTTGAAATTGTGCTAAAGGAATACCTTCATGAGGTAACCTAGTTGTATCATCACCAACTCGTTCACCCATTGATCCACTTGACATAGTGACCCTGAAAAAGAAAGATGGCAGAATAACAAAACAAAAAAAAAGTTAAGAGCAAACAGATTCCTCACACACTCCCTCACGTGTTTGCACTCAAAAGATGGGGTTGTTCACTCGTGTTTAACACACAAAAATAATGATCTCACAAGGCTTAACTCACACCACTTAAGCTTTATATCAAGTATTCTTATGTGAATCAGTTCAACTACAAATTTCCAACCAAACCTTATGAAATACTAATAATCAAGTTTTAAAGACTTAAGAAGCAAAAAAACGCAATATATAGCAAGAAAACAGCAAATGTGTATCCAGATCAAAGAAAACCGAATTGAAAGAAAAGAAAACTCAAATGGAATCAAAAGACAAATAAAATAAATATCTAGATGCAAGAATATGTCTAGGAAACAAGAAGAAAAAAAAGGTAAAGAATAGCAATTTGGAAAGTAATCAAAGAAAGCCTAGAAAACTTTAATCTGATTTGAAAAGATCTTATATGATGTCAATCCTTTCAAATTCGAATTTCTCAAATAAATCACTTAAAACAGCCTTAAACTCAATATAAATCCCCTTTAGATTAGAAAAAAAATTCAGAACTGATTTGCCAATTAATAACCCCTTTAATGCTCTTGATTTCCACCACTTCACTTGCACACATTAATTTTTGCAATCAAACTCACAAATATCAAAACCAACAAAAGATCTTATAACTTCTTCAGGATTTCAGATTCCTTTTCTCTCTTTTTTTTTGTACTTTTTTTTCTCTTTTTTTTTTGATCTGAAATTTCAAGAACAGAATTTCAGATTCCTTTTCTCTCTTTTTTTTTCTTTAAACAACAAATTTAAGAACAAGAACACTAAATCAAACACGTGAAATAAATGGATAACCAACCTGATTTTCAATAGCCAAAGCTCTGATACCAAATGATACGAACCTTCAGTGATAGGCTATACGAACCCTTAATGCAACGCACAAGAACCCGTATAATCACTAACCTAAAAACCCAATACCTATCTGATTCAAAATCCTAGAATCACTCTAGATCAGATTATAAAGATCAATTGTAAATAGAAGCTACAAGATTAAGTCTTTTAAATCTTAATTACTAGCACGCCACAAAGATTGATCAAATCCTTAATAAGTAAAAAGCATTCAATATGAATACAAGAATAAAACAAGGGTTTCTATGAAACAAATATCAATATATCATAATCTGATTGTAAAACCCTAAAACAAAGTATTTATAATGTCTCACCCACCAATGGCATACTTGTAAATAAGTAAAATTCGAAATAATAAACCCTAGTCTTGAATATGGGCTTTAAGTATGTTATACAAAGCCCATTCTTCAGAATCTTCATTTGAATAAATTTGAAGATTAGCCCAGCCTTGTATATAACCATTTAAGGTCTCTTGAAGCTTCTTGGCCCGTGACTTTGTAATTGGTCCTTGGGATAAACTCAACGGATCTTGGATATGCATTCTGCCCTCTTCATCAAGCCCATCAAAATTAGCATCTTCAAGCTTTTGAAGTCCTAGCCCATCTTCAAGCTTTTGAAAAGTAACAATAGATAAGTATGTCGCGTCACAAGTCTCTTTAACGCGTCGTTCCGATTACCTAAGCATGGTTAGGTTATATTACGCAAATTGCGCGTTATAAGTGACGCTATATTAATTTCGCGTCTCAAGTGTCTTTAACGCGTCGTTTCGATTACCATGCTTATGTCGCGTCACAAGTCTCTCTAGCGCGTCGTTCCTATTACCTAAGCATAGTTAGGTTATAGTACGCAAAGTGTGCGTGAAAAGGATTAATAGATTAGTATGTCGCATCTCAGGTCTCTTTAGTGCATCGTTCCTATTACCTAAGCATGGTTAGGTTATATTACGCAAAGTTTGCGTGAAAAGTGACGCTAGATTAGTATGTCCAGTCTCAAGTCTCTTTAACACGTCGTTCCAATTATCTAAGCATGGTTAGGTTATATTACGCAAAGTGTGCATAAAAAGTGTGGCTAAATTAGTATGTTACATCTCAAGACTATTTAACGCGTCGTTTTGATTACCATGCTTATATCTCGCGTCACAAGTCTCTTTAACGCGTCATTCCGATTACCTAAGCATGGTTCGGTTATATTACGCAAAGTGTGCGTTAAAAGTGTCGTTATATTAGTATGTCGCATCTCAAATCTCTCTAATGCGTCGTTCTGATTTCCTAAGCCTGGTTAGGTTATTTAGGCAAAGTCTGTGTGAAAATTGATGCTAGATTAGTATGTCGCGTCTCAAGTCTCTCTAACGCGTCGTTCCGATTACCTAAGCATGGTTAGTTTGTTTCGTGTCAAGTCTCGTTTACAAGTCGTTGCGAGTACCATACTTATCTCGCGTCACAAGTATCTTTAACGCGTCGTTCCGATTACCATACTTATCTCGGGTCACAAGTCTCTTTAACGCGTCGTTCCGATTACCATACTTATCTCGCGTCACAAGTCTCTTTATGGCGTCGTTCCGATTACCTAAGCATGGTTAGCTTATATTACGTAAAAGTGCGTGAAAAGTGACGTTAAATTAGTAAGTCTCATCTCAAGTCTCTCTAACGCATCGTTCAATTTTCTAAGCATCGTTAGGTTATTTTACGCAAAGTGTGCGTGAAAAGTGACGCTAGATTAGTATGTTTAGTCTCTTTAACGCGTCGTTCCGATTACCTATGCATGGTTAGGTTATATTACGCAAAGTGAGCGTTAAAAGTGACGCTAGATTAGTTTGTTTCGTCTCAAGTCTCTTTAACGCGTAGTTTCGATTACTTTACTTATCTCGCGTCACAAGTCTCTTTAACGCATCGTTCTGATTACCTAAGCATGGTTAGGTTATATTACGCAAAGAGTGCGTGAATAGTGACGCTATATTAGTATGTCGCGTCTCAAGTCTCTCTAACGCGTCGTTCCAATTTCCTAAGCATGGTTAGGTTATATTACGCAAAGTGTGCGTGAAAAGTGACACTAGATTAGTATGTCGCATCTCAAGTCTCTCTAACGCGTCGTTCCGAATTCCTAAGCATAGTTATGTTATATTACGCAACGCGTGCGTAAAAAGTGACGCTAGATTAATATTGCACGTCTCAAGTCTCTTTAACGCGTCGTTTCGGTTACCATTCTTATGTCGCGTCACAAGTCTCTCGAACTTGTCGTTCTGATTACCTAAGCATGGTTAGGTTATACTACGCAAAGTATGCGTAGAAAATGACAATAGATTACTATGTAGCGTCTCAAGACTATTTAACGCGTCGTTCCAATTACTTAAGCATGGTTAGGTTATATTACGCATAGTTTGTGTGGAAAGTGAAGCTAGATTAGTATGTCGCGTCTCAATTCTCTTTATCCCGTTATTCCGATTATCTAAGCATGGTTAGAGGTTATATTAGGCAAAGCGTCCGTGAAAAGTGACACTAGATTAGTATGTTTCGTATCAAGTCTTTTTAACGCGTTGTTTGATCACCATATTTATCTCGCGTCACAAGTCTCGTTAACGCGTCGTTCCGATTACCTAAGCATGGTTAGGTTATATTACGCAAAGTGTGCGTGAAAAGTGAGGTTAGATTAGTATGTCGCGTCTCAATTCTCTTTAATGCGTCATTCCGATTACCTAAGCATAGTTAGGTTATAATACGCAAAGTTTGCGTGGAAAGTGACGCTAGATTAGTATGTCGCGTGTCAAGGCTCTTTAACGCGTCGTTCTGATTACCTAAGCACGATTAGGTTATAGTACGCAAAGTGTGCGTAAAAAGGATCAATTATATCGAGTCTCAAGTCTCTTTAACGTGTCGTTCCTATTACCTAAACATGGTTAGGTTATATTACGAAAGGTGTGCGTGAAAAGTGACGCTAGATTAGCATGTCGCGTCTCAAGGCTCTTTAATACGTCGTTCCGATTACCTAAGCATGATTAGATTATAATACGCAAAGTTTGCGTGAAAAGTGACGCTAGATTAGTATGTCGCTTCTCAAGTCTCTTAAACGCGTCGTTTCGATTACCATACTTATGTCGCGTCACAAGTCTCTCTAACGCGTCGTTCCGATTATCTAAGCATGGTTAGGTTATAGTACGCAAAGTGTGCGTAAAAAGGATCAATAGATAAGTATGTCGCGTCTCAAGTCTCTTTAACGCGTTGTTCCTATTACTTAAGAATGGTTAGGTTATATTACGCAAAGTGTGCTTGAAAAGTGACGCTAGAATAGTATGTCCAGTCTCCAATCTCTTTAACGCGTCGTTCTGATTACCTAAGCATGGTTAGGTTATATTACACAAAGTGTGCGTAAAACGTGACACTAGATTAGTATGTTTCGTATCAAGTCTCTTTAACGCGTTGTTTCGATCACCATATTTATCTCGCGTCACAAGTCTCGTTAACGCGTCGTTCCGATTACCTAAGCATGGTTAGGTTATATTACGCAAAGTGTGCGTGAAAAGTGAGGTTAGATTAGTATGTCGCGTCTCAATTCTCTCTAACGCGTCGTTCCGATTTCCTAAGCATGGTAAGGTTATAATACGTAAAGTGTGCGTGAAAAGTGACACAGATTAGTATGTCGCGTCTCAAGTCTCTCTAACGCGTCGTTCCGATTTCCTAAGCATGGTTATGTTATATTACGCAACGCGTGCGTAAAAAGTGACGATAAATTAATATTGCGCGTCTCAAGTCTCATTAACACATTTCGATTACCATGCTTATGTCGCGTCACAAGTCTCTCAAACGCGTCGTTTCGATTACCTAAGCATGGTTAGGTTAATAGTACGCAAAGTGTGCGTGGAAAAGAGCAATAGTTTAGTATGTCGCGTCTCAAGTCTCTTTAACGCGTCGTTCTGATTACCTAAGTATGGTTAGGTTATATGACGCAAAGTGTGCGTGAAAAGTGACACTAGATTAGTATGTCCAGTCTCAAGTCTCTTTAACGCGTCGTTCCGATTACCTAAGCATGGTTAGGTTATATTACGCAAAGTGTGCGTAAAAAGTCACAATTAATTAGTATGTCGCATCTCAAGTCGATTAAAAGCGACGTTGCTAGATTAATATTGCGCGTCTCAAGTCTCTTTAACGCGTCGTTTCGATTACCATGCTTATGTCGCGTCACAAGTCTCTCGAACACGTTGTTCCGATTACCTTAGCATGGTTAGGTTATATTACACAAAGTGTGCGTTGAAAATGACAATAGATTAGTATGTCGTATCTCAAGTCTATTCAACGCATCGTTCGAATTACTTAAGCATGGTTAGTGTACCTGAAAAATGACAATAGATTAGTATGTCGCGTCTTAAGTCTATCTAACGCGTTGTTCCGATTACCTTAGCATGGTTAGGTTATATTACGCAAACTGTGCGTGAAAAGTGACGATAGATTAGTATGTTATCTCAATTCTCTTTATCGCGTTGTTCCAATTATATAAGCATGGTTAGGGTATATTATGCAAAGCATGCGTTAAAAGTGACACTCGATTAGTATATCGCGTCTAAAGTCTATTTAACGCGCCGTTCCTATTATTTAAGAATAGTTAGGTTATATTACGCAAGGTGTGCGTGAAAAGTGACGCTAGATTAGTATGTCGCGTCTCAAGGCTCTTTAATGCGTCGTTCCGATTACCTAAGCATGGTTAGATTATAATACGCAAAGTTTGCGTGAAAAGTGACGCTAGATTAGTATGTCGCGTGTGAAGGCTCTTTAACGCGTCGTTCCGATTACCTAAGCATGGTTAGGCTATAGTACGCAAAGTGTGCGTAAAAAGGATCAATTGATTAGTATGTCGCGTCTCAAGTCTCTTTAACGCATTGTTTCTATTACATAAGCATGGTTAGGTTATATTACGCAAAGTGTGCTTGAAAAGTGACGCTAGATTAGTATGTCCAGGCTTAAATCTCTTTAAAGCGTTGTTCCGATTACCTAAGCATGGTTAGGTTCTATTACGTAAAGTGTGTGTAAAAAGTGACGCTAGATTAGTATGTTTCGTCTCAAGTCTCTTTAATGCGTTGTTTCGCTTACCATACATATCTCGCGTCACAAGTCTCTTTAACGCGTCGTTCCGATTACCTAAGCATGGTTAGGTTATATTACGCAATGTGTGCGTGAAAAGTGACGTTATATTAGTACGTCGCGTCTCAAGTCTCTCTAACGCGTCGTACTGATTTCCTAAGCATGGCTAGGTTATATTACGCAAAGTGTGCGTGAAAAGTGACACTAGATTAGTATGTCGCGTCTCAAGTCTCCATACGCGTCGTTCCGATTTCCTAAGCATGGTTATGTTATATTACGTAAAGTGTGCGTAAAAAGTGATGCTAGATTAATATTGCGAGCTCAAGTCTCTTGAACGCGTCGTTTCGATTATCATGCTTATGTCGCGTCACAAGTCTCTCTAACACGTCGTTCCGATTACCTAAGCATGGTTAGGTTATTATATTAGGCAAAGTGTGCGTGAAAAATGACAATAGATTAGTATGTCGCGTCTTAAGTCTATTTAACGCGTCGTTCCAATTACTTAAGCATGGTTAGGTTATATTACGCAGAGTGTACGTGAAAAATGATAATTGATTAGTATGTCGCGTCTTAAGTCTATCTAACGCGTCGTTCCGATTACCTAACCGTGGTTAGGATATATTACGCAAAGTATGCGTGAAATGTGACGCTATATTAGTATGTCGCGCCTCAATTCTCTTTATCGCGTTATTCTGATTATCTAAGCATGGTTAAGTTATATTACACAAAGCGTGCGTGAAAAGTGACGCTAGATTAGTATGTCGAGTCTCAAGTCTCTTTAAAACATCGTTCTTATTATCTAAGCATGGCTAGGTTATATTATGCAAAGTGTGCGTGAAAAGTGACACTAGATTTGTATGTCGCGTCTAAATTCACTTTGACGCGTCGTTCCGATTACCTAAGCGTGGTTAGGTTATATTACACAAAGTGTGCGTAAAAAGTGAGGCTAGATTAGTATGGCTCGTCTCGAGTCTCTTTAACGCGTCGTTTCGATTACCATGCTTATGTCGAGTCACAAGTCTTTCTAACGCGTCGTTCCGATTACCTAATAAGTATGGTTAGGTTATATTATGCAAAGTGTGGTGAAAAATGACAATTGATTAGTATGTCGCGTCTCAAGTCTATTTAACACGTTGTTCCTTTTACCTAAGCATGGTTAGGTTATATTACGCAAGGTGTACGGGAAAAGTGACGCTAGATTAGTATGTCGCGTCTCAAGGCTCTTTAATGCGTCGTTCCAATTATGCAATAAATCTTAACTAATACTGAGAGGACATGCCGGTTGATAAAATGCCCATGGTGAGGCCGTGATCCTGGTTTGTCACACATGTATATATGTTAAGGTTTATCGTCGTATCTCTAAATGGTATCAGAGCCTAACAGAGACGAGAAAGAAATATATATACTAGTTTTTACTTTGTGAAAATTGGGCCAGTACCTTACGATCATGCTCACAAAAAGTTGTTGTTCTACACCTTCTAATACTGCTCTTAACTATTGTAAATAAAAATGATTATCTTTATGAGTTTACTTATCTTCCATAAAATCAAAACATATTTGATACAAAAGCCCCTCTTCTCAATCCCTAGATTCTCGGTATCTACAGTATCAACATGTAGTGATTGGTACAGTTGAAACTTCCTTGAATGTAGGCTCAGTGTTTTTCACCTTTTTCCCAAATTACAACCTTTCCCTCTCTGATCTGATGGCTCTTACGGCTTTAAAGGTGCAAATACAAATTACTGGAGCTCAACAAGTTGCTGATTCAATTGCAACTACTCTTCACTATCAAATGGTGTATCGTTTGCAAAACCATGCTTTAAACCTCACTTTACCACAAACCATAATGATGCCCTTTTGATAAAAACAAATTCCCAAAACATCCCTTCTTGTGTCCATATACCCAAACAAATCACTAGAAATGAACTCCTACACCTTTTCCCCAAAAAGTGGATTACCAACTATGAAATAATGCATGAATCTACTCAACTTGTTCAATCCTGTACTCCAGTATTCACAAAAAAAACCGATGGCACTGTTGAGACGTCTTTTGCAAAACATACTGATGTCACTCCCCAGGTATTTTCTACACAGTTCATGCTTGAACCATTTCCACAAGAAAAAGGAGTTCCTGTTGTCTCGCATCTCAAGTCTCTTTATTGCGTCGTTTCGATTACCATGTTTATGTTGAGTCATAAGACTCTCTAACGCGTCGTTCCGATTACCATAAGCATGGTTAGGTTATAATACGCAAAGTGTGCGTGAAAAGTAACAATAGATAAATATGTCGCGTCACAAGTCTCTTTAACGCGTCGTTCCGATTACCAAAGCATGGTTAGGTTATATTACGCAAATTGCGCGTTATAAGTGACGCTATATTAATTTCGCGTCTCAAGTGTCTTTAACGCGTCGTTTCGATTACCATGCTTATGTCGCGTCACAAGTCTCTCTAGCGCGTCGTTCCTATTACCTAAGCATGATTAGGTTATAGTACGCAAAGTGTGCGTGAAAAGGATTAATAGATTAGTATGTCGCATCTCAGGTCTCTTTAGCGCATCGTTCTTATTACCTAAGCATGGTTAGGTTATATTACTCAAAGTTTGCGTGAAAAGTGACGCTAGATAGTATGTCCAGTCTCAAGTCTCTTTAACACGTCGTTCCAATTACGCAAAGGGTGCATAAAAAGTGTGGCTAAGTTAGTATGTTACATCTCAAGACTCTTTAACGTGTCGTTTTGATTACCATGCTTATATCTCGCGTCACAAGTCTCTTTAACGCGTCATTCTGATTACCTAAGCATGGTTCGGTTATATTACGCAAAGTGTGCGTGAAAAGTGACGTTATATTAGTATGTCGCATTTCAAATCTCTCTAATGCGTCGTTCTGATTTCCTAAGCATGGTTAGGTTATTTAGGCAAACTGTGTGTGAAAAGTGATGCTAGATTAGTATGTCGCGTCTTAAGTCTCTCTAACGCGTCGTTCCGATTTCCTAAGCATGTGTAGGTTATATTGCGCAAAGTGTGCGTAAAAAGTGATGCTAGATTAATATGGCGCATATCAAGTCTCTTTAACGGGTCGTTTCGATTACCATGTTTATGTCGCGTCACAAGTCTCTCTAACGCGTCGTTCCGATTACCTAAGCATGGTTAGGTTATATTACGCAAAGTGCGCGTGAAAGATGACAATAGATTAATATGTCGCGTCTCAAGTCTTTATAACGTGTCGTTCCAATTATTTAAGCATGGTTTGGTTATATTACGCAAAGTATGTGTGAAAAATGACAATTGATTAGTTTGTCGTGTCTTAAGTCTATCTAATGCGTCGTTCCGATTACCTAAGCATGGTTAGGTTATATTATGCAAACTGTGCGTGAAAAATGATGCTAGATTAGTATGTCGCGTCTCAAGTCTCTTTAACGCGTCGTTCCGATTACCTAAGCATGGTTATGTTATATTACCCAAAGAGTGCGTGAAAAGTGACGCTAGATTAGTATGTCGCGTCTCAGGTCTCTTTAACGCGTCGTTCAGATTACCCAAGAATGGTTAGGTTATATTACGCAAAGTGTGCGAGAAAAGTAACGGTAGATTAATATGTCGCATCTCATGTCTCTTTCTGTAATGCGTCGTTCCGATTACCCTTACATGGTTAGGTTATATTACGCAAGGTGTGCGTGAAAAGTGACCGTGGACTAGTATGTCTCATCTCAAGGCTCGTTAATGCGTCGTTCCGATTAACTAAGCATAGTTATATTATGCAAAGTTTGTGTGAAAAGTGACGTTAGATTTGTATCTCGCGTTTCAAGTCTCTCTAACGCGTTGTTCCGATTACCTAAGCATGGCTAGGTTATAGTACGCAAAGTGTGCGTGAAAAGTAACAATAGATTAGTATGTCGCGTATCAATTCTATTTAACGCGTCGTTCCGATTACCTAAGCATGGTTAGGTTATATGACACAAAGCGTGCATGACAAGTAACGCTAGATTAATATTCCGCGTCTCAAGTCTGTTTAACGCATCCTTCCGATTACCTAAGCATGATTAGGTTATATTACGCAAAGTATGCGTGAAAAGTGACGCTAGATATGTTGAGTCACAAATCTCTTTAATGCGTTGTTCCGATTACCTAAGCTTGGTTAGGTTATATTACGCAAAGTGTGCGTAAAACGTGACGCTAGATTAGGATGGCGCGTCTCAAGTCTCTCTAACGCGTCGTTTCGATTACCATGCTTATGTCGCGTCACAAGTCTCTCTAACGCGTCGTTCCGATTACCTATGCATGGTTGGTTTATATTACCCAAAGTGTGCGTGAAAAGAGACGCTAGATTAGTATGTCGCGTCTCAATTCTCTTTAACGCGTTGTTCCGATTACCTAAGCATGATTAGGTTATTTTACTCAAAGTGTGCGTGAAAAGTGACGCTACATTAGTATGTTGCGTCTCAATTCTCTTTAACGCGTGGTTCCGATTACCCAAGCATGGTTAGGTTATTTTACGCAAAGTGTGCGTCAAAAGTGACGCTAGTATAGTATGTCGCGTCTCAAGTCACTTTAACTCGTTGTTCCAATTACCATGCTTATGTCGCGTCACAAGTCTGTGTAATGCGTCGTTTCGATTAGCTAAGCATGGTTAGGTTATATTACGCAAAGTGTGCGTGAAAAATGACAATAGTAAATCGCGTCTTACGTCTATTTAACGCGTCGTTCCGATTACATAAGAATGGTTAGGTTATATTATGCAAAGTGTGCGTGAAAAGTGACGCTAGATGAGTATGTCGCGTCTCAAGTCTCTTTGACGTGTCGTTTCGATTACCATGCTTATCCCGCGTCCCAAGTCTCTTTAACGCGTCGTTGCGATTACCTAGGCATGGTTAGGTTATATTATGCCAAGTGGGCGTGAAAATTGACGCTAGATTAGTATATCCTACCTCAAGTCTATCTAACGCGTCGTTCCGATTTCCTAAGCATGGTTAGGTTATATTACGCAAAGTGTGCATAAAAAGTCACAATTAATGAGTATGTCACGTCTCAAGTCGATTAAAAGCGACGTTGCGATTACCTAACCATGATTAGGTTATAGTACGCAAAGTTTGCTTGAAAACTGACTCTAGATTAGTATATCGCGTCTCAATTCTATTTAACGCGTTGTTCCGATTAACTAAGCATGGTTAGGTTATATTACGCAAAGTGTGCGTGAAAAATGACTTTAGATTAGTATGCCGCATCTCAAGTCTCTCTAACGCGTCGTTCCGATTTCCTAAGCATGGTTTGGTTATATTATGCAAAGTGTCTGCGAAAGGTGACACTAGATTAGTATGTCGCGTCTCAAGTCTCCTTAACGTGTCGTTCCGATATCCTAAGCATGGTTATGTTGTATTACGCAATGCGTGCGTAAAAAGTGACGCTAGATTAATATTGCGCGTCTCAAGTCTCTTTAACGCGTTGTTTCGATTACCATGCTTATGTCGCGTCACAAGTCTCTCGAACACGTCGTTCCGATTACCTTAGCATGGTTAGGTTATATTACACAAAGTGTGCGTTGAAAATGACAATAGATTAGTATGTCGAATTTCAAGTCTATTTAACGCATCGTTCGAATTACTTAAGCATGGTTAGGTTATATTAGGCAGAGTGTACGTGAAAAATGGCAATAGATTAGTATGTCGCGTCTTAAGTATATCTAACGCGTTGTTCCGATTACCTTAGCATAGTTAGGTTATTTTACGCAAACTGTGCGTGAAAAGTGACGCTAGATTAGTATGTCGCATCTCAATTCTCTTTATCGCGTTGTTCCAATTTTCTAAGCATGGTTAGGGTATATTATGCAAAGCGTGCGTGAAAAGTGACATTAGATTAGTATGTCGCGTCTAAAGTCTATTTAACGCGTCGTTCCTATTACCTAAGAATGGTTAGGTTATATTACGCAGTGTACGTGAAAAGTGACGCTAGATTAGCATGTCGCGTCTCAAGGCTCTTTAATGCGTCCTTCCAATTACCTAAGCATGGTTAGTTATAATACGCAAAGTTTGCGTGAAAAGTGACGCTAGATTAATATGTCGCGTGTCAAGGCTCTTTAATGTGTCGTTCCGATTACCTAAGCTTGCTTAGGCTGTACGCAAAGTGTGCGTAAAAAGGATCAATTTATTAGTATGTCGCATCTCAAGTCTCTTTATCGCATTGTTCCTATATTACATAAGCATGGCTAGGTTATATTATGCAAAGTGTGCGTGAAAACTGACGCTAGATTTGTATGTCCAGGCTCAAATCTCTTTAAAACGTTGTTCTGATTACCTAAGCATGGTTAGGTTCTATTACGCAAAGTGTGTGTAAAAAGTGACGCTAGATTAGTATGTTTCGTCTCAAGTCTCTTTAATGCGTCGTTTCGCTTACCATACATATCTCGCGTCACAAGTCTCTTTAACGCGTCGTTCCGATTACCTAAGCACGGTTAGGTTGTATTACGCAATGTGTGCGTGAAAAGTGACGTTAGTTTAGTACGTCGCGTCTCAAGACTCTCTATCGCGTCGTACCGATTTCCTAAGCATGACTAGATTATATTACGCAAAGTGTAAGTGAACAGTGACACTAGATTAGTATGTCGCGTCTCAAGTCTCCATACGCGCCGTTCCCATTTCCTAAGCATGGTTATGTTATATTACGCAAAGTGTGCGTAAAAAGTGACGCTAGATTATTGCAGCGTCTCAAGCTTGAACGCGTCGTTTCGATTATCATGCTTATGTCGCGTCACAAGTCTCTCTAACGCGTCGTTCCGATTTCCTAAGCATGGTTAGGTTATATTACGCAAAGTGTGCGTGAAAAGTGACGCTAGATTAGTATGTCCAGTCTCAAGTCTCTTTAACGCGTCGTTCCGATTACCTAAGCATGGTTAGGTTATATTACGCAAAGTGTGCTTAAAAAGTGACGCTAGATTAGTTTGTTTCGTCTCAAGTCTCTTTTACAAGTCGTTGCGAGTACCATACTTATCTCGCGTCACAAGTATCTTTAATGCGTCATTCCGATTACCGTATTATCTCGGGTCACAAGTCTCTTTAACACGTCGTTCCGATTACCATACTTATCTCGCGTCACAAGTCTCTTTATGGCGTCGTTCCGATTACCTAAGCATGGTTAGGTTATATTACGCAAAAGTGCGTGAAAAGTGACGTTAATTTAGTAAGTCTCATCTCAAGTCTCTCTAACGCATCGTTCAATTTTCTAAGCATGGTTAGGTTATTTTATGCAAAGTGTGCGTGAAAAGTGACGCTAGATTAGTATGTCCAGTCTCTTTAACGCGTCGTTCCGATTACCTATGCATGGTTAGGTTATATTACGCAAAGTGAGCGTAAAAAGTGACGCTAGATTAGTTTGTTTCGTCTCAAGTCTCTTTAACGCGTAGTTTCGATTACTATACTTATCTCGCGTCACAAGTCTCTTTAACGCATCGTTCTGATTACCTAAGCATGGTTAGGTTATATTACGCAAAGAGTGCGTGAATAGTGACGCTATATTAGTATGTCGCGTCTCAAGTCTCTCTAACGCGTCGTTCCAATTTCCTAAGCATGGTTAGGTTATATTACGCAAAGCGTGCGTGAAAAGTGACACTAGATTAGTATATCACGTCTCAAGTCTCTCTAACTCGTCGTTCCGAATTCCTAAGCATAGTTATGTTATATTACGCAACGCGTGCGTAAAAAGTGACGCTAGATTAATATTGCACGTCTCAAGTCTCTTTAACGCGTCGTTTCGTTTACCATTCTTATGTCGCGTCACAAGTCTCTCGAACGTGTTGTTCTGATTACCTAAGCATAGTTAGGTTAGACTACGCAAAAGCGTGCGTGAAAAGTGACAGTAGATTAGTATGTCGCGTCAAAAGTCTATTTAACGCGTCATTCCTTATACCTAAGCATTGTTAGGTTATATTACGCAAGGTGTGCGTGAAAAGTGACGATCGATTAGTATGTCGCGTCTCAAGGCTCTTTAATGCGTCATTCCGATTACCTAAGCATAGTTAGGTTATAATACGCAAAGTTTGCGTGGAAAGTGACGCTAGATGAGTATGTCGCGTGACAAGGCTCTTTAACGCGTCGTTCTGATTACCTAAGCACGGTTAGGTTATAGTACGCAAAGTGTGCGTAAAAAGGATCAATTATATCGAGTCTCAAGTCTCTTTAACGTGTCGTTCCTATTACCTAAGCATGGTTAGGTTATACTACGAAAGGTGTGCGTGAAAAGTGACGCTAGATTAGCATGTCGCGTCTCAAGGCTCTTTAATACGTCGTTCCGATTACCTAAGCATGATTAGATTATAATACGCAAAGTTTGCGTGAAAAGTGACGCTAGATTAGTATGTCGCTTCTCAAGTCTATTAAACGCGTCGTTTCGATTACCATGCTTATGTCGCATCACAAGTCTCTCTAACGCGTCGTTCCGATTATCTAAGCATGGTTAGGTTATAGTACGCAAAGTGTGCGTAAAAAGGATCAATAGATAAGTATGTCGCGTCTCAAGTCTCTTTAACGCGTTGTTCCTATTACCTAAGAATGGTTAGGTTATATTACGGAAAGTGTGCTTGAAAAGTGACGCTAGAATAGTATGTCCAGTCTCCAATCTCTTTAACGCGTCGTTCCGATTACCTAAGCATGGTTAGGTTATATTACGCAAAGTGTGCGTAAAAAGTGACACTAGATTAGTATGTTTCGTATCAAGTCTCTTTAACGCGTTGTTTCGATCACCATACTTATCTCGCGTCACAAGTCTCTTTAACGCGTCGTTCCGATTACCTAAGCATGGTTAGGTTATATTACGCAAAGTGTGCGTGAAAAGTGAGGTTAGATTAGTAGGTCGCGTCTCAATTCTCTCTAACGCGTCGTTCCGATTTCCTAAGCATGGTTAGGTTATAATACGTAAAGTGTGCGTGAAAAGTGACACAGATTAGTATGTCGCGTCTCAAGTCTCTCTAACGCGTCGTTCCGATTTCCTAAGCATGGTTATGTTATATTACGCAACGCGTGCGTAAAAAGTGACGCTAAATTAATATTGCGTGTCTCAAGTCTCTTTAACGCGTCATTTCGATTACCATGCTTATGTCGCGTCACAAGTCTCTCTAACGCGTCGTTTCGATTACCTAAGCATGGTTAGGTTAATAGTACGCAAAGTGTATGTGGAAAGGAGAAATAGTTTAGTATGTCGCGTCTCAAGTCTCTTTAACGCGTCGTTCCGATTACCAAAGTATGGTTAGGTTATATGACGCAAAGTGTGCGTGAAAAGTGACGCTAGATTAGTATGTCCAGTCTGAAGTCTCTTTAACGCGTCGTTCCGATTACCTAAGCATGGTTAGGTTATATTACGCAAAGTGTGTGTAAAAAGTGACGCTAGATTAGTTTGTTTCTTCTCAAGTCTCTTTAACGCGTAGTTTCGATTACTATACTTATCTCGCGTCACAAGTCTCTTTAACGCGTCGTTCCGATTACCTAAGCATGGTTAGGTTATATTACGCAAAGAGTGCGTGGAAAGGAGCAATCTTACCTTATTATTAGAGAAAGGGGAAAGGGCTTTTTTCAGCTGGTGCGCAGGTTAGTATTTCGCGTCTCAAGTCTTTAACGCGTCGTTCCGATTCCCTAAGTATGGTTTGGTTATATTACGCAAAGTGTGCGTTAAAAGTGACGCTAGATTAGTATGTCCAGTCTCAAGTCTCTTTAACGCGTCGTTCCGATTACCTAAGCATGGTTAGGTTATATTACTCAAAGTGTGCTTAAAAAGAGAGGCTAGATTAGTTTGTTTCGTCTTAATTCTCTTTAACGCGTCGTTTCGATTACGATACTTATCTCGCGTCACAAGTCTCTTTAACGTGTCGTTCCGATTACCTATGCATGGTTAGGTTATATTACGCAAAGTGTGCGTGAATAGTGACTTTATATTAGCATGTCGCATCTCAAGTCTCTCTAACGCGTCCTTCCGATTTCCTAAGCATGGTTAGGTTATATTACGCAAAGTGTCCGTGAAAAGTGACACTAGATTAGAATGTCGCGTCTCAAATCCCTCTAATGCATCGTTCCGATATCTTAAGCAATGGTTATGTTAGATTACGCAACGCGTGCGTAAAAAGTGACTCTAGATTAATATTGCGCGTCTCAAGTCTCTTTAACGCGTCGTTTCGATTACCATGCTTATGTCGCGTCACAAGTCTCTCGAACACGTCGTTCCGATTACCTTAGCATGGTTAGGTTATATTACACAAAGTGTGCGTTGAAAATGACAATAGATTAGTATGTCGTATCTCAAGTCTATTTAACGCATCGTTCGAATTACTTAAGCATGGTTAGTGTACGTGAAAAATGACAATAGATTAGTATGTCGCGTCTTAAGTCTATCTAACGCGTTGTTCCGATTACCTTAGCATGGTTAGGTTATATTACGCAAACTGTGCGTGAAAAGTGACGCTAGATTAGTATGTTATCTCAATTCTCTTTATCGCGTTGTTCCAATTATATTAGCATGGTTAGGGTATATTATGCAAAGCGTGCGTTAAAAGTGACACTCAATTAGTATGTCGCGTCTAAAGTCTATTTAACGCGTCGTTCCTATTATTTAGGAATAGTTAGGTTATATTACGCAAGGTGTGCGTGAAAAGTGACGCTAGATTAGTATGTCGCGTCTCAAGGCTCTTTAATGCGTCGTTCCGATTACCTAAGCATGGTTAGGTTATAATACGCAAAGTTTGCGTGAAAAGTGACGCTAGATTAGTATGTCGCGTGTGAAGGCTCTTTAACGCGTCGTTCCGATTACCTAAGCATGGTTAGGCTATAGTACGCAAAGTGTCCGTAAAAAGGATCAATTGATTAGTATGTCGCGTCTCAAGTCTCCTTAACGCATTGTTTCTATTACATAAGCATGGTTAGGTTATATTACGCAAAGTGTGCGTGAAAAGTGACGCTAGATTTGTATGTTTCGTCTCAAGTCTCTTTAATACGTCGTTTCGCTTACCATACATATCTCGCGTCACAAGTCTCTTTAACGCGTCGTTCCGATTACCTAATCATGGTTGGGTTATATTCCGCAATGTGTGCGTGAAAAGTGACGTTATATTAGTACATCGCGTCTCAAGTCTCTCTACCTTGTCGTACCGATTTCCTAAGCATGGCTAGGTTATATTACGCAAAGTGTGCGTGAAAAGTGACACTAGATTAGTATGTCGCGTCTCAAGTCTCCATACGCGTCGTTCCGATTTCCTAAGCATGGTTATGTTATATTACGCAAAGTGTGCGTAAAAAGTGATGCTAGATTAATATTGCGAGCTCAAGTCTCTTGAACGCGTCGTTTCGATTATCATGCTTATGTCGCGTCACAAGTCTCTCTAACACGTCGTTCCGATTACCTAAGCATGGTTAGGTTATTATATTAGGCAAAGTGTGCGTGAAAAATGACAATAGATTAGTATGTCGCGTCTTAAGTCTATTTAACGCGTCGTTCCAATTACTTAAGCATGGTTAGGTTATATTACGCAGAGTGTACGTGAAAAATGATAATTGATTAGTATGTCGCGTCTTAAGTCTATCTAACGCGTCGTTCCTATTACCTAACCGTGGTTAGGTTATATTACGCAAAGTATGCGTGAAATGTGACGCTAGATTAGTATGTCGCGCCTCAATTCTCTTTATCGCGTTATTCTAATTATCTAAGCATGGTTAGGTTATATTACACAAAGCGTGCGTGAAAAGTGACGCTAGATTAGTATGTCGCATCTCAAGTCTCTTTAAAACATCGTTCTGATTATCTAAGCATGGCTAGGTTATATTATGCAAAGTGTGCGTGAAAAGTGACACTAGATTTGTATGTCGCGTCTAAATTCACTTTGACGCGTCGTTTCGATTACCTAAGCGTGGTTAGGTTATATTACACAAAGTGTGCGTAAAAAGTGAGGCTAGATTAGTATGGCCCGTCTCGAGTCTTATGCTTATGTCGAGTCACAAGTCTTTCTAACGCGTCGTTCCGATTACCTAAGAAGTATGGTTAGGTTATATTATGCAAAGTGTGGTGAAAAATGACAATAGATTAGTATGTCGCGTCTCAAGTCTATTTAACACGTTGTTCCTTTTACCTAAGCATGGTTAGGTTATATTACGCAAGGTGTACGGGAAAAGTGACGCTAGATTAGTATGTCGCGTCTCAAGGCTTTTTAATGCGTCGTTCCAATTATGCAATAAATCTTAACTAATACTGAGAGGACATGCCGGTTGATAAAATGCCCATGGTGAGGCTGTGATCCTGGTTTGTCACACATGTATATGTTAAGGTTTATCGTCGTATCTCTAAATGGTATCAGAGCCTAACAGAGACGAGAAAGAAATATATATACTAGTTTTTACTTTGTGAAAATTGGGCCAGTACCTTACGATCATGCTCACAAAAAGTTGTTGTTCTACACCTTCTAATACTGCTCTTACTATTGTAAATAAAAATGATTATCTTTATGAGTTTACTTATCTTCCATAAAATCAAAACATATTTGATACAAAAGCCCCTCTTCTCAATCCTTAGATTCTCGGTATCTACAGTATCAACATGCAGTGATTGGTACATTTGAAACTTCGTTGAATGCAGGCTCAGTGTTTTTCACCTTTTTCCCAAATTACAACCTTTCCCTCTCTGATCTGATGGCTCTTACGGCTTTAAAGGTGCAAATACAAATTACTGGAGCTCAACAAGTTGCTGATTCAATTGCAACTACTCTTCACTATCAAATGGTGTATCGTTTGCAAAACCATGCTTTAAACCTCACTTTACCACAAACCATAATGATGCCCTTTTGATAAAAACAGATTCCCAAAACATCCCTTCTTGTGTCCATATACCCAAACAAATCACTAGAAATGAACTCCTACACCTTTTCCCCAAAAAGTGGATTACCAACTATGAAATAATGCATGAATCTACTCAACTTGTTCAATCCTGTACTCCAGTATTCACAAAAAAAAACCCGATGGCAATGTTGAGACGTCTTTTGCAAAACATACCGATGTCATTCCTCAGGTATTTTCTACACAGTTCATGCTTGAACCATTTCCACAAGAAAATGGAGTTCCTGTTGTCTCGCATCTCAAGTCTCTTTATTGCGTCGTTTCGATTACCATGTTTATGTTGAGTCATAAGACTCTCTAACGTGTCGTTCCGATTACCATAAGCATGGTTAGGTTATAATACGCAAAGTGTGCGTGAAAAGTAACAATAGATAAGTATGTCGCGTCACAAGTCTCTTTAACGCGTCGTTCAGATTACCAAAGAATGGTTAGGTTATATTACGCAAATTGCGCGTTATAAGTGACGCTATATTAATTTCGCGTCTCAAATGTCTTTAACTCGTCGTTTCGATTACCATGCTTATGTCGCGTCACAAGTCTCTCTAGCGCGTCGTTCCTATTACCTAAGCATGGTTAGGTTATAGTACGCAAAGTGTGCGTGAAAAGGATTAATAGATTAGTATGTCGCATCTCAGGTCTCTTTAGCGCGTCGTTCCTATTACCTAAGCATGGTTAGGTTATATTACGCAAAGTTTACGTGAAAAGTGACGCTAGATTAGTATGTCCAGTCTCAAGTCCCTTTAACACGTCGTTCCAATTATCTAAGTATGGTTAGGCTATATTACGCAAAGTGTGCATAAAAAGTGTGGCTAAATTAGTATGTTACATCTCAAGACTCTTTAACACGTCGTTTTGATTACCATGGTTATATCTCGCATCACAAGTCTCTTTAACGCGTCATTCCGATTACCTAAGCATGGTTCGGTTATATTACGCAAAGTGTGCGTGAAAAGTGACGTTATATTAGTATGTCGCATCTCAAATCTCTCTAATGCGTCGTTCTGATTTCCTAAGCATGGTTAGGTTATTTAGGCAAAGTGTGTGTGAAAAGTGATGCTAGATTAGTATGTCGCGTCTTAAGTCTCTCTAACGCGTCGTTCCGATTTCCTAAGCATGTGTAGGTTATATTACGCAAAGTGTGCGTAAAAAGTGATGCTAGATTAATATGGCGCATATCAAGTCTCTTTAACGGGTCGTTTCGATTACCATGTTTATGTCGCGTCACAAGTCTCTCTAACGCGTCGTTCCGATTACCTAAGCATGGTTAGGTTATATTACGCAAAGTGCGCGTGAAAGATGACAATAGATTAATATGTCGCGTCTCAAGTCTTTATAACGTTTCGTTCCAATTATTTAAGCATGGTTTGGTTATATTACGCAAAGTATGTGTGAAAAATGACAATAGATTAGTTTGTCGTGTCTTAAGTCTATCTAATGCGTCGTTCCGATTACCTAAGCATGGTTATGTTATATTATGCAAACTGTGCGTGAAAAATGATGCTAGATTAGTATGTCGCGTCTCAAGTCTCATTAACGCGTCGTTCCGATTACCTAAGCATGGTTATGTTATATTACCCAAAGAGTGCGTGAAAAGTGACGCTAGATTAGTATGTCGCGTCTCAGATCTCTTTAACGCGTCGTTCAGATTACCCAAGAATGGTTAAGTTATATTACGCAAAGTGTGCGGGAAAAGTAACGGTAGATTAGTATGTCGCATCTCATGTCTCTTTCTGTAATGCGTCGTTCCGATTACCTAAGCATGGTTAGGTTATATTACGCAAGGTGTGCGTGAAAAGTGACGCTAGACTAGTATGTCTCGTCTCAAGGCTCTGTAATGCGTCGTTCCGATTAACTAAGCATAGTTATATTATGCAAAGTTTGCGTGAAAAGTGACGTTAGATTTGTATCTCGCGTCTCAAGTCTCTCTAACGCGTTGTTCCGATTACCTAAGCATGGCTAGGTTATAGTACGCAAAGTGTGCGTGAAAAGTAACAATAGATTAATACGTCGCGTCTCAAGTCTCTTTAACGCGTCGTTCCGATTACCTAAGCATGGTTAGGTTATATTACGCAAAGTGTGCGTGAAAAGTGACTATAGATTAGTATGTCGCGTATCAATTCTATTTAACGCGTCGTTCCGATTACCTAAGCATGGTTAGGTTATATGACACAAAGCGTGCATGACAAGTAACGCTAGATTAATATTTCGCGTTTCAAGTCTGTTTAACGCATCCTTCCGATTACCTAAGCATGATTAGGTTATATTACGCAAAGTATGCGTGAAAAGTGACGCTAGATATGTTGAGTCACAAGTCTCTTTAACGCGTCGTTCCGATTACCTAAGCTTGGTTAGGTTATATTACGCAAAGTGTGCGTAAAAAGTGACGCTTGATTAGGATGGCGCGTCTCAAGTCTCTCTAACGCGTCGTTTCGATTACCATGCTTATGTCGCGTCACAAGTCTCTCTAACGTGTCGTTCCGATTACCTATGCATGGTTGGTTTATATTACGCAAAGTGTGCGTGAAAAGAGACGCTAGATTAGTATGTCGCGTCTCAATTCTCTTTAACGCGTTGTTCCGATTACCTAAGCATGAATAGGTTATTTTACTCAAAGTGTGCGTGAAAAGTGACGCTACATTAGTATGTTGCGTCTCAATTCTCTTTAACGCGTGGTTCCGATTAACCATGGTTTGGTTAATTT
Organism: Mercurialis annua; assembly: GCF_937616625.2. Classification (NCBI taxonomy): domain Eukaryota; kingdom Viridiplantae; phylum Streptophyta; class Magnoliopsida; order Malpighiales; family Euphorbiaceae; genus Mercurialis; species Mercurialis annua. The sequence continues at coordinate 45,056,688 of NC_065572.1, forward strand.
TACGCGCAGTGTGCCTCAAAAGTGACGCTAGAATAGTATGTCGCGTCTCAAGTCTATTACGCAAAGTGTGCTTGAAAAATGACAATAGTATGTCGCGTCTCAAGTCTCTTTTACGTGTCGTTTCGATTACCATGCTTATCCCGCGTCCCACGTATCTTTAACGCGTCGTTGCGATTACCTAAGCATGGTTAGGTTATATTACGCCAAGTGTGCGTGAAAATTGACGCTAGATTAGTATATCCTACCTCCAGTCTATCTAACGCGTCATTCCGATTTCCTAACCATGATTAGGTTATAGTACGCAAAGTTTGCTTGAAAACTGACGCTAGATTAGTATATCGCATCTCAATTCTATTTAACGCGTTGTTCCGATTAACTAAGCAAGGTTAGGTTATATTACGCAAAGTGTGCGTGAAAAGTGAATTTAGATTAGTATGTCGCATCTCAAGTCTCTCTAACGCGTCCTTCTGATTTCCTAAGCATGGTTAGGTTATATTACGCAAAGTGTCCGCGAAAAGTGACACTAGATTAGTATGTCGCGTCTCAAGTCTCTCTAACGCGTCGTTCCGATATCCTAAGCATGATTATGTTGTATTACGCAATGCGTGCGTAAAAAGTGACGCTAGATTAATATTGCGCGTCTCAAGTCTCTTTAACGCGTTGTTTCGATTACCATGCTTATGTCGCGTCACAAATCTCTCGAACACGTCGTTCCGATTACCTTAGCATGGTTAGGTTATATTACACAAAGTGTGCGTTGAAAATGACAATAGATTAGTATGTCGCATTTCAAGTCTATTTAACGCATCGTTCGAATTACTTAAGCATGGTTAGGTTATATTAGGCAGAGTGTACGTGAAAAATGACAATAGATTAGTATGTCGCGTCTTAAGTCTATCTAACGCGTTGTTCCGATTACCTTAGCATAGTTAGGTTATTCTACGCAAACTGTGCGTGAAAAGTGACGCTAGATTAGTATGTCGCATCTCAATTCTCTTTATCGCGTTGTTCCAATTATCTAAGCATGGTTAGGGTATATTATGCAAAGCGTGCGTGAAAAGTGACGTTAGATTAGTATGTCGCGTCCAAAGTCTATTTAACGCGTCGTTCCTATTACCTAAGAATGGTTAGGTTATATTACGCAGTGTACGTGAAAACTGACGCTAGATTAGCATGTCGCGTCTCAAGGCTCTTTAATGCGTCGTTCCGATTACCTAAGCATGGTTAGGTTATAATACGCAAAGTTTGCGTGAAAAGTGACGCTAGATTAGTATGTCGCGTGTCAAGGCTTTTTAACGCGTCGTTCCGATTACCTAAGCTTGGTTAGGCTGTATGCAAAGTGTGCGTAAAAATGATCAATTTATTAGTATGTCGCGTCTCAAGTCTCTTTATCGCATTTTTCCTATATTACATAAGCATGGTTAGGTTATATTACGCAAAGTGTGCGTGAAAAGTGACGCTAGATTAGTATGTCCAGGCTCAAATCTCTTTAAAGCGTTGTTCTGATTACCTAAGCATGGTTAGGTTATATTACGCAAAGTGTGTGTAAAAAGTGACGCTAGATTAGTATGTTTCGTCTCAAGTCTCTTTAATGCGTCGTTTCGCTTACCATACATATCCCGCGTCACAAGTCTCTTTAACGCGTCGTTCCGATTACCTAAGCACGGTTAGGTTATATTACGCAATGTGTGCGTGAAAAGTGACGTTAGTTTAGTACGTCGCGTCTCAAGACTCTCTAACGCGTCGTACCGATTTCCTAAGCATGACTAGGTTATATTACGCAAAGTGTAAGTGAACAGTGACATTAGATTAGTATGACGCGTCTCAAGTCTCCATACGCGTCGTTCCCATTTCCTAAGAATGGTTATGCGTAAAAAGTGACGCTAGATTAATATTGCGCGTCTCAAGTCTCTTGAACGCGTCGTTTCGATTATCATGCTTATGTCGCGTCACAAGTCTCTCTAACGCGTCGTTCCGATTCCCTAAGCATGGTTAGGTTATATTACGCAAAGTGTGCGTGAAAAGTGACGCTAGGTTAGTATGTCCAGTCTCAAGTCTCTTTAACGCGTCGTTCCGATTACCTAAGCATGGTTAGGTTATGTTACGCAAAGTGTGCTTAAAAAGTGACGCTAGATTAGTTTGTTTCGTCTCAAGTCTCTTTTACAAGTCGTTGCGAGTACCATACTTATCTCGCGTCACAAGTCTCTTTAACGCGTCGTTCCGATTACCATACTTATCTCGGGTCGCAAGTCTCTTTAACGCGTCGTTCCGATTACCATACTTATCTCGCGTCACAAGTCTCTTTATGGCGTCGTTCCGATTACCTAAGCATGGTTAGGTTATATTACGCAAAAGTGCGTGAAAAGTGACGTTAAATTAGTGAGTCTCTCTCAAGTCTCTCTAACACATCGTTCAATTTTCTAAGCATGGTTAGGTTATTTTACGCAAAGTGTGCGTGAAAAGTGACGCTAGATTAGTATGTCCAGTCTCTTTAACACGTCGTTCCGATTACCTATGCATGGTTAGGTTATATTACGCAAAGTGAGCGTAAAAAGTGACGCTAGATTAGTTTGTTTCGTCTCAAGTCTCTTTAACTCGTAGTTTCGATTACTATACTTATCTCGCGTCACAAGTCTCTTTAACGCATCATTCTGATTACCTAAGCATGGTTAGGTTATATTACGCAAAGAGTGCGTGAATAGTGACGCTATATTAGTATGTCACGTCTCAAGTCTCTCTAACGCGTCGTTCCAATTTCCTAAGCATGGTTAGGTTATATTACGCAAAGCGTGCGTGAAAAGTGACACTAGATTAGTATGTCGCGTCTCAAGTCTCTCTAGCGCGTCGTTCCGAATTCCTAAGCTTAGTTATGTTATATTACGCAACGCGTGCGTAAAAAGTGACGCTATATTAATATTGCACGTCTCAAGTCTCTTTAACGCGTCGTTTCGATTACCATTCTTATGTCGCGTCACAAGTCTCTCGAACGTGTCATTCTGATTACCTAAGCATGGTTAGGTTATACTACGCAAAGTGTGCGTAGGAAATGACAATTAGTATGTAGCGTCTCAAGACTATTTAACGCGTCGTTCCAATTACATAAGCATGGTTAGGTTATATTACGCATAGTATGGTGCGTGAAAAGTGACGCTAGATTAGTATGACGCGTGTCAAGTCTCTTTGACACGTCGTTCTGATTTCCTAAGCATGGTTAGGTTATATTACGCAAAGTGTGCGTAAAAAAGTGACGGTAGATTAGTATATCGCGTCTCAAGTCTCTTTAACACGTTGTTCCAATTACCTAAGCATGGAAAGCTTATATTACGTAAAGTGTGCTGAAAAGTGACGGTAGATTAGTATATCGCTTCTCAAGTCTCTTTAATGTGTCGTTCTGATATGGTTAGGTTATGTTACGCAAGGTGTGCGTGAAAAGTGACGCTAGATTAGTATGTCGCATCTCAATACTCTTTAATGCGTCGTTCCGTTTACCTAATTATGGTTAGGTTATATTACGCCAATGTCTGTGTGAAAAGTAACGCTATATTAGTATCTTGCATCTCAAGTCTCTTTAACGCGTCGTATTGATTACCATGCTTATTACCCCGTCGTTCCGATTACCTAAGCATAGTTAGGTTATATTACGCAAAGTGTGCATGAAACGTTACGCTAGATTAATATTTCGCTACTCAAGTCTCTATGATGCGTCGTTCTGATTACCTAAGCATGGTTAGGTGATATTACGCAAAGCGTGCGTAATAAGTGACGCTAGATTAGTATGGCGCGTTTCAAGTCTCTTTAACGCGTCGTTTCGATTACTGTGCTTATGTCGCATCACAAGTGTCTCAAACGCGTCGTTCTGATTACCTAAGCATGGTTAGATTATATATTACGCAAAGTGTGCGTGAAAAGTGACAATGTCTTAGTATGTAGCATCTCAAGTCTTTTTAACTCGTCGTTCCGATTACCTAGGCAAGGTTAGGTTATTTTACGCAAAGTGTGCGTGAAAAGTGACGCTAGATTAGTATGACACGTCTCAAGTCTCTTTAATGCGTATTTCGATTACCTAAGCATGGTTAGTTTATATTACGTGAAGTGTGCGTGAAAACGGACGCTAGATTAGTATGTTGCGTCTCAAGTCTCTTTATCGCGTCTTTCCGATTATGTAAGCATGGTTAGGTTATATTACGCAAAGTGTGCGTGAAAAGTGATACTAGATTAATATGTCGCTACTCAAGTCTCTTTAATGCCTCGTTCCGATTTCCTAAGCATGGTTAGGTTATAGTAAGGAAAGTTTGCGTGAAAAGTGACGCTAGATTAGTATGTCGCCTCTGAAGTCTCTTTATTGTTCCGATTATCTAAGCATGGTTAGGTTATTTACGAAAAGTGTGCGTGAAAAATGACGCTACATTATTATGTCGCGTCTCAAGTCTCTTTCACGCATTGTACCAATTACCTAAGGATGGTTAGGTTACTTCACGAAAAGTGTGCGTCAAAAGTAACAAACATTAGTATGTCGCGTCTCAAGTCTATTTAACGCGTCGTTCCGATTACCTAAGCATGGTTAGGTTACATTACGCAATGTGTGCATGGAAAGTGACGCAAGATTAGTATGTCGCATCTCAATTCTCTTTAACGCGTTGTACCGATTACCTAAGAATGGTTAGGTTTGTTTACAGAATGTGTACGTGAAAAGTGACGCTAGATTAGTATGTCGCGTCTTAAGTCTATTTAACGCGTCGTTCTGATTATCAAAGCATGGTTAGGTTATATTACACGAAGTCTGCGTGAAAAGTTACGCTAGATTAGTATGTCGCGTCTCAATTCTCTTTAACGCGTTGTTCCGATTACCTAAGCATGGTTAGGTTATATTATGCAAAGTGTGCGTGAAAAGTTACGCTAGATTAGTATGTCGCGTCTCAAGTCTCTTTATCGCCTCTTTCCGATTACCTAGGCATGGTTAGGTTATGTTACGCAAAGTGTGCGTGAAACGTGACGCTAGATTAGTATGTCGCGTCGCAAGTCTCTTTAACACGTCGTTTTAATTATCTAAGCATAGTTAGGTTATATTACGCAAAGTGTGTGTGAAAAGAGACGCTAGAATAGTATGTCGCGTCTTAAGTCTCTTTAACGCGTTGTTTCGATTACCTAAGCATGATGAGGTTATTTTACGCAAAGTGTGCGTGAAAAGTGACGCTAGATTAGTAGGTCGCGTCTCAATTCTCTTTTGCGTGTGGTTCCGATTACCTATGGTCAGGTTATTTTACGCAAAGTGTGCCTGAAAAGTGACGCTAGATTAGTATGTCGCGTCTTAAGTCACTTTAACTCGTCGTTCTGATTACCATGCTTATGTCGTGTCACAAGTCTCTTTAACGCGTCGTTCTGATTACGCATAATTAGGTTACATTACGCAAAGTGTGCGTGAAATTAGACGCTAGATTAGTATGTCGCGTCTTAAGTCTCTTTAACACATTGTTACATCACACAAAGTGTGCGTGAAATTAGACGCTAGATTAGTATGTCGCATCTTAAGTCTCTTTAACACGTTGTTCCGATTACCTAAGCATGATTAGGTTTTTTTACGCAAAGTGTGCATGAAAAGTGACGCTAGATTAGTATGCCGCGTCTCATTCCTCTTTAGCGTGTGGTTCCGATTACCTAAGCATGGTCAGGTTATTTTACGCAAAGTTTGCCTGACAAGTGACGCTAGATTAGCATGTCGCGTCTCATGTAACTGTAACTCGTCGTTTGGATTACCATGCTTATGTTGCGTCACAAGTCTCTCTGACGCGTAGTTTCGATTACCTAAGATGGTTAGGTCATATTACGCAAACTGTGCGTGAAAAATTACAATAGATTAAAATGTCTCGTCTCACGTCTATTTAACGCGTCGCTCCGATTAGCTAATCATGGTTAGGTTATATTACGCAAAGGGTGCGTGAAACGTTACGCTAAATAAGTATGTCGCGTCTCAATTCTCTTTAACGCGTTGTTCTGATTACCTAAGCATGGTTAGGTTATATTACGCAAACTGTGCGTGGAAAGTAACAATAAATAAGTATGTCGCGTCACACTTCTATTTAACGCGTCGTTCCGATTACCTAAGCATGGTTAGGTTATATTATGCAAAGTGTGCGTGGAAAGTGACGTTAGATTTATATGTCGCATCTTAATTCTCTTCAACGCGTTGTACCGATTAGCTAAGCATGGTTAGTTTAGGTTACGCGGAGTGTCGTGAAAAGTGACGCTAGATTAGTATGTCACGTCTTAAGTCTCTTTAAAGCGTTGTTCCGATTACCTAAGCATGGTTAGGTTGTATTACGCAAAGTGTGTATGAAAAGTGACATTAGATTAGTATGGCGCGTCTAAAGTCTCTTTCACGCGTGTTCCGATTACCTAAGAATTGTTAGGTTATATTACACAAAGTGTGCATGAAAAGTGACGCTAGATTAGTATGTAGTGTCTCAACTCTCTTTAATGCGTCGTTCCAATTACCTACGCATGGTTAGGTTATATTACGCAAAGTGTGCGTGAAAACTGACAATATGGTTAGGTTATATTACGCAAATTCTGCGTAAAAAGTGACGCTATGGCGCGTCTCAAGTCTCTTTAACGTGTCGTAATGATTACCATGCCTATGCCGCGTCTCAAGTCTCTAATGCACCGTTCTTATTACCTGAACATGGTTAGGTTATATTACGCAAAGTGTGCGTGAAAAGTGACGCTAGATTAGTATGTCGCGTCTCAAGTCTCTTTAACGCGTCGTTCCGATTACCTAAGCATGGTTATATTACATTACGCCAAGTGCGCGTTAAAAATGTTGCTAGATTAGTATGTCGCGTCACAAGTCTCTTTAACTCGTCGTTACGATTACCTAAGCATGGTTAGCTTATATTACGCAAAGTGTGCGTGAAAAGTGACGTTATATTAGTGTGGCGCGTCTCAAGTCTCTTTAACGCTTCGTTTCGATTGCCATGCTTATGTCATGTTACAAGTCTCTCTAACAAGTCGTTTCGATTACCAAAGCATGCTTAGGTTATATTAGGACATTGAGCGTGAAAATTAACAATAGATTAGTATGTCGCGTCTCAAGTCTCTTTAACGCATCGTTCCAATTACTTAAGCACGGTTAGGTTATTTTATGCAAAGTGTGCGTGAAAAGTGACACTAGATTAGTATGTCGCGTCTCAACTCTCTTTAATGCGTCAATCCGATTACCTAAGCATGGTTAGGTTATATTACGCAATGTGTGCGTGAAAACTGCTACTAGGTTAGTATGTTGCGTCTCAAGTCTCTTTAACGCGTCGTTCCGATTACCTAAGCATAGTTAGGTTATATTACGCAAAATGTGCATGAAAAGTGACGCTAGATTAGTATGTCGCGTGTCATGTCTCTTTAACTTGTTGTTCCGATTACATGAGCATGGTTAGGTTATATTACGCAAAGTGTGCTTGAAAAGTGACGCTAGATCAGTATGTCGCTTCTCAAGTCTCTTTAATTCGTCGTTCCGATTACCTAAGCATGGTTAGGTTAAATTACGCAAGTCTCTTTTTAAAGCGACGTTTTGATTACCATGCTTAAGTCGCGTCACAAGTCTCTCTTACGCGTCGTTCTGATTACCTAAGAAGGTTAGGTTATATTACGCAAAGTGTGCATGAAAAGTGACGCTAGATTAGTATATCGCGTCGCAAGTCTCAATAACGCGTCATTCCGATTACCTAAGCATGTTTACGTCATATTACACAGTGTGCGCGAAAAGTGACGCTAGATTAATATTTCGCATCTCAAGTCTCTTTAACACCGTCGTTTCGATTACCATGCTTATGTCGCGTCACAAGTCTCTCTAACGCGTCGTTCCGATAATAGATTAGTATGTCACGTCTCGAGTCTCTTAAACGCGTCGTTCCGATTACCTAAGCATGGTTAGGTTGTATTACGCAAAGAGTGCTTGAATAGTGACACTAGATTTGGATGTCGCGTCTCAAGTCTATTTAACGCGTTGTTTCCATTACCTAAGCAAAGTTAGGTTATTTTATACAAAGTGTGCGTGAAAAGTGACACTAGATTAGTATGTCGTGTCATAAGTCTCTTTAACGCGTCGTTTCGATTACCTATGTATGGTTAGGTTATTTTATGCAAAGTGTGCGTGAAAAGTGACGCTAGATTAGTATGTTGCGTCTCAAGTCTCTTTAATGCGTTGTTACGACTATCTAAGCATGGTTAGGTTATTTTACACAAATTGTGCATGAAAAGTGACGCTAGATTACTATGTCGCGTCTCAAGTCTCTTTAACTCGTCGTTCTGATTACCTAAGCATGGTTAGGTTATAGTATGCAAAGTGTGCGTGAAAAGGATAAATAGATTTGTGTGTCGTGTCTCAAGTCTCTTTAACGCGTCGTTTCGATTACATAAGCATGGTTGGGTTATATGACGCAAAGTGTGCGTGAAAAGTGACGCTAGATTAGCATGTCGCGTCTCAAGTCTCTTTAACGCATCGTTCCGATTACCTAAGCATGGTTTTGTTATATTGCGCAAAGAGTGCGTGAATAGTGACGCTAGATTAGTATGTCGTGTCTCAAGTCTCTTTAACGCGTTGTTCCAATTATTTAAGCATGGTTAGGTTATATTGCACAAAGTGTGATCGAAAAGTGAAAATAAATTAGTATGTCGCGTCTCAAGTCTCTTTAACGCGTCGTTCCGATTACCTAAGCATGGTTAGGTTATATTGCGCAAAGAGTGCATGAATAATGACGCTAGATTAGTATGTCGTGTCTCAAGTTTCTTTAACTCGTTGTTCCGATTATTTAAGCATGGTTAGGTTATATTGCGCAAAGTGTGAGCGAAAAGTGAAAATAGATTAGTATGTCGAGTCTCAAGTCTCTTAAACGCGTCGTTCCGATTACCTAAGCATGGTTAGATTATATTACGCAAAGAGTGCGTGAATAGTGATACTGGATTTGTATGTCGCGTCTCAAGTCTCTTTAACGCGTTGTTACGATTACTTATGCATGGTTAGGTTATTTTATGCAAAGTGTGCGTGAAAAGTGACGCTAGATTAGTATGTTGCGTCTCAAGTCTCTTTAACGCGTCGTTCCGATTACCTAAGCCTGGTTAGGTTATAAAAAGCAAAGAGTCGTGAATAGTGTGACGCTAGATTAGTGTGTCGCGTCTCAAGTCTCTTTAACGCGTGTTCCGATTACGTAAGCATGGTTAGGTTATATTACACAAAGTGTGCGTAAAAAGTGACACAAAATTAGTATTGCGCGTCTCAAGTCATTTTAATGTGTCGTTCCGATTACCAAAGCATGGTTAGGTTATATTATGCAAAGTGTTTGTAAAAAGTTACTCTAGATTAGTACGGCTCGTTTCAAGTCTCTTTAACGCGTCGTTTCGACTACTATTCTTATGTCGCTTAACAAGTGTCTCTAACGCGTTGTTATGATTACCTAAGCAAAGTGTGCGTGAAAAGTGACATAAATTAGTATGTCGTGCCTCAAGTCTCTTTAACACATCGTTCCGATTACCTAAGCATGGATATGTTATATTACGCCAAGTGCGCGTTAAAAGTTTCTCTAAATTAGTATGTCGCATCACAAGTCTCTTTAACGCATTGTTACGGTTACATAAGCATGGTTAGGTTATATTACGCAAAGTATGCATAAAAATTGACGCTAGATTAGTATGTTGTGTCTCAAGTCTCTTTAACGCGTCGTTTCGATTACCATGCTTATGTTACGTTACAAGTCTCTCTAACATGTCGTTCTGATTACCTAAGCATGGTTAGGTTATATTATGCAAAGTATGCAAGTGACGCTAGATTAGTATGTTGTGTCTCAAGTCTCTTTAACGCGTCGTTTCGATTACCATGCTTATGTTATGTTACAAGTCTCTCTAACATGTCGTTCTGATTACCTAAGCATGGTTAGGTTATATTACGCAAAGTGTGCTTGAAAAGTGACAATGGATTAGTGTGTCGCGTCTTAAGTCCCTTTAACGCGTCGTTACGATTATCTAAGCATGGTTAGGTTATTTTACGCAAATTGTGCGTGAAAAGTGACACTAGATTAGTTTGTCGCGTCTCAAGTCACTTTAACGCGTCGTTCCGATTACCTAAGCATGGTTAGGTTATATTACGTAATGTGTGCGTGAAAATTGTCGCTAGGTTAGTGTGTCGCGTCTCAAGTCTATTTAACGCGTCGTTCCTATTACCTAAGCATGGTTAGATTATATTACGCAAAGTGTGGGTGAAAAGTGATGCTAGATTAGTATGTCGCATCTCAAGACTCTTAAACGCGTCGTTCTGATTACCTAACCATGGTTAGGTTATATTACGCAAAGAGTGCGTGAAAAATGACGTGAGATTTGTATATCGCGTCTCAACTCACTTTAATGCGTCGTTCCGATTACCCAAGAATGGTTAGGTTTACGCGAAGTGTGCGAGAAAAGTAACGCTAGATAAGTATTTCACGTCTCAAGTCTCTTTAACTCGTCGTTCCGATTACCTAAGCATTGTTAGGTCATATTACCCAAGGTGTACATGAAAAGTGACGCTAGATTAGTATGTCGCGTCTCAAGGCTCTTTAATGCGTCGTTCCGATTACCTAAGCATGGTTCGGTTATATTATGCGAAGTTGGCGTGAAAAGTGACGCTAGATTAGTATTTCGCGTCTCAAGTCTCTTTAACGTGTCGTTTCGATTACCTAAGCATGGTTAGGTTATATTATGCAAAGTTTGCGTTAAAAGTGACGCTTAGTATGTCACGTCTCAAGTCTCTTTAACGCGTCGTTTCGATTACCAAAGCATGGTTAGGTTATAGTACGCAAAGTGTGCGTGAAAAGGATCAATATATTAGTATGTCGTGTCTCAAATCTATTTCACGCGTGGTTCCAATTACCTAAGCATGGTTAGGTTTTATTATGCAAACTTTGTAAAAAAAGTGACGCTAGATTTGTATGTCCAGTCTCAAGTCTCTTTTACGCGTCGTTCTGATTACCTAAGCATGGTTAGGTTATATTACGCAAAGTGTGCGTAAAAAGTGACGCTATGTTTCTTCTCAAATCTCTTTAACGCGTCGATACTATTACCATGCTTATCTCGCGTCACAAGTCTCTTTAACGCGTCGTTTCTATTACCTAAGCATGGTTGGGTTATATGACGCAAAGTGTGCGTGAAAAGTGACGCTAGATTAGTATGTCGCGTCTCAAGTCTCTTTAACGCATCGTTCCGATTACCTAAGCATGGTTTTGTTATATTGCGCAAAGAGTGCGTGAATAGTGACGCTAGATTAGTATGTCGTGTCTCAAGTCTCTTTAACGCGTTGTTCCAATTATTTAAGCATGGTTAGGTTATATTGCGCAAAGTGTGATCGGAAAGTGAAAATAGATTAGTATGTCGCATCTCAAGTCTCTTTAACGCGTCGTTCCGATTACCTAAGCATGGTTAGGTTATATTGCGCAAAGAGTGCGTGAATAGTGACGCTAGATTAGTATGTCGTGTCTCAAGTTTCTTTAACGCGTTGTTCCGATTATTTAAGCATGGTTAGGTTATATTGCGCAAAGTGTGAGCGAAAAGTGAAAATAGATTAGTATGTCGAGTCTCAAGTCTCTTTAACGCGTCGTTCCGATTACCTAAGCATGGTTAGGTTATATTACGCAAAGAGTGCGTGAATAGTGACACTAGATTAGTATGTCGCGTCTCAAGTCTCTTTAACGCGTTGTTACGATTACTTATGCATGGTTGGGTTATATTACACAAAGTGTGCGTGAAAATGACGCTAGATTAGTATGTCGCGTCTCAAGACTCTATAACGCCTCGTTCCAATTTCCTAAGCAGGGTTAAGCTATATTACACAAAGTTTGCGTGAAAACTGACGCTAGATTAGTATGTCGCGTCTAAAGTCTCTCTAACGCGTCGTTCTGATTTCCTAAGCATGGTTAGGTTATATTACGTAAAGTGTGCGTAAAAAGTGACCCTAGATTAATATGGCGCATCTCAAGTCTCATTAACGCATCGTTTCGATTACCTTGCTTATATCAAGTCACAATTCTCTCTAACGCGTTTTTCCGATTACCTAAGCATGGTTAGGTTATATTACGCAAAGTGTGTGTGAAAAATGACAATAGATTAGTATGTCGTGTCTCAAGTCTATTTAACGCGTCGTTCCAACTATCTAAGCGTGGTTCGGTTATATTACGCAAAGTGTGCGTGAAAAGTGCTGCTAGATTAGTAGTATGTCGTGTCTCAAGCCTCTTGAACGCGTTGTTTCGATTAACTAAGCGTGGTTTGGTTATATTACGTATAGAGTGCGTGAAAAGTGACGCAAGATTAGTATGTCGCGTCTCAGGTCTCTTATACGCGTTGTTCCGATTACCCAAGAATGGTTATGTTATATTACGCAAGGTGTGCGAGAAAAGTAACACTAGATTGTCTCATCTCAAGTCTCTTTGACTTAAACGTGACGCTAGATTACTATCCCGCATCTCATGGCTCTTTAATGCGTCGTTTCAATTACCTAAGCGTGGTTAGGTCATTTTATGCAAAGTTTGCGTGAAAAGTCCTAGATTAGTATGTCCCGTCTCAAGTCTCTTTAACGCGTCGTTTCGATTACCATGCTTATGTCGCGTCACAAGTCTCTCTAACGCGTCTTTCTGATTACCTAAGCATGGTTTGGTGATAAGCATGGTTAGGTTATATTACGCAAAGTGTGCTTGAAAAGTGACTATTGATTATGATGTCGCGTATCAATTCTATTTGACGCACCATTCCAATTACCTAAGCATGGTTAGGTTATATTACGCAAAGCGTGCTCGAAAAGTGACGCTAGATTAGGATGTCGCGTCTCAAATCTGTTTAACGCGTCATTCCGATTACCTAAGCATGGTTAGGTTATATTACGCTGGTGTGCCGAATAAGTGACGCTAGATTAGTATGTCGAGTCTCAAGTCTTTTAACGCGTCGTTCAAATTATGCAAAGTGTGCGTGAAAAGTAACAATAGCTTTGTATGTTGCGTCTCAAGTCTCTCGAACGCGTCGTTCCGATTACCCTTATGGTTAGGTTATATTACGCAAAGAGTGCATGAAAAGTGACGCTAGATTAGTATGTCGCGTCTCAAGTGTCTTTAACGCGTCGATCCGATTACCTCTGAATGTTTAGGTTATATTACGCAAAGTGTGCAAGAAAAGTAACAATAGCTTTGTATGTCGCGTCTCAAGTCTCTCGAACGCGTCGTTTCGATTACCCTTATGGTTAGGTTATATTACGCAAAGAGTGCGTGAAAAGTGACACTAAATTATTATGTCGCGTCTCAAGTGCCTTTAACGAGTCGATCCGATTACCTGTGAATGTTTAGGTTATATTACGCATAGTGTGCGAGAAAAGTAATGCGGGATTAATATCTCGCGTCTAAAGGCTCTTTAATGGGTCGTTCCGATTACCTTAGCATGGTAAGGTAATATTAAGCAAAGTTTGCGTGAAAAGTGACGTTAGATTAATATGTCGCATCTCAAGTCTCTTTAATGCGTCGTTCCGATTACCTAAGCATGGTTAGGTTATATTACGCAAGGTGTGCGTGAAAGGAGACGCTAGATTAGTATGTCGCGTCTCAAGTCTCTTTAATGCGTCGTTCCGTTTACCTAAGCATGGTTAGGTTATATTATGCAAAGTTTGCGTGAAAAGTGACACTAGATTAGTATGCCGTCTTCGATAACCATGCTTATGTCGCGTCACAAGTCTCTCTAACTCGTCGTTCCGATTACCTATGTATGGTTAGGTTATATTACACAAAGTGTGCGTCAAAAGTAACAATAGATTAGTATGTTGCGTCCCAAGTCTCTTTAACGCGTTGTTCCGATTACCTAAGCATGGCTAGGTTACATTACGCAAAGTGTGCGTGAAAAGTGACGCTAGATTAGTATGCCGCGTCTCAAGTCTCTTTAACATGTCGTTTCGATTACCATGCTTATGTCGCGTCAAAAGTCTCTTAATCGCGTTGTTTTAATTACCTAAGCATTGTTAGGTTATATTACGCAAATGGTGATTGAAAAGTGACGCAAGATTAGTATGTCGTGTCTCAATTCTCTTTAACACGCTTTTCCTATTACATAAGCATGGTAAGGTTATATTACGCAAAGCGTGCGTGAAAAGTGACGCTGGATTAGTATGTCGAGTCTCAAGTCTGTTTAACGCATCGTTTAGGTTATATTACGCAAAGTGTGCGTGAAAAGTGACGCTAGATTAGTATGTCGCATCTCAAATTCTCTTTAACGCGTTGTTCCGATTATCTAAGAATGATTAGATTTTATTACGCAAAGTGTACGTAAAAAGTGACGTTAGATTTGTATGGTGCGTCTCAAGTCTCTTTAATGCGTCGTTTCGATTACCATGCATATATCGCGTCACAAGTCTCTCTAACGCCTCGTTCCGATTACCTAAGCATGGTTAGGTTAGATTATGCAAAGGGTGCGTGAAAAGTGAGGATAGATTAGTATGTCGCGTCTCAATTCTCTTTGACATGTTGTTCCGATTACCTAAGCATGGTTACGTTATATTACGCAAAGCGTGTGTGAAAAGTGACGCTAGATTAGTATGTTGCGTCTCAAGTCTGTTTAACGCGTCGTTCTGATTACGTAAGCATGGTTAGTTTATTTTACGCAAAGTGTGCATGAAAAGTGACGCTAGATAAGTATGTCGCGTTCTTTTAACGCATCATTCTGATTACCTAAGCATGGTTAGGTTATATTACGCAAAGAGTGCGTGAAAAGCGCTGCTAGGTTAGTATGTTGCGTCTCAAGTCCCTTTAACGCGTCGTTCCGACTACCCATGAATGGTTAGTTTATATTACGCAAAGTGTGGGAGAAAAGTAACACTAGATTAGTATGTCAAGACTCAAGTCTCTTTAACGCGTCGTTTTGATTATCTATGTATGGTTAGGAAGGTGTGTGTGAAAAGTGACGCTAGATTAGTATGTCGCGTCTCAAGGCTCTTTAATGCGTCGTTCCGATTACCTAAGCATGGTAAGATTATATTATGCAAAGCATGCGTGAAAAGTGACGCTAAATTAGTATGTCGCGTCTCAAGTCTGTTTAACCCATCGCTTCGGTTATATTACGCAAAGTGTGCGTGAAAAGTGACGCTAGACTAGTATGTCGCGCCTCAAGTATCTTTAACACGTTGTTTCGATTACTTAAGCATAGTTAGGTTACATTACGCAAAGTGTGCGTGAAAAGTAAAGCTAGATTAATATGTCGTGTCTTAAGTCTCTTTAACGCGTCGTTTCGATTACCATTCTTATGTTGCGTCACAAGTCTCTCTAACGCGCCGTTCCGATTATCTATGCATGGTTAGGTTAGATTACGCAAAGGGTACGTGAAAAGTGACGCTAAATTAGTATGTCACGTCTCAATTCTCTTTGACACGTTGTTCCGAGTACCTAAGCATGGTTAGGTTATATTACCCAAACTGTGCGTGAAAAGTGATGCTAGATTAGTATGTCGCGTCTCAAGTTTCTTTTATGCGTCGTTCCTATTACCTAAGCATGGTTAGGTTACTTTACGCAGAGTGTGCGTGAAAAGTGACGCTAGATTAGTATGTCGCGTCTCAAGTCTCTTTAACGCGTCTTTCTGATTACTTAAGCATGGTTAGGTTATATTACACACAGTGTGCCTAAACAGTGACGCTAGATTAGTATGTCGAGTCTCAGGTCTCTTTAGCATGTCGTTCCGATTACCTAATCAAGGTTACGTTATATTACGCAAAGTTTGCGTGAAAAGTGACGCTAGATTAGTATGTCGCGTCTCAAGTCTCTTTTACACGTCTCTTCATTACTAAAGAAAGGTTAGGTTATATTACGCAAAGTGTGCGTGAAAAGTAACGATAGATTATTGTGTCGCGTATCAAGTCTCTTTAGCGCGTCGTTTCGATTACCATTCTTATCTCGCGTCACATGTCTCTTTAACCCGTCGTTAAGATTACCTAAGCATGGTTAGGTTGTATTACGCAAAGTGCGCTTGAAAAGTGATGTTAGATTAGCATAGCGCGTCTCAAGTCTCTTTAATGTGTCTTTCCGATTACCTAAGCATGTATAGTTTGTATTACACAAAGTGTGCGTGAAAAGTAACAATAGATTAGTATGCTGCATCTCAAGTCTCTTTAACGCGTTGTTGTGATTACCTAAGCATGGTTAGGTTATTTTACACAAAATGTGCGTGAAAAGTGACGCTATATTAGTATGTCGCATCTTAAGTCTCTTTAATGCGTCGTTCCGATTACCTAAGCATGGTTATGTTATATTACGCAAAGTGTGCGTTAAAAGTGACGCTAGATTAGTATGTCGCATCTCAAGTCTCTTTAATGCGTCGTTCCGATTACCTCAGCATGGTTAGGTTATACTATGCAAAATGTGCTTGAAAAGTGACAATTGATTAGTATGTCGCGTCACAAGTGTCTCTAACGCGTCGTTCCGATTACCTAAGCATTGTTAGATTATATTAGACAAAGTGTGCGTGATAAGTGATGCTAGATTAATATGTCGCGTCTCAAGAGTATTGCGTCGTTCCGATTACCTAAGCATGGTTAGCTTATATTACGCAAAGAGTGCGTTAATAGTGATGCAAGATTAGTATGTCGCGTCACAAGTCTCTCTAACGCGTCGTTCCGATTACCTAAGCATGGTTTGGTTATATTAGGCAAAGTGTGCATGAAAAGCGACGCTAGATTAGTATGTCGCCTCCCAAGTCTCTCTAACGCGTCGTTCTGATTACCTAAGCATGGTTAGGTTATATTACACAGAGTGTGCGTGAAAAGTGACCCTAGATTAGTATGTCGCGACTAAAGTTTCTTTAACGCGTCGTTCTGATTACCTAAGCATGGTTAGGTTATTTTACGCAAAGAGTGCGTGAAAAGTGATGCTAGATTACTATGTCGTGTCTCAAGTGTCTTTAACGCGTCGTTCGGATTATCTAAGCATGGTTTGGTTATATTACGCAAAGTGTGCGTGAAAAGTGACGCTAGATTAGTATGTCGAGTCTCAAGTCTCTTTAACGCGTCGTTACGATTACCTAATCATGGTTAGGTTCTTTTACGCAAAGAGTGCGTAAAAAATTACGTTACATTAGTATGGCGTGTTTCAAGTCACTTTAATATGTCGTTTCGATTACCATGCTTATGTCGCGTCACAAGTGTCTCTAACGCGTCGTTCTGATTACCTCAGCATGGTTAGGTTATATTCCGCAAAGTGTGCGTGAAAAGTATCAATAGATTAGTATGTCGCTTCTTAAGTCTCTTTAACGCGTCGTTCTGATTACCTAAGCATGGTTAGGTTATTTTACGCAAAGTGTGCAATAAAAGGGACGCTAGATTAGTATGTCGCGTCTCAAGTCTCTTTAACGCGTGTTCTAATTACCTAAGCATGGGTAGGTTATACTACGCAAAGTGTGCGTGAATAGTGACGCTATATAAGTATGTCGCGATTCAATTCTCTTTAACGCGTCGTTCCGATTACCTAAGCATGGTTAGGTTATATTACGCAAAGTCTGCGTCAAAGTGACGCTAGATTAGTATGTCGTGTCTAAAGTCTCTTTAACTAGTCGTTTTGATTACCTAAGCATGGTTAGGTTATATTACGCAAAGTGTGCGTGAAAAGTGACGTAAGATTAGTATGGCGCGTCCTAAGTCTCTTTAATGCGTCGTTCCTATTACCTAAGCATGGTTAGGTTATATTACGCAAAGTGTGTGTGAAAAGTGACGCTAGATTAGTATGTCGCATCTCAAGTCTACTATACGCGTTTTTCCATTACCAAAGAATGGTTAGGTTATATTACGCAAAGTGTGCGTGAAAAGTAACGATAGATTACTATGTCGCGTCTCAAGTCTCTTTAGCGCGTCGTTTCAATTACCATGCTTATCTCGCGTCACAGGTCTCTTTAACGCGTCGTTCCGATTACATAAGCATGGTTATATTATGCAAAGTGTGCGTGAAAAGTGACGCTAGATTAGTATGTCGCGTCCAAACTCTCTCTAACGCGTCATTCCGATTTCCTAAGCATGGTTAGGTTATATTATGCGAAGTGTGAGTGAAAAGTGATGCTAGATTAGTATGTCGCGTCTCAAGTCTCTCTAACGCGTCGTTCTGATTTCCGAAGGCGCGTCTCAAGTCTCTTCAACGCGTCGTTTCGATTACCATTATGTGGCGTCACAAGTCTCTCTATTTGTTGTTCCGATTATTTAAGCATGGTTAGGTTATATTATGCAAAGTGTGTGTGAAAAGCGACGCTAGATTAGTATGTCGCGTCGCAAGTCTCTCTAAAGCGTCGTTCGGATTACTTAAGCATGGTTAGGATATATTACGCAGAGTGTGCGTGAAAAGTGACCTAGTATAGTATGTCGGGACTCAAGTTTCTTTAACGCGTCGTTCCGATTACCTATGCATGGTTAGGTTATTTTATGCAAATGTGTTGGCAAAGTGACGCTAGATTAGTATGTTGCGACTCAAGTCTCTTTAACGCGTCGTTCCAATTACCTAAGCATAGTTAGGTTACGTTGCGCAAAGTCTTCGTAAAAGTGACGCTAGATTAGTATGTCACGTATAAACTCTCTCTAACGCGTCATTCCTTTTTCCTAAGCATGATTAGGTTATATTATGCAAAGTGTGCGTGAAAAGTGACGCTAGATTAGTATGTCGCATTTCAAGTCTCTTTAATGCGTCGTTCCGATTAACTAAGCATGGTTATGTTATATTACGCAAAGTGTGCGTGAAATGTGACGCTAGATTAGTATGTCGCGTCTCAAGTCTCTTTAATGCGACGTTCCGATTACCTCAGCATGGTTAGGTTATATTATGCAAAATATGCGTGAAAAGTGACAATTGATTAGTATGTCGCGTCTCAAGTCTCTTTAATGCGACGTTCCGATTACCTCAGCATGGTTAGGTTATATTATGCAAAATATGCGTGAAAAGTGACAATTGATTAGTATGTCGCGTCACAAGTGTCTCTAACGCGTCGTTCCGATTACCTAAGCATTGTTAGATTATATTATGCAAAGTTTGTGTCATAAGTGATGCTAGATTAGTATGACGCGTCTCAAGAGTATCTAACGCGTCGTTCCGATTACCTAAGCATGGTTAGGTTATATTACGCAAGAATGCGTTAATAGTGACGCTAGATTAGTATGTTGCGTCACAAGTCTCTCTAAAGCGTCGTTCCGATTACCTAAGCATGGTTTTGTTATATTAGGCAAAGTGTGCGTGAAAAGCGACGCTAGATTAGTATGTCGCGTCCCAAGTCTCTCTAACGCGTCGTTCTGATTACCTAAGCATGGTTAGGTTATTTTAGGCAGAGTGTGCGTGAAAAGTGACCCTAGATTAGTATGTCGCGACTCAAGTTTCTTTAAGTCGTACTGATTACCTAAGCATGGTTAGGTTATTTTAAGCACAGTGTGCTTGAAAAGTGACGCTAGATTAGTATGTCGTGTCTCAAGTGTCTTTAACGCGTCGTTCGGAATACCTAATCTAGCTGCACTTTTCACGTACACTTTGCTTAATATAACCTAACCATGCTTAGGTAATAGGAACGACGCATTAAAGAGACTTAGGACGTGCCATACTAATCTAAAGATGCGACATAAGATGCGACATACTAATCTAGCTTCACTTTTCACGTACACTTTGCTTAATATAACCTAACCATGCTTAGGTAATAGGAACGACGCATTAAAGAGACTTAGGACGCGCCATACTAATCTTACGTCACTTTTCACGCACACTTTGCGTAATATAACCTAACCATGCTTAGGTAATCAGAACGACCCGTTAAAGAGACTTTAGACGCGTCCTACTAATCTAGCGTCACTTTTACGCAGACTTTCCGTAATATAACCTAACCATGCTTAGGTAATCGGAACGACGCGTTAAAGAGACTTGAGTAGCGACATACTTATATAGCGTCACTTTTCACGCACACTTTGTGTAATATAACCTAACCATGCTTAGGTAATTGGAACACGCGTTAAAGAGACTTGAGACGCGACAAACTAATCTAGCGTCACTTTTTATGCACACTTTTCGTAAAATAACCTAACCATACGTTGGTAATCGGAACGACGCGTTAAAGAGACTTCATGCGCGACATACTAATCTATTATCACTTTTCACGCACACTTTGCGTAATATATCCTAACCATGCAGAGGTAATCAGAACGACGCGTTAGAGACACTTGTGACGCAACATAAGCATGGTAATCGAAATGACATATTAAAGAGACTTGAAACGCGCCATACTAATCTAGTATAACTTTTTACGCACTCTTTGCGTCAAAAAACCTAACCATGATTAGGTGACCGGAACGACGCGTTAAATAGACTTAAGACTCGACATACTAATCTAGTGTCAATTTTCACGCACACTTTGCGTAATATAACCTAATCATGCTTAAGTAATCCGAACGACGCGTTAAATACACTTAAGACACGACATACTAATCTAGCGTCACTTTTCACGCACACTTTGCGTAAAATAAACCTAACCATGCTTAGGTAATCAGAACGACGCGTTAAAGAAACTTGAGTCGCGACATACTAATCTAGGGTCACTTTTCACGCACACTCTGCGTAATATAACCTAACCATGCTTAGGTAATCGGAACGACGCGTTAGAGAGACTTGGGATGCGACATACTAAACTAGCGTCGCTTTTCACGCACACTTTGCCTAATATAACGAAACCATGCTTAGGTAATCGGAACGACGCGTTAGAGAGACTTATGACGCGACATACTAATCTAGCGTCACTATTAACCCACTCTTTACGTAATATAACCTAACCATGCTTAGTTAATTGGAACGACGCATTAGATACACTTGATACGCGACATATTAATCTAGCGTCACTTATTACGCACACTTTACATAATATAACCAAACAACGCATAGGTAATCGGAACGACGCGTCAGAGAGACTTGTGACGCGATATACTAATCAATTGTCACTTTTCACGCACATTTTGCATAATATAACCTAACCATGCTTAGGTAAACGGAACGACGCATTAAAGAGACTTGAGACGCGACATACTAATCTAGCATCACTTTTCACGCACACTTTGCGTAATATAACCTAACCATGCTTAGGTAATCGGAACGGGGCGTTAAAGAGACTTGAGACGCGACATAACCATGCTTACTTAATCGGAACGACGCTTTAAAGAGACATGAGACGCGACATACTAATCTAGCGTTACTTTTCACGCACACTTTGCGAAATATAACCTAACCATGATTAGGTAATCGGAACGACGTGACATATTCATCTAATGTCATTTTTCACGCACACTTTGCGTAATATAACCTTAACATGCTTAGGTAATCGGAACGACTCGTTAAAGATACTTGAGACGCGACATACTAATCTAGAGTCACTTTTCACGCACACTTTGCGTAATATAATCTAACTATGATTAGGTAATCGAAACGACACGTTAGAGAGACTTGAGACGTGACATACTAATCTAGCGTCACTTTTCACGCACACTTTGCGTAATTTAACTTAACCATGCTTAGGTAATCAAAACGACGCATTAAAGATACTTGAGACGCGATATACTAACCTAGCGTCACTTTTCACGCACACTTTGGGTAATATAACCTAACCATGCTTAGGTAATCGAAACGAAAAAGACTTGAGACGCGACATACTAATCTATTGTCAATTTTTCCGCACACTTTGCATAATATCACCTAACCATTCATAGTAATCGGAACGACGTGTTAGAGAGAGTTGTGACACAACATACTAATCTAGGGTCACCTTTCACGCACTTTGCGTAATGTAACCTAACCATGCTTAGGTAATCAAAACGACGCGTTAGAGAGATTTGTGACGCGATATAAGTATGGTAATCGAAACGACGCATTAAAGAGACTTCAGAAAAGACATACTAATTATTGTCACTTTTCACGCACACTTTGCGTAATATAACCTAACCTTGCTTAGGTAATCGGAACGACGCATTAAGGAGACTTGAGACGCGACATACTAATCTAGCGTCGCTTTTCACGCACAATTTGCGTATTATAAATTAACCATACTTCGGTAATCGGAACGACGCGTTAGAGAGACTTCTAACGCGACATACTAATTTAGCGTCACTTTTCACGCACACTTTGCATAATATAACCTAACCATGATTAGGTAATCGGAACGACGCGACATATTCATCAATTGTCATTTTTCACGCACACTTTGCGTAATATAACCTAACCATGGTTAGGTAATCGGAATGACGCGTTAAATAGACTTGAGACACGACATACTAATATATTGTACTTTTTCACGCACACTTTGCGTAATATAACCTTAACATGCTTAGGTAATCGGAATGACTCGTTAAAGATACTTGAGATGTGACATACTAACCTAGCATGCTTAGGTAATCGAAACGACGCGTTTGAGAGACTTGTGACGCGACATACTAAACTAGCGTCACTTTTCACGCAAACTTTGCATAATATTAACCTAACCATTCTTAGGTAATCGGAAAGACACATTAAAGAGACTTGACACGGGACATATTAACCTAGCATCACTTTTCACACACACTTTGCGTAATATAACCTAGCCATGCTTAGGTAATCGGAACGACGCATTAAAAAGACTTAAGACGGGTCATACTAACCTAGCGTCACTTTTTCCACACACTTTGCGTAATATAACCTAGCCATGCTTAGGTAATCGAAACGACGCGTTAAAAAGAGTTGAGACATGACATACTAATCTAGCGTCACTTTTCACGCACACTTTGCGTAATATAACCTAACTATGCATAGGTAACCAGAATGATGCGTTAAAGAGACTTGAGATGCGACATACTAATCTAGCGTTACTTTTCACGCACACTTTGCGTAATATAACCTAACCATGGTAATTGGAATGACGCGTTAAAGAGACTTGAGACACGGCATAGTAATCTAGCGTCAAATTTCAAGCACACTTTGCGTAAAATAACCTAACCATGTTTAGGTAATCGAAACGACGCGTTAAAGAGGCTTAAGACGCGACATACTAATCTATTGTCACTTTTCACGCACACTTTGCGTAATATAACCTAACCATGCTTAGGTAATCGGAAGGACGTGTTAGAGAGACTTGTGACGCGACATACTAATCAGCGTCACTTATCACGCATACTTTGCATAATATAATCTAATAATGCTTTGGTAATCGGAACGATGCGTTAGAGAGACTTGTGACGCAACATACTAATCAATTGTCACTTTTCACGCACATTTTGCATAACCTAACCTAACCATGCTGAGGTAATCGGAACGATGCATTAAAGAGACTTGAGATGCGACATACTAATCTAGCATCACTTTTCACGCACACTTTGCGTAATAAAACCTAACCATGCTTAGGTAATCGGAACGAGGCTTTAAAGGGACTTGAGACGTGATATACTAACATAGCGTCACTTTTCACGCACAGTTTGCGTAATATAACATAACCATGCATAGGTAATCGGAACACGCTTAAAAGAGACTTGAGACGCGAGATACTAATATACAGTCACTTTTCACGTACACTTTGTGTAATATAACCTAACCATGCTTAGGTTATCAAAAACGCGTTAAAGAGACTTGAGACGCAACATACTAATCAATTGTTACTTTTCACGCACACTTTGTGTAATACAAACTATACATGCTTAGGTAATCGGAACGACACACTAAAGAGACTTGAGAAGCGCTATACTAATCTAACATCACTTTTCACGCGCACTTTGTGTAATACAACCTAACCATGCTTAGGTAATCGGAACGACGCGTTAAAGAGACCTGTGATGCAAGATAAGCATGGTAATCAAAACGGCGCGCTAAAGAAACTTGAGACGCGACATACTAATCTATCGTCACTTTTCACGCACACTTTGCGTAATATAACCTAACCATTCTTTGGTAATCAAAACGACGCGCTAAAAACACTTGAGATGCAACATAATAATCTAGCGTCACTTTTCACTCACACTTTGCGTAGTATACCCTAACCATGTTAGGTAATCGGAACGACGAGTTAAAGAGACTTAAGAAGCGACATACTAACCTAGCGTCACTTTTCACCCACACTTTGCGTAATATAACCTAACCATGCTTAGGTAATCGGAACAATGCATCATAGAGATTTGTGACGCGAGATAAGCATGGTAATCGAAACTACGCGTTAAAGAGACTTGAGACGCGACATACTAATCTATCGTCACTTTTCACGCACACTATGTGTAATATAACCTAACCATGCTTACGTAATTGAAACGACGCGTTAAAAAGACTTGAGATGCGATACAATAATCTAGCGTCACTTTTCACGCACACTTTGCGTAGTATAACCTAACCATGTTTAGGTAATCGGAACGACGCGTTAAAGAGACTTGAGGACGTGATATACTAACCTAGCGTCACTTTAGTCGTTGCGATTACCATTCTTATCTCGCGTCACAAGTCTCTTTATCGCGTCGTTCCGATTACCATACTTATCTCGCGTCACAAGACTCTTTAACGCGTTGTTCCGATTACCATACTTATCTCGCGTCACAAGTCTCTTTAATGCGTCGTTCGGATTACCATACTTATCTCGCGTCACAAGTCTCTTTAATGCGTCGTTCGGATTACCATACTTATCTCGCGTCACAAGTCTCTTTAACGCGTCGTTCCGATTACCTAAGCATGGTTAGGTTATATTACACAAACAATGCGTGAAAAGTGACGTTAAATTAGTATGTCTCATCTCAAGTCTCTCAGACGCGTCGTCCAATTTCCTAAGCATGGTTAAGTTATTTTACGTAAAGTGTGCGTGAAAAATGACGCTAGATTAGTATGTCCAGTCTCAAGTTTCTTTAATGCGTCGTTCCGATTACCTAAGCATAGTTAAGTTATATTACGCAATGTGTGCGTAAAAAGTGACGCTAGATTAGTTTGTTTCGTCTCAAGCCTCTTTAACGCGTAGTTTCGATTACTATATTTATCTCGTGTCATAAGTCTCTTTAACGCGTCGTTCCGATTACCTAAGCATGGTTACGTTATATTACGCAAAGAGTGCGTGAATAGTGACGCAATATTGGTATATCGCATCTCAAGTCTCTCTGACGCGTCGTTCCAATTTCCTAAGCATGGTTAGGTTATATTAGGCAAAGCGTGCGTGAAAAGTGACACTAGATTAGTATGTCGCGTCTCAAGTCTCTCTAACGCGTCGTTCTGATTTCCTAAGCATAGTTATGTTATGTTACGCAATGCGTGCGTAAAAAGTGACGCTAGATTAATATTGCACGTCTCAAGTCTCTTTAACGCGTTGTTTTGATTACCATGCTTATGTCACGTCCCAAGTCTCTCGAACGTGTCGTTCTGATTACCTAAGCATGGTTAGGTTATATTACGCAAAGTGTGCGTAGAAAATGACAATAGATTAGTATGTAGCGTCTCAAATCTATTTAACGCGTCGTTCCAATTACATAAGCATGGTTAGGTTATATTACGCAGAGTGTGAGTGAAAATGACAATAGATTAGTATGTCGCGTCATAAGTCTATCTAACGCGTTGTTCCGATTACCTTAGCATGGTTAGGTTATATTACGCATAGTGTGCGTGGAAAGTGACGCTAGATTAGTATGTCGCGTCTCAATTCTCTTTATCGCATTATAATGATTATCTAAGCATGTTTTTTTTTTTGATAATTGGGGAGGGGAGAGCGCTTGTGGGAGGAAT
This sequence comes from Mercurialis annua, assembly GCF_937616625.2. NCBI lineage: Eukaryota > Viridiplantae > Streptophyta > Magnoliopsida > Malpighiales > Euphorbiaceae > Mercurialis > Mercurialis annua. The sequence goes on from NC_065572.1 coordinate 45,082,430, forward strand.
TGAACGCACGACCTAGCAGTTTGCTGCCTAGCGCTTATACCATTTGAGCTATAGCTCATTGGTATTATCTAAGCATGGTTAGAGGTTATATTAAGCAAAACGTGCGTGAAAAGTAACACTAGATTAGTATGTCGCGTATAAAGTCTATTTAACACGTCGTTCCTAATACCTATGAATGGTTAGGTTATATTACGCAGGTGTGCTTGAAAAGTGACGCTAGATTAGTATGTCGCGTCTCAAGGCTCTTTAATGCGTAATACGCAAAGTTTGCGTGGAAAGTGACGGTAGATTAGTATGTCGCGTGTCAAGGCTCTTTAACGCGTCGTTCTGATTACCTAAGCATGGTTAGGATATAGTACGCAAAGTGTGCGTAAAAAGGATCAATAGATTAGTATATCGTGTCTCAAGTCTCTTTAACGCGTCGTTCTTATTACCTAAGCATGGTTAGGTTATATTACGCAAGGTGTGCGCGAAAAGTAACGCTAGATTAGCATGTCGGGTCTCAAGGCTCTTAAATGCGTCGTTCCGATTACCTAAGCATGATTAGGTTATACTACGCAAAGTTTGCGTGAAAAGTGACGCTAGATTAGTATGTCGCTTCTCAAGTCTCTTTAACGCGTCGTTTCGATTACCATGCTTATGTCGCGTCACAAGTCTCTCTAACGCGTCCTTCCGATTACCTAAGCATGGTTAGTTTATAGTACGCGAAGTGTGCGTAAAAAGGATCAATTGATAAGTATGTTGCGTCTCAAGTCTCTTTAACGCGTCGTTCCTATTACCTAAGAATGGTTAGGTTATATGACGCAAAGTGTGCTTGAAAAGTGACGCTAGATTAGTATGTCAAGTCTCCAATCTCTTTCACGCGTCGTTCCGAATACCTAAGCATGGTTAGGTTATATTACGCTAAGTGTGCGTAAAAAGTGACACTAGATTAGTATGTTTCGTATCAAGTCTCTTTATCGCGTCGTTTCGATCACCATACTTATCTCGCGTCACAAGTCTCTTTAACGCGTCGTTCTGATTACCTATGCATGGTTAGGTTATATTACGCAAAGTGTGCGTGAAAAGTGAGGTTAGATTAGTATGTCGCGTCTCAATTCTCTCTAACGCGTCGTTCCAATTTCCTAAGCATGGTTAGGTTATAATACGTAAAGTGTGCATGAAAAGTGACACTAGATTAGTATGTCGCGTCTCAAGTCTCTCTAACACGTCGCTCCGATTTCCTAAGCATGGTTATGTTATATTACGCAACGCGTGCGTAAAAAGTGACGCTAGATTAATATTGCGCGTCTCAAGTCTCTTTAACGCGTCATTTCGATTACCATGCTTATGTCGCGTCACAAGTCTCTCTAACGCGACATTCCGATTACCTAAGCATGGTTAGGTTATAGTACGCAAAGTTTGGGTAGAAAGGAGCAATAAAGTATGTCGCGTCTCAAGTCTTTTTAACGCGTCGTTCCGATTACCTAAGTATGGTTAGGTTATATTACGCGAAGTGTGCGTGAAAAGTGACGCTAGATTAGTATGTCCACTCTCAAGTCTCTTTAATGCGTCGTTCCGATTACCTAAGCATGGTTAGGTTATATTACGCAAAGTTTGAGTAAAAAGTGAGGCTAGATTAGTTTGTTTCGTCTCAATTCTCTTTAACGCGTCGTTTCGATTACTATACTTATCTCGAGTCACAAGTCTCTTTAACGCGTCGTTCCGATTACCTAAGCATGGTTAGGTTATATTACACAAAGTGTGCGTGAAAAGTAACTTTAGATTAGTATGTCGCATCTCAAATCTCTCTAACGCGTCATTCCGATTTCCTAAGCATGGTTAGGTTATATTACGCAAAGTGTCCGTGAAAAGTGACACTAGATTAGTATGTCGCGTCTCAAGTCTCTCTAACGCGTCGTTCCGATATCCTAAGCATTGTTATGTTATATTACGCAATGCGTGCGTAAAAAGTTACGCTAGATTAATATTGCGCGTCTCAAATCTCTTTAACGCGTCGTTTCGATTACCATGCTTATGTCGCGTCACAAGTCTCTCAAACACGTCGTTCTGATTACCTAAGCATGGTTAGGTTATATTACACAAAGTGTGCGTTCAAAATGACAATTGATTAGTATGTCACATCTCAAGTCTATTTAATGCATCGTTCGAATTACTTAAGCATGGTTAGGTTATATTAGGCAGAGTGTACGCGAAAAATGACATTAGATTAGTATGTCGCGTCTTAAGTCTATCTAACGCGTTGTTCCGATTACCTTAGGCTATATTACGCAATTTGTGCATGAAAAGTGACGCTAGATTAGTATGTCGCATCTCAATTCTCTTTATCGCGTTGTTCCAATTATCTAAGCATGGTTAGGGTATATTATGCAAAGCGTGCGTGAAAAGTGACATTAGATTAGTATGTCGCGTCTAAAGTCTATTTAACGCGTCATTCCTATTACCTAAGAATGGTTAGGTTATATTACGCAGTGTGCGTGAAAAGTGACGCTAGATTAGCATGTTGCGTCTCAAGGCTCTTTAATGTGTCGTTCCGATTACCTAAGCATGGTTAGGTTATAATGCGCAAAGTTTGCGTGAAAAGTGACGATAGATTAGTATGTCGCGTCTCAAGTCTCTTTAACGCGTCGTTTCGATTACCATGCTTATCTCGCGTCACAAGTCTCTTTAACTCGACATTGTGATTACCTAAGCATGGTTAGGTTTTATTACGCAAAGTGTGCGTGAAAAGTGACACTAGATCAGTATATCCTACCTCAAGTCTCACTAACGCGTCGTTCCGATTTCCTAAGCATGGTTAGGTTATATTAGGCAAAGTATGCGTGAAAAGTGACGCTAGATTATATGACTCGTGTCAAGTCTCTTTAACACGTCGTTCCGATTTCCTAAGCATGGTTAGGTTATATTAGGCAAAGTGTGCGTAAAAAAGTGACGGTAGATTAGTATATCGCGTCTCAAGTCTCTTTAACACGTGTTTCCAATTACCTAAGCATGGAATGCTTATATTACGCAAAGTGTTTTGAAAAGTGACGGTAGATTAGTATATCGCGTCTCAAGTCTCTTTAATGTATCGTTCTAATTACCTAACCATGGTTTGGTTATGTTACGAAAGGTGTGCGTGAAAAGTGACGCTAGATTAGTATGTCGCATCTCAATGCTCTTTAACGCGTCGTTCCGTTTACCTAAGCATGGTTAGGTTATATTACGCAATGTCTGTGTGAAAAGTGACGCTATATTAGTATCTTGCGTCTCAAGTCTCTTTAACGCGTCGTTTTGATTACCATGCTTATTAACCCGTCATTCCGATTACCTAAGCATAGTTAGGTTATATTATGCAAAGTGTGTGTGAAACGTTACGCTAGATTAATATGTCGCTACTCAAGTCTCTATGATGCGTCGTTCTGATTACCTATGCATGCGTAATAAGTGACGCTAGATTAGTATGGCGCGTTTCAAGTCTCTTTAACGCGTCGTTTCGATTACGGTGCTTATGTCGCGCCACAAGTGTCTCTATCGCGTCGTTCTGATTACCTAAGCATGGTTAGATTATATATTACGCAAAGTGTGCGTGAAAAGTGCAATGTATTAGTATGTAGCATCTCAAGTCTTTTTAACGCGTCGTTCCTATTACCTAGGCATGGTTAGGTTATTTTACGCAAAGTGTGCTTGAAAAGTGACGCTAGATTAGTATGACGCGTCTCAAGTCTCTTTAATGCGTATTCCGATTACCTAAGCATGACTAGGTTATATTACGTGAAGTGTGCGTGAAAAGTGACGCCATATTAGTATGTCGCCTCTGAAGTCTCTTTAACGCGTCTTTCCGATTATGTAAGCATGGGTAGGTTATTTTACGAAAAGTGTGCGTGAAAAATGACGCTACATTAGTATGTCGCGTCTCAAGTCTCTTTAACGCATTGTACCGATTACCTAAGGATTGTTACTTCACGAAAAGTGTGCGTGAAAAGTAACAAACATTAGTTTGTCGCGTCTCTAGTCTATTTAACGTGTCATTCCGATTACCTAAGCATTGTTAGGTTATATTACGCAAAGTGTGCATGGAAACTGACGCTAGATTAGTATGTCGCATATCAATTCTCTTTAACGCGTTGTACCAATTACCTAAGGATGGTTAGGTTAGTTTACAGAAAGTGTACGTGAAAAGTGACGCTAGATTAGTATGTCGTGTCTTAAGTCTATTTAACGCGTCGTTCTGATTATCAAAGCATGGTTAGGTTATATTACGCGAAGTGTGTGTGAAAAGTTACGCTAGATTAGTATGTCGCGTCTCAATTCTCTTTAACGCGTTGTTCCGATTACCTAAGCATGGTTAGGTTATATTATGCAAAGTGTGCGTGAAAAGTTACGCTAGATTAGTATGTCGCTTCTCAAGTCTCTTTATCGCATCTTTCCGGTTACCTAGGCATGGTTAGGTTATATTACGCAAAGTTTGCGTGAAAAGCGACGCTAGATTAGTATGTCCAGTCTCAAGTCTCTTTAACGCGTCGTTCCGATTACCTAAGCACGGTTAGGTTATATTACGCAATGTGTGCTTAAAAAGTGATGCTAGATTAGTTTGTTTTGTCTCAAGTCTCTTTTACAAGTCATTTCGATTACCATACTTATCTCGCGTCACAAGTCTCTTTAAAGCGTCGTTCCGATTACCATACTTATCTCGCGTCACAAGTCTCTTTAACGCGTCGTTCCGATTACCATACTTATCTCGCGTCACAAGTCTCTTTAACGCGTCGTTCCGATTACCTAAGCATGGCTAGGTTATATTACGCAAACAGTGCGTGAAAACTGACGTTAAATTAGTATGTATCGTCTCAAGTCTCTCTAACGCGTCGTCCAATTTCCGAAGCATGGTTAAGTTATTTTACGCAAAGTGTGCGTGAAAAGTGACGCTTGATTAGTATGTCCAGTCTCAAGTCTCTTTAACGCGTCGTTCCGATTACCTAAGCATGGTTAAGTTATATTACGCAAAGTGTGCGTAAAAAGTGACGCTAGATTAGTTTGTTTCGTCTCAAGTCTTTTTAACGCTTAATTTTGATTACTATATTTATCTCGCGTCACAAGTCTCTTTAACGCGTCGTTCCGATTACCTAAGCATGGTTAGGTTATGTTACGCAAAGAGTGCGTGAATAGTGACGCTATATTAGTATGTCGCGTCTCAAGTCTCTCTAACGCGTTGTTCCAATTTCCTAAGCATGGTTATGTTATATTACGCAATGCGTGCGTAAAAAGTGACACTAGATTAATATTGCACGTCTCAAGTCTCTTTAACGCGTCGTTTCGATTACCATGCTTATGTCGCGTCACAAGTCTCTCGAACGTGTCGTTCTGATTACCTATGCATGGTTAGGTTATATTACGCGAAGTGAAAATGACAATAGATTAGTATGTAGCGTCTCAAGTCTATTTAACGCGTCGTTCCAATTAAATAAGCATGGTTAGGTTATATTACGCAGAGTGTACGTGAAAAATGACAATAGATTAGTATGTCGCGTCTTAAGTCTATCTAACGCGTTGTTCCAATTATCTTAGCATGGTTAGGTTATATTACGCATAGTGTGCGTGGAAAGTGACGCTAGATTAGTATGTCGCGTCTCAATTGTCTTTATCGCATTATTCTTATTATCTAAGCATGGTTTTTTTTTTGATAATTGGGGAGGGAGAGCGCTTGTGGGAGGAATTGAACTCACGACCTAGCAGTTTGCTGCCTAGCGCTTATACCATTTGAGCTATAGCTCATTGGTATTATCTAAGCATGGTTAGAGGTTATATTATGCAAAGCGTGCGTAAAAAGTGACACTAGATTAGTATGTCGCGTATAAAGTCTATTTAACGCGTCGTTCCTAATACCTAAGCATGGTTAGGTTATATTACGCAAGGTGTGCGTGAAAAGTGACGCTAGATTAGTATGTCGCGTCTCAAGGCTCATTTATGCGTAATACGCAAAGTTTGCGTGGAAAGTGACGGTAGATTAGTATGTCGCGTGTCAAGGCTCTTTAATGCGTCGTTCTGATTACCTAAGCATGGTTAGGATATAGTACGCAGAGTGTGCGTAAAAAGGATCAATTGATTAGTATATCGTGTCTCAAGTCTCTTGAACGTGTCATTCTTATTACCTAAGCATGGTTAGGTTATATTACGAAAGGTGAGCGTGAAAAGTGACGCTAGATTAGCATGTCGCGTCTCAAGGCTCTTTAATGTGTCGTTCCGATTACCTAAGCATGATTAGGTTATACTACGCAAAGTTTGCGTGAATAGTGACGCTAGATTAGTATGTCGCTTCTCAAGTCTCTTTAACGCGTCGTTTCGATTACCATGCTTATGTCGCGTCACCAGTCTCTCCAACGCGTTGTTCCGATTACCTAAGCATGGTTTGGTTATAGTACGCAAATTGTGCGTAAAAAGGATCAATAGATAAGTATATCGCGTCTCAAGTCTCTTTAACGCGTCGTTCCTATTACCTAAGAATAGTTAGGTTATATTACGCAAAGTGTGCTTGAAAAGTGACGCTAGATTAGTATGTCAAGTCTCCAATCTCTTTCACGCGTCGTTCCGAATACCTAAGCATGGTTAGGTTATATTACGCAAAGTGTGCGTAAAAAGTGACACTAGATTAGTATGTTTCGTATCAAGTCTCTTTATCGCGTCGTTTCGATCACCATACTTATCTCGCGTCACAAGTCTCTTTAATGTGTCGTTCCGATTACCTATGCATGGTTAGGTTATATTACGTAAAGTGTGCGTGAAAAGTGAGGTTAGATTAGTATGTCGCGTCTCAATTCTCTCTAACGCGTCGTTCCAATTTCCTAAGCATGGTTAGGTTATAATACGTAAAGTGTGCGTGAAAAGTGACACTACATTAGTATGTCGCGTCTCAAGCCTGTCTAACGCGTCGTTCCAATTTACTGAGTATGGTTATGTTAGATTACGCAACGCATGCGTAAAAAGTGACCCTAGATTAATATTGCGTGTCTCAAGTCTTTTTAACGCGTCATTTCGATTACCATGCTTATGTCGCGTCACAAGTCTCTCTAACGCGTCATTCCGATTACCTAAGAATGGTTAGGTTATAGTACGCAAAGTGTGCGTGGAAAGGAGCAATAGTTTAGTATGTCGCGTCTCAAGTCTTTTTAACGCCTCGTTCCGATTACCTAAGTATGGTTAGGTTATATTACGCAAAGTGTGCGTGAAAAGTGACGCTAGATTAGTATGTCCAGTCTCAAGTCTCTTCAATGCGTCGTTCCGATTACCTAAGCGTGGTTAGGTTTTATTACGCAAAGAGTGCGTAAAAAGTGAGGCTAGATTAGTTTGTTTCGTCTCAATTCTCTTTAACGCGTCGTTTCGATTACTATACTTATCTCGAGTCACAAGTCTCTTTTACGCGTCGTTCCGATTACCTAAGCATGGTTAGGTTATATTACGCAAAGTGTGCGTGAAAAGTGACTTTTGATTAGTATGTCGCATCTCAAGTCTCTCTAACGCGTCATTCCGATTTCCTAAGCATGGTTAGGTTATATTACGCAAAGTGTCCGTGAAAAGTGACACTAGATTAGTATGTTGCGTCTGAAGTCTCTCTAACGCGTCGTTCCGATATCCTAAGCATGGTTATGTTATATTACGCAACGCGTGCGTAAACAGTGACTCTAGATTAATATTGCGCGTCTCAAATCTCTTTAACGCGTCTTTTCGATTACCATGCTTATGTCGCGTCACAAGTCTCTCGAACACGTCGTTCCGATTACCTAAGCACGGTTAGCTTGTATTACATAAAGTGTGCGTTGAAAATGATAATAGATTAGTATGTCGCATCTCAAGTCTATTTAACGCATCGTTCGAATTACTTAAGCATGGTTAGGTTATATTAGGCAGAGTGTACGTGAAAAATAACAATAGATTAGTATGTCGCGTCTGAAGTCTATCTAACGCGTTGTTCCGATTACCTTAGCATGGTTAGGTTATATTACGCAAACTGTGCGTGAAAAGTGACGTTAGATTAGTACGTCGCGTCTTAAGTCTCTCTAACGCGTCGTACCGATTTACTAAGCATGCCTAGGTTATATTACGCAAAGTGTGCGTGAAAAGTGACACTAGATTAGTATGTCGCTTCTCAAGTCTCCATACGCGCCGTTCCCATTTCCGATGCATGGTTATGTTATATTACGCAAAGTGTGCGTAAAAAATGACGCTAGATTAATATTGCGCGTCTCAAGTCTCTTGAACGCGTCGTTTCCATTATCATGCTTATATCGCGTCACGAGTCTCTCTAACGCGTCGTACCGATTTCCTAAGCATGGTTAGGTTATATTACGCAAAGTGTGCGTGAAAAGTGACTTTAGATTAGTATGTCGCATCTCAAGTCTCTCTAACCCGTCGTTCCGATTTCCTAAGCATGGTTAGGTTATATTACTCAAAGTCTCCGTGAAAAGTGACACTAGATTAGTATGTCGCGTCTCAAGTCTCTCTAACGCGTCGTACCGATATACTGGTTATGTTATATTACGCAAAGTGTGCGTGAAAAGTGACGCTAGATTAGTATTTCCTATCTCAAGTCTCTCTAACGCGTCGTTCCGATTTCCTAAGCATGGTTAGGTTATATTACGCAAAGTGTGCGTGAAAAGTTACAATTATTTAGTATGTCGCGTGTCAAGTCGATTTAAAGCGGTGTTGCGATTACCTAACCATGGTTAGGTTATAGTACGCAAAGTTTGCTTGAAAAGTGACGCTAGATTAGTATATTGCGTCTCAATTCTATTTAACGCGTTGTTCCGACTAAGCATGGTTAGGTTATATTACGCAAAGTGTGCGTGAAAAGTGACGCTAGATTAGTATGTCGCGTCTCAAGTCACTTTAACGCATCGTTCCAATTACCATGCTTATGTCGCGTTAACGCGTCGTTTCGATTACCTAAGCATGGTTATGTTATTATTACGCAAAGTATGCGTGATTAGTGACGCTATATTAGTATGCCGCGTCTCAAGTCTCTTTAACGCGTCGTTCCGATTACTTAAGCATGGTTAGGTTATTTTACACAAAGTGTGCGTGAAAAGTGATGCTAGATTTGTATGTCGCGTCTCAAGTCTCTTTAACGCGTCGTTTCGATTACCATTCTTATCTTGCGTCACAAGTCTCTTTAACGCGTCGTTATGATTACCTAAGCATGGTTAGGTTATATTACGCAGAGTGTGCGTCAAAAGTGATGCTAGATTAGTATATCGTATCTTAAGTCTCTCTAACGGTCGTTCCGATTTCCCAAGCATGGTTAGGTTATATTACTCACTATTGTGCTAGAAAAGCGACGCTAAATTAGTATGTCACGTGTCAATTCTCTCTAACACGTCGTTCTGATTTCCTAAGATGATTATGTTATATTACGCAAAGTGTGCATGAAAAGTGACGCTAGATCAGTATATCCTACCTCAAGTCTCTCTAACGCGTCGTTCCGATTACCTAAGCATGGTTAGGTTATATTACGCAAAGTGTGCGCTAAAAGTTACGTTAGATTAGTACGTCGCATCTCAAGTCTCTTTAACGTGTCATTCTGATTACCGAAGCAAGGCTAGGTTATATTACGCAAAGTGTGCGTGAAAAGTGACGCTAGATTAGTATGTCCAGTCTCAAGTCTCTTTAATGCGTCGTTCCGATTACCTAAGCATGGTTAGGTTATATTACACAAAGAGTGCGTTAAAACTGACGCTAGATTAGTATGTCGCGTCTCAAGTCTCTTTAACGCGTTGTTTCGATTACCATGCATATATCCCGTCATAAGTCTCTCTAACGCATCATTCCGATTATCTAAGCATGGTTAGGTTATATCACGCAACGTGTGCGTGAAAAGTGACGTTATATTAGTAAGTCGCGTCTCAAGTCTCTTTAACGCGTCGTTTCGATTACCATGCTTATCTCGCGTCACAAGTCTCTTTAACTCGTCATTGTGATTACCTAAGCATGGTTAGGTTATATTACGCAAAGTGTGCGTGAAAAGTGACACTAGATTAGTATATCCTACCTCAAGTCTCACTAACGCGTCGTTCCGATTTCCTAAGCATGGTTAGGTTATATTACGCAAAGTGTGCGTGAAAAGTGACGCTAGATTATATGACTCGTGTCAAGTCTCTTTAACACGTCGTTCCGATTTCCTAAGCATGGTTAGGTTATATTACGCAAAGTGTGCGTGAAAAAGTAACGGTATATTAGTATATCGCGTCTCAAGTCTCTTTAACACGTCGTTCCAATTACCTAAGCATGGAAAGCTTATATTACGCAAAGTAATTTGAAAAGTGACGGTAGATTAGTATATCGCGTCTCAAGTCTCTTTAATATGTCGTTCTAATTACCTAACCATGGTTTGGTTATGTTACGCAAGGTGTGCGTGAAAAGTGACGCTAGATTAGTATGTCGCATCTCAATGCTCTTTAACGCGTCGTTCCGTTTACCTAAGCATGGTTAGGTTATATTACGCAATGTCTGTGTGAAAAGTGACGCTATATTAGTATCTTGCGTCTCAAGTCTCTTTAACGCGTCGTTCTTATTACCTAAGCATAGTTAGGTTATATTACGCAAAGTGTGCGTGAAACGTTACGCTAGATTAATATGTCGCTACTCAAGTATCTATGATGCGTCGTTCTGATTACCTAAGCATGCGTAATAAGTGACGCTAGATTAGTATGGCGCGTTTCAAGTCTCTTTAACGCGTCGTTTCGATTACTGTGCTTATGTCGCGTCACAAGTGTCTCTAACGCGTTGTTCTGATTACCTAAGCATGGTTAGATTATATATTACGCAAAGTGTGCATGAAAAGTGACAATGTATTAGTATGTAGCATCTCAAGTCTTTTTAACGCGTCGTTCCGATTACCTAGGCATGGTTAGGTTATTTTACGTAAAGTGTGCGTGAAAAGTGACGCTAGATTATGACGCGTCTCAAGTCTCTTTAATGTGTATTCCGATTACCTAAGCATGGTTAGGTTATATTACGTGAAGTGTGCGTGAAAAGGGACGCCAAATTAGTATGTCGCATCTCAAGTCCTTTAACGCGTCTTTCCGATTATGTAAGCATGGTTAGGTTATATTACGTAAAGTGTGCGTGAAAATTGATGCTAGATTAATGTGTCGCTACTCAAGTCTCTTTAATGTGTCGTTCCGATTTCCTAAGCATGGTTAGGTTATAGTACGCAAAGTTTGCGTGAAAAGTGATGCCATATTAGTATGTCGCCTCTGAAGTCTCTTTAACGCGTCGTTCCGATTATCTAAGCATGGGTAGGTTATTTTACGAAAAGTGTGCGTGAAAAATGAAGATACATTAGTATGTCGCGTCTCAAGTCTCTTTAACGCATTGTACCGATTACCTAAGGATGGTTAGGTTACTTCACGAAAAGTGTGCATGAAAAGTAACAAACATTAGTATGTCGCGTCTCTCGTCTATTTAACGCGTCATGGTTATATTACGCAAAGTGTGCATGGAAAGTGACGCTAGATTAGTATGTCGCATCTCAATTCTCTTTAACGCGTTGTACTGATTACCAAAGGATGGTTAGGTTACTTTACAGAAAGTGTAAGTGAAAAGTGACGCTAGATTAGTATGTCGCGTCTTAAGTCTATTTAACGCGTCGTTCTGATTATCAAAGCATGGTTAGGTATATTACGCGAAGTGTGTGTGAAAAGTTACGCTAGATTAGTATGTCGCGTCTCAATTCTCTTTAACGCGTTGTTCCGATTACCTAAGCATGGTTAGGTTATATTATGCAAAGTGTGCGTGAAAAGTTACGCTAGATTAGTATGTCGCGTCTCAAGTCTCTTTATCGCGTCTTTCCGATTACCTAGGCATGGTTAGGTTATATTACGCAAAGCTTGCGTGAAAAGCGACGCTAGATTAGTATGTCCAGTCTCAAGTCTCTTTAACGCGTCGTTCCGATTACCTAGGCATGGTTAGGTTATATTACGCAAAGTGTGCTTAAAAAGTGACGTTAGATAAGTTTGTTTCGTCCCAAGTCTCTTTTACAAGTCGTTGCGATTACCATTCTTATCTCGCGTCACAAGTCTCTTTAACGCGTCGTTCCGATTACCATACTTATCTCGCGTCACAAGACTCTTTAACGCGTTGTTCAGATTACCATACTTATCTCGCGTCACAAGTCTCTTTAATGCGTCGTTCGGATTACCATACTTATCTCGCGTCACAAGTCTCTTTAATGCGTCGTTCGGATTACCATACTTATCTCGCGTCACAAGTCTCTTTAACGCGTCGTTCTGATTAACTATGCATGGTTAGGTTATATTACGCAAAGTGTGCGTGAAAAGTGAGGTTAGATTAGAATGTCGCGTCTCAATTCTCTCTAACGCGTCGTTCCAATTTCCTAAGCATGGTTAGGTTATAATACGTAAAGTGTGCATGAAAAGTGACACTAGATTAGTATGTCGCGTCTCAAGTCTCTCTAACACGTCGCTCCGATTTCCTAAGCATGGTTATGTTATATTACGCAACACGTGCGTAAAAAGTGACGCTAGATTAATATTGCGCGTCTCAAGTCTCTTTAACGCGTCATTTCGATTACCATGCTTATGTCGCGTCACAAGTCTCTCTAACGCGTCATTCCGATTACCTAAGCATGGTTAGGTTATAGTACGCAAAGTTTGCGTGGAAAGGAGCAATAAAGTATGTCGCGTCTCAAGTCTTTTTAACGCGTCGTTCCGATTACCTAAGTATGGTTAGGTTATATTACGCGAAGTGTGCGTGAAAAGTGACGCTAGATTAGTATGTCCACTCTCAAGTCTCTTTAATGCGTCGTTCCGATTACCTAAGCATGGTTAGGTTATATTACGCAAAGTGTGAGTAAAAAGTGAGGCTAGATTAGTTTGTTTCGTCTCAATTCTCTTTAACGCGTCGTTTCGATTACTACACTTATCTCGAGTCACAAGTCTCTTTAACGCGTCGTTCCGATTACCTAAGCATGGTTAGGTTATATTACGCAAAGTGTGCGTGAAAAGTAACTTTAGATTAGTATGTCGCATCTCAAATCTCTCTAACGCGTCATTCCGATTTCCTAAGCATGGTTAGGTTATATTACGCAAAGTGTCCGTGAAAAGTGACACTAGATTAGTATGTCGCGTCTCAAGTCTCTCTAACGCGTCGTTCCGATATCCTAAGCATTGTTATGTTATATTACGCAATGCGTGCGTAAAAAGTTACGCTAGATTAATATTGCGCGTCTCAAATCTCTTTAACGCGTCGTTTCGATTACCATGCTTATGTCGCGTCACAAGTCTCTCAAACACGTCGTTCTGATTACCTAAGCATGGTTAGGTTATATTACACAAAGTGTGCGTTCAAAATGACAATTGATTAGTATGTCACATCTCAAGTCTATTTAATGCATCGTTCGAATTACTTAAGCATGGTTAGGTTATATTAGGCAGAGTGTACGTGAAAAATGACAATTGATTAGTATGTCGCGTCTTAAGTCTATCTAACGCGTTGTTCCGATTACCTTAGGCTATATTACGCAAATTGTGCATGAAAAGTGACGCTAGATTAGTATGTCGCATCTCAATTCTCTTTATCGCGTTGTTCCAATTATCTAAGCATGGTTAGGGTATATTATGCAAAGCGTGCGTGAAAAGTGACATTAGATTAGTATGTCGCGTCTAAAGTCTATTTAACGCGTCATTCCTATTACCTAAGAATGGTTAGGTTATATTACGCAGTGTGCGTGAAAAGTGACGCTAGATTAGCATGTCGCGTCTCAAGGCTCTTTAATGTGTCGTTCCGATTACCTAAGCATGGTTAGGTTATAATGCGCAAAGTTTGCGTGAAAAGTGACGATAGATTAGTATGTCGCGTGTCAAGGCTCTTTAACGCGTCGTTCCGATTACTTAATTATGGTTAGGCTATAGTACGCAAAGTGTGCGTAAAAAGGATCAATTGATTAGTATGTACGTCGTTTCGATCACCATACTTATCTCGCGTCACAAGTCTCTTTAACGCGTCGTTCTGATTAACTATGCATGGTTAGGTTATATTACGCAAAGTGTGCGTGAAAAGTGAGGTTAGATTAGTATGTCGCGTCTCAATTCTCTCTAACGCGTCGTTCCAATTTCCTAAGCATGGTTAGGTTATAATACGTAAAGTGTGCATGAAAAGTGACACTAGATTAGTATGTCGCGTCTCAAGTCTCTCTAACACGTCGCTCCGATTTCCTAAGCATGGTTATGTTATATTACGCAACACGTGCGTAAAAAGTGACGCTAGATTAATATTGCGCGTCTCAAGTCTCTTTAACGCGTCATTTCGATTACCATGCTTATGTCGCGTCACAAGTCTCTCTAACGCGTCATTCCGATTACCTAAGCATGGTTAGGTTATAGTACGCAAAGTTTGCGTGGAAAGGAGCAATAAAGTATGTCGCGTCTCAAGTCTTTTTAACGCGTCGTTCCGATTACCTAAGTATGGTTAGGTTATATTACGCGAAGTGTGCGTGAAAAGTGACGCTAGATTAGTATGTCCACTCTCAAGTCTCTTTAATGCGTCGTTCCGATTACCTAAGCATGGTTAGGTTATATTACGCAAAGTGTGAGTAAAAAGTGAGGCTAGATTAGTTTGTTTCGTCTCAATTCTCTTTAACGCGTCGTTTCGATTACTACACTTATCTCGAGTCACAAGTCTCTTTAACGCGTCGTTCCGATTACCTAAGCATGGTTAGGTTATATTACGCAAAGTGTGCGTGAAAAGTAACTTTAGATTAGTATGTCGCATCTCAAATCTCTCTAACGCGTCATTCCGATTTCCTAAGCATGGTTAGGTTATATTACGCAAAGTGTCCGTGAAAAGTGACACTAGATTAGTATGTCGCGTCTCAAGTCTCTCTAACGCGTCGTTCTGATATCCTAAGCATTGTTATGTTATATTACGCAATGCGTGCGTAAAAAGTTACGCTAGATTAATATTGCGCGTCTCAAATCTCTTTAACGCGTCGTTTCGATTACCATGCTTATGTCGCGTCACAAGTCTCTCAAACACGTCGTTCTGATTACCTAAGCATGGTTAGGTTATATTACACAAAGTGTGCGTTCAAAATGACAATTGATTAGTATGTCACATCTCAAGTCTATTTAATGCATCGTTCGAATTACTTAAGCATGGTTAGGTTATATTAGGCAGAGTGTACGTGAAAAATGACAATAGATTAGTATGTCGCGTCTTAAGTCTATCTAACGCGTTGTTCCGATTACCTTAGGCTATATTACGCAAATTGTGCATGAAAAGTGACGCTAGATTAGTATGTCGCATCTCAATTCTCTTTATCGCGTTGTTCCAATTATCTAAGCATGGTTAGGGTATATTATGCAAAGCGTGCGTGAAAAGTGACATTAGATTAGTATGTCGCGTCTAAAGTCTATTTAACGCGTCATTCCTATTACCTAAGAATGGTTAGGTTATATTACGCAGTGTGCGTGAAAAGTGACGCTAGATTAGCATGTCGCGTCTCAAGGCTCTTTAATGTGTCGTTCCGATTACCTAAGCATGGTTAGGTTATAATGCGCAAAGTTTGCGTGAAAAGTGACGATAGATTAGTATGTCGCGTGTCAAGGCTCTTTAACGCGTCGTTCCGATTACTTAATTATGGTTAGGCTATAGTACGCAAAGTGTGCGTAAAAAGGATCAATTGATTAGTATGTACGTCGTTTCGATCACCATACTTATCTCGCGTCACAAGTCTCTTTAACGCGTCGTTCTGATTAACTATGCATGGTTAGGTTATATTACGCAAAGTGTGCGTGAAAAGTGAGGTTAGATTAGTATGTCGCGTCTCAATTCTCTCTAACGCGTCGTTCCAATTTCCTAAGCATGGTTAGGTTATAATACGTAAAGTGTGCATGAAAAGTGACACTAGATTAGTATGTCGCGTCTCAAGTCTCTCTAACACGTCGCTCCGATTTCCTAAGCATGGTTAGGTTATATTACGCAACACGTGCGTAAAAAGTGACGCTAGATTAATATTGCGCGTCTCAAGTCTCTTTAACGCGTCATTTCGATTACCATGCTTATGTCGCGTCACAAGTCTCTCTAACGCGTCATTCCGATTACCTAAGCATGGTTAGGTTATAGTACGCAAAGTTTGCGTGGAAAGGAGCAATAAAGTATGTCGCGTCTCAAGTCTTTTTAACGCGTCGTTCCGATTACCTAAGTATGGTTAGGTTATATTACGCGAAGTGTGCGTGAAAAGTGACGCTAGATTAGTATGTCCACTCTCAAGTCTCTTTAATGCGTCGTTCCGATTACCTAAGCATGGTTAGGTTATATTACGCAAAGTGTGAGTAAAAAGTGAGGCTAGATTAGTTTGTTTCGTCTCAATTCTCTTTAACGCGTCGTTTCGATTACTACACTTATCTCGAGTCACAAGTCTCTTTAACGCGTCGTTCCGATTACCTAAGCATGGTTAGGTTATATTACGCAAAGTGTGCGTGAAAAGTAACTTTAGATTAGTATGTCGCATCTCAAATCTCTCTAACGCGTCATTCCGATTTCCTAAGCATGGTTAGGTTATATTACGCAAAGTGTCCGTGAAAAGTGACACTAGATTAGTATGTCGCGTCTCAAGTCTCTCTAACGCGTCGTTCCGATATCCTAAGCATTGTTATGTTATATTACGCAATGCGTGCGTAAAAAGTTACGCTAGATTAATATTGCGCGTCTCAAATCTCTTTAACGCGTCGTTTCGATTACCATGCTTATGTCGCGTCACAAGTCTCTCAAACACGTCGTTCTGATTACCTAAGCATGGTTAGGTTATATTACACAAAGTGTGCGTTCAAAATGACAATTGATTAGTATGTCACATCTCAAGTCTATTTAATGCATCGTTCGAATTACTTAAGCATGGTTAGGTTATATTAGGCAGAGTGTACGTGAAAAATGACAATAGATTAGTATGTCGCGTCTTAAGTCTATCTAACGCGTTGTTCCGATTACCTTAGGCTATATTACGCAAATTGTGCATGAAAAGTGACGCTAGATTAGTATGTCGCATCTCAATTCTCTTTATCGCGTTGTTCCAATTATCTAAGCATGGTTAGGGTATATTATGCAAAGCGTGCGTGAAAAGTGACATTAGATTAGTATGTCGCGTCTAAAGTCTATTTAACGCGTCATTCCTATTACCTAAGAATGGTTAGGTTATATTACGCAGTGTGCGTGAAAAGTGACGCTAGATTAGCATGTCGCGTCTCAAGGCTCTTTAATGTGTCGTTCCGATTACCTAAGCATGGTTAGGTTATAATGCGCAAAGTTTGCGTGAAAAGTGACGATAGATTAGTATGTCGCGTGTCAAGGCTCTTTAACGCGTCGTTCCGATTACTTAATTATGGTTAGGCTATAGTACGCAAAGTGTGCGTAAAAAGGATCAATTGATTAGTATGTACGTCGTTTCGATCACCATACTTATCTCGCGTCACAAGTCTCTTTGACGCGTCGTTCTGATTAACTATGCATGGTTAGGTTATATTACGCAAAGTGTGCGTGAAAAGTGAGGTTAGATTAGTATGTCGCGTCTCAATTCTCTCTAACGCGTCGTTCCAATTTCCTAAGCATGGTTAGGTTATAATACGTAAAGTGTGCATGAAAAGTGACACTAGATTAGTATGTCGCGTCTCAAGTCTCTCTAACACGTCGCTCCGATTTCCTAAGCATGGTTATGTTATATTACGCAACACGTGCGTAAAAAGTGACGCTAGATTAATATTGCGCGTCTCAAGTCTCTTTAACGCGTCATTTCGATTACCATGCTTATGTCGCGTCACAAGTCTCTCTAACGCGTCATTCCGATTACCTAAGCATGGTTAGGTTATAGTACGCAAAGTTTGCGTGGAAAGGAGCAATAAAGTATGTCGCGTCTCAAGTCTTTTTAACGCGTCGTTCCGATTACCTAAGTATGGTTAGGTTATATTACGCGAAGTGTGCGTGAAAAGTGACGCTAGATTAGTATGTCCACTCTCAAGTCTCTTTAATGCGTCGTTCCGATTACCTAAGCATGGTTAGGTTATATTACGCAAAGTGTGAGTAAAAAGTGAGGCTAGATTAGTTTGTTTCGTCTCAATTCTCTTTAACGCGTCGTTTCGATTACTACACTTATCTCGAGTCACAAGTCTCTTTAACGCGTCGTTCCGATTACCTAAGCATGGTTAGGTTATATTACGCAAAGTGTGCGTGAAAAGTAACTTTAGATTAGTATGTCGCATCTCAAATCTCTCTAACGCGTCATTCCGATTTCCTAAGCATGGTTAGGTTATATTACGCAAAGTGTCCGTGAAAAGTGACACTAGATTAGTATGTCGCGTCTCAAGTCTCTCTAACGCGTCGTTCCGATATCCTAAGCATTGTTATGTTATATTACGCAATGCGTGCGTAAAAAGTTACGCTAGATTAATATTGCGCGTCTCAAATCTCTTTAACGCGTCGTTTCGATTACCATGCTTATGTCGCGTCACAAGTCTCTCAAACACGTCGTTCTGATTACCTAAGCATGGTTAGGTTATATTACACAAAGTGTGCGTTCAAAATGACAATTGATTAGTATGTCACATCTCAAGTCTATTTAATGCATCGTTCGAATTACTTAAGCATGGTTAGGTTATATTAGGCAGAGTGTACGTGAAAAATGACAATAGATTAGTATGTCGCGTCTTAAGTCTATCTAACGCGTTGTTCCGATTACCTTAGGCTATATTACGCAAATTGTGCATGAAAAGTGACGCTAGATTAGTATGTCGCATCTCAATTCTCTTTATCGCGTTGTTCCAATTATCTAAGCATGGTTAGGGTATATTATGCAAAGCGTGCGTGAAAAGTGACATTAGATTAGTATGTCGCGTCTAAAGTCTATTTAACGCGTCATTCCTATTACCTAAGAATGGTTAGGTTATATTACGCAGTGTGCGTGAAAAGTGACGCTAGATTAGCATGTCGCGTCTCAAGGCTCTTTAATGTGTCGTTCCGATTACCTAAGCATGGTTAGGTTATAATGCGCAAAGTTTGCGTGAAAAGTGACGATAGATTAGTATGTCGCGTG
This sequence comes from Mercurialis annua, assembly GCF_937616625.2. Classification (NCBI taxonomy): domain Eukaryota; kingdom Viridiplantae; phylum Streptophyta; class Magnoliopsida; order Malpighiales; family Euphorbiaceae; genus Mercurialis; species Mercurialis annua. Next base: position 45,101,502 of record NC_065572.1, read on the forward strand.
TCAAGGCTCTTTAACGCGTCGTTCCGATTACTTAATTATGGTTAGGCTATAGTACGCAAAGTGTGCGTAAAAAGGATCAATTGATTAGTATGTACGTCGTTTCGATCACCATACTTATCTCGCGTCACAAGTCTCTTTGACGCGTCGTTCTGATTAACTATGCATGGTTAGGTTATATTACGCAAAGTGTGCGTGAAAAGTGAGGTTAGATTAGTATGTCGCGTCTCAATTCTCTCTAACGCGTCGTTCCAATTTCCTAAGCATGGTTAGGTTATAATACGTAAAGTGTGCATGAAAAGTGACACTAGATTAGTATGTCGCGTCTCAAGTCTCTCTAACACGTCGCTCCGATTTCCTAAGCATGGTTATGTTATATTACGCAACACGTGCGTAAAAAGTGACGCTAGATTAATATTGCGCGTCTCAAGTCTCTTTAACGCGTCATTTCGATTACCATGCTTATGTCGCGTCACAAGTCTCTCTAACGCGTCGTTCCGATTACCTAAGCATGGTTAGGTTATAGTACGCAAAGTTTGCGTGGAAAGGAGCAATAAAGTATGTCGCGTCTCAAGTCTTTTTAACGCGTCGTTCCGATTACCTAAGTATGGTTAGGTTATATTACGCGAAGTGTGCGTGAAAAGTGACGCTAGATTAGTATGTCCACTCTCAAGTCTCTTTAATGCGTCGTTCCGATTACCTAAGCATGGTTAGGTTATATTACGCAAAGTGTGAGTAAAAAGTGAGGCTAGATTAGTTTGTTTCGTCTCAATTCTCTTTAACGCGTCGTTTCGATTACTACACTTATCTCGAGTCACAAGTCTCTTTAACGCGTCGTTCCGATTACCTAAGCATGGTTAGGTTATATTACGCAAAGTGTGCGTGAAAAGTAACTTTAGATTAGTATGTCGCATCTCAAATCTCTCTAACGCGTCATTCCGATTTCCTAAGCATGGTTAGGTTATATTACGCAAAGTGTCCGTGAAAAGTGACACTAGATTAGTATGTCGCGTCTCAAGTCTCTCTAACGCGTCGTTCCGATATCCTAAGCATTGTTATGTTATATTACGCAATGCGTGCGTAAAAAGTTACGCTAGATTAATATTGCGCGTCTCAAATCTCTTTAACGCGTCGTTTCGATTACCATGCTTATGTCGCGTCACAAGTCTCTCAAACACGTCGTTCTGATTACCTAAGCATGGTTAGGTTATATTACACAAAGTGTGCGTTCAAAATGACAATTGATTAGTATGTCACATCTCAAGTCTATTTAATGCATCGTTCGAATTACTTAAGCATGGTTAGGTTATATTAGGCAGAGTGTACGTGAAAAATGACAATAGATTAGTATGTCGCGTCTTAAGTCTATCTAACGCGTTGTTCCGATTACCTTAGGCTATATTACGCAAATTGTGCATGAAAAGTGACGCTAGATTAGTACGTCGCATCTCAATTCTCTTTATCTCGTTTTTCCGATTATCTAAGCATGGTTAGGTTATATTATGCAAAGCGTGCATGAAAAGTGACATTAGATTAGTATGTCGCGTCTAAAGTCTATTTAACGCGTCATTCCTATTACCTAAGAATGGTTAGGTTATATTACGCAGTGTGCGTGAAAAGTGACGCTAGATTAGCATGTCGCGTCTCAAGGCTCTTTAATGTGTCGTTCCGATTACCTAAGCATGGTTAGGTTATAATGCGCAAAGTTTGCGTGAAAAGTGACGATAGATTAGTATGTCGCGTGTCAAGGCTCTTTAACGCGTCGTTCCGATTACTTAATTATGGTTAGGCTATAGTACGCAAAGTGTGCGTAAAAAGGATCAATTGATTAGTATGTACGTCGTTTCGATCACCATACTTATCTCGCGTCACAAGTCTCTTTGACGCGTCGTTCTGATTAACTATGCATGGTTAGGTTATATTACGCAAAGTGTGCGTGAAAAGTGAGGTTAGATTAGTATGTCGCGTCTCAATTCTCTCTAACGCGTCGTTCCAATTTCCTAAGCATGGTTAGGTTATAATACGTAAAGTGTGCATGAAAAGTGACACTAGATTAGTATGTCGCGTCTCAAGTCTCTCTAACACGTCGCTCCGATTTCCTAAGCATGGTTATGTTATATTACGCAACACGTGCGTAAAAAGTGACGCTAGATTAATATTGCGCGTCTCAAGTCTCTTTAACGCGTCATTTCGATTACCATGCTTATGTCGCGTCACAAGTCTCTCTAACGCGTCATTCCGATTACCTAAGCATGGTTAGGTTATAGTACGCAAAGTTTGCGTGGAAAGGAGCAATAAAGTATGTCGCGTCTCAAGTCTTTTTAACGCGTCGTTCCGATTACCTAAGCATGGTTAGGTTATATTACGCGAAGTGTGCGTGAAAAGTGACGCTAGATTAGTATGTCCACTCTCAAGTCTCTTTAATGCGTCGTTCCGATTACCTAAGCATGGTTAGGTTATATTACGCAAAGTGTGAGTAAAAAGTGAGGCTAGATTAGTTTGTTTCGTCTCAATTCTCTTTAACGCGTCGTTTCGATTACTACACTTATCTCGAGTCACAAGTCTCTTTAACGCGTCGTTCCGATTACCTAAGCATGGTTAGGTTATATTACGCAAAGTGTGCGTGAAAAGTAACTTTAGATTAGTATGTCGCATCTCAAATCTCTCTAACGCGTCATTCCGATTTCCTAAGCATGGTTAGGTTATATTACGCAAAGTGTCCGTGAAAAGTGACACTAGATTAGTATGTCGCGTCTCAAGTCTCTCTAACGCGTCGTTCCGATATCCTAAGCATTGTTATGTTATATTACGCAATGCGTGCGTAAAAAGTTACGCTAGATTAATATTGCGCGTCTCAAATCTCTTTAACGCGTCGTTTCGATTACCATGCTTATGTCGCGTCACAAGTCTCTCAAACACGTCGTTCTGATTACCTAAGCATGGTTAGGTTATATTACACAAAGTGTGCGTTCAAAATGACAATTGATTAGTATGTCACATCTCAAGTCTATTTAATGCATCGTTCGAATTACTTAAGCATGGTTAGGTTATATTAGGCAGAGTGTACGTGAAAAATGACAATAGATTAGTATGTCGCGTCTTAAGTCTATCTAACGCGTTGTTCCGATTACCTTAGGCTATATTACGCAAATTGTGCATGAAAAGTGACGCTAGATTAGTATGTCGCATCTCAATTCTCTTTATCGCGTTGTTCCAATTATCTAAGCATGGTTAGGGTATATTATGCAAAGCGTGCGTGAAAAGTGACATTAGATTAGTATGTCGCGTCTAAAGTCTATTTAACGCGTCATTCCTATTACCTAAGAATGGTTAGGTTATATTACGCAGTGTGCGTGAAAAGTGACGCTAGATTAGCATGTCGCGTCTCAAGGCTCTTTAATGTGTCGTTCCGATTACCTAAGCATGGTTAGGTTATAATGCGCAAAGTTTGCGTGAAAAGTGACGATAGATTAGTATGTCGCGTGTCAAGGCTCTTTAACGCGTCGTTCCGATTACTTAATTATGGTTAGGCTATAGTACGCAAAGTGTGCGTAAAAAGGATCAATTGATTAGTATGTACGTCGTTTCGATCACCATACTTATCTCGCGTCACAAGTCTCTTTGACGCGTCGTTCTGATTAACTATGCATGGTTAGGTTATATTACGCAAAGTGTGCGTGAAAAGTGAGGTTAGATTAGTATGTCGCGTCTCAATTCTCTCTAACGCGTCGTTCCAATTTCCTAAGCATGGTTAGGTTATAATACGTAAAGTGTGCATGAAAAGTGACACTAGATTAGTATGTCGCGTCTCAAGTCTCTCTAACACGTCGCTCCGATTTCCTAAGCATGGTTATGTTATATTACGCAACACGTGCGTAAAAAGTGACGCTAGATTAATATTGCGCGTCTCAAGTCTCTTTAACGCGTCATTTCGATTACCATGCTTATGTCGCGTCACAAGTCTCTCTAACGCGTCATTCCGATTACCTAAGCATGGTTAGGTTATAGTACGCAAAGTTTGCGTGGAAAGGAGCAATAAAGTATGTCGCGTCTCAAGTCTTTTTAACGCGTCGTTCCGATTACCTAAGTATGGTTAGGTTATATTACGCGAAGTGTGCGTGAAAAGTGACGCTAGATTAGTATGTCCACTCTCAAGTCTCTTTAATGCGTCGTTCCGATTACCTAAGCATGGTTAGGTTATATTACGCAAAGTGTGAGTAAAAAGTGAGGCTAGATTAGTTTGTTTCGTCTCAATTCTCTTTAACGCGTCGTTTCGATTACTACACTTATCTCGAGTCACAAGTCTCTTTAACGCGTCGTTCCGATTACCTAAGCATGGTTAGGTTATATTACGCAAAGTGTGCGTGAAAAGTAACTTTAGATTAGTATGTCGCATCTCAAATCTCTCTAACGCGTCATTCCGATTTCCTAAGCATGGTTAGGTTATATTACGCAAAGTGTCCGTGAAAAGTGACACTAGATTAGTATGTCGCGTCTCAAGTCTCTCTAACGCGTATCCTAAGCATTGTTATGTTATATTACGCAATGCGTGCGTAAAAAGTTACGCTAGATTAATATTGCGCGTCTCAAATCTCTTTAACGCGTCGTTTCGATTACCATGCTTATGTCGCGTCACAAGTCTCTCAAACACGTCGTTCTGATTACCTAAGCATGGTTAGGTTATATTACACAAAGTGTGCGTTCAAAATGACAATTGATTAGTATGTCACATCTCAAGTCTATTTAATGCATCGTTCGAATTACTTAAGCATGGTTAGGTTATATTAGGCAGAGTGTACGTGAAAAATGACAATAGATTAGAATGTCGCGTCTTAAGTCTATCTAACGCGTTGTTCCGATTACCTTAGGCTATATTACGCAAATTGTGCATGAAAAGTGACGCTAGATTAGTATGTCGCATCTCAATTCTCTTTATCGCGTTGTTCCAATTATCTAAGCATGGTTAGGGTATATTATGCAAAGCGTGCGTGAAAAGTGACATTAGATTAGTATGTCGCGTCTAAAGTCTATTTAACGCGTCATTCCTATTACCTAAGAATGGTTAGGTTATATTACGCAGTGTGCGTGAAAAGTGACGCTAGATTAGCATGTCGCGTCTCAAGGCTCTTTAATGTGTCGTTCCGATTACCTAAGCATGGTTAGGTTATAATGCGCAAAGTTTGCGTGAAAAGTGACGATAGATTAGTATGTCGCGTGTCAAGGCTCTTTAACGCGTCGTTCCGATTACTTAATTATGGTTAGGCTATAGTACGCAAAGTGTGCGTAAAAAGGATCAATTGATTAGTATGTACGTCGTTTCGATCACCATACTTATCTCGCGTCACAAGTCTCTTTGACGCGTCGTTCTGATTAACTATGCATGGTTAGGTTATATTACGCAAAGTGTGCGTGAAAAGTGAGGTTAGATTAGTATGTCGCGTCTCAATTCTCTCTAACGCGTCGTTCCAATTTCCTAAGCATGGTTAGGTTATAATACGTAAAGTGTGCATGAAAAGTGACACTAGATTAGTATGTCGCGTCTCAAGTCTCTCTAACACGTCGCTCCGATTTCCTAAGCATGGTTATGTTATATTACGCAACACGTGCGTAAAAAGTGACGCTAGATTAATATTGCGCGTCTCAAGTCTCTTTAACGCGTCATTTCGATTACCATGCTTATGTCGCGTCACAAGTCTCTCTAACGCGTCATTCCGATTACCTAAGCATGGTTAGGTTATAGTACGCAAAGTTTGCGTGGAAAGGAGCAATAAAGTATGTCGCGTCTCAAGTCTTTTTAACGCGTCGTTCCGATTACCTAAGTATGGTTAGGTTATATTACGCGAAGTGTGCGTGAAAAGTGACGCTAGATTAGTATGTCCACTCTCAAGTCTCTTTAATGCGTCGTTCCGATTACCTAAGCATGGTTAGGTTATATTACGCAAAGTGTGAGTAAAAAGTGAGGCTAGATTAGTTTGTTTCGTCTCAATTCTCTTTAACGCGTCGTTTCGATTACTACACTTATCTCGAGTCACAAGTCTCTTTAACGCGTCGTTCCGATTACCTAAGCATGGTTAGGTTATATTACGCAAAGTGTGCGTGAAAAGTAACTTTAGATTAGTATGTCGCATCTCAAATCTCTCTAACGCGTCATTCCGATTTCCTAAGCATGGTTAGGTTATATTACGCAAAGTGTCCGTGAAAAGTGACACTAGATTAGTATGTCGCGTCTCAAGTCTCTCTAACGCGTATCCTAAGCATTGTTATGTTATATTACGCAATGCGTGCGTAAAAAGTTACGCTAGATTAATATTGCGCGTCTCAAATCTCTTTAACGCGTCGTTTCGATTACCATGCTTATGTCGCGTCACAAGTCTCTCAAACACGTCGTTCTGATTACCTAAGCATGGTTAGGTTATATTACACAAAGTGTGCGTTCAAAATGACAATTGATTAGTATGTCACATCTCAAGTCTATTTAATGCATCGTTCGAATTACTTAAGCATGGTTAGGTTATATTAGGCAGAGTGTACGTGAAAAATGACAATAGATTAGTATGTCGCGTCTTAAGTCTATCTAACGCGTTGTTCCGATTACCTTAGGCTATATTACGCAAATTGTGCATGAAAAGTGACGCTAGATTAGTATGTCGCATCTCAATTCTCTTTATCGCGTTGTTCCAATTATCTAAGCATGGTTAGGGTATATTATGCAAAGCGTGCGTGAAAAGTGACATTAGATTAGTATGTCGCGTCTAAAGTCTATTTAACGCGTCATTCCTATTACCTAAGAATGGTTAGGTTATATTACGCAGTGTGCGTGAAAAGTGACGCTAGATTAGCATGTCGCGTCTCAAGGCTCTTTAATGTGTCGTTCCGATTACCTAAGCATGGTTAGGTTATAATGCGCAAAGTTTGCGTGAAAAGTGACGATAGATTAGTATGTCGCGTGTCAAGGCTCTTTAACGCGTCGTTCCGATTACTTAATTATGGTTAGGCTATAGTACGCAAAGTGTGCGTAAAAAGGATCAATTGATTAGTATGTACGTCGTTTCGATCACCATACTTATCTCGCGTCACAAGTCTCTTTGACGCGTCGTTCTGATTAACTATGCATGGTTAGGTTATATTACGCAAAGTGTGCGTGAAAAGTGAGGTTAGATTAGTATGTCGCGTCTCAATTCTCTCTAACGCGTCGTTCCAATTTCCTAAGCATGGTTAGGTTATAATACGTAAAGTGTGCATGAAAAGTGACACTAGATTAGTATGTCGCGTCTCAAGTCTCTCTAACACGTCGCTCCGATTTCCTAAGCATGGTTATGTTATATTACGCAACACGTGCGTAAAAAGTGACGCTAGATTAATATTGCGCGTCTCAAGTCTCTTTAACGCGTCATTTCGATTACCATGCTTATGTCGCGTCACAAGTCTCTCTAACGCGTCATTCCGATTACCTAAGCATGGTTAGGTTATAGTACGCAAAGTTTGCGTGGAAAGGAGCAATAAAGTATGTCGCGTCTCAAGTCTTTTTAACGCGTCGTTCCGATTACCTAAGTATGGTTAGGTTATATTACGCGAAGTGTGCGTGAAAAGTGACGCTAGATTAGTATGTCCACTCTCAAGTCTCTTTAATGCGTCGTTCCGATTACCTAAGCATGGTTAGGTTATATTACGCAAAGTGTGAGTAAAAAGTGAGGCTAGATTAGTTTGTTTCGTCTCAATTCTCTTTAACGCGTCGTTTCGATTACTACACTTATCTCGAGTCACAAGTCTCTTTAACGCGTCGTTCCGATTACCTAAGCATGGTTAGGTTATATTACGCAAAGTGTGCGTGAAAAGTAACTTTAGATTAGTATGTCGCATCTCAAATCTCTCTAACGCGTCATTCCGATTTCCTAAGCATGGTTAGGTTATATTACGCAAAGTGTCCGTGAAAAGTGACACTAGATTAGTATGTCGCGTCTCAAGTCTCTCTAACGCGTATCCTAAGCATTGTTATGTTATATTACGCAATGCGTGCGTAAAAAGTTACGCTAGATTAATATTGCGCGTCTCAAATCTCTTTAACGCGTCGTTTCGATTACCATGCTTATGTCGCGTCACAAGTCTCTCAAACACGTCGTTCTGATTACCTAAGCATGGTTAGGTTATATTACACAAAGTGTGCGTTCAAAATGACAATTGATTAGTATGTCACATCTCAAGTCTATTTAATGCATCGTTCGAATTACTTAAGCATGGTTAGGTTATATTAGGCAGAGTGTACGTGAAAAATGACAATAGATTAGTATGTCGCGTCTTAAGTCTATCTAACGCGTTGTTCCGATTACCTTAGGCTATATTACGCAAATTGTGCATGAAAAGTGACGCTAGATTAGTATGTCGCATCTCAATTCTCTTTATCGCGTTGTTCCAATTATCTAAGCATGGTTAGGGTATATTATGCAAAGCGTGCGTGAAAAGTGACATTAGATTAGTATGTCGCGTCTAAAGTCTATTTAACGCGTCATTCCTATTACCTAAGAATGGTTAGGTTATATTACGCAGTGTGCGTGAAAAGTGACGCTAGATTAGCATGTCGCGTCTCAAGGCTCTTTAATGTGTCGTTCCGATTACCTAAGCATGGTTAGGTTATAATGCGCAAAGTTTGCGTGAAAAGTGACGATAGATTAGTATGTCGCGTGTCAAGGCTCTTTAACGCGTCGTTCCGATTACTTAATTATGGTTAGGCTATAGTACGCAAAGTGTGCGTAAAAAGGATCAATTGATTAGTATGTACGTCGTTTCGATCACCATACTTATCTCGCGTCACAAGTCTCTTTGACGCGTCGTTCTGATTAACTATGCATGGTTAGGTTATATTACGCAAAGTGTGCGTGAAAAGTGAGGTTAGATTAGTATGTCGCGTCTCAATTCTCTCTAACGCGTCGTTCCAATTTCCTAAGCATGGTTAGGTTATAATACGTAAAGTGTGCATGAAAAGTGACACTAGATTAGTATGTCGCGTCTCAAGTCTCTCTAACACGTCGCTCCGATTTCCTAAGCATGGTTATGTTATATTACGCAACACGTGCGTAAAAAGTGACGCTAGATTAATATTGCGCGTCTCAAGTCTCTTTAACGCGTCATTTCGATTACCATGCTTATGTCGCGTCACAAGTCTCTCTAACGCGTCATTCCGATTACCTAAGCATGGTTAGGTTATAGTACGCAAAGTTTGCGTGGAAAGGAGCAATAAAGTATGTCGCGTCTCAAGTCTTTTTAACGCGTCGTTCCGATTACCTAAGTATGGTTAGGTTATATTACGCGAAGTGTGCGTGAAAAGTGACGCTAGATTAGTATGTCCACTCTCAAGTCTCTTTAATGCGTCGTTCCGATTACCTAAGCATGGTTAGGTTATATTACGCAAAGTGTGAGTAAAAAGTGAGGCTAGATTAGTTTGTTTCGTCTCAATTCTCTTTAACGCGTCGTTTCGATTACTACACTTATCTCGAGTCACAAGTCTCTTTAACGCGTCGTTCCGATTACCTAAGCATGGTTAGGTTATATTACGCAAAGTGTGCGTGAAAAGTAACTTTAGATTAGTATGTCGCATCTCAAATCTCTCTAACGCGTCATTCCGATTTCCTAAGCATGGTTAGGTTATATTACGCAAAGTGTCCGTGAAAAGTGACACTAGATTAGTATGTCGCGTCTCAAGTCTCTCTAACGCGTCGTTCCGATATCCTAAGCATTGTTATGTTATATTACGCAATGCGTGCGTAAAAAGTTACGCTAGATTAATATTGCGCGTCTCAAATCTCTTTAACGCGTCGTTTCGATTACCATGCTTATGTCGCGTCACAAGTCTCTCAAACACGTCGTTCTGATTACCTAAGCATGGTTAGGTTATATTACACAAAGTGTGCGTTCAAAATGACAATTGATTAGTATGTCACATCTCAAGTCTATTTAATGCATCGTTCGAATTACTTAAGCATGGTTAGGTTATATTAGGCAGAGTGTACGTGAAAAATGACAATAGATTAGTATGTCGCGTCTTAAGTCTATCTAACGCGTTGTTCCGATTACCTTAGGCTATATTACGCAAATTGTGCATGAAAAGTGACGCTAGATTAGTATGTCGCATCTCAATTCTCTTTATCGCGTTGTTCCAATTATCTAAGCATGGTTAGGGTATATTATGCAAAGCGTGCGTGAAAAGTGACATTAGATTAGTATGTCGCGTCTAAAGTCTATTTAACGCGTCATTCCTATTACCTAAGAATGGTTAGGTTATATTACGCAGTGTGCGTGAAAAGTGACGCTAGATTAGCATGTCGCGTCTCAAGGCTCTTTAATGTGTCGTTCCGATTACCTAAGCATGGTTAGGTTATAATGCGCAAAGTTTGCGTGAAAAGTGACGATAGATTAGTATGTCGCGTGTCAAGGCTCTTTAACGCGTCGTTCCGATTACTTAATTATGGTTAGGCTATAGTACGCAAAGTGTGCGTAAAAAGGATCAATTGATTAGTATGTACGTCGTTTCGATCACCATACTTATCTCGCGTCACAAGTCTCTTTGACGCGTCGTTCTGATTAACTATGCATGGTTAGGTTATATTACGCAAAGTGTGCGTGAAAAGTGAGGTTAGATTAGTATGTCGCGTCTCAATTCTCTCTAACGCGTCGTTCCAATTTCCTAAGCATGGTTAGGTTATAATACGTAAAGTGTGCATGAAAAGTGACACTAGATTAGTATGTCGCGTCTCAAGTCTCTCTAACACGTCGCTCCGATTTCCTAAGCATGGTTATGTTATATTACGCAACACGTGCGTAAAAAGTGACGCTAGATTAATATTGCGCGTCTCAAGTCTCTTTAACGCGTCATTTCGATTACCATGCTTATGTCGCGTCACAAGTCTCTCTAACGCGTCATTCCGATTACCTAAGCATGGTTAGGTTATAGTACGCAAAGTTTGCGTGGAAAGGAGCAATAAAGTATGTCGCGTCTCAAGTCTTTTTAACGCGTCGTTCCGATTACCTAAGTATGGTTAGGTTATATTACGCGAAGTGTGCGTGAAAAGTGACGCTAGATTAGTATGTCCACTCTCAAGTCTCTTTAATGCGTCGTTCCGATTACCTAAGCATGGTTAGGTTATATTACGCAAAGTGTGAGTAAAAAGTGAGGCTAGATTAGTTTGTTTCGTCTCAATTCTCTTTAACGCGTCGTTTCGATTACTACACTTATCTCGAGTCACAAGTCTCTTTAACGCGTCGTTCCGATTACCTAAGCATGGTTAGGTTATATTACGCAAAGTGTGCGTGAAAAGTAACTTTAGATTAGTATGTCGCATCTCAAATCTCTCTAACGCGTCATTCCGATTTCCTAAGCATGGTTAGGTTATATTACGCAAAGTGTCCGTGAAAAGTGACACTAGATTAGTATGTCGCGTCTCAAGTCTCTCTAACGCGTATCCTAAGCATTGTTATGTTATATTACGCAATGCGTGCGTAAAAAGTTACGCTAGATTAATATTGCGCGTCTCAAATCTCTTTAACGCGTCGTTTCGATTACCATGCTTATGTCGCGTCACAAGTCTCTCAAACACGTCGTTCTGATTACCTAAGCATGGTTAGGTTATATTACACAAAGTGTGCGTTCAAAATGACAATTGATTAGTATGTCACATCTCAAGTCTATTTAATGCATCGTTCGAATTACTTAAGCATGGTTAGGTTATATTAGGCAGAGTGTACGTGAAAAATGACAATAGATTAGTATGTCGCGTCTTAAGTCTATCTAACGCGTTGTTCCGATTACCTTAGGCTATATTACGCAAATTGTGCATGAAAAGTGACGCTAGATTAGTATGTCGCATCTCAATTCTCTTTATCGCGTTGTTCCAATTATCTAAGCATGGTTAGGGTATATTATGCAAAGCGTGCGTGAAAAGTGACATTAGATTAGTATGTCGCGTCTAAAGTCTATTTAACGCGTCATTCCTATTACCTAAGAATGGTTAGGTTATATTACGCAGTGTGCGTGAAAAGTGACGCTAGATTAGCATGTCGCGTCTCAAGGCTCTTTAATGTGTCGTTCCGATTACCTAAGCATGGTTAGGTTATAATGCGCAAAGTTTGCGTGAAAAGTGACGATAGATTAGTATGTCGCGTGTCAAGGCTCTTTAACGCGTCGTTCCGATTACTTAATTATGGTTAGGCTATAGTACGCAAAGTGTGCGTAAAAAGGATCAATTGATTAGTATGTACGTCGTTTCGATCACCATACTTATCTCGCGTCACAAGTCTCTTTGACGCGTCGTTCTGATTAACTATGCATGGTTAGGTTATATTACGCAAAGTGTGCGTGAAAAGTGAGGTTAGATTAGTATGTCGCGTCTCAATTCTCTCTAACGCGTCGTTCCAATTTCCTAAGCATGGTTAGGTTATAATACGTAAAGTGTGCATGAAAAGTGACACTAGATTAGTATGTCGCGTCTCAAGTCTCTCTAACACGTCGCTCCGATTTCCTAAGCATGGTTATGTTATATTACGCAACACGTGCGTAAAAAGTGACGCTAGATTAATATTGCGCGTCTCAAGTCTCTTTAACGCGTCATTTCGATTACCATGCTTATGTCGCGTCACAAGTCTCTCTAACGCGTCATTCCGATTACCTAAGCATGGTTAGGTTATAGTACGCAAAGTTTGCGTGGAAAGGAGCAATAAAGTATGTCGCGTCTCAAGTCTTTTTAACGCGTCGTTCCGATTACCTAAGTATGGTTAGGTTATATTACGCGAAGTGTGCGTGAAAAGTGACGCTAGATTAGTATGTCCACTCTCAAGTCTCTTTAATGCGTCGTTCCGATTACCTAAGCATGGTTAGGTTATATTACGCAAAGTGTGAGTAAAAAGTGAGGCTAGATTAGTTTGTTTCGTCTCAATTCTCTTTAACGCGTCGTTTCGATTACTACACTTATCTCGAGTCACAAGTCTCTTTAACGCGTCGTTCCGATTACCTAAGCATGGTTAGGTTATATTACGCAAAGTGTGCGTGAAAAGTAACTTTAGATTAGTATGTCGCATCTCAAATCTCTCTAACGCGTCATTCCGATTTCCTAAGCATGGTTAGGTTATATTACGCAAAGTGTCCGTGAAAAGTGACACTAGATTAGTATGTCGCGTCTCAAGTCTCTCTAACGCGTCGTTCCGATATCCTAAGCATTGTTATGTTATATTACGCAATGCGTGCGTAAAAAGTTACGCTAGATTAATATTGCGCGTCTCAAATCTCTTTAACGCGTCGTTTCGATTACCATGCTTATGTCGCGTCACAAGTCTCTCAAACACGTCGTTCTGATTACCTAAGCATGGTTAGGTTATATTACACAAAGTGTGCGTTCAAAATGACAATTGATTAGTATGTCACATCTCAAGTCTATTTAATGCATCGTTCGAATTACTTAAGCATGGTTAGGTTATATTAGGCAGAGTGTACGTGAAAAATGACAATAGATTAGTATGTCGCGTCTTAAGTCTATCTAACGCGTTGTTCCGATTACCTTAGGCTATATTACGCAAATTGTGCATGAAAAGTGACGCTAGATTAGTATGTCGCATCTCAATTCTCTTTATCGCGTTGTTCCAATTATCTAAGCATGGTTAGGGTATATTATGCAAAGCGTGCGTGAAAAGTGACATTAGATTAGTATGTCGCGTCTAAAGTCTATTTAACGCGTCATTCCTATTACCTAAGAATGGTTAGGTTATATTACGCAGTGTGCGTGAAAAGTGACGCTAGATTAGCATGTCGCGTCTCAAGGCTCTTTAATGTGTCGTTCCGATTACCTAAGCATGGTTAGGTTATAATGCGCAAAGTTTGCGTGAAAAGTGACGATAGATTAGTATGTCGCGTGTCAAGGCTCTTTAACGCGTCGTTCCGATTACTTAATTATGGTTAGGCTATAGTACGCAAAGTGTGCGTAAAAAGGATCAATTGATTAGTATGTACGTCGTTTCGATCACCATACTTATCTCGCGTCACAAGTCTCTTTGACGCGTCGTTCTGATTAACTATGCATGGTTAGGTTATATTACGCAAAGTGTGCGTGAAAAGTGAGGTTAGATTAGTATGTCGCGTCTCAATTCTCTCTAACGCGTCGTTCCAATTTCCTAAGCATGGTTAGGTTATAATACGTAAAGTGTGCATGAAAAGTGACACTAGATTAGTATGTCGCGTCTCAAGTCTCTCTAACACGTCGCTCCGATTTCCTAAGCATGGTTATGTTATATTACGCAACACGTGCGTAAAAAGTGACGCTAGATTAATATTGCGCGTCTCAAGTCTCTTTAACGCGTCATTTCGATTACCATGCTTATGTCGCGTCACAAGTCTCTCTAACGCGTCATTCCGATTACCTAAGCATGGTTAGGTTATAGTACGCAAAGTTTGCGTGGAAAGGAGCAATAAAGTATGTCGCGTCTCAAGTCTTTTTAACGCGTCGTTCCGATTACCTAAGTATGGTTAGGTTATATTACGCGAAGTGTGCGTGAAAAGTGACGCTAGATTAGTATGTCCACTCTCAAGTCTCTTTAATGCGTCGTTCCGATTACCTAAGCATGGTTAGGTTATATTACGCAAAGTGTGAGTAAAAAGTGAGGCTAGATTAGTTTGTTTCGTCTCAATTCTCTTTAACGCGTCGTTTCGATTACTACACTTATCTCGAGTCACAAGTCTCTTTAACGCGTCGTTCCGATTACCTAAGCATGGTTAGGTTATATTACGCAAAGTGTGCGTGAAAAGTAACTTTAGATTAGTATGTCGCATCTCAAATCTCTCTAACGCGTCATTCCGATTTCCTAAGCATGGTTAGGTTATATTACGCAAAGTGTCCGTGAAAAGTGACACTAGATTAGTATGTCGCGTCTCAAGTCTCTCTAACGCGTATCCTAAGCATTGTTATGTTATATTACGCAATGCGTGCGTAAAAAGTTACGCTAGATTAATATTGCGCGTCTCAAATCTCTTTAACGCGTCGTTTCGATTACCATGCTTATGTCGCGTCACAAGTCTCTCAAACACGTCGTTCTGATTACCTAAGCATGGTTAGGTTATATTACACAAAGTGTGCGTTCAAAATGACAATTGATTAGTATGTCACATCTCAAGTCTATTTAATGCATCGTTCGAATTACTTAAGCATGGTTAGGTTATATTAGGCAGAGTGTACGTGAAAAATGACAATAGATTAGTATGTCGCGTCTTAAGTCTATCTAACGCGTTGTTCCGATTACCTTAGGCTATATTACGCAAATTGTGCATGAAAAGTGACGCTAGATTAGTATGTCGCATCTCAATTCTCTTTATCGCGTTGTTCCAATTATCTAAGCATGGTTAGGGTATATTATGCAAAGCGTGCGTGAAAAGTGACATTAGATTAGTATGTCGCGTCTAAAGTCTATTTAACGCGTCATTCCTATTACCTAAGAATGGTTAGGTTATATTACGCAGTGTGCGTGAAAAGTGACGCTAGATTAGCATGTCGCGTCTCAAGGCTCTTTAATGTGTCGTTCCGATTACCTAAGCATGGTTAGGTTATAATGCGCAAAGTTTGCGTGAAAAGTGACGATAGATTAGTATGTCGCGTGTCAAGGCTCTTTAACGCGTCGTTCCGATTACTTAATTATGGTTAGGCTATAGTACGCAAAGTGTGCGTAAAAAGGATCAATTGATTAGTATGTACGTCGTTTCGATCACCATACTTATCTCGCGTCACAAGTCTCTTTGACGCGTCGTTCTGATTAACTATGCATGGTTAGGTTATATTACGCAAAGTGTGCGTGAAAAGTGAGGTTAGATTAGTATGTCGCGTCTCAATTCTCTCTAACGCGTCGTTCCAATTTCCTAAGCATGGTTAGGTTATAATACGTAAAGTGTGCATGAAAAGTGACACTAGATTAGTATGTCGTGTCTCAAGTCTCTCTAACACGTCGCTCCGATTTCCTAAGCATGGTTATGTTATATTACGCAACACGTGCGTAAAAAGTGACGCTAGATTAATATTGCGCGTCTCAAGTCTCTTTAACGCGTCATTTCGATTACCATGCTTATGTCGCGTCACAAGTCTCTCTAACGCGTCATTCCGATTACCTAAGCATGGTTAGGTTATAGTACGCAAAGTTTGCGTGGAAAGGAGCAATAAAGTATGTCGCGTCTCAAGTCTTTTTAACGCGTCGTTCCGATTACCTAAGTATGGTTAGGTTATATTACGCGAAGTGTGCGTGAAAAGTGACGCTAGATTAGTATGTCCACTCTCAAGTCTCTTTAATGCGTCGTTCCGATTACCTAAGCATGGTTAGGTTATATTACGCAAAGTGTGAGTAAAAAGTGAGGCTAGATTAGTTTGTTTCGTCTCAATTCTCTTTAACGCGTCGTTTCGATTACTACACTTATCTCGAGTCACAAGTCTCTTTAACGCGTCGTTCCGATTACCTAAGCATGGTTAGGTTATATTACGCAAAGTGTGCGTGAAAAGTAACTTTAGATTAGTATGTCGCATCTCAAATCTCTCTAACGCGTCATTCCGATTTCCTAAGCATGGTTAGGTTATATTACGCAAAGTGTCCGTGAAAAGTGACACTAGATTAGTATGTCGCGTCTCAAGTCTCTCTAACGCGTCGTTCCGATATCCTAAGCATTGTTATGTTATATTACGCAATGCGTGCGTAAAAAGTTACGCTAGATTAATATTGCGCGTCTCAAATCTCTTTAACGCGTCGTTTCGATTACCATGCTTATGTCGCGTCACAAGTCTCTCAAACACGTCGTTCTGATTACCTAAGCATGGTTAGGTTATATTACACAAAGTGTGCGTTCAAAATGACAATTGATTAGTATGTCACATCTCAAGTCTATTTAATGCATCGTTCGAATTACTTAAGCATGGTTAGGTTATATTAGGCAGAGTGTACGTGAAAAATGACAATAGATTAGTATGTCGCGTCTTAAGTCTATCTAACGCGTTGTTCCGATTACCTTAGGCTATATTACGCAAATTGTGCATGAAAAGTGACGCTAGATTAGTATGTCGCATCTCAATTCTCTTTATCGCGTTGTTCCAATTATCTAAGCATGGTTAGGGTATATTATGCAAAGCGTGCGTGAAAAGTGACATTAGATTAGTATGTCGCGTCTAAAGTCTATTTAACGCGTCATTCCTATTACCTAAGAATGGTTAGGTTATATTACGCAGTGTGCGTGAAAAGTGACGCTAGATTAGCATGTCGCGTCTCAAGGCTCTTTAATGTGTCGTTCCGATTACCTAAGCATGGTTAGGTTATAATGCGCAAAGTTTGCGTGAAAAGTGACGATAGATTAGTATGTCGCGTGTCAAGGCTCTTTAACGCGTCGTTCCGATTACTTAATTATGGTTAGGCTATAGTACGCAAAGTGTGCGTAAAAAGGATCAATTGATTAGTATGTACGTCGTTTCGATCACCATACTTATCTCGCGTCACAAGTCTCTTTGACGCGTCGTTCTGATTAACTATGCATGGTTAGGTTATATTACGCAAAGTGTGCGTGAAAAGTGAAGTTAGATTAGTATGTCGCGTCTCAATTCTCTCTAACGCGTCGTTCCAATTTCCTAAGCATGGTTAGGTTATATTACGTAAAGTGTGCATGAAAAGTGACACTAGATTAGTATGTCGCGTCTCAAGTCTCTCTAACACGTCGCTCCGATTTCCTAAGCATGGTTATGTTATATTACGCAACACGTGCGTAAAAAGTGACGCTAGATTAATATTGCGCGTCTCAAGTCTCTTTAACGCGTCATTTCGATTACCATGCTTATGTCGCGTCACAAGTCTCTCTAACGCGTCATTCCGATTACCTAAGCATGGTTAGGTTATAGTACGCAAAGTTTGCGTGGAAAGGAGCAATAAAGTATGTCGCGTCTCAAGTCTTTTTAACGCGTCGTTCCGATTACCTAAGTATGGTTAGGTTATATTACGCGAAGTGTGCGTGAAAAGTGACGCTAGATTAGTATGTCCACTCTCAAGTCTCTTTAATGCGTCGTTCCGATTACCTAAGCATGGTTAGGTTATATTACGCAAAGTGTGAGTAAAAAGTGAGGCTAGATTAGTTTGTTTCGTCTCAATTCTCTTTAACGCGTCGTTTCGATTACTACACTTATCTCGAGTCACAAGTCTCTTTAACGCGTCGTTCCGATTACCTAAGCATGGTTAGGTTATATTACGCAAAGTGTGCGTGAAAAGTAACTTTAGATTAGTATGTCGCATCTCAAATCTCTCTAACGCGTCATTCCGATTTCCTAAGCATGGTTAGGTTATATTACGCAAAGTGTCCGTGAAAAGTTACACTAGATTAGTATGTCGCGTCTCAAGTCTCTCTAACGCGTCGTTCCGATATCCTAAGCATTGTTATGTTATATTACGCAATGCGTGCGTAAAAAGTTACGCTAGATTAATATTGCGCGTCTCAAATCTCTTTAACGCGTCGTTTCGATTACCATGCTTATGTCGCGTCACAAGTCTCTCAAACACGTCGTTCTGATTACCTAAGCATGGTTAGGTTATATTACACAAAGTGTGCGTTCAAAATGACAATTGATTAGTATGTCACATCTCAAGTCTATTTAATGCATCGTTCGAATTACTTAAGCATGGTTAGGTTATATTAGGCAGAGTGTACGTGAAAAATGACAATAGATTAGTATGTCGCGTCTTAAGTCTATCTAACGCGTTGTTCCGATTACCTTAGGCTATATTACGCAAATTGTGCATGAAAAGTGACGCTAGATTAGTATGTCGCATCTCAATTCTCTTTATCGCGTTGTTCCAATTATCTAAGCATGGTTAGGGTATATTATGCAAAGCGTGCGTGAAAAGTGACATTAGATTAGTATGTCGCGTCTAAAGTCTATTTAACGCGTCATTCCTATTACCTAAGAATGGTTAGGTTATATTACGCAGTGTGCGTGAAAAGTGACGCTAGATTAGCATGTCGCGTCTCAAGGCTCTTTAATGTGTCGTTCCGATTACCTAAGCATGGTTAGGTTATAATGCGCAAAGTTTGCGTGAAAAGTGACGATAGATTAGTATGTCGCGTGTCAAGGCTCTTTAACGCGTCGTTCCGATTACTTAATTATGGTTAGGCTATAGTACGCAAAGTGTGCGTAAAAAGGATCAATTGATTAGTATGTACGTCGTTTCGATCACCATACTTATCTCGCGTCACAAGTCTCTTTAACGCGTCGTTCTGATTAACTATGCATGGTTAGGTTATATTACGCAAAGTGTGCGTGAAAAGTGAGGTTAGATTAGTATGTCGCGTCTCAATTCTCTCTAACGCGTCGTTCTAATTTCCTAAGCATGGTTAGGTTATAATACGTAAAGTGTGCATGAAAAGTGACACTAGATTAGTATGTCGCGTCTCAAGTCTCTCTAACACGTCGCTCCGATTTCCTAAGCATGGTTATGTTATATTACGCAACACGTGCGTAAAAAGTGACGCTAGATTAATATTGCGCGTCTCAAGTCTCTCTAACGCGTCATTTCGATTACCATGCTTATGTCGCGTCACAAGTCTCTCTAACGCGTCATTCCGATTACCTAAGCATGGTTAGGTTATAGTACGCAAAGTTTGCGTGGAAAGGAGCAATAAAGTATGTCGCGTCTCAAGTCTTTTTAACGCGTCGTTCCGATTACCTAAGTATGGTTAGGTTATATTACGCGAAGTGTGCGTGAAAAGTGACGCTAGATTAGTATGTCCACTCTCAAGTCTCTTTAATGCGTCGTTCCGATTACCTAAGCATGGTTAGGTTATATTACGCAAAGTGTGAGTAAAAAGTGAGGCTAGATTAGTTTGTTTCGTCTCAATTCTCTTTAACGCGTCGTTTCGATTACTACACTTATCTCGAGTCACAAGTCTCTTTAACGCGTCGTTCCGATTACCTAAGCATGGTTAGGTTATATTACGCAAAGTTTGCGTGAAAAGTAACTTTAGATTAGTATGTCGCATCTCAAATCTCTCTAACGCGTCATTCCGATTTCCTAAGCATGGTTAGGTTATATTACGCAAAGTGTCCGTGAATAGTGACACTAGATTAGTATGTCGCGTCTCAAGTCTCTCTAACGCGTCGTTCCGATATCCTAAGCATTGTTATGTTATATTACGCAATGCGTGCGTAAAAAGTTACGCTAGATTAATATTGCGCGTCTCAAATCTCTTTAACGCGTCGTTTCGATTACCATGCTTATGTCGCGTCACAAGTCTCTCAAACACGTCGTTCTGATTACCTAAGCATGGTTAGGTTATATTACACAAAGTGTGCGTTCAAAATGACAATTGATTAGTATGTCACATCTCAAGTCTATTTAATGCATCGTTCGAATTACTT
Source organism: Mercurialis annua (assembly GCF_937616625.2). NCBI lineage: Eukaryota > Viridiplantae > Streptophyta > Magnoliopsida > Malpighiales > Euphorbiaceae > Mercurialis > Mercurialis annua. The sequence goes on from NC_065572.1 coordinate 45,121,898, forward strand.
AAGCATGGTTAGGTTATATTAGGCAGAGTGTACGTGAAAAATGACAATAGATTAGTATGTCGCGTCTTAAGTCTATCTAACGCGTTGTTCCGATTACCTTAGGCTATATTACGCAAATTGTGCATGAAAAGTGACGCTAGATTAGTATGTCGCATCTCAATTCTCTTTATCGCGTTGTTCCAATTATCTAAGCATGGTTAGGGTATATTATGCAAAGCGTGCGTGAAAAGTGACATTAGATTAGTATGTCGCGTCTAAAGTCTATTTAACGCGTCATTCCTATTACCTAAGAATGGTTAGGTTATATTACGCAGTGTGCGTGAAAAGTGACGCTAGATTAGCATGTCGCGTCTCAAGGCTCTTTAATGTGTCGTTCCGATTACCTAAGCATGGTTAGGTTATAATGCGCAAAGTTTGCGTGAAAAGTGACGATAGATTAGTATGTCGCGTGTCAAGGCTCTTTAACGCGTCGTTCCGATTACTTAATTATGGTTAGGCTATAGTACGCAAAGTGTGCGTAAAAAGGATCAATTGATTAGTATGTACGTCGTTTCGATCACCATACTTATCTCGCGTCACAAGTCTCTTTGACGCGTCGTTCTGATTAACTATGCATGGTTAGGTTATATTACGCAAAGTGTGCGTGAAAAGTGAGGTTAGATTAGTATGTCGCGTCTCAATTCTCTCTAACGCGTCGTTCCAATTTCCTAAGCATGGTTAGGTTATAATACGTAAAGTGTGCATGAAAAGTGACACTAGATTAGTATGTCGCGTCTCAAGTCTCTCTAACACGTCGCTCCGATTTCCTAAGCATGGTTATGTTATATTACGCAACACGTGCGTAAAAAGTGACGCTAGATTAATATTGCGCGTCTCAAGTCTCTTTAACGCGTCATTTCGATTACCATGCTTATGTCGCGTCACAAGTCTCTCTAACGCGTCATTCCGATTACCTAAGCATGGTTAGGTTATAGTACGCAAAGTTTGCGTGGAAAGGAGCAATAAAGTATGTCGCGTCTCAAGTCTTTTTAACGCGTCGTTCCGATTACCTAAGTATGGTTAGGTTATATTACGCGAAGTGTGCGTGAAAAGTGACGCTAGATTAGTATGTCCACTCTCAAGTCTCTTTAATGCGTCGTTCCGATTACCTAAGCATGGTTAGGTTATATTACGCAAAGTGTGAGTAAAAAGTGAGGCTAGATTAGTTTGTTTCGTCTCAATTCTCTTTAACGCGTCGTTTCGATTACTACACTTATCTCGAGTCACAAGTCTCTTTAACGCGTCGTTCCGATTACCTAAGCATGGTTAGGTTATATTACGCAAAGTGTGCGTGAAAAGTAACTTTAGATTAGTATGTCGCATCTCAAATCTCTCTAACGCGTCATTCCGATTTCCTAAGCATGGTTAGGTTATATTACGCAAAGTGTCCGTGAAAAGTGACACTAGATTAGTATGTCGCGTCTCAAGTCTCTCTAACGCGTCGTTCCGATATCCTAAGCATTGTTATGTTATATTACGCAATGCGTGCGTAAAAAGTTACGCTAGATTAATATTGCGCGTCTCAAATCTCTTTAACGCGTCGTTTCGATTACCATGCTTATGTCGCGTCACAAGTCTCTCAAACACGTCGTTCTGATTACCTAAGCATGGTTAGGTTATATTACACAAAGTGTGCGTTCAAAATGACAATTGATTAGTATGTCACATCTCAAGTCTATTTAATGCATCGTTCGAATTACTTAAGCATGGTTAGGTTATATTAGGCAGAGTGTACGTGAAAAATGACAATAGATTAGTATGTCGCGTCTTAAGTCTATCTAACGCGTTGTTCCGATTACCTTAGGCTATATTACGCAAATTGTGCATGAAAAGTGACGCTAGATTAGTATGTCGCATCTCAATTCTCTTTATCGCGTTGTTCCAATTATCTAAGCATGGTTAGGGTATATTATGCAAAGCGTGCGTGAAAAGTGACATTAGATTAGTATGTCGCGTCTAAAGTCTATTTAACGCGTCATTCCTATTACCTAAGAATGGTTAGGTTATATTACGCAGTGTGCGTGAAAAGTGACGCTAGATTAGCATGTCGCGTCTCAAGGCTCTTTAATGTGTCGTTCCGATTACCTAAGCATGGTTAGGTTATAATGCGCAAAGTTTGCGTGAAAAGTGACGATAGATTAGTATGTCGCGTGTCAAGGCTCTTTAACGCGTCGTTCCGATTACTTAATTATGGTTAGGCTATAGTACGCAAAGTGTGCGTAAAAAGGATCAATTGATTAGTATGTACGTCGTTTCGATCACCATACTTATCTCGCGTCACAAGTCTCTTTAACGCGTCGTTCTGATTAACTATGCATGGTTAGGTTATATTACGCAAAGTGTGCGTGAAAAGTGAGGTTAGATTAGTATGTCGCGTCTCAATTCTCTCTAACGCGTCGTTCCAATTTCCTAAGCATGGTTAGGTTATAATACGTAAAGTGTGCATGAAAAGTGACACTAGATTAGTATGTCGCGTCTCAAGTCTCTCTAACACGTCGCTCCGATTTCCTAAGCATGGTTATGTTATATTACGCAACACGTGCGTAAAAAGTGACGCTAGATTAATATTGCGCGTCTCAAGTCTCTCTAACGCGTCATTTCGATTACCATGCTTATGTCGCGTCACAAGTCTCTCTAACGCGTCATTCCGATTACCTAAGCATGGTTAGGTTATAGTACGCAAAGTTTGCGTGGAAAGGAGCAATAAAGTATGTCGCGTCTCAAGTCTTTTTAACGCGTCGTTCCGATTACCTAAGTATGGTTAGGTTATATTACGCGAAGTGTGCGTGAAAAGTGACGCTAGATTAGTATGTCCACTCTCAAGTCTCTTTAATGCGTCGTTCCGATTACCTAAGCATGGTTAGGTTATATTACGCAAAGTGTGAGTAAAAAGTGAGGCTAGATTAGTTTGTTTCGTCTCAATTCTCTTTAACGCGTCGTTTCGATTACTACACTTATCTCGAGTCACAAGTCTCTTTAACGCGTCGTTCCGATTACCTAAGCATGGTTAGGTTATATTACGCAAAGTGTGCGTGAAAAGTAACTTTAGATTAGTATGTCGCATCTCAAATCTCTCTAACGCGTCATTCCGATTTCCTAAGCATGGTTAGGTTATATTACGCAAAGTGTCCGTGAAAAGTGACACTAGATTAGTATGTCGCGTCTCAAGTCTCTCTAACGCGTCGTTCCGATATCCTAAGCATTGTTATGTTATATTACGCAATGCGTGCGTAAAAAGTTACGCTAGATTAATATTGCGCGTCTCAAATCTCTTTAACGCGTCGTTTCGATTACCATGCTTATGTCGCGTCACAAGTCTCTCAAACACGTCGTTCTGATTACCTAAGCATGGTTAGGTTATATTACACAAAGTGTGCGTTCAAAATGACAATTGATTAGTATGTCACATCTCAAGTCTATTTAATGCATCGTTCGAATTACTTAAGCATGGTTAGGTTATATTAGGCAGAGTGTACGTGAAAAATGACAATAGATTAGTATGTCGCGTCTTAAGTCTATCTAACGCGTTGTTCCGATTACCTTAGGCTATATTACGCAAATTGTGCATGAAAAGTGACGCTAGATTAGTATGTCGCATCTCAATTCTCTTTATCGCGTTGTTCCAATTATCTAAGCATGGTTAGGGTATATTATGCAAAGCGTGCGTGAAAAGTGACATTAGATTAGTATGTCGCGTCTAAAGTCTATTTAACGCGTCATTCCTATTACCTAAGAATGGTTAGGTTATATTACGCAGTGTGCGTGAAAAGTGACGCTAGATTAGCATGTCGCGTCTCAAGGCTCTTTAATGTGTCGTTCCGATTACCTAAGCATGGTTAGGTTATAATGCGCAAAGTTTGCGTGAAAAGTGACGATAGATTAGTATGTCGCGTGTCAAGGCTCTTTAACGCGTCGTTCCGATTACTTAATTATGGTTAGGCTATAGTACGCAAAGTGTGCGTAAAAAGGATCAATTGATTAGTATGTACGTCGTTTCGATCACCATACTTATCTCGCGTCACAAGTCTCTTTAACGCGTCGTTCTGATTAACTATGCATGGTTAGGTTATATTACGCAAAGTGTGCGTGAAAAGTGAGGTTAGATTAGTATGTCGCGTCTCAATTCTCTCTAACGCGTCGTTCCAATTTCCTAAGCATGGTTAGGTTATAATACGTAAAGTGTGCATGAAAAGTGACACTAGATTAGTATGTCGCGTCTCAAGTCTCTCTAACACGTCGCTCCGATTTCCTAAGCATGGTTATGTTATATTACGCAACACGTGCGTAAAAAGTGACGCTAGATTAATATTGCGCGTCTCAAGTCTCTTTAACGCGTCATTTCGATTACCATGCTTATGTCGCGTCACAAGTCTCTCTAACGCGTCATTCCGATTACCTAAGCATGGTTAGGTTATAGTACGCAAAGTTTGCGTGGAAAGGAGCAATAAAGTATGTCGCGTCTCAAGTCTTTTTAACGCGTCGTTCCGATTACCTAAGTATGGTTAGGTTATATTACGCGAAGTGTGCGTGAAAAGTGACGCTAGATTAGTATGTCCACTCTCAAGTCTCTTTAATGCGTCGTTCCGATTACCTAAGCATGGTTAGGTTATATTACGCAAAGTGTGAGTAAAAAGTGAGGCTAGATTAGTTTGTTTCGTCTCAATTCTCTTTAACGCGTCGTTTCGATTACTACACTTATCTCGAGTCACAAGTCTCTTTAACGCGTCGTTCCGATTACCTAAGCATGGTTAGGTTATATTACGCAAAGTTTGCGTGAAAAGTAACTTTAGATTAGTATGTCGCATCTCAAATCTCTCTAACGCGTCATTCCGATTTCCTAAGCATGGTTAGGTTATATTACGCAAAGTGTCCGTGAAAAGTGACACTAGATTAGTATGTCGCGTCTCAAGTCTCTCTAACGCGTCGTTCCGATATCCTAAGCATTGTTATGTTATATTACGCAATGCGTGCGTAAAAAGTTACGCTAGATTAATATTGCGCGTCTCAAATCTCTTTAACGCGTCGTTTCGATTACCATGCTTATGTCGCGTCACAAGTCTCTCAAACACGTCGTTCTGATTACCTAAGCATGGTTAGGTTATATTACACAAAGTGTGCGTTCAAAATGACAATTGATTAGTATGTCACATCTCAAGTCTATTTAATGCATCGTTCGAATTACTTAAGCATGGTTAGGTTATATTAGGCAGAGTGTACGTGAAAAATGACAATAGATTAGTATGTCGCGTCTTAAGTCTATCTAACGCGTTGTTCCGATTACCTTAGGCTATATTACGCAAATTGTGCATGAAAAGTGACGCTAGATTAGTATGTCGCATCTCAATTCTCTTTATCGCGTTGTTCCAATTATCTAAGCATGGTTAGGGTATATTATGCAAAGCGTGCGTGAAAAGTGACATTAGATTAGTATGTCGCGTCTAAAGTCTATTTAACGCGTCATTCCTATTACCTAAGAATGGTTAGGTTATATTACGCAGTGTGCGTGAAAAGTGACGCTAGATTAGCATGTCGCGTCTCAAGGCTCTTTAATGTGTCGTTCCGATTACCTAAGCATGGTTAGGTTATAATGCGCAAAGTTTGCGTGAAAAGTGACGATAGATTAGTATGTCGCGTGTCAAGGCTCTTTAACGCGTCGTTCCGATTACTTAATTATGGTTAGGCTATAGTACGCAAAGTGTGCGTAAAAAGGATCAATTGATTAGTATGTACGTCGTTTCGATCACCATACTTATCTCGCGTCACAAGTCTCTTTAACGCGTCGTTCTGATTAACTATGCATGGTTAGGTTATATTACGCAAAGTGTGCGTGAAAAGTGAGGTTAGATTAGTATGTCGCGTCTCAATTCTCTCTAACGCGTCGTTCCAATTTCCTAAGCATGGTTAGGTTATAATACGTAAAGTGTGCATGAAAAGTGACACTAGATTAGTATGTCGCGTCTCAAGTCTCTCTAACACGTCGCTCCGATTTCCTAAGCATGGTTATGTTATATTACGCAACACGTGCGTAAAAAGTGACGCTAGATTAATATTGCGCGTCTCAAGTCTCTCTAACGCGTCATTTCGATTACCATGCTTATGTCGCGTCACAAGTCTCTCTAACGCGTCATTCCGATTACCTAAGCATGGTTAGGTTATAGTACGCAAAGTTTGCGTGGAAAGGAGCAATAAAGTATGTCGCGTCTCAAGTCTTTTTAACGCGTCGTTCCGATTACCTAAGTATGGTTAGGTTATATTACGCGAAGTGTGCGTGAAAAGTGACGCTAGATTAGTATGTCCACTCTCAAGTCTCTTTAATGCGTCGTTCCGATTACCTAAGCATGGTTAGGTTATATTACGCAAAGTGTGAGTAAAAAGTGAGGCTAGATTAGTTTGTTTCGTCTCAATTCTCTTTAACGCGTCGTTTCGATTACTACACTTATCTCGAGTCACAAGTCTCTTTAACGCGTCGTTCCGATTACCTAAGCATGGTTAGGTTATATTACGCAAAGTGTGCGTGAAAAGTAACTTTAGATTAGTATGTCGCATCTCAAATCTCTCTAACGCGTCATTCCGATTTCCTAAGCATGGTTAGGTTATATTACGCAAAGTGTCCGTGAAAAGTGACACTAGATTAGTATGTCGCGTCTCAAGTCTCTCTAACGCGTCGTTCCGATATCCTAAGCATTGTTATGTTATATTACGCAATGCGTGCGTAAAAAGTTACGCTAGATTAATATTGCGCGTCTCAAATCTCTTTAACGCGTCGTTTCGATTACCATGCTTATGTCGCGTCACAAGTCTCTCAAACACGTCGTTCTGATTACCTAAGCATGGTTAGGTTATATTACACAAAGTGTGCGTTCAAAATGACAATTGATTAGTATGTCACATCTCAAGTCTATTTAATGCATCGTTCGAATTACTTAAGCATGGTTAGGTTATATTAGGCAGAGTGTACGTGAAAAATGACAATAGATTAGTATGTCGCGTCTTAAGTCTATCTAACGCGTTGTTCCGATTACCTTAGGCTATATTACGCAAATTGTGCATGAAAAGTGACGCTAGATTAGTATGTCGCATCTCAATTCTCTTTATCGCGTTGTTCCAATTATCTAAGCATGGTTAGGGTATATTATGCAAAGCGTGCGTGAAAAGTGACATTAGATTAGTATGTCGCGTCTAAAGTCTATTTAACGCGTCATTCCTATTACCTAAGAATGGTTAGGTTATATTACGCAGTGTGCGTGAAAAGTGACGCTAGATTAGCATGTCGCGTCTCAAGGCTCTTTAATGTGTCGTTCCGATTACCTAAGCATGGTTAGGTTATAATGCGCAAAGTTTGCGTGAAAAGTGACGATAGATTAGTATGTCGCGTGTCAAGGCTCTTTAACGCGTCGTTCCGATTACTTAATTATGGTTAGGCTATAGTACGCAAAGTGTGCGTAAAAAGGATCAATTGATTAGTATGTACGTCGTTTCGATCACCATACTTATCTCGCGTCACAAGTCTCTTTAACGCGTCGTTCTGATTAACTATGCATGGTTAGGTTATATTACGCAAAGTGTGCGTGAAAAGTGAGGTTAGATTAGTATGTCGCGTCTCAATTCTCTCTAACGCGTCGTTCCAATTTCCTAAGCATGGTTAGGTTATAATACGTAAAGTGTGCATGAAAAGTGACACTAGATTAGTATGTCGCGTCTCAAGTCTCTCTAACACGTCGCTCCGATTTCCTAAGCATGGTTATGTTATATTACGCAACACGTGCGTAAAAAGTGACGCTAGATTAATATTGCGCGTCTCAAGTCTCTCTAACGCGTCATTTCGATTACCATGCTTATGTCGCGTCACAAGTCTCTCTAACGCGTCATTCCGATTACCTAAGCATGGTTAGGTTATAGTACGCAAAGTTTGCGTGGAAAGGAGCAATAAAGTATGTCGCGTCTCAAGTCTTTTTAACGCGTCGTTCCGATTACCTAAGTATGGTTAGGTTATATTACGCGAAGTGTGCGTGAAAAGTGACGCTAGATTAGTATGTCCACTCTCAAGTCTCTTTAATGCGTCGTTCCGATTACCTAAGCATGGTTAGGTTATATTACGCAAAGTGTGAGTAAAAAGTGAGGCTAGATTAGTTTGTTTCGTCTCAATTCTCTTTAACGCGTCGTTTCGATTACTACACTTATCTCGAGTCACAAGTCTCTTTAACGCGTCGTTCCGATTACCTAAGCATGGTTAGGTTATATTACGCAAAGTGTGCGTGAAAAGTAACTTTAGATTAGTATGTCGCATCTCAAATCTCTCTAACGCGTCATTCCGATTTCCTAAGCATGGTTAGGTTATATTACGCAAAGTGTCCGTGAAAAGTGACACTAGATTAGTATGTCGCGTCTCAAGTCTCTCTAACGCGTCGTTCCGATATCCTAAGCATTGTTATGTTATATTACGCAATGCGTGCGTAAAAAGTTACGCTAGATTAATATTGCGCGTCTCAAATCTCTTTAACGCGTCGTTTCGATTACCATGCTTATGTCGCGTCACAAGTCTCTCAAACACGTCGTTCTGATTACCTAAGCATGGTTAGGTTATATTACACAAAGTGTGCGTTCAAAATGACAATTGATTAGTATGTCACATCTCAAGTCTATTTAATGCATCGTTCGAATTACTTAAGCATGGTTAGGTTATATTAGGCAGAGTGTACGTGAAAAATGACAATAGATTAGTATGTCGCGTCTTAAGTCTATCTAACGCGTTGTTCCGATTACCTTAGGCTATATTACGCAAATTGTGCATGAAAAGTGACGCTAGATTAGTATGTCGCATCTCAATTCTCTTTATCGCGTTGTTCCAATTATCTAAGCATGGTTAGGGTATATTATGCAAAGCGTGCGTGAAAAGTGACATTAGATTAGTATGTCGCGTCTAAAGTCTATTTAACGCGTCATTCCTATTACCTAAGAATGGTTAGGTTATATTACGCAGTGTGCGTGAAAAGTGACGCTAGATTAGCATGTCGCGTCTCAAGGCTCTTTAATGTGTCGTTCCGATTACCTAAGCATGGTTAGGTTATAATGCGCAAAGTTTGCGTGAAAAGTGACGATAGATTAGTATGTCGCGTGTCAAGGCTCTTTAACGCGTCGTTCCGATTACTTAATTATGGTTAGGCTATAGTACGCAAAGTGTGCGTAAAAAGGATCAATTGATTAGTATGTACGTCGTTTCGATCACCATACTTATCTCGCGTCACAAGTCTCTTTGACGCGTCGTTCGGATTAACTATGCATGGTTAGGTTATATTACGCAAAGTGTGCGTGAAAAGTGAGGTTAGATTAGTATGTCGCGTCTCAATTCTCTCTAACGCGTCGTTCCAATTTCCTAAGCATGGTTAGGTTATAATACGTAAAGTGTGCATGAAAAGTGACACTAGATTAGTATGTCGCGTCTCAAGTCTCTCTAACACGTCGCTCCGATTTCCTAAGCATGGTTATGTTATATTACGCAACACGTGCGTAAAAAGTGACGCTAGATTAATATTGCGCGTCTCAAGTCTCTCTAACGCGTCATTTCGATTACCATGCTTATGTCGCGTCACAAGTCTCTCTAACGCGTCATTCCGATTACCTAAGCATGGTTAGGTTATAGTACGCAAAGTTTGCGTGGAAAGGAGCAATAAAGTATGTCGCGTCTCAAGTCTTTTTAACGCGTCGTTCCGATTACCTAAGTATGGTTAGGTTATATTACGCGAAGTGTGCGTGAAAAGTGACGCTAGATTAGTATGTCCACTCTCAAGTCTCTTTAATGCGTCGTTCCGATTACCTAAGCATGGTTAGGTTATATTACGCAAAGTGTGAGTAAAAAGTGAGGCTAGATTAGTTTGTTTCGTCTCAATTCTCTTTAACGCGTCGTTTCGATTACTACACTTATCTCGAGTCACAAGTCTCTTTAACGCGTCGTTCCGATTACCTAAGCATGGTTAGGTTATATTACGCAAAGTGTGCGTGAAAAGTAACTTTAGATTAGTATGTCGCATCTCAAATCTCTCTAACGCGTCATTCCGATTTCCTAAGCATGGTTAGGTTATATTACGCAAAGTGTCCGTGAAAAGTGACACTAGATTAGTATGTCGCGTCTCAAGTCTCTCTAACGCGTCGTTCCGATATCCTAAGCATTGTTATGTTATATTACGCAATGCGTGCGTAAAAAGTTACGCTAGATTAATATTGCGCGTCTCAAATCTCTTTAACGCGTCGTTTCGATTACCATGCTTATGTCGCGTCACAAGTCTCTCAAACACGTCGTTCTGATTACCTAAGCATGGTTAGGTTATATTACACAAAGTGTGCGTTCAAAATGACAATTGATTAGTATGTCACATCTCAAGTCTATTTAATGCATCGTTCGAATTACTTAAGCATGGTTAGGTTATATTAGGCAGAGTGTACGTGAAAAATGACAATAGATTAGTATGTCGCGTCTTAAGTCTATCTAACGCGTTGTTCCGATTACCTTAGGCTATATTACGCAAATTGTGCATGAAAAGTGACGCTAGATTAGTATGTCGCATCTCAATTCTCTTTATCGCGTTGTTCCAATTATCTAAGCATGGTTAGGGTATATTATGCAAAGCGTGCGTGAAAAGTGACATTAGATTAGTATGTCGCGTCTAAAGTCTATTTAACGCGTCATTCCTATTACCTAAGAATGGTTAGGTTATATTACGCAGTGTGCGTGAAAAGTGACGCTAGATTAGCATGTCGCGTCTCAAGGCTCTTTAATGTGTCGTTCCGATTACCTAAGCATGGTTAGGTTATAATGCGCAAAGTTTGCGTGAAAAGTGACGATAGATTAGTATGTCGCGTGTCAAGGCTCTTTAACGCGTCGTTCCGATTACTTAATTATGGTTAGGCTATAGTACGCAAAGTGTGCGTAAAAAGGATCAATTGATTAGTATGTACGTCGTTTCGATCACCATACTTATCTCGCGTCACAAGTCTCTTTGACGCGTCGTTCTGATTAACTATGCATGGTTAGGTTATATTACGCAAAGTGTGCGTGAAAAGTGAGGTTAGATTAGTATGTCGCGTCTCAATTCTCTCTAACGCGTCGTTCCAATTTCCTAAGCATGGTTAGGTTATAATACGTAAAGTGTGCATGAAAAGTGACACTAGATTAGTATGTCGCGTCTCAAGTCTCTCTAACACGTCGCTCCGATTTCCTAAGCATGGTTATGTTATATTACGCAACACGTGCGTAAAAAGTGACGCTAGATTAATATTGCGCGTCTCAAGTCTCTCTAACGCGTCATTTCGATTACCATGCTTATGTCGCGTCACAAGTCTCTCTAACGCGTCATTCCGATTACCTAAGCATGGTTAGGTTATAGTACGCAAAGTTTGCGTGGAAAGGAGCAATAAAGTATGTCGCGTCTCAAGTCTTTTTAACGCGTCGTTCCGATTACCTAAGTATGGTTAGGTTATATTACGCAAAGTGTGCGTGAAAAGTGACTCTAGATTAGTATGTCCACTCTCAAGTCTCTTTAATGCGTCGTTCCGATTACCTAAGCATGGTTAGGTTATATTACGCAAAGTGTGAGTAAAAAGTGAGGCTAGATTAGTTTGTTTCGTCTCAATTCTCTTTAACGCGTCGTTTCGATTACTACACTTATCTCGAGTCACAAGTCTCTTTAACGCGTCGTTCCGATTACCTAAGCATGGTTAGGTTATATTACGCAAAGTGTGCGTGAAAAGTAACTTTAGATTAGTATGTCGCATCTCAAATCTCTCTAACGCGTCATTCCGATTTCCTAAGCATGGTTAGGTTATATTACGCAAAGTGTCCGTGAAAAGTGACACTAGATTAGTATGTCGCGTCTCAAGTCTCTCTAACGCGTCGTTCCGATATCCTAAGCATTGTTATGTTATATTACGCAATGCGTGCGTAAAAAGTTACGCTAGATTAATATTGCGCGTCTCAAATCTCTTTAACGCGTCGTTTCGATTACCATGCTTATGTCGCGTCACAAGTCTCTCAAACACGTCGTTCTGATTACCTAAGCATGGTTAGGTTATATTACACAAAGTGTGCGTTCAAAATGACAATTGATTAGTATGTCACATCTCAAGTCTATTTAATGCATCGTTCGAATTACTTAAGCATGGTTAGGTTATATTAGGCAGAGTGTACGTGAAAAATGACAATAGATTAGTATGTCGCGTCTTAAGTCTATCTAACGCGTTGTTCCGATTACCTTAGGCTATATTACGCAAATTGTGCATGAAAAGTGACGCTAGATTAGTATGTCGCATCTCAATTCTCTTTATCGCGTTGTTCCAATTATCTAAGCATGGTTAGGGTATATTATGCAAAGCGTGCGTGAAAAGTGACATTAGATTAGTATGTCGCGTCTAAAGTCTATTTAACGCGTCATTCCTATTACCTAAGAATGGTTAGGTTATATTACGCAGTGTGCGTGAAAAGTGACGCTAGATTAGCATGTCGCGTCTCAAGGCTCTTTAATGTGTCGTTCCGATTACCTAAGCATGGTTAGGTTATAATGCGCAAAGTTTGCGTGAAAAGTGACGATAGATTAGTATGTCGCGTGTCAAGGCTCTTTAACGCGTCGTTCCGATTACTTAATTATGGTTAGGCTATAGTACGCAAAGTGTGCGTAAAAAGGATCAATTGATTAGTATGTACGTCGTTTCGATCACCATACTTATCTCGCGTCACAAGTCTCTTTAACGCGTCGTTCTGATTAACTATGCATGGTTAGGTTATATTACGCAAAGTGTGCGTGAAAAGTGAGGTTAGATTAGTATGTCGCGTCTCAATTCTCTCTAACGCGTCGTTCCAATTTCCTAAGCATGGTTAGGTTATAATACGTAAAGTGTGCATGAAAAGTGACACTAGATTAGTATGTCGCGTCTCAAGTCTCTCTAACACGTCGCTCCGATTTCCTAAGCATGGTTATGTTATATTACGCAACACGTGCGTAAAAAGTGACGCTAGATTAATATTGCGCGTCTCAAGTCTCTTTAACGCGTCATTTCGATTACCATGCTTATGTCGCGTCACAAGTCTCTCTAACGCGTCATTCCGATTACCTAAGCATGGTTAGGTTATAGTACGCAAAGTTTGCGTGGAAAGGAGCAATAAAGTATGTCGCGTCTCAAGTCTTTTTAACGCGTCGTTCCGATTACCTAAGTATGGTTAGGTTATATTACGCGAAGTGTGCGTGAAAAGTGACGCTAGATTAGTATGTCCACTCTCAAGTCTCTTTAATGCGTCGTTCCGATTACCTAAGCATGGTTAGGTTATATTACGCAAAGTGTGAGTAAAAAGTGAGGCTAGATTAGTTTGTTTCGTCTCAATTCTCTTTAACGCGTCGTTTCGATTACTACACTTATCTCGAGTCACAAGTCTCTTTAACGCGTCGTTCCGATTACCTAAGCATGGTTAGGTTATATTACGCAAAGTGTGCGTGAAAAGTAACTTTAGATTAGTATGTCGCATCTCAAATCTCTCTAACGCGTCATTCCGATTTCCTAAGCATGGTTAGGTTATATTACGCAAAGTGTCCGTGAAAAGTGACACTAGATTAGTATGTCGCGTCTCAAGTCTCTCTAACGCGTCGTTCCGATATCCTAAGCATTGTTATGTTATATTACGCAATGCGTGCGTAAAAAGTTACGCTAGATTAATATTGCGCGTCTCAAATCTCTTTAACGCGTCGTTTCGATTACCATGCTTATGTCGCGTCACAAGTCTCTCAAACACGTCGTTCTGATTACCTAAGCATGGTTAGGTTATATTACACAAAGTGTGCGTTCAAAATGACAATTGATTAGTATGTCACATCTCAAGTCTATTTAATGCATCGTTCGAATTACTTAAGCATGGTTAGGTTATATTAGGCAGAGTGTACGTGAAAAATGACAATAGATTAGTATGTCGCGTCTTAAGTCTATCTAACGCGTTGTTCCGATTACCTTAGGCTATATTACGCAAATTGTGCATGAAAAGTGACGCTAGATTAGTATGTCGCATCTCAATTCTCTTTATCGCGTTGTTCCAATTATCTAAGCATGGTTAGGGTATATTATGCAAAGCGTGCGTGAAAAGTGACATTAGATTAGTATGTCGCGTCTAAAGTCTATTTAACGCGTCATTCCTATTACCTAAGAATGGTTAGGTTATATTACGCAGTGTGCGTGAAAAGTGACGCTAGATTAGCATGTCGCGTCTCAAGGCTCTTTAATGTGTCGTTCCGATTACCTAAGCATGGTTAGGTTATAATGCGCAAAGTTTGCGTGAAAAGTGACGATAGATTAGTATGTCGCGTGTCAAGGCTCTTTAACGCGTCGTTCCGATTACTTAATTATGGTTAGGCTATAGTACGCAAAGTGTGCGTAAAAAGGATCAATTGATTAGTATGTACGTCGTTTCGATCACCATACTTATCTCGCGTCACAAGTCTCTTTAACGCGTCGTTCTGATTAACTATGCATGGTTAGGTTATATTACGCAAAGTGTGCGTGAAAAGTGAGGTTAGATTAGTATGTCGCGTCTCAATTCTCTCTAACGCGTCGTTCCAATTTCCTAAGCATGGTTAGGTTATAATACGTAAAGTGTGCATGAAAAGTGACACTAGATTAGTATGTCGCGTCTCAAGTCTCTCTAACACGTCGCTCCGATTTCCTAAGCATGGTTATGTTATATTACGCAACACGTGCGTAAAAAGTGACGCTAGATTAATATTGCGCGTCTCAAGTCTCTTTAACGCGTCATTTCGATTACCATGCTTATGTCGCGTCACAAGTCTCTCTAACGCGTCATTCCGATTACCTAAGCATGGTTAGGTTATAGTACGCAAAGTTTGCGTGGAAAGGAGCAATAAAGTATGTCGCGTCTCAAGTCTTTTTAACGCGTCGTTCCGATTACCTAAGTATGGTTAGGTTATATTACGCGAAGTGTGCGTGAAAAGTGACGCTAGATTAGTATGTCCACTCTCAAGTCTCTTTAATGCGTCGTTCCGATTACCTAAGCATGGTTAGGTTATATTACGCAAAGTGTGAGTAAAAAGTGAGGCTAGATTAGTTTGTTTCGTCTCAATTCTCTTTAACGCGTCGTTTCGATTACTACACTTATCTCGAGTCACAAGTCTCTTTAACGCGTCGTTCCGATTACCTAAGCATGGTTAGGTTATATTACGCAAAGTGTGCGTGAAAAGTAACTTTAGATTAGTATGTCGCATCTCAAATCTCTCTAACGCGTCATTCCGATTTCCTAAGCATGGTTAGGTTATATTACGCAAAGTGTCCGTGAAAAGTGACACTAGATTAGTATGTCGCGTCTCAAGTCTCTCTAACGCGTCGTTCCGATATCCTAAGCATTGTTATGTTATATTACGCAATGCGTGCGTAAAAAGTTACGCTAGATTAATATTGCGCGTCTCAAATCTCTTTAACGCGTCGTTTCGATTACCATGCTTATGTCGCGTCACAAGTCTCTCAAACACGTCGTTCTGATTACCTAAGCATGGTTAGGTTATATTACACAAAGTGTGCGTTCAAAATGACAATTGATTAGTATGTCACATCTCAAGTCTATTTAATGCATCGTTCGAATTACTTAAGCATGGTTAGGTTATATTAGGCAGAGTGTACGTGAAAAATGACAATAGATTAGTATGTCGCGTCTTAAGTCTATCTAACGCGTTGTTCCGATTACCTTAGGCTATATTACGCAAATTGTGCATGAAAAGTGACGCTAGATTAGTATGTCGCATCTCAATTCTCTTTATCGCGTTGTTCCAATTATCTAAGCATGGTTAGGGTATATTATGCAAAGCGTGCGTGAAAAGTGACATTAGATTAGTATGTCGCGTCTAAAGTCTATTTAACGCGTCATTCCTATTACCTAAGAATGGTTAGGTTATATTACGCAGTGTGCGTGAAAAGTGACGCTAGATTAGCATGTCGCGTCTCAAGGCTCTTTAATGTGTCGTTCCGATTACCTAAGCATGGTTAGGTTATAATGCGCAAAGTTTGCGTGAAAAGTGACGATAGATTAGTATGTCGCGTGTCAAGGCTCTTTAACGCGTCGTTCCGATTACTTAATTATGGTTAGGCTATAGTACGCAAAGTGTGCGTAAAAAGGATCAATTGATTAGTATGTACGTCGTTTCGATCACCATACTTATCTCGCGTCACAAGTCTCTTTAACGCGTCGTTCTGATTAACTATGCATGGTTAGGTTATATTACGCAAAGTGTGCGTGAAAAGTGAGGTTAGATTAGTATGTCGCGTCTCAATTCTCTCTAACGCGTCGTTCCAATTTCCTAAGCATGGTTAGGTTATAATACGTAAAGTGTGCATGAAAAGTGACACTAGATTAGTATGTCGCGTCTCAAGTCTCTCTAACACGTCGCTCCGATTTCCTAAGCATGGTTATGTTATATTACGCAACACGTGCGTAAAAAGTGACGCTAGATTAATATTGCGCGTCTCAAGTCTCTTTAACGCGTCATTTCGATTACCATGCTTATGTCGCGTCACAAGTCTCTCTAACGCGTCATTCCGATTACCTAAGCATGGTTAGGTTATAGTACGCAAAGTTTGCGTGGAAAGGAGCAATAAAGTATGTCGCGTCTCAAGTCTTTTTAACGCGTCGTTCCGATTACCTAAGTATGGTTAGGTTATATTACGCGAAGTGTGCGTGAAAAGTGACGCTAGATTAGTATGTCCACTCTCAAGTCTCTTTAATGCGTCGTTCCGATTACCTAAGCATGGTTAGGTTATATTACGCAAAGTGTGAGTAAAAAGTGAGGCTAGATTAGTTTGTTTCGTCTCAATTCTCTTTAACGCGTCGTTTCGATTACTACACTTATCTCGAGTCACAAGTCTCTTTAACGCGTCGTTCCGATTACCTAAGCATGGTTAGGTTATATTACGCAAAGTGTGCGTGAAAAGTAACTTTAGATTAGTATGTCGCATCTCAAATCTCTCTAACGCGTCATTCCGATTTCCTAAGCATGGTTAGGTTATATTACGCAAAGTGTCCGTGAAAAGTGACACTAGATTAGTATGTCGCGTCTCAAGTCTCTCTAACGCGTCGTTCCGATATCCTAAGCATTGTTATGTTATATTACGCAATGCGTGCGTAAAAAGTTACGCTAGATTAATATTGCGCGTCTCAAATCTCTTTAACACGTCGTTTCGATTACCATGCTTATGTCGCGTCACAAGTCTCTCAAACACGTCGTTCTGATTACCTAAGCATGGTTAGGTTATATTACACAAAGTGTGCGTTCAAAATGACAATTGATTAGTATGTCACATCTCAAGTCTATTTAATGCATCGTTCGAATTACTTAAGCATGGTTAGGTTATATTAGGCAGAGTGTACGTGAAAAATGACAATAGATTAGTATGTCGCGTCTTAAGTCTATCTAACGCGTTGTTCCGATTACCTTAGGCTATATTACGCAAATTGTGCATGAAAAGTGACGCTAGATTAGTATGTCGCATCTCAATTCTCTTTATCGCGTTGTTCCAATTATCTAAGCATGGTTAGGGTATATTATGCAAAGCGTGCGTGAAAAGTGACATTAGATTAGTATGTCGCGTCTAAAGTCTATTTAACGCGTCATTCCTATTACCTAAGAATGGTTAGGTTATATTACGCAGTGTGCGTGAAAAGTGACGCTAGATTAGCATGTCGCGTCTCAAGGCTCTTTAATGTGTCGTTCCGATTACCTAAGCATGGTTAGGTTATAATGCGCAAAGTTTGCGTGAAAAGTGACGATAGATTAGTATGTCGCGTGTCAAGGCTCTTTAACGCGTCGTTCCGATTACTTAATTATGGTTAGGCTATAGTACGCAAAGTGTGCGTAAAAAGGATCAATTGATTAGTATGTACGTCGTTTCGATCACCATACTTATCTCGCGTCACAAGTCTCTTTAACGCGTCGTTCTGATTAACTATGCATGGTTAGGTTATATTACGCAAAGTGTGCGTGAAAAGTGAGGTTAGATTAGTATGTCGCGTCTCAATTCTCTCTAACGCGTCGTTCCAATTTCCTAAGCATGGTTAGGTTATAATACGTAAAGTGTGCATGAAAAGTGACACTAGATTAGTATGTCGCGTCTCAAGTCTCTCTAACACGTCGCTCCGATTTCCTAAGCATGGTTATGTTATATTACGCAACACGTGCGTAAAAAGTGACGCTAGATTAATATTGCGCGTCTCAAGTCTCTTTAACGCGTCATTTCGATTACCATGCTTATGTCGCGTCACAAGTCTCTCTAACGCGTCATTCCGATTACCTAAGCATGGTTAGGTTATAGTACGCAAAGTTTGCGTGGAAAGGAGCAATAAAGTATGTCGCGTCTCAAGTCTTTTTAACGCGTCGTTCCGATAACCTAAGAATGGTTAGGTTATATTACGCGAAGTGTGCGTGAAAAGTGACGCTAGATTAGTATGTCCACTCTCAAGTCTCTTTAATGCGTCGTTCCGATTACCTAAGCATGGTTAGGTTATATTACGCAAAGTGTGAGTAAAAAGTGAGGCTAGATTAGTTTGTTTCGTCTCAATTCTCTTTAACGCGTCGTTTCGATTACTACACTTATCTCGAGTCACAAGTCTCTTTAACGCGTCGTTCCGATTACCTAAGCATGGTTAGGTTATATTACGCAAAGTGTGCGTGAAAAGTAACTTTAGATTAGTATGTCGCATCTCAAATCTCTCTAACGCGTCATTCCGATTTCCTAAGCATGGTTAGGTTATATTACGCAAAGTGTCCGTGAAAAGTGACACTAGATTAGTATGTCGCGTCTCAAGTCTCTCTAACGCGTCGTTCCGATATCCTAAGCATTGTTATGTTATATTACGCAATGCGTGCGTAAAAAGTTACGCTAGATTAATATTGCGCGTCTCAAATCTCTTTAACACGTCGTTTCGATTACCATGCTTATGTCGCGTCACAAGTCTCTCAAACACGTCGTTCTGATTACCTAAGCATGGTTAGGTTATATTACACAAAGTGTGCGTTCAAAATGACAATTGATTAGTATGTCACATCTCAAGTCTATTTAATGCATCGTTCGAATTACTTAAGCATGGTTAGGTTATATTAGGCAGAGTGTACGTGAAAAATGACAATAGATTAGTATGTCGCGTCTTAAGTCTATCTAACGCGTTGTTCCGATTACCTTAGGCTATATTACGCAAATTGTGCATGAAAAGTGACGCTAGATTAGTATGTCGCATCTCAATTCTCTTTATCGCGTTGTTCCAATTATCTAAGCATGGTTAGGGTATATTATGCAAAGCGTGCGTGAAAAGTGACATTAGATTAGTATGTCGCGTCTAAAGTCTATTTAACGCGTCATTCCTATTACCTAAGAATGGTTAGGTTATATTACGCAGTGTGCGTGAAAAGTGACGCTAGATTAGCATGTCGCGTCTCAAGGCTCTTTAATGTGTCGTTCCGATTACCTAAGCATGGTTAGGTTATAATGCGCAAAGTTTGCGTGAAAAGTGACGATAGATTAGTATGTCGCGTGTCAAGGCTCTTTAACGCGTCGTTCCGATTACTTAATTATGGTTAGGCTATAGTACGCAAAGTGTGCGTAAAGAGGATCAATTGATTAGTATGTCGCGTCTCAAGTATCTTTATCGCATTGTTCCTATTACATAAGCATGGTTAGGTTACATTACGCAAAGTGTGCGTGAAAAGTGACGCTAGATAAGTATGTCCAGGCTCAAATCTCCTTAATGCATTGTTCCGATTACCTAAGCATGGTTAGGTTCAATTACGCAAAGTGTGTGTAAAAAGTGATGCTAGATTAGTATGTTTCGTCTCAAGTCTCTTTAATGCGTCGTTTCGCTTACCATACATATCTCGCGTCACAAGTCTCTTTAACTCGTCGTTCCGATTACTTAAGCATGGTTAGGTTATATTACGCAATGTGTGCGTGAAAAGTGACATTAGATTAGTACGTCGCGTCTCAAGTCTCTCTAACGCGTCGTATTGATTTACTAAGCATGGCTAGGTTATATTACGCAAAGTGTGCGTGAAAAGTGACACTAGATTAGTATGTCGCGTCTCAAGCCTCTATACGCGCCGTTCCCATTTCCTAAGTATGGTTATGTTATATTACGCAAAGTGTGTGTAAAAAGTGACGCTAGATTAATATTGTGCGTCTCAAGTCTCTTGAACGCATCGTTTCGATTACCTAAGCATGGTTAGGTTATATTACGCAAAGAGTGCTTAAAAAGTGACGCTAGATTAGTTTGTTTCGTCTCATATCTCTTTTACAAGTCGTTTCGATTACCATACTTATCTCGCGTCACAAGTTTTTTTAACGCGTCGTTCCGATTACCATTCTTATCTCGCGTCACAAGTCTCTTTAACGCGTCGTTCCGATTACCATACTTATCTCGAGTCACAAGTCTCTTTAACGCGTCGTTCCGATTACCATACTTATCTCGCGTCATAAGTCTCTTTAACGCGTCGTTCCGATTACCTAAGCATGGTTAGGTTATATTACGCAAACAGTGCGTGAAAAGTTATGTTAAATTAGTATGTCTCGTCTCAAGTTTCTTTAACGCGTCGTCCAATTTCCTAAGCATGGTTATTAGGTTATTTAGGCAAAGTGTGTGTGAAAAGTGATGCTAGACTAGTATGTCGCGTCTCAAGTCTCTCTAACGCGTCGTTCCGATTTCCTAAGCATGTGTAGGTTATATTACGCAAAGTGTGCATAAAAAGTGATGCCAGATTAATATGGCGCATATCAAGTCTCTTTAACAGGTCATTTCGATTACCATGCTTATGTCACGTTACAAGTCTCTTTAACGCGTCGTTCTGATTACCTAAGCATGGTTAGGTTATATTATTTAAGCATGGTTTGGTTATATTACGCAAACTATGTGTGAAAAATGACAATAGATTAGTTTGTCGCATGTTAAGTCTATCTAATACGTCGTTCCGATTACCTAAGCATGGTTAGGTTATATTATGCAAAGTGTGCGTGAAAAATGATGCTAGATTAGTATGTCGCGTCTAAAGTCTCTTTAACACGTCGTTCCGATTACCTAAGCATGGTTATGTTATATTACCCAAAGAGTGCGTGAAAAGTGACGCTAGATTAGTATGTCGCGTCTCAAGTCTCTTTAACGCGTCGTTCAGATTACCCAAGAATAGTTAGGTTATATTACGCAAAGTGTGCGAGAAAAGTAACGCTAGATTAGTATGTCGCTTCTCAAGTCTCTTTCTTTAACGCGTCGCTCCGATTACCTAAGCATGGTTAGGTTATATTACGCAAGGTGTGCGTGAAAAGTGACGCTAGACTAGTATGTCTCGTCTCAAGGCTCTTTAATGCGTCGTTCCGATTAACTAAGCATAGTTATATTATGCAAAGTTTGCATGAAAAGTGACGCTAGATTTATATCTTGCGTCTCATGTCTCTCTAACGCGTTGTTCCCATT
Source organism: Mercurialis annua (assembly GCF_937616625.2). Lineage (NCBI taxonomy): Eukaryota > Viridiplantae > Streptophyta > Magnoliopsida > Malpighiales > Euphorbiaceae > Mercurialis > Mercurialis annua. Next base: position 45,143,424 of record NC_065572.1, read on the forward strand.
ACCTAAGCATGGCTAGCTTATAGCGTGAAAAGTAACAATTGATTAATATGTCGCGTCTCAAGTCTCTTTAACGCGTTGTTCTGATTACCTACGCATGGTTAGGTTAGGTTACGCAAAGTGTGCGTGAAAAGTGACTATAGATTAGTATGTCGCGTATCAATTCTATTTAACGTGTCGTTCCGATTACCTAAGCATGGTTACGTTATATGACACAAAGCATGCGTGACAAGTAACGCTAGATTAATATTTCGCGTCTCAAGTCTGTTTAACGCATCCTTCCGATTACCTAACCATGATTAGGTTATATTACGCAAAGTATGCGTGAAAAGTGACGCTAGATAAGTATGTTGAGTCACAAGTCTCTTTAACGCGTCGTTCCGATTACCTAAGCTTGGTTAGGTTATATTACGCAAAGTGTGCATAAAAAGTGACACTAGATTAGTATGGCGCGTCTCAAGTCTCTCTAACGCGTCGTTTCGATTACCATGCTTATGTCGCGTCACAAGTCTCTCTAACGCGTCTTTCCGATTACCTAAGCATAGTTGGTTTATATTACGCAAAGTGTGCGTGAAAAGAGATGCTAGATTAGTATGTCCAGTCTCAAGTCTCTTTAACGCGTTGTTCCGATTACCTAAGCATGATTAAGTTATTTTACTCAAAGTTTGCGTGAAAAGTGACGCTAGATTAGTATGTAGTGTCTCATTTCTCTTTAACGCGTGGTTCCGATTACCAAGCATGGTTAGGTTATTTTACGCAAAGTGTGCGTGAAAAGTGACGCTAGATTAGTTTGTCGCGTCTCAAGTCACTTTAACTTGTCGTTCCAATTACCATGCTTATGTCGCGTCATCAGTCTGTGTAATGCGTCGTTTCGATTACCTAAGCATGGTTAGGTTATATTACGCAAAGTGTGCGTGAAAAATGACAATAGTATGTCGCGTCTTACGTCTATTTAACGCGTCGTACCGATTACCTAAGAATGGTTAGGTTATATTATGCAAAGTGTGCGTGAAATGTGACGCTAGATTAGTATGTCGCGTCTCAAGTCTCTTTAACGTGTCGTTTCGATTACCATGCTTATCTCGTGTCCCAAGTCTCTTTAACGCGTCGTTACGATTACCTAAGCACGGTTAGGTTATATTACGCAAAGTGTGCGTGAAAATTGAAGCTAGATTAGTATATATCCTACCTTAAGTCTATCTAACGCGTCATTCCGATTTCCTAAGCATGGTTAGGTTATATTACGCAAAGTGTGCGTAAAAAGTCACAATTAATTAGTATGTCGCGTCTTAAGTCGATTAAAAGCGGCATTGCGATTACCGAACCATGATTAGGTTATAGTACGCAAAGTTTGCTTGAAAACTGACGCTAGATTAGTATATCGTGTCTCAATTCTATTTAACGTGTTGTTCCGATTAACTAAGCATGGTTAGGTTATATTACGCAAAGTGTGCGTGAAAAGTGACGCTAGATTAGTATGTCGCATCTCAAGTCACTTTAACGCGTCATTCCGATTACCATGCTTATGTCGCGTCACAAGTCTCTCTAACGCGTCGTTTCGATTAGCTAAGCATGGTTAGGTTACTATTACGCAAAGTGTGCGTTAAAAGTGTCGCTAGATTAGTATGCCGCGTCTCAGGTGTCTTTAACGCGTCGTTCCGATTTCCTAAGCATGGTTTGGTTATTTTACACAAAGTGTGAGTGAAAAGTGACGCTAGATTAGTATGTCGCATCTCAAGTCTCTTTGACGCGTCGTTTCGATTACCATGGTTATCTTGTGTCACAAGTCTCTTTAACGCGTCGTTTCGATTACCTAAGCATGGTTAGGTTATATTACGCAGAGTGTGCTTGAAAAGTGACATTAGATTAGTATATCGTATTTCAAGTCTCTCTAACGCGCCGTTTTGATTTCCCAAGCATGGTTAGGTTATATTTCGCAAAGTGTGCGTAAAAAGTGACGCTAGATTAGTATTACGCGTCTCAAGTCTCTTTAACACGTCGTTCCGATTACTTAAGCATGGTTAGGTTAATTTTCCGCAAAGTGTGCGTGAAAAGTTATGTTAGATTAGTATGTCGTGTCTCAAATCTCTTCAACGTGTCATTCTGATTACATAAGCATGGATAGGTTATATTACGCAAGGTGTGCGTGAAAAGTTACGCTAGATTAGTATGTCGCGTCTCAAGGATCTTTAACGCGTTGTTCCGATTACCTAAGCATGGTTAGGTTATATTACACAACGTGTGCGTGAAAAGTGACGCTAGATTAGTATGTCGCGTCTCAAGTCTCTTTAACTCGTCGTTTCGATTACCATCCTTATGTCGTGTCACAAGTCTCTCTAACGCGTCTTTCCGATTACCTAAGCATGGTTAGGTTATATATTACGTAAACTGTGCGTGAAAAGTAACAATAAATTAGTATGTCGAGTCTCACGTCTATTTAACGCATCGTTCCGATTACCTAAGCATGGTTAGTTATATTACGCAAAGTGTTCGCGGAAAGTGACGCTGGATTAGTATATTGTGTCTCAGTTCTCTTTAACGCGTTGTACCGATTAACTAAGGATGGTTAGGTTACTTTACGGAAAGTGTGCGTGAAAAGTAACAATACATTAGTATGTCGCGTCTCAATTTTATTTAACGCGTCGTTCCGATTACTTAAGAATGGTTAGGTTATAATACGCAAAGTGTGCGTGAAAAGTTATGCTAGATAAGCTAGATTAGTATGTCGCATTTCAAGTCTCTTTAAGGCGTCGTTCTAGTTAACTAAGCATAGTTAGGTTATATTACGCAAAGTGTGCGTGAAAAGAGACGCTAGATTAGTATGTCGCGTCTCAATTCTCTTTAACGCGTGGTTCCCATTACCTAAGCATGGTTAGGTTATTTTACGCAAAGTGTGCGTGAAAAGTGATGCTAGATTAGTATGGCGCGTCTCAAGTCACTTTAACTCGTCGTTCCAACCATGCTTATGTCGCGTCACAAGTCTGTGTAATGCGTCGTTTCGATTACCTAAGCATGGTTAGGTTATATTACGCAAAGTGTACGTGAAAAATGACAATAGTATGTCGCATCTTACGTCTATTTAACGCGTCGTTCCGATTACCTAAGAATGGTTAGATTACATTACGCAAAGTGTGCATGAAAAGTAACGCTAGATTAGTATGTCGCGTCTCAAGTCTTTTAACGTGTCGGTTCGATTACCATGCTTATCTCGCGTCACAAGTCTCTTTAACGCGTCGTTACGATTACCTAAGCATGGTTAGGTTATATTACGCAAAGTGTGCGTGAAAAGTGACGCTAGATTAGTATATCCTACCTCAAGTCTCTCTAACGCGTCGTTTCGATTTCCTAAGAATGGTTAGGTTATATTACGCAAAGTGTGCGTGAAAAGTCACAGTTATTTAGTATGTCGCGTCTCACGTCGATTTAAAGCGGTGTTGCGATTACCTAACCATGGTTAGGTTATAGTACGCAAAGTTTGCTTGAAAAGGTGACGCTAGATTAGTATATCGCTTCTCAATTCTATTTAACGCGTTGTTCCGACTAAGCATGGTTAGGTTATATTACGCAAAGTGTGCGTGAAAAGTGACGCTAGATTAGTATGTCGCGTCTCAAGTCACTTTAACGCGTCGTTCCGATTACCTTGCTTATGTCGCGTCACAACTCACAAGTCTGTCTAACGCGTCGTTTCTATTACCTAAGCATGGTTATGTTATTATTACGCAAAGTGTGCGTGAAAATTGACGCTAGATTAGTATGGTCTCAGGTCTCTTTAACGCGTCGTTCCGATTACTTAAGCATGGTTAGATTATTTTACACAAAGTGTGCGTGAAAAATGATGCTAGATTTGTATGTCGCGTCTCAAGTCTCTTTAACGCGTCGTTTCGATTACCATTCTTATGTTGCGTCACAAGTCTCTTTAATGCGTCGTTATGATTACCTAAGCATGGTTAGGTTATATTACGCAGAGTATGCGTCAAAAGTGATGCTAGATTAGTATATCGTATCTCAAGTCTCTCTAACGGTCGTTACGATTTCCCAAGAATGGTTAGGTTATATTACGCAAAGTGTGCGTGAAAAGCAACGCTAAATTAGTATGTCACGTGTCAAGTCTCTCTAACACGTCGTTCCGATTTCCTAAGATGATTATGTTATATTACGCAAAGTGTGCGTTAAAAGTGACGCTAGATCAGTATATCCCACCTCAAGTCTCTCTAACGCGTCGTTCCGATTACCTAAGCTTGGTTAGGTTATATTACGCCAAGTGTGCGCTAAAAGTTACGTTAGATTAGTATGTCGCATCTCAAGTATATTTAACGTGTCATTCTGATTACCTAAGCATGGCTAGGCTATATTACGCAAGCTTTGCGTTAAAAGTTACGCTAGATTAGTATGTCGTGTCTCAAAGCTCTTAAATGCGTCGTTCCGATTACCTAAGCATGGTTAGGTTATATTAGGCAAAGAGTGCGTTAAAAGTGACGTTAGATTAGTATGTCGCGTCTCAAGTCTCTTCAACGCGTTACAAGTCTCTCTAACGCATCGTTCCGATTATCTAAGCATGGTTAGGTTATATCACACAAAGTGTGCGTGAAAAGTGACGTTATATTAGTATGTCGCGTCTCAAGTCTCTTTAACGCGTCGCTTCGATTACCATGCTTATCTCGCGTCACAAGTCTCTTTAACTCGTCATTGTGATTACCTCAACATGGTTAGGTTAGGTTACGCAAAGTGTGCGTGAAAAGAAACGCTAGATCTGTATATCCTACCTCAAGTCTCACTAACGCGTCGTTCCGATTTTCTAAGCATGGTTAGGTTATATTACGCAAAGTGTGCGTGAAAAGTGACGCTAGATTAGTATGACTCGTGTCAAGTCTCTTTAACACGTCGTTAAAGGGTGCATAAAAAAGTGACGGTAGATTAGTATATCGCTTCTGAAGTCTCTTTAACACGTCGTTCCAATTACCTAAGCATGGAAAGCTTATATTACGCAAAGTGTGCTGAAACGTGACGGTAGATTAGTATATCGCGTCTCAAGTCTCTTTAATGTGTCGTTTTGATGACCTAACCATGGATTGGTTATGTTACGCAAGGTGTGCGTGAAAAGTGACGCTAGATTAGTATGTCACATCTCAATGCCCTTTAACGCGTCGTTCCGTTTACCTAAGCATGGTTAGATTATATTACGCAATGTTTGTGTGAAAAGTGACGCTATATTGTATCTTGCGTCTCAAGTCTCTTTAACGCGTCGTTTTGATCACCATGCTTATTAACCCGTCGTTCCGATTACCTAGGCATAATTAGATTATATTACGCATAGTGTGTGTGAAACGTTACGCTAGATTAATATGTCGCTACTCAAGTCCCTATGATGCGTCGTTCTGATTACCTATGCATGCGCAATAAGTGACGCTAGATTAGTATGGCGCGTTTCAAGTCTCTTTAACGCATCGTTTCGATTACTGTGCTTATGTCGCGTCACAAGTATCTCTAACGCGTCGTTCTGATTACCTAAGCATGATTAGATTATATATTACGCAAAGTGTGCGTGAAAAAGTGACAATGTATTAGTATGTAGCATCTCAAGTCTTTTTAACGCGTCGCAAAGTGTGCGTGAAAAAGTGACAATGTATTAGTATGTAGCATCTCAAGTCTTTTTAACGCGTCGCAAAGTGTGCGTGAAAAGTGACGCTAGATTAGTATGACGCGTCTCAAGTCTCTTTAATGCGTATTCTGATTACCTTAGCATGGTTAGGTTATATTACGTGAAGTGTGCGTGAAAAGGGACGCTAGATTAGTATGTCGCATCTCAAGTCCTTTAACGCGTCTTTCCGATTATGTAAGCATGGTTAGGTTATACTACGCAAAGTGTGCGTGAAAAGTGATGCTAGATTAATGTGTCGCTACTCAAGTCTCTTTAATGCGTCGTTCCGATTTCCTAAGCATGGTTAGGTTATAGTACGCAAAGTTTGCGTGAAAAGTGACGCCATATTAGTATGTCGCCTCTGAAGTCTCTTTAACGCGTCGTTTCGATTATCTAAGCATGGTTAGGTTATTTACGAAAAGTGTGCGTGAAAAATGATGGTACATTTGTATGTCGTGTCTCAAGTCTCTTTAACGCATTGTACCGATTAACTAAGGATGGTTAGGTTACTTCACGAAAAGTGTGCGTGAAAAGTAACAAACATTAGTATGTCGCGTCTCAAGTCTATTTAACGCTTTATTCCGATTACCTAAGCATGGTTAGGTTATATTACGCAAAGAGTGCATGGAAAGCGACGCTAGATTAGTATGTCGCATCTCAATTCTCTTTAACGCGTTGTACCAATTACCTGAGCATGGTTAGGTTACTTTACAGAAAGTGTACGTGAAATGTGACGCTAGATTAGTATGTCGCGTCTTAAGTCTATTTAACGCGTCGTTCTGATTATCAAAGCATGGTTAGGTTATATTATGCGAAGTGTGCGTGAAAAGTTACGCTAGATTAGTATGTTGCGTCTCAATTCTCTTTAATGTGTTGTTCCGATTACCTAAGCATGGTTAGGTTATATTATTCAAAGTTTGCGTGAAAAGTTACGCTAGATTAGTATGTCGCGTCTCAAGTCTCTTTATCGCCTCTCTCCGACTACCTAGGCATGGTTAGGTTATATTACGCAAAGTGTGCGTGAAAAGCGACGCTAGATTAGTATGTCCAGTCTCAAGTCTCTTTAACGCGTCGTTCCGATTACCTAAGCATGGTTAGGTTATATTACGCAAAGTGTGCTTAAAAAGTGACGCTAGATTAGTTTGTTTCGTCTCAAGTCTCTTTTACAAGTCGTTGCGAGTACCATACGTATCTCGCGTCACAAGTCTCTTTAACGCGTCGTTCCGATTACCATACCTATCTCGTGTCACAAGTCTCTTTAACGCGTCGTTCCGATTACCATACTTATCTCGCGTCACAAGTCTCTTTATCGCGTCGTTTCGTTTACCTAAGCATGGTTAGGTTATCGTACGCAAACAGTGCGTGAAAAGTAACGTTAAATTAGTATGTCTCGTCTCAAGTCTCTCTAACGCGTTGTCCAATTTCCTAACAGTGGTTAGGTTATTTTACGCAAAGCGTGCGTGAAAAGTGACGTTAGATTAGTATGTCCAGTCTCTTTAACGCGTCGTTCCGATTACCTATGCATGGTTAGGTTATAATACGCAAAGTGAGCGTAAAAAGTGATGCTAGATTAGTTTGTTTCGTCTCAAGTCTCTTTAACGCGTAGCTTCGATTACTATACTTATCTCGCGTCACAAGTCTCTTTAACGGGTCGTTCTGATTACCTAAGCATGGTTAGGTTATATTACACAAAGAGTGCGTGAATAGTGACGCTATATTAGTATGTCGCGTCTCAAGTCTCTCTAACGCGTCGTTCCAATTTCCTAAGCATGGTTAGGTTATATTATGCAAAGCGTGCGTGAAAAGTGACACTAGATTAGTATGTCGCATCTCAAGTCTCTCAAACGCGTCGTTCCGATTTCCTAAGCATAGTTATGTTATATTACACAAAGGGTGCATAAAAAGTGACGGTAGATTAGTATATCGCTTCTGAAGTCTCTTTAACACGTCGTTCCAATTATCTAAGCATGGAAAGCTTATATTACGCAAAGTGTGCTGAAAAGTGACGGTAGATTAGTATATCGCGTCTCAAGTCTCTTTAATGTGTCGTTTTGATGACCTAATCATGGATTGGTTATGTTACGCAAGGTGTGCGTGAAAAGTGACGCTAGATTAGTATGTCACATCTCAATGCCCTTTAACGCGTCGTTCCGTTTACCTAAGCATTGTTAGATTATATTACGCAATGTTTGTGTGAAAAGTGACGCTATATTAGTATCTTGCGTCTCAAGTCTCTTTAACGCGTCGTTTTGATTACCATGCTTATTAACCCGCCGTTCCGATTACCTAAGCATAGTTAGATTATATTACGCATAGTGTGCGTCAAACGTTACGCTAGATTAATATGTCGCTACTCAAGTCTCTATGATGCGTCGTTCTGATTACCTAAGCATGCGCAATAAGTGACGCTAGATTAGTATGGCGCGTTTCAAGTCTCTTTAACGCATCGTTTCGATTACTGTGCTTATGTCGCGTCACAAGTATCTCTAACTCGTTGTTCTGATTACCTAAGCATGATTAGATTATATATTACGCAAAGTGTGCGTGAAAAGTGACAATGTATTAGTATGTAGCATCTCAAGTCTTTTTTCGCGTCGTTCCGATCACCTAGGCATGGTTAGGTTATTTTACGCAAAGTGTGCGTGAAAAGTGACGCTAGATTAGTATGACGCGTCTCAAGTCTCTTTAATGCGTATTCCGATTACCTTCATTGTTAGGTTATATTACGTGAAGTGTGCGTGAAAAGGGACGCTAGATTAGTATGTCGCATCTCAAGTCCTTTAACGCGTCTTTCCGATTATGTAAGCATGGTTAGGTTATACTACGCAAAGTGTGCGTGAAAAGTGATGCTAGATTAATGTGTCGCTACTCAAGTCTCTTTAATGCGTCGTTCCGATTTCCTAAGCATGGTTAGGTTATAGTACGCAAAGTTTGCGTGAAAAGTGACGCCATATTAGTATGTCGCCTCTGAAGTCTCTTTAACGCGTCGTTCCAATTATCTAAGCATGGTTAGGTTATTTACGAAAAGTGTGCGTGAAAAATGATGGTACATTTGTATGTCGTGTCTCAAGTCTCTTTAACGCATTGTACCGATTAACTAAGGATGGTTAGGTTACTTCACGAAAAGTGTGCGTGAAAAGTAACAAACATTAGTATGTCGCGTCTCAAGTCTATTTAACGCTTTATTCCAATTACCTAAGCATGGTTAGGTTATATTACGCAAAGAGTGCATGGAAAGCGACGCTAGATTAGTATGTCGCATCTCAATTCTCTTTAACGCGTTGTACCAATTACCTGAGCATGGTTAGGTTACTTTACAGAAAGTGTACGTGAAATGTGACGCTAGATTAGTATGTCGCGTCTTAAGTCTATTTAACGCGTCGTTCTGATTATCAAAGCATGGTTAGGTTATATTATGCGAAGTGTGCGTGAAAAGTTACGCTAGATTAGTATGTTGCGTCTCAATTCTCTTTAATGTGTTGTTCCGATTACCTAAGCATGGTTAGGTTATATTATTCAAAGTTTGCGTGAAAAGTTACGCTAGATTAGTATGTCGCGTCTCAAGTCTCTTTATCGCCTCTTTCCGACTACCTAGGCATGGTTAGGTTATATTACGCAAAGTGTGCGTGAAAAGCGACGCTAGATTAGTATGTCCAGTCTCAAGTCTCTTTAACGCGTCGTTCCGATTACCTAAGCATGGTTAGGTTATATTACGCAAAGTGTGCTTAAAAAGTGACGCTAGATTAGTTTGTTTCGTCTCAAGTCTCTTTTACAAGTCGTTGCGAGTACCATACGTATCTCGCGTCACAAGTCTCTTTAACGCGTCGTTCCGATTACCATACCTATCTCGTGTCACAAGTCTCTTTAACGCGTCGTTCCGATTACCATACTTATCTCGCGTCACAAGTCTCTTTATCGCGTCGTTTCGTTTACCTAAGCATGGTTAGGTTATCGTACGCAAACAGTGCGTGAAAAGTAACGTTAAATTAGTATGTCTCGTCTCAAGTCTCTCTAACGCGTTGTCCAATTTCCTAACAGTGGTTAGGTTATTTTACGCAAAGCGTGCGTGAAAAAAGACGCTAGATTAGTATGTCCAGTCTCTTTAACGCGTCGTTCCGATTACCTATGCATGGTTAGGTTATAATACGCAAAGTGAGCGTAAAAAGTGATGCTAGATTAGTTTGTTTCGTCTCAAGTCTCTTTAACGCGTAGCTTCGATTACTATACTTATCTCGCGTCACAAGTCTCTTTAACGGGTCGTTCTGATTACCTAAGCATGGTTAGGTTATATTACACAAAGAGTGCGTGAATAGTGACGCTATATTAGTATGTCGCGTCTCAAGTCTCTCTAACGCGTCGTTCCAATTTCCTAAGCATGGTTAGGTTATATTATGCAAAGCGTGCGTGAAAAGTGACACTAGATTAGTATGTCGCATCTCAAGTCTCTCAAATGCGTCGTTCCGATTTCCTAAGCATAGTTATGTTATATTACACAAAGGGTGCATAAAAAGTGACGGTAGATTAGTATATCGCTTCTGAAGTCTCTTTAACACGTCGTTCCAATTATCTAAGCATGGAAAGCTTATATTACGCAAAGTATGCTGAAAAGTGACGGTAGATTAGTATATCGCGTCTCAAGTCTCTTTAATGTGTCGTTTTGATGACCTAATCATGGATTGGTTATGTTACGCAAGGTGTGCGTGAAAAGTGACGCTAGATTAGTATGTCACATCTCAATGCCCTTTAACGCGTCGTTCCGTTTACCTAAGCATTGTTAGATTATATTACGCAATGTTTGTGTGAAAAGTGACGCTATATTAGTATCTTGCGTCTCAAGTCTCTTTAACGCGTCGTTTTGATTACCATGCTTATTAACCCGCCGTTCCGATTACCTAAGCATAGTTAGATTATATTACGCATAGTGTGCGTCAAACGTTACGCTAGATTAATATATCGCTACTCAAGTCTCTATGATGCGTCGTTCTGATTACCTAAGCATGCGCAATAAGTGACGCTAGATTAGTATGGCGCGTTTCAAGTCTCTTTAACGCATCGTTTCGATTACTGTGCTTATGTCGCGTCACAAGTATCTCTAACTCGTTGTTCTGATTACCTAAGCATGATTAGATTATATATTACGCAAAGTGTGCGTGAAAAGTGACAATGTATTAGTATGTAGCATCTCAAGTCTTTTTTCGCGTCGTTCCGATCACCTAGGCATGGTTAGGTTATTTTACGCAAAGTGTGCGTGAAAAGTGACGCTAGATTAGTATGACGCGTCTCAAGTCTCTTTAATGCGTATTCCGATTACCTTCATTGTTAGGTTATATTACGTGAAGTGTGCGTGAAAAGGGACGCTAGATTAGTATGTCGCATCTCAAGTCCTTTAACGCGTCTTTCCGATTATGTAAGCATGGTTAGGTTATACTACGCAAAGTGTGCGTGAAAAGTGATGCTAGATTAATGTGTCGCTACTCAAGTCTCTTTAATGCGTCGTTCCGATTTCCTAAGCATGGTTAGGTTATAGTACGCAAAGTTTGCGTGAAAAGTGACGCCATATTAGTATGTCGCCTCTGAAGTCTCTTTAACGCGTCGTTCCAATTATCTAAGCATGGTTAGGTTATTTACGAAAAGTGTGCGTGAAAAATGATGGTACATTTGTATGTCGTGTCTCAAGTCTCTTTAACGCATTGTACCGATTAACTAAGGATGGTTAGGTTACTTCACGAAAAGTGTGCGTGAAAAGTAACAAACATTAGTATGTCGCGTCTCAAGTCTATTTAACGCTTTATTCCAATTACCTAAGCATGGTTAGGTTATATTACGCAAAGAGTGCATGGAAAGCGACGCTAGATTAGTATGTCGCATCTCAATTCTCTTTAACGCATTGTACCAATTACCTGAGCATGGTTAGGTTACTTTACAGAAAGTGTACGTGAAATGTGACGCTAGATTAGTATGTCGCGTCTTAAGTCTATTTAACGCGTCGTTCTGATTATCAAAGCAAGGTTAGGTTATATTATGCGAAGTGTGCGTGAAAAGTTACGCTAGATTAGTATGTTGCGTCTCAATTCTCTTTAATGTGTTGTTCCGATTACCTAAGCATGGTTAGGTTATATTATTCAAAGTTTGCGTGAAAAGTTACGCTAGATTAGTATGTCGCGTCTCAAGTCTCTTTATCGCCTCTTTCCGACTACCTAGGCATGGTTAGGTTATATTACGCAAAGTGTGCGTGAAAAGCGACGCTAGATTAGTATGTCCAGTCTCAAGTCTCTTTAACGCGTCGTTCCGATTACCTAAGCATGGTTAGGTTATATTACGCAAAGTGTGCTTAAAAAGTGACGCTAGATTAGTTTGTTTCGTCTCAAGTCTCTTTTACAAGTCGTTGCGAGTACCATACGTACCTCGCGTCACAAGTCTCTTTAACGCGTCGTTCCGATTACCATACCTATCTCGTGTCACAAGTCTCTTTAACGCGTCGTTCCGATTACCATACTTATCTCGCGTCACAAGTCTCTTTATCGCGTCGTTTCGTTTACCTAAGCATGGTTAGGTTATCGTACGCAAACAGTGCGTGAAAAGTAACGTTAAATTAGTATGTCTCGTCTCAAGTCTCTCTAACGCGTTGTCCAATTTCCTAACAGTGGTTAGGTTATTTTACGCAAAGCGTGCGTGAAAAGTGACGCTAGATTAGTATGTCCAGTCTCTTTAACGCGTCGTTCCGATTACCTATGCATGGTTAGGTTATAATACGCAAAGTGAGCGTAAAAAGTGATGCTAGATTAGTTTGTTTCGTCTCAAGTCTCTTTAACGCGTAGCTTCGATTACTATACTTATCTCGCGTCACAAGTCTCTTTAACGGGTCGTTCTGATTACCTAAGCATGGTTAGGTTATATTACACAAAGAGTGCGTGAATAGTGACGCTATATTAGTATGTCGCGTCTCAAGTCTCTCTAACGCGTCGTTCCAATTTCCTAAGCATGGTTAGGTTATATTATGCAAAGCGTGCGTGAAAAGTGACACTAGATTAGTATGTCGCATCTCAAGTCTCTCAAACGCGTCGTTCCGATTTCCTAAGCATAGTTATGTTATATTACACAAAGGGTGCATAAAAAGTGACGGTAGATTAGTATATCGCTTCTGAAGTCTCTTTAACACGTCGTTCCAATTATCTAAGCATGGAAAGCTTATATTACGCAAAGTGTGCTGAAAAGTGACGGTAGATTAGTATATCGCGTCTCAAGTCTCTTTAATGTGTCGTTTTGATGACCTAATCATGGATTGGTTATGTTACGCAAGGTGTGCGTGAAAAGTGACGCTAGATTAGTATGTCACATCTCAATGCCCTTTAACGCGTCGTTCCGTTTACCTAAGCATTGTTAGATTATATTACGCAATGTTTGTGTGAAAAGTGACGCTATATTAGTATCTTGCGTCTCAAGTCTCTTTAACGCGTCGTTTTGATTACCATGCTTATTAACCCGCCGTTCCGATTACCTAAGCATAGTTAGATTATATTACGCATAGTGTGCGTCAAACGTTACGCTAGATTAATATGTCGCTACTCAAGTCTCTATGATGCGTCGTTCTGATTACCTAAGCATGCGCAATAAGTGACGCTAGATTAGTATGGCGCGTTTCAAGTCTCTTTAACGCATCGTTTCGATTACTGTGCTTATGTCGCATCACAAGTATCTCTAACTCGTTGTTCTGATTACCTAAGCATGATTAGATTATATATTACGCAAAGTGTGCGTGAAAAGTGACAATGTATTAGTATGTAGCATCTCAAGTCTTTTTTCGCGTCGTTCCGATCACCTAGGCATGGTTAGGTTATTTTACGCAAAGTGTGCGTGAAAAGTGACGCTAGATTAGTATGACGCGTCTCAAGTCTCTTTAATGCGTATTCCGATTACCTTCATTGTTAGGTTATATTACGTGAAGTGTGCGTGAAAAGGGACGCTAGATTAGTATGTCGCATCTCAAGTCCTTTAACGCGTCTTTCCGATTATGTAAGCATGGTTAGGTTATACTACGCAAAGTGTGCGTGAAAAGTGATGCTAGATTAATGTGTCGCTACTCAAGTCTCTTTAATGCGTCGTTCCGATTTCCTAAGCATGGTTAGGTTATAGTACGCAAAGTTTGCGTGAAAAGTGACGCCATATTAGTATGTCGCCTCTGAAGTCTCTTTAACGCGTCGTTCCAATTATCTAAGCATGGTTAGGTTATTTACGAAAAGTGTGCGTGAAAAATGATGGTACATTTGTATGTCGTGTCTCAAGTCTCTTTAACGCATTGTACCGATTAACTAAGGATGGTTAGGTTACTTCACGAAAAGTGTGCGTGAAAAGTAACAAACATTAGTATGTCGCGTCTCAAGTCTATTTAACGCTTTATTCCAATTACCTAAGCATGGTTAGGTTATATTACGCAAAGAGTGCATGGAAAGCGACGCTAGATTAGTATGTCGCATCTCAATTCTCTTTAACGCGTTGTACCAATTACCTGAGCATGGTTAGGTTACTTTACAGAAAGTGTACGTGAAATGTGACGCTAGATTAGTATGTCGCGTCTTAAGTCTATTTAACGCGTCGTTCTGATTAACAAAGCATGGTTAGGTTATATTATGCGAAGTGTGCGTGAAAAGTTACGCTAGATTAGTATGTTGCGTCTCAATTCTCTTTAATGTGTTGTTCCGATTACCTAAGCATGGTTAGGTTATATTATTCAAAGTTTGCGTGAAAAGTTACGCTAGATTAGTATGTCGCGTCTCAAGTCTCTTTATCGCCTCTCTCCGACTACCTAGGCATGGTTAGGTTATATTACGCAAAGTGTGCGTGAAAAGCGACGCTAGATTAGTATGTCCAGTCTCAAGTCTCTTTAACGCGTCGTTCCGATTACCTAAGCATGGTTAGGTTATATTACGCAAAGTGTGCTTAAAAAGTGACGCTAGATTAGTTTGTTTCGTCTCAAGTCTCTTTTACAAGTCGTTGCGAGTACCATACATATCTCGCGTCACAAGTCTCTTTAACGCGTCGTTCCGATTACCATACCTATCTCGTGTCACAAGTCTCTTTAACGCGTCGTTCCGATTACCATACTTATCTCGCGTCACAAGTCTCTTTATCGCGTCGTTTCGTTTACCTAAGCATGGTTAGGTTATCGTACGCAAACAGTGCGTGAAAAGTAACGTTAAATTAGTATGTCTCGTCTCAAGTCTCTCTAACGCGTTGTCCAATTTCCTAACAGTGGTTAGGTTATTTTGCGCAAAGCGTGCGTGAAAAGTGACGCTAGATTAGTATGTCCAGTCTCTTTAACGCGTCGTTCCGATTACCTATGCATGGTTTAGGTTATAATACGCAAAGTGAGCGTAAAAAGTGATGCTAGATTAGTTTGTTTCGTCTCAAGTCTCTTTAACGCGTAGCTTCGATTACTATACTTATCTCGCGTCACAAGTCTCTTTAACGGGTCGTTCTGATTACCTAAGCATGGTTAGGTTATATTACACAAAGAGTGCGTGAATAGTGACGCTATATTAGTATGTCGCGTCTCAAGTCTCTCTAACGCGTCGTTCCAATTTCCTAAGCATGGTTAGGTTATATTATGCAAAGCGTGCGTGAAAAGTGACACTAGATTAGTATGTCGCATCTCAAGTCTCTCAAACGCGTCGTTCCGATTTCCTAAGCATAGTTATGTTATATTACACAAAGGGTGCATAAAAAGTGACGGTAGATTAGTATATCGCTTCTGAAAGTCTCTTTAACACGTCGTTCCAATTATCTAAGCATGGAAAGCTTATATTACGCAAAGTGTGCTGAAAAGTGACGGTAGATTAGTATATCGCGTCTCAAGTCTCTTTAATGTGTCGTTTTGATGACCTAATCATGGATTGGTTATGTTACGCAAGGTGTGCGTGAAAAGTGACGCTAGATTAGTATGTCACATCTCAATGCCCTTTAACGCGTCGTTCCGTTTACCTAAGCATTGTTAGATTATATTACGCAATGTTTGTGTGAAAAGTGACGCTATATTAGTATCTTGCGTCTCAAGTCTCTTTAACGCGTCGTTTTGATTACCATGCTTATTAACCCGCCGTTCCGATTACCTAAGCATAGTTAGATTATATTACGCATAGTGTGCGTCAAACGTTACGCTAGATTAATATGTCGCTACTCAAGTCTCTATGATGCGTCGTTCTGATTACCTAAGCATGCGCAATAAGTGACGCTAGATTAGTATGGCGCGTTTCAAGTCTCTTTAACGCATCGTTTCGATTACTGTGCTTATGTCGCGTCACAAGTATCTCTAACTCGTTGTTCTGATTACCTAAGCATGATTAGATTATATATTACGCAAAGTGTGCGTGAAAAGTGACAATGTATTAGTATGTAGCATCTCAAGTCTTTTTTCGCGTCGTTCCGATCACCTAGGCATGGTTAGGTTATTTTACGCAAAGTGTGCGTGAAAAGTGACGCTAGATTAGTATGACGCGTCTCAAGTCTCTTTAATGCGTATTCCGATTACCTTCATTGTTAGGTTATATTACGTGAAGTGTGCGTGAAAAGGGACGCTAGATTAGTATGTCGCATCTCAAGTCCTTTAACGCGTCTTTCCGATTATGTAAGCATGGTTAGGTTATACTACGCAAAGTGTGCGTGAAAAGTGATGCTAGATTAATGTGTCGCTACTCAAGTCTCTTTAATGCGTCGTTCCGATTTCCTAAGCATGGTTAGGTTATAGTACGCAAAGTTTGCGTGAAAAGTGACGCCATATTAGTATGTCGCCTCTGAAGTCTCTTTAACGCGTCGTTCCAATTATCTAAGCATGGTTAGGTTATTTACGAAAAGTGTGCGTGAAAAATGATGGTACATTTGTATGTCGTGTCTCAAGTCTCTTTAACGCATTGTACCGATTAACTAAGGATGGTTAGGTTACTTCACGAAAAGTGTGCGTGAAAAGTAACAAACATTAGTATGTCGCGTCTCAAGTCTATTTAACGCTTTATTCCAATTACCTAAGCATGGTTAGGTTATATTACGCAAAGAGTGCATGGAAAGCGACGCTAGATTAGTATGTCGCATCTCAATTCTCTTTAACGCGTTGTACCAATTACCTGAGCATGGTTAGGTTACTTTACAGAAAGTGTACGTGAAATGTGACGCTAGATTAGTATGTCGCGTCTTAAGTCTATTTAACGCGTCGTTCTGATTAACAAAGCATGGTTAGGTTATATTATGCGAAGTGTGCGTGAAAAGTTACGCTAGATTAGTATGTTGCGTCTCAATTCTCTTTAATGTGTTGTTCCGATTACCTAAGCATGGTTAGGTTATATTATTCAAAGTTTGCGTGAAAAGTTACGCTAGATTAGTATGTCGCGTCTCAAGTCTCTTTATCGCCTCTCTCCGACTACCTAGGCATGGTTAGGTTATATTACGCAAAGTGTGCGTGAAAAGCGACGCTAGATTAGTATGTCCAGTCTCAAGTCTCTTTAACGCGTCGTTCCGATTACCTAAGCATGGTTAGGTTATATTACGCAAAGTGTGCTTAAAAAGTGACGCTAGATTAGTTTGTTTCGTCTCAAGTCTCTTTTACAAGTCGTTGCGAGTACCATACGTATCTCGCGTCACAAGTCTCTTTAACGCGTCGTTCCGATTACCATACCTATCTCGTGTCACAAGTCTCTTTAACGCGTCGTTCCGATTACCATACTTATCTCGCGTCACAAGTCTCTTTATCGCGTCGTTTCGTTTACCTAAGCATGGTTAGGTTATCGTACGCAAACAGTGCGTGAAAAGTAACGTTAAATTAGTATGTCTCGTCTCAAGTCTCTCTAACGCGTTGTCCAATTTCCTAACAGTGGTTAGGTTATTTTACGCAAAGCGTGCGTGAAAAGTGACGCTAGATTAGTATGTCCAGTCTCTTTAACGCGTCGTTCCGATTACCTATGCATGGTTAGGTTATAATACGCAAAGTGAGCGTAAAAAGTGATGCTAGATTAGTTTGTTTCGTCTCAAGTCTCTTTAACGCGTAGCTTCGATTACTATACTTATCTCGCGTCACAAGTCTCTTTAACGGGTCATTCTGATTACCTAAGCATGGTTAGGTTATATTACACAAAGAGTGCGTGAATAGTGACGCTATATTAGTATGTCCCGTCTCAAGTCTCTCTAACGCGTCGTTCCAATTTCCTAAGCATGGTTAGGTTATATTATGCAAAGCGTGCGTGAAAAGTGACACTAGATTAGTATGTCGCATCTCAAGTCTCTCAAACGCGTCGTTCCGATTTCCTAAGCATAGTTATGTTATATTACACAAAGGGTGCATAAAAAGTGACGGTAGATTAGTATATCGCTTCTGAAGTCTCTTTAACACGTCGTTCCAATTATCTAAGCATGGAAAGCTTATATTACGCAAAGTGTGCTGAAAAGTGACGGTAGATTAGTATATCGCGTCTCAAGTCTCTTTAATGTGTCGTTTTGATGACCTAATCATGGATTGGTTATGTTACGCAAGGTGTGCGTGAAAAGTGACGCTAGATTAGTATGTCACATCTCAATGCCCTTTAACGCGTCGTTCCGTTTACCTAAGCATTGTTAGATTATATTACGCAATGTTTGTGTGAAAAGTGACGCTATATTAGTATCTTGCGTCTCAAGTCTCTTTAACGCGTCGTTTTGATTACCATGCTTATTAACCCGCCGTTCCGATTACCTAAGCATAGTTAGATTATATTACGCATAGTGTGCGTCAAACGTTACGCTAGATTAATATGTCGCTACTCAAGTCTCTATGATGCGTCGTTCTGATTACCTAAGCATGCGCAATAAGTGACGCTAGATTAGTATGGCGCGTTTCAAGTCTCTTTAACGCATCGTTTCGATTACTGTGCTTATGTCGCGTCACAAGTATCTCTAACTCGTTGTTCTGATTACCTAAGCATGATTAGATTATATATTACGCAAAGTGTGCGTGAAAAGTGACAATGTATTAGTATGTAGCATCTCAAGTCTTTTTTCGCGTCGTTCCGATCACCTAGGCATGGTTAGGTTATTTTACGCAAAGTGTGCGTGAAAAGTGACGCTAGATTAGTATGACGCGTCTCAAGTCTCTTTAATGCGTATTCCGATTACCTTCATTGTTAGGTTATATTACGTGAAGTGTGCGTGAAAAGGGACGCTAGATTAGTATGTCGCATCTCAAGTCCTTTAACGCGTCTTTCCGATTATGTAAGCATGGTTAGGTTATACTACGCAAAGTGTGCGTGAAAAGTGATGCTAGATTAATGTGTCGCTACTCAAGTCTCTTTAATGCGTCGTTCCGATTTCCTAAGCATGGTTAGGTTATAGTACGCAAAGTTTGCGTGAAAAGTGACGCCATATTAGTATGTCGCCTCTGAAGTCTCTTTAACGCGTCGTTCCAATTATCTAAGCATGGTTAGGTTATTTACGAAAAGTGTGCGTGAAAAATGATGGTACATTTGTATGTCGTGTCTCAAGTCTCTTTAACGCATTGTACCGATTAACTAAGGATGGTTAGGTTACTTCACGAAAAGTGTCCGTGAAAAGTAACAAACATTAGTATGTCGCGTCTCAAGTCTATTTAACGCTTTATTCCAATTACCTAAGCATGGTTAGGTTATATTACGCAAAGAGTGCATGGAAAGCGACGCTAGATTAGTATGTCGCATCTCAATTCTCTTTAACGCGTTGTACCAATTACCTGAGCATGGTTAGGTTACTTTACAGAAAGTGTACGTGAAATGTGACGCTAGATTAGTATGTCGCGTCTTAAGTCTATTTAACGCGTCGTTCTGATTATCAAAGCATGGTTAGGTTATATTATGCGAAGTGTGCGTGAAAAGTTACGCTAGATTAGTATGTTGCGTCTCAATTCTCTTTAATGTGTTGTTCCGATTACCTAAGCATGGTTAGGTTATATTATTCAAAGTTTGCGTGAAAAGTTACGCTAGATTAGTATGTCGCTTCTCAAGTCTCTTTATCGCCTCTTTCCGACTACCTAGGCATGGTTAGGTTATATTACGCCAAGTGTGCGTGAAAAGCGACGCTAGATTAGTATGTCCAGTCTCAAGTCTCTTTAACGCGTCGTTCCGATTACCTAAGCATGGTTAGGTTATATTACGCAAAGTGTGCTTAAACAGTGACGCTAGATTAGGTTGTTTCGTCTCAAGTCTCTTTTACAAGTCGTTGCGAGTACCATACATATCTCGCGTCACAAGTCTCTTTAACGCGTCGTTCCGATTACCATACTTATCTCGCGTCACAAGTCTCTTTATCGCGTTGTTCCGATTACCTAAGCATAGTTAGGTTATATTACGCAAACAATGCGTGAAAAGTAACGTTAAATTAGTATGTCTCGTCTCAAGTCTCTCTAACGCGTTGTCCAATATCCTAACAATGGTTAGGTTATTTTACGCAAAGTGTGCGTGAAAAGTGACGCTAGATTAGTATGTCCAGCCTCTTTAACGCGTCGTTCCGATTACCTATGCATGGTTAGCTTATATTACGCAAAGTGAGCGTAAAAAGTGACGCTAGATTAGTTTGTTTCGTCTCAAGTCTCTTTAACGCGTAGTTTCGATTACTATACTTATCTCGCGTCACAAGTCTCTTTAACGCGTAGTTCTGATTATCTAAGCATGATTAGGTTATATTACGCAAAGCGTGCGTGAAAAGTGACACTAGATTAGTATGTCGCGTCTCAAGTCTCTCTAACGCGTCGTTCCGATTTCCTAAGCATAGTTACGATATATTACGCAACGCGTGCGTATAAAAGTGACGCTAGATTAATATTGCACGTCTCAAGTCTCTTTAACGCGTCGTTTCGATTACCATGCTTATGTCGCGTCACAAGTCTCTCGAACATGTCGTTCTGATTACCTAAGCATGGTTAGGTTATATTACGCAAAGTGTGTGTAGAAAATGACAATAGATTAGTATGTAGCGTCTCAAGTCTATTTAACGCGTCGTTCCAATTACATAAGCATGGTTAGGTTATATAACGCAGAGTGTACGTGAAAAATTACAATAGATTAGTATGTCGCGTCTAACGCGTTGTTCCGATTACCTTAGCATGGTTAGTTTATATTACGCATAGTGTGCGTGGGAAGTGACGCTAGATTAGTATGTCGCGTCTCAAGTCTCCATACGCGTCGTTCCGATTTCCTAAGCATGGTTATGTTATATTAGGCAAAGTGTGCGTAAAAAGTGACGCGAGATTAATATTGCGCGTCTCAAGTCTCTTGAACGCGTCGTTTCGATTATCATGCTTATGTCGCGTCACAAGTCTCTCTAACGCGTCGTTCCAATTTCCTATGCATGGTTAGGTTATATTACGCAAAGTGTGCGTGAAAAGTGACGCTAGATTAGTATGTCTAGTCTCAAGTCTCTTTAACGCGTCGTTCCGATTACCTAAGCATGGTTAGGTTATATTACGCAAAGTGTGCTTAAAAAGTAACGCTAGATTAGTTTGTTTAGTCTCAAGTCTCTTTTACAAGTCGTTGCGAGTACCATACTTATCTCGCGTCACAAGTCTCTTTAACGCGTGGTTCCGATTACGATACTTATCTCGCGTCACAAGTCTCTTTATCGCGTCGTTTCGATTACCTAAGCATGGTTAGGTTATATTACGCAAACAGTGCGTGAAAAGTAACGTTAAATTAGTATGTCTCGTCTCAAGTCTCTCTAATGCGTTGTCAAATTTCCTAACAATTGTTAGGTAATTTTACGCAAGGTGTGAGTGAAAAGTGACGCTAGATTAGTATGTCCAGTCTCTTTAACGCGTCGTTCCGATTACCTATGCATGGTTAGGTTATATTACGCAAAGTGAGCGTAAAAAGTGACGCTAGATTAGTTTTTTTATCTCAAGTCTCTTTAACGCGTAGTTTCGATTACTATACTTATCTCGCGTCACAAGTCTCTTTAACGCGTCGTTCTGAGCATTGAAGATTTTTCGTACTTTCTCATTCCGGAAGGACTACTTTTTTTTCTTCCTCTCTTCAAGAGTTTCTCTTGGGCGCTTAGGTTCATCCTCACCTTCGCCGAACACAGGCTTCTTAGTCTTGGCCGGGAGCATTACCTAAGCATGGTTAGGTTATATTACGTAAAGAGTGCGTGAATAGTGACGCTATATTAGTATGTCGCGTCTCAAGTCTCTCTAACGCGTCGTTCCAATTACCTAAGCATGGTTAGGTTATATTATGCAAAGCGTGCGTGAAAAGTGACACTAGATTAGTATGTCGCGTCTCAAGTCTCTCTAATGCGTCGTTCCGATTTCTTAAGCATAGTTATGTTATATTACGCAACACGTGCGTAAAAAAGTGACGCTAGATTAGCATGTCGCGTATCAAGGCTCTTTAATGCATTGTTCCGATAAGCATGATTAGGTTATACAACGCAAAGTTTGCGTGAAAAGTGACCCTAGATTAGTATGTCGCTTCTCAAGTCTCCGTAACGCGTCGTTTCGATTACCTTGCTTATGTCGCGTCACAAGTCTCTCTAACGCGTCGTTCCGATTATCTAAGCATGGTTAAGTTATAGTACGCAAAGTGTTCGTAAAAAGGATCAATAGGTAAGTATGTCGCGTCTCAAGTCTCTTTAACGCGTTGTTCCTATTACCTAAGAATGGTTAGGTTATATTATGCAAAATGTGCTTGAAAAGTGACGCTAGATTAGTATGTCAAGTCTCCAATCTCTTTTACGCGTCGTTCCGATTACCTAAGCATGGTTAGGTTATATTACGCAAAGTGTGCGTAAAAAGTGACACTAGATTAGTATGTTTCATATCAAGTCTCTTTAACGCGTCGTTTCGATCACCATACTTATCTCGCGTCACAAGTCTCTTTAACGCGTCGTTCCGATTACCTAAGCATGGTTAGGTTATATTACGCAAAGTGTGCGTGAAAAGTGAGGTCAGATTAGAATGTCGCGTCTCAATTCTCTCTAACACGTCGTTCCGATTTCCTAAGCATGGTTAGGTTATAATACGTAAAGTGTGCGTGAAAAGTGACACTAGATTAGTATGTCACGTCTCAAGTCTCTCTAACGCGTCGTTCCCATTTCCTAAGCATGGTTATGTTATATTACACAACGCATGCGTAAAAAGTGACGCTAGATTAATATTTTGCCTCTCAAGTCTCTGTAACGCGTCATTTCTTATGTTGCGTCACAAGTCTCTCTAACGCGTCATTTCGATTAGATAAGCATGGTTAGGTTATAGTACGCAAAGTGTGCGTGGAAAGGAGCAATAGTTTAGTATGTCGCGTCTCAAGTCTCTTTAACGCGTCGTTCTAATTACTTAAGTATGGTTAGGTTATATTGCGCAAAGTGTGCGTGAAAAGTGACGCTAGATTAGTATGTCCAGTCTCAAGTCTCTTTAACGCGTCGTTCCGATTATCTAAGCATGGTTAGGTTATATTACGCAAAGTGTGCGTAAAAAGTGAGGCTAGATTAGTTTGTTTTGTCCCAATTCTCTTTAACGTGTCGTTTCGATTACTATATTTATCTCGCGTCACAAGTCTCTTTAACGCGTCGTTCCGATTACCTAAACATGGTTAGGTTATATGACGCAAAGTGTGTGTGAAAAGTGACTTTAGATTAGTATGTCGCATCTCAAGTCTCTCTAACGCGTCGTTCCGATTTCCTAAACATGGTTAGGTTATATTACGCAAAGTGTCCGCGAAAAGTGACACTAGATTAGTATGTCGCTTCTCAAGTCTCTCTAACGCGTCGTTCCGATATCATAAGCATGAATATGTTATATTACGCAATGCGTGCATAAAAAGTGACGCTAGATTAATATTGCGCGTCTCAAGTCTCTTTAACGCGTTGTTTCGATTACCATGCTTATGTCGCGTCACAAGTCTCTCGAACACGTAGTTCCGATTACCTTAGCATGGTTAGGTTATATTACACAAAGTGTGCGTTGAAAATGACAATAGATTAGTATGTCGCATTTCAAGTCTATTTAACGCATCGTTCGAATTACTTAAGCATGGTTAGGTTATATTAGGCAGAGTGTACGTGAAAAATGACAATAGATTAGTATGTCGCGTCTTAAGTCTATCTAACGCGTTGTTCCGATTACCTTAGCATAGTTAGGTTATATTACGCAAACTGTGCGTGAAAAATGACGCTAGATTAGTATGTCGCATCTCAATTCTCTTTATCGCGTTGTTCCAATTATCTAAGCATGGTTAGGGTATATTATGCAAAGCGTATGTGAAAAGTGACATTAGATTAGTATGTCGCGTCTAAAGTCTATTTAACGCGTCGTTCCTATTACCTAAGAATGGTTAGGTTATATTACGCAGTGTACGTGAAAAGTGACGCTAGATTAGCATGTCGCGTCTCAAGGTTCTTTAATGCGTCGTTCCGATTACCTAAGCATGGTTAGGTTATAATACGGAAAGTTTGCGTGAAAAGTGACGCTAGATTAGTATGTCGCGTGTCAAGGCTCTTTAACACGTCGTTCCGATTACCTAAGCTTGGTTAGGCTGTACGCAAAGTGTGCGTAAAAAGGATCAATATATTATTATGTCGCGTCTCAAGTCTCTTTATCGCATTGTTCCTATTAAATAAGCATGGTTAGGTTATATTACGCAAAGTGTGCGTGAAAAGTAACGCTAGATTAGTATGTCCAGGCTTAAATCTCTTTAAAGCGTTGTTCTGATTACCTAAGCATGGTTAGGTTCTATTATGTGTGAAAAAAGTGACGCTAGATTAGTATGTTTCGTCTCCAGTCTCTTTAATGCGTCGTTTTGCTTACCATACATATCTCGCGTCACAAGTCTCTTTAACGCGTCGTTCCGATTACCTAAGCACGGTTAGGTTATATTACGCAATGTGTGCGTGAAAAGTGACGTTTGTTTAGTACGTCGCGTCTAAAGTCTCTCTAACGCGTCGTACCGATTTCCTAAGCATGGCTAGGTTATATTACGCAAAGTGTGTGTGAACAGTGACACTAGATTAGTATGTCGCGTCTCAAGTCTCCATACGCGTCGTTCCGATTTCCTAAGCATGGTTATGTTATATTACGCAAAGTGTGCGTAAAAAGTGACGCTAGATTAATATTGCGCGTCTCAAGTCTCTTGAACGCGTCGTTTCGATTATCATGCTTATGTCGCGTCACAAGTCTCTCTAACGCGTCGTTGCGATTTCCTAAGCATGGTTAGGTTATATTACGCAAAGTGTGCGTGAAAAGTGACGCTAGATTAGTATGTCCAGTCTCAAGTCTCTTTAACGCGTCGTTCCGATTACCAAAGCATGGTTAGGTTATATTACGCAAAGTGTGCTTAAAAAGTGACGCTAGATTAGTTTGTTTCGTCTCAAGTCTCTTTTACAAGTCGTTGCGAGTACCATACGTATCTCGCGTCACAAGTCTCTTTAACGCGTCGTTCCGATTACCATACCTATCTCGCGTCACAAGTCTCTTTAACGCGTCGTTCCGATTACCATACTTATCTCGCGTCACAAGTCTCTTTATCGCGTCGTTTCGATTACCTAAGCATGGTTAGGTTATAGTACGCAAACAGTGCGTGAAAAGTAACGTTAAATTAGTATGTCTCGTCTCAAGTCTCTCTAACGCGTTGTCCAATTTCCTAACAGTGGTTAGGTTATTTTACGCAAAGCGTGCGTGAAAAGTGACGCTAGATTAGTATGTCCAGTCTCTTTAACGCGTCGTTCCGATTACCTATGCATGGTTAGGTTATAATACGCAAAGTGAGCGTAAAAAGTGATGCTAGATTAGTTTGTTTCGTTTCAAGTCTCTTTAACGCGTAGCTTCGATTACTATACTTATCTCGCGTCACAAGTCTCTTTAACGGGTCGTTCTGATTACCTAAGCATGGTTAGGTTATATTACACAAAGAGTGCGTGAATAGTGACGCTATATTAGTATGTCGCGTCTCAAGTCTCTCTAACGCGTCGTTCCAATTTCCTAAGCATGGTTAGGTTATATTATGCAAAGCGTGCGTGAAAAGTGACACTAGATTAGTATGTCGCATCTCAAGTCTCTCAAACGCGTCGTTCCGATTTCCTAAGCATGGTTATGTTATATTACACAAAGGGTGCATAAAAAAGTGACGGTAGATTAGTATATCGCTTCTGAAGTCTCTTTAACACGTCGTTCCAATTATCTAAGCATGGAAAGCTTATATTACGCAAAGTGTGCTGAAAAGTGACGGTAGATTAGTATATCGCGTCTCAAGTCTCTTTAATGTGTCGTTTTGATGACCTAATCATGGATTGGTTATGTTACGCAAGGTGTGCGTGAAAAGTGACGCTAGATTAGTATGTCACATCTCAATGCCCTTTAACGCGTCGTTCCGTTTACCTAAGCATTGTTAGATTATATTACGCAATGTTTGTGTGAAAAGTGACGCTATATTAGTATCTTGCATCTCAAGTCTCTTTAACGCGTCGTTTTGATTACCATGCTTATTAACCCGCCGTTCCGATTACCTAAGCATAGTTAGATTATATTACGCATAGTGTGCGTCAAACGTTACGCTAGATTAATATGTCGCTACTCAAGTCTCTATGATGCGTCGTTCTGATTACCTAAGCATGCGCAATAAGTGACGCTAGATTAGTATGGCGCGTTTCAAGTCTCTTTAACGCATCGTTTCGATTGTTGTGCTTATGTCGCGTCACAAGTATCTCTAACGCGTCGTTCTGATTACCTAAGCATGATTAGATTATATATTATGCAAAGTGTGCATGAAAAGTGACAATGTATTAGTATGTAGCATCTCAAGTCTTTTTAACGCGTCGTTCCGATTACCTAGGCATGGTTAGGTTATGTTACGCAAAGTGTGCGTGAAAAGTGACGCTAGATTAGTATGACGCGTCTCAAGTCTCTTTAATGCGTATTCCGATTACCTTAGCATGGTTAGGTTATATTACGTGAAGTGTGCGTGAAAAGGGACGCTAGATTAGTATGTCGCATCTCAAGTCCTTTAACGCGTCTTTCCGATTATGTAAGCATGGTTAGGTTATACTACGCAAAGTGTGCGTGAAAAGTGATGCTAGATTAATGTGTCGCTACTCAAGTCTCTTTAATGCGTCGTTCCGATTTCCTAAGCATGGTTAGGTTATAGTATGCAAAGTTTGCGTGAAAAGTGACGCCATATTAGTATGTCGCCTCTGAAGTCTCTTTAATGCGTCGTTCCGATTATCTAAGCATGGTTAGGTTATTTACGAAAAGTGTGCGTGAAAAATGATGGTACATTTGTATGTCGTGTCTCAAGTCTCTTTAACGCATTGTACCGATTAACTAAGGATGGTTAGGTCACTTCACGAAAAGTGTGCGTGAAAAGTAACAAACATTAGTATGTCGCATCTCAAGTCTATTTAACGCTTTATTCCGATTACCTAAGCATGGTTAGGTTATATTACGCAAAGAGTGCATGGAAAGCGACGCTAGATTAGTATGTCGCATCTCAATTCTCTTTAATGCGTTGTACCAATTACCTGAGCATGGTTAGGTTACTTTACAGAAAGTGTACGTGAAATGTGACGCTAGATTAGTATGTCGCGTCTTAAGTCTATTTAACGCGTCGTTCTGATTATCAAAGCATGGTTAGGTTATATTATGCGAAGTGTTCGTGAAAAGTTACGCTAGATTAATATGTTGCGTCTCAATTCTCTTTAACGTGTTGTTCCGATTACCTAAGCATGGTTAGGTTATATTATTCAAAGTTTGCGTGAAAAGTTACGCTAGATTAGTATGTCGCGTCTCAAGTCTCTTTATCGCCTCTTTCCGACTACCTAGGCATGGTTAGGTTATATTACGCAAAGTGTGCGTGAAAAGCGACGCTAGATTAGTATGTCCAGTCTCAAGTCTCTTTAACGCGTCGTTCCGATTACCTAAGCATGGTTAGGTTATATTACGCAAAGTGTGCTTAAAAAGTGACGCTAGATTAGTTTGTTTCGTCTCAAGTCTCTTTTACAAGTCGTTGCGAGTACCATACATATCTCGCGTGACAAGTCTCTTTAACGCGTCGTTCCGATTACCATACTTATCTCGCGTCACAAGTCTCTTTATCGCGTTGTTCCGATTACCTAAGCATAGTTAGGTTATATTACGCAAACAATGCGTGAAAAGTAACGTTAAATTAGTATGTCTCGTCTCAAGTCTCTCTAACGCGTTGTCCAATATCCTAACAATGGTTAGGTTATTTTACGCAAAGTGTGCGTGAAAAGTGACGCTAGATTAGTATGTCCAGCCTCTTTAACGCGTCGTTCCGATTACCTATGCATGGTTAGCTTATATTACGCAAAGTGAGCGTAAAAAGTGACGCTAGATTAGTTTGTTTCGTCTCAAGTCTCTTTAACGCGTAGTTTCGATTACTATACTTATCTCGCGTCACAAGTCTCTTTAACGCGTAGTTCTGATTACCTAAGCATGATTAGGTTATATTACGCAAAGCGTGCGTGAAAAGTGACACTAGATTAGTATGTCGCGTCTCAAGTCTCTCTAACGCGTCGTTCCGATTTCCTAAGCATAGTTACGTTATATTACGCAACGCGTGCATAAAAAAGTGACGCTAGATTAATATTGCACGTCTCAAGTCTCTTTAACGCGTCGTTTCGATTACCATGCTTATGTCGCGTCACAAGTCTCTCGAACATGTCGTTCTGATTACCTAAGCATGGTTAGGTTATATTACGCAAAGTGTGCGTAGAAAATGACAATAGATTAGTATGTAGCGTCTCAAGTCTATTTAACGCGTCGTTCCAATTACATAAGCATGGTTAGGTTATATAACGCAGAGTGTACGTGAAAAATGACAATAGATTAGTATGTCGCGTCTAACGCGTTGTTCCGATTACCTTAGCATGGTTAGTTTATATTACGCATAGTGTGCGTGGGAAGTGACGCTAGATTAGTATGTCGTGTCTCAAGTCTCCATACGCGTCGTTCCGATTTCCTAAGCATGGTTATGTTATATTAGGCAAAGTGTGCGTAAAAAGTGACGCGAGATTAATATTGCGCGTCTCAAGTCTATTGAACGCGTCGTTTCGATTATCATGCTTATGTCGCGTCACAAGTCTCTCTAACGCGTCGTTCCAATTTCCTAAGCATGGTTAGGTTATATTACGCAAAGTGTGCGTGAAAAGTGACGCTAGATTAGTATGTCTAGTCTCAAGTCTCTTTAACGCGTCGTTCCGATTACCTAAGCATGGTTAGGTTATATTACGCAAAGTGTGCTTAAAAAGTAACGCTAGATTAGTTTGTTTAGTCTCAAGTCTCTTTTACAAGTCGTTGCGAGTACCATACTTATCTCGCGTCACAAGTCTCTTTAACGCGTGGTTCCGATTACGATACTTATCTCGCGTCACAAGTCTCTTTATCGCGTCGTTTCGATTACCTAAGCATGGTTAGGTTATATTACGCAAACAGTGCGTGAAAAGTAACGTTAAATTAGTATGTCTCGTCTCAAGTCTCTCTAATGCGTTGTCAAATTTCCTAACAATTGTTAGGTAATTTTACGCAAGGTGTGAGTGAAAAGTGACGCTAGATTAGTATGTCCAGTCTCTTTAACGCGTCGTTCCGATTACCTATGCATGGTTAGGTTATATTATGCAAAGCGTGCGTGAAAAGTGACACTAGATTAGTATGTCGCGTCTCAAGTCTCTCTAATGCGTCGTTCCGATTTCTTAAGCATAGTTATGTTATATTACGCAACACGTGCGTAAAAAAGTGACGCTAGATTAGCATGTCGCGTATCAAGGCTCTTTAATGCATTGTTCCGATAAGCATGATTAGGTTATACAACGCAAAGTTTGCGTGAAAAGTGACCCTAGATTAGTATGTCGCTTCTCAAGTCTCCGTAACGCGTCGTTTCGATTACCTTGCTTATGTCGCGTCACAAGTCTCTCTAACGCGTCGTTCCGATTATCTAAGCATGGTTAAGTTATAGTACGCAAAGTGTTCGTAAAAAGGATCAATAGGTAAGTATGTCGCGTCTCAAGTCTCTTTAACGCGTTGTTCCTATTACCTAAGAATGGTTAGGTTATATTATGCAAAATGTGCTTGAAAAGTGACGCTAGATTAGTATGTCAAGTCTCCAATCTCTTTTACGCGTCGTTCCGATTACCTAAGCATGGTTAGGTTATATTACGCAAAGTGTGCGTAAAAAGTGACACTAGATTAGTATGTTTCATATCAAGTCTCTTTAACGCGTCGTTTCGATCACCATACTTATCTCGCGTCACAAGTCTCTTTAACGCGTCGTTCCGATTACCTAAGCATGGTTAGGTTATATTACGCAAAGTGTGCGTGAAAAGTGAGGTCAGATTAGAATGTCGCGTCTCAATTCTCTCTAACACGTCGTTCCGATTTCCTAAGCATGGTTAGGTTATAATACGTAAAGTGTGCGTGAAAAGTGACACTAGATTAGTATGTCACGTCTCAAGTCTCTCTAACGCGTCGTTCCCATTTCCTAAGCATGGTTATGTTATATTACACAACGCATGCGTAAAAAGTGACGCTAGATTAATATTTTGCCTCTCAAGTCTCTGTAACGCGTCATTTCTTATGTTGCGTCACAAGTCTCTCTAACGCGTCATTTCGATTAGATAAGCATGGTTAGGTTATAGTAAGCAAAGTGTGCGTGGAAAGGAGCAATAGTTTAGTATGTCGCGTCTCAAGTCTCTTTGACGCGTCGTTCTAATTACTTAAGTATGGTTAGGTTATATTACGCAAAGTGTGCGTGAAAAGTGACGCTAGATTAGTATGTCCAGTCTCAAGTCTCTTTAACGCGTCGTTCCGATTACCTAAGCATGGTTAGGTTATATTACGCAAAGTGTGCGTAAAAAGTGAGGCTAGATTAGTTTGTTTTGTCTCAATTCTCTTTAACGCGTCGTTTCGATTACTATATTTATCTCGCGTCACAAGTCTCTTTAACGCGTCGTTCCGATTACCTAAGCATGGTTAGGTTATATTACGCAAAGTGTGTGTGAAAAGTGACTTTATATTAGTATGTCGCATCTCAAGTCTCTCTAACGCGTCGTTCCGATTTCCTAAGCATGGTTAGGTTATATTACGCAAAGTGTCCGCGAAAAATGACACTAGATTAGTATGTCGCATCTCAAGTCTCTCTAACGCGTCGTTCCGATATCATAAGCATGATTATGTTATATTACGCAATGCGTGCATAAAAAGTGACGCTAGATTAATATTGCGCGTCTCAAGTCTCTTTAACGCGTTGTTTCGATTACCATGCTTATGTCGCGTCACAAGTCTCTCGAACACGTAGTTCCGATTACCTTAGCATGGTTAGGTTATATTACACAAAGTGTGCGTTGAAAATGACAATAGATTAGTATGTCGCATTTCAAGTCTATTTAATGCATCGTTCGAATTACTTAAGCATGGTTAGGTTATATTAGGCAGACTGTACGAGAAAAATGACAATAGATTAGTATGTCGCGTCTTAAGTCTATCTAACGCGTTGTTCCGATTACCTTAGCATAGTTAGGTTATATTACGCAAACTGTGCGTGAAAAATGACGCTAGATTAGTATGTCGCATCTCAATTCTCTTTATCGCGTTGTTCCAATTATCCAAGCATGGTTTGGGTATATTATGCAAAGCGTGCGTGAAAAGTGACATTAGATTAGTATGTCGCGTCTAAAGTCTATTTAACGCGTCGTTCCTATTACCTAAGAATGGTTAGGTTATATTACGCAGTGTACGTGAAAAGTGACGCTAGATTAGCATGTCGCGTCTCAAGGTTCTTTAATGCGTCGTTCCGATTACCTAAGCATGGTTAGGTTATAATACGGAAAGTTTGCGTGAAAAGTGACGCTAGATTAGTATGTCGCGTGTCAAGGCTCTTTAACACGTCGTTCCGATTACCTAAGCTTGGTTAGGCTGTACGCAAAGTGTGCGTAAAAAGGATCAATATATTAGTATGTCGCGTCTCAAGTCTCTTTATCGCATTGTTCCTATTAAATAAGCATGGTTAGGTTATATTACGCAAAGTGTGCGTGAAAAGTGACGCTAGATTAGTATGTCCAGGCTTAAATCTCTTTAAAGCGTTGTTCTGATTACCTAAGCATGGTTAGGTTCTATTATGTGTGAAAAAAGTGACGCTAGATTAGTATGTTTCGTCTCCAGTCTCTTTAATGCGTCGTTTCGCTTACCATACATATCTCGCGTCACAAGTCTCTTTAACGCGTCGTTCCGATTACCTAAGCACGGTTAGGTTATATTACGCAATGTGTGCGTGAAAAGTGACGTTTGTTTAGTATGTCGTGTCTCAAGTCTCTCTAACGCGTCGTACCGATTTCCTAAGCATGGCTAGGTTATATTACGCAAAGTGTGTGTAAACAGTGACACTAGATTAGTATGTCGCGTCTCAAGTCTCCATACGCGTCGTTCCGATTTCCTAAGCATGGTTATGTTATATTACGCAAAGTGTGCGTAAAAAGTGACGCTAGATTAATATTGCGCGTCTCAAGTCTCTTGAACGCGTCGTTTCGATTATCATGCTTATGTCTCGTCACAAGTCTCTCTAACGCGTCGTTCCGATTTCCTAAGCATGGTTAGGTTATATTACGCAAAGTGTGCGTGAAAAGTGACGCTAGATTAGTATGTCCAGTCTCAAGTCTCTTTAACGCGTCGTTCCGATTACCTAAGCATGGTTAGGTTATATTACGCAAAGTGTGCTTAAAAAGTGACGGTAGATTAGTTTGTTTTGTCTCAAGTCTCTTTTACAAGTCGTTGCGAGTACCATACTTATCTCGCGTCACAAGTCTCTTTAACGCGTCGTTCCGATTACCATACCTATCTCGTGTCACAAGTCTCTTTAACGCGTCGTTCCGATTACCATACTTATCTCGCGTCACAAGTCTTTTTATCGCGTCGTTTCGATTACCTAAGCATGGTTAGGTTATAGTACGCAAACAGTGCGTGAAAAGTAACGTTAAATTAGTATGTCTCGTCTCAAGTCTCTCTAACGCGTTGTCCAATTTCCTAACAGTGGTTAGGTTATTTCACGCAAAGCGTGCGTGAAAAGTGACGCTAGATTAGTATGTCCAGTCTCCTTAACGCGTCGTTCCGATTACCTTTGCATGGTTAGGTTATAATACACAAAGTGAGCGTAAAAAGTGATGCTAAATTAGTTTGTTTCGTCTCAAGTCTCTTTAACGCGTAGCTTCGATTACTATACTTATCTCGCGTCACAAGTCTCTTTAACGGGTCGTTCGTATTACCTAAGCATGGTTAGGTTATATTACACAAAGAGTGCGTGAATAGTGACGCTATATTAGTATGTCGCGTCTCAAGTCTTTCTAACGCGTCGTTCCAATTTCCTAAGCATGGTTAGGTTATATTATGCAAAGCGTGCGTGAAAAGTGACACTAGATTAGTATGTCGCATCTCAAGTCTCTCTAACGCGTCGTTACGATTTCTTAAGCATAGTTATGTTATATTACGCAAAGGGTGCATAAAAAAGTGACGGTAGATTAGTATATCGCTTCTGAAGTCTCTTTAACACGTCGTTCCAATTACCTAAGCATGGAAAGCTTATATTACGCAAAGTGTGCTGAAAAGTGACGGTAGATTAGTACATCGCGTCTCAAGTCTCTTTAATGTGTCGTTTTGATGACCTTACCATGGATTGGTTATGTTACACAAGGTGTGCGTGAAAAGTGACGCTAGATTAGTATGTCACATCTCAATGCCCTTTAACGCGTCGTTCCGTTTACCTAAGCATGGTTAGATTATATTACGCAATGTTTGTGTGAAAAGTGACGCTATATTGGTATCTTGCGTCTCAAGTCTCTTTAACACGTCGTTTTGATTACCATGCTTATTAACCCGTCGTTCCGATTACCTAATCATAGTTAGATTATATTACGCATAGTGTGCGTGAAACGTTACGCTAGATTAATATGTCGCTACTCAAGTCTCTATGATGCGTCGTTCTAATTACCTAAGCATGCGCAATAAGTGACGCTAGATTAGTATGGCGCGTTTCAAGTCTCTTTAACGCATCGTTTCGATTACTGTGCTTATGTCGCGTCACAAGTATCTCTAACGCGTCGTTCTGATTACCTAAGCATGATTAGATTATATATTACGCAAAGTGTGCGTGAAAAGTGACAATGTATTAGTATGTAGCATCTCAAGTCTTTTTTCGCGTCGTTCCGATTACCTAGGCATGGTTACGTTATTTTACGCGAAGTGTGCGTGAAAAGTGACACTAGATTAGCATGACGCGTCTCAAGTCTCTTTAATGCGTATTCCGATTACCTTAGCATGGTTAGGTTATATTACGTGAAGTGTGCGTGAAAAGGGACGCTAGATTAGTATGTCGCATCTCAAGTCCTTTAACGCGTCTTTCCGATTATGTAAGCATGGTTAGGTTATACTACGCAAAGTGTGCGTGAAAAGTGATGCTAGATTAATGTGTCGCTACTCAAGTCTCTTTAATGCGTCGTTCCGATTTCCTAAGCATGGTTAGGTTATAGTACGCAAAGTTTGCGTGAAAAGTGACGCCATATTAGTATGTCGTCTCTGAAGTATCTTTAACGCGTCGTTCCAATTATCTAAGCATGGTTAGGTTATTTACGAAAAGTGTGCGTGAAAAATGATGGTACATTTGTATGTCGTGTCTCAAGTCTCTTTAACGCATTGTACCGATTAACTAAGGATGGTTAGGTTACTTCACGAAAAGTGTGCGTGAAAAGTAACAAACATTAGTATGTCGCGTCTCAAGTCTATTTAACGCTTTATTCCGATTACCTAAGCATGGTTAGGTTATATTACGCAAAGAGTGCATGGAAAGCGACGCTAGATTAGTATGTCGCATCTCAATTCTCTTTAACGCGTTGTACCAATTACCTGAGCATGGTTAGGTTACTTTACAGAAAGTGTACGTGAAATGTGACGCTAGATTAGTATGTCGCGTCTTAAGTCTATTTAACGCGTCGTTCTGATTATCAAAGCATGCTTAGGTTATATTATGCGAAATGTGCGTGAAAAGTTACGCTAGATTAGTATGTTGCGTCTTAATTCTCTTTAACGTGTTGTTCTGATTACCTAAGCATGGTTAGGTTATATTATTCAAAGTGTGCGTGAAAAGTTACGCTAGATTAGTATGTCGCGTCTCAAGTCTCTTTATCGCCTCTTTCCGACTACCTAGGCATGGTTAGGTTATATTACGCAAAGTGTGCGTGAAAAGCGACGCTAGATTAGTATGTCCAGTCTCAAGTATCTTTAACGCGTCGTTCCGATTACCTAAGCATGGTTAGGTTATATTACGCAAAGTGTGCTTAAAAAGTAACGCTAGATTAGTTTGTTTAGTCTCAAGTCTCTTTTACAAGTCGTTGCGAGTACCATACATATCTCGCGTCACAAGTCTCTTTAACGCGTGGTTCCAATTACCATACTTATCTCGCGTCACAAGTCTCTTTATCGCGTCGTTTCGATTACCTAAGCATTGTTAGGTTATATTACGCAAACAGTGCGTGAAAAGTAACGTTAAATTAGTATGTCTCGTCTCAAGTCTCTCTAACGCGTTGTCCAATTTCCTAACAATGGTTAGGTAATTTTACGCAAGGTGTGCGTGAAAAGTGACGCTAGATTAGTATGTCCAGTCTCTTTAACGCGTCGTTCCGATTACCTATGCATGGTTATGTTATATTACGCAAAGTGCTCGTAAAAAGTGACGCTAGATTAGTTTTTTTCATCTCAAGTCTCTTTAACGCGTAGTTTCGATTACTATACTTATCTCGCGTCACAAGTCTCTTTAACGCGTCGTTCTGATTACCTAAGCATGGTTAGGTTATATTACGCAAAGCGTGCGTGAAAAGTGACACTAGATTAGTATGTCGCGTCTCAAGTCTGTCTAACGCGTCGTTCCGATTTCCTAAGCTTAGTTACGTTATATTACGCAACGCGTGCGTAAAAAAGTGACGCTAGATTAATATTGCACGTCTCAAGTCTCTTTAACGCGTCGTTTCGATTACCATGCTTATGTCGCGTCACAAGTCTCTCGAACATGTCGTTATGATTACCTAAGCATGGTTAGGTTATATTACGCAAAGTGTGCGTAGAAAATGACAATAGATTAGTATGTAGCGTCTCAAGTCTATTTAACGCGTCGTTCCAATTACATAAGCATGGTTAGGTTATATTACGCAGAGTGTACGTGAAAAATGACAATAGATTAGTATGTCGCGTCTAACGCGTTGTTCCGATTACCTTAGCATGGTTAGTTTATATTACGCATAGTGTGCGTGGGAAGTGACGCTAGATTAGTGTGTCGCGTCTCAAGTCTCCATACGCGTCGTTCCGATTTCCTAAGCATGGTTATGTTATAATAGGCAAAGTGTGCGTAAAAAGTGACGCGAGATTAATATTGCGCGTCTCAAGTCTCTTGAACGCGTCGTTTCGATTATCATGCTTATGTCGCGTCACAAGTCTCTCTAACGCGTCGTTCCGATTTCCTAAGCATGGTTAGGTTATATTACGCAAAGTGTGCGTGAAAAGTGACGCTAGATTAGTATGTCTAGTCTCAAGTCTCTTTAACGCGTCGTTCCGATTACCTATGCATGGTTAGGTTATATTACGCAAAGTGTGCTTAAAAAGTAACGCTAGATTAGTTTGTTTAGTCTCAAGTCTCTTTTACAAGTCGTTGCGAGTACCATACTTATCTCGCGTCACAAGTCTCTGTAACGCGTGGTTCCGATTACCATACTTATCTCGCGTCACAAGTCTCTTTATCGCGTCGTTTCGATTACCTAAGCATGGTTAGGTTATATTACGCAAACAGTGCCTGAAAAGTAACGTTAAATTAGTATGTCTCGTCTCAAGTCTCTCTAACGCGTTGTCCAATTTCCTAACAATGGTTAGGTAATTTTACGCAAGGTGTGCGTGAAAATTGACGCTAGATTAGTATGTCCAGTCTCTTTAACGCGTCGTTCCGATTACCTATGCATGGTTAGGTTATATTACGCAAAGTGAGCGTAAAAAGTGACGCTAGATTAGTTTTTTTCATCTCATGTCTCTTTAACGCGTAGTTTCAATTACTATACTTATCTCGCGTCACAAGTCTCTTTAACGCGTCGTTCTGAGCATTGAAGATTTTTCATACTTTCTCATTCCGGAAGGACTACTTTTTTTTCTTCCTCTCTTCAAGAGTTTCTCTTGGGCGCATAGGTTCATCCTCACCTTTGCCGAACACAGCCGGGAGCATGACCTAAGCATGGTTAGGTTATATTACGCAAAGAGTGCGTGAATAGTGACGCTATATTAGTATGTCGCGTCTCAAGTCTCTCTAACGCGTCGTTCCAATTACCTAAGCATGGTTAGGTTATATTATGCAAAGCGTGCGTGAAAAGTGACACTAGATTAGTATGTCGCGTCTCAAGTCTCTCTAACGCGTCGTTCCGATTTCTTAAGCATAGTTATGTTATATTACGCAACACGTGCGTAAAAAAGTGACGCTAGATTAATATTGCACGTCTAACTCTCTTTAACGTGTCGTTTCGATTACCATTCTTATGTCGCGTCACAATACTCTCGAACATGTCGTTCTGATTACCTAAGCATGGTTAGGTTATATTACGCAAAGTGTGCGTAGAAAATGACAATAGATTAGTATGTAGCATCTCAAGTCTATTTAACGCGTCGTTCCAATTACTTAAGCATGGTTAGGTTATAATATTACGCATAGTTTGCGTCGAAAGTGACGCTAGATTAGTATGTCGCGTCTCAATTCTCTTTATCGCGTTATTCCGATTATCTAAGAATGGTTAGAGGTTATATTAGGCAAAGCGTGCGTGAAAAGTGACACTAGATTAGTATGTCGCGTCAAAAGTCTATTTAACGCGTCGTTCCTTATACCTAAGCATGGTTAGGTTATATTACGCAAGGTGGGCGTGAAAAGTGACGCTAGATTAGCATGTCGCGTATCAAGGCTCTTTAATGCATCGTTCCGATTACCTAAGCATGATTAGGTTATACTACGCAAAGTTTGCGTGAAAAGTGACCCTAGATTAGTATGTCGCTTCTCAAGTCTCCGTAACGCGTCGTTTTGATTACCTTGCTTATGTCGCGTCACAAGTCTCTCTAACGCGTCGTTCCGATTACTTAAGCATGGTTAGGTTATAGTACGCAAAGTGTTCGTAAAAAGGATCAATAGGTAAGTATGTCGCGACTCAAGTCTCTTTAACGCGTCGTTCCTATTACCTAAGAATGGTTAGGTTATATTACGCAAAATGTGCTTGAAAAGTGACGCTAGATTAGTATGTCAAGTCTCCAATCTCTTTCACGCGTCGTTCCGATTACCTAAGCATGGTTAGGTTATATTACGCAAAGTGTGCGTAAAAAGTGACACTAGATTAGTATGTTTCATATCAAGTCTCTTTAACGCGTTGTTTCGATCACCATACTTATCTCGCGTCACAAGTCTCTTTAACGCGTCGTTCCGATTACCTAAGCATGGTTAGGTTATTGGTGTGCGTGAAAAGTGAGGTTAGATTAGCATGTCGCGTCTCAATTCTCTCTAACGCGTCGTTCCAATTTTCTAAGCATGGTTAGGTTATAATACGTAAAGTGTGCGTGAAAAGTGACACTAGATTAGTATGTCACATCTCAAGTCTCTCTAACGCGTCGTTCCCATTTCCTAAGCATGGTTATGGCGGATCAGTGAATTATTGGGCCGAGCTGGATTTGAACCAGCGTAGACATATTGCCAACGAATTTACAGTCCGTCCCCATTAACCACTCGGGCATCGACCCAGGAAGAAGCAATTCTAGACTTAGTAAGAATCCATGATCAACTTCCTTTCGTAATACCCTACCCCCAGGGGAAGTCGAATCCCCGCTGCCTCCTTGAAAGAGAGATGTCCTGAACCACTAGACGATGGGGGCGTATTTGCCCGACCGCCGGCATACTATGCTCATAGTATGAACAGTTTTTTGAAATTGTCAATATAACAAAATGGTATGACTAGAGTCGAAGAATCTTTCCGCCCTTCACGATTTGATAGATTTTTGTGATTTGTATATTCACTATTATCCATTCTAAGAATAATAAATAAAATAGAATTAATAAATTAATAGATAATCGAAAAGAAAATAGAAGAACAAATAGAAATAATACAAAAGATTCTTTCAATGGGTCTGCCAAAAAGTAAGAAAATCGGGTTAACTCGATTTTCTTTCGCTTTCGTTCCAGCACATTAATTAACTCCGTGTTAAAATAAATAGGCATATCTCTCTCTCACGCTAAACCAGTAATTTAACAAATGAGAAATTTAGATTTAGTAAGAGGGATAGGCATCAACAAGCTATCTAATTTCACTTTAAGAATTTGGTTTAGGGGACAAATAGAATCTTTTCATTACCGATTCGCTCTTGGATCTATATTACGCAACGCATGCGTAAAAAGTGACGCTAGATTAATATTTTGCCTCTCAAGACTCTTTAACGCGTCATTTCGATTACCATGCTTATGTTGCGTCACAAGTCTCTCTAACGCGTCATTTCGATTAGATAAGCATGGTTAGGTTATATAGTACGCAAAGTGTGCGTGGAAAGGAGCAATAGTTTAGTATGTCGCGTCTCAAGTCTCTTTAACGCGTCGTTCTGATTACTTAAGTATGGTTAGGTTATACTACGCAAAGTGTGCGTGAAAAGTGACGCTAGATTAGTATGTCCAGTCTCAAGTCTCTTTAACGCGTCGTTCCGATTACCTAAGCATGGTTAGGTTATATTACGCCAAGTGTGCGTAAAAAGTGAGGCTAGATTAGTTTGTTTTGTCTCAATTCTCTTTAACGCGTCGTTTCTATTACTATATTTATCTCGCGTCACAAGTCTCTTTAACGCGTCGTTCCGATTACCTAAGCATGGTTAGGTTATATTACGCAAAGTGTGCGTGAAAAGTGACTTTAGATTAGTATGTCGCATCTCAAGTCTCTCTAACGCGTCGTTCCGATTTCCTAAGCATGGTTAGGTTATATTACGCAAAGTGTCCGCGAAAAGTGACACTAGATTAGTATGTCGCGTCTCAAGTCTCTATAACGCATCGTTCCGATATCATACGCATGATTATGTTATATTACGCAATGCGTGCGTAAAAAGTGACGCTAGATTAATATTGCACGTCTCAAGTCTCTTTAACGCGTTGTTTCGATTACCATGCTTATGTCGCGTCACAAGTCTCTCAAACACGTAGTTCCGATTACCTTAGCATGGTTAGGTTATATTACACAAAGTGTGCGTTGAAAATGACAATAGATTAGTATGTCGCATTTCAAGTCTATTTAACGCATCGTTCGAATTACTTAAGCATGGTTAGGTTATATTAGGCAGAGTGTACGTGAAAAATGACAATAGATTAGTATGTCGCGTCTTAAGTCTATCTAACGCGTTGTTCCGATTACCTTAGCATAGTTAGGTTATATTACGCAAACTGTGCGTGAAAAATGACGCTAGATTAGTATGTCGCATCTCAATTCTCTTTATCGCGTTGTTCCAATTATCTAAGCATGGTTAGGGTAAATTATGCGAAGCGTGCGTGAAAAGTGACATTAGATTAGTATGTCGCGTCTAAAGTCTATTTAACGCGTCGTTCCTATTACCTAAGAATGGTTAGGTTATATTACGCAGTGTACGTGAAAAGTGATGCTAGATTAGCATGTCGCGTCTCAAGGTTCTTTAATGCGTCGTTCCGATTACCTAAGCATGGTTAGGTTATAATACGGAAAGTTTGCGTGAAAAGTGACGCTAGATTAGTATGTCGCGTGTCAAGGCTCTTTAACACGTCGTTCCGATTACCTAAGCTTGGTTAGGCTGTACGCAAAGTGTGCGTAAAAAGGATCAATATATTAGTATGTCGCGTTTCAAGTCTCTTTATCGCATTGTTCCTATTAAATAAGCATGGTTAGGTTATATTACGCAAAGTGTGACTGAAAAGTGACGCTAGATTAGTATGTCCAGGCTTAAATCTCTTTAAAGCGTTGTTCTGATTACCTAAGCATGGTTAGGTTCTATTATGTGTGAAAAAAGTGACGCTAGATTAGTATATTTCGTCTCCAGTCTCTTTAATGCGTCGTTTCGCTTACCATACATATCTCGCGTCACAAGTCTCTTTAACGCGTCGTTCCGATTACCTAAGTACGGTTAGGTTATATTACGCAATGTGTGCGTGAAAAGTAACGTTTGTTTAGTACGTCGCGTCTCAAGTCTCTCTAACCCGTCGTACCGATTTCCTAAGCATGGCTAGGTTATATTACGCAAAGTGTGTGTGAACAGTGACACTAGATTAGTATGTCGCGTCTCAAGTCTCCATACGCGTCGTTCCGATTTCCTAAGCATGGCTATGTTATATTACGCAAAGTGTGCGTAAAAAGTGACGCTAGATTAATATTGCGCATCTCAAGTCTCTTGAACGCGTCGTTTCGATTATCATGCTTATGTCGCGTCACAAGTCTCTCTAACGCGTCGTTCCGATTTCCTAAGCATGGTTAGGTTATATTACGCAAAGTGTGCGTGAAAAGTGACGCTAGATTAGTATGTCCAGTCTCAAGTCTCTTTAACGCGTCGTTCCGATTACCTAAGCATGGTTAGGTTATATTACGCAAAGTGTGCTTAAAAAGTGACGCTAGATTAGTTTGTTTTGTCTCAAGTCTCTTTTACAAGTCGTTGCGAGTACCATACTTATCTCGAGTCACAAGTCTCTTTAACGCGTCGTTCCGATTACCATACCTATCTCGCGTCACAAGTCTCTTTAACGCGTCGTTCCGATTACCATACTTATCTCGCGTCACAAGTCTCTTTATCGCGTCGTTTCGATTACCTAAGCATGGTTAGGTTATAGTACGCAAACAGTGCGTGAAAAGTAACGTTAAATTAGTATGTCTCGTCTCAAGTCTCTCTAACGCGTTGTCCAATTTCCTAACAGTGGTTAGGTTATTTTACGCAAAGCGTGCGTGAAAAGTGACGCTAGATTTGTATGTCCAGTCTCTTTAACGCGTCGTTTTGATTACCTATGCATGGTTAGGTTATATTACGCAAAGTGAGCGTAAAAAGTGATGCTAGATTAGTTTGTTTCGTCTCAAGTCTCTTTAACGCGTAGCTTCGATTGCTATACTTATCTCGCGTCACAAGTCTCTTTAACGGGTCGTTCTGATTACCTAAGCGTGGTTAGGTTATATTACACAAAGAGTGCGTGAATAGTGACGCTATATTAATATGTCGCGTCTCAAGTCTCTCTAACGCGTCGTTCCAATTTCCTAAGCATGGTTAGGTTATATTATGCAAAGTGTGCGTGAAAAGTGACACTAGATTAGTATGTCGCATCTCAAGTCTCTCTAACGCGTCGTTCCGATTTCCTAAGCATAGTTTTGTTATATTACGCAAAGGGTGCATAAAAAATTGACGGTATATTAGTATATCGCTTCTGAAGTCTCTTTAACACGTCGTTCTAATTACCTAAGCATGGAAAGTTTATATTACGCAAAGTGTGCTGAAAAGTGACGGTAGATTAGTATATCGCGTCTCAAGTCTCTTTAATGTGTCGTTTTGATGACCTAACCATGGATTGGTTATGTTACGCAAGGTGTGCGTGAAAAGTGACGCTAGATTAGTATGTCACATCTCAATGCCCTTTAACGCGTCGTTCCGTTTACCTAAGCATGGTTAGATTATATTACGCAATGTTTGTGTGAAAAGTGACGTTATATTAGTATCTTGCGTCTCAAGTCTCTTTAACGCGTCGTTTTGATTACCATGCTTATTAACCCGTCGTTCCGATTACCTAAGCATAGTTAGATTATATTACGCATAGTGTGCGTGAAACGTTACGCTAGATTAATATGTCGCTACTCAAGTCTCTATGATGCGTCGTTCTTATTACCTAAGCATGAGCAATAAGTGACGCTAGATTAGTATGGCGCGTTTCAAGTCTCTTTAACGCATCGTTTCGATTGCTGTGCTTATGTCGCGTCAGAAGTATCTCTAATGCGTCGTTCTGATTACCTAAGCATGATTAGATTATATATTACGCAAAGTGTGCGTGAAAAGTGACAATGTATTAGTATGTAG
The DNA here is from genome assembly GCF_937616625.2 of Mercurialis annua. Taxonomy (NCBI): domain Eukaryota; kingdom Viridiplantae; phylum Streptophyta; class Magnoliopsida; order Malpighiales; family Euphorbiaceae; genus Mercurialis; species Mercurialis annua. Next base: position 45,186,140 of record NC_065572.1, read on the forward strand.
CATCTCAAGTCTTTTTAACGCGTCGTTCCGATTACCTAGGCATGGTTAGGTTATTTTACGCAAAGTGTGCGTGAAAAGTGACGCTAGATTAGTATGACGCGTCTCAAGTCTCTTTAATGCGTATTCCGATTACCTTAGCATGGTTAGGTTATATTCCATGAAGTGTGCGTGAAAAGGGACGCTAGATTAGTATGTCGCATCTCAAGTCCTTTAACGCGTCTTTCCGATTATGTAAGCATGGTTAGGTTATACTACGCAAAGTGTGCGTGAAAAGCGACGCTAGATTAGTATGTCCAGTCTCAAGTCTCTTTAACGCGTCGTTCCGATTACCTAAGCATGGTTAGGTTATATTACGCAAAGTGTGCTTAAAAAGTGACGCTAGATTACTTTGTTTCGTCTCAAGTCTCTTTTACAAGTCGTTGTGAGTACCATACTTATCTCGCGTCACAAGTCTCTTTAACGCGTCGTTCCGATTACCATACTTATCTCGCGTCACAAGTCTCTTTATCGCGTCGTTCCGATTACCTAAGCATAGTTAGGTTATATTACGCAAACAATGCGTGAAAAGTAACGTTAAATTAGTATGTCTCGTCTCAAGTCTCTCTAACGCGTTGTCCATTTTCCTAACAATGGTCAGGTTATTTTACGCAAAGTGTGCGTGAAAAGTGACGCTAGATTAGTATGTCCAGCCTCTTTAACGCGTCGTTCCGATTACCTATGCATGGTTAGCTTATATTACGCAAAGTGAGCGTAAAAAGTGACGCTAGATTAGTTTTTTTCGTCTCAAGTCTCTTTAACGCGTAGTTTCGATTACTATACTTATCTCGCGTCACAAGTCTCTTTAACGCGTCGTTCTGATTACCTAAGCATGGTTAGGTTATATTACGCAAAGCGTGCGTGAAAAGGGACACTAGATTAGCATGTAGCGTCTCAAGTCTCTCTAACGCGTCGTTCCGATTTCCTAAGCATAGTTACGTTATATTACGCAACGCGTGCGTAAAAAAGTGACGCTAGATTAATATTGCACGTCTCAAGTCTCTTTAACGCGTCGTTTCGATTACCATGCTTATGTCGCGTCACAAGTCTCTCGAACATGTCGTTCTGATTACCTAAGCATGGTTAGGTTATATTACGCAAAGTGTGCGTAGAAAATGACAATAGATTAGTATGTAGCGTCTCAAGTCTATTTAACGCGTCGTTCCAATTACATAAGCATGGTTAGGTTATATTACGCAGAGTGTACGTGAAAAATGACAATAGATTAGTATGTCGCGTCTAACGTGTTGTTCCGATTACCTTAGCATGGTTAGTTTATATTACGCATAGTGTGCGTGGGAAGTGACGCTAGATTAGTATGTCGCGTCTCAAGTCTCCATACGCTTCGTTCCAATTTCCTAAGCATGGTTATGTTATATTAGGCAAAGTGTGCGTAAAAAGTGACGCGAGATTAATATTGCGCGTCTCAAGTCTCTTGAACGCGTCGTTTCGATTATCATGCTTATGTCGCGTCACAAGTCTCTCTAACGCGTCGTTCCGATTTCCTAAGCATGGTTAGGTTATATTACGCAAAGTGTGCGTGAAAAGTGACGCTAGATTAGTATGTCTAGTATCAAGTCTCTTTAACGCGTCGTTCCGATTACCTAAGCATGGTTAGGTTATGTTACGCAAAGTGTGCTTAAAAAGTAACGCTAGATTAGTTTGTTTAGTCTCAAGTCTCTTTTACAAGTCGTTGCGAGTACCATACTTATCTCGCGTCACAAGTCTCTTTAACGCGTGGTTCCGATTACCATACTTATCTCGCGTCACATGTCTCTTTATCGCGTCGTTTCGATTACCTAAGCATGGTTAGGTTATATTACGCAAACAGTGCGTGAAAAGTAACGTTAAATTAGTATGTCTCGTCTCAAGTCTCTGTAACGCGTTGTCCAATTTCCTAACAACGGTTAGGTAATTTTACGCAAGGTGTGCGTGAAAAGTGACGCTAGATTAGTATGTCCAGTCTCTTTAACGCGTCGTTCCGATTACCTATGCATGGTTAGGTTATATTACGCAAAGTGAGCGTAAAAAGTGACGCTAGATTAGTTTTTTTCATCTCAAGTCTCTTTAACGCGTAGTTTCGATTACTATACTTATCTCGCGTCACAAGTCTCTTTAACGTGTCGTTCTGAGCATTGAAGATTTTTCGTACTTTCTCATTCCGGAAGGACTACTTTTTTTTCTTCCTCTCTTCAAGAGTTTCTCTTGGGCACTGAGGTTCATCCTCACTTTCGCCGAACACAGGTTTCTTAGTCTTTGGCCGGGAGCATTACCTAAGCATGGTTAGGTTATATTACGCAAAGAGTGCGTGAATAGTGACGCTATATTAGTATGTCGCGTCTCAAGTCTCTCTAACGCGTCGTTCCAATTACCTAAGCATGGTTAGGTTATATTATGCAAAGCGTGCGTGAAACGTGACACTAGATTAGTATGTCGCGTCTCAAGTCTCTCTAACGCGTCGTTCCGATTTCTTAAGCATAGTTATGTTATATTACGCAACGCGTGCTTAAAAAGTGACGCTAGATTAATATTGCATGTCTCAAGTCTTTTTAACGCGTCGTTTTGATTACCATTCTTATGTCGCATCACGAGTCTCTCGAACGTGTCGTTCTGATTACCTAAGCATGGTTAGGTTATATTACGCAAAGTGTGCGTAGAAAATGACAATAGATTAGTATGTAGCTTCTCAAGTCTATTTAACGCGTCGTTCCAATTACTTAAGCATGGTTAGGTTATATTACGCGTAGTTTGCGTCGAAAGTGACGCTAGATTAGTATGTCGCGTCTCAATTCTCTTTATCGCGTTATTATGATTATCTTAGAATGGTTAGAGGTTATATTAGGCAAAGCGTGCGTGAAAAGTGACACTAGATTAGTATGTCGCGTCAAAAGTCTATTTAACGCGTCGTTCCTTATACCTAAGCATGGTTAGGTTATATTACGCAAGGTGTGCGTGAAAAGTGACGCTAGATTAGTATGTCGCGTCTCAAGGCTCTTTAATGCGTCATTTCGATTACCTAAGCATAGTTAGGTTATAAAACGCAAAGTTTGCGTGGAAAGTGACGCTAGATTAGTATGTCGCGTGTCAAGGCTCTTTAACGCGTCGTTCTGATTACCTAAGAACGGTTAGGTTATAGTACGCGAAGTGTGCGTAAAAATGATCAATAGATTAGTATATTGAGTCTCAAGTCTCTTTAACGCGTCGTTCCTATTACCTAAGCATGATTAGGTTATATTACGCAAGGTGGGCGTGAAAAGTGACGCTAGATTAGCATGTCGCGAATCAAGGCTCTTTAATGCATCGTTCCGATTAGCTAAGCATGATTAGGTTCTACAACGCAAAGTTTGCGTAAAAGTGACGCTAGATTAGTATGTCGCTTCTCAAGTCTCCGTAACGCGTCGTTTCGATTACCTTGCTTATGTCGCGTCACAAGTCTCTCTAACGCGTCGTTCCGATTACATAAGCATGGTTAGGTTATAGTACGCAAAGTGTTCGTAAAAAGGATCAATAGGTAAGTATGTCGCGTCTCAAGTCTCTTTAACGCGTCGTTCCTATTACCTAAGAATGGTTAGGTTATATTACGCAAAATGTGCTTGGAAAGTGACGCTAGATTAGTATGTCAAGTCTCCAATCTCTTTCACGCGTCGTTCCGATTACCTAAGCATGGTTAGGTTATATTACGCAAAGTGTGCGTAAAAAGTGACACATTAGTATGTTTCATATCAAGTCTCTTTAACGCGTCGTTTCGATCATCATACTTATCTCGCGTCACAAGTCTCTTTAACACGTCGTTCCGATTACCTAAGCATGGTTAGGTTATATTACGCAAAGTGTGCGTGAAAAGTGAGGTTAGATTAACATGTCGCGTCTCAATTCTCTCTAACGCGTCGTTCCGATTTCCTAAGCATGGTTAGGTTATAATACGTAAAGTGTGCGTGAAAAGTGACACTAGATTAGTATGTCACGTCTCAAGTCTCTCTAACGCGTCGTTCCCATTTCCTAAGCATGGTTATGTTATATTACGCAACGCATGCGTAAAAAGTGACGCTAGATTAATATTTTGCCTCTCAAGTCTCTTTAACGCGTCATTTCGATTACCATGCTTATGTTGCGTCACAAGTCTCTCTAACGCGTCATTTCGATTAGCTAAGCATGGTTAGGTTATAGTACGCAAAGTGTGCGTGGAAAGGAGCAATAGTTTAGTATGTCGCGTCTCAAGTCTCTTTAACGCGTCGTTCTGATTACTTAAGTATTGTTAGGTTATATTACGCAAAGCGTGCGTGAAAAGTGACGCTAGATTAGTATGTCTAGTCTCAAGTCTCTTTAACGCGTCGTTCCGATTACCTAAGCATGGTTAGGTTATATTACGCAAAGTGTGCGTAAAAAGTGAGGCTAGATTAGTTTGTTTTGTCTCAATTCTCTTTAACGCGTCGTTTCGATTACTATATTTATCTCGCGTCACAAGTCTCTTTAACGCGTCGTTCCGATTACCTAAGCATGTTTAGGTTATATTACGCAAAGTGTGCGTGAAAAGTGACTTTAGATTAGTATGTCGCATCTCAAGTCTCTCTAACGCGTCGTTCCGATTTCCTAAGCATGGTTAGGTTATATTACGCAAAGTGTCCGCGAAAAGTGACACTAGATTAGTATGTCGAGTCTCAAGTCTCTCTAACGCGTCGTTCCGATATCATAAGCATGATTATGTTATATTACGCAATGCGTGCGTAAAAAGTGACGCTAGATTAATATTGCGCGTCTCAAGTCTCTTTAACGCGTTGTTTCGATTACCATGCTTATGTCGCGTCACAAGTCTCTTAAACGCGTCGTTCCGATTACCTTACCATGGTTAGGTTATATTGAGCAATGTGTGCGTGAAAAATGACGCTAGATTAGTATATCGTATCTTAACTCTCTTTAACGCGTCGTTCCGATTACCCAAGAATGGTTAGGTTTACGCGAAGTGTGCGAGAAAAGTAACGCTAGATTTGTATTTCACGTCTCAAGTCTCTTTAACGCGTCGTTCCGATTACCTAAGCATGGTTAAGTTATATTACCCAAGGTGTGCGTGAAAAGTGACGCTAGATTAGTATGTCGCGTCTCAAGGCTCTTTAATGCGTCATTCCGATTACCTAAGCATGGTTAGGTTATATTATGCAAAGTTGGCATGAAAAGTGACGCTAGATTAGTATTTCGCGTCTCAAGTGTGCGTTAATAGCGACGCTAGATTAGTAGTCTGTCGCGTTACAAGTCTCTGTAACGCGTCGTTCTGATTACCTAAGCATGGTTAGATTATATTTCGCATAGTGTGCGTGAAAAGTGATGCAAGATTAGTATGTCGAGTCACCAGTCTCTTAAATGCGTCGTTCCAATTACCTAAGCATGGTTATGTTATATTTTACGCAAAGTGCGCGTGAAAAGTGACACTAGATAAGTATGCCGCTTCACAAGTCTTTTTAACGCGTTGTTCCGATTACCTAAGGATGGTTAGATTATATAACGCAAAGTGTGCGTTAAAAGTGACGCTAGATTAGTAGTATGTCGCGTCACAAGTTTTTTTAACGTGTCGTTCCGATTACCTAAGCATGGTTAGATTATATTACACAAAGTGTGCGGTGAAAGTGATGCTAGATTAGTATGTCGCGTCACAAGTCTCTTTAACGAGTCGTTCCGATTACCTATGCATGGTTAGATTATATAACACCAAGTGTGCATTATAAGTGACGCTAGATTAGTATGTTGCGTCTCAAGTCTCTTTTATGCGACGTGTCGATTACCTAAGCATGGTTAGGTTATATTACGCAAAGTCGGCGTTAAAAGTGACGCTAGAATAGTGGTATGTCGCGTCACAAGTCTCTTTAGCGCGACATTCCGATAACCTAAGCATGGTTAGTTTATGTAACGCAAAGTGTGCAGGAAAAGTGACGCTAGATTAGTATGCCGCATCACAAGTCTCTTTAACGCGTCATTCTGATTACCTAAGTATGGTTAGGTTATATTACGCAAAAGTGTGCGTGAAAAGTGATGCTAGATAAGTATGTCGTGTCACAAGTCTTTTTAACGCGTCGTTCCGATTATCTAACAATGGTTAGGTTATATTACGCAAAGTGTGCATTAAAAGTTATGCTAGAATAGTATGTCGCGTCACAAGTCTCTTTAACTTATCGTTCCGATTACGTAAGCATGGTCAGATTATATTACGCAAAGTGTGCCTTAAAAGTGAAGCTAGATTATTATGTCGCGTCACAAGTCTCTTTAACGCGTCGTCGTTCCGATTACCTAAGCATGGTTCGGTTATATTACGCAAAGTGTGCCTTAAAATTGTGGCTAGATTAGTAGTCGCGCCACAAGTCTCTTTAACGCGTCGTTCTGATTACGTAACAATGATTTGGTTACATTACGTAAAGTGTGCGTGAAAAGGGACGCTATATAAGTATGTCGCGTCACAAGTCGCTTTAACGTGTTGTTCCGATTACCTAAGAATGGTTAGGATATATTACGCAAACTGTGCGTTAAAAGTGACGCTAGATTATTATGTCGCGTCACAAGTCTCTTTATCGCGCCGTTCCAATCACCTATGCATGGTTAGGTTATATTACGCAAAGTTTGCGTGAAAAGTGACCCTAGATTACTATGTCGCGTCACAAGTCTCTTTAACAAGTCGTTCCGATTACCTAGGCATGATTAGGTTATATAACGCAAAGTATGCATATTACAGTGACGCTAGATTAGTAGTATGTCGCGTCACAAGTCTCCTTAACGCGTTGTTCCGATTACCTAAGCGTGGTTAGGTTATATTACGCAAAGTTTGCATGGAAAGTGATGCTAGATTATTAACATGTCGCGTCTAAAGTCTCTTTAACGTGTCGTTCCGATTACCTAAGCATGGTTTGGTTATATGACGCAAAGTGTGTGTTAAAAGTGACGTTAGATTAGTATGACGCGTCGCAAGTCTTTTTAACGCGTCATTCTAACCTAACAGTGGTTAGGTTAAATTACGTAAAGTGTGCGTGAACTGTGACGCTGTATAAGTATGTCGCGTCACAAGTCTTTTTTAACACGTCGTTCCGATTACCCAAGCATGGTTAGGTTATATTACGCAAAGAGTGTGTTATAAGTGACGCTAGATTAGTAGTATGTCGCATCACAAGTCTCTTTAATGCGTGTTTCCGATTACCTAAGCATGCTTAGGTTATATTACGCAAACCGTGCGTTAAAAGTGATACTAGATTAGTATGTCTCGTCACAAGTCTCTTTAACGCGTCGTTCCGATTACCTATGCATGGTTAGGTTATATTATGCAAAGTGTGCGAGAAAAGGGACGCTATATAAGTATGTCGTGTCACAAGTCTCTTTAGCGCGTCATTCCAATTACCTATTCATGTTTAGGTTATATTCAGCAAAGTGTGCCTAAAAAGTAACGCTAGATTAGTATGTCGCGTATCAAGTATATTTAACGCCTCGTTCCGATTACCTAAGCATGGTTAGGTTATATTCCACGAAGTGTGCGTAAAAAGTGACGCTAGATTAGTATGTCGCGTCTCAATTCTCATTAACGAGTTGTTCCGATTACCTAACAACCATGGTTAGATTATATTGCGCGAAGTATGCATGAAAAGTTACGCTAGATTAGTATGTCGCGTCTCAAGTATCTTTAACGCGTCGTTCCGATTACCTTAGCATGATTAGGTTAAATTAAGCAAAGTGTGCGTAAAAAGTGATGCTAGATTAGTATGGCGCGTCTTAAGTTTATCTAACGCGTCGTTCCGATTACAGATTATATTATGTATAGTCTGCGTGAAAAGTCACGCTATATTAGTATGTTTTGTCTCAAGTCTCTTTAACACGTCGTTTCTATTACCATGCTTATCTCGCGTCACAAGTCTCTTTAACGCGTCGTTCTGATTACCTAATAATGGTTAGGTTATATTACGCAGAGTGTGCGTGAAAAGTGACGGTAGATTACTATATCGCGTCTCAAGTCTCTCTAACGCGTTGTTCCGATTTCCTATGCATGGTTAGGTTATATTACGCAAAGTGTGCGTAAAAAGTGACGCTAGATTAGTACGCGTCGTTCTGATTTCCTAAGCATGGTTAGGTTACATTACGCAAAGTGTGCGTAAAAAGTGACGGTAGATTAGTATGTCGCGTCTCAAGTCTTTCTAACGCGTCGCTTCGATTACCTAAGCATGATTAGGTTATAATACGCAAAGTTTGCGTGAAAAGTGATGCTAGATTAGTATGTCGATTCTCAAGTCTCTTTAACGCGTCGTTTCGATTACCATGCTTATGTCGCGTCACAAGTCTCTCTAACGCATCGTTTCTATTACCTAAGCATGTTTAGGTTATAGTACGCAAAGTGTGCTTGAAAAGGATCAATAGATTAGTATGTCGTGTTTCAAGTCTCTTTAACGCGTCGTTCCTATTACCTAAGAATGGTTAGGTTATATTACGCAAAGTGTGCGTGAAAAGTGACCCTAGATTAGTACGTCCAGTGTTAAGTCTATTTAACTCTTTATTCCGATTACCTAAGCATGGTTAGGTTATATTACGCAAAGTGTGCGTAAAAAATGACGCTAGATTATGTTTCCTCTCAAGTCTCTTTAACGCGTCATTTCGATTACCATACTTATCTCGAGTCATTTTGATTACCATACTTATCTCGCGTCACAAATCTCTTTAACGCGTCGTTCTGATTACCTAAGCATGGTTTGGTTATATTACGCAAAGTGTGGGTGACAAGTTACGTTAGATTAGTATGTCTCGTCTCAAGCCTCTCTAACGCGTCGTTCCGATTTCCTAAGCATGGTTAGGTTATATTATGAAAAGTGTGCGTGAAAAGTGACGCTAGATTAGTATGTCGTGTCTCAAGCCTCTCTAACGCGTTGTTCTTATTATCTAAGCATGGTTAGGTTATATTACGCAAAGAGTGCGTGAAAAGTGACGCTAGATTATTATGTTGCGTCTCCAGTCTCTTTAACGCGTCGTTCCGATTACCCTTGAATGGTTAGGTTATAGTACGCAAAGTTTTCGAGAAAGGTAACACTAGATTAGTATGTCGCGTCTCAAGTCTCTTTAACGCATCGTTCCGATTACCTAAGCATGGTTATGTTATATTATGCAAAGTCTGCGTGAAAAGTGACGTTTGATTAGTATGTCGCGTCTCAAGTCTCTCTAACGCGTCGTTCCGATTTTCTAAGCATGGTTAGGTTATATTACGCAAAGTGTGCGTGATAAACTAGATTAGTATGTCGCGTCTCAAGTCTCTCTAACGCTTCGTTCTGATTTCTTAAGCATGGTTATGTTATATTAAAAAGTGACGCTAGATTAATATTGCGCGTATATATTCTCCTTAATGCGTCGTTTCGATTACCATGATTATGTCGCGTCACAAGTCTCTCGAACGCGTCGTTCCAATTACCTAAGCATGGTGAGGTTATATTACGAAAAGTGTGCGCAAAAAATGACAATAGATTAGTATCTCGCGTCTCAAGTCTATTTAACGCGTAGTTCCAATTACTTAAGCATGGTTAGATTATATTATACAAAGTTAGTATGTCGCGTCTCAATTCTCTTTATCGCGTTGTTTCGATTATCTAAGCATGGTTAGGTTTTGTTACGCAAGGTGTTATTGGAAAGTAACGCTAGATTAGTATGTCGCATCTCAAGACTCTTTAATGCGTCGTTCCGATCACCTAAGCATGGTTAGATTATATTATACAAAGTTGGTGTGAATAGTGACGCTAGATTAGTATGTCGTGTCTCAAGTATCTTTAACGCATTGTTTCGATTACAATGCTTATGTCGCATCACAAGTTTCTCTAACTCGTCCGATTACCTAAGCATGGTTAGGTCATAGTACGCAAAGTGTGCGTGAAAAGTAACAATATATTTGTATGTCGCGTCTAAAGTCTCTTTAACGCGTCATTCCGATTAGTTAAGCGTGGTTAGGTTATATTACGCAAACTGTGCGTGAAAATTGACAATAGAATAGTATGTCGCGTATCAAGTCTATTTAACGCGTCTTTCCGATTAGCTAAGCATGGTTAGGTTATATTACGAAAATTGTGCGTAAAAATAAAGCTATCGCGTCTCAATTCTCTTTAACGTGCTTTTCTGATTGCCTAAGCATGGTTAGGTTATATTACGCAAAGCGTGCCTGGAAAGTGACGCTAGATTAGTATGCCGCGTCTCAAGGCTCTTTAATGCGTCGTTCTGATTACCTAATCTTGTTTAGGTTATATTATGCAAAGAGTGCGTGAAAAGTCATGCTAGATTAGTATGTCGCGTCTCAAGTCTCTTTAACGCATTGTTCCGATTACCCAAGAATGGTTAGGTTATATTACGTAAAGTGTGCGAGAAAAGTAACGCTAGATTAGTATGTAACGTCTCAAGTCTCTTTAACGCGTCGTTCCGATTACCTATGCATGGTTAGGTTAGATTACGCAAGGTGTGCGAGAGAAGGGACACTAGATTAGTATGTAGTGTCTCAAGGAGTTAATGCGTCGTTCCGATTACCTAAGCATGGTTATGTTATATTATGCAAAGTTGTTGGGGTGAAAAATGACGCTAGATTTGTACGTCGCATCTCAAGTCTCTTTAACGCGTCATTTCTATTACCATGCATAGGTCGCATCACAAGTCTCTCTAACGCGTCGTTCCGATTACCTAAGCGTGGTTAGGTAATAGTACGCAAAGTGTGCGTGAAAAGCAATAGTAGATTAGTATGTCGTGTCTCAAGTGTCTTTAACGCGTCATTCAAATTACTTAAGCATGGTTCGGTTATATTACTCAAAGTCTGCGTGAAAAGTGACAATAGATTAGTATGTCGCGTCTCAAGTATATTTATCGCGTCGTTTCGATTACCTAAGCAAGGTTAGGTTATATTACGCAAAGTGTGCGTGAAAAGAGACACCAGATTAGTATGCCGCGTTAAAATTCTCTTTAAACCGTCGTTCCGATTACGTAAGCATGGTTAGGTTATTACACAAAGTGTGCGTGAAAAGTGACGCTAGATTAGTATGGCTCGTCTCGAGTCTCTTTAACGCGTCGTTTCGATTACCATGCTTATGTCGAATCACAAGTCTTTCTAACACGTCGTTCCGATTACCTAAGCATGGTTTGGTTATATTATTCAAAGTGTGCGTGAAAAATGAAAATAGATTCAGATGTCGCATCTCAAGTCTTTTTAACGCGTTGTTCTTATTACCTAAGCATGGTTAGGTTATATTACGCAAGGTGTGCGTGAAGGTGAAGCTAGATTAGTATGTCGCGTCTCAAGGCTCTTTAATGCGACGTTCCGATTACCTAATTATGATTAGGTTATAATAAGCAAAGGTTGCGTGAAAAGTGACGCTAGATTGGTATATAGCTTCTCAAGTCTCTTTAACGTGTCGTTTCGATTACCATGCTTATCTCGCGTCACAAGTCTCTCTAACGCGTCGTTTCTTTTACCTAAGCATGGTCAGGTTATAGTACGCAAAGTGTGCGTGAAAAGGATCAATAGATTAGTATGTCGCGTCTCAAGTCTCTTTAACGCGTCATTCCTCGTACCTAAGCATGGTTAGGTTATATTACGTAAAGTGTGCGTTAAAAGTAACGGTAGATTAGTATGTCCAGTCTCAAGTCTCTTTAGCGCGTCGTTTCGATTAGCTAAGCATGGTTAGGTTATATTACGTAAAGTGTGCGTAAAAAGTGATGCTAGATTAGTATGTTCCGTCTCAAGTGTCTTTAACGCGTCATTTTGATTACCATACTTATCTCGCGTCACAAGTCTATTTAACGCGTCGTTCCAATTACCTAAGCATGGTTAGGTTATATTACGCAAGGTGTGAGTGAAAAGTGTCGCTAGATTAGTATGTCGCGTCTCAAGGCTCTTTAATGCGTCGTTCCTATTACCTAAGCATGATTAGGTTATAATACGCAAAGTTTGCGTGAAAAGTGACGCTAGATTAGTATGCTGCTTCTCAAGTCTCTTTAACGTGTCGTTTCAATTACCATGCTTATGTCTCGTCACAAGTCTCTCTAACGCGTCGTTCCGATTACCTAAGCATGGTTAGGTTATAGTACGCAAAGTGTGCGTAAAAAGGATCAATAGATAAGTATGTCGCGTCTCAAGTCTCTTTAACGCGTCGTTCCTATTACCTAAGAATGGTTTGGTTATATTACACAAAGTATGCTTGAAAAGTGACGCTAGATTATTATGTCCAGTCTCCAATGTCTTTAACGCGTCGTTCCGATTACCTAAGCATGGTTAGGTTATATTACGCAAAGTGTGCGTAAAAAGTTACAATAGATTAGTCTGTTTTGTCTCAAGTCTCTTTAACGCGTTGTTTTGATTACCACACTTATCTCGCGTCACAAGTCTCGTCGTTCCGATTACCCAACCATGGTTAGGTTATATTATGCAAAGTGTGCTTGAAAAGTGACGTTAAATTAGGATGTCGTGTCTCAAGTCTCTCTAACGCGTCGTTCCAATTTCCTAAGCATGGTTAGGTTATATTACGCAAAGTGTGCGTGAAAAGTGACTCTAGATTAGTATGTCCAGTCTCAAGTCTCTTTAACGCGTCGTTCTGATTACCTAAGCATGGTTAGGTTATATTACGCAAAGTGTGCTTAAAAAGTGATGCTAGATTAGTTTGTTTCGTCTCAAGTCTCTTTAACGCATCGTTTCGATTACCATACTTATCTGGCGTCACAAGTCTGTGACCGCTATCCAAGTAATGATGTGGTCGATTTGATAGTACGCTCTCGCTAGTCCGCGTCTACTGACCCCACTGCTGACACGTCTGATAAATCGTTTAATAGTTAGACGTGAAACTCGTGCTTTTACACGTATAATACTTCTAAGTTTTTAGGGTTTAATTTCATTTTTATACTTATTTACGTATTCGATAACTTTAGTCGCATAGACGATTTAGCGAATACCATTTCTCATAATTGAGAATCGCTTAACGCCCTTGACGTTTTCTATTATTATTAATTAGGGTTAATTCCATAAAAAATCACGAACTTTACATGAAATTTCATTTTAATCAAGACCTTTAAAAGTTGTCATTTAAAGGCACGAACTTTCAGTTTGTTTCAAATCTATCATTTAAGTTATTTTTGTTGACTAAATTCTTCATTAAACCAATAATAAAAGACGCAAATTATAAATCGACATTAAATCTTATTATCTTTCATTTGGATTATGTAGGATTATGTATTTTTAGTCGGATAAAATACGCCGAATTTTACTTTGGTGATAGATTTGAAACAAACTGAAAGTTCGTGCCTTTAAATGACAACTTTTAAAGGTCATGATTAAAATGAAACTTCGTGTAAAGTTCGTGATTTTTTTAGGAATTAACCCTATTAATTATCTAAAACGTCGAACTAATCTCGAGATTAATGATTCTTAAAGTCCAAAGTTCGTCTTTTAATCCAATTTACTCGAAACATCAAATCTCTAGATCGAATAGACGTCATACACACGTGGATACGAGTCGGGGTGCACGGGCGTGCCCTTCAGTGGGTGCACGATCGTGCAACCAAGTGCACGTTCGTGCACCATGAAGAGTGCACGTTCGTGCACTTCAGGTGCACGTTCGTGCACTTCAGGTGCACGTTCGTGAACCCGTGGTGCACGGTCGTGCACCACGTGCACAGCCCCGGAAATGCGATTTCCGGGGTTTTCGACCATCCCGACGTGCTTCTAACACTTCCCTAGTCAAAACCCGTTCCTCTGTTTTCATTAAAATGCGATAATAACTTCCAAAACGTCGAATTCAAACCAATACACCATAAAACTCAAAACAGCCATTTATTATCGATTTTTAATTAAACTTTCTCAAAATTTACCTTGAAACAAGGTTTCGGATCGATAGGGCTCTCGATTCTGAAGAGATTTCCGCAAAAATCACGCGAATCGGACGTCGAACGGAGAAACGGCGGCGAAACGACGATATCGAACGAATTTCTCTCGCTCTCTCTGGAACTCTCTCTGCTCTTCTTCTTTCATATTTCTCTTTATATATATATCTTGGCTAAAGTTCCACTTTGATCCTTGTTCTTTTTGTTTATTATCACTTATCTTTTAAACTTTTCAATCGTACGATTTAGTCCATAGCTAAACTGTTAACTTCTTTTATTATGACTTATACGTATTATTTATGTCCAATAATTAATATAGAACTCGATATTAATACTTTCCCGTCAAAATCTAAAATTTCCGCTTTCGACACAAAGTGGCTAAATTACCACTTTGGTCCATGTACCTTATTTTGGACTTTTCTTGACATTTTTCCTTTTAATTCCAATTCTAACTTCAGAATTGGAATATATTATTAAATTGTTCGCTATTATCTTTTCCAAAATCGACCTACTAAAACTTATTTATCTTTATTTTATCGGAAAACTTTCCGATAACGCCTCTCGGGCGAGTCCAAACTGGACACGTGGTCCAATTAGCTAATTACTTATATTGGGGTATTACATTCTTCCCCCCTTATAAAAATTCATCCTCGAATTTTCATAAATCTTGTTGGGATCTTACTTATCCTTGACGTCCATTAATACGTTTTGATCGCAGCTTTTCCTTTTACTTAACTCTTAGTTTTCCATGCACAACTATAACTTCATACTTGTTGCTAATCGATTGTCTATTCAACTCTTGATAGTTGCTTGCCGTTACGTCGTTGAGAATTCTCTTACTGGTACCTTCGTCTCATCTGTTATCTTTTTCCGAGATAGAATGGTTCTTGGACGTATTCTTGATGTCATAGTCCTTACACCATTGCCACCTAGTTGTCACTAATCATAATCTAATGTTTTCTCGTTTCATCATTTCATTCTTAGTAGCCATAGGGTTGCTACTCGTCTCCTTTATACGTGAATGGTCACGACGTGCCATTTTCATCTTAATGACGTACTTACTTTATGCGTATTTCTATGAATATTTTCTCTCGTAATTATAACCTGCAGTTATGATCTTTACTATCGTCTGTAATTATCACTTTCCTTTCTTAACTGGTTCTTGTCATTTCTCACTCCTTTCTATCATTGTCTGACACTTCATTCCTCATTAACCAATCTTTCTCAACTTGCACTATGTCTAATACATTCACTTTCTCTTAATGTAGCTAACTTGATACATTTTTCACTATCCTCCATTTCTCTTTCCTTTGCTTCCTTAAGCTATCGTGATTTTCACGTCGTTCTGTTGGTCGTGATCCTTCATCCTTTACCATTGTCTTAAACGTTTCATTTCACGTTACTTTTAGTCGTATGGCTTGTACAGTTGCCTTTGTTTGCTAGTACTACTCATATTCTTATCCTCTTCACTTCTCTCTAGTTGCTCCTTTGAGGTTCGCCTCGAATCTCTTATTGACTTTTTAGTCAACGATATTCTTCCTTTACGTCACAGTTTCCTATTCATGATGACCTCATAAGAATCTCATATGTTTCTTTATCATTTAACTGTTTCAAGAATCCTTATCGTTAGTTAGCCTTCGCTTAACTTCATCTTTACCTTTAATCTTTAACAGATTCAGTAGATCCTTAATAACTTATTTACTTTCTTTATCGTTATTCCTCCTTACTGTATAAGCAACTTTCTCTTGTATCTTACACTTCTTCTTCTTACTCTCGAATAGCTTCACAACATTGTTCTCACTTTTCAAGGTATCCTCTTGGCACTGACTACAATCATTTCTTAGTTTGTCTTTACTCTGGCTCTCATCTTCTTCTTGAAGTGTTTCAGACTATTCCTAATGTATAAGTTATACTTAACCTTATAAATTCCAAAATTAGGGAATAGTTTCGATTTTGTTGTTCTATACATCTTATGCTTCTTTAGCACTTATAACATGACTCTGATTGTCCTTTTAAATAACTTGATTTCTCTGTACTAACATCATCTCTTGTCCTTATGACATCATGGTCACTTGGATATAGTTCACTCCTATCTGTTCAATAGCAATGAAGTATTATCTTGCTCTTTTCTTATTGTGTCTTTTACGCCTTTCCTCTGTTTATAACAGTTTTGCTGTTACCGCTCTTTTCTGATAACTCTTCTAATGTACCTCTAGAACTTTTCATTTCTCTAATCATCTTACTACATTTTGAGGGTATCCGAGTTTTTTCACTGTACTTTCTTTTATAATTTCCATCATTTTGATATTTACTAACACGTATACCTATATGTGTGCTTTTCTCCTTATACGAGAGTTTCATAACTTAATTTTTCTCCATTCTATTAACGCAATCTATACTCTTAATGCTGATATTAGTGACTTTATCATCGTCCGTATCCTTCCTCTTTCTATTTATGTATCTTCAAACACTGGTATTGATAAGGTTATATATCCTTTAAATATTACTTCATGTTCATCATTTATAGTATCATCTTCTTGTTCTTCATACTTTTAATCTCTCTTCCGGTATAACTCTCGATCGCTATGTCGCTTATTTCAATATAAGAATAATCATTACATTTTTCATCCTTATGTATTCGTTACGTTTCTTTCGTCTAACATGATTCTCTGTCATTTCGTCCTTTGTTCTATCATAAGGATAAATACTGTATCCTTAAATATTGCCAGTGCATCGCATTTTACCTGTGTATGCTCTCCGGCGATAACTCCTCATTCACATTCTCCTTTAGCTTTATTAGCCTTGTTGCAATTAATCATTATATGGCTTTATTCTGTTATTGGGGTTTGTTTTACAATTTTAGTCTTATTTATTAAGAGTCTTTTATTATTCATCGCAGAGTTTCACATCTGAGTTCACTAACTAAACAAAAGATTTCAAAACACTCTTTGGCTGGCCAGCTCTTTTAAATCACTTTTCATAAATCGTTTGAAATCATTAATATAATTGTAGCTCAGAGTGATGACACCACTCATCACCAAAGAGTTGCTCAAAATCGCACTTTCTTTATCATTGTAAAGATATGATGCATGACCTATATTTTGAAAATCATTTTCTTATGCATTCCTATCGTGATTATGCAATATCATATGCGATGTCTGAGCACAATTGTACCTTGAAAAATCTTAAAAATTTTCATAAAATCGTAAGTTTACTCTAGGTTGTACACTCTGCGACTATTAACGGCTTTCTTTATTGTTATTGGATACATTATAAATTTTTTATATTGCTGTCACTTTTTGTCATTTTCCTGACTATTCTTCTGTCACATCACTTCTTTCTCCATGTCTCCGATAACTCAATTCAATTCAAAAATTTTCCACTGCTGTAATCACCACATCATATACCATATCATATCATATACAAACGCAGGTACCAATGTTCTACATCGATTACCTTTTAGTAAATCATCTTTCCCTTCACAGGTTCTAGAACGTAATATAGGAATTACGTTCACGACAAATGTATTATATGGTGTTTATTATATTATTGCTTTTGTATATTATGTTCGTATATTCTCTTATTGGTTACGTGTTATTAACATCGCTTCCTATAGGTTCTCACCATCTGAGGTGTTATTCTATAGCCATATCCTAATACTGACATTCTATTATGCAATGCAACAAACATATATACACAGTAATGCAAACACATAAACACAAATACTCAAAACATATAAATCGCTAATACTTGGAGGTGCCTGATGTGGAACGCTAGGTTCCCTAATAACCACGCCTGTGTGTCGGCCCCTAACTGTTCTACCTGAGTTGCTTCCACCTCTTTGCACAAAGTAGGGGTTAGTCCTAACTCTGGAGGATGTGCTGACGTAGTCTGGATGGTACTCACGTCTAAAATAGAAGGGTCGTACTGGATCGCCCGCCCATTCATGCTCAGTCTCGATCCTACGAGCCATCGTAGTGAGCGTGCCAAAATGTTCACCTATGTGTTCTTATAACTCACTAAACTCAGGTCCTAAGCCTCTGACGTACCTACGGTTGATGGTTCTATTACCTTCATCCAGATCAGGAACTCCCTCAACCATTCGCAGAAAATCAGTAGAATACATTCCTACTGTTAGCATTCCTCGAGAGAAGGAGCGCATCTGTCTCCTAACTTGGTCTAGAGCTATCTGCTATATCTGCATCTTCTCTCAAATCGCGATACCTCTGCACCCTAGACCAGAAACGCTCGCTTTTGTACTGTTCAACATCTGATTCATCTAACAGTTCCTCTTCTTCATACTCTTCCTCCTGAGGATCTTCTTCTTCTGCCTCTTCTCCTATATGCTCTTCTGGATCCTCCTCAGGATCCTCCTCCGGACCTTCCTTCGGATCCTCCTCCGGATCTTCCTTCGGATCCTCCTCCGGATCTTCCTTCGGATCCTCTTCCGGATCTTCCTTTGGTTCCTCCTCATCTTCTTCGCTATATTCTATTTCTGGCGAGTGTACTCTACCCCTGTTGCCAGAAGAACTGCCAATTTCTGACACTGACATATAGCCATTTTGATAAATTTCTGGCGATCTCCTATTATCTGCGTGGAATCCGTTCTGATGGACCCCAGATGGTTCGCCTATTTCACTATGAAACCCATTCTAAAATATAGGAGGCACTTCCTCCCGTTCTTCCTCAGCATGTGACTGAGCTCCGTTTTGCCCAGACATGCTGAAAAGAAACAATTTCAAACATAAGCGACCATCTGAGCCCATTTCCACACGCAATTCCAATATCAACTTATAAAATGCTGTAAACATTTAGCATTTAATCCAGCCGCACGTAGTTCGCAAGCAAATAACCGTTTAACAATCCCAGCGCAAATAATAATTACTTAGTTATCTCAGCCGTTCGTATATGCGAATGCTAATCATTTACTAGCCGAGTAGCCCTCATTCGCGCACGCTATAAACTATATTACTAATGCATACATCAAGCAAATGCAGACAACTAAGGTCCGACTCTTCTGCTGCAGTAGTTCCTAGGGTTACTTACTGACAGAGTATTCCAAGTCAAACAGACATTCAGACACAACTGGCAGTGGTAACTGGACCAACTGCTTTGATACCAACATTGTCACGACCCATAACATTGAGCCGCAACCGGCGCTAGGGAACGGGAGTGGTAGCTCCGGAACCCGTAGTAAGCCTCAAACCACTATTAATTTTTCGCAAATAATAAATAAATAACAGTAAACAACGGAAGCAAATCTACATATATAACATATACACTAACTGTTCCATTCACCTCGGAGGCTCTAGTTACCGTACCCTGTAAGAACTGGCCTCACGGTGCTATTAGTGTCTCAGAACATGTCACCGACATCTGGGGCCGTGAACCACATATAATACATGTAGCCTACAAAAATATAAACAAGACAGCACGTAATATGTACACTCAAAATGTACTACTGTCTAGGCTACGACTTTGTCAACACGGGACCACTACTGCAACATTCACAGAAGTCAGAAACTATACATACACAGCTGACTTCTGGACTTCAAAATTGGCCTCTAGCTAGGTCCACATACTAAGTACGTGAAAGACATCAAAGGTGAGGGGTCAGTATTTGGGAAAATACTGAGTGAGTTTGCATTTACTAACGGTATTAACATAAAAACATAGCATCGCATTTCAAGAAAACAATAATATAAAACATATAAACAGGTATTTGATCCGTACAAAACTAATATCCTAGCATGCGACACATCTCTTTGATGTCCAGAGTGCTCACTCGTATCGAAACAGTATATATATATATATATATATAAAATAACTTTAATATATAATACACGAAAGTAAAGTGCAACTCACCGTGACCGCTATCCAAGTAATGATGTGGTCGATCTGATATTACGCTCTCGCTAGTCCGCGTCTACTGACCCCACTACTCGCTGACACGTCTGATAAATCGTTTAATAGTTAGACGTGAAACTCGTGCTTTTACACGTATAATACTTCTAAGTTTTTAAAGTTTAGTTTCATTTTTATACTTATTTACGTATTCGGTAACTTCAGTCGCATAGTCGATTTAGCGGATACCATTTCTCATAATTGAGAATCGCTTAACGTCCTTGACGTTTTCCATTATTATTAATTATCTAAAAGGTCAAGCTAATATCGAGATTAATGATTCTCAAAGTCCAAAGTTCGTCTTTTAATCCAATTTACTCGAAACATCAAATCTCTAGATCGAATAGATGTCATACACACGTGGATACGAGTCGGGGTGCACGGGCGTGCCTTCAGTGGAAGCACGATCGTGCAACCAAGTGCACGTTCGTGCACCTCACTGGTGCACGTTCGTGCACCATGAAGAGTGCACGTTCGTGCACCATGAAGAGTGCACGTGCGTGCACGGTCGTGCACCATGAAGAGTGCACGTGCGTGCACGGTCGTGCACCATGAAGAGTGCACGTGCGTGCACGTTCGTGCATTTGAGGTGCACGTTCGTGCACTTCAGGTGCACGTTCGTGCACCTTGCTGGGGGCACGTTCGTGCACCCGTGGTGCACGGTCGTGCACCACATGCACAGCCCCGGAAATGCGATTTCCGGGGTTTTGAGCCATCCCGACGTGCTTCTAACACTTCCCTAGTCAAAACCCGTTCCTCCGTTTTCATTAAAATGCGATAATAACTTCAAAAACGTCGAATTCAAACCAATACACCATAAAAGTCAATACAGCCATTTATTATCGATTTTTAACCAAAATTTCTCGAAATTTACCTTGAAACGAGGTTTAGGATCGATAGGGCTCTCGATTCTGAAGAGATTGCCGCGAAAATCACGCGAATCGGACGTCGAACGGAGAAACGGCGGCGAATCGACGATATCGAACGAATTTCTCTCGCTCTCTCTGGAACTCTCTCTGCTCTTCTTCTTTCATATTTCTCATTATATATATCTTGGATAAAGTGTCACTTTGATCCTTGTTCTTTTTGTATATTATCATTTATCTTTTAAACTTTTCAATCGTACGATTTAGTCCATAGCTAAACTGTTAACTTCTTTTATTATGACTTATACGTATTATTTATGTCCAATAATTAATATGGAACTCGATATTAATACTTTCCCGTCAAAATCTAAAATTTCCGCTTTCGACACAAAGTGGCTAAATTACCACTTTGGTCCCTGTACCTTATTTTGGACTTTTCTTGACATTTTTCTTTTTAATTCCAATTCTAACTTCAGAATTGGAATATATTATTAAATTCTTCGCTATTATCTTTTCCAAAATCGACCTACTAAAACTTAAATATCTTTATTTTATCGGAAAACTTTCTGATAACGCCTCTTGGGCGAGTCCAAACTGGACACGTGGTCCAATTAGCTAATTACTTATTTTGGGGTATTACATTTTACGCAAAGTGTGCGTGAAAAGTGACGCCAGATTAGTATGTCCAGTCTCAAGTCTCTTTAACGCGTCGTTCCGATTACCTAAGCATGGTTAGGTTATATTACGCAAAGTGTGCTCAAAAAGTGACGCTAGATTAGTTTTTTTCGTCTCAAGTCTCTTTAACGCGTAGCTTCGATTATTATACTTATCTCGCGTCATAAGTTTCTTTAACGCGTCGTTCCGATTACCTAAGCATGGTTAAGTTATATTACGCAAAGAGTGCGTGAATAGTGACGCTATATTAGTATGTCGCGTCTCAAGTCTCTCTTACGCGTCGTTCCAATTTCCTAAGCATGGTTAGGTTATATTATGCAAAGTGTGCGTGAAAAGTGACGCTAGATTAGTATGTCCAGTCTCAAGTCTCTCTAACGCGTCGTTCCGATTTCCTAAGCATGGTTATGTTATATTACGCAACGCGTGCGTAAAAAGTGAAGCTTGATTATTGTTGCGTCTCAAGTCTCTTTTACGCGTCGTTTCGATTACCATACTTATCTCGCGCCACAAGTCTCTATAACGCGTCGTTCCGATTACCTAAGCATGGTTTGGTTATATTACGCAAATAGTGCGTGAAAACTGACGTTAAATTAGTATGTCTCGTCTCAAGTCTCTCTAACGCGTCGTTCCAATTTCCTAAGCATGGTTAGGTTATGTTACGCAAAGTGTACATGAAAAGTGACGCTAGATTAGTATGTCCAGTCTCAAGTCTCTTTAACACGTCGTTCCGATTACCTAAGCATGGTTAGGTTATATTACGCAAAGTGTGCGTAAAAAGTGACGATAGATTAGTTTGTTTCGTCTCAAGTCTCTTTAACGCGTAGTTTCGATTACTATACTTATCTCGCGTCACAAGTTTCTTTAACGCGTTGTTCCGATTATCTAAGCATGATTAGATAATACGCAAATTTTGCGTGAAAAGTGACGCTAGATTAGTATGTCGCTTCTCAAGTCTCTTTAACACGTCGTTTCGATTACCATGCTTATATCGCTTCATAAGTCTCTCTAACGCGTCGTTTCGATTACCTAAGCATAGTTAGGTTATAGTACGCAAAGTGTGCGTAAAAAGGATCAATAGATAAGTATGTCGCGTCTCAAGTCTCTTTAACGCGTCATTCCTGTTACCTAAGAATGGTTAGGTTATATTACGCAAAGTGTGCTTGAAAAGTGACGCTAGATTAGTATGTCAAGTCTCTCCAATCTCTTTAACGCGTCGTTCCGATTACCTAAGCATGGTTAGGTTATATTACGCAAAGTGTGCGTAAAAAGTGACACTAGATTAGTATGTTTCGTCTTAAGTCTCTTTAATGCGTCGTTTCGATTACCATACTTATCTCGCGTAACAAGTCTCGTCCTTCCGATTACCTAAGCATGGTTAGGTTATATTACGCAAAGTGTGCTTGAAAAGTGACGTTAAATTAGTATGTCGCGTCTCAAGTCTCTCTAACGCGTCGTTCCAATTTCCTAAGCATGGTTAGGTTATATTACGCAAAGTGTGCGTGAAAAGTGACGCTAGATTAGTATGTCCAGTCTCAAGTCTCTTTAACGCGTCGTTCCGATTACCTAAGCATGGTTAGGTTATATTACGCAAAGTGTGCTTAAAAAGTGACGCTAGATTAGTTTGTTTCGTCTCAAGTCTCTTTTACAAGTCGTTTTAATTACCATACTTATCTCGCGTCACTAGTCTCTTTAACGCTTCGTTCCGATTACCATACTTATCTCGCGTCACAAGTCTCTATAACGCGTCGTTCCGATTACCATACTTATTTCACGTCACAAGTCTCTTTAATGCGTCGTTCCGATTACCTAAGCATGGTTAGGTTATATTACGCAAACAGTGCGTGAAAAGTGACTTTAAATTAGTATGTCTCGTCTCAAGTCTCTCTAACGCGTCGTCCAATTTCCTAAGCATGGTTAGGTTAATTTATGCAAAGTGTCCGTGAAAAGTGACGCTAGATTAATTTGTTTCGTCTCAAGTCTCTTTAATGCATCGTTCCGATTACCTAAGAATGGTTAGGTTATATTACGCAAAGTGTGCGTAAAAGTGACGCTAGATTAATTTGTTTCGTCTCAAGTCTCTTTAACGCGTAGTTTCGATTACTATACTTATCTCGCGTCACAAGTCTCTTTAATGCGTCGTTCCGATTACCTAAGCATGGTAAGGTTATATTACGCAAAGAGTGCGTGAATAGTGACGCTATATTAGTATGTCGCGTCTCAAGTCTCTCTAACGCGTCGTTCCAATTTCCTAAGCATGGTTAGGTTATATTACGCAAAGCGTGCGTGAAAAGTGACACTAGATTAGTATGTCGCGTCTCAAGTCTCTCTAACGTGTCGTTCCAATTTCCTAAGCATAGTTAAAAGTGACGCTAGATTAATATTGCACATCTCAAGTCTCTTTAACGCGTCGTTTCAATTACCATGCTTATGTCGCGTCACAAGTCTCTCGAATGTGTCGTTCTGATTACCTAAGCATGGTTAGGTTATATTACGCAAAGTGTGCATAGAAAATGACAATAGATTAGTATGTAGCGTCTTAAGTCTATTTAACGCGTCGTTCCAATTACTTAACAATGGTTAGGTTATATTACGCAGAGTGTACGTGAAAAATGACAATAGATTAGTATGTCGCGTCTTAAGTCTATCTAACGAGTTGTTCCGATTACCTTAGCATGGTTAGGTTATATTACGCATAGTGTGCGTGGAAAGTGACGCTAGATTAGTATGTCGCGTCTCAATTCTCTTTATCGCGTTATTCCAATTATCTAAGCATGGTTAGAGGTTATAATATGCAAAGCATGCGTGAAAAGTGACACTAGATTAGTATGTCGCGTCTAAAGTCTATTTAACGCGTCGTTTCTAATACCTAAGCATGGTTAGGTTATATTACGCAAGGTGTGCGTGAAAAATGACGCTAGATTAGTATGTCGCGTCTCAATGCTCTTTAATGCGTCATTCCAATTACCTAAGCATAGTTAGGTTATAATACGCAAAGTTTGCGTGGAAAGTGACGCTAGATTAGTATGTGCGTGTCAAGGCTCTTTAACGCATCGTTCTAATTACCTAAGAATGGTAAGGTTATAGTACTCGAAGTGTGCGTAAAAAGGATCAATAGATTAGTATATCGTCTCTCAAGTCTCTTTAACGCGTCGTTCCTATTACCTAAGCATGGTTAGGTTATATTACGCAAGGTGTGCGTGAAACGTGACGCTAGATTAGCATGTCTAAGCATGATTAGGTTATAATACGCAAAGTTTGCGTGAAAAGTGACGCTAGATTAGTATGCTGCTTCTCAAGTCTCTTTAACGTGTCGTTTATATAACCATGCTTATGTCTCGTCAAAAGTCTCTCTAACGCGTCGTTCCGATTACCTAAGCATGGTTAAGGTTATAGTATGCAAAGTGTGCGTAAAAAGGATCGATAGATAAGTATGTCGCGTCTCAAGTCTCTTTAACGCGTCGTTCCTATTACCTAAGAATGGTTAGGTTATTATTACGCAAAGTGTGCTTGAAAAGTGACGCTAGATTAGTATGTCCAGTCTCCAATCTCTTTAAAGCGTCGTTCCGATTACCTAAGCATGGTTATGTTATATTACGCAAAGTGTGCGTAAAAAGTGACACTAGATTAGTATGTTTTGTATCAAGTCTCTTTAACGCGTCGTTTCGATCACCATACTTATCTCGCGTCACAAGTCTCTGTAACGCGTCGTTCCGATTACCTAAGCATGGTTAGGTTATATTACACAAATTGTGCGTGAAAACTGAGGTTAGATTAGTATGTCGCGTCTCAATTCTCTCTAACGCGTCGTTCCGATTTCCTAAGCATGGTTAGGTTATAATACGTAAAGTGTGCGTGAAAAGTGACACAGATTAGTATGTCGCGTCTCAAGTCTCTCTAACGCGTCGTTCCAATTTCCTAAGCATGGTTATGTTATATTATGCAAAGCGTGCGTGAAAAGTGACACTAGATTAGTATGTCGCGTCTCAAGTCTCTCTAACGCGTCGTTCCAATTTCCTAAGCATAGTTATGTTATATTACGCAACGCGTGCGTAAAACGTGACGCTAGATTAATATTGCACATCTCAAGTCTCTTTAACGCGTCGTTTCGATTACCATCAAGTCTCTCGAATGTGTCGTTCTGATTACCTAAGCATGGTTAGGTTATATTACGCAAAGTGTGCGTAGAAAATGACAATAGATTAGTATGTAGCGTCTTAAGTTTATTTAACGCGTCGTTCCAATTACTTAAGCATGGTTAGGTTATATTACGCAGAGTGTACGTGAAAAATGACAATAGATTAGTATGTCGCGTCTTAAGTCTATCTAACGAGTTGTTCCGACTACCCATGGTTAGGTTATATTACGCATAGTGTGCGTGGAAACTTACGCTAGATTAGTATGTCACGTCTCAATTCTCTTTATCGCCTTATTCCAATTATCTAAGCATGGTAAGATGTTATAATATGCAAAGCGTGCGTGAAAAGTGACACTAGATTAGTATGTCGCGTCTAAAGTCTATTTAACACGTCGTTCCTAATACCTAAGCATGGTTAGGTTATATTACGCAAGGTGTGCGTGAAAAATGACCCTAGATTAGTATGTCGCGTCTCAATGCTCTTTAATGCGTCATTCCAATTACCTAAGCATAGTTACGTTATAATACGCAAAGTTTGCGTGGAAAGTGACGCTAGATTAGTATGTCGCGTGTCAAGGCTCTTTAACGCGTCGTTCTAATTACCTAAGAATTGTTAGGTTATAGTACTCAAAGTGTGCGTAAAAAGGATCAATAGATTAGTATATCGTGTCTCAAGTCTCTTTAACGCGTCGTTCCTATTACCTAAGCATGTTTAGGTTATATTACGCAAGGTGTGCATGAAACGTGACGCTAGATTAGCATGTCTTAGCATGATTAGGTTATAATACGCAAAGTTTGCGTGAAAAGTAACGCTAGATTAGTATGCTGCTTCTCAAGTCTCTTTAACGTGTCGTTTCGATTACCATGCTTATGTCTCGTCACAAGTCTCTCTAACGCGTCGTTCCTAAGCATGGTTAGGTTATAGTACGCAAAGTGTGCGTAAAAAGGATCAATAGATAAGTATGTCGCGTCTCAAGTCTCTTTAACGCGTCGTTCCTAATACCTAAGAATGGTTAGGTTACGCAAAGTGTGCTTGAAAAGTGACGCTATATTAGTATGTCCAGTCTCCAATCTCTTTAACGCGTCGTTCCGATTACCTAAGCATGGTTATGTTATATTACGCAAAGTGTGCGTAAAAAGTGACACTAGATTAGTATGTTTTGTATCAAGTCTCTTTAACGCGTCGTTTCGATCACCATACTTATCTCGCGTCACAAGTTTCTTTAACGCGTCGTTCCGATTACCTAAGCATGGTTAGGTTATATTACCCAAAGTGTGCGTGAAAACTGAGGTTAGATTAGTATGTCGCGTCTTAATTCTCTCTAACGCGTCGTTCCGATTTCCTAAGCAGGGTTAGGTTATAGTACG
The DNA here is from genome assembly GCF_937616625.2 of Mercurialis annua. Taxonomy (NCBI): domain Eukaryota; kingdom Viridiplantae; phylum Streptophyta; class Magnoliopsida; order Malpighiales; family Euphorbiaceae; genus Mercurialis; species Mercurialis annua. The sequence goes on from NC_065572.1 coordinate 45,212,975, forward strand.
TAAAGTGTGCGTGAAAAGTGACACAGATTAGTATGTCGCGTCTCAAGTCTCTCTAACGCGTCGTTCCGATTTCCTAAGCATGGTTATGTTATATTATGCAACGCGTGCGTAAAAAGTGACGCTAGATTAATATTGCGCTTCTCATGTCTTTTTAACGCGTCATTTCGACTAACTAAGCATGGTTAGGTTATATTGCGCAAAGTGTGCGTGAAAAGTACCGCTAGATTAGTATGTCGCGTCTCAAGTCAATTTAACGCGTCGTTCCGATTACCATGCTTATGTCGCGTCACAAGTCTCTCTAACGCGTCGTTTCAATTACCTAAGCATGGTTATGTTATTATTACGCAAAGTGTGCGTGAAAAGTGACGCTAGATTAGTATGCCGCGTCTCAGGTCTCTTTAACGCGTCGTTCCGATTACTTAAGCATGATTAGGTTATTTTACACAAAGTGTGCGTGAAAAGTGAAGCTAGATTTGTATGTCGCGTTTCAAGTCTCTTTAAGGCGTCGTTTCGATTACCATTCTTATCTTGCGTCACAAGTCTCTTTAACGCGTCGTTTTGATTACCTAAGCATGGTTAGGTTATATTACGCAGAGTGTGCGTCAAAAGTGATGCTAAATTAGTATATCGTATCTCAAGTCTCTCTAACGGTCGTTCCGATTTCCCAAGCATGGTTAGGTTATACTACGCAAAGTGTGCGTGAAAAGCAACGCTAAATTAGTATGTCACGTGTCAAGTCTCTCTAACACGTCGTTCCGATTTCCTAAGATGATTATGTTATATTACGCAAAGTGTGCGTGAAAAGTGAAGCTAGATCAGTATATCCTACCTCAAGTCGAGATCTCTAACGCGTCGTTCCGATTACCTAAGCATGGTTAGGCTATATTACGCAAGCTGTGCGTTAAATGTTACGGTAGATAAGTATGTCGCGTCTCAAGGTTCTTTAATTCATCGTTCCGATTACCCAAGCATGGTTAGGTTATATTACACAAAGAGTGCGTTAAAAGTGACGCTAGATTAGTATGTCGCATCTCATACTGATTTATTGTCACTTTTCACGCACACTTTGCGTAATATAATCTAACCATGCTTAGGTAATCAGAACGACGCGTTAAAGACACTTTGAGATGTGACATACTAATCTAGGGTTACTATTCTCGCACACTTCGCGTAATATGACCTAACCATGCTTTGGTAATCGGAGCGACGCGTTAGAGAGACTTGTAACGTAACATAAGCATGGTAATCGAAACGATGCGTTAAAGAGACTTGACTAATCTAGCGTCACTTTTTACGCACACTTTGCGTAATATAACTTAACCATGCTTATGTAATTGTAACAACGCGTTAAAGAGACTTGTGACGCGACATACTAATCTAGCGACACTTTTAACGCGCACTTGGCGTAATAAAACATAACCATGCATAGGTAATCGAAACGACGAGTTAAAGAAACTTGAGACGCGACATACTAATCTAGCGTCACTTTTCACGCACATTTTGCGTAATATAACCTAACCATGATTAGGTAATCGGAACGACGCGTTAAAGAGACTTGAGACGCGATATACTAACCTAGCAACACTTTTCAAGCACACATTGCATAATATAACCTAACCATGCTTAGAAAATCGGAACGACCCGTTAGAGAGACTTGAGACGCGACATACTTATCTAGTGTCACTTTTCCCATACATTTTGCGTAATATAACCTAACCATGTTTAGGTAACCGGAACGACACATTAGAGAGACTTGAGACGCGACATACTGATTTATTGTCACTTTTCACGCACACTTTGCGTAATATAATCTAACCATGCTTAGGTAATCGGAATGACGCGTTAAAGACACTTTGAGATGCGACATACTAATCTAGGGTTACTATTCTCGCACACTTCGGGTAATATGACCTAACCATGCTTTGGTAATCGGAGCGACGCGTTAGAGAGACTTGTAACGTAACATAAGCATGGTAATCGAAACGATGCGTTAAAGATACCTGAGACGCGCCATACTAATCTAGCGTCACTTTTTACGCACACTTTGCGTAATATAACTTAACCATGCTTATGTAATTGTAACAACGCGTTAAAGAGACTTGTGACGTGACATACTAATCTAGCGACACTTTTTACGCGCACTTGGCGTAATATAACATAACCATGCATAGGTAATCGGAACGACGCGTTAAAGAGACTTGAGACTCGACATACTAATCTAGCGTTATTTTTCACGCACACTTTGCGTAATATATCCTAACCACGCTTAGGTATTCGGAACGACGCGTTAAAGAGACTTGAGACGCGACATACTAATCTATTGATCCTTTTCACTCACACTTTTGTGTACTATAACCAAACCATGCTTATGTAATCAGAACGACGTGTTGGAAACATGAGACGCAGCATAAGCATGGTAATCGAAACGAAGCGTTAAAGAGACTTGAGACACGACATACTAATCTTGCGTCACTTTTCACGCACACTTTGCGTAATATAACCTAACCATGCTTAAGTAAACGGAACGACGAGTTAAAGTGACTTGAGACGCGACATACTAATCTAGCGTCACTTTTCACGCACACTTTGCGTAATATAACCTATCCACGCTTAAGTAATCGGAACGACGAGTTAAAGAGACTTGAGACGCGACATACTAATCTAGTGTCACTTTTCACGCACATTTTGCGTAATATAACCTAACCATGCTTAGGTAATTGGAACGACACGTTAAAGAGACGTGAGACGCGACATACTAATCTAGTGTCACTTTTCCCGCACATTTTGCGTAATATAACCTAACCATGTTTAGGTAATCGGAACGACACATTAGAGAGACTTGAGACGCGACATACTGATTTATTGTCACTTTTCACGCACACTTTGCGTAATATAATCTAAGCATGCTTAGGTAATCGGAACGACGCGTTAAAGACACTTTGAGATGCGACATACTAATCTAGAGGGTTACTATTCTCGCACACTTCGCGTAATATGACCTAACCATGCTTTCGTAATCGGAGCGACGCGTTAGAGAGACTTGTAACGTAACATAAGCATGGTAATCGAGACGATGCGTTAAAGAGACTTGAGACGCGCCATACTAATCTAGCGTCACTTTTTACGCGCACTTGGCGTAATATAACATAACCATGCATAGGTAATCGGAACGACGCGTTAAAGAGACTTGAGACTCGACATACTAATCTAGCGTTATTTTTCGCGCACACTTTGCGTAATATATCATAACCACACTTAGGTATTCGGAACGACGCGTTAAAGAGACTTGAGACGCGACATACTAATCTATTGATCCTTTTCACTCACACTTTTGTGTACTATAACCAAACCATGCTTATGTAATCAGAACGACGTGTTGGAAACTTGAGACGCAGCATAAGCATGGTAATCGAAACGAAGCGTTAAAGAGACTTGAGACACGACATACTAATCTTGCGTCACTTTTCACGCACACTTTGCGTAATATAACCGAACCATGCTTAAGTAAACGGAACGACGAGTTAAAGTGACTTGAGACGCGACATACTAATCTAGCGTCACTTTTCACGCACACTTTGCGTAATATAACCTATCCACGCTTAAGTAATCGGAACGACGAGTTAAAGAGACTTGAGACGCGACATACTAATCTAGTGTCACTTTTCACGCACATTTTGCGTAATATAACCTAACCATGCTTAGGTAATCGGAACGACACGTTAAAGAGACGTGAGACGCGACATACTAATCTAGTGTCACTTTTCCCGCACATTTTGCGTAGTATAACCTAACCATGTTTAGGTAATCGGAACGACACATTAGAGAGACTTGAGACGCGACATACTGATTTATTGTCACTTTTCACGCACACTTTGCGTAATATAATCTAACCATGCTTAGGTAATCGGAACGACGCGTTAAAGACACTTTGAGATGCGACATACTAATCTAGAGGGTTACTATTCTCGCACACTTCGCGTAATATGACCTAACCATGCTTTCGTAATCGGAGCGACGCGTTAGAGAGACTTGTAACGTAACATAAGCATGGTAATCGAGACGATGCGTTAAAGAGACTTGAGACGCGCCATACTAATTTAGCGTCACTTTTTACGCACACTTTGTGTAATATAACTTAACCATGCTTATGTAATTGTAACAACGCGTTAAAGAGACCGGGACGACGAGTTAAAGAGACTTGTGACGCAACATACTAATCTATTGTTACATTTCACGCACACTTTGCGTACTATAACCTAACCATGCTTTGGTAATCGAATGACGCTTTAGAGACTTGTGACGCAACAAAAGCATTGTAATCGAAACGATTCGTTAAAGAGACAAAAGACGCGACATACTTATCTAGCGTCACTTTTCACGCTAACTTTGCGTAATATAACCTAACCATGCTTAGGTAATCGGAAAAAAATCGTTCATGAGAATTGAGACGCGACAATTTAATCTAGCGTCCCTTTTCAAGAAGACTTTGCGTAATATAACCTAACCATGCTTAGGTAATTGGAACGATGTGATAAAGAGACTTGAGACGCGACAAACTAATCTAGCGTCACTTTTCACGCACACTCTGCGTAATATAGCCCAACCATGGTTAGGTAATCAGAACGACGCATTGAAGAGACTTGTGACGCGACATAAGCATGGTAATCGAAACGACGCATTAAAGAGACTTGAGACGCGCCATACTAATCTTGCATCACTTTTCACGCGCACTGTGCATTATAAAACATACCATGCTTAGGTAATCGGAACGACGCGCTAAATATACTTGAGATGCGACATACTAATTTATTATCATTATTCACGCACACTTTGCGTAATATAACCAAACCATGCTTAGGTAATCGGAATGATGCGTTAGAGTGACTTGTGACACGACATAAGCATGATAATCGAAACGACGCGTTAAAGAGACTTGAGACGCAACTTACTAATCTAGAGTCACTTTTCACGCACACTTTGCTTAATATAACTGAACCATGCTTAGATAATCTGAATGACGCGTTAAATAGACTTGAGAGGCGACATACTAAGCTATTGTCATTTTTCACGCACAGTTTTCGTATTTTACCATAACCATACTTAGGTAATCGGAACGACGAGTTAGAGAGACTTGAGACGCGTCATATTAATCTATCGTCACTTTTTACGCACACTTTGCGTAATATAGCCTAACCATGGTTAGGTAATCGGAACGACGCGTTAAAGAGACTTGAGACGCGAGATACTAATCTAGTGTCACTTTTCACGCACACTTTGCGTAATATAACCCAACTATGCTTAGGTAATCGGAACGACGCGTTAAATAGAATTGAGATGCGACATACTAATCTTTTTTTACTTTTCCCGCACACTTTGTGTAATATAACCTAACCTTGCTTTGGTTATCGGAACGACGCGTTTGAGAGACTTGTGACGCGACATAAGCATGGTAATCGAAACGACGTGTTAAAGAGACTTGAGATGCGACATACTAATCTAGCGTCACTTTTCACGCAAACTTTGCATAATATAACCTAACCATGCTTAGGTAATCAGAACGACGTGTTACAGAGACTTAAGACGCGACAAAATAATCTAGCCTCACTTTTCAAGTACACTTTGCGTAATATAACCTAACCATGCTTTGGTAATTGGAACATCGCGTTAGAGAGAGTTGTGAATGGACATAAGCAAGGTAATCGAGACGCCGCGTTAAATAGACTGAAGACGTGCCATACTAATCTATAGTCACATTTTACGCACTCTTTGTGTAATATACCTAACCATGCTTAGGAAATCGGAACGATGTGTTCAAGAGACTTGAGACGCGACGTACTAATCTAGCATCACTTTTCACGCACAGTATGCATAATATAACCTAACCAAACTTAGGTAATCAGAACGTCGCGTTAGAGAAACTTGGGACGCGACAAATTATTTTAGCCTCACTTTTCAAACACACTTTGCGTAATATAACTTAACCATGAACGACGAGTTAAAGAAACCTGAGACGCGGCATACAAATCTAACGTCACTTTTCACGCACACTTTGCCTAATATAAACTTACAATGCTTAGGTAATTGGAACGACGCGTTAAACAGACTTGAGAATCGACATACTACTCTAGCGTCACTCACGCTTCGCGTAATATAGCCTAACCATGCTTAGTTAATCGGAACGACGCGTTAAACAGACTTGAGACGCGACATACTAATCTAGCGTCACTTTTCACGCACGCTTTGCGTAATATAACCTAACCATGCTTAGGTAATTGGAACGACGCGTTAAATAGACTTGAGACGCGATACTATTGTCATTTTTCACGCACACTTTGCGTAATATAACCTAACCATGCTTAGGTAATTCGAACGACGCGTTAGAGAGACTTCTGACGAGACATATGCATGGTAATCGATACGACGCGTTCTTGAGACGCGCCATATTAATCTAGCGTCACTTTTAATCACACTTTGTGTAATATAACCTAACCATGCTTAGGTAATCGGAACGAAGCGTTAAAGAGACGTGAGACGCGGCATACTAATCTAACATCACTTTTCACGCACTTTTTTCGTAATATAACCTAACCATACTTAGGTAATCAAAACGTCACGTTAGAGAGACTTGTGACGCGACATAAGCATTGTAATCGAAACGACACGTTAAATAGACTTGTGACGAAACATACTAATCTAGGGTCACTTTTTACGCACACTTTGCGTAGTATACCTAACCATTCTTAGGTAATCGGAACAACACGTAGGATCCTGTGAATCAAAACCTTGTGTCAAAAACATGGTAATGCGATAAATTTCAACAGATACTAAGAGGACAGGCCGGTTGATAAAATGCCCGCGGTGAGGCTGTGATCCTGGCTAGTCATACATGTAATCTGTTAAGGTTTATCGTCGTTCCTCTAATTGGTACATACTAATCTAGCGTCACTTTTCATGCACATTTTGCATAATATAAATAACCATGCTTAGGTAATCGGAACGACGCATTAAAGAAACTTGAGACGCAACATACTAATCTAGCGTTGCTTTTCACGCACACTTTGCCTAATATAACCTAACCATGCTTAGGTAATCGGAAGGATTCGTTAAACAGACTTGAGACGCGAAATATTAATCTAGCGTTACTTGTCACGCACGCTTTGTTTCATATAACCTAACCATGCTTAGGTAATCGGAACGACGCGTTAAATAGAATTGATAAGCGACATACTAATCTATAGTCACTTTTCACACACACTTTGCGTAATATAACCTAACCATGCGTAGGTAATCGGAACGACGCGTTAAAGAGACTTGAGACGCGACATATTAATCTATTGTTACTTTTCACGCTATAAGCTAGCCATGCTTAGGTAATCGAAACAACGCGTTAAAGAGACTTGAGACACGACATACTAATCTAGCGTCACTTTTAACGCACTCTTTGCGTAATATAACCTTACCATGCTTAGGTAATCGGAACGACGCAATAAAGAACCTTGAGACGCGACATACTAATCTAGCGTAACTTTTAGCGTACACTTTGCGTAATATAACCTAACCATGCTTAGGTAATCGGAACGACGCGTTAGAGAGACTTGAGGTAGGATATACTGATCTAGCGTCACTTTTCACGCACACTTTGCGTAATATAACATAGTCATCTTAGGAAATCGGAACGACGTGTTAGAGATACTTGACACGTGACATACTAATTTAGCGTCGCTTTTCACGCACATTTTTCGTAATATAACCGTACCATGCTTGGGAAATCTTGAACGACCGTTAGAGAAACTTGATACACGATATACTAATCTAGCATCACTTTTGACGCACACTCTGCGTAATATAACCTAACCATGCTTAGGTAATCATAACGACGCGTTAAAGAGACTTGTGACGCAAGATAAGAATGGTAATCGAAACGACGCGTTAAAGAGACTTGAGACGCGACATACAAATCTAGCATCACTTTTCACGCACACTTTGTGTAAAATAACCTAACCATGCTTAAGTAATCGAAAAGACGCGTTAAAGAGACCTGAGACGCGGCATACTAATCTAGCGTCACTTTTCACGCACACTTTGCGTAATAATAACATAACCATGCTTAGGTAATCGAAACTACGCGTTAGAGAGACTTGTGTGACGCGACATAAGTATGGTAATCGGAACGACGCGTAAAAGTGACTTGAGACGCGACATACTAATCTAGCGTCACTTTTCACGCACACTTTGTGTAATATAACCTAACCATGCTTAGTCGGAACAACGCGTTAAATAGAATCGAGACGCAATATACTAATCTAGTGTCACTTTTCAAGCAAACTTTGCGTACTATAACCTAACCACGGTTAGGTAATCGCAACACCGCATTAAATCGACTTGAGACGCGACATACTAAATAATTGTGACTTTTCACGCACACTTTGCGTAATATAACCTAACCATGCTTAGGAAATCGGAACAACGCGTTAGCGAGACTTGAGGTAGAATATACTAATCTAGCGTCACTTTTCACGAACACTTTGCGTAATATAACCTAACCATGCTTAGGATATCGGAACGACGCGTTAAAGAGACTTGAGATGCGACATACTAATCTAGTGTCACTTTTCACGGACACTTTGCGTAATATAACCTAACAATTCATAGGAAATCGGAACGACGCGTTAGAGAGACTTGAGATGCGACATACTAATCTAAAGTCACTTTTCACGCACACTTTGCGTACTATAACCAATATGTTTTACGCACACTTTGCGTACTGTAACCTATATTTTTTACGCACACTTTGCGTAATATAACATAACCATGCTTAGGATATCGGAACGGCGCGTATGGAGACTTGAGACGCGACATACTAATCTAGTGTCACTTTTCACGGACACTTTGTGTAATATAACCTAGCCATGGTTAGTAAATCGGTACGACGCGTTAGAGAGACTTGAGACGCGACGTACTAATCTAAAATCACTTTTCAAGCACACATTGCGTAATATAACCTAACCATGCTTAGATAATCGGAACGACGAGTTAAAGAGACTTGTGACTCGAGATAAGTATAGTAATCGAAACGACGCGTTAAAGAGAATTGAGACGAAACAAACTAATCTAGCCTCACTTTTTACGCACACTTTGCGTAATATAACCTAACCATGCTTAGGTAATCGGAACGACGCATTAAAGAGACTTGAGACTGGACATACTAATCTAGCGTCACTTTTCACGCACACTTTGCGTAATATAACCTAACCATACTTAGGTAATCGGAACGACGCGTTAAAAAGACTTGAGACGCGACATATTAAACTATTGCTCCTTTCCACGCACACTTTGTGTACTATAACCTAACCATGCTTAGGTAATCAGAATGATGCGTTAGAGATACTTGTGACGCGACATAAGCATGGTAATCGAAATGACGCGTTAAAGAGACTTGAGACGCGCAATATTAATCTAGCGTCACTTTTTACGCACGCGTTGCGTAATATAACATAACCATGCTTAGGAAATCGGAAAGACGCGTTAGAGAGACTTGAGACGCGACATACTAATCTAGTGTCACTTTTCACGCACGCTTTGCGTAATATAACCTAACCATGCTTAGGAAATTGGAACGATGCGTTAGAGAGACTTGAGATGCGACATACTAATATAGTGTCACTATTCACGCACTCTTTGCGTAATATAACCTAACCATGCTTAGGTAATCGGAACGACGCGTTAAAGAGACTTGTGACGCGAGATAAGTATGGTGATCGAAACGACGCGATAAAGAGACTTGATACGAAGCATACTAATCTAGTGTCACTTTTTACGCACACTTTGCATAATATAACCTAACCATGCTTAGGTAATCGGAACGACGCGTGAAAGAGATTGGAGACTTGACATACTAATCTAGTGTCACTTTTCAAGCACACTTTGCGTAATATAACCTAACCATTCTTAGGTAATAGGAACGACGCGTTAAAGAGACTTGAGACGCGACATACTTATCTATTGATCCTTTTTACGCACACTTTGCGTACTATAACCTAACCATGCTTAGGTAATCGGAATGACGCGTTAGAGAGACTTGTGACGCAACAAAAGCATGGTAATCGAAATGACGCGTTAATGAGACTTGAGTAGCGACATACTAATCTAGCGTCACTTTTCACGCATACTTTGCGTAGTATAACCTAATCATGCTTAGGTAATCGGAACGACACATTAAAGTGCCTTGAGACGCGACATGCTAATCTAGCGTCACTTTTCACGCACACCTTGCGTATTATAACCTAACCATGCTTAGGTAATAAGGACGACGCGTTAAAGAGACTTGAGACACGATATACTAATCTATTGATCCTTTTTATGCACACTTTGCGTACTATATCGTAACCATGCTTAGGTAATCAAAACGATGCGTTAAAGAGCCTTGACACGTGACATACTAATCTATCGTCACTTTCCACGCAAACTTTGCATATTACGCATTAAAGAGCCTTGAGACGCGACATACTAATCTAGCGTCATTTTTCACGCACACCTTGCGTAATATAACCTAACCATACTTAGGTATTAGGAACGACGCGTTAAATAGACTTTATACGCGACATATTAATCTAGTGTCACTTTTCACGCACGCTTTGCATAATATAACCTCTAACCATGCCTAGATAATACCAATGAGCTATAGTTCAAATGGTATAAGCGCTAGGCAACAAACTGCTAGGTCGTGGGTTCAATTGCTCCCACAAGCGCTCTCCCCTCCCCAATTATCAACAAAAAAAACCATGCTTAGATAACCAGAATAATGCGATAAAGAGAATTGAGACGCGACATACTAATCTAGCGTCATTTACCACGCACACTATGCGTAATATAACCTAACCATGATAATGTAATCGAAACAACGCGTTAGATAGACTTAAGACGCAACATACGAATCTATTGTCATTTTTCACATACACTCTGCGTAATATAACCTAACCATGCTTATGTAACTGGGACGACGCGTTAAAGAGACTTGAGACTCTACATACTAATCTATTGTCATTTTCTACGCACGCATTGCGTAATATAACATAACTATGCTTAGGAAATCGGAACGACGCGTTAGAGAGACTTGAGACGCGACATACTAATCTAGTGTCACTTTTCACGCACGCTTTGCGTAATATAACCTAACCATGCTTAGGAAATTGGAACGATGCGTTAGAGAGACTTGAGATGCGACATACTAATATAGTGTCACTATTCACGCACTCTTTGCGTAATATAACCTAACCATGCTTAGGTAATCGGAACGACGCGTTAAAGAGACTTGTGACGCGAGATAAATTTAGTAATCGAAACTACGCGTTAAAGAGACTTGAGACGAAACAAACTAATCTAGCGTCACTTTTTACGCATACTTTGCGTAATATAACTTAACCATAGTCAGGTAATCGGAACGACGCGTTAAAGAGACTTGAGACTGGACATACTAATCTAGCGTCACTTTTCACGCACACTTTGCGTAAAATAACTTAACCATGCTTAGGAAATTGGACGACGCGTTAGAGAGACTTGAGACGAGACATACTAATTTATCGTCACTTTTCACGCACTGTATGCGTAATATAACCTAACCATGCTTAGGTAACCGGAACGACGCGTTAAAGAGACTTGTGACGGGAGATAAGTATGGTAATCGGAACGACGCGTTAAAGACACTTGTGACGCGAGATAAGTATGGTAATCGGAACGACGCATTAAAGAGACTTGTGACGCGAGATAAGTATGGTAATCGAAACGACTTGTAAAAGAGACTTGAGACAAAACAAACTAATCTAGCGTCACTTTTTAAGCACACTTTGCGTAATATAACCTAACCACGCGTAGGTAATCGGAACGACGCGTTAAAGAGACTTGAGACTGGACATACTAATCTAGTGTCGCTTTTCACGCAAACTTTGCGTAATATAACCTAACCATGCCTAGGTAATCGGAAAGATGCGATAAAGAGACTTGAGACGCGACATACTAATCTGGCATAACTTTTCACGCACACTTTGCATAATATAACCTAACCATGCTTAGGTAATCGGAACAACGCGTTAAAGGGAATTGAGACGCGACATACTAATCTAGCGTAACTTTTCACACACACTTCGCGTAATATAACCTAACCATGGTTTGATAATCAGAACGACGCGTTAAATAGACTTAAGACGCGGCATACTAATCTAGCGTCACTTTTCACGTACACTTTTTGTAAAGTAACCTAACCATCCTTAGGTAATCGGTACAACGCGTTAAAGAGAATTGAGATGCGACATACTAATCTAGCGTCACCTTCCATGCACACTTTGCGTAATATAACCTAACCATGCTTAGGTAATCGGAATGACGCGTTAAATAGACTAGAGACGAGACATACTAATATTAGTTTGTTACTTTTCACGCACACTTTTCGTGAAGTAACCTATCCAACCTTAGGTAATCGGTACAATGCGTTAAACTCGAGACGCGACATACTAATGTAGCGTCATTTTTCACGCACACTTTTCGTAAAATAATCTACCCATGCTTAGATAATCGGAACGACGCGTTAAAGAGACTTCAGAGGCGACATACTAATATGGCGTCACTTTTCACGCAAACATTGCGTACTACAACCTAACCATGCTTAGGAAATCGGAATGACGCATTAAAGAGACTTGAGTAGCGGCACATTAATCCAGCATCACTTTTCACGCACACTTTGCGTAACATAACCTAACCATGCTTACATAATCGGAAAGACGCGATAAAGGACTTGAGACAAGACATACTAATCTAGCGTCCCTTTTCACGCACACTTCACGTAATATAACCTAACTATGCTTAGGTAATCGGAATACACATTAAAGAGACTTGAGACGCGTCATACTAATCTTGCGTCACTTTCCATGCACACTTTGCGTAATATAACCTAACCATGCTTAGGTAATCGGAACAACGCGTTAAAGAGAATTGAGACGCGACATACTAATCTAGCGTAACTTTTCACACACACTTCGCGTAATATAATCTAACCATGCTTTGATAATCAGAACGACGCGTTAAATAGACTTCAGACGCGACATACTAATCTAGCGTCACTTTTCACGTACACTTTCTGCAAAGTAACCTAACCATCCTTAGGTTAATCGGTACAACGCGTTAAAGAGAATTGAGATGCGACATACTAATCTAGCGTCACTTTCCATGCACACTTTGCGTAATATAACCTAACCATGCTTAGGTAATCGGAATGACGCGTTAAATAGACTAGAGATGCGACATACTAATGTTTGTTACTTTTCACGCACACTTTTCGTGAAGTAACCTAACCATCCTTAGGTAATCGGTACAATGCGTTAAAGAGACTTGAGATGCGACATACTAATGTAGCGTCATTTTTCACGCACACTTTTCGTAAAATAACCTACCCATGCTTAGATAATCGGAACGACGAGTTAAAGAGACTTCAGAGGCGACATACTAATATGGCGTCACTTTTCACGCAAACTTTGCTTACTATAACCTAACCATGCTTAGGAAATCGGAACGACGCATTATAGAGACTTGAGTAGCGACACATTAATCTAGCATCACTTTTCACGCACACTTTGCGTAACATAACCTAACCATGCTTACATAATCGGAAAGACGCGTTAAAGGACTTGAGACGCGACATACTAATCTAGCGTCCCTTTTCACGCACACTTCACGTAATATAACCTTAACCATGCTTAGGTAATTGGAATACGCTTTAAAGAGACTTGAGACGCGTCATACTAATCTAGCGTCACTTTTCACGCACACTTCGCGTAAAATAACCTAACCATGCCTGGGTAATCGGAACGACGCGTTAAAAGACTTGAGATGCTACATACTAATACATTGTCACTTTTCACGCACACTTTGCCTAATATATAATCTAACCATGCTTAGGTAATCAAAACGACGCGTTAGAGACACTTGTGACGCGACATAAGCACAGTAATCAAAAAGACGCGCTAAAGAGACTTGAAACGCGCCATACTAATCTAGCATCACTTATTACGCATGCTTAGGTAATCAGAACGACGCATCATAGAGACTTGAGTAGAGACATATTAATCTAGCGTAACGTTTCACGCACACTTTGCGTAATATAACCTAACTATGCTTAGGCAATCGGAATGACGGGTTAATAAGCATGGTAATCAAAACGACGCGTCAAAGAGACTTGAGACGCAAGATACTAATATAGCGTCACTTTTCACGCACACTTTGCATAATATAACCTAACCATGCTTAGGAAATCGGAACGACGCGTTAGAGAGACTTAAGGTAGGATATAGTAATCTAGCGTCACTTTTCACGCACACTTTGCGTAATATAACCTAACCATGTTTAGGATATCGGAACGAAGCGTTAGAGAGACTTGAGACGCGGCATACTAATCTAATGTCACTTTTCACGGACACTTTGTGTAATATAACCTAACCATTCTTAGGAAATCGGAACGACGCGTTAGAGAGACTTGAGATACGACATACTAATCTAAAGTCACTTTTCACGCACACTTTGCGTACTATAACCTATATTTTTTACGCACACTTTGCGTAATATAACATAACCATGCTTAGGAAATGGGAACGGCGCGTATGGAGACTTGAGACGCGACATACTAATCTAGTGTCACTTTTCACGCACACTTTGCGTAATATAACCTAGCCATGCTTAGTAAATCGGTACGACGCGTTAGAGAGACTTGAGACGCGACGTACTAATCTAACGTCACTTTTCACGCACACATTGCGTAATATAACCTAACCATGCTTAGGTAATCGGAACAACGCGTTAAAGAGACTTGTGACGCGAGATATGGTAAGCGAAACGACGCATTAAAGAGACTTGAGACGAAACACACTAATCTAGCATCACCTTTTACACACACTTTGAGTAATAGAACCTAACCATGCTTAGGTAATCGGAATAACGCTTTAAAGAGATTTGAGCCTGGACATACTAATCTAGCGTCACTTTTCATGCACAATTTGCGTAATATAACCTAACCATGCTTATGTAATAGGAACAATGCGATAGAGATACTTGAGACGCGACATACTAATCAATTGATCCTTTTTACGCACACTTTGCATACTATAGCCTAACCCATGCTTAGGTAATCGGAACGACGCGTTAAAGAGCCTTTACACGCGACATACTAATCTAGCGTCACTTTTCACGCACTGTTTGCGTAATATAACCTAACCATGCTTAGGTAATCGGAACGACGCGTTAAAGAGACTTGTGACGGGAGATAAGTATGGTAATCGGAACGACGCGTTAACGAGACTTGTGACGCGAGATAAGTATGCTAATCGAACGGCGCGTTAAAGAGACTTGTGACGCGAGATAAGTATGGTAATCGGAACGACGCGTTAAAGAGACTTGTGACGCGAGATAAGTATGGTAATCGAAACGACTTGTAAAAGAGACTTGAGACAAAACAAACTAATCTAGCGTCACTTTTTAAGCACACTTTGCGTAATAAAACCTAACCATGCTTAGGTAATCGGAACGACGCGTTAAAGAGACTTGAGACGGACATACTAATCTAGCGTCGCTTTTCACGCAAACTTTGCATAATATAACCTAACCATGTTTAGGTAATCGGAAAGATGCGATAAAGAGACTTGAGACGCGACATACTAATCTAGCGTAACTTTTTACGTGCTTTGCATAATATAACCTAACCATCTTTAGGTAATCGGAACAACGCGTTAAAGAGAATTGAGACGCGACATACTAATCTAGCGTAACTTTTCACACACACTTCGCGTAATATAACCTAACCATGCTTTGATAATCAGAACGACGCGTTAAATAGACTAAAGACGCGACATACTAATCTAGCGTCACTTTTCACGTACACCTTCTGGTAAAGTAACCTACCCATCCTTAGGTAATCGGTACAAGTTGGCGTTAAAGAGAATTGAGATGCGACATACTAATCTAGCGTCACTTTCCATGCACACTTCGCGTAATATAACCTAACCATGCTTTGATAATCCGACAAGTTGGCGTCGGTACAA
Organism: Mercurialis annua; assembly: GCF_937616625.2. Lineage (NCBI taxonomy): Eukaryota > Viridiplantae > Streptophyta > Magnoliopsida > Malpighiales > Euphorbiaceae > Mercurialis > Mercurialis annua. The sequence goes on from NC_065572.1 coordinate 45,229,054, forward strand.
GTTGGCGTTAAAGAGACTTGAGACGCGACATACTAATGTAGCGTCATTTTTCGCGCACTTTTCGTAAAATAACCTACCCATGCTTAGATAATCGGAACGACGCGTTAAAGAGACTTCAGAGGCGACATACTAATATGGCGTCACTTTTCCACGAACTTTGCGTACTATAACCTAACCATGCTTAGGAAATTAGAACGACGCATTAAAGAGAGTAGCGACACATTAATCTAGCATCACTTTTCACGCACACTTTGCGTAACATAACCTAACCATGCTTACATAATCGGGAAGACGCGTTAAAGGACTTGAGACGCGACATATTAATCTAGCGTCCGTTTTCACGCACACTTCACGTAATATAACCTAACCATGCTTAGGTAATCGGAATACGCATTAAAGAGACTTGAGAAGCGTCATACTAATCTAGCGTCACTTTTCACGCACACTTTGCGTAAAATAACCTAACCATGCCTACATAATCGGAACGACGCGTTAAAAAGACTTGAGATGCTACATACTAATACATTGTCAATTTTCACGCACACTGTGCGTAATATATAATCTAACCATGCTTAGGTAATCAGAACGACGCGTTAGAGACACTTGTGAAGCGACATAAGCACAGTAATCGAAACGACGCGTTAAAGAGACTTGAAACGCGCCATACTAATCTAGCGTCTCTTATTACGCATGCTTAGGTAATCAGAACGACGCATCATAGAGACTTGAGTAGCGACATATTAATCTAGCGTAACGTTTCACGCACACTTTGCGTAATATAACCTAACTATGCTTAGGTAATCGGAATGACGGGTTAATAAGCATAGTAATCAAAACGACGCGTTAAAGAGACTTGAGACGCAAGATACTAATATAGCGTCACTTTTCACACAGACATTGCGTAATATAACCTAACCATGCTTAGGTAAACGGAACGACGCGTTAAAGAGCATTGAGATGCGACATACTAATCTAGCGTCACTTTTCACGCACACCTTGCGTAACATAACCAAACCATGGTTAGGTAATCAGAACGACACATAAAAGAGACTTGAGACGCGATATACTAATCTACCGTCACTTTTCAGCACACTTTGCGTAATATAAGCTTTCCATGCTTAGGTAATTGGAACGACGTGTTAAAGAGACTTAAGACGCGATATACTAATCTACCTTCACTTTTTATGCACATTTTGCGTAATATAACCTTACCATGCTTAGGAAATCGGAACGACGTGTTAAAGAGACTTGACACGAGTCATATAATCTAGCGTCACTTTTCACGCACACTTTGCGTAATATAACCTAACCAGGCTTAGGAAATCGGAACGACGAGTTAGTGAGACTTGAGGTAGGATATACTGATCTAGTGTCACTTTTCACGCACACCAGTAATATAATCTAACCATGCTTAGGTAATAACAATAACGAGTTAAAGAGACTTGTGATGCGAGATAAGCATGGTAATCGAAATGACGCGTTAAAGAGACTTGAGACGCGACATACTAATATAACGTCAGTTTTCACGCACACTTTGCGTGATATAACCTAACCATGCTTAGATAATCGGAACGATACGTTAGAGAGACTTGTGACGCGACATACTAATATCTAGCGTCACTTTTAACGCACTCTTTGCGTAATATAACCTAACCATTCTTAGGTAATCGGAACGACGCGTTAAAGAGCCTTGAGATCGACATACTAATCTAGCGTAACTTTTAACGCACAGCTTGCGTAATATAACCTAGCCATGCTTAGGTAATAAGAACGACACGTTAAAGAGACTTGAGATGCGACATACTAATCTAACGTAACTTTTAGCGCACACTTTGCGTAATATAACCTAACCATGCTTAGGTAATCGGAACGACGCGTTAGAGAGACTTGAGGTAGGATATACTGATCTAGCGTCACTTTTCACGCACACTTTGCGTAATATAACATAATCATCTTAGGAAATCGGAACGACGAGTTAGAGAGACTCGACACGTGACATACTAATTTAGCGTCGCTTTTTACGCACACTTTGCGTAATATAACCTAACCATGCTTGGGAAATCGGAACGACCGTTAGAGAGACTTGATATACGATATACTAATCTAGCATCACTTTTGACGCACGCTCTGCGTAATATAACCTAACCATGCTTAGGTAATCAGAACTACGCGTTAAAGAGACTTGTGACGCAAGATAAGAATGGTAATCGAAACGACGCGTTAAAGAGACTTGAGACGCGACATACAAATCTAGCATCACTTTTCACGCACACTTTGTGTAAAATAACCTAACCATGCTTAAGTAATCGGAACGACGCGTTAAAGAGACCTGAGACGCGGCATACTAATCTAACGTCACTTTTCACGCACACTTTGCGTAATAATAACATAACCATGCTTAGGTAATCGAAACAACGCGTTAGAGAGACTTGTGTGACGCGACATAAGCATGGTAATCGGAACGACGCGTTAAAGTGACTTGAGACGCGACATACTAATCTAGCGTCACTTTTCACGCACACTTTGCGTAATATAACCTAACCATGCTTAGTCGGAACAAAGCGATAAATAGAATTGAGACGCAATATACTAATCTAGCGTCACTTTTCAAGCAAACTTTGAGTACTGTAATCTAACTATGGTTAGGTAATCGCAACACCTCTTTAAATCGACTTGAGACGCGACATACTAAATAATTGTGACTTTTCACGCACACTTTGCGTAATATAACCTAACCATGCTTAGGAAATCGGAACGACGCGTTAGAGAGACTTGAGGTAGGATATACTAATCTAGCGTCACTTTTCACGCACACTTTGCGTAATATAACCCAACCATGCTTAGGTAATCGGAACGACGCGTTAGAGAGACTTGAGGTAGGATATACTAATCTAGCGTCACTTTTCACGCACACTTTGCGTAATATAACCTGACCACGCTTAGGAAATCGGAACGACGCGTTAGTGAGACTTGAGGTAGGATATACTTATCTAGTGTCTCTTTTCACGCACACTGCGTAATATAACCTAACCATGCTTAGGTAATCACAATGACTAGTTAAAGAGACTTGTGACGCGAGATAAACATGGTAATCGAAACGACACGTTAAAGAGACTTGAGACGCGACATACTAATATAACGTCACTTTTCACGCACACTTTGCGTGATATAATCTAACCATACTTAGATAATCGGAACGATGCGTTAGAGAGACTTGTGACGGGACATAAGCATGGTAATCGAAACAACGCGTTAAAGAGACTTGAGACGCGACATACTAATCTAGCGTCACTTTTAACGCACTCTTTGCGTAATATATCCTAACCATGCTTAGGTAATCGGAACGACGCATTAAAGAGCCTTGAGACTCGGCATACTAATCTAGCGTAACTTTTAACGCACAGCTTGCGTAATATAACCTAGCCATGCTTAGGTAATCAGAACGACACGTTAAAGAGACTTGAGATGCGACATACTAATCTAACGTAACTTTTAGCGCACACTTTGCGTAATATAACCAAACCATGCTTAGGTAATCGGAACGACGCGTTAGAGAGACTTGAGGTAGGATATACTGATCTAGCGTCACTTTTCACGCACACTTTGTGCATTACAACATAATCATCTTAGGAAATCGGAACGACGTGTTAGAGAGACTCGACACGTGACATACTAATTTAGCGTCACTTTTCACGCACACTTTGCGTAATATAACCTAACCATGCTTGGGAAATCGGAACGACCGTTAGAGAGACTTGATATACGATATACTAATCTAGCATCACTTTTGACGCACACTCTGCGTTATATAACCTAACCATGCTTAGGTAATCATAACGACGCGTTAAAGAGACTTGTGACGCAAGATAAGAATGGTAATCGGAACGACGCGTTAAAGAGACCTGAGACGCGGCATACTAATCTAGCGTCACTTTTCACGCACACTTTGCATAATAATAACATAACCATGCTTAGGTAATCGAAACGACGCGATCGAGAGACTTGTGTAACGCGACATAAGCATGGTAATCGGAACGACGCGTTAAAGTGACTTGAGACGCGACATACTAATCTAGCGTCACTTTTCATGTACCCTTTGCGTAATATAACCTAACCATGCTTAAGTAATCGGAACAACGCGTTAAAGAGAATTGAGACGCGACATACTAATCTAGCATCACGTTTAACGCACACTTTGCGTAATATAACCAAACTATGCTTCAGAACGACGCGTTAGAGAGACTTGTGATGCGACATAAGCATGGTAATCGAAACGACGCGTTAAATATACTTGAGACGCACCATACTAATTTAGCATCACTTTTTACGCACACGTTGCGTAATATAACCTAACCATGCTTAGGTAATCGGAACGACGTTTTAAAGAGACTTGAGACGCGACATACTAATCTAGCATCACTTTTCAAGCACACTTTGCGTTATATAACCTAACCATGCTTAGGTAATCGGAACAACGCGTTAAATAGACTTGAGACACACCATACTAATTTAGCATCACTTTTTACGCACACGTTGCGTAATATAACCTAACCATGCTTAGGTAATCGGAACGACGTTCTAAAGAGACTTGAGACGCGACATACTAATCTAGTGTCACTTTTCAAGCACACTTTGCGTTATATAACCTAACCATGCTTAGGTAATCGGAACAACGCGTTAAAAAGAATTGAGACGCGACATACTAATCGAGCATCACTTTTTACGCACACTTTGCATAATATAACCTAACCATGCTTAGGTAATCGGAACGACGCGTTAATTAGACTTTTTACGCACACTTATCTCGCGTCACAAGTCTCTTTAACGCGTCGTTCCGATTACCTAAGCATGGTTAGGTTATATTACGCAAAGAGTGCATGAATAGTGACGCTATATTATTATGTCGCGTCTCAAGTCTCTCTGACACGTCGTTCCAATTTCCTTAGTATGGTTAGGTTATATTACGCAAAGTGTGCGTGAAAAGTGACACTAGAATAGTCTGTCGCGTCTCAAGTCTCTCTAACGCGTCCTTCCGATTTCTAAGCATGGCTATGTTATATTACGCAACGCGTGCGTAAGAAGTGACGCTAGATTAATATTGCGCGTCTCAAGTCTCTTTAACGCGTCGTTTTGATTACTATGCTTATGTCGCGTCACAAGTCTCTCGAACGCGTCGTTCCGATTACCTAAGTATGGTTATGTTATATTACGCAAAGTGTGCGTAGAAAATGATAATAGATTAGTATGTCGAGTCTCAAGTCTTTTTAACGCGTCGTTCCAGTTACTTAAGTATGGTTAGATTATATTACACAAAGTGTACGTGAAAAATGACAATAGATTAGTATGACGCGTCTTATGTCTATCTAACACGTTGTTCTGATTACCTTAGCATGGTTAGGTTATATTACGCATAGTGTGAGTAAAAAGTGATGCTAGATTAGTATGTCGGGTCTAAAGTCTATTTAACGTGTCGTTCCTATTACCTAAGCATTGTTAGGTTATATTACGCAAGGTGTGCGTGAAAAGTGACGATAGATTAGTATGTCGCGTCTTTAATGCGTTATTCCAATTACCCAAGCATCGTTAGGTTATAATACGCAAAGTTTGGATGGAAAGTGACGCTAGATTAGTATGTCGCGTGTCAAGGCTCTTTATTGCGTCGTTCTGATTACCTAAGCATGGTTAGGTTATAGTACGCAAGGTGTACGTAAAATGGATCAATAGATTAGTCTATCGTGTCTCAAGTCTCTTTAACGCGTCGTTCCTATTACCTAAGCATGGTTAGGTTATATTACGCAAGGTGAGCGTGAAAAGTGATGCTAGATTAGCATGTCGCGTCTCAAGGCCCTTTAATGCGTCGTTCCGATTACCTAAGCATGATTAGGTTATACTACGCGAAGTTTGCGTGAAAAGTGACGCTAGATTAGTATGTCGCTTCTCAAGTCTCTTTAACGCGTCGTTTCGATTACCATGCTTATGTCGCGTCACAAGTCTCTCTAACGCGTCGTTTTTATTACCTAAGCATGGTTAGGTTATAGTACGCAAATTGTGCGTAAAAAGGATCAATAGATAAGTATGTCGCGTCTCAAGTCTCTTTAACGCGCCGTTCCTATTACCTAAGAATGGTTAGGTTATATTACGCAAAGTGTGCTTTAAAAGTTACGCTAGATTAGTATGTCAAGTCTCCAATCTCTTTCACGCGTCGTTCCGAATACCTAAGCATGGTTAGGTTATATTACGCAAAGTGTGCATAAAAAGTGACACTAGATTAGTATGTTTCGTATCAAGTCTCTTTATCGCGTCGTTTCGATCACCATACTTATCTCGCGTCACAAGTCTCTTTAATGCGTCGTTCCGATTACCTATGCATGGTTAGGTTATATTACGCAAAGTGTGCGTGAAAAGTGAGGTTAGATTATTATGTCGCGTCTCAATTCTCTCTAACGCGTCGTTCCAATTTCCTAAGCATGGTTAGGTTATAATACGTAAAGTGTGCGTGAAAAGTGACACTACATTAGTATGTCGCGTCTCAAGTCTCTCTAACGCGTCATTCCGATTTACTGAGCATGGTTATGTTATATTACGCAACGCGTGCGTAAAAAGTTACGCTAGATTAATATTGCGTGTCTCAAGTCTTTTTAACGCGTCATTTCGATTACCATGCTTATGTCGCGTCACAAGTCTCTCTAACGCGTCATTCCGATTACCTAAGCATGGTTAGGTTATAGTACGCAAAGTGTGCGTGGAAAGGAGCAATAGTTTAGTATGTCAGTCTCAAGTCTTTTTAACGCGTCGTTCCGATTACCTAAGTATGGTTAGGTTATATTACGCAAAGTGTGCGTGAAAATTAGTATGTCCAGTCTCAAGTCTCTTTAATGCGTCGTTCCGATTACCTAAGCATGGTTAGGTTTTATTACACAAAGTGTGCGTAAAAAGTGAGGCTAGATTAGTTTGTTTCGTCTCAATTCTCTTTAACGCGTCGTTTCGATTACTACACTTTTCTCGAGTCACAAGTCTCTTTACGCGTCGTTCCGATTACCTAAGCATGGTTAGGTTATATTACGCAAAGTGTGCGTGAAAAGTGATTTTTGATTAGTATGTCGCATCTCAAGTCTCTCTAACGCGTCATTCCGATTTCCTAAGCATCGTTAGGTTATATTACGCAAAGTGTCCGTGAAAAGTGACACTAGATTAGTATGTCGCGTCTCAAGTCTCTCTAACGCGTCGTTCCGATATCCTAAGCATGGTTATGTTATATTACGCAACGCGTGCGTAAACAGTGACTCTAGATTAATATTGCGCGTCTCAAATCTCTTTAACGCGTCTTTTCGATTACCATGCTTATGTCGCGTCACAAGTCTCTCGAACACGTCGTTCCGATTACCTAAGCATGGTTAGGTTGTATTACATAAAGTGTGCGTTGAAAATGACAATAGATTAGTATGTCGCATCTCAAGTCTATTTAACGCATCGTTCGAATTACTTAAGCATGGTTAGGTTATATTAGGCAGAGTGTACGTGAAAAATGACAATAGATTAGTATGTCGCGTCTTAAGTCTATCTAACGCGTTGTTCCGATTACCTTAGCATGGTTAGGTTATATTACGCAAACTGTGCGTGAAAAGTGACGCTAGATTAGTATGTCGCATCTCAATTCTCTTTATCGCGTTGTTCCAATTATCTAAGCATGGTTAGGGTATATTATGCAAAGCGTGTGTGAAAAGTGACATTAGATTAGTATGTCGCGTCTAAAGTCTATTTAACGCGTCGTTCCAATTACCTAAGGATGGTTAGGTTATATTACGCAGTGTGAGTGAAAAGTGACGCTAGATTAGCATGTCGCGTCTCAAGGCTCTTTAATGCGTCGTTCCGATTAGCTAAGCATGGTTAGGTTATAATACGCAAAGTTAGCGTGAAAAGTGACGCTAGATTAGTATGTCGCGTGTCAAGGCTCTTTAACGCGTCGTTCCGATTACCTAACCATGGTTAGGCTATAGTACGCAAAGTGTGCGTAAAAAGGATCAATTTATTAGTATTTCACATCTCAAGTATCTTTATCGCATTGTTCCTATTACATAAGCATGGTTAGGTTATATTACGCAAAGTGTGCGTGAAAAGTGACGCTAGATTAGTATGTCCTGGCTCAAATCTCTTTAAAGCGTTGTTGCGATTACCTAAGCATGGTTAGGTTCTATTACGCAAAGCGTGTGTAAAAAGTGATGCTAGGTTAGTATGTTTCGTCTCAAGTCTCTTTAATGCGTCGTTTCGCTTACCATACATATCTCGCGTCACAAGTCTCGTTAACGCGTCGTTCCGATTACCTAAGCATGGTTAGGTTATATTACGCAATGTGTGCGTGAAAAGTGACGTTAGATTAGTACGTCGCGTCTCAAGTCTCTCTAATGCGTCGTACCAATTTACTAAGCATGCCTAGGTTATATTACGCTAAGTGTGCGTAAAAAGTGACACTAGATTAGTATGTCGCATCTAAAGTCTCCATACGCGCCGTTCCCATTTCCGAAGCATGGTTATGTTATATTACGCAAAGTGTGCGTAAAAAATGACGCTAGATTAATATTGCGCGTCTCAAGTCTCTTGAACGCGTCATTTCGATTATCATGCTTATGTCGCGTCACGAGTCTCTCTAACGCATCGTACCAATTTCCTAAGCATGGTTAGGTTATATTACGCAAAGTGTGCGTGAAAAGTGACATTAGATTAGTATGTCGCATCTCAAGTCTCTCTAACGCGTCGTTCCGATTTCCTAAGCATGGTTAGGTTATATTACGCAAAGTGTCCGTGAAAAGTGACACTAGATTAGTATGTCGCGTCTCAAGTCTCTCTAACGCTTCGTTCCGATATCCTAAGCATGGTTAGGTTATATTACGCAAAGTGTGCGTGAAAAGTGACGCTAGATTAGTATATCCTACCTCAAGTCTCTCTAACGCGTCGTTCCGATTTCCTAAGCATGGTTAAGTTATATTACGCAAAGTGTGCGTGAAAAGTTACAATTATTTAATATGTCGCGTCTCAAGTCGATTTAAAGCGGTGTTGCGATTACCTAACCATGGTTAGGTTATAGTACGCAAAGTTTGCGTGAAAAGTGACGCTAGATTAGTATATTGCGTCTCAATTCTATTTAACGCGTTGTTCCGACTAAGCTTGGTTAGGTTATATTACGCAAAGTGTGCGTGAAAAGTGACGCTAGATTAGTATGTCGCGTCTCAAGTCACTTTAACGCGTCGTTCCAATTACCATGCTTATGTCGCGTTAACGCGTCGTTTCGATTACCTAAGCATGATTATGTTATTATTACGCAAAGTGTGCGTGATTAGTGACGCTAGATTAGTATGCCGCGTCTGAAGTATCTTTAACGCGTCGTTCCGATTACTTAAGCATGGTTAAGTTATTTTCTCAAAGTGTGCATGAAAAGTGATGCTAGATTTGTATGTCGCGTCTCACGTCTCTTTAACGCGTCGTTTCGATTACCATTCTTAGCTTGCGTCACAAGTCTCTTTAACGCGTCGTTATGATTACCTAAGCATGGTTAGGTTATATTACGCAGAGTGTGCGTCAAAAGTGATGCTAGATTAGTATATCGTATCTTAAGTCTCTCTAACGGTCGTTCCAATTTCCCAAGCATGGTTAGGTTATATTACGCAAAGTGTGCGTGAAAAGCGACGCTAAATTAGTATGTCACGTGTCAAGTCTCTCTAACACGTCGTTCCGATTTCCTAAGATGATTATGTTATATTACGCAAAGTGTGCGTGAAAATTGACGCTAGATCAGTATATCCTACCTCACGTTTCTCTAACGCGTCGTTCCGATTACCTAAGCATGGTTAGGTTATATTACGCAAAGTGTGCGCTAAAGGTTACGTTAGATTAGTACGTCGCATCTCAAGTCTCTTTAACGTGTCGTTCTGATTACCGAAGCAAGGCTAGGTTATATTAAGCAAAGTGTGCGTGAAAAGTGACGCTAGATTAGTATGTCCAGTCTCAAGTCTCTTTAATGCGTCGTTCCGATTACCTAAGCATGGTTAGGTTATATTACACAAAGAGTGCGTTAAAAGTGACGCTAGATTAGTATGTCGCGTCTCAAGTCTCTTTAACGCGTTGTTTCGATTACCATGCTTATGTCGCGTCACAAGTCTCTCTAACGCATCGTTCCGATTATCTAAGCATGGTTAGGTTATATCACGCAAAGTGTGCGTGAAAAGTGACGTTATATTAGTATGTCGCGTCTCAAGTCTCTTTAACGCGTCGTTTCGATTACCATGCTTATCTCGCATCACAAGTCTCTTTAACTCGTCATTGTGATTACCTAAGCATGGTTAGGTTATATTACGCAAAGTGTGCGTGAAAAGTGACACTAGATCAGTATATCCTACCTCAAGTCTCACTAACGCGTCGTTTCGATTTCCTAAGCATGGTTAGGTTATATTACGCAAAGTGTGCGTGAAAAGTGACGCTAGATTATATGACTCGTGTCAAGTCTCTTTAACACGTCGTTCCGATTTCCTAAGCATGGTTAGGTTATATTACGCAAAGTGTGCGTAAAAAAGTGACGGTATATTAGTATATCGCGTCTCAAGTCTCTTTAACACGTCGTTCCAATTACCTAAGCATGGAAAGCTTATATTACGCAAAGTGTTTTGAAAGGTGACGGTAGATTAGTATATCGCGTCTCAAGTCTCTTTAATGTGTCGTTCTAATTACCTAACCATGGTTTGGTTATGTTACGCAAGGTGTGCGTGAAAAGTGACGCTAGATTAGTATGTCGCATCTCAATGCTCTTTAACGCGTCGTTCCGTTTACCTAAGCATGGTTAGGTTATATTACGCAATGTCTGTGTGAAAAGTGACGCTATATTAGTATCTTGCGTCTCAAGTCTCTTTAACGCGTCGTTTTGATTACCATGCTTATTAACCTGTCATTCCAATTACCTAAGCATAGTTAGGTTATATTACGCAAAGTGTGCGTGAAACGTTACGCTAGATTAATATGTCGCTACTCAAGTCTCTATGATGCGTCGTTCTGATTACCTAAGCATGTGTAATAAGTGACGCTAGATTAGTATGGCGCGTTTCAAGTCTCTTTAACGCGTCGTTTCAATTACTGTGCTTATGTCGCGTCACAAGTGTCTCTAACGCGTCGTTCTGATTACCTAAGCATGGTTAGATTATATATTACGCAAAGTGTGCATGAAAAGTGACAATGTATTAGTATGTAGCATCTCAAGTCTTTTTAACGCGTCGTTCCGATTACCTAGGCATGGTTAGGTTATTTTACGCAAAGTGTGCGTGAAAAGTGACGCTAGATTAGTATGACGCGTCTCAAGTCTCTTTAATGCGTATTCCGATTACCTAAGCATGGTTAGGTTATATTACGTTATGTGTGCGTGAAAAGGGACGCCAGATTAGTATGTCGCATCTCAAGTCCTTTAACGCGTCTTTCCGATTATGTAAGCATGGTTAGGTTATATTACGCAAAGAGTGCGTGAAAAGTGATGCTAGATTAATGTGTCGCTACTCAAGTCTCTTTAATGTGTCGTTCCGATTTCCTAAGCATGGTTAGGTTATAGTACGCAAAGTTTGCGTGAAAAGTGACGCCATATTAGTATGTCGCCTCTGAAGTCTCTTTAACGCGTCGTTCCGATTATCTAAGCATGGGTAGGTTATTTTACGAAAAGTGTGCGTGAAAAATGACGCTACATTAGTATGTCGCGTCTCAAGTCTCTTTAACGCATTGTACCGATTACCTAAGGATGGTTAGGTTACTTCACGAAAAGTGTGCATGAAAAGTAACAAACATTAGTATGTCGCGTCTCTAGTCTATTTAACGCGTCATTCCGATTACCTAAGCATGGTTAGGTTATATTACGCAAAGTGTGCATGGAAAGTGACGCTAGATTAGTATGTCGCATCTCAATTCTCTTTAACGCGTTGTACCGATTACCTAAGGATGGTTAGGTTACTTTACAGAAAGTGTAGGTGAAAAGTGATGCTAGATTAGTATGTCGTGTCTTAAGTCTATTTAACGCGTCGTTCTGATTATCAAAGCATGGTTAGGTTATATTACGCGAAGTGTGTGTGAAAAGTTACGCTAGATTAGTATGTCGCGTCTCAATTCTCTTTAACGCGTTTTTCCGATTTCCTAAGCATGTTTAGTTTATATTATGCAAAGTGTGCGTGAAAAGTTACGCTAGATTAGTATGTCGCGTCTCAAGTCTCTTTAACGTGTCGTTTCGATTACCATGCTTATCCCGCGTCCCAAGTCTCTTTAACGCGTTGTTGCGATTACCTATGCATGGTTAGGTTATATTACGCAAAGTGTGCGTGAAAATTGACGCTAAATTAGTATATCATCTGTGCTTATGTCGCGCCACAAGTGTCTCTAACGCGTCGTTCTGATTACCTAAGCATGGTTAGATTATATATTACGCAAAGTGTGCGTGAAAAGTGCAATGTTAATATGTAGTATCTCAAGTCTTTTTAACGCGTCGTTCCGATTACTTAGGCATGGTTAGGTTATTTTACGCAAAGTGTGCGTGAAAAGTGACGCTAGATTAGTATGACGCGTCTCAAGTCTCTTTAATGCGTATTCCGATTACCTATAAGCATGGTTAGGTTATATTACGTGATGTGTGCGTGAAAAGGGACGATAGATTAGTATGTCGCGTCTCAAGTCCTTTAACGCGTCTTTCCGATTATGTAAGCATGGTTAGGTTATATTACGCAAAGTGCGCGTGAAAAGTGATGCTAGATTAATGTGTCGCTACTCAAGTCTCTTTAATGCGTCGTTCCAATTTCCTAAGCATGGTTAGGTTATAGTATGCAAAGTTTGCGTGAAAAGTGACGCCATATTAGTATGTCGCCTCTGAAGTCTCTTTAACGCGTCGTTCCGATTATCTAAGCACGGGTTGGTTATTTTACGAAAAGTGTGCGTGAAAAATGACGCTACATTAGTATGTCGCGTCTCAAGTCTCTTTAACGCATTGTACCGATTACCTAAGGATTGTTACTTCACGAAAAGTGTGCGTGAAAAGTAACAAACATTAGTGAGTCGCATCTCTAGTCTATTTAACGTGTCATTCCGATTACCTAAGCATTGTTAGGTTATATTACGCAAAGTGTACATGGAAACTGACGCTAGATTAGTATGTCGCATCTCAATTCTCTTTAACGCGTTGTACCGATTACCTAAGGATGGTTAGGTTAGTTTACATAAAGTGTACGTGAAAAGTGACGCTAGATTAGTATGTCGTGTCTTAAGTCTATTTAACGCGTCGTTCTGATTATGAAAGCATGGTTAGGTTATATTACGTGAAGTGTGTGTGAAAAGTTACGCTAGATTAGTATGTCGCGTCTCAATTCTCTTTAACGCGTTGTTCCGATTACCTAAGAATGGTTAGGTTATATTATGCAAAGTGTGCGTGAAAAGTTACGCTAGATTATTATGTCGCGTCTCAAGTCTCTTTATCGCATCTTTCTGGTTACCTAGGCATGGTTAGGTTTCTTTAACGCGTCGTTCCGATTACCTAAGCATGGTTAGGTTATATATTACGCAAAGTGTGCTTAAAAAGTGATGCTAGATTAGTTTGTTTTGTCTCAAGTCTCTTTTACAAGTCATTTCGATTACCATACTTATCTCGCGTCACAAGTCTCTTTAACGCGTCGTTCCGATTACCATACTTATCTCGCGTCACAAGTCTCTTTAACGCGTCGTTCCGTTTACCATACTTATCTCGCGTTACAAGTCTCTTTAACGCGTCGTTCCGATTACCTAAGCATGGCTAGGTTATATTACGCAAACAGTGCGTGAAAACTGACGTTAAATTAGTATGTCTCGTCTCAAGTCTCTCTAACGCGTCGTCCAATTTCCTAAGCAGGGTTAAGTTATTTTACGCAAAGTGTGCGTGAAAAGTGACGCTTGATTAGTATGTCCAGTCTCAAGTCTCTTTAACGCGTCGTTCCGATTACCTAAGCATGGTTAAGTTATATTACGCAAAGTGTGCGTAAAAAGTGACGCTAGATTAGTTTGTTTCGTCTCAAGTCTTTTTAACGCTTAATTTCGATTACTATATTTATCTCGCGTCACAAGTCTCTTTAACGCGTCGTTCCGATTACCTAAGCATGGTTAGGTTATATTACGCAAAGAGTGCGTGAATAGTGATGCTATATTAGTATGTCGCGTCTCAAGTCTCTCTAACGCGTCGTTCCAATTTCCTAAGCATGGTTATGTTATATTACGGAATGCGTGCGTAAAAAGTGACGCTAGATTAATATTGCACGTCTCAAGTCTCTTTAACGCGTCGTTTTGATTACCATGCTTATGTCGCGTCACAAGTCTCTCGAACGTATCGTTCTGATTACCTAAGCATGGTTAGGTTATATTACGCAAAGTGTGCGTAGAAAATGACAATAGATTAGTATGTAGCGTCTCAAGTCTATTTAACGCGTCGTTCCAATTACATAAGCATGGTTAGGTTATATTACGCAGAGTGTACGTGAAAAATGACAATAGATTAGTATGTCACGTCTTAAGTCTATCTAACGCGTTGTTCCGATTACCTTAGCATGGTTAGGTTATATTACGCATAGTGTGCGTGGAAAGTGACGATAGATTAGTATGTCGCGTCTCAATTCTCTTTGTCGCATTATTCTGATTATCTAAGCATGGTTTTTTTTTTTTGATAATTGGGGAGGGGAGAGCGCTTGTGGGAGGAATTGAACCCACGACCTGGCAGTTTGCTGCCTAGCGCTTATTCCATTTGAGCTTAGCTCATTGGTATTATCTAAGCATGGTTAGAGGTTATATTATGCAAAGCGTGCGTGAAAAGTGACACTAGATTAGTATGTCGCGTATAAAGTCTATTTAACGCGTCGTTCCTAATACCTAAGCATGGTTAGGTTATATTACGCAAGGTGTGCGTGAAAAGTGACGCTAGATTAGTATGTCGCGTCTCAAGGCTCTTTAATGCGTAATACGCAAAGTTTGCATGGAAAGTGACGGTAGATTAGTATGTCGCGTGTCAAGGCTCTTTAATGCGTCGTTCTGATTACCTAAGCATGGTTAGGTTATATTACGCAATGTGAGCGTGAAAAGTGACGCTAGATTAGCATGTCGTGTCTCAAGGCTCTTTAATGCGTCGTTCCGATTACCTAAGCATGATTAGGTTATACTACGCAAAGTTTAAGTGAAAAGTGACGCTAGATTAGTATGTCGCTTCTCAAGTCTCTTTAACGCGTCGTTTCGATTACCATGCTTATGTCGCGTCACAAGTCTCTCTAACGCGTCGTTCCGATTACCTAAGCATGGTTAGGTTATAGTACGCCAATTGTGCGTAAAAAGGATCAATAGATAAGTATGTCGCGTCTCAAGTCTCTTTAACGCGTCGTTCCTATTACCTAAGAATGGTTAGGTTATATTACGCCAAGTGTGCTTGAAAAGTGACGCTAGATTAGTATGTCAAGTCTCCAATCTCTTTCACGCGTCGTTCCGAATACCTAAGCATGGTTAGGTTATATTACGCAAAGTGTGCGTAAAAAGTGACACTAGATTAGTATGTTTCGTATCAAGTCTCTTTATCGCGTCGTTTCGATCACCATACTTATCTCGCGTAACAAGTCTCTTTAACGCGTCGTTCCAATTACCTATGCATGGTTAGGTTATATTACGCAAAGTGTGCGTGAAAAGTGAGGTTAGATTATTATGTCGCGTCTCAATTCTCTCTAACGCGTTGTTCCAATTTCCTATGCATGGTTAGGTTATATTACGCAAAGTGTGCGTGAAAAGTGAGGTTAGATTATTATGTCGCGTCTCAATTCTCTCTAACGCGTCGTTCCGATTACCTATGCATGGTTAGGTTATATTACACAAAGTGTGCGTGAAAAGTGAGGTTAGATTATTATGTCGCGTCTCAATTCTCTCTAACGCGTTGTTCCAATTATCTAAGCATGGTTAGGTTATATTACGCAAAGTGTGCGTGAAAAGTGACACTACATTAGTATGTCGCGTCTCAAGTCTCTCTAACGCGTCGTTCCGATTTACTGAGCATGGTTATGTTATATTACGCAACACGTGCGTAAAAAGTGACGCTAGATTAATATTGCGTGTCTCAAGTCTTTTTAACGCGTCATTTCGATTACCATGCTTATGTCACGTCACAAGTCTCTCTAACGCGTCATTCCGATTACCTAAGCATGGTTAGGTTATAGTACGCAAAGTGTGCGTGGAAAGGAGCAATAGTTTAGTATGTCGCGTCTCAATTCTTTTTAACGCGTCGTTCCGATTACCTAAGTATGGTTAGGTTATATTACGCAAAGTGTGCGTGAAAATTAGTATGTCCAGTCTCAAGTCTCTTTAATGCGTCGTTCCGATTACCTAAGCATGGTTAGGTTTTATTACACAAAGTGTGCGTAAAAAGTGAGGCTAGATTAGTTTGTTTCGTCTCAATTCTCTTTAACGCGTCGTTTCGATTACTATACTTATCTCGAGTCACAAGTCTCTTTAACGCGTCGTTCCGATTACCTAAGCATGGTTAGGTTATATTAGGCAAAGTGTGCGTGAAAAGTGACTTTTGATTAGTATGTCGCATCTCAAGTCTCTCTAACGCGTCATTCCGATTTCCTAAGCATGGTTAGGTTACATTACGCAAAGTGTCCGTGAAAAGTGACACTAGATTAGTATGTCGTGTCTCAAGTCTCTCTAACGCGTCGTTCCGATATCCTAAGCATGGTTATGTTATATTACACAACGCGTGCGTAAACAGTGACTCTAGATTAATATTGCGCGTCTCAAATCTCTTTAACGCGTCTTTTCGATTACCATGCTTATGTCGCGTCACAAGTCTCTCGAACACGTCGTTCCGACTACCTAAGCATGGTTAGGTTGTATTACATAAAGTGTGCGTTGAAAATGACAATAGATTATTAGTATGTCGCATCTCAAGTCTATTTAACGCATCGTTCGAATTACTTAAGCATGGTTAGGTTATATTAGGCAGAGTGTACGTGAAAAATGACAATGGATTAGTATGTCGCGTCTTAAGTCTATCTAACGCGTTGTTCCGATTACCTTAGCATGGTTAGGTTATATTACGCAAACTGTGCGTGAAAAGTGACGCTAGATTAGTATGTCGCATCTCAATTCTCTTTATCGCGTTGTTCCAATTATCTAAGCATGGTTAGGGTATATTATGCAAAGCGTGCGTGAAAAGTGACATTTGATTAGTATGTCGTGTCTAAAGTCTATTTAACGCGTCGTTCCAATTACCTAAGAATGGTTAGGTTATATTACGCAGTGTGAGTGAAAAGTGACGCTAGATTAGCATGTCGCGTCTCAAGGCTTTTTAATGCGTCGTTCCGATTACCTAAGCATGGTTAGGTTATAATACGCAAAGTTTGCGTGAAAAGTGACGCTAGATTAGTATGTCGCGTGTCAAGGCTCTTTAACGCGTCGTTCCGATTACCTAAGCATGGTTAGGCTATAGTACGCAAAGTGTGCGTAAAAAGGATCAATTTATTAGTATTTCGCGTCTCAAGTATCTTTATCGCATTGTTCCTATTACATAAGCATGGTTAGGTTATATTACGCAAAGTGTGCGTGAAAAGTGACGCTAGATTAGTATGTCCAGGCTCAAATCTCTTTAAAGCGTTGTTCCGATTACCTAAGCATGGTTAGGTTCTATTACGCAAAGTGTGTGTAAAAAGTGATGCTAGGTTAGTATTTTTCGTCTCAAGTCTCTTTAATGCGTCGTTTCGCTTACCATACATATCTCGCGTCACAAGTCTTGTTAACGCGTCGTTCCGATTACCTAAGCATGGTTAGGTTATATTACGCAATGTGTGCGTGAAAAGTGACGTTAGATTAGTACGTCGCGTCTCAAGTCTCTCTAACGCGTCGTACCAATTTACTAAGCATGCCTAGGTTATATTACGCGAAGTGTGCGTGAAAAGTAACACTAGATTAGTAGGTCGCGTCTCAAGTCTCCATACACGCCGTTCCCATTTCCGAAGCATGGTTATGTTATATTACGCAAAGTGTGCGTAAAAAATGACGCTAGATTAATATTGCGCGTCTCAAGTCTCTTGAACGCGTCGTTTCGATTATCATGCTTATGTCGCGTCACGAGTCTCTCTAACGCGTCGTACCGATTTCCTAAGCATGGTTAGGTTATATTACGCAAAGTGTGCGTGAAAAGTGACTTTAGATTAGTATATCGCATCTCAAGTCTCTCTAACGCGTCGTTCCGATTTCCTAGGCATGGTTAGGTTATATTACGCAAAGTGTCCGTGAAAAGTGACACTAGATTAGTATGTCGCGTCTCAAGTCTCTCCAACGCGTCGTTCCGATATCCTAAGCATGGTTAGGTTATATTACGCAAAGTGTGCGTGAAATGTGACGCTAGATTAGTATATCCTACCTCAAGTCTCTCTAACGCGTCGTTCCGATTTCCTAAGCATGGTAGGTTATATTACGCAAAGTGTGCGTGAAAAGTTACAATTATTTAGTATGTCGCGTCTCAAGTTGATTTAAAGCGGTGTTGCGATTACCTAACCATGGTTAGGTTATAGTACGCAAAGTTTGTTTGAAAAGTGACGCTAGATTAGTATATTGCCTCTCAATTCTATTTAACGCGTTGTTCCGACTAAGCATGGTTAGGTTATATTACGCAAAGTGTGGGTGAAAAGTGACGCTAGATTAGTATGTCACGTGTCAAGTCTCTCTAACACGTCGTTCCGATTTCCTAAGATGATTATGTTATATTACGCAAAGTGTGCGTGAAAAGTGACGCTAGATCAGTATATCCTGCCTCAAGTCTCTCGAACACTTCGTTCCGATTACCTAAGCATGGTTAGGTTATATTACGCAAAGTGTGAGCTAAAAGTTACGTTAGATTAGTATGTCGCATCTCAAGTCTCTTTAACGTGTCGTTCTGATTACTTAAGCATGGCTAGATTATATTATGCAAGCTGTGCGTTAAAAGTTACGCTTGATTAGTATGTCGCGTCTCAAGGCTCTTTAATGCGTCGTTCCGATTACCTAAGCATGGTCAGGATATATTACACAAAGAGTGCGTTAAAATTGACGCTAGATTAGTATGTCGCGTCTCAAGTCTCTTTAACGCGTTGTTTCGATTACCATGCTTACGTCGCGTCACAAGTCTCTCTAACGCATCGTTCCGATTATCTAAGCATGGTTAGGTTATATCACGCAAAGTGTGCGTGAAAAGTGACGTTATATTAGTATGTCGCGTCTCAAGTCTCTTTAACGCGTCGTTTCGATTACCATGTTTATCTCGCGTCACAAGTCTCTTTAACTCGTCATTGTGATTACGTTAAAAATGACAATAGATTAGTATGTCGCGTCTTAAGTCTATCTAACGCGTCGTTCCAATTACCTAAGCATGGTTAAGTTATATTACGTGGAGTGTGCGTGAAAAATGACGCTAGATTAGTATGTCGGGTCTCAATTCTCTTTATTGCGTTGTTCCGATTATCTAAGCATGGTTAGGTTATATTATGCAAAGCGTGCGTGAAAAGTGATACTAGATTACTAGTGTCTAATGTCTATGTGACACGTCGTTCCGATTACCTAAGCATGGTTAGGTTATATTACGCAAGGTGTGCGTGAAAAGTGACGCTAGATTAGTATGTCGCGTCTCAAGGCTATTTAATGCGTCATTACGATTACCTAAGCATGATTAGGTTACAATATGCAAAGTTTGCGTGAAAAGTGACGCTAGATTAGTATGTCGCTTCTCAAGTCTCTTTAACGCGTCGGTTCGATTACCATACTTATCTCGCGTCACAAGTCTCTTTAACGCGTCGTTCCGATTATATAAGCATGGTTAGGTTATATTACGCAAAGTGTGCGTAAAAAGTGACGTTAGATTAGTATTTCGCTCTCAAGTCTCTCTAACGCGTCGTTCCGATTACCTATACATGGTTAGGTTATATTACGCAAAGTGTGCATAAAAAGTGACACTAGATTTGTATGTCGCGTCTTAAGTCTCTCTAACGCGTCGTTCCAATTTCCTAAGCATGGTTATGTTATAATACGCAAAGTGTGCGTAAAAAGTGACGCTAGATTAATATTGCGCGTCTCAAGTCTTTTTAACGCGTCGTTTCGATTACCATGCTTATGTCGCGTCACAAGTCTCTCTAACGTGTCGTTCCGATTACCTAAGCATGGTTAGGTTATAGTACGCAAAGTGTGCGTGAAAAGGATCAATAGATTATTAGTATACTCAAAACTCTTTAATGAGTCGTTCCTATTACTTCAGTATGGTTAGGTTATATTACGCAAAGTGTGCGTGAAAAGTGATGCTAGATTATTATTTCCAGTCTCAAGTCTCTTTAACGCGTCGTTTCGATTACTTAAGCATGGTTATGTTATATTACGCAAAGTGTGCGTAAAACGTGACGCTAGATTAGTTTGTTTTGTCTTAAGTCTCTTTAACGTGTTGTTTCGATTACTATACTTATCTCGCGTCACAAGTCTCCTTAACGCGTCGTTTCGCTTACCTAAGCATGGTTAGGTTATATTACCAAAAGTGTGTGTGAAAAGTGATGCTAGATTAGTATGTCGCGTCTCAAGCGTCTCTAACGCGTCGTTCCGATTTCCTAAGCATGGGTAGGTTATATTACGCAAAGTGTGTGTAAAAAGTGATGCTAGATTAATATGGCGCGTCTTAAGTCTTTTTAATGGGTCGTTTCGATTACCATGCTTATGCCGTGTCACAAGTCCCTCTAACGCGACGTTCCGATTACCTAAGCATGGTTAGGTTATATTACGCAAAGTGTGCGTGAAAGATGAAAATTGATTAGTATGTCGCGTCTCAAGTCTATATAACGTGTCGTTCCAATTACTTAAGCATGGTTAGGTTATATTATGCAAAGTGTGCGCGAAAAGTGATGCTAGATTAGTATGTCGCGTCTCAAGTCTCTTTAACGCGTCGTTCCGATTACCTAAGCATAGTTAGGTTATATAGTGCGTGAAAAGTGACGCTAGATAAGTATATTGCATCACAATTCTCTTTAACGCGTCGTTCCGATTACCTAAGCTTGGTAAGGTTACGCGAAGTGTGCGTAAAAAGTGACGCTAGATTAGTATGGCGCGTCTCAAGTCTCTCTAGCGCGTGGTTTTAATTACCATGCTTATGTAGCGTCACAAGTCTCTCTAACGCGTTGTTCTGATTACCTACACATTGTTGGGTTATATTACGCAAAGCGTGCGTGAATAGTGACGCTAGATTAGTATGTCGCGTCTCAAGTCTATTTAACGCATCATTAAGATTACCTAAGCTTTGTTGGGTTATATTACGCAAAGCGTGCGTGAAAACAGACACTAGATTAGCATGTCGCGTCTCAAGTCTATTTACCGCATCATTACGATTACCTAAGCATGGTTAGGTTATATTACGCAAAGTGTGCGTGAAAAGGGACGCTAGATGAGTATGTCGCGTTCTCTTTCACGCATCTTTCCGATTACCTAAGCATGGTTAGGTTATATTACGCAAAGAGTGTGTGAAAAGTGACGCTAGATTAGTATGTCGCGTCTCAATTCTCTACCATTTGAGCTATAGCTCATTGGTATTATCTAAGCATGGTTAGAGATTATATTATGCAAAGCGTGCGTGAAAAGTGACACTAGATTAGTATGTCGCGTATAAAGTCTATCTAACGCGTCGTTCCTAATACCTAAGCATGGTTAGGTTATATTACGCAAGGTGTGCGTGAAAAGTGACGCTAGATTAGTATGTCGCGTCTCAAGGCTCTTTAATGCGTAATACGCAAAGTTTGCGTGGAAAGTGACGGTAGATTAGTATGTCGCGTGTCAAGGCTCTTTAATGCGTCGTTCTGATTACCTAAACATGGTTAGGATATAGTACGCAAAGTGTGCGTAAAAAGGATCAGTAGAATAGTATATTGTGTCTCAAGTCTCTTTAACGCGTCATTCTTATTACCCAAGCATGGTTAGGTTATATTACGCAAGGTGAGCGTGAAAAGTGATGCTAGATTAGCATGTCGCGTCTCAAGGCCCTTTAATGCGTCGTTCCGATTACCTAAGCATGATTAGGTTATACTACGCGAAGTTTGCGTGAAAAGTGACGCTAGATTAGTATGTCGCTTCTCAAGTCTCTTTAACGCGTCGTTTCGATTACCATGCTTATGTCGCGACACAAGTCTCTCTAACGCGTCGTTTTTATTACCTAAGCATGGTTAGGTTATAGTACGCAAATTGTGCGTAAAAAGGATCAATAGATAAGTATGTCGCGTCTCAAGTCTCTTTAACGCGCCGTTCCTATTACCTAAGAATGGTTAGGTTATATTACGCAAAGTGTGCTTTAAAAGTTACGCTAGATTAGTATGTCAAGTCTCCAATCTCTTTCACGCGTCGTTCCGAATACTTAAGCATGGTTAGGTTATATTACGCAAAGTGTGCATAAAAAGTGACACTAGATTAGTATGTTTCGTATCAAGTCTCTTTATCGCGTCGTTTCGATCACCATACTTATCTCGCGTCACAAGTCTCTTTAATGCGTCGTTCCGATTACCTATGCATGGTTAGGTTATATTACGCAAAGTGTGCGTGAAAAGTGAGGTTAGATTATTATGTCGCGTCTCAATTCTCTCTAACGCGTCGTTCCAATTTCCTAAGCATGGTTAGGTTATAATACGTAAAGTGTGCGTGAAAAGTGACACTACATTAGTATGTCGCGTCTCAAGTCTCTCTAACGCGTCATTCCGATTTACTGAGCATGGTTATGTTATATTACGCAACGCGTGCGTAAAAAGTTACGCTAGATTAATATTGCGTGTCTCAAGTCTTTTTAACGCGTCATTTCGATTACCATGCTTATGTCGCATCACAAGTCTCTCTAACGCGTCATTCCGATTACCTAAGCATGGTTAGGTTATAGTACGCAAAGTGTGCGTGGAAAGGAGCAATAGTTTAGTATGTCAGTCTCAAGTCTTTTTAACACGTCGTTCCGATTACCTAAGTATGGTTAGGTTATATTACGCAAAGTGTGCGTGAAAATTAGTATGTCCAGTCTCAAGTCTCTTTAATGCGTCGTTCCGATTACCTAAGCATGGTTAGGTTTTATTACACAAAGTGTGCGTAAAAAGTGAGGCTAGATTAGTTTGTTTCGTCTCAATTCTCTTTAACGCGTCGTTTCGATTACTACACTTATCTCGAGTCACAAGTCTCTTTACGCGTCGTTCCGATTACCTAAGCATGGTTAGGTTATATTACGCAAAGTGTGCGTGAAAAGTGACTTTATATTAGTATGTCGCATCTCAAGTCTCTCTAACGCGTCATTCCGATTTCCTAAGCATCGTTAGGTTATATTACGCAAAGTGTCCGTGAAAAGTGACACTAGATTAGTATGTCGCGTCTCAAGTCTCTCTAACGCGTCGTTCCGATATCCTAAGCATGGTTATGTTATATTACGCAACGCGTGCGTAAACAGTGACTCTAGATTAATATTGCGCGTCTCAAATCTCTTTAACGCGTCTTTTCGATTACCATGCTTATGTCGCGTCACAAGTCTCTCGAACACGTCGTTCCGATTACCTAAGCATGGTTAGGTTGTATTACATAAAGTGTGCGTTGAAAATGACAATAGATTAGTATGTCGCATCTCAAGTCTATTTAACGCATCGTTCGAATTACTTAAGCATGGTTAGGTTATATTAGGCAGAGTGTACGTGAAAAATGACAATAGATTAGTATGTCGCGTCTTAAGTCTATCTAACGCGTTGTTCCGATTACCTTAGCATGGTTAGGTTATATTACGCAAACTGTGCGTGAAAAGTGACGCTAGATTAGTATGTCGCATCTCAATTCTCTTTATCGCGTTGTTCCAATTATCTAAGCATGGTTAGGGTATATTATGCAAAGCGTGTGTGAAAAGTGACATTAGATTAGTATGTCGCGTCTAAAGTCTATTTAACGCGTCGTTCCAATTACCTAAGGATGGTTAGGTTATATTACGCAGTGTGAGTGAAAAGTGACGCTAGATTAGCATGTCGCGTCTCAAGGCTCTTTAATGCGTCGTTCCGATTAGCTAAGCATGGTTAGGTTATAATACGCAAAGTTAGCGTGAAAAGTGACGCTAGATTAGTATGTCGCGTGTCAAGGCTCTTTAACGCGTCGTTCCGATTACCTAACCATGGTTAGGCTATAGTACGCAAAGTGTGCGTAAAAAGGATTAATTTATTAGTATTTCGCATCTCAAGTATCTTTATCGCATTGTTCCTATTACATAAGCATGGTTAGATTATATTACGCAAAGTGTGCAGGAAAAGTGACGCTAGATTAGTATGTCCTGGCTCAAATCTCTTTAAAGCGTTGTTGCGATTACCTAAGCATGGTTAGGTTCTATTACGCAAAGCGTGTGTAAAAAGTGATGCTAGGTTAGTATGTTTCGTCTCAAGTCTCTTTAATGCGTCGTTTCGCTTACCATACATATCTCGCGTCACAAGTCTCGTTAACGCGTCGTTCCGATTACCTAAGCATGGTTAGGTTATATTACGCAATGTGTGCGTGAAAAGTGACGTTAGATTAGTACGTCGCGTCTCAAGTCTCTCTAATGCGTCGTACCGATTTACTAAGCATGCCTAGGTTATATTACGCAAAGTGTGCGTAAAAAGTGACACTAGATTAGTATGTCGCGTCTAAAGTCTCCATACGCGCCGTTCCCATTTCCGAAGCATGGTTATGTTATATTACGCAAAGTGTGCGTAAAAAATGACGCTAGATTAATATTGCGCGTCTCAAGTCTCTTGAACGCGTCATTTCGATTATCATGCTTATGTCGCGTCACGAGTCTCTCTAACGCGTCGTACCAATTTCCTAAGCATGGTTAGGTTATATTACGCAAAGTGTGCGTGAAAAGTGACTTTAGATTAGTATGTCGCATCTCAAGTCTCTCTAACGCGTCGTTCCGATTTCCTAAGCATGGTTAGGTTATATTACGCAAAGTGTCCGTGAAAAGTGACACTAGATTAGTATGTCGCGTCTCAAGTCTCTCTAACGCTTCGTTCCGATATCCTAAGCATGGTTTGGTTATATTACGCAAAGTGTGCGTGAAAAGTGACGCTAGATTAGTATATCCTACCTCAAGTCTCTCTAACGCGTCGTTCCGATTTCCTAAGCATGGTTAAGTTATATTACGCAAAGTGTGCGTGAAAAGTTACAATTATTTAATATGTCGCGTCTCAAGTCGATTTAAAGCGGTGTTGCGATTACCTAACCATGGTTAGGTTATAGTACGCAAAGTTTGCTTGAAAAGTGACGCTAGATTAGTATATTGCGTCTCAATTCTATTTAACGCGTTGTTCCGACTAAGCTTGGTTAGGTTATATTACGCGAAGTGTGCGTGAAAAGTGACGCTAGATTAGTATGTCGCGTCTCAAGTCACTTTAACGCGTCGTTCCAATTACCATGCTTATGTCGCGTTAACGCGTCGTTTCGATTACCTAAGCATGGTTATGTTATTATTACGCAAAGTGTGCGTGATTAGTGACGCTAGATTAGTATGCCGCGTCTGAAGTATCTTTAACGCGTCGTTCCGATTACTTAAGCATGGTTAAGTTATTTTCTCAAAGTGTGCATGAAAAGTGATGCTAGATTTGTATGTCGCGTCTCAAGTCTCTTTAACGCGTCATTTCGATTACCATTCTTAGCTTGCGTCACAAGTCTCTTTAACGCGTCGTTATGATTACCTAAGCATGGTTAGGTTATATTACGCAGAGTGTGCGTCAAAAGTGATACTAG
The DNA here is from genome assembly GCF_937616625.2 of Mercurialis annua. Classification (NCBI taxonomy): domain Eukaryota; kingdom Viridiplantae; phylum Streptophyta; class Magnoliopsida; order Malpighiales; family Euphorbiaceae; genus Mercurialis; species Mercurialis annua. The sequence goes on from NC_065572.1 coordinate 45,254,845, forward strand.
ATTAGTATATCGTATCTTAAGTCTCTCTAACGGTCGTTCTAATTTCCCAAGCATGGTTAGGTTATATTACGCAAAGTGTGCGTGAAAAGCGACGCTAAATTAGTATGTCACGTGTCAAGTCTCTCTAACACGTCGTTCCGATTTCCTAAGATGATTATGTTATATTACGCAAAGTGTGCGTGAAAAGTGACGCTAGATCAGTATATCCTACCTCACGTCTCTCTAACGCGTCGTTCCGATTACCTATGCATGGTTAGGTTATATTACGCAAAGTGTGCGCTAAAGGTTACGTTAGATTAGTACGTCGCATCTCAAGTCTCTTTAACGTGTCGTTCTGATTACCGAATCAAGGCTAGGTTATATTAAGCAAAGTGTGCGTGAAAAGTGACGCTAGATTAGTATGTCCAGTCTCAAGTCTCTTTAATGCGTCGTTCCGATTACCTAAGCATAGTTAGGTTATATTACACAAAGAGTGCGTTAAAAGTGACGCTAGATTAGTATGTCGCGTCTCAAGTCTCTTTAACGCGTTGTTTCGATTACCATGCTTATGTCGCGTCACAAGTCTCTCTAACGCATCGTTCCGATTATCTAAGCATGGTTAGGTTATATCACGCAAAGTGTGCGTGAAAAGTGACGTTATATTAGTATGTCGCGTCTCAAGTCTCTTTAACGCGTCGTTTCGATTACCATGCTTATCTCGCATCACAAGTCTCTTTAACTCGTCATTGTGATTACCTAAGCATGGTTAGGTTATATTACGCAAAGTGTGCGTGAAAAGTGACACTAGATCAGTATATCCTACCTCAAGTCTCACTAACGCGTCGTTTCGATTTCCTAAGCATGGTTATGTTATATTACGCAAAGTGTGCGTGAAAAGTGACACTAGATCAGTATATCCTACCTCAAGTCTCACTAACGCGTCGTTTCGATTTCCTAAGCATGGTTATGTTATATTACGCAAAGTGTGCGTGAAAAGTGACGCTAGATTATATGACTCGTGTCAAGTCTCTTTAACACGTCGTTCCGATTTCCTAAGCATGGTTAGGTTATATTACGCAAAGTGTGCGTAAAAAAGTGACGGTATATTAGTATATCGCGTCTCAAGTCTCTTTAACACGTCGTTCCAATTACCTAAGCATGGAAAGCTTATATTACGCAAAGTGTTTTGAAAGGTGACGGTAGATTAGTATATCGCATCTCAAGTCTCTTTAATGTGTCGTTCTAATTACCTAACCATGGTTTGGTTATGTTACGCAAGGTGTGCGTGAAAAGTGACGCTAGATTAGTATGTCGCATCTCAATGCTCTTTAACGCGTCGTTCTGTTTACCTAAGCATGGTTAGGTTATATTACGCAATGTCTGTGTGAAAAGTGACGCTATATTAGTATCTTGCGTCTCAAGTCTCTTTAACGCGTCGTTTTGATTACCATGCTTATTAACCTGTCATTCCAATTACCTAAGCATAGTTAGGTTATATTACGCAAAGTGTGCGTGAAACGTTACTCTAGATTAATATGTCGCTACTCAAGTCTCTATGATGCGTCGTTCTGATTACCTAAGCATGTGTAATAACTGACGCTAGATTAGTATGGTGCGTTTCAAGTCTCTTTAACGCGTCGTTTCAATTACTGTGCTTATGTCGCGTCACAAGTGTCTCTAACGCGTCGTTCTGATTACCTAAGCATGGTTAGATTATATATTACGCAAAGTGTGCATGAAAAGTGACAATGTATTAGTATGTAGCATCTCAAGTCTTTTTAACGCGTCGTTCCGATTACCTAGGCATGGTTAGGTTATTTTACGCAAAGTGTGCGTGAAAAGTGACGCTAGATTAGTATGACGCGTCTCAAGTCTCTTTAATGCGTATTCCGATTACCTAAGCATGGTTAGGTCATATTACGTTATGTGTGCGTGAAAAGGGACGCCAGATTAGTATGTCGCATCTCAAGTCCTTTAACGCGTCTTTCCGATTATGTAAGCATGGTTAGGTTATATTACGCAAAGAGTGCGTGAAAAGTGATGCTAGATTAATGTGTCGCTACTCAAGTCTCTTTAATGTGTCGTTCCGATTTCCTAAGCATGGTTAGGTTATAGTACGCAAAGTTTGTGTGAAAAGTGACGCCATATTAGTATGTCGCCTCTGAAGTCTCTTTAACGCGTCGTTCCGATTATCTAAGCATGGATAGGTTATTTTACGAAAAGTGTGCGTGAAAAATGACGCTAAATTAGTATGTCGCGTCTCAAGTCTCTTTAACGCATTGTACCGATTACCTAAGGATGGTTAGGTTACTTCACGAAAAGTGTGCATGAAAAGTAACAAACATTAGTATGTCGCGTCTCTAGTCTATTTAACGCGTCATTCCGATTACCTAAGCATGGTTAGGTTATATTACGCAAAGTGTGCATGGAAAGTGACGCTAGATTAGTATGTCGCATCTCAATTCTCTTTAACGCGTTGTACCGATTACCTAAGGATGGTTAGGTTACTTTACAGAAAGTGTAGGTGAAAAGTGATGCTAGATTAGTATGTCGTGTCTTAAGTCTATTTAACGCGTCGTTCTGATTATCAAAGCATGGTTAGGTTATATTACGCGAAGTGTGTGTGAAAAGTTATGCTAGATTAGTATGTCGCGTCTCAATTCTCTTTAACGCGTTTTTCCGATTTCCTAAGCATGTTTAGTTTATATTATGCAAAGTGTGCGTGAAAAGTTACGCTAGATTAGTATGTCGCGTCTCAAGTCTCTTTAACGTGTCGTTTCGATTACCATGCTTATCCCGCGTCCCAAGTCTCTTTAACGCGTCGTTGCGATTACCTATGCATGGTTAGGTTATATTACGCAAAGTGTGCGTGAAAATTGACGCTAAATTAGTATATCATACCTCAAGTCTATCTAACGCGTCGTTCCGATTTCCTCAGCATGGTTAGGTTATATTACGCGAAGTGTGCGTAAAAAGTCACAATTAATTAGTATGTCGCGTCTCAAGTCGATTAAAAGCGGCGTTGCGATTACCTAACCATGATTAGGTTATAGTACGCAAAGTTTGCTTGAAAACTGACGCTAGATTAGTATATATCGCGTGTCAATTCTATTTAACGCGTTGTTCCGATTAACTAAGCATGGTTAGGTTATATTACGCAAAGTGTGCGTGAAAAGTGACGCTAGATTAGTATGTCGCGTCTCAAGTCACTTTAACGCGTCGTTCCGATTACCATGATTATGTCGCGTCACAAGTCTCTCTAATGCATCGTTCCGATTACCTAAGCATGGTTAGGTTAAGTGTGCATGAAAAGTGACGCTAGATTAGTATGCCGCGTCTCAGGTGTCTTTAACGCGTCGTTCCGATTACCTAAGCATGGTTTGGATATATCACACAAAGTGTGCGTGAAAAGTGACGCTAGATTAGTATGTCGCATCTCAAGTCTCTTTAACGCGTCGTTTCGATTACCATGGTTATCTTGTGTCACAAGTCTATTTAACGCGTCGTTTCGATTACCTAAGCATGGTTAGGTTAACATTAAGCAGAGTGTGCGTGAAAAGTGACGTTAGATTAGTATATCGTATTTCAAGTCTCTCTAACGCGCCGTTTTTATTTCCCAAGCATGGTTAGGTTATATTACGCAAAGTGTGCGTAAAAAGTGACGCTAGATTAGTATTACGCGTCTCAAGTCTCTTTAACACGTCGTTCCGATTACTTAAGCATTGTTAGGTTATATTTCGCAAAGTGTGCGTGAAAAGTTATGTTAGATTAGTATGTCGCGTCTCAAGTCTCTTCAACGTGTCGTTCTGATTACCTAAGCATGGATAGATTATATTACGCAAGGTGTGCGTGAAAAGTTACGCTAGATTAGTATGTTGCGTCTCAAGGATCTTTAACGCGTCGTTCCGATTACCGAAGCATGGTTAGGTTATATTACGCAACGTGTGCGTGAAAAGTGACACTAGATTAGTATGTCGCATCTCAAGGCTCTTTAATGCGTCGTTCCGATTACCTAAGCATGGTTAGTATATCGCGTCTCAAGTCGATTTAAAGTGGTGTTGCAATTACCTAACTATGGTTAGGTTATAGTACGCAAAGTTCGCTTGAAAAGTGACGCTAGATTAGTATATTGCGTCTCAATTCTATTTAACGCGTTGTTCCGACTAAGCATGGTTAGGTTATATTACGCAAAGTGTGCGTGAAAAGTGACGCTAGATTAGTATGTCGCGTCTCAAGTCACTTTAACGCGTCGTTCCGATTACCATGCTTATGTCGCGTCACACAAGTCTCTCTAACGCGTCGTTTCGATTACCTAAGCATGGTTATGTTATTATTACGCAAAGTGTGCGTGAAAAGTGACGCTAGATTAGTATGCCGCGTCTCAGGACTCTTTAACGCGTCGTTCCGATTACTTAATCATGGTTAGGTTATTTTACACAAAGTTTGCGTGAAAAGTGATGCTAGATTTGTATGTCGCGTCTCAAGTCTCTTTAACGCGTCGTTTCGATTACCATTCTTATCTTGCGTCACAAGTCTCTTTAACGCGTCGTTATGATTACCTAAGCATGGTTAGGTTATATTACGCAGAGTGTGCGTCAAAAGTGATGCTAGATTAGTATTTCGTAGCTCAAGTCTCTCTAACGGTCGTTCCGATTTCCCAAGCATGGTTAGGTTATATTACGCAAAGTGTGCGTGAAAAGCGACGCTAAATTAGTATGTCACGTGTGAAGTCTCTCTAACACGTCGTTCCGATTTCCTAAGATGATTATGTTATATTACGCAAAGTGTGCGTGAAAAGTGACGCTAGATCAGTATATCCTACCTCAAGTCTCTCTAACGCGTCGTTCCGATTACCTAAGCATGGTTAGGTTATATTACGCAAAGTGTGCGCTAAAAGTTACGTTAGATTAGTATGTCACATCTCAAGTCTCTTTAACGTGTCGTTCTGATTACCTAAGCAAGGCTAGGTTATATTATGCAAGCTGTGCGTTAAAAGTTACGCTAGATTAGTATGTCGCGTCTCAAGGCTCTTTAATGCGTCATTCCGATTACCTAAGCATGGTCAGGATATATTACACAAAGAGTGCGTTAAAATTGACGCTAGATTAGTATGTCGCGTCTCAAATCTCTTTAACGCGTTGTTTCGATTACCATGCTTATGTCGCGTCACAAGTCTCTCTAACGCATCGTTCCGATTATCTAAGCATGGTTAGGTTATATCACGCAAAGTGTGCGTGAAAAGTGACGTTATATTAGTATGTCGCGTCTCAAGTCTCTTTAACGCGTCGTTTCGATTACCATGTTTATCTCGCGTCCCAAGTCTCTTTAACTCGTCATTGTGATTACCTAAGCATGGTTAGGTTATATTACGCAAAGTGTGCGTGAAAAGTGACACTAGATCAGTATATCCTGCCTCAAGTCTCACTAAAGCGTCATTCCGATTTCCTAAGCATGGTTAGGTTATATTACGCAAAGTGTGCGTGAAAAGTGACGCTAGATTATATGACTTGATAGGAGTAAAATACTCCTATCTTTAGGATGTGTTTTCGTATGCTTTTATGTGCTTTCACCCCACTTTTATATGGAATGGATTAGCTTATAGAGGGTGTTTATGTTTCAGGGAATCAAGAGCATTACGAAGAGTTTTGAGGCCGGAATAGTGGAAAATGAGCGGAAGCGGAAGTCGAGCGCGAAAGAAGTCGAAAGCCGGAAGCAAAAGAAGTAAATCCTCCCTTCTGAAGAGGTGTCTCGAATCGAGACACCCCACTTATTTAGGTGTCTCGAGTCGAGACACAAGTTTTGGAGAAGCAGATTAATCTGCTTAGTGTGTCTCGAATCGAGACACACTCATAAGTTGAGTGTCTCGATTCGAGACAAGAGGAAAGGAGGGATTTCAGCTTTTCTCAGAACATTTCCCTATTGGGCCAAACATTCTAGATGGGTTGTATTTTTATTCCCTATTTTGGGTAGTACTATATAAGGATACATTATTTTTCCCTTTTTAGGGTTATGCACTAGATTTAGATTTGTAGCCCCCATTTCCTTTTACCATTCTCAGCTTTTTGAATTACACTAGTTCTTAGTGCTATTTTGAGTTTCATGTTATGAATTGAAGATTATTATTATTAATAGAAGATTGTTGGTTTCTCATTATTGTTCTTCATTATCTCTTTTATGCTTGGATCTTCAATTATTGCAAGGTAATTAATCTCTAAACTATGATTACTCCTAATGCTTACTTATTAGTTATTGCTATGATGTTTGTGATGAGTAGCTAAATCCTTAGTTTAGGGGTTGTTGATGAAGTTTGGTTGTGATTAGTTGACTAGGGTTTGATTTGGGTATTAGGGTTTGTAGTGATTTGTATGCTTAATGCCTAGGATAGATTGATCTCCTAATCCTAGGTTAAGAGGGTAATTAATTAGGCGAGAGTCACTTAATAACCCGGAATTAGCAAATCACTTAATTAGGGTTTAATCACGCGAGAGCGGTTTAGGGCTTAATCGGTTTTAGGTTAAACTTCGTGATTGGATTAAATTGGTATAATCGAAATCTAATTACGCGAGAGCGATTTAGATTTCGGGGTATTAATTTAATTACAATTAGTTCTAATTGCGGACTCGAGAGAGCAGATTAGGCACTTTTGAAAACTTGACCCGAACTAATTACCAAATCAACCCCGGTTAGCTAGAACGTTTCAAATCGATTTAACAACCTCTAAACGCCTTTTACCTATTGTTTTATCCCGTTTATTAATTAATTGCTTTAGTTTTTAATTGCTTCAAGTGTTAATTTCACTAGTTTTAAATTCCGTAATCATTACTATAATTCCAATTGATCGTTGCTTTCCGAATTGAATTTCCAAATACGTGTTCGCTCACTTTAAACCTCTTGTCTTCGTGGGATCGATTCCGTATTTCCGGATTACTACAAGTTAGTATTTTTGCTAACATGACTCGTGTCAAGTCTCTTTAACACATCGTTCCGATTTCCTAAGCATGGTTAGGTTATATTACGGAAAGTGTGCCTAAAAAAGTGACGGTAGATTAGTATATCGCTTCTCAAGTCTCTTTAACACGTCGTTCCAATTACCTAAGCATGGAAAGCTTATATTACGCAAAGTGTTTTGAAAAGTGAAGGTAGATTAGTATATCGCGTCTCAAGTCTCTTTAATGTGTCGTTCTGATTACCTAACCATGGTTTGGTTATGTTACGCAAGGTGTGCGTGAAAAGTGACGCTAGATTAGTATGTCGCATCTCAATGCTCTTTAACGCGTCGTTCCGTTTACCTAAGCATGGTTAGGTTATATTACGCAATGTCTGTGTGAAAAGTGACGCTATATTAGTATCTTGCGTCTCAAGTCTCTTTAACGCGTCGTTTTGATTACCATGCTTATTAACCCGTCATTCCGATTACCTAAGCATAGTTAGGTTATATTACGCAAAGTGTGCGTGAAACGTTACGCTAGATTAATATGTCGCTACTCAAGTCTCTATGATGCGTCGTTCTGATTAACTAAGCATGCGTAATAAGTGATGCTAGATTAGTACGGCGCGTTTCAAGTCTCTTTAACGCGTCGTTTCGATTACTGTGCTTATGTCGCGACACAAGTGTCTCTAACGCGTCGTTCTGATTACCTAAGCATGGTTAGATTATATATTAAGCAAAGTGTGCGTGAAAAGTGCAATGTTAATATGTAGTATCTCAAGTCTTTTTAATGCGTCGTTCCGATTTCCTAAGCATGGTTAGGTTATAGTATGCAAAGTTTGCGTGAAAAGTGACGCCATATTAGTATGTCGCCTCTGAAGTCTCTTTAACGCGTCGTTCCGATTATCTAAGCACGGGTTGGTTATTTTACGAAAAGTGTGCGTGAAAAATGACGCTACATTAGTATGTCGCGTCTCAAGTCTCTTTAACGCATTGTACCGATTACCTAAGGATTGTTACTTCACGAAAAGTGTGCGTGAAAAGTAACAAACATTAGTAAGTCGCATCTCTAGTCTATTTAACGTGTCATTCCGATTACCTAAGCATTGTTAGGTTATATTACGCAAAGTGTGCATGGAAACTGACGCTAGATTAGTATGTCGCATCTCAATTCTCTTTAACGCGTTGTACCGATTACCTAAGGATGGTTAGGTTAGTTTACATAAAGTGTACGTGAAAAGTGACGCTAGATTAGTATGTCGTGTCTTAAGTCTATTTAACGCGTCGTTCTGATTATGAAAGCATGGTTAGGTTATATTACGTGAAGTGTGTGTGAAAAGTTACGCTAGATTAGTATGTCGCGTCTCAATTCTCTTTAACGCGTTGTTCCGATTACCTAAGAATGGTTAGGTTATATTATGCAAAGTGTGCGTGAAAAGTTACGCTAGATTAGTATGTCGCGTCTCAAGTGTCTTTATCGCATCTTTCCGGTTATCTAGGCATGGTTAGGTTATATTACGCAAAGTTTGCGTGAAAAGCGACGCTAGATTAGTTTGTCCAGTCTCAAGTCTCTTTAACGCGTCGTTCCGATTACCTAAGCATGGTTAGGTTATATATTACGCAAAGTGTGCTTAAAAAGTGATGCTAGATTAGTTTGTTTTGTCTCAAGTCTCTTTTACAAGTCATTTCGATAACCATACTTATCTCGCGTCACAAGTCTCTTTAACGCGTCGTTCCGATTACCATACTTATCTCGCGTCACAAGTCTCTTTAACGCGTCGTTCCGTTTACCATACTTATCTCGCGTTACAAGTCTCTTTAACGCGTCGTTCCGATTACCTAAGCATGGCTAGGTTATATTACGCAAACAGTGCGTGAAAACTGACGTTAAATTAGTATGTCTCGTCTCAAGTCTCTCTAACGCGTCGTCCAATTTCCTAAGCAGGGTTAAGTTATTTTACGCAAAGTGTGCGTGAAAAGTGACGCTTGATTAGTATGTCCAGCCTCAAGTCTCTTTAACGCGTCGTTCCGATTACCTAAGCATGGTTAAGTTATATTACGCAAAGTGTGCGTAAAAAGTGACGCTAGATTAGTTTGTTTCGTCTCAAGTCTTTTTAACGCTTAATTTCGATTACTATATTTATCTCGCGTCACAAGTCTCTTTAACGGGTCGTTCCGATTACCTAAGCATGGTTAGGTTATATTACGCAAAGAGTGCGTGAATAGTGATGCTATATTAGTATGTCGCGTCTCAAGTCTCTCTAACGCGTCGTTCCAATTTCCTAAGCATGGTTATGTTATATTACGGAATGCGTGCGTAAAAAGTGACGCTAGATTAATATTGCACGTCTCAAGTCTCTTTAACGCGTCGTTTTGATTACCATGCTTATGTCGCGTCACAAGTCTCTCGAACGTATCGTTCTGATTACCTAAGCATGGTTAGGTTATATTACGCAAAGTGTGCGTAGAAAATGACAATAGATTAGTATGTAGCGTCTCAAGTCTATTTAACGCGTTGTTCCAATTACATAAGCATGGTTAGGTTATATTACGTAGAGTGTACGTGAAAAATGACAATAGATTAGTATGTCACGTCTTAAGTCTATCTAACGCGTTGTTCCGATTACCTTAGCATGGTTAGGTTATATTACGCATAGTGTGCGTGGAAAGTGACGCTAGATTAGTATGTCGCGTCTCAATTCTCTTTGTCGCATTATTCTGATTATCTAAGCATGGTTTTTTTTTTTGATAATTGGGGAGGGGAGAGCGCTTGTGGGAGGAATTGAACCCACGACCTAGCAGTTTGCTGCCTAGCGCTTATACCATTTGAGCTTAGCTCATTGGTATTATCTAAGCATGGTTAGAGGTTATATTATGCAAAGCGTGCGTGAAAAGTTACACTAGATTAGTATGTCGCGTATAAAGTCTATTTAACGCGTCGTTCCTAATACCTAAGCATGGTTAGGTTATATTACGCAAGGTGTGCGTGAAAAGTGACGCTAGATTAGTATGTCGCGTCTCAAGGCTCTTTAATGCGTAATACGCAAAGTTTGCATGGAAAGTGACGGTAGATTAGTATGTCGCGTGTCAAGGCTCTTTAATGCGTCGTTCTGATTACCTAAGCATGGTTAGGATATAGTACGCAAAGTGTGCGTAAAAAGGATCAATAGATTAGTATATCGTGTCTCAAGTCTCTTTAACGCGTCATTCTTATTACCTAAGCATGGTTAGGTTATATTACGCAATGTGAGCGTGAAAAGTGACGCTAGATTAGCATGTCGTGTCTCAAGGCTCTTTAATGCGTCGTTCCGATTACCTAAGCATGATTAGGTTATACTACGCAAAGATTAAGTGAAAAGTGACGCTAGATTAGTATGTCGCTTCTCAAGTCTCTTTAACGCGTCGTTTCGATTACCATGCTTATGTCGCGTCACAAGTCTCTCTAACGCGTCGTTCCGATTACCTAAGCATGGTTAGGTTATAGTACGCCAATTGTGCGTAAAAAGGATCAATAGATAAGTATGTCGCGTCTCAAGTCTCTTTAACGCGTCGTTCCTATTACCTAAGAATGGTTAGGTTATATTACGCAAAGTGTGCTTGAAAAGTGACGCTAGATTAGTATGTCAAGTCTCCAATCTCTTTCACGCGTCGTTCCGAATACCTAAGCATGGTTAGGTTATATTACGCAAAGTGTGCGTAAAAAGTGACACTAGATTAGTATGTTTCGTATCAAGTCTCTTTATCGCGTCGTTTCGATCACCATACTTATCTCGCGTAACAAGTCTCTTTAACGCGTCGTTCCAATTACCTATGCATGGTTAGGTTATATTACGCAAAGTGTGCGTGAAAAGTGAGGTTAGATTATTATGTCGCGTCTCAATTCTCTCTAACGCGTTGTTCCAATTTCCTATGCATGGTTAGGTTATATTACGCAAAGTGTGCGTGAAAAGTGAGGTTAGATTATTATGTCGCGTCTCAATTCTCTCTAACGCGTCGTTCCGATTACCTATGCATGGTTAGGTTATATTACGCAAAGTGTGCGTGAAAAGTGAGGTTAGATTATTATGTCGCGTCTCAATTCTCTCTAACGCGTTGTTCCAATTATCTAAGCATGGTTAGGTTATATTACGCAAAGTGTGCGTGAAAAGTGACACTACATTAGTATGTCGCGTCTCAAGTCTCTCTAACGCGTCGTTCCGATTTACTGAGCATGGTTATGTTATATTACGCAACACATGCGTAAAAAGTGACGCTAGATTAATATTGCGTGTCTCAAGTCTTTTTAACGCGTCATTTCGATTACCATGCTTATGTCGCGTCACAAGTCTCTCTAACGCGTCATTCCGATTACCTAAGCATGGTTAGGTTATAGTACGCAAAGTGTGCGTGGAAAGGAGCAATAGTTTAGTATGTCGCGTCTCAATTCTTTTTAACGCGTCGTTCCGATTACCTAAGTATGGTTAGGTTATATTACGCAAAGTGTGCGTGAAAATTAGTATGTCCAGTCTCAAGTCTCTTTAATGCGTCGTTCCGATTACCTAAGCATGGTTAGGTTTTATTACACAAAGTGTGCGTAAAAAGTGAGGCTAGATTAGTTTGTTTCGTCTCAATTCTCTTTAACGCGTCGTTTCGATTACTATACTTATCTCGAGTCACAAGTCTCTTTAACGCGTCGTTCCGATTACCTAAGCATGGTTAGGTTATATTAGGCAAAGTGTGCGTGAAAAGTGACTTTTGATTAGTATGTCGCATCTCAAGTCTCTCTAACGCGTCATTCCGATTTCCTAAGCATGGTTAGGTTACATTACGCAAAGTGTCCGTGAAAAGTGACACTAGATTAGTATGTCGTGTCTCAAGTCTCTCTAACGCGTCGTTCCGATATCCTAAGCATGGTTATGTTATATTACACAACGCGTGCGTAAACAGTGACTCTAGATTAATATTGCGCGTCTCAAATCTCTTTAACGCGTCTTTTCGATTACCATGCTTATGTCGCGTCACAAGTCTCTCGAACACGTCGTTCCGACTACCTAAGCATGGTTAGGTTGTATTACATAAAGTGTGCGTTGAAAATGACAATAGATTATTAGTATGTCGCATCTCAAGTCTATTTAACGCATCGTTCGAATTACTTAAGCATGGTTAGGTTATATTAGGCAGAGTGTACGTGAAAAATGACAATGGATTAGTATGTCGCGTCTTAAGTCTATCTAACGCGTTGTTCCGATTACCTTAGCATGGTTAGGTTATATTACGCAAACTGTGCGTGAAAAGTGACGCTAGATTAGTATGTCGCATCTCAATTCTCTTTATCGCGTTGTTCCAATTATCTAAGCATGGTTAGGGTATATTATGCAAAGCGTGCGTGAAAAGTGACATTAGATTAGTATGTCGTGTCTAAAGTCTATTTAACGCGTCGTTCCAATTACCTAAGAATGGTTAGGTTATATTACGCAGTGTGAGTGAAAAGTGACGCTAGATTAGCATGTCGCGTCTCAAGGCTCTTTAATGCGTCGTTCCGATTACCTAAGCATGGTTAGGTTATAATACGCAAAGTTTGCGGGAAAAGTGACGCTAGATTAGTATGTCGCGTGTCAAGGCTCTTTAACGCGTCGTTCCGATTACCTAAGCATGGTTAGGCTATAGTACGCAAAGTGTGCGTAAAAAGGATCAATTTATTAGTATTTCGCGTCTCAAGTATCTTTATCGCATTGTTCCTATTACATAAGCACGGTTAGGTTATATTACGCAAAGTGTGCGTGAAAAGTGACGCTAGATTAGTATGTCCAGGGTCAAATCTCTTTAAAGCGTTGTTCCGATTACCTAAGCATGGTTAGGTTCTATTACGCAAAGTGTGTGTAAAAAGTGATGCTAGGTTAGTATGTTTCGTCTCAAGTCTCTTTAGTGCGTCGTTTCGCTTACCATACATATCTCGCGTCACAAGTCTTGTTAACGCGTCATTCCGATTACCTAAGCATGGTTAGGTTATATTACGCAATGTGTGCGTGAAAAGTGACGTTTGATTAGTACGTCGCGTCTCAAGTCCCTCTAACGCTTCGTACCGATTTACTAAGCATGCCTAGGTTATATTACGCAAAGTGTGCGTGAAAAGTGACACTAGATTAGTAGGTCGCGTCTCAAGTCTCCATACACGCCGTTCCCATTTCCGAAGCATGGTTATGTTATATTACGCAAAGTGTGCGTAAAAAATGACGCTAGATTAATATTGCGCGTCTCAAGTCTCTTGAACGCGTCGTTTCGATTATCATGCTTATGTCGCGTCACGAGTCTCTCTAACGCGTCGTACCGATTTCCTAAGCATGGTTAGGTTATATTACGCAAAGTGTGCGTGAAAAGTGACTTTAGATTAGTATATCGCATCTCAAGTCTCTCTAACGCGTCGTTCCGATTTCCTAAGCATGGTTAGGTTATATTACGCAAAGTGTCCGTGAAAAGTGACACTAGATTAGTATGTCGCGTCTCAAGTCTCTCCAACGCGTCGTTCCGATATCCTAAGCATGGTTAGGTTATATTACGCAAAGTGTGCGTGAAAAGTGACGCTAGATTAGTATATCCTACCTCAAGTCTCTCTAACGCGTCGTTCCGATTTCCTAAGCATGGTTAGGTTATATTACGCAAAGTGTGCGTGAAAAGTTACAATTAATTAGTATGTCGCGTCTCAAGTCGATTTAAAGCGGTGTTGCGATTACCTAACCATGGTTAGGTTATAGTACGCAAAGTTTGTTTGAAAAGTGACGCTAGATTAGTATATTGCCTCTCAATTCTATTTAACGCGTTGTTCCGACTTAGCATGGTTAGGTTATATTACGCAAAGTGTGGGTGAAAAGTGACGCTAGATTAGTATGTCACGTGTCAAGTCTCTCTAACACGTCGTTCCGATTTCCTAAGATGATTATGTTATATTACGCAAAGTGTGCGTGAAAAGTGACGCTAGATCAGTATATCCTACCTCAAGTCTCTCGAACACTTCGTTCCGATTACCTAAGGATGGTTAGGTTATATTACGCAAAGTGTGAGCTAAAAGTTACGTTAGATTAGTATGTCGCATCTCAAGTCTCTTTAACATGTCGTTCTGATTACTTAAGCATGGCTAGGTTATATTATGCAAGCTGTGCGTTAAAAGTTACGTTAGATTAGTATGTCGCGTCTCAAGGCTCTTTAATGCGTCGTTCCGATTACCTAAGCATGGTCAGGATATATTACACAAAGAGTGCGTTAAAATTGACGCTAGATTAGTATGTCGCGTCTCAAGTCTCTTTAACGCGTTGTTTCGATTACCATGCTTATGTCGCGTCACAAGTCTCTCTAACGCATCGTTCCGATTATCTAAGCATGGTTAGGTTATATCACGCAAAGTGTGCGTGAAAAGTGACGTTATATTAGTATGTCGCGTCTCAAGTCTCTTTAACGCGTCGTTTCGATTACCATGTTTATCTCGCGTCACAAGTCTCTTTAACTCGTCATTGTGATTACGTTAAAAATGACAATAGATTAGTATGTCGCGTCTTAAGTCTATCTAACGCGTCGTTCCAATTACCTAAGCATGGTTAAGTTATATTACGTAGAGTGTGCGTGAAAAATGACGCTAGATTAGTATGTCGGGTCTCAATTCTCTTTATTGCGTTGTTCCGATTATCTAAGCATGGTTAGGTTATATTATGCAAAGCGTGCGTGAAAAGTGATACTAGATTACTAGTGTCTAATGTCTATGTGACGCGTCGTTCCGATTACCTAAGCATGGTTAGGTTATATTATGCAAGGTGTGCGTGAAAAGTGACGCTAGATTAGTATGTCGCGTCTCAAGGCTATTTAATGCGTCATTCCGATTACCTAAGCATGATTAGGTTACAATATGCAAAGTTTGCGTGAAAAGTGACGCTAGATTAGTATGTCGCTTCTCAAGTCTCTTTAACGCGTCGGTTCGATTACCATACTTATCTCGCGTCACAAGTCTCTTTAACGCGTCGTTCCGATTATATAAGCATGGTTAGGTTATATTACGCAAAGTGTGCGTAAAAAGTGACGTTAGATTAGTATTTCGCTCTCAAGTCTCTCTAACTCGTCGTTCCAATTTCCTAAGCATGGTTATGTTATAATACGCAAAGTGTGCGTAAAAAGTGACGCTAGATTAATATTGCGCGTCTCAAGTCTTTTTAACGCGTCGTTTCGATTACCATGCTTATGTCGCGTCACAAGTCTCTCTAACGTGTCGTTCCGATTACCTAAGCATGGTTAGGTTATAGTACGCAAAGTGTGCGTGAAAAGGATCAATAGATTATTAGTATACTCAAAACTCTTTAATGAGTCGTTCCTATTACTTCAGTATGGTTAGGTTATATTATGCAAAGTGTGCGTGAAAAGTGATGCTAGATTATTATTTCCAGTCTCAAGTCTCTTTAACGCGTCGTTTCGATTACTTAAGCATGGTTATGTTATATTACGCAAAGTGTGCGTAAAACGTGACGCTAGATTAGTTTGTTTTGTCTTAAGTCTCTTTAACGCGTTGTTTCGATTACTATACTTATCTCGCGTCACAAGTCTCCTTAACGCGTCGTTTCGCTTACCTAAGCATGGTTAGGTTATATTACCAAAAGTGTGCGTGAAAAGTGACGTTAGATTAGTATGTCGTGTCTCAAGTCTCTCTAACGCGTCTTTCCGATTTTCTAAGCATGGTTAGGTTATATTACGCAAAGTGTGCGTAAAAAGTGACACTAGATTAGTATGTCACGTCTCAAGTCTCTCTAACACGTCGTTCCGATTTCCTTAGCATGGTTATGTTAACGTGTGCGTAAAAAGGGACGCTAGATTAATATTGCGCGTCTCAAGTCTCTTTAACGCGTCGTTTCGATTACCATACTTATGTCGCATCTCAAGTCTCTTTAACGCGTCGTTTCGATTACCATGCTTATGTCGCGTCACAAGTCTCTCGAACTCGTCGTTCCGATTACCTAAGCATGGTTAGGTTATATTACGCAAAGTGTGCGTGAAAAATGATAATAGATTAGTATGTCGCACGTCTCAAGTCTAGCTTCACTTTTCACGCACACTTTGCGTAATATAACCTAACCATGCTTAGGTAATCGGAAAAACGCGTTAGATAGACTTAAGACGCGACATATTAATCTATTGTCATTTTTCACGTACACTCTGCGTAATATAACCTAACCATGTTTAAGTAATTGGAACTAGCGTTAAATAGACTTGAGACGTGCGACATACTAATCTATTGTCATTTTTCACGCACACTTTGCATAATATAACCTAACCATGCTTAGGTAATTGGAACGCCGCGTTCGAGAGACTTGTGACGCGACATAAGCAAGGTAATCGAAACGACGCGTCAAAAAGACTTGAGATGCGACATAAGTATGGTAATCGAAACGACGCGTTAAAGAGACTTGAGACGCGCAATATTAATCTAGCGTCACTTTTTACGCACACGTTAACAAAACCATGCTTAGGAAATCGAAACGAGGCGTTAGATAGACTTGAGACGTGACATACTAATCTAGTGTCACTTTTCACGCAAACTTTGCGTAATATAACCATGCTTAGGAAATAGGAACGACGCGTTAGAGAGACTTGAGACACGACATACTAATCTGACGTCACTTTTCACGCCCACTTTTGGTAATATAACCTAACCATGCTTAGGTAATCGGAACGACGCGTAAAAGAGACCTGTGACGCGAGATAAGTATAGTAATCGAAACGACGCGTTAAAGAGACTTAAGAAGAAACAAACTAATCTAGCGTCACGTTTTACGCACACCTTGCGTAATATAACCTTACCATGCTTAAGTAATCGAAACGACAAGTTAAAGAGACTTGAGACTGGAAATACTAATCTAGCGTCACTTTTCAAGCACACTTCGCGTAATATAACCTAACCATACTGAGGTAATAGGAACAACTCGTTAAAGAGTTTTGAGTATACTAATAATCTATTGATCCTTTTCACGCACACTTTGCGTACTATAACTTAACCATGCCTAGGTAATCGGAACGACGCGTCACTTTTAATCTAGCGTCACTTTTTACGCACACTTTGCGTATTATAACATAAGCATGCTTAGGAAATTGGAACGACGCGTTAGAGAGACTTAAGACGCGACATACAAATCTAGTGTCGCTTTCCAAGCACACTTTGCGTAATATAACCTACCCATGTTTAGGTAATCGGAACGACGCGTTAGAGAGACTTGATAGCGAAATACTAATCTAACGTCACTTTTCACGCACACTTTGCGTAATATAACCTAACCATGCTTAGGTAATCGGAACGACGCGTTAAAGAGACTTGTGACGCGAGATAAGTATGGTAATCGAAACGACGCATTAAAGAGACTAGAGACGCGGCATACTAATTTAACGTCACTTTTCACGCACACTTGTGTAATGTAACCTAACCATGCTTAGGTAATCGGAACGACGCATTAAAGAGACTTGAGACGCGACATACTAATCTATTGTTACTTTTGACGCACACTTTGCGTAATATAACCTAACCATGCTTAGGTAATCGGAACAACGTGTTAGATAGACTTGTGACGCGAGATAAGCATGGTAATCGAAACGGCGCGTTAAAAAGACTTGAAGCGCGCCATACTGATCTAGAGTCACTTTTTACGTACACTTTGCGTAATATAACCTATCCATGCTTAGGTAATCGAAATTACAATTTTAAGCGACATACTAATCTAGCGTCATTTTTCACGCAAACTTTGCATATTGTAACCTAATCATGCTTAGGTAATCGGAACGACGCAATAAATAGCCTTGAGATGCGACTTACTAATCTAGCGTCACTTTTCACGCACACCTTGCGTAATATAACCTAACCATGCTTAGGTAATCGTAACGACGCGTCACATAGACATTAGACACTAATAATCTAGTATCACTTTTTACGCACGTTTTGCATAATATAACCTAACCATGCTTAGATAATCGGAACAACGCGATAAAGAGAATTGAGACGCGATATACTAATCTAGCGTCATTTTTCACGCACACTTTGCGTAATATAACTTAACCATTCTTAGGTAATTGGAACGATGCGTTAGATAGACTTAAGACGCGACATACTAATCAATTGTCATTTTTAACGTACACTCTACGTAATATAACCTAACCATGCTTAAGTAATTGGAACGATGCGTTAAATAGACTTGAGATGCGACATACTAATCTATTGTCATTTTTCGCTCACACTTTGCGTAATATAACCTAACCATGCTTAGGTAATTGGAACGACGTGTTCGAGAGACTTATGACACGACATAAGCATGGTAATCAAAACGACGCATTAAAGAGACTTGAGACGCACAATATTAATCTAGCGTCACTTTTTACGCACACGTCGCGTAATATAACATAACAATGCTTAGGAAATCGGAACAACGCGTTAGAGGGACATGAGACGCGATATAATTATCTAGTGTCACACGCACACTTTGCGTAATATAACCAAACCATGCATAGGAAATCGGAACGACGCGTTAGAGAGACTTGAGACGCGATATAATAATATAAGGTCACTTTTCACGCACACTTTGCATAATATAACCAACAACACTTTAGAGAGACTTGTGACGCGACATAAGCATGGTAATCAAAACGACGCGTTAAAGAGACTTGAGAAGCGACATACTAATCTAGCGTCCGTTTTCATGCAAACTTTGCGTATTATAACCTAATCATGCTTAGGTAATCGGAATGACGCATTAAAGAGCCTTGAGACGCGACATACTAATCTAGCGTCACTTTTCACGCACATCTTGCGTAATATAACCTAACAATGCAAAGGTAATAGGAACGATGCGTTAAATAGACTTAATATGCGACATCTGAATCTATTGTCATTTTTCACGCACACTTTGTATTATATAACCAAACCATACTTAGGTAATCGGAACGACGAATTAAAGAGACTTGAGACGCGACATACTAATCTAGCGTCACTTTTCACACACACCTTGCGTAATATAAACTAACCATGCTTAGGTATTCAGAATGACGCGTTAAACAGACTTGAGACGCGACATACTAATCTACCGTCACTTTTCATGCACGCTTTGCGTAATATAACCAACCTAACAATGCTTAGGTAATCGGAACAACGCGTCAAAGAGAATTGAGACGTGACACACTAATCTAGCGTCACTTTTCACACACCCTTTGCGTAATCTAACCTAACCATGCTTAGGTAATCGAACGACGCGTTAGAGAGACTTGTGACGCGACATAAGCATTGTAATCGATATGACACGTTAAAGAGACTTGGAAAGCGCCATACAAATCTAGCGTCACTTTTTACGCACACTTTGCGTAATATAACCTAACCATGCTTAGGTTACCGGAACAACGCGTTAAAGAGAATTTGAGACTCGATATACTAATCTAACGTCACTTTTCACGCACACTTTGCGTAATATAACCTAACCATTCGTAGTTAATCGGAACAACGCGTTAAAGAGAATTGAGACGCGACATACTAATCTTGCGTCACTTTTCACGCACCCTTTGCGTAATATAACCTAACCAAGCTTAGGTAATCGAAACGACGCGTTTAAGAGACTTGTGACACGACATAAGTATGGTAATCGAAACGACGCATTAAGGAGACTAGAGACGCGCCATACTAATCTAACGTCACTTTTCACACACACTTTGCGTAATGTAACCTAACCATGCTTAGGTAATCGAAACGACGCGTTAAACAAACTTGAGACGAGACATACTAATCTATTGTTACTTTTGACGGACACTTTGCGTAATATAACCTAACCATGCTTAAGTAATCGGAACGACGCGTTAGATAGACTTGTGACGCGACATAAGCATGATAATCGAAACGGCGTGTTAAAGAGACTTGAAACGCGCCATACTGATCTAGAGTCACTTTTTACACACACTTTGCGTAATATCACCTATCCATGCTTAGGTAATCGGAATGATAATTTTAAATGACTTGAGACGCGCCATACTAATTTAGCGTCACTTTTTACGCACACATTGCATAATATAACCTAACCATGCTTATGTAATCGAAACAACGCGTTGAAGAGACTTGAGACGCGACATACTAATCTAGCGTCATACTATTCACGCACTCTTTGCGTAATGTAACCTAACCATGCTTAGGTCATCGGAACGATGTGTTAAAGAGACTTGAGATGCAACATACTAATCTAGCGTCACTTTTCACGCACACATTGCGTAAAATAACCTAACCATGCTTAGGTGATCTGAACGACGCGTTAAAGAGACTTAAGACGCGACATACTAATCTAGCGTCACTTTTCACGCACACTTTGGGTAAAATAACCTAACCATGTGTAGGTAATCGGAACTACGCGTTAAAGAGACTTGACACTCGACATACAAATCTATTTTCACTTTTCACGCACACTTTGCGTAATATAACCTAACCATGCTTAAGTAAACGGAACAAGCGTTAAAGAGACTTGAGATGCAACATACTAATCTAGCGTCACAGTTCCCGCACTCTTTGCGTAATATAACCAAACCATGCTTAGGTAATCGGAACGACGCGTTAAAGAGACTTGAGACGCGACATACTAATCTATTTTCACTTTTCACGAACACTTTGCGAAATATAACCTAACCATGCTTAGGTAATCGGAACGACGCGTTTGAGAGACTTGTGACGCGACATAAGCATTATAATCGAAACGACGCGTTAAAGAGACTGGAGATGAGACATACAAATCTAGCGTCACTTTTCGCGCACACTCTGCGTAATATGACTTATTCATGCTTACGTAATCGGAACGACGCGTTATTGAGACTTGCGACGCGACATAATAATCTAGCGTCCCTTTTCATGCACACTTTGCATAGTATAACCTAATCATGCTTAGGTAATCGGAACGGCGCGTTAGAGAGACTTGTGACGCGGCATAAGCATGGTAATCGAAACGATGCGTTAAAGAGACTTGAGACGGGCCATACTAATCTAGCGTCAGTTTTTACAAGGACTTTGCGTTATATAACCTAACCATGCTTAGGTAATCGGAACGACAAATTAAAGAGACTCGAGACGTGACATACAAATCTAGCATCACTTTTCAAGCACATTTTGCGTAGTATAACCTAACCATGCTTAGGTAATCGGAACGACGCGTTAAAGAGACTTGAGACGCGACATACTAACCTAGCAACAGTTTTCACGCACACATTGCGTAATATAACCTATCCATGCTTAGGAATCGGAACGACGCGTTAAAGAGACTTCAGACGCGACATATTAATCTAGCGTCACTTTTTATACACACTTTGTGTAAAATAACCTAACCATACTTAGGTTATCGGAACGACGCATACAAGAGACTTGAGACGCGACATACTAATCTATTGTCAATTTTCACGCACACTTTGCGTAATATAACCTAAACATGCTTTTGTAATCGGAACGACATCTTAGAGAGACTTGTAACGTAACATAAGCATGGTAATCGAAACGATGCGTTAAAGAGACTTGAGACGCGCCATACTAATCTAGCGTCACTTTATACGCACACTTTGCTTAATATAACTTAACCATGCTTACGTAATTGTAACAACGCGTTAAAGAGACTTGTGACGCGACATACTAATCTAGCGACACATTTAACGCGCACTTGGCGTAATATAACATAACCATGCAAAGGTAATCGGAACAACGCGTTAAAGAGACTTGAGACGCGACATACTAATCTAGCGTTATTGTTTACGCACACTTTGCGTAATATATCCTAACCACGCTTAGGTATTCGGAACGACGCGTTAAAGAGACTTGAGAGGCGACATACTAATCTATTGATCCTTTTCAGTCACACTTTGCGTACTATAACCTAACCATGCTTATGTAATCACAACGACGCGTTGGAAACTTGAGACGCAGCATAAGTATGGTAATCGAAACGAAGCGTTAAAGAGACTTGAGACGCGACATACTAATCTAGCGTCACTTTTCACGCACACATTGCGTAATATAACCTAACCATGCTTAAGTAATCGAAACGACGAGTTAAAGAGACTTGAGATGCGACATACTAATCTAGCGTCACTTTTCACGCACATTTTGCGTAATATAACCTAACCATCCTTAGGTAATCGGAACGACGCGTTAAAGAGACTTGAGACGCGATATACTAACCTAGCAACAGTTTTCAAGAACACATTGCATAATAGAACCTAACCATGCTTAGGAAATCGGAACGACCCGTTAGAGAGACTTGAGACGCGACATACTAATCTAGTGTCACTTTTCCCGCACATTTTGCGTATTATAACCTAACCATATTTAGGTAATCGGAACGACACATTAGAGAGACTTGAGACGCGACATACTGATTTATTGTCACTTTTCACGCACACTTTGCGTAATATAATCTAACCATGCTTAGGTAATCGGAACGATGCGTTAAAGACACTTGAGATGCGACATACTAATCTAGGGTTACTATTCTCGCACACTTCGCGTAATATGACCTAACCATGCTTTGGTAATCGGAGCGACGCGTTAGAGAGACTTGTGACACGACATAACCATGATAATCAAAACGACGCGTTAAAGAGACTTGAGACGCGCCATACTAATCAAGCGTCACTTTTCATGCACACTTTGCGTAATGTAACCTAACCATGCTTACGTAATCGGAACGACGCGTTAAAGAGACTTGAGACGCGACATACTAATCTATTGATACTTTTCACGCACACTTTGGGTAATATAACCTAACCATGCTTAGGTAATCGGGACGACGCGTTAAAGAGCCTTGAGACGCGACATACTAATCTATCGTCACTTTTCACACACACCTTGGGTAATATAACCTAACCATGCTTAGGTAATCGGAACGATGCGTTAAAGAGACTTTAGATGTGACATACTAATCTAGCGTTACTTTTCTCGCACACTTTGCGTATACCTATCCATTCTTGGTTAATCGGAACGACGCGTTAAAGAGACTTGAGACGCGACATACTAATCTAGCGTCATTTTTCACGCACTCTTTGCGTAATATAACCTAAACAAGCTTAGAAAATCAGAACGACGCGTTAGATAGACTTAAGACGCGACATACTAATCTATTGTCGTTTTTCACACATACTTTGCGTAATATAACCACCATACTGAAGTAATTGGAACAATGCGTTAAATAGACTTGAGACTCGACATACTAATCTATTGTCATTTTTCACGCACACTTTGCATAATATAACCTAACCAGGCTTATGTAATTGGAACGACACGTTAGAGAGACTTGGGACGTGACATAAGTATGGTAATCGAAAAGACGTGTTAAGGAGACTTGAGATGCGCCATATTAATCTAGCGTCACTTTTCACGAACACTTTGCGTAAATATAACCTAACCATGCTTAGGAAATCAGAACGCCGCGTTAAAGAGACTTGAGATGCGATATACTAATATAACGTCACTTTTCACGCACACTTTGCGTAATATAACCTAACCATGATTAGGTAATCAGAACGACGTGTTAAAGAGGCCTGTGACGCGAGATAAGCATGGTAATCGAAACGACGCTTTAAAGAGACTCGAGAAAAAACATACTAAATCTAGCTACATTTTTTACGCACATTTTGTGTAATATAACCTAACCATGCTTAGGTAATCGGAACGACGCGTTAAAGAGACTTGAGACTGGACATACTAATCTAGCGTCACTTTTCACGCACACTTCGCGAAATATAACCTAACCATGCTTATTTAATCGGAACGATGCCATAAAGAGACATGAGAGCGACATACTAATCTATTGATCCATTTCACGCACAGTTTGCGCACTATAACCTAACCATGCTTAGGTTATCAGAACGACGCGTTTCAGAGACTTGTGACGCGACATAATAATCTATTGTCAATTTTAACGCACACTTTGCATAATATAATCTGACCATGCTTAGGTAATCGGAACGACGCATTAAAAAGACTTGTGACGCGACATACTACTAATCTAGCATTACTTTTAACGCACACTTTGCGTTATATAATCTAACCATGCTTTGGTAATCGGAACGATGCGTTAAAGAGACTTGTGAGGTGACATACTTATATAACGTCACTTTTCAGGCACACTTTGCACCATGCATAGATAATCGGAACAACGTGTTAAAGAGACTTGTGACGCGACATAATAATCTAACATCATTTTTACCGTACACTTTGAGTAATATACCCTAACCATGATTAGGTAATCGGAACAACGCGTTAAAGAGACTTGGTACGTAGCATACTACTACTAATCTAGCGTCACTTTTAACGCACACTTTGCGTTATATAATCTAACCATGCCTAGGTAATCGGAATGACTCGTTAAAGAGACTTGTGAAGCGACATACTAATCTAGCATCACTTTTCACGCACACATTGCGTAATATAATCTAACCATGCTTAGGTAATCGGAACGACTCGATAAAGAGACTTGTGACGCGACATACTTATCTAGCGTCACTTTTCGCGCACACTTTGCATAATATAACCTTACCATGCACAGTTAATCGGAACGACGCCTTAAAGAGACTTGTGACGCGACATACTACTAATCTAACGTCACTTTTAACGAACGATTTGCGTTATATAATCTAACCATGCATAGGTAATCAGAACGACACGTTAAATAGACTTCATACGCGACATACTAATCTGGTTTCACTTATAACGTGCACTTTGTGTAATATAACCTAACCATGCATAGGGAATCTGAACGACGCGTTAAAAAGACTTGAGTCGCGACATACTAATCTAGCGTGACTTTTCACCCACACTTTGCGTAATATAACCTAAGCATGCTTAGGTAATAGGAACAACACATTAAATAGACTTGAGACACGACATACTAACCTAGCGACAATTTTCACACACACATTGCGTAATATAACCTAACCATGCTTAGGTAATCGGAACGACGCGTAAAAGAGACTTGAGACGCGACAAACTAATCTAGCGTCACTTTTCACGCACAATTTGTGTAAAATAAACTAACCATGCTTAGATAATCGTAACGACGCGTTAAATAGACTTGCGACGCGACATACTAATCAATTGTTACTTTTCAAGCAAACTTTGCGTAATATAACGACATGTTAGAGAGACTTCTAAAGTAACATAAGCATGGTAATAGAAACGACGCGTTAAAGAGACTTGAGACGCGACATACTAATCTAGCGTCACTTTTTCCGCATACTTTGCGTAATATAACCTAACCATGCTTATGTAACCGTAACAATGCGTTAAAGAGACTAGTCACACAACATACTAATCTAGCGACACTTTTAACGTGCACTTGGCGTAATATAACATATCCATGCTTAGGTAATCGGAACCACTAAAGAGACTTGAGGCACGACATACTAATTCCTTTGTCACTTTTCACGCACACTTTGCATAATATAACCTAACCATGCTTAGGTAATCAGAACGACGCGTTAGAGACACTTTTTACGCGACATAAGCATGGTAATCAAAACGGCGCGTTAAAGAGACTTGGAACGCGCCATATTGATCTAGCGTCACTTTTTACGCACACTATGCGTAATATAACCTATCCATGCTTAGGTAATCGGAATGACAAGTTTAAATGACTTGAGATGCGCCATACTAATTTAGCGTCACTTTTTACGCACACATTGCGTAATATAACCTAACCATGCTTACGTAATCGAAACAACGCGTTAAAGAGACTTGAGACGCGACATACTAATCTAGCGTCATACCATTCACGCACTCTTTGTGTAATATAACCTAACCATGCTTAGGTAATCGGAACGACCCGTTAAAAAGACTTGAGACGCGACATACTAATCTAGCGTCACTTTTAATGCATGCTTTGTGTAATATAACATAACCATGCTTAGATAATCGGGACAACGCGATAAAGAGAACTGAGGCGTGAAATACTAATCTAGCGTCACTTTTCACGCACACTTTGCGTAAAATAATCTAACCATGCTTAGGTAATCTGAACGATGCGTTAAAGAGACTTAAGACACGACATACTAATCTAGCGTCACTTTTCACGTACACTTTGTGTAAAATAACCTAACCATGCTTAGGTAATCGGAACTACGCGTTAAAGAGACTTGACTCTCGACATACTACTCTATTTTCACTTTTCATGCTCACTTTGCGTAATATAACCTAACCATCCATAAGTTATCGGAACAACGCGTTAAAGAAACTTGAGATGCAACATACTAATCTAGCGTCACAATTCACGCACTCTTTGCGTAATATAACCTAACCATGCTTAAGTTATTGGAACGACGCGTTAAAGAGACTTGAGATGCGACATACTAATCTATTTTCACTTTTCACGAACACTTTGCGTAATATAACCTAACCTTGCTTAGGTAATCGGAATGACGCGTTTGAGAGACTTGTGACGCGACATAAGCATGGTAATCGAAACGACGCGTTAAAGAGACTTGAGATGCGACATATAAATCTAGTGTCACTTTTCGCGCACACTCCGCGTAATATGACTTATTCATGCTTACGTAATCGGAACGACGCGTTATTGAGACTTGCAACGCGACATACTAATCTAGCGTCCCTTTTCATGCACACTTTGCGTACTATAACCTAACCATGCTTAGGTAATCGGAACGACGCGTTAGAGAGACTTGTGACGCGGCATAAGCATGGTAATCGAAACGATGCGTTAAAGAGACTTGAGACGCGCCATACTAATCTAGCGTCACTTTTTACGCGGACTTTGCGTTATATAACCTAACCATGCGTAGGTAATCGAAACGACAAATTAAAGAGACTTGATACGTGACATACTAATCTAGCTTCACTTTTCAAGCACATTTTGCGTAGTATAACCTTACCATGCTTAGGTAATCGGAATGACGCGTTAAAGAGACTTGAGACGCGACATACTAACCTACACAGTTGTCACGCAGACATTGCGTAATATAACCTATCCATGCATACGAATCGGAACGACGGGTTAGAGAGACTACAGACGCGACATATTAATCTAGCGTCACTTTTTACGCACAATTTGTGTAAAATAACCTAACCATACTTAGGTTATCGGAACGACGCATAAAAGAGACATGAGACGCGACATACTAATCTATTGTCAATTTTCACGCACACTTTGGGTAATATAACCTAAACATGCTTTGGTAATCGGAACGACTTGTTAGAGAGACTTGTAACGTAACATAAGCATGGTAATCGAAACGATGCGTTAAGGAGACTTGAGACGCACAATACTAATCTACCATCACTTTTTACGCACACTTTGCATAATATAACTTAACCATGGTTATGTAATTGTAACAACGCGTTAAAGAGACTTGTGATGCGACATACTAATCTAGCGACACTTTTAACGCGCACTTGGCGTAATATAACATAACCATGCATAGGTAATCGGAACGACGCGTTAAAGAGACTTGAGACGCGCCATTCTAATCTAGCGTCACTTTTTAAGCAGACTTTGCATAATATAACCTAACCATTCATAGGTAATCGGAACGATGAATTAAAGAGACTTGAGACGCGACATACTAATCTAGCGTCACTTTTCACGCACACTTTGCGTAATATAACCTAACCATGCTTAAGTAATCGAAACGACGCGTTAAAGAGACTTGAGACGCGATATACTAATCTAGCGTCACTTTTCACCCACACTTAGCATAATATAACCTAACCATGCCTAGGAAATCGGAACAACGTGTTAAAGAGACTTGAGACGCGGCATACTAATCTAACGTCACTTTTCACGCACACTTTGCGTAATATAACATAACCATGCTTAGGTAATCGAAACGACGCGTTAAAGAGACTTGTGACGCGAGATAAGCATGGTAATCGAAACGACACGTTAAAGAGACTTGAGACTTGACATACTAATCTAGCGTCACTTTTCACGTACGCTTTGCGTAATATAGTCTAACAATGCTTTGGTGATCAGAACAACGCGTTAAAGAGACTTGAGACGTGACATACTAATCTATTGATCTTTTTTACGCACACTTTGTGTAATATAACTTAACCATGCTTAGGTAATCGGAACGACGTGTTAAAGAGACTTGAGACGCGACATTCTAATCTATTGATCCTTTTTATGCACACTTTGCATAATATAACCAAACCATGCTTGGGTAATCAGAAAGACTCGTTAAAGAGACTTGAGACCCGACATACTCATCAAACGTCACTTTTAATAAACACTTTGCGTAATATAAGCTAACCATGCTTAGGTAATCGGAACGAAGCGTTAAAGACACTTGAGACGCGACATACTAATCTAGCGTTACTTTTCTCGCACACTTTGCGTAATATAACCTAACCATGCTTGGGTAATCAGAACGACGCGTTAAAAAGACTTGAGACGCGACATACTCATCTAGCGTCACTTTTAAAGCACACTTTGTGTAATATAAGCTAACCATGCTTTGGTAATCGGAACGATGCGTTACAGAGACTTAAGACGCGACATACAAATCTAGCGTCACTTTTCACGCACACTTTCGTAATATAAGCTAACCATGCTTAGGTAATCAAAACGACGCGTTAAAGAGACTTGAGAAGCGACATACTAATCTAGCATCGCTTTTCACGCATCTGAACGACGCGTTAGATAGACTTAAGACGCGGCATACTAATCTATTGTCATTTTTCACACATACTCTGCATATTATAACCTAACCATGCTTAGGTAGTCAGAACGATTCGTTAGAGAGACTTGTGACGAGACATAAGCATGAGACACACTTTATGTAGTATATCCTACCCATGCTTAGGAAATCGGAACGACGAGTTAGAGAGACTTGATACGCGACATACTAATGTAGCGTCACTTTTCACGCACACTTTGCGTAATATAACTTAACCATGCTTAGGAAATCAGAATGACGCGTTAGAGAGACTTGAGATGCGACATACTAATATAACGTCAATTTTCACGCACACTTTGCGTAATATAACCTAACCATGCTTAGGTAGTAAGAACGACATGATAAAGAGACTTGTGACGCGAGATAAGCATGGTAATCCAAACGACGCGTTAAAGAGACTTGAGACAAAACATACTAATCTAGCTACACTTTTTATGCACACTTTGCGTAATATAACCTAACCAGGCTTAGATAATCGGAACGACACGTTAAAGAGACTTGAGACTGGACATACTAATCTAGCGTCACTTTTCACGCACACCAAAGCGTGATATAACTTAACCATGCTTAGGAAATTAGAGCGACGTTTTAGAGAGACTTGAGATGCGAGATAGTAATATAACGTCACTTTTCACGCACACTTTGCGTAATATAACCTAACCATGCTTAGGTAATTGGAACTACGCGTGAAAGAGACTTGTGACGCGAGATAAGCATGGTAATCAAAATGACGCATGAAAGAGACTTGAGACAAAAGATACTAATCTAGCTACACTTATTATGAACACTATGCGTAATATAACCTAACCATGCATAGATAATCGGAACGACTCGTTAAAGAGACTTGAGACTAGAAATACTAATATAGCGTTACTTTTCTCGCACACTTTGCGTAATATAACCTAACCATGCTTAGGAAATCGGAACGATGCGTTAAAGAGACTTGAGAAACGACATGCCAATCAATTGATCCTTTTCACGCACAGTTTGCGTACTATAACCTAACCATGTTTAGGTAAACGGAACGACGCGCTAGAGAGACTTGTGACGAGATATAAGCATGGTAATCGAAACGACACGTTAAAGAGACTTGAGACACGACATACTAATCTAGCGTCATTTATAACACGCACTTTGCGTAATATAACATAACTATGCTTAGGTAATCAGAACGACGCGTTAAAGACACTTGAGATGCGACATACTAATCTAGCGTTACTTTTAACACACACTTTGCGTAATATAACTGAACCATACTTAAGTAATCGAAACGACGCGTTAAAGAGAATTGTGACGCGACATACTAATCTAGCATCACTTTTAATGCACACTTTGCGTAATATAACCTAAGCATGCTTAGGTAATCGGAACGACGCGTTAAAGAGACTTGTGACGCGACAAACTTATTTAGCGTCATTTTTCACGCACACTTTGCGTAGTGTAAGCAAACATTGTTAGGTAATCAGAACGACGCGTTAAAGAGACTTGTGACGCGACATATTAATCTAGCGTCTCTTTTAACGCACACTTAGCGTAATATAACCTAACCATGCTTAGGAAATTGGAACGACGCGTTAAAGAGACATGTGACGCGACATACTTATACAACGTCACAGTTCACGATATACAAATCTATCGTCACTTGTAAAGCACCTTTTGTGTAATATAACCTTACCATGCTTAAGTAATCGAAATGACGCGTCAAAAAGACTTGAGATGCGACATACTAATCTAGCGACACTTTTAATTTTGCGTTATATAATCTAACCATGCTTAGGTAATAGGAACGACGGGTTAAATGACTTGTGACGCGACATACTTATACAACGTCACAGTTCACGCACACTTTATATAATATAACCTAACCATTGTTAGGTTAGAAAAACGCGTTAAAAAGACTTGTGACGCGACATACTAATCTAGCGTCATTTTTAACACAAACTTTACGTCATATAACCATGCTTAGGTAATCGGAACGACGCGTTAAATAGACTTGTGATGCGACATAATAATCTAGCATCACTTTTAACGTACACTTTGCGTAATATGACCTAACCATGCTTAGCTAATCGGAACGACGCGTTAAAGAGACTTGTGACGCGACAAACTTATTTAGCGTCATTTTTCACGCACACTTTGCGTAGTGTAAGCAAACATTGTTAGGTAATCAGAACGACGCGTTAAAGAGACTTGTGACGCGACATATTAATCTAGCGTCTCTTTTAACGCACACTTAGCGTAATATAACCTAACCATGCTTAGGAAATTGGAACGACGCGTTAAAGAGACATGTGACGCGACATACTTATACAACGTCACAGTTCACGATATACAAATCTATCGTCACTTGTAAAGCACCTTTTGTGTAATATAACCTTACCATGCTTAAGTAATCGAAATGACGCGTCAAAAAGACTTGAGATGCGACATACTAATCTAGCGACACTTTTAATTTTGCGTTATATAATCTAACCATGCTTAGGTAATAGGAACGACGGGTTAAATGACTTGTGACGCGACATACTTATACAACGTCACAGTTCACGCACACTTTATATAATATAACCTAACCATTGTTAGGTTAGAAAAACGCGTTAAAAAGACTTGTGACGCGACATACTAATCTAGCGTCATTTTTAACACAAACTTTACGTCATATAACCATGCTTAGGTAATCGGAACGACGCGTTAAATAGACTTGTGATGCGACATAATAATCTAGCATCACTTTTAACGTACACTTTGCGTAATATGACCTAACCATGCTTAGCTAATCGGAACGACGCGTTAAAGAGACTTGTGACGCGACAAACTTATTTAGCGTCATTTTTCACGCACACTTTGCGTAGTGTAAGCAAACATTGTTAGGTAATCAGAACGACGCGTTAAAGAGACTTGTGACGCGACATATTAATCTAGCGTCTCTTTTAACGCACACTTAGCGTAATATAACCTAACCATGCTTAGGAAATTGGAACGACGCGTTAAAGAGACATGTGACGCGACATACTTATACAACGTCACAGTTCACGATATACAAATCTATCGTCACTTGTAAAGCACCTTTTGTGTAATATAACCTTACCATGCTTAAGTAATCGAAATGACGCGTCAAAAAGACTTGAGATGCGACATACTAATCTAGCGACACTTTTAATTTTGCGTTATATAATCTAACCATGCTTAGGTAATAGGAACGACGGGTTAAATGACTTGTGACGCGACATACTTATACAACGTCACAGTTCACGCACACTTTATATATTATAACCTAACCATTGTTAGGTTAGAAAAACGCGTTAAAAAGACTTGTGACGCGACATACTAATCTAGCGTCATTTTTAACACAAACTTTACGTCATATAACCATGCTTAGGTAATCGGAACGACGCGTTAAATAGACTTGTGATGCGACATAATAATCTAGCGTCACTTTTAACGTACACTTTGCGTAATATGACCTAACCATGCTTAGCTAATCGGAACGACGCGTTAAAGAGACTTGTGACGCAACATACTTATATAGCGTCACTTTTCTCGCACAGTTTCCATAATATAACCTAACCATTGTTAGGATATAAGAACGACGCGTTAAAGAGACTTGTGTCGCGACATATAATTTAGTGTCACTTTCAACGCACTCTTTGCGTAATATAAAAAAACCATGCTTAGGTTATCGAAACGACAGGTTAAAGAGACTTATGACGCGACATACTTATCTAGCGTCACTTTTCACGCACACTTTGCGTAATGTAACTTAACCATGCTTATATTATGGGAACGCCGCGTTAAATAGACTTGTCATGCGATATACTAATCTACAGTCGCTTTTAACAAACATTTATCGTAATATAACCTAACAATGCTTAGGTAATCAGAACGACGCGTTAAAGAGACTTAAGACGCAACGTACTAATCTAGCGTCACTTTTAACGCACACTTTGTGTTATATAACCGAACCATGCTTATGTAATCAGAACGACACGTTAAAGAGAGTTGAGATGCAACATACTTATAACGCATCACTTTTAACGCACACTTTGCTGAATATAGCCTAACCATGCAAAGGTAATTGGAACGACGCGTTAAAGAGACTTGTGACACGACATACTTATATAGTGTCCCTTTTCACGCACACTTTGCATAACATAACCTAACCATGCATAGGTAATCGGAACGACGCGTTAAAGAGACTTGTGATGCGACAAACTAATCTAGCATCACTTTTAACGCACACTTTGCGTAATATAACCTAAGCATGCTTAGGTAATCGGAACGACGCGTTAAAGAGACTTGTGACGCGACATACTTATATAGCGTCACTTTTTACGGACACTTTGCATCATATAAGCAAACCATTGTTAGGTAATTAGAACGACGCGTTAAAGAGACTTGTCACGCGACATATTAATCAAGCGTCGCTTTTAACGCACACTTAGCGTAATATAACCTAACCATGCTTAGGTAATCGGAACGACGCGTTAAAGAGACATGTGACGCGATATACTAATCTATCGTCACTTTTAACTCACACTTTGCGTAATATAACACCAAACCATGCTTAGATAATCAGAACGACGAATTAAAAAGACATGTGATGCGAACTACTAATCTAGCGTCACTTGTAACACATCTTTTGCGTAAAACCTAACCATGCTTAGGTAATCGGAACAACGCGCAAAGACACTTAAGACGCGACATACTAATCTAGCGACATTTTTAACACACACTTTGCCTAATATAACCAAACCATGCTTAGGTAATCGGAACGACGGGTTAAATGACTTGTGACGCGACATACTTATACAGCGTCACAGTTCACGCACACTTTACGTGATATAACCTAACCATTGTTAGGTCAGAACGACGCGTTAAAAAGACTTGTGACGCGATATACTAATCTAGCATCACTTTTAACAAACACTTTGCGTCATATAACCTAACCATGCCTAATAGGAACGACGCGTTAAAAAGACTTGAGACGCGACATACTACTAATCTAGCATCACTTTTCACGCACACTTTGCGTAATATAACCTGACCACGCTTAGGCAATCAGAACGACACGTTAAAGAGACTTGTGACGCGACATACTACTAATATAGTGTCACTATAAAACGCACACTTTGCGTTATATAACCTAACCATGCCTAGGTGATTGGAACGGCGCGTTAAAGAGTCTTGTGACGCGACATAATAATCTAGCGTCACTTTTAACGCACATTTTGCGTAATATAACTTAACCATGCTTACGTAATCAAAACCATATAGCGTCACTTATCACGCACACTTTGCGTAATATAACCAAACAATTGTTAGGTAATCAGAACGACACGTTAAAGAGACTTCTAACGCGACAACCTAATCTCGCGTCACTTTTAAGGCACACTTTGCGTAATATAACCGAACCATGCTTAGGTAATCGGAACGACGCATAAAAGAGACTTATGACGCGACATAATAATCTAGCGTCACATTTCACGCACACTTTGCGTAACATAATCTAACCATGACTAGGTAATCATAACCACACACTACAGAGACTTGTGACACGAATCTTGTGTCACTTTTAACGCAGACTTTTTGTAATATAACCTAACCATGCTTAGGTAATCGGAACTACGCGTTAAAGAGACTTGAGACGCGACATACTAATATTACATCACTTTTCACGCGCACTTCGCGTAATATAACCTAACCATGCTTAGGTAATCGGAACAACGCGATAAAGAGACTTGTGACGCGACGTACTACGAATCTAGCGTCACTTTTAATGCACACTTTGCGTTATATAATCTAACCATTCCTAGGTAATCAGAACGACTCGTTAATAAAACTTGTGATGCGACATACTAATCTATCATCACTTTTCACGCACACATTGCGTATTATAATCTAACCATGCTTAGGTAATCGGAACGACGCGTTAAAGAGACTTGTAACTCGATATACTACTAATCTAGCGTCACTTTTAACGCACACTTTGCGTTATATAACTTTAACCATGCTTAGGTAATCGGAACGACGCGCTAAAAAGACTTATCACGCGACATACTTATCTAGCGTCACTTTTCAAGCACACTTTGCATAATATAACCTAACGCGTTAAACAGACTTGTGACACGACATAACAATCTAGCGTCACTTTAACGTACACTCTACATAATATAACCTAACCATGCTTAGGTAATCAGAACGACGCTTTAAAGAGACTTGTGGCGTGACATACTTATCTAGCGTCACTTTTCATGCGCACTTTGCGTAATATAACATAAACATGCTTAGGTAATTGGAACGACGCGTTTAAGAGACTTGTGCCGCGACATACTAATCTTGCATCACTTTTCACGCACACTTTGCATAATATAATCAAACCATGGATAGGTAATCGGAACGACGCATTAAAGAGACTTGTAACACGACATACTACTAATCTAGCGTCATTATTAAAGCACACTTTGCGTTATATAACCTAACCATGCTTAGGTAATCGGAACTATGCGTTAAAGAGACCTGTGAGGCGCTATACTTATCTATCTTCACTTATCACGCACACTTTGCATAATATAACCTAAACCAGGAATAGGTAATCGGAACGATGCGTTAAAGAGACTTGTGACGCGACATAATAATTTAGCGTAACGCACACTTTGCGTAATAAAACCTAACCATGCTTAGGTAATCGAAACGACGCGCTAAAGAGACTTGTGATGCGACATACTAATCCAGCGTAACTTTTATCGCATATTTTGAGTAATATACCCTAACCATTGTTAGATAATCGGAACGACGCGTTAAAGAGACTTGTGACGCGACATACGTATTTAGTATAACTTTTCAGGCACACTTTGCGGAATATAACCTAACCATGCTTAGGTAATCAGAACGACGCGTTAAAGAGACTTGTGACGCGACACACTAATCTAGCGTCAGTTTTAAAGCACACTTTGTGGAATATAATCTAACCATGCTTAGGTAATCGGAACGACGCGTTAAAGAGACTTGAGACGCGACCTACTACTAATATAGCGTCACTTTTAACGCACACTTTGCGTAATGTAATCTAACCATGCTTAGGTAATCGCAACGACGCGTTAAAGAGACTTGTGACGCGACATACTACTAATCTAGCGTTACTTTTAACGCACACTTTGCATTATATAATATAACCATGCTTAGGTAATCGGAACGACGCGTTAAAGAGATTTGTGACGCGACATACTACTAATTTAGCGTTACTTTTAACGCACACTTTGCGTTATATAACCTAACCACGCCTAGGTAATCGGAACGACTCGTTAAAGAGACTTGTTAAGCGACATACTAAAATCGCATCACTTTTCACGCACACTTTGCGTAATATATTCTAACCATGCTTAGGTAATCGGAACGACGCGTTAAAGGGACTTGTGAAGCGACATACTAGTTTAACGTCACTTTTCACGCACACTTTGCATAATATAACCTAGGATTAATTACATATGAAATCACCACCTTTACACGAAATTGCAAAAATAACACGACCTTTAAAACGTGGCAATTCGAGGCACCACCTTTCATTTCTTTTCAAAAATAACACAGGCACATTTTTAGTGGCCTTTTTACTGATGTGGCATGACACGTAGCGCTCCCATCGGGTGTCCAAGTCAGCAAAATTTTATCAAAAAACGTGCCCATGTTGTTTTTGAAAAGAAACGAAAGGTGATGCCCTGAATTGACACGTGTTAAAGGTTGTGTTATTTTTGAGAATTTGTGTAAGGGTTTATAACCTAACCATGCATAAATAATCGGAACGACGCGTTAAAGAGACTTGTGGCGCGACATACTACTAATCTAGCGTAACTTTTAACGCACACTTATCATTATAAAATCTAACCATGCTTAGGTAATCGGAATGACGCATTAAAGAGACTTAAGACTGGACTTACTAATCTAGCGTCACTTATAACGCGCACTTTGTGTAATATAGCCTAACCATACATAGGTAATCGGAACGACGCATTAAAGAGACTTGAGACGCGATGAGACGCAACATACCAATGTAGCGTTACTTTTCTCGCACACTTTGCGTAATATAACCTAATAATTCTTGGGTAATCGGAACGACGCGTTAAAGAGACTTGAAACACGACATACTAATCTAGCGTCACGTTTCACGCACTCTTTGAGTAAGATTATCTAACCATACTTAGGTAATCGGAACGACGGGTTAAAGAGACTTGTGAGGCGACATACTTATCTAGCATAACTTTTTACGCACACTTTGTGTAATATAACCTAACCACGCTTAGGTAATCGGAACGACGCGTTAAACAAACTTGAGACGCAGCATACTAATCTACCGTCACTTTTCACGCAAGCTTTGCGTAATATAACCTAACCATGCTTAGGTAATCGAAACAACACGTTAAAGAGAATTGAGACGCGAGATACTAATCTAGCATCACTTTCACGCACCCTTTGCCTTATATAACCTAACCATGCTTAGGTAATCGGAACGACGCCGTTAGAGAGACTTGTGACGCGACATAAGCATGGTAATCAAAACGACGCGTTAAAAAGAATGAGATGTACCATACTAATCTAGCGTCACTTTTTACACACACTTTGCGTAATATAACTAAACCATGCTTAGGTAATCGCAACGACGCGTGAAAGAGAATTGAGACGTGACATACTAATCTAGGGTCACTTTTTACGCACACTTTGCATAAAATAACCTAACCATGGTAATCGGAACGACGCGTTAAATAGACTTGATACGCGACATACTAATCTATTATCATTTTGGACGCACACTTTGCGTAATATAACCTAATTATGGTTCGATAATCGGAACGACGCGTTAGAGAGACTTGTGACGCGACATACGCATGGAAATAAAAACGACGCGTTAAAGAGACTTGAGACGCGACATACTAATCTAGCGTCACTTTTTACGCAAACTTTGTGTAGTATGACCTAAACATGCTTAGGTAATCGGAAAGACGCGTTAAAGAGACTTGCGACGCGACATACTAATCTAGCATCACTTTTTCACGCACACTTTGCGTAATATAACCTAACCATGCTTAGGTAATCGGAACGACGCGTTAAAGAGCCTTGAGACGCGACATACTAATCTAGCGTCACTTTTCACGCACACCTTGCGTAATATAACCTAAACATGCTTAGATAATCGGAACAACGCGTTAAAGAGACTTGAGACGCGACATACTAATCTATTGTCATTTTGCACGCACACTTTTCCTAATGTAACCAAACCATGCTTAGGTAATCGGAATGCCGCGTTAGAGAGACTTGTAAAGCGACATAAGCATGGTAATCAAAACGACGCGTTAAAGAGACTTGAGACGCGCCATACTAATCTAGCATCACTTTTTGCGCACACTTTGCGTAATATAACCTAACCATGTTTAGGTCATCGGAACAACGCGTTAAAGATAATTGAGACGCGACATACTAATCTAGCGTCACTTTTCAAGCACACTTTGCGTAATATAACCTAATCATGCTTAGGTAATCGGAACGACGCGTTAAACAGACTTGAGACACGACATACTAATCTAGCGTCACTTTTCACGCACATTTTGCGTAATATAACCTAACCATTCTTAGGTATTCGGAATGACGTGTTAAAGAGACTTGAGACGCGACAAACTAATCTAGCGTAACTTTTCAAGCACGCTTTGTGTATTATAACCTAACCATGCTTAGATAATCGGAACAACGTGATAAAGAGAATTGAGACGCAACACACTAATCTAGCATCACTTTTCACGCACACTTTTCATAATATAACCTAACCATGCTTAGGTAATCGGAACAACGCGTTAAATAGATTAGAGACGCGACATACTAATCTATTGTCACTTTCCACGTACACTTTGGTAGTATAACGTAACCATGCTAGGTAATCGGAACGACGCGTTAGAGAGAATTGTGACGCGACATAAACATGGTAATCGTAACGACGCGTTAAAGAGACGTGAGACACGACATACTAATCTAGCGTTACATTTGACCTATACTTTGCATAATATAACCTAACCATGGTTAGGTAATCGGAACGACGCGTTAAAGAGACTTGAGACGCGACATACTAATCTTGCGTAACTTTTCACACACTCTTTGCGTAATATAACCTAACCATACTTAGGTAATTGGAATGATGCATCAAAGAGCCTTGAGACACGACATACTAAACTAGCGTTACTTTTCACGCACACCTTGCGTAATATAACCTAACAATGCTTAGCTAATCGGAACGACACGTTAAAGTGACTTGATACGCCACATACTAATCTAGCATTACTTTTCTCGCACACTTTGCGTAATATAAACTAACCATTCTTAGGTAATCAGAACGATGCGTTAAAGTGACTTGAGATGCGACATACTAATCTACCGTCACTTTTCACGTTCACTTTGTGTAATATAACCTAACCATGCTTAGGTAATCTGAACAACGCGTTAAAGAGAATTGAGACGCGACGTACTAATCTAGCGTCACTTTCCACGCACCCTTTGCGTAATATAACCTAAACATGCTTAGGTAATCGGAACGACGCCTTAAAGACTTGTGAACCTACATAAGCATGCTAATCGAAATGACGCGTCCTACTAATCTAGCGTCAAAGAGTCTTAAGACGCAACATACTAATCTAGCATCACTTTTCACGCACACTTTGAGTAATATAACCAAACCATGCTTAGGTAATCGGAACGACATGTTAGAGAGACTTGTGATGCGACATACTAATCTAGCGTCACTTTTCACGCACAGTTTGTGTAATATAACCTAACCATGCTTAGGTAATCGGAACGAAAAGTTAGAGAGACTTGTGACGCGACATATGCATGGTTATCGAAACGACCTGTTAAAGAGAGTTGAGACGCGCCATACTAATCTAGCGTCACTTTTTACGCACGCTTTGCGTAAAATAAACTAAACATGATTAGTAATCAGAACGACGCGTTAAAGAGAGTTGAGACGCAACATACTAATCTAGCGCCACTTTTCACGCACGCTTCGACATCCTAACCTAGCATCAATTTTCACGCATACTTTGCGTAATATAACCTAACCATGCTGGGTAATCGGAACGACGCGTTCAAGAGACTTGAGATGTGACATCGTAATCTAGCGTCACTTTTCACGCACACTTTGCGTAATATAACCTAACCATGCTTAGTTAATCGGAACGACGCGTTAAAGAGACTTGAGATGCGGCATCCTAACCTAGCGTCACGTTTCACACACACTTTGCGTAAAATAACCTAACCATGCATAAGTAATCGGAACGACGCGTTAAAGACACTTGAGACGCAACATACTATTCTATTGTCACTTTTCACGCACACTTCACGTTATATAAACTAACCATGCTAGGTAAAAAGAACGACATGTTAGAGACACTTGTGACACGACATAAGCAGGCTAATTGAAACCACGGGTTAAAGAGACTTGAGACACGACATAGTAATCTAGCATCACTTTTCATGCACACTTTGCTTAATATATCCTAACCATGCTTAGGTAATCGGAACGACGCGTTAGAGAGACATGTGACGCCAACATAAGCATGGTAATCGAAACGACGCGTTAAAGAAGTTGAGACGCGCCATACTAATCTAGCGTCACTTTTCACGCACACTTTGCGTAATATAACCTAACCATGCTTAGGTAATAAGAAAGATGCCTTAAAGACACTTGAGACGTGACATACTAATCTTGCGTCACTTTTCACGGACACTTTGTGTAATATAACGTAACTATGCTTAGGTAATCGGAACGATGCGCTAAAGAGACTTGAGACGCGCCATTATTATCTAACCATGCTTAGGCAATTAGAACGACGCGTTAAAAAGACTTATGACGCAACATACTAATCTTGCGGCACTTTTAACGCACACTTTGCGTAATATAACCTATCCATACTGGGGTAATCGAAATGACGCGTTAAAGAGACTCTGGACGCGACATACTAATCTAGATTCACTATGCACGCACTCTTTGCGTAATATAACCTAACCATGCTTATATAATCGGAACGACTCGTTAAAAGGACTTCAGACGCGACATACTAATCTAGCGTCACTTTTCACGCACACTTTGCGCAATATAATCTAACCATGCTTAGCTAATTGGAACGCCGCGTTAGAGAGACTTGTGACGCGACATAAGCATGGTAATTTAAACGACCCGTTAAAGAGACTTCAGACGCGCCCTACTAATCTGGCGTCACTTTTCACGCACACTTTGCGTAATATTAACCAAACCATGCTTAGGTAATTGAACGACGCATTAGAGAGACTTGTGACGCGAGTTACTAATCTAGGGTCACTTTTCATGCACACTTTGTGTAATATAACCTAACCATACTTAGGTAATCTGAACGACGCTAGAGAGGACGCGCCATACTAATCAAGCGTTACTTTTTACGCACATTTTGCGTAATAAAACCTAACTATGCTTAGATAATCGTAACGACGTGTTAAAGATACTTGAAAAGCGACATACAAATCTAACATCCCTTTTCAGGCACACTTCGCGTTATATAACCTCCTTACCATGCTTAGCTAATCAAAACGGCGCGTTAAAGAGACTTGAGAGGCGACATACTAATCTATCGTCACTTTTCATGCACACTTTTCTTAATACAACCTAACCATGCTTAGGTAATCGGAACGATGCGTTAGAGAGACTTGTTACGCAATATACTAATCTAGCGTCAATTTTCATGCATACTTTCCATAGTATAACCTAACCATGCTTAGATAATCGGAACGACGCGTTAGAGAGACTTGTGACGCGATATACTAATCTAGCGTCAATTTTCACGCACACTTTGTGTAGTATAACCTAACCTTGCTTAGGTAATCGAACAACGCGTTAGAGAGATTTGTGACGCGACATAAGCACGGTAATTAAAACAACACCTTAAAGAGACATGAGACTCGCAATACTAATCTAGAGTCACTTTTTACGCACACTTTGAAACTATAACCTAACCATGCTTAGTTAATCGGAATGACGTGTTAAAGAGACTTGAGATGCGACATTGTAATCTAGCAACACTTTTCACGCGCTCTTTGCATATTATAACCTAACCATGCTTAGGTAATCGAAACGACGCGTTAAAGTGACTTGAGATGGAACATACTAATCGAGCGTCACTTTTCACGCACAATTTGGGTAATATAAGCTAGCCATGCTTAGGT
Source organism: Mercurialis annua (assembly GCF_937616625.2). Classification (NCBI taxonomy): domain Eukaryota; kingdom Viridiplantae; phylum Streptophyta; class Magnoliopsida; order Malpighiales; family Euphorbiaceae; genus Mercurialis; species Mercurialis annua. Next base: position 45,296,669 of record NC_065572.1, read on the forward strand.
AATTGGAACAACGCGTTAAAGAGACTTGAGACGCGACATATACTAATATAGCGTTACTTTTCTCGCACACTTTGCGTAAAATAACCTAACCATGCTTAAGTAATCAGAACGACGCGTAAAAGAAAATTGAGACGCAACATACTAATCTCTTATCACGTTTCACGCACAATTTGGGTAATATAACCTAACCATGCTAAGGTAATCGGAACGACGCGTTAAAGAGACTTGAGACACGACACACTAATCTAGCGTCACTTTTCATGCACACTTTGTGTAAAATAACCTAACCATGCTTAGGTCATTAGAACGACGTGTTAAAGAGACTTAGACACAACATACTAATCAATTGTCAATTTTCACGCAAACTTTGCGTAATATAACCAAACCATGCTTAGGTAATAAGAACGATGCATTAGAGACACTTGTGACTCGACATAAGAAATGCTAATCGAAACGACGGGTTAAAGAGACTTGAGACGTGAAATAATAATCTAGCATCACTTTTCACGCACACTTTGCTTAATATAACCTAACCATACATAGGTAATTAGAAAGACGCTTTAAAGAGATTGGAGATGCGACATACTAATTTAGCGTCACTTTTCACGTATACTTTGCGTAATATAACCTAACCATGCATAGGTAATCATAACGACGCGTTAGAGAGACTTGTGACGCGACATACTAATCAAGCGTCACTTTTCACGCACACATTGCGTAATATAACGTAACCATGTTCAGGTAATTGGAACGACGCGTTAGAGATACTTTTGACGCGACATAAGCATGGTAATCGAAACGACGCATTAAAGAGACTTAAGACGCGCTATACTAATCTAGCGTCACTTTTGACGCACACTTTGCCTAATATAACCTAACCATGCTTAGGTAAGCAGAACGACGTGTTAAAGAGACTTGAGAAGCGACATACTAATCTAGCGTCACTTTTCATGCACACTTTGCGTAATATAACCTAACCATGCTCAGGTAATCGGAACGACGCGTTAAAGAGACTTGAGACGTCACATACTAATCTAGCATCACTTTTCACGCACACTTTGCGTTAAATAACCTAACCATGGTTGGGTAATCAGAACGAACGCGTTAAAGAGATTTGAGAAACGACATACTAATCTAGCGTTACTTTTCATGCACAATTTGCGTAATATAACCTATTCATGCTTAGGTAATAGGAGCGACGCGTTAAAGAGACTTGTCACGCGACATACTAATCTAGCGACACTTTTAATGCACACTTTGCGTAATATAACCTTAACCATGCTTAGATAATCGGAACGACGCGTTAAAGAGACTTGAGACGCGACTTATTAACCTAGTGTCACTTTTCACACACTATTTGTGTAATATAACCTAACCATGCTTAGGTAATTGGAACAACACGTAGAGAGACTTTTGACGCAACATACTAATCTAGCGTCACTTTTCATGCACACTTTCCGTAATATAACCTAACCATGCTTAGGTAATCGGAATAATGCTTTAGAGAGACTTGTGACACACATAAGGTTGGTAATCAAAACGACGCTTTAAAGAAACTTAAGACGCGCTTTACTAATCAAGCGTCACTTTTTACGCACACTTTGTGTAATATATCATAACCATGCTTAGGTAATAGGAGCGACGTGTTAAAGAGACTTGTGACGGGGCATACTAATCTAGCATCACTGTTTACGCACTCTTTGTGTAATGTAACCTAACCATGCTTAGGTAGTCGAAACGACGCGTTAAAGAGACTTGTGACACAACATGCTAATCTAACGTCACTTTTCAGGCACACTTTGCGTAATATAACCTAAACATGCTTAGGTAATATGAGCGACGTGTTAAAGAGATTTGTGACGCGACATACTAATCTAGCGTCACTTTTCACGCACATTTTGCGTAATATAACCTAACCATGCTTAGGTTAGCGGAATGACGAGTTAGAGAGACTTGTGACGCGACATAAGCATGGTTATCAAAACGACCGGTAAAAGATACTTGAGACGCGCCATACTAATCTAGTGTCACTTTTACGCACATTTTGCGTAATATAACCTAACCATGCTTAGGTAATCAGAACGACGCGTTAAAGACACTTTAGACGCGACATATTAATCTAGCGCCACTTTTCACGCACACTTCGACATCCTAACCTAGCGTCACTTTTCACGCACACTTTGCGTAGAATAACCTAACCATGGTTAGGTAATCGGAACGACGCGTTAAAGAGACTTGAGACGTGACATATTAATCTAGCGTCACTTTTCACGCACACTTTGCGTAATATAACCTAACAATGCATAGTTATTCAGAACGACGCGTTATAGAGACTTGAGACGCGACATCCTAACCTAGCGTCACTTTCGCGCACACTTTGTGTAAAATAACCTAACCATGCTTAGGTAATCGGAACGACGCGTTAAAGAAACTAGTATGTCGCGTCTCAAGTCTCTTTAACGCGTCGTTCCGATTACCTAAGCGTGGTTAGGTTATATTACGAAAAGTGTGCATTAAAAGTGACGCTAGATTAGTATGTCGCTTCACAAGTCTTTTTAAAGCGTCGTTCTGACCTAACAATGGTTAGGTTATATTACGTAAAGTATGCGTGAAAATTAACGCTATATAAGTATGTCGCATCACAAGTCTTTTTAACACGTCGTTACGATTACCTAAGAATGGTTAGGTTATATTACGCAAAGTGTGCGTTATAAATGACGCTAGATTAGTGTGTCGCGTCTCAAGTCTCTTTAACGCATCGTTCCGATAACCTAAGCATGGTTAGGTTATATAACGCAGAGTGTGTTTTAAAAGTGTTGCTAGATTAGTATGTCGCGTCTCAAGTCCCTTTGACGCATCGTTCCGATTACCTAAGCATGGTTAGGTTATATTACGCAAAGGGTGCGTTAAAAGTGACACTAGATTAGTATGTAATGTCACAAGTCTCTTTGACGCGTCATTCTGATTACCTAACAATGGTTAGGTTATTTTATGTAAAGTGTGCGTGAAAAGCGACACTATATAAGTATGTCGCATCACAAGTCTCTTTAACGCGTCGTTCCGATTATCTAAGCACGGTTAGGTTATATTGCGCTAAGTGTGTGTTAAAAGTGACGCTAGATTAATATGACGCGTTACAAGTCTCTTTAACGCGTCCTTCGGATTACCTAATAATGGTTTGGTTATATTACGGAGTGTACGTGAAAAGTGACGCCATATAAGTATGTCGCGTCACAAGTCTCTTTAACTCATCGTTCCGATTACCTAAGCATGGTTAGGTTATATTAAGCAAAGTGTGCGTGAAAAGTGACGCTATTTATGTAAGTCGCGTCACAACTCTCTTTAACGCGTCGTTCCGATTATCTAAGCATGGTTATGTTACATTACGCAAAGTGTGTGTTAAAAGTGAGGCTAGATTAGTATATCGCGTCACAAGTGTGTTTAACGCGTTTGCCGATTACCTATGTATGGTTAGGTTATATTATGCAAAGTGTGCATGAAAAGGGACGCTATATAAGTATGTCGCTTCAGAAGTCTCTTTAACGCGTCGTTCCAATTACACCTATGCATGGTTAGTTTATATTACGCAAGTGTGCGTTAAAAGAGACGCTATATAAGTATGTTGCGTCTTAAGTCTCTTTAACGCGTTGTTCCAATTACCTAAGCATGGTTCGGTTATGTTACGCAAAGTGTGCGTTAAAGTAACGCTAGATTAGTATGTCGCGTCTAAAGTCTCTTTAAGCCGTCGTTCCGATTACCTTAGCATGGCTATGTTATATTACGCTAAGTGTGCGTTAAATGTGATGCTAGATACAAGTCTCTTTAACGCGTCGTTCTGATTACCTAAGCATGGTTAGTTTATGTTACGCGAAGAGTGCGGTAGATAAGTATGTCGCGTCACAAGTCTCTTTAACGTGACATTCCTTTTAGCTATAAGCATGGTTAGGCTTTATTATGCAAAGTGTGCGTTAAAAGTGACGCTAGATTATTATGTCGCGTCACAAGTCTCTTTAACGCTCCGTTCTGATTACCTATGCATGGCTAGGTTATATTACGCCAAGTGTGCATGAAAAGTGAATTTAGATTACTATGTCCCGTCACAAGTCTATTCAACGAGTCGTTCCGATTACCTAGGCATGGATAGGTTATATAACGCAAAGTCTGAGTTAAAAGTTACGGTAGATTAGTAGTATGTCACATCTCAATTCTCTTTAACGTGTCATTCTGATTTCCTAAGCGTGGTTAGGTTATATTATGCAAAGTGTGAGTGAAAAGTGATGCTATATTAGTAGTATGCCGCGTCTCAAGTCTCTTTAACCCGTCCTTCCGATTAACTATGCGTGGTTAGGTTATATGACCCAATGTGTGTGTTTAAAGTGACGCTAGATTAGTATGTCGCGTCACAAGTCTTTTTAACTCGTAGTTCCGACCTAACAATGGTTAGGTTATACTACGTAAAGTGTGCGTGAAAAATGACGCTATATAAGTATGTCACATCACAAGTCTTTTTAACACGTCGTTCCGATTACCTAAGCATGGTTAGGTTATATTACGCAAAGTGTGCGTTATAAGTGACACTAGATTAGTATATCGCGTCTCAAGTCTCTTTAACGCGTCGTTCCGATTGCCTAAGCTTGTGTTTTAAAAGTGTCGCTGGATTAGTATGTCGTGTCTCAAGTCTCTTTGTCGCATCGTTCCGATTACCTAAGCATGGTTAGGTTATATTACGCGAAGGGGGTGCATGAAAAGTGACGCTATATAAGTATATCGCGTCACAAGTCTCTTTAACGCGTCATTCCAATTACCTATGCATGTTATATTACGCAAAGTGTGCGTTGAAAGTGACGCTATATAAGTATGTTGCGTCTTAAGTCTCTTTAACGCGTCGTTGCGATTACCTAAGCATGGTTCGGTTATATTACGCAAAGTGTGCGTTAAAAGTGACGCTAGATTAGTATGTCGCGTCTTAAGTCTCTTTAACGCGTCGTTCCAATTACCTAAGCACGGTTAGGTTATATTACGCTAAGTGTGCGTTAAATGTGACGCTAGATACAAGTCTCTTTAACGTGTCGTTCCGATTACCTAAGCATGGTTAGGTTATATATTACGCAAACTGTGCGTGAAAAGTGATGCTAGATAAGTATGTCGCGTCACAAGTCTCTTTAACGCATCGTTCTGATTAACAAAGCATGGTTAGGCTATATTACGCAAAGTGTGTGTTAAAAGTGACGCTAGTTTAGTAGTATGTCGCGTCTAAAATATCTTTTACGTGTCATTCTGATTACCTAAGCGTGGTTAGGTTATATTACGCAAAGCGTGCGTGAAAAGTGATGCTAGATTAGTAGTATGTCGCATCTCAAGTCTCTTTAACGCGTCTTTCCGAATACCTAAGCGTGGTTAGGTTATATGATGCAAAGTGTGCAATAAAAGTGACACTATATTAGTATTTCGCGTCACAAGTCTTTTTAGCGCATCGTTCTGACCTAACAATGGTTAGGTTATACTACATAAAGTGTGTGAAAATTGACGCTAGATCATGTTAGGTTATATTACGCAAAGTGTGCGTTATAAGTGATGCTAGATTAGTATGCCGCGTCTCAATTCTCTTTAATGCGAAATTCCGATTACCTAAGCATGGTTAGGTTATATAACGCAAAGTGTGTTTTGAAAGTGTCGCTAGATTAGTATGTCGCGTCTCAAGTCTCTTTGTTGCATCGTTCCAATTGCCTACGTATGGTTAAGTTATTTTACACGAAGGGTGCGTTAAAACTGACACTAGATTAGTATATCGCGTCACAAGTCTCTTTAACGAGTCGTTCTGATTACCTAACAATGGTTGGGTTATTTTACGTAAAGTGTGCATGAAAAGTGACGATATATAAGTATGTCGCATCACAAGTCTCTTTAACGCTTCATTTCGATTATCTAAGCATGGTTAGGTTATATTACGCTAAGTGTGCGTTAAAAATGACGCTAGATTAATATGTCGCGATACAAGTCTCTTTAACGCGTCATTCTGATTACCTAACAATGGTTTGCTTATATTACGCAAAGTGTGCGTGAAAAGTGACGCTATATAAGTCTCTTTAACGCGTTGTTTCGATTACCTAAGCAGCTAGGTTATATTACGAAAGTGTGCGTGAAAAGTGACGCTATATAAGTATGTCGCGACACAAGTCTCTTTAACGCGTCGTTCCGATTACCAAAGCATGGTTAGGTTATATTACGCAAAGTATGCGTTAAAAGTGAGGCTAGATTAGTATGTCGCGTCACATGTCTCATTAACGCGTCGGCCGATTACCTATGCATGGTTAGGTTATATTATGCAAAGTTAGCGTGAAAGGGGACATTATATATGTATGTCTCGTCACAAGTCTCTTTATGGCGTCGTTCCAATTACCTATGCATTGTTAAGTTATATTACACAAAGTGTGCATTAAAAGTGACGCTATATAAGTATGTCGCGTCTTAAGTCTCTTTAACGCGTCGTTCCGATTACCTAAGCATGGTTCGGTTTTAGATAAAGAACTACATCCGGGGCCGTCAAGAACTCATCTCTTAGAAGACCAATACCTTTTAATATACCCTTCCTCTCTCCTTATCATTTCATATTACGCAAAGTGTGCGTTAAAATTGATGCTAGATTAGTATGTCGCGTATCAAGTCTCTTTAACGAGTTGTTCTGATTACCTAAGCATGGTTAGGTTATATTACGCAAAGTGTTAAAAGTGACGCTAGATTATTATGTCGGGTCACAAGTCTCTTTAACGCGTCGTTCCGATTACCTATGCATAATTAGATTATATAAGGGTTAATTACTAAAAAAATCACGAACTTTATACGAAGTTTCATTTTAATCATGACCTTTGCAAGTTGCCATTTAAAGGCACGAACTTTCATATTGTTTCAAATTCATCATTTCAGTGTATTTTTATTAACTAAATTCTTCACTAAACCATTAATGAAAGACCCAAGTTATTAATCAACATATCTAGGATTAGGAATTTTTAGTCAGATAAAATACACCGAATTTAACTTTGGTGATAGATTTGAAATAAAATGAAAGTTCGTGCCTTTAAATGACAACTTTTAAAGGTCATGATTAAAACGAAACTTAGTTTAAAGTTCGTGATTTTTTTAAGAATTAACCCATTATATAACGCAAAGTGTGCGTTAAATGTGACGCTATATTAGTAGTATGTCGCGTCACAAGTCTCTTTAACGCGTCATTTTGATTACCTAAGCATGGTTAGGTTATATTACACAAAGTGTGCGTGAAAAGTGATGCTAGATTATCGCTTCTCAAGTCTCTTTAACACGTCGTTCCGATTACCTAAGCATGGTTAGGATATATTAAGCAAAGTGTGCGTTAAAGAGTGACGCTAGATTAGTATGTCGCGTCACAAGTCTCTTTAACGCGTCGTTCTTATTACCTAACAATGTTTATGTTATATTAAGTAAAGTGTGCGTGAAAAATGACGCTATATAAGTATGTCGCGTCACAAGTCTCTTTAACACGTCGTTCCGATTACCTAAGCATGGTTAGGTTATATTACGCAAACTGCACGTTAAAGTGACACTAGATAAGTATGTTGCGTCTCAAGTCTCTTTCACGCGTCATTTCGATTACCATGCTTATCTCGCGTCACAAGTCACTCTAACCCGTTGTTCCGGTTACCTAAGCATGGTTAGGTTATAGTACGCAAAGTGTGCGTGAAAGGATCAATAGATTAGTATGTAGCGTCTCAAATCTCTTTAACTCATCGTTCCGATTACCTAAGCATGGCTAGGTTATATTACGCGAAGTGTGCGTGAAAAGCGATGCGAAGTGACGCTATATAAGTATGTCGTGTCACAAGACTCATTAACGCACCGTTCTGATAACCTAAGCATGACTAGGTTATATTACGCAAAGTGTGCGTTAAAAGTGAGGCTAGATTAGTATGTCGGGTCACAAGTCTCTTTAACGCGTCGTTCCGATTACCATGAATGATTAGGTTATATTATGCAAAGTGTACGTGAAAAGAGACGCTATATAGTTATGTCGTGTCACAAGTCTCTTTTACGCGTCGTTCCAATTACCTATGCATAGTTAGGTTATATTACGCAAAGTGTGTGTTACAAGTGACACTATATAAGTCGCGTCTCAAGTCTCTTTAACGCATCGTTCCAATTACCTAAGCATGGTTAGGTTATATTACACGCGAGGTGTGCTTGAAAAGTGATGCTAGATTAGTATGTCGCGTCTCAAGTCTCTTTAACACGTCGTTCCGATTACCTAAGTATGGTTAGGTTATATTACGCTATGTGTGCGTTAAAGCGTGATGCTAGATTAGTATGTCTCATCACAAGACTCATTAACGCGCCGTTCAGATTACCTAACAATGGTTACGTTATATTATGTAAATTGTGCGTGAAAAGTGATGTAATTTAAGTATGATGTAATTTAAGTATGATTATCTCGCGTCACAAGTCTATTAAACGCGTCGTTCCGATTACCTAAGCATGGCTATATTACGCAAAGTGTCCTTGAAAAGTGATGTTAGATCAGCATGTCGCGTCTCAAGTCTCTCTAACGCGTCGTTCCGATTTCCTAAGCATGGTCAGGTTATATTTCGCAAAGTGTGCGTGAAAAGTGAAACTAGAATTGTATGGGGGTCTCAAGTCTCTCTAACGCGTCGTTCCGATTGCCTAAGCATGGTTAGGTTATATTACGCAAAGTGTGCGTACAAAGTGACGCTAGATTAATATGCCGCGTCTAAAGTCTTTTTAACGCGTCGTTCCATTTACCTAAGTATGGTTAGGTTATATTACGCAAAGTGTGCGTGAAAAATGACAGTAGATTAGTATGTCGCATCTTAAGTCCATTAAACGCGTCGTTCCAATTACTTAAGCATGGTTAGGTAATATTACACAAAGTGTGCGTGAAAAATAACAATAGAATTAGTATGTCGCATCTTAGGTCAATCTAACTCGTCTTTCCGATTACCTAAGCATGGTTAGGCTATATTATGCAATGTGTACGTGAAAAGTGACGCTAGATTAGTATATCACGTCTCAAGTCTCTTTAACGCGTCGTTTTGATTACCATGCTTATGTCGCGTCACAAGTCTCTCTAACGGGTCGTTCCGATTACTAAGAATAGTTCGGTTATATTACGCAAAGTGTGCGTGAAAAGTAACAATTGATTAGTATGCCGTGTCTCAAGTCTCTTTAATGCGTCGTTCCGATTACCCCAGAATGGTTACGTTATATTACGCAAAGTGTGCGAGAAAAGGATTGCTAGATTACTATGTCGCATCTCAAGTCTCTTTAACGTGTCGTTCCGATTACCTAAGCATGGTTAGGTTACATTACGCAAGGTGTGCATGAAAGGTGACGCTAGATTAGAATGTCCTGTCTCAAGGCTCTTTAATGCGTCGTTCCGATTTCCTAAGCATGGTCAGGTAATATTAAGCAAAGTGTGAGTGAAAAGTGAACCTAGATTAGTATGGGCGTCTCAATTCACATTAACGCGTCGTTCCGATTTCTAAGCATGGTTACGTTATATTACGCAAAGTGTGCGTACAAAGTGACGCTAGAGAAGTATGTCGCGTCTCAAAAGTCTCTAACGCGTCGTTCCGATTTCCTAAGCATGGTTAGGTTATATTTCGCAAAGTGTGCGTAACGAGTGACGCTAGATTAATATGGCGCGTCTAAAGTCTTTTTAACGCATCGTTTTGATTATCATGCTAATGTCGCGTCAGAAGTCTCTCTAACGCGTCGTTCCGATTACCTAAGCATGATAAGGTTATATTACGCAAAGTGTGCGTGTAAAAGGACAATAGATTAGTATGTCGCGTCTCACGTCCATTTAACGCGTCGTTCCAATTACTTAAGCATGGTTAGGTAATATTACGGAAATTGTGCGTGAAAAATGACAATTGATTAGTATGTCGCGTCTTAGGTAAATCTAACTCCTCGCTCCAATTACCTAAGCATGGTTAGGTTATATTATGCAATATGTACGTGAAAATTGATGCTAGATTAGTATATCGCGTCTCAAGTCTCTTTAACGCGTCGTTCTGATTACCTAACCATGGTTAGGTTATATTACGCAAAGAGTGCGTGAAAAATGACGTTAGATTAGTATATCGCGTCTCAACTCACTTTAACGCGTGGTTAGGTTATTTACGCAATGGTTAGGTTATTTACGCAAAGCGTGTGTCAAAAGTGACGCTAGATTATTATGCCGCATCTCAAGTCTGTTTAACGCGTCGATCGGATTACCTAAGCATGGCTAGGTTATATTATGCAAAGTGTCCGTGAAAACTGACGCTAGATTAGTATGTCGCGTCTCAAGTCTCTTAAACGCGTCGTTCCGATTACCTAAGCATGGTTAGGTTCTATTACGCAAAGTGTGCGTAAAAAGTGACGCTATATTAGTATGGCGCGTCTCAAGTCTCTTTAACGCGTCGTTTCGATTACCATGCTTATGTCGCGTCACAAGTCTCTTTAATGCGTTGTTCCGATTACCTAAGCATGGTTAGATTATACTACGCAAAGTGTGCATAAAAAATGACAATAGATTAGTATGTCGCATCTAAGGGCTATTTACGAGTCGTTCAGATTACTAAAGCATGGTTAGGTATTATGCAAAGTGTGCGTGAAAAAAGACAATAGATTAGTATGTCGCGTCTTAAGTCTATCTAACGCGTCGTTCTGATTACCTAAGCATGGTTAGGTTATTTTACGCAAGGTGTGCGTGAAAAGTGACGCTAGATTAGTATGTCGTGTCTCAAGTCTCTTTAGCGCATCATTTCGATTACCATGCTTAATTCGCGTCACACGTCTCTCTAACGCACGTTCTGATTACCTAAGCAGGGTTAGGTTATATTACGGAAAGTGTGCGTAAAAAGTGACCCTAGAATAGTATGTCCAATCTCAAGTCTCTTTAATACATCGTTTCGATTATCTAAACATGGTTAGTTTATATTACGCAAAGTGTGTGTAAAAAGTGATGCTAGATTAGTATGATTCGTCTCAAGTCTCTTTAAAGCGTCGTTTTGTTTACCATGCTTATCTCGCGTCACAAGTCTCTTTAACGCATTGTTCCGATTACCTATGCATGGGGTTAGGTTATATTACGCAAAGTTTGAGTGAAAAGTGACGTTAAATAAGTATGTCGCGTCTAAAGTCTCTCTAACGCGTCGTTTCAATTTCCTAAGCATGGTTAGGTTATATTACGTAAAGTGTGCGTGAAAAGTGACAATAGAGTAGTATGTCGCGTCTCAAAAGTCTCGAACGCGTCGTTCTGATTTCCTAAGCATGGTTAGGTTATATTACGCAAAGTGTGCGTAAAGAGTGACACTAGATTAATATGGCGCGTCTAATGTCTTTTTAACGCGTCGTTTCGATTACCATGCTTATGTCGCGTCAGAAGTCTCTCTAATGCATCGTTCCGATTACCTAAGCATGGTTAGATTATATTACGCAAAGTGTGCGTGAAAAATGACAATGGATTAGTCGTTCCAATTACTTTAACATGGTTAGGTTATATTACGCAAACTGTGCGTGAAAAATGACAATAGATTAGTATGTCGCATCGTAAGTCTATCTAACTCGTCATTCCGATTACTTAGCATGGTTAGGTTATACTATGCAATGTGTACGTGAAAAGTGATGCTAGATTAGTATGTCGCGTCTCAAGACTCTTTAACGCGTTGTTTTGATTACCATGCTTATGTCGTGTCACAAGTCTCTTTAATGGTTCGTTCCGATTACCTAAGAATGGTTAGGTTATATTGCGCAGAGTATGGGTGAAAATTAACAATTGATTAGTATGTCGCGTCTCAAGTCTCTTTAACGCGTTGTTCCGATTACCCAAGAATGGTTAGGTTATATTACGCAAAGTATGCGAAAAAAAGTAATACTAGATTATATGTCGCGTCTCAAGTCTCTTTAACGCGTAGTTCCGATTACCTAAGCATGGTTAGGTTATATTACGCAAGGTGTGCGTGAAAGCTGATGCTTGATTAGAATGTCCCGTCTCAAGGCTCTTTAATGCGTCGTTCCGATAACCTAAGCATGGTTGTTATATTATGCAAAGTTTACGTGAAAAGTGACGCTATCGCATCTCAAGTGTCTTTAACGCGTCGTTTTGATTACCATGCTTATGCCGCGTCACAAATCTTTCTAACGTGTCGTTCCGATTACCTTAAGCATGGTTAGGTTATAGTACGCAAAGTGTGCGTGAAAAGTAACAATGGATTACTGTGTCAAGTCTCAAGTCTCTTCAACGCGTCGTTACGATTATCAATGGATGGTTAGGATATATTATGCAAACTGTGCGTGAAAAGTGACAATAGACTAGTATGTCGCATCTCAAGTCTATTTAACGCGTCGTTCCGATTACCTAAGCATGGTTAGGTTATATTACGCAAAGGGTGCGTGAAAAGTGACGCTAGATTAGTACGTCGCGTTTCAAATCTCTTTGACGCGTCGTTCCGATTACCTAAGCATGGTTAGGTTATTTACGCAAAGCGTGCGTGAAAAGTGACGTTAGATTAGTATGTCGCGTCTCAAGTCTGTTTAACGCGTCGTTCCGATTACCTAAGTATGGTTAGGTTATATTAAGCAAAGTGTGCATGAAAAGTGACGCTAGATTAGTAACAAGTCTCTCTAAAGCGTTGTTCCGATTACCTAAGCATGGTTAGGGTATATTACGTTTGGTGTGCTTAAAAATGAAAATGGATTAGTATGTCGTGTCTCAAGTCTATTTAACGCGTCGTTCCGATTACCTAACATGGTTAGGTTATATTACGCAAAGTGTGCGTGAAAAATCACAATAGATTAGTATGTCGCGTCTTAAGTCTATCTAACGCGTCGTTCCGATTACCTACGTATGGTTAGGTTATATTACGCAAGGTGTGCGTGAAAATTGACGCTAGATTAATATGTCGCGTCTCAAGGTTCTTTAATGCGTCGTTCTGATTACCTAAGCATGATTAGGTTATATTACGCAAAGTTTGCGTAAAAAGTGAAGCTAGATTAGTATGTTGTATCTCAAGTCTCTTTAACGCATCATTTCGATTACCATGCTTAGGTCTCGTCACACGTCTCTCTATGGCGTCGTTCTGATTACCTAAGCATGGTTAGGTTAAATTACACAAACTGTGCGTGAAAAGTGACGCTAGATCAGTATGTCAAGTCTCAATTCTCTTTAACGCGTTGTTCCGATTACTTAAGCATGGTTAGGTTATAATACGCAAAGTTTGCGTGAAAAGTTACGTTAGATCAGTATGTCACGTCTCAAGTCTCTTTAACGCGTCGTTTCAATTTCCTAAGCATGGTTAGGTTATATTATGCAAAGTGTGCGTGAAAAGTGACGACAGATTAGTATGTCATGTCTCAAATCTCTTTAACGCGTTGTTCCGATTATCTAAGTATGGTTAGGTTATATCACGCAATGTGTGCGTAAAAAGTGACGCTAGATTGCTATGGCGCGTCTTAAGTCTTTTTAACGCGTTGTTCTGATTACCTAAGCATGGTTACGTTATATTACGCAAAGTGTGCGTAAAAAATTACAATTGATTAGTATGTCGCCTCTTAAGTCTATTTACACGTCGTTCCGATTACATAAGCATGGTTAGGTATTACGCAAAGTGTGCGTGAAAAATGACAATAGATTAGTATGTCGCATCTTAAGTCTATCTAACGCGTCGTTCTGATTACCTAAGCCTGGTTAGGTTATTTTACGCAAGGTGTGCGTGAAAAGTGACACTAGATTAATATGTCGCGTCTCACAGCTCTTTAATTAGTCGGTCCGATTACCTAAGCATGGTTTGGTTATACTATGCAAAGTTTCGTAAAAGGTGACGCTAGATTAGTATGTCGTGTCCCAAGTCTCTTTATCGCATCATTTCGATTACCATGCTTAGGTCGCGTCACATTTTTCTCTAACGCGTCGTGCCGATTACCTAAACAGGGTTAGGTTATATTACGCGAAGTGTGCGTGAAAAGTGACGCTAGATTAGTATGTCCAGTGTTAAGTCTCTTTAACACGTCGTTTCGATTATCTAAGCATGGTTAGGTTATATTACGCAAAGTGTGCGTAAAAAGTGACGCTAGATTAGTATGATTCGTCTCAAGACTCTTTAAAGCGTTGTTTCGATTACCATGCTTATCTCGCGTCACAAGTCTCTTTAACGCGTTGTTCCGATTAACTATGCTTGGTTTGGTTATATTATGCAAAGTTTGCGTGAAAAGTGACGTTAAATTAGTATGTCGCGTCTAAATCTAACGCGTCGTTTCAATTTCCTAAGCATGGTTAGGTTATATTACGTAAAGTGTGCGTGAAAAGTGACACTAGAGTAGTATGTCGTGTCTCAAGTCTCTCTAACACGTCGTTTCGATTTCCTAAGCATGGTTAGGTTATATTACGCAAAGTGTGTGTAAAGAGTGATGCTAGATTAATATGGCGTGTCTAAAGTCTTTTTAACGCGTCGTTCCGATTACCTAAGCATGGTTAGGTTATATTAAGCAAAGTGTTCGTGAAAAATGACAATAGATTATTACTATATCGCGACTCAAGTCCATTTAACGAGTTGTTCCAATTACCTAAGCATGCTTAGGTTATATTACGCAAAGTGTGCGTGAAAAATGACAATGGATTAGTATGTCGCGTCTTAAGTGTATCTAATTCGTCGTTCTGATTACTTTAGCATGGTTAGATTATATTAAGCAATGTGTACGTGAAAAGTGATGCTAGATTAGTATGTCGCATCTTAAGTCTTTTTAACGCGTCGTTTCGATTACCATGATTATGTCGCGTCAGAAGTCTCTCTAATGCGTAGTTCTGATTACCTAAGCATGGTTAGGTTATATTACGCAAAGTGTGCGTGAAAAATGACAATTGATTAGTATGTCGCGACTCAAATCTATTTAACGAGTCGTTCCAATTACTTAAGCATGGTTAGGTTATATTACGCAAAGTGTGCGAGAAAAGTAATGCTAGATTAGTATGTCGCATCTCAAGTCTCTTTAACGCGTCGTTCCGATTACCTAAGCATGGTTAGGTTATATTACGCACGGTGTGCGTGAAAGGTGACGCTAGATTAGAATATCCAGTCTCAAGGTTCTTTAATGTGTCGCTACGATTACCTAAGCATGGTTGTTATATTATGCAAAGTTTACGTGAAATGTGACACTAGATTAGTATGTCGTGTCTCAACTGTCTTTAACGCATCGTTTCGATTACCATGCTTATGTCGCGCCACAAGTCTCTCTAACGCGTCGTTACGATTACCTTAAGCATGGTTAGGTTATAGTACGCAAAGTGTGCGTTAAAAGTAACAATAGATTAGTATGTCACGTCTCAAGTCTCTTTAACGCGTCGTTACGATTACCTAAGCATGGTTAGGTTATATTACGCAAACTGTGAGTGAAAAGTGACTAGATTAGTATGTCGCATCTCAAGTCTATTTAACTCGTCGTTCCGATTACCTAAGCATGATTAGGTTATACTGCACAAAGCGTGCGTGAAAAGTGACGCTAAATTAGTATGTCGCGTCTCAAATCTCTTTAACGCGTCGTTCCGGTTACCTAAGCATGGTTAGGTTATTTACGCAAAGCGTGCGTGAAAAGTGACGCTAGATTAGTATGTCGTGTCTCAAGTCTATTTGACGCGTCATGCCGATTACCTAAGCATGGTTAGGTTAGATTAAGCAAAGTTTGCGTGAAAAGTGACACTAGATTAGTATGTCGCGTCTCAAGTCTCTTTAACGCGTCGTTCCGATTACCTAAGCATGGTTAGTTTATATTACGCAAAGTGTGCGTAACAAGTGACGCTAGATTAGTATGGCGCGTCTCAAGTCTCTTTAACGCTTCGTTTCGATTACCATGCATATGTCGCGTCACAAGTCTCTCTAATGCGTTGTTCCGATTATAAGCATGCTTAGGTTTTATTACGCAAAGTGTTCGTAAAAAATGACAATAGATTAGTATGTCGCTTCTCAAGTCTATTTAACGCGTCGTTACGATTACCTAAGCATGGATAGGTTATATTACGCAAAGTGTGCGTGAAAAATGGCAATAGATTAGTATGTCGTGTCTTAAGTATATCTAACGCGTTGTTCCGATTACCTATGCATGGTTAGGTTACATTACGCAAGGTGTGCGTAAAAAGAGACGCTAGATTAATATGTCGTGTCTCAAGGCTCTTTAGGTTATATTATGCAAAGTTTGCGTAAATCGTAACGCTAGATTAGTATGTCGTATCTCAAGTCTCTTAAACGCATCGTTTCGATTACAATGCTTAGGTCGCGTCACACGTCTCTCTTAGGCGTCGTTCCGATTACCTAAACATGGTTAGGTTAAATTACACAAAGTGTGTGTGAAAAGTGACGCTAGATTAGTATGTCCAGTCTCAATTCTCTTTAACGCATCGTTTCGATTATCAAAGCATGGTTATGTTATAATACGCAAAGTGTGCGTAAAATGTTACGCTAGATTAATATGATTGGTCTCAAGTCTCTTTAAAGTGTCGATTCGATTACCATGCTTATCTCGTCACAAGTCTCTTTAACGCGTTGTTCCGATTACGTAATCATGGTTAGGATATTTAACGCAAAGTGTGTGTGAAAAGTGACATTAGATCAGTATGTCGCGTCTCAAGTCTTCCTAACGCGCCGTTTCATTTTCCTAAGCATGGTTAGGTTATATTACGCAACGTGTGCGTGAAAAGTGACGCTAGATTAGTATGTCGCGTCTCAAGTCTTTTTAACGCGTCGTTTCGATTAACTCAGCATGGTTAGGTTATATTACACAAAATGTGCGTAAAAAGTGACGCTAGATTAGTATGGCGTGTCTCAAGTTTCTTTTACGCGTCGTTTCGATTACCATGCTTATGTCGCGTCACAAGTCTCTTTAACGCGTTGTTCCGATTATATAAGCATGGTTAGGTTATATTACACCAAGTATGCGTAAAAAATAACAATTGATTAGTATGTCGCGTCCCAAGTCTATTTACGCGTCGTTCCGATTACTTTAGGCATGGTTAGGTATTACGCAAAGTGTGCGTGAAAAATGACAATAAATTAGTATGTCGCGTCTTAAATCTATCTAACGCGTCGTTCTGATTACCTAAGCATGGTTAGGTTATTTTACGCAAGGTGTGCGTTAAAAGTGACGCTAGATTGATATGTCATGTCTCACGGCTCTTTAATGCGTCAGTATGATTAGGTTATACTATGCAAATGTTGCGTAAAAAGTGACGCTAGATTAGTATGTCGTGTCTCAAGTCTCTTTAATGCATTATTTCGATTACCATGCTTAGGTCACGTCACACGTCTCTTTAACGCGTCGTTCCGATTACCTAAGCAGGGTTAGGTTATATTACACGAAGTGTGCGTGAAAATTGACGTTAGACTGTGTCCAGTGTCAAGTCTCTTTAAAGCGTCGTTTCGATTATCTAAGCATGGTTTGGTTATATTACGCAAAGTGTGCGTAAAAAGTGACGCTAGATTAGTATGACTCGTCTTAAGTCTCTTTGATGCGTCGTTTCGATTATCATTCTTATCTCGGGTCACAATTCTCTTTAACGCGTTGTTCCTATTACCTATGCATGGTTATGTTATATTACGCAAAGTTTGCGTGAAAAGTGACGTTAGATCAGTATGTCGCGTCTCAAGTCACTCTAAAGCGTCGTTTTAATTTCCTACGCATGGTTAGGTTATATTACGCAAAGTATGCGTGAAAAGTGATACTATAGTAGTATGTCGCGTCTCAAGTATCTCTAACGCGTCGTTCCGATTTCCTAAGCATGGTTAAGTTATATTACGCAAAATGTGCGTAAGAAGTGACGCTAGATTAATATGGCGCGTCTCAAGTCTTTTTAACGTGTCGTTTCGATTACCATGCTTATGTCGCGTCAGAAGTCCCTCTAACGCGTCGTTCAGATTACCTAAGCATGGTTAGGCTATATTACGCAAAGTGTGTGTGAAAAATGACAATAGATTAGTATGTCGCAACTCAAGTCCATTTAACGAGTCGTTCCAATTACTTAAGCATGGCTAGGTTATATTACGCAAAGTGTGCTTGAAAAATGATAATAGATTAGTATGTCGTGTCTCGAGTCTATCTAACTCGTCGTTCTGATTACCATGCTTTTGTCGCGTCACAAGTCTCTCTAATAGGTAGTTTAGATTACCGAAGAATGGTTAGGTTATATTACGCAGAGTGTGCGTGAAAATTAATAATTGATTTGTATGTCGCGTCTCAAGTCTCTTTAACGCTTCGTTCTGATTACCCCAAGAATGGTTAGGTTATATTACGCAAAGTGTGCGAGAAAAGTAATGCTAGATTAGTATGTCGAGTCTCCAGTCTCTTTAACGCGTCGTTCCGATTACCTAAGCATGGTTAGGCTATATTAGCAAGGTGTGCGTGAAAGGTGACGCTAGATTAGAATGTCCCGTCTCAAGGCTCTTTAATGCATCGTTCCGATTGCCGAAGGACGGTTGTTTTATTTTGCAAAGCTTGCGTGAAAAGTGACGCTAGTATGTCGCGTCTCAAGTCTCTTTAATGCGTCGTTTCGATTACCATGCTTATGTCGCGTCCCAATTCTCTAACGCGTCGTTCTGATTACCTAAGCTTGGTTAGCTTATAGTACGCAAAGTGTGCGTGAAAAGTAACAATTGATTAGTATGTCGCTTCTCAAGTCTCTTTATAGCGTCGTTCCGATTACCTAAGCATGGCTAGGTTATATTATGAAAGTGTGCGTGAAAAGTGACAATAGTATGTCGCATATCAAGTCTATTTAACGCGTCGTTCCGATTACCTAAGCATGGTTAGGTTATATTAAGCAAAGTGTTCGTGAAAAGTGACGCTAGATTAGTATGTCGCGTCTCGAGTCTCTTTAACGCGTTGTTCTGATTACCTAAGCATGGTTAGGTTATATTACGCAAAGTGTGCGTCAAAAGTGACGCTAGATTAGTATGGCCCGTCTCAAGTCTCTTTAACACGTCGTTTCGATTACCAAAAGCATGGTTAGGTTATATTACGCAAAGTGTGCATAAAAAATGACAATAGATTAGTATGTCGTGTCTCAAGTCTATTTAACGCGTCGTTCCAATTACCTAAGCATGGTTAGGTTATATTACGCAAAGTGTGCGTGAAAAATGATAATAGATTAGTATGTTGCGTCTTAAGTCTATGTAACGCGTCGGTCCGATTACCTAAGCATGGTTAGGTTATATTACGCAAGGTGTGCGTGAAAAGTGACGCTAGATTAATATGTCGCGTGTCAAGGCTCTTTTATACGTCGTTCCGATTTCCTAAGCATGATATTATGCAAAGTGTGCGTAAAAAGTGGCGCTAGATTAGTATGTCGTGTCTCAAGTCTCTTAAACGCATCGTTAGATTACCATGCTTAGGTTGCGTCACACGTGTCTCTAAGGCGTCGTTCCGATTACCTAAGCATGGTTAGGTTAAATTACGCAAAGTGGCGTGAAAAGTGACGCTAGATTAGTATGTCCAGTCTCAATTCTCTCTTTAACGCGTCGTTTCGATTATCTAAGCATGGTAAGGTTATAATACGTAAAGTGTGTGTAAAAAGTTACGCTAGATTAGTATGATTCATCTCAAGTCTCTTTAAAGTGTTGTTTCAATTACTATGCTTATCTCGCGTCACAAGTCTCCTTAACGTGTTGTTCCGATTAATTAAGCATGGTTAGGTTATATTACTCAAAGTGTGCGTGAAAAGTGACGTTAGATTAGTATGTCGCATCTCAAGTCTAATGCGTCGTTTCAATTTCCTAAGCATGTTTAGGTTATATTACACAAAGTGTGCATGAAATGTGACACTAGATTAGTATGTGGCGTCTCAAGTCTCTCCGATTTCCTAAGCATGGTTAGGTTATATTCACATAGTGTGTGTAAAAAGTGACGCTAGATTAATATGGCGTGTCTCAAGTCTTTTTAACGTGTCGTATCGATTACCATGCTTATGTCGCGTCAGAAGTCTCTCTAACGCGTCGTTTCAATTACCTAAGCATGGTTTGGTTATATTACGCAAAGTATGCATGAAAAATGACAATAGATTAGTATGTCGCCTCTCAAGTCCATTTAACGCGTCGTACCAATTACTTAAGCATGGTTAGGAAGCAAAATGTGCGTGAAAAATGACAATAGATTAGTATATCGCATCTTAAGTCTATCTAACGCGTTTTTCCGATTACCTAAGCATGGTTAGGTTATATTATGCAATGTGTACGTGAAAAGTGACGCTAGGTTAGTATGTCGCGTCTCAAGTCTCTTTTAACACGTCGTTTCGATTACCATGCTTATTTCGCGTCACAAGTCTCTCTAACGGGTCGTTCCGATTACCTAAGAATGGTTAGGTTATATTACGCAAAGTGTGTGTATGTCGTGTCTCAAGTCTCTTTAACGCGTCGTTCCGATTACCTTAAGCATGGTTAGGTTTTATTACCCAAGGTGTGCGTGAAAAGTGACTCTAGATTAGTATGTCGCGTCTCAAGACTCTTTCATGCGTCGTTCTGATTACCTAAGCATGGTTAGGTTATATTATGCAAAGTTTGCGTGAAAAGTGACGCTAGATTAGCATGTTTGCGTCTCAAGTCTCTTTAAAGCGTCGTTTCCGATTACCTAAGCATGTTTTGGTTATATTACGCAAAGTGTGCGTGAAAAATGACAATAGATTAGTACGTCGCGTCTCCAATCTATTTAACGCGTCGTTCCAATTACATAAGTATGGTTTGGTTATATTACGCAAAGTGTGCGTGAAAAATGACAACAGATTAGTATGTAGCGTCTTAAGTCTATCTAACGCGACGTTCCGATTACCTAAGCATGGTTAAGTTATAATATGCAAAGAGTGTGTGAAATGTGACGCTTGATTAGTATTGCGCGTCTAAACTTTCTTTAAAGCTTCGTTCCGATTACACAAGAATTGTTAGTTTATATTACTTAAAGTGCGCGAGAAAAGTAACGCTAGATTAGTATGTTGCGTCTCAAGTCTCTTTAACGCGTCATTCCGATTACCTAAGCATGGTTAGGTTATATTACGCAAGGTGTGCGTGAAAAGTGACGCTAGATTAGTATGTCGGGTCTTAAGGTTCTATAATGCGCCGTTCCAATTACCTAAGCGTTAGGTTATATTATGCAAAGTTTGTGTGAAAAGTGACGCTAGATTAGTATGTTGCGTCTCAAGTCTCTTTAACACGTCGTTTCGATTACCATGGTTATGTCGCGTCACAAGTCTCTCTAACGGGTCGTCCCGATTACCTATGCATGGTTAGGTTATAATACGCAAATTGTGCATGAAATGTAACAATAGACTAGTATGTCGCGTCTCAAGTCTCTTTAATGTGTCGTTCCAATTACCTAAGCATGGTTAGGTAATATTACGCAAAGTGTGCGTGAAAAGTGACCCTAGATTAGTATGTCGCGTCTCTATTCTCTTTGACGCGTTGTTCCACTTACCTAAGCATGGTTAGGTTATATTACGCAATGTGTGCTTGAAAAGTGACTATAGATTAGTATATCGCGTCACAAGTCTATTTAACGCGTCGTTCCGATTATCTAAGCATCGTTAGGTTATATTACGCAAAGTGTGCGTGAAAAGTGACGCTAGATTAGTATGCCGCGTCTCAAGTCTTTTAACGGGTCGTTCCGATTACCTAAGCATGGTTAGGTTATATTAGGAAAAATTTGCGTGAAAAGTGACGCTGGATTAGTATGTCACATCTCAAGTCTATTTAACGCGTCGTTCCGATTATCTAAGCATGGTTAGGTTATATTACACAAAGTGTGCGTGAAAAGTGACAATAGATTAGTATGTCGCGTCACAAGTCTATTTAACGCGTCGTTTTGATTACGTAAGCATCGTTAGGTTATAATACGCAAAGTGTGCGTGAAAAGTGACAATAGATTAGTATGTCGCGTCTCAAGTCTGTTTAACGCGTCGTTCGGATTACCTAAGCATGGTTAGGTTATATTATGGAAAGCGTGAGTGAAAAGTGACGCTAGATTAGTATGTCGCGTCTCAAGTCTCTTTAATGCGTCGTTCCGATTACATAAGCATGGTTAGGTTATTTGATGCAAAGTGTGCGTGAAAAGTGACAATAGATTAGTATGTCGCGTCACAAGTGTATTTAACGCGTCGTTCCTATTACCTAAGCATGGTTAGGTTATATTACGCAAGTTGTGCATAAACAGTGATACTAGATTAGTATGTCGGGTTTCAAGGCTCTTTTATGCGTCGTTCCGATTACCTATGCATGGTTAGGTTTTATTATGCAAAGTTTGCGCGAAAAGTGACGCTAGATTACTATGTCGTGTCTCAAGTCTCTTTAACGCGCCGTTTTGATTACCATCCTTATGTCATGTCACAAGTCTCTCTAACACGTTGTTCTGATTAACTAACCATGGTTAGGTTATAGTACGCAAAGTGTGTGTGAAAAGGATCAATAAATTAGTATGTCTCAAATCTGTTTACCACGTCGTTCCGATTACCTAAGCATGGTTAAGGTTATATTACGCAAAGTGTGCGTCAAAAGTGACAATATATTAGTATGTCGCGTCTCAAGTGTATTTAACGTGTCATTCAATTACCTAAGCATCGTATGGTTATATTACGCAAAGTGTGCGTAAAAAGTGACGCTAGATTAGTATGGCGCGTCTCAATTATGGCGCGTCTCAAGTCTCTTTAATGGGTCGTTTCAATTACCATGCTCATGTCGCATCACAAGTCTCTTTAACGTGTTGTTCGGATTAACTAAGCATGGTTAGGTTATATTACACAAAGTGTTCTTGAAAAATGACAATAGATTAGTATGTCGCGTCTCAAGACTAGACTATTTAACGTGTCGTTCCGATTACCTAAGCATGGTTAGGTTATATTGAATGACAATAGATTAGTATGTCACGTCTCAAGGCTCTTTAACGCGTCGTTTGAATTACCTAAGCATGGTTAGGTTATATTATGCAAATTTTGGGTGAAAAGTGACGCTAGATTAGTATGTCGCGTCTCAAGTTTCTTTAACGCATTGTTTCGATTGCCCTGGTTAGGTTATATTACACAAAGTGTGCGTGTAAAGTGACGCTAGATTAGTATGTTGTCTCAAAAGTCTCTCAAACGTGTTGTTCAGATTACCTAAGCATGCTTAGGTTATATTACGCAAATAGAGCGTGGAATGTGACACTAGATTAGTAAGTCTCGTCTCAAGTCTCTATAACGCGTCGTTCCGGTTACCTATGCATGGTTAGGTTATATTACGGGAAGTGTGCGTTAAAAAGTTCCGCTAGATTAGTATGTCACGTCACAAGTCTCTTTAACTCGTCGTTCTGATTACCTAAGCATGGTTGTGTTATATTACGCAAAATGTGCGTTAAAAGTGCTGCTAGGTTAGTATGTCGCGTCACAAGTCCCTTTAGCGCGTCGTTTCGATTACCTAAGCATGGTTAGGTTATATTACACAAAGTGTGCGTGTAAAGTACCGCTAGATTAGTATGTTGCCTCACAAGTCTCTCTAACGTGTCGTTCTGATTACCTACACATGGTTAGGTTATATTATGCAAATAGAGCATGGAAAGTGACACTAGATTAGTAAGTCGCGTCCAATGTCTCTCTAACGCGTCGTTCTGATTAACTAAGCATGATTAGGTTATATTACGTAAAGTGTGCATGAAAAATGAGAATAGATTAGTATATTGCGTCTCAAGTCTATTTAGCGGGTCGTTCCAATTACCTAAGCATGGTTAGGTCATATTACGGTGACGCTAGATTAGTATGTCGCGTCTCAAGTCTGTTTAACGCGTTGTCCGATTACATAAGCATGGTTAGGTTATATTAGGAAAAGTGTGCGTGAAAAGTGACGCTAGATTTGTATGTCGCGTCTCAAGTCTCTTTAAAGCGTCGTTCCGATTACCTAAGCATGGTTAGGTTATATTACGCAAAGTGTGCGTGAAAAGTGATAATAGATTAGTATGTTGCGTCTTAAGTCTATTTAACCCGTCGTTCCGATTACCTAAGCATGGTTAGGTTATATTAGGTAAAGTGTGCGAGAAAAGTGACGCTAGATTAGTATGTCGCGTCTCAAGTCTCTTTAACGCGTCGTTTCGATTACCTAAGCATGGTTAGGTTATATTACGCAAAGTGTGTGTAAACATTGACGTTAGATTAGTATGTCGCTTCTCAAGTCTGTTTAATGCGTCGTTTCTATGTATTGTTTCTTCCTTCCTTATCCATTTCAGGGCTTTTTTGTAGCAATGAAGTGGTGGTGATGTTTTAAGTGGTTTAGGTGGATTATGACAGGGTGAGTTTAATGGTTTTTGTGGGGAAGGCGTTGTCAAATCTGCTGGAGGGGAGTATGAAACTAAATAATCATATTTTCCAGATGGTTGGCCATGCATCCCAATAAAAGGATCATTATCATCATATCTCCTGTGAAAATCAGCTTCAGAACAACAGCTTGAGTTTTGGAGATCATCTTCTATTTCTTCATCCTCCAAATCCGTTAAGCAATCATCACAATCACAAGCATCGAAGAAACAATGACCATCCCGTTGAAAGGCATATATATAAGATGCCCTTCAAAATCAAAAGAGACAACAGGAACTCCTTTTTCTTGTGGAAATGGTTCAAGCATGAACTGTGTAGAAAATACCTGAGGAGTGACATTAATATGTTTTGCAAAGGACGTCTCAACAGTGCCATCAGGTTTTTTTGTGAATACTGGAGTACATGATTGAACAGGTTGAGTAGATTCATGCACTTTTTCATAGTTGGTAATCCACTTTTTGGGGAAAAGGTGTAGGAGTTCATTTCTAGTGATTTGTTTGGGTATATGGACACAAGAAGGGATGTTTTGGGAATCTGTTTTTATCAAAAGGGCATCATTATGGTTTGTGGGTAAAGCGAGGTTTAATTAGCAACTTGTTGAGCTGCAGTAATTTGTATTTGCACCTTTAAAGCCGCAAGAGCCATCGGATCAGAGAGGGCAAGGTTGTAATTTGGGAATTAGGTGTAAAACACTGAGCCTGCATTCAAGGAAGTTTCAACTGTACCAATCGCTGCATGTTGATACTGTAGATACCGAGAATCTACAAGAGCAATTCTTGTAAAAATTGGTAGACCGGCACGACCATGGTAACTGAGACCAAGTCGGATAGCTCCAAAGTGAATATGAGCATAACCCCTGAGCTAACCAAACTCTTAAAAATTCAGGTGGAATCTCAAGAGTAATAAATTGTTCAGCTTGAGAAGCATGAATTGCGCATTGATCAAAGCTGGATGACTGAACATATTCTTTGATAGGTTTGTAAGGCTTTTTTTTATCAAGGACTTTGATATTATGGATAAAAGGGGTAGTGGTTTTAGAAAACGCATCATAAGGATTGAGAAGAGGGGCTTTTGTATCAGATATTGTTTGATTTTCTGGAAGATAAATAAACTCATAAAGATATTCATTTTTATTTACAGTAGTAAGAGCAATATTAAAAGGTGTAGAACAACAACTTTTTGTGAACATGATCGTAAGGTACTGACCCAACTTTCACAAAGTAAGAACTACTATATATATTTCTTTCTCGTCTCTGTTAGGCTCTGATACCATTTAGAGATACGACGATAAATCTTAACAGATACATGTGACTAGCCAGGATCACAGCCTCACCACGGGCATTTTATCAACCGGCATGTCCTCTTAGTGTTTGTTAGATTTATTGCATAATCGGAACGACGCATTAAAGAGCCTTGAGACGCGACATACTAATATAGCGTCACTTTTCACGCACACCTTGCGTAATATAACCTAACCATGCTTAGGTAATAGGAACGACGCGTTAAATGGACTTGAGATGCGACATACTACTCTAATGTCATTTATCACGCACACTTTACGTAATATATAGTCTAACCATACTTAAGGTAATCGGAACGACGCGTTAGAAAGAATTGTGACTCTACATAAGCATGGTAATCAAAACGACGCGTTAAAGAGACTCGAGACGGGCCATACTAATCTAGCGTCACTTTTTACGCACACTTTGTGTAATATAGCCTAAGCACACTTAGGTAATCGGAACGACACGTTAAAGTGACTTTAGACGCGACATACTAATCAAGTGTCACTTTTCACGCACACTTTGCATAATATAACCTAACCATGCTTGGATAATCGGAACGACGCGCTAAAGATAATTGAGACGCGACATACTAATCTAGCGTCACTTCTAACGCATGCTTTGTGTAATATAACATAACCATGCTTGGATAATCGGGACAACGCGATAAACAGAACTGAGGCGCGACATACTAATCTAGCAACACTTTTCACGCACACTTTGCGTAATATGACCTAACCATGCTTAGGTAATCGGAACAATGCGTTAGATAGACTTAAGACGCGACATACTAATCTATTGTCATTTTTCACGTACACTCTGTGTAATATAACCTAACCATGCTTAGGTAATTGGAACGACGCGTTAAATAGACATAAGACGGGACATACTAATCTATTGTCATTTTTCACGCACACTTTGCCTAATATAACCTAGCCATACTTAGGTAATCGGAACGATGCGTTAGAGAGACTTGTGACGCAACATAAGCATGGTAATCGAAACGACGCGTGCAAGAGACTTGAGAATATATCATAACCATGCTTAGGAAATCGGAACGACGCGTATGAACACTTGAGAGGCGACATACTAATATAGTGTCACTTTTCATGCAAACTTTGCCTAATATAACCTAGCCATGCTTAGGAAATCGGAACGACGCGTTAGAGAGACTTGACACGCGACGTACTAATCTAACGTCGCTTTTCACGCAAACTTTGCGTAATATAACCTAACCATGCTTAGGTAATCGGAACGACGCGTAAAAGAGACTTGTGGGGCGAGATAAGTATGGTAAGTGAAACGATGCGTTAAAGAGACTTGAGACGAAACATACTAATCTAGCATCACTTTTTACGCACACTTTGCTAAATATCTAACCATGCTTAGGTAATCGGAACAACGTGTTAAAGAGATTTGAGAATGGACATACTAATCTAGCGTCACTTTTCACGCACACTTCGCGTAATATTACCTTACCATGCTTAGGTAATAGCAATGACGCGTTAAAGAGACTTGAGACGCGACATACTAATCTATTGATCCTTTTTACGCACACTTTGAGTACTATAACCTAACCATGCTTAGGTAATCGGAACGATGCGTTAAAGAGCCTTGACACGCGACATACTATTCTAGCGTCACTTTTCACGCAAACTTTTCGTATTATAACCTAACCATGATTAGGTAATCGGAAAGACGCATTAAAGAGCCTTGAGACGCGACATACTAATCTAGCGTCACTTTTCACGCACACCTTGCATAAACCTAACCATGCTTAGATAATAGGAACAACGCGTTAAATAGACTTTAGACACGAATCTAGTGTAACTGAAAACGCATGCTTTGCATGATATAACCTAACCATGCTTAGATAATTGGAACAACGCGATAAAGAGAACTGAGACACGACATACTATTCTAGCTTCACTTTTCATGCACACTTTGCGTAATATAACCTAACCATGCTTAGGTAATCGGAAAAACGCGCTAGATAGACTTAAGACGCGACATATTAATCTATTGTCATTTTTCACATACACTCTGCGTAATATAACCTAACCATGTTTAAGTAATTGGAACGAGCGTTAAATAGACTTGAGACGTGCGACATACTAATCTATTATCATTTTTCACGCACACTTTGCGTAATATAACCTAACCATGCTTAGGTAATTGGAACGACGCGTTCGAGAGACTTGTGACACGAAATAAGCATGGTAATCGAAACGACGTGTTAAAGAGAATCGAAACGACGCGTTAAAGAGACTTGAGACGCGCAATATTAATCTAGCGTCACTTTTTACGCACACGTTAACATAACCAATGTTAGGAAATCGGAACGACGCGTTAGAGAGACTTGAGACGTGACATACTAATCTAGTGTCACTTTTTACGCACCCTTTGCGTAATATAACCTAACCATGCTTAGGAAATCGGAACGACGCGTTAGAGAGACTTGAGACACGACATACTAATCTAACGTCACTTTTCACGCACACTTTTGGTAATATAACCTAATCATGCTTAGGTAATCGGAACGACGGGTTAAAGAGACTTGTGACGCGAGATAAGTATAGTAATCGAAACGACGCGTTAAAGAGACTTAAGACGAAACAAACTAATCTAGCGTCACGTTTTACGCACACTTTGCGTAATATAACATAACCATGCTTAAGTAATCGAAACGACGCATTAAAGAGACTTGAGACTGGAAATACTAATCTAGCGTCACTTTTCACGCACACTTTGCGTAATATAACATAACCATACTGAAGTAATAGGAACGACTCGTTAATGAGTTTTGAGTATACTAATAATCTATTGATCCTTTTCACGCACACTTTGCGTACTATAATCTAACCATGCTTAGGTAATCGGAACGACGCGTTAGAGAGACTTGTGACGCGACATAAGCATGGTAATCGAAACGACGCGTTAAAAAGACTTGAGACGCGCAATATTAATCTAGCGTCACTTTTTACGCACACTTTGCGTATTATAACATAACCATGCTTAGGAAATTGGAACGACCCGTTAGAGAGACTTAAGACGCGACATACAAATCTAGTGTCACGTTTCATGCACACTTTGCGTAATATAACCTAACCATGTTTAGGTAATCGGAACGACGCGTTGGAGAGACTTGAGAGAGAAATACTAATCTAACGTCACTTTTCACGCACACTTTGCGTAATATAACCTAACCATGCTTAGGTAATCAGAACGACGCGTTAAAGAGACTTGTGACGCGAGATAAGTATGGTAATCGAAACGACGCGTTAAAGAGACTTGAGAAACGACATACTAATCTAGCGTCACTTTTCACGCAAACTTTGCATATTGTGACCTAATCATGCTTAGGTAATCGGAATGACGCATTAAATAGCCTTGAGACGCGGCATACTAATCTAGCGTCACTTTTCACGCACACCTTGCGTAATCTAACCTAACCATGCTTAGATAATCGGAACGACGCGTCAAATAGACATTAGACACTAGTAATCTAGTATCACTTTTCACGCACGTTTTGCATAATATAACCTAACCATGCTTAAATAATCGGAACAACGCAATAAAGAGAATTGAGACGCGACATACTAATCTAGCGTCATTTTTCACGCACACTCTGCGTAATATAACTTAACCATGCTTCGGTAATTGGAACGACGCGTTAGATAGACTTAAGATGCGACATACTAATCTATTGTCATTTTTAACGTACACTCTACGTAATATAACCTAACCATGCTTAAGTAATTGGAACGATGCGTTAAATAGACTTGAGACGCGACATACTAATCTATTGTCATTTTTCGCGCACACTTTGCGTAGTATAACCTAACCAAGCTTAGGTAATTGGAGCGACGCGTTCGAGAGACTTGTGACGCGACAATCGAAACGACGCATTAAAGAGACTTGAGACGCGGAATATTAATCTAGCGTCACTTTTTACGCACACGTTGCGTAATATAACATAACAATTTGCGTAATAATAATCTAGTGTCACACGCACACTTTGCGTAATATAACCAAACCATGCATAGGAAATCGGAACGACGCGTTAGAGAGACTTGAGATGCGACATAATAATATAAGGTCACTTTTCACGCACACTTTGCGTAATATAACCTAACCATGCTTAGGTAATAGAAACGACACTTTAGAGAGACTTGTGACGCGACATAAGCATGGTAATCGAAACGACGCGTTAAAGAGACTTGAGAAGCGACATACTAATCTAGCGTCACTTTTCACGCAAACGTTGCGTATTATAACCTAATCACACATTAAAGAGCCTTAAGACGCGACATACTAATCTAGCGTCACTTTTTACGCAGACTTTGTATTATATAACCAAACCATACTTAGGTGATTGGAACGACGCGTTAGAAAGACTTGTGACGCGACATAAGCATGGTAATCAAAACGACGCGTCAAAGAGACTCGAGACGAGCCATACTAATCTAGCGTCACTTTTTACGCACACTTTGTGTAATAACCTAACGACGCTTAAGTAATATAACCTAAACATGCTAATCTGGTGTCACTTCTCACTCACAGTTTGCGTAATATAACCTAACCATGGTTAGGTAATCGGAACGACGCGTTAAAAAAACTTGAGACGCGACATACTAATCTAGCATCACTTGCTTAGGTAATCGGAACAACGCGATAAAGAGAATTGAGACGCGACATACTAATCTAGCGTCACTTTTCACGCACACTTTACGTAATATAACCTAACCATGCTTAGGTAATCGAAACGACGCGTTAAATAGACTTGAGAGGCATACTAATAATCTATTGTCACTTTTCACGCACACTTTGCGTACTATAACCTAACCATGCTTAGGTAATCGGAACGACGCGTTAAAGAGACTTGTGATGCGACATAAGCATGATAATAGAAACGACGCGTTAAAGAGACTTGAGATGGGACGTACTAATCTAGCGTCACTTTTCACGCCAACTTTGCATAATATAACCTAACCATGCTTAGGTAATCGGAACGACGCATTAAAGAGCCTTGAGACGCGACATACTAATCTAGCGTCACTTTCCACGCACGCTTTGCTTAATATAACCTAACCATGCATAGGTAATCGGAAAAGGCGTTAAAGAGAATTAAGATGCAACATCAATTTTTACGCACACTTTTTGTAATATAAATAAACCATGCTTAGATAATCGGAACAACACGATAAAGAGAATTGAGAAGCGACATACTAATCTAGCGTCACTTTTCACGCACATTTTACGTAATATAACCTAACCATGCTTAGGTAATCGGAACGACGCGTTAGATAGACTTAAGACGCGATATACTAATATATTGTCATTTTTCATGTACACTCTGCGTAATATAACCTAACCATGCTTAAGTAATAGGAACGACGCGTTAAATAGAATTGAGACGCGACATACTAATCTATTGTCATTTTTCGCGCACACTTTGCGTAATATAACCTAGCCATACTTAGTTAATCAGAACGACGTGTTCGAGAGACTTGTGACGCGACAAACGTATGGTAATCGAAACGACGCATTAAAGAGACTTGAGTCGTGCAATATTAATCTAGCGTCACTTATTAAGCACACGTTGCGTAATATAACATAACCATGCATATGAAATCGGAACGACGCGATATAGAGACTTGAGACACGACATACTAATCTATTGAACCTTTTCACGCAAACTTTGTGTATTATAACCTAATCATGCTTAGGTAATAGGAACGACGCATTAAAGAGCCTTGAGATGCGACATACTAATCTAGCGTCACTTTTCACGCACACCTTGCGGAATATAACGTAACCATGCTTAGGTAATAGGAACGACGCGTTAAATAGACTTGAGATGCGACATCTTAATCTACTGTAATTTTTCACGCACACTTTGCATAATAATAACCTAACCATGCTTAGGTAATCGGAACGACGCGTTAGAAAGACTTGTGACGCGAGATAAGCATGGTAATCGAAACGACGCGTTAAAGAGACTTGATACGAAACATACTAATCTAGAGTCACTTTACATGCAGACTTTGTATAATATAACCTAAAAATGCTTACAAGAACGACGCGTTAGATAGACTTAAGAAGCGCCAATCTAATCTATCGTCACTTTTTACGCACACTTTGCGTAATATAATATGACCATGCTTAGGTAATCGGAACGACGCGTTAAAGAGACTTGAGACTCGACATGCTAATCTAGCGTTACCTTTCTTGCAAACTTTGCGTACTATAACCTAACCATTCTTGGGTAATCGGAACGACGCGTTAAAGAGAATTGAGACACGACATACTAATCTAGCGTCACTTTTCACGCACTCTTTGCGTAATATTATTTAACCATGCTTAGATAATCGGTACGACGCGTTAAAGAGACTTGAGATGCGACATACTAATCTATTGTTACTTTTCACAAACACTTTGCGTAATATAACCTAACCATGCTTAGGTAATCGGAACCCGTTAGAGAGACTTGTGACGCGACATAAGCATGGTAATCGAAACGACGCGTTAAAGAGGCTTGAGACGGGACATACTGATCTAGCGTCACTTTTCAATCACACTTTTCATAATATAACCTAACCACGCTTAGGTAATCGGAACGACGCGTTAAAGAGACTTGAGAAGCGACATACTAATCTAGTGTCACTTTTTCCGCAAACTTTGCGTGTTATAACCTAATCATGCTTAGGTAATCGTAACGATGCATTAAAGAGCCTTGAGACGCGACATACTAATCTAGCGTCACTTTTCACACACACCTTGCGTAATATAACCTAACCATGCTTAGGTAATAGGAACGACATCTTAATCTATTGTTATTTTTCAAGCACACTTCGCATAATATAACCTAACCATGCTTAAGTAATCGGAACGACACGTTAGAAAGACTTGTGACGCGAGATAAGCATGGTAATCGAAATGACGCATTATAGAGACTTGAGATGAAACATACTAATCTAGCATCACCTTTCATGCAGACTTTGCATAATATAACCTTAAACATGCTTAGGTAATCAGAACGACGGGTTAGATAGAATTAAGAAGCGCCAATCTAATCTAGCATCACTTTTTACGCACACTTTGCGTAATATAACCTAACCATGCTTAGGTAATCGGAACGACGCGTTAAAGATACTTGAGACACGACATACTAATCTAGCGTTACCTTTCTCGCAAACATTGTGTACTATAACCTAACCATTCTTAGGTAATCGGAACAACGCGTTAAAGAGACTTGAGGCGCGACATACTAATCTAGCGTCACTTTTCACGCACTCTTTGCATAATATATCCTAACCAAGCTTAGATAATCAGAACGACGCGTTAAAGACTTGAGATGCGACATACTAATCTATTATTACTTTTCACGCACACTTTGCGTAATATAATCTAACCATGCTTAGGTAATCGGATTGACCCGTTAGAGAGACTTGTGACGCGACATAAGTATGGTAATCGAAACGACGCGTTAAAGAGACTTGAGACGCGACATTTTAATCTAGCGTCACTTTTCACGCAAACGTTTCATAATATAACCTTGGTATGCTTAGGTAATTGGAACGACGCGTTAGAGAGACTTAAGACGTGACATACTAATCTACTGTCATTTTTCACGCACACTTTGCGTAATATAACCTAACCATGCTTAGGAAATCGGAACGACGCGTTAAAGAGACTTAAGACGCGACATACTAATCTAACATCCCTTTTCACGCACACTTTGCATAATATAACCTAACCATGACGCGGCATACTAATCTAGCGTCACTTTTCACGCAAACTTTGCGTAATATAATCTAACCATGCTTAGGAAATCGGAACGATGCATTAAAGATAGTTTAGTAGTGTCATTCTAATCTAGCGTCACTTTTCACGCACAATTTATGTAATATAACCTAAACATGCTTAGGTAATCGGAATACGCATTAAAGAGACTTGAGGCGCGACATACTAATCTAGCATCACTTTTCATGCACAGTTTGCGTAAAATAACCTAACCATGCCTTGGTAATCGGAACGACGCGTTAAAGAGACTTGATACGCGACATAGTAATTGATTGTCACTTTTCACGCACACTTTGCGTAATATATTACGCAAAGTGTGCGTGAAAAGTTATATTACGCAAAGTGTGCGTGAAAAGTGACGCTAGATTAGTATGGTGCGTCTCAAGTCTCTTTAACACGTCGTTCTGATTACCTAAGCATGGTTAGGTTGTATTACGCAATTAGTGCTCAAAAAGTGACGTTTGATTAGTATGGCGCGTCCTAAAACTCTCCTTAACGCGTCATTCCGATTACCTAAGCATGGTTAGGTTATTTTAGGCAAAGTGTGCGTGAAAAGTTACGCTAGATTAATATGTCGTGTCTCAAGTCTCTTTAACGTGTCATTCCGATTATTCAAGCATGGTTAGGTTATATTACGCAAAGTGTGCGTGAAAAGTGACGCTAGATTAGGATTTCACGTCTCAAGTCTCTTTAACGCGTGTTCCGATTACCTAAGCATGGTTACGTTATATAACGCAAGATTAGTATCTCGCGTCTCAAGTCTCTTTAACGTGTCGTTCCAATTACCTAAGCATGGTTAGGTTATATTACGCAAAGTGTGCGTGAAAAGTGACAATAAATTAGTATGTCGCGTATCAAGTCTATCTAACGCGTCGTTCAGATTACCTAAGCATTGTTAGGTTATATTAAGCAAAGTGGGCGTGAAAAGTGACGCTAGATAAGTATGTCGAGTCACAAGTCTCTTTAGCGTGTCGTTTCGATTACCTAAGCATGATTAGGTTATATTACGCAAAGTGTGTGTAAAAAGTGACGTTAGATTAGTGTGGCGCGTCTCAAGTCTCATTAATAAATCGTTTCGATTACCATGCTTATTCGCGTCACAAGTCTCTCTAACGCGTCGTCCCGATTACATAAGCATGGTTAGGTAATAGTACGCAAAATGTGCATGAAAAGTAACAATTTATTAGTATATCGCGTTTCAAGTCTCTTTAACGCGTCCTTCCGATTACCTAAGCATGGTTAGGTTATATTACGCAATGTGTGCGTGAAAAGTGACAATCGATTACAATGTCGCGTATCAAGTCTAATTAACGCGTCGTTCCAATTACCTAAGCATGGTTAGGTTATATTACGCAAAGTATGCGTAAAAAGTGACGCTAGATTAGTATGTCGCGTCTCAATTCTTTTTAACGCGTTGTTCCGATTACCTAAGCATGGTTAGGTTATATAACGCAAAGTGTGCATGAAAAGTGACGCTAGATTAGTATGTCGCGTCTCAAGTCTCTTTAAAACGTCATTCCGATTACCTAAGTATGTGAGGTTATATTACGCAATGTGTGCGTAAAAAGTGACGCTAAATTAGTATGGTGCGTCTCAAGTCTATTTAACGCGTCGTTTCGATTACCGTGCTTATGTCGCATCACAAGTCTCTCTAACGCGTCGTTCATATTACCTAAGCATGGTTTGGTTATATTACGCAAAGTGTGCGTTAAACGTGATGCTAGATTAGTATGTCGCGTCTCAATTCTCTTTAACACGTTGTTCCGATTACCTAAGGGTTAGGTTATATTAGGCAAAGCGTGCGTGAAAAGTGACGCTAGATTAGTATGTCGCGTCTCAAGTCTGTTTAACGCGTTGTTCCGATTACCTCTAAGCATGGTTAGGATATATTACGCAAAGTGTGTGTGAAAAGTGACGCTAGATAGGTATGTCGCATCACATGTCTCTTTAACGTGTAGTTCCGATTACCTAAGCATGGTTAGGTTATATATTACGTAAAAAGTGCGTAAAAAGTGACGCTAGATTAGTATGGCGCGTCTCAAGTCTCTTTAATGCGTCGTTTCGATTACCATGCTTATGTCGCGTCACAAGTCTCTCTAACGCGTCGTTCCGATTACCTAGCATGGTTAGGTTATGCTACGCAAAGTGTGCGTGAAAAGTAACAATAAATTAGTATGTCGCATCTCAAGTCTTTAACGCGTCGTTCCGATTATCCAAGCATGGTTAGATTATATTACGAAAAGACTGCGTGAAAAGTGACGCTAGATTAGTATGTCGCGTCTCATGTCTGTTTTATGTGTCGTTCTGATTACCCAAGAATGGTTAGGTTATAGTACACAAAGTTTGCGAGAAACGTAACGCCAGATTAGTATGTCGTGTCTCAAGTCTCTTTAACGTGTCGTTCCGATTACCTAAGCATGGTTAGGTTGTATGACGCTAGATTAGATTGGCGTTTCTTAAGTCTATCTAACGCGTCGTTTTGAATACCTAAGAATGTTCAGGTTATATTATGCAAAGTCTGCGTGAAAAGTGACGCTAGATTAGTAGTATGTTTCGTCTCAAGTCTCTTGAACGCGTCGATTACCATGCTTATCTCGCATCACAATTCTCTTTATCGCGTCGTTCCTATTACCTAAGCAAGGTTAGGTTTTATTACGCAAGGTGTCCGTGAAAAGTGACGCTAGATTAGTATGTCGCATCTCAAGGCTCTTTAACGCGTTGATCCGATTACCTAAGCATGGTTAGCTAATATCACACAAAGTGTGCGTGAAAAATGACAATAGATTAGTATGTCGCGTCTTAAGTCTTTCTAACGTGTCTTTCCGATTACTTAGGCATGGTTAGGTTATAGTACGCAAATAATGCGTGAAAAGTAACAATAGATTAGTATGTCGTGTCTTAAGTCTCTTCAACGCATTGTTCCGATTACCTAAGCATGGTCAGGTTATATTACGCAAAGAATGCGTAAAGAGTGACGCTAGATTAGTATGTCGAGTTTGAAGTCTGTTTAGCGCGTCGTTCTGATTACCTAAGCATGATTAGGTTATATTACGCAAAGAGTGCATGAAAAGTTACGCTAGATTAGTTTGTCGTGTCTCAAGTCTGTTCAACGTGTCGTTCCGATTACCTAAGCATGGTTAGGTTATATTACACAAAGTGTGCGTGAAAAGTGACGCTAGATAAGTATGTCGCGTCACAAGTCTCTTTAACGTGTCATTCCGATTACCTAAGCATGGTTAGGTTATATTTAAGGAAAGTGTGCGTAAAATGTGACGCTAGATTAGTGTGGCGCTTCTCAAGTCTATTTAACGCATCGCTTCGATTACCATGCTTATGTCGCGTCACAATTCTCTCTAACACATGGTTCTGATTACCAAAGCATGTTTAGGTTATATTACGCCAAGTGTGCGTAAAAAGTGATGCTAGATTAGTATGTCGTGTCTCAATTCTCTTTAACGTGTCAATCCGACCTAAGAATGGTTAGGTTATATTACGCAATGTGTGCGTGAAAACTGCTGCTAGGTTAGTATGTCGCTTCTCAAGTCTCTTTAACGCGTCGTTCCAATTAGCAAAGCATGGTTAGGTTATATTACGCAAAATGTGCTTGAAAAGTGACGCGAGATTAGTATGTCGCGTCTTATGTCTCTTTAACTCGTCGTTCCGATTACTTGAGCATGGTTAAGTCATATTACGCAAAGTGTGCTTGAAAAGTAACGCTAGATTAGTACTATCAAATGGTGTATCATTTGCAAAACCATGCTTTAAACCTTACTTTACCCGCAAACCATAATGATGCCCTTTTGATAAAAACAGATTCCCAAAACACCCCTTCTTGTGTCCATATACCCAAACAAATCACTAGAAGTGAACTCCTACACCTTTTCCCTGAAAAGTGGATTACCAACTATGAAAAAATACATGAATCTACTCAACCTGTTCAATCCTGTACTCCAGTATTCACAAAAAAACCTGATGGCACTGTTGACACGTCCTTTGCAAAACATACTGATGTCACTCCTCAGGTATTTTCTACACAGTTCATGCTTGAATCATTTCCACAAGAAAAAGGAGTTCCTGTTGTCTCTTTTGATTTTGAAGGGCGTCCTATATATGCCTTTCAACGGGATGGTCATTGTTTCTTCGATGCTTGTGATTGTGATGATTGCTTAACCGATTTGGAGGATGAAGAAATCGAAGATGATCTCCAAAATTCAAATTGTTGTTCTGAAGCTGATTTTCACAGGAGATATGATGACAATGATCCTTTTATTGGGATGCTTGGCCAACCATCTGGAAAATATGACTATTTAGTGTCATACTCTCCTCCAGCAGATTTGACAGCGCCTTCTCCACAAAAACCATCAAACTCACCCTGTCATAATCCACCTAAACCACCAAAAACTTCACCACCACTTCCTTGCTACCAAAAAAGCCCTGAAATGGATAAGGAAGGAAGAACCAATACATAGAAACCCTATTGTGGCAGAAATCCCTCAAATCTGTATGTTTCAATCCCCTTCATATGAAAAGGAATACCCTTCTTTACCAGAAACCTTAACCTCCACCCAACCCATCAAATCAACCCCATTTATACAAAATCCCTCCACTGTCGAGCCAGATGGTACACTCAAACAGGTTTCTCAAGCAGAAGCAGTCTTGAACTGGCAAACACAAAATGCTATTGCTCAGAATCAAAAGCTCACTAAGCTTGAAGGAAAGATCGATCAAGTCTCTCTTAAACTTAGTGATATTGATGACAAGTTTCAGAAAGATATCAAAAATAGAATCGCTGGTCTTCAAAGCAAAGTTCAAGCAGGCCAAGATGAGATGAAGGTGTTAATTCAAAAATTATCTTTGAATGCTCTTGGTGCTAAGGAGATTGAAATAGGCAAATTGAAGGCAGACATTCGAGCCCTTGAAAAACATCTGAAACAAAGATCTTCTTCTATGGATACATCAGATCCCTTAAACCCTTTTTCCTCCTTCTATACACAAAAGTTTTCCTTACCAACTACCACAAATAACCGTGTTTATGAGCTTAAAATACCTTCTGAAGATGAGCTTAGAAGTCTTGGTCTTGAAAGAGAATTGTTTAATAAAAGGCTTCGAAAAGGAAAATTTCCCTCCACCAAAACAATTTCTTCATCTTCGGCTGACTCGGCCGATCAAGACACTAAACCAAAAATCCCTTTTCCCACCTATGATACAATGATGGTCAATCCGATCCAGAATTTCCTTCAGACTTTTGCCACCAACAAGATGCCTGCTTTTGATATTGGTCAGATTGATACAGAATCCTCTTCATCTAGCCATTCAGACAGTCTGGGTAGTTTTGATTCAGATAGTGAGGATCAGATACAATTCATGGCAGCACCACCTAGTACTTCTCAGCAATCTTATTATGAAGAACCTCCAGAAGATGACAATGATGCAAACAGCTTTGAATTCTCCAGTCCACAAACCACATATGCACCCGCTACAGGTGAATATACTAAAGCTACTGGAGTATTCTTTACCTTGGATAATATCCCTCCTTCCTAATATAGGGATAGAATTCAAAAGTTCAGTGCTTGGCTGGAAAGTCAATTACTTAAACCAGATGTTGTTCTTCATGATATCCTCCAGTTTTTCTGCTCTAGATTCACTGGAAAGTTACAAGATTGGTTTAATGGATTAGCTCAAGAATCCAGATTTACTCTTATAAATGCACCTACGGCTACAGCGTTCTTGGGATGTATTTATAATGAATTCTTGGGAAAAATCAATGATGATGAGGAGATCGCACGGAAAGAGTTCTATCAAATGAAGTGTTGCTCTTTAAAGAAAAGAGATCTTGATATTCACTTTCAGAGAATCTCTAAGAGATTTTATCGTCTTTCTGGCAACAACAATCCTGATTTAAAGCAAGCCTTTTTAGCCTCTTTGCCAGAATTGCTGTCTACAAAGATGTTCACTCTGATTCAGCAGACAGATAAGAAGATAAATGATCTTAGTCTTGGAGAACTCTATCAAATTATGCTCAGAGCTTTATCTCAACTCTGTGAACAGAAAAAGGTCTTGAATATGTATTTTTCAAGACAGAAGAATCCATTGATGAAGTTATCATGCAACAGACCGGATCTAATGGTCAAATGTGATTCTTCCTCTACATCATGCATTTGTCCGTCAAAGAAGAAGAGCCATTCCTTCAAGATGAAAGGACAAAAAAGGTTCCATAAACGATCTTCCAAAAGATGGCGCTATTTTAAGAAGAAGTTCCGAGGAAGGACAAAATCAAATAAGTGCTTCCTGTGTGGAAAAGAAGGTCACTTTGTAAAAAGTTATCCTAGCAAAGCCAAAAAATCTTCGAAACTTATTCAGCAAATCCAGCAAATGACTTCAGCTGATCTCGATGATGCTGATATTGAATCCTCATTTTCTGAAGAAGATGAGCCTGGTCCACATAGTTTATTCGCTATCAGCAGATACGACGACGATCCTTCAGATGATGATCTTCAATTCTCCATCCAACATCCAGCTGACAATGTTTATGCTACTTCTTCCCAACCTGTTCCACATGTTGTCGTACAGATATATCCAGAAAAGTTTGCTCGACCTATCAAGGCCATAGCTTTCATGGATACTGGTGCTCGTAAGACGATTATCAATCCTGATGAGCTCCCACCGCAATATTGGGTATCCCATAAAGAATACTTCAGGGCAGCGGATGGAAAGATTTTCTATACAGACTGGAAAACAAAGAATCCAATCAAAATCCAGTTCTTCCCTGGTTGTCACATATGGACTCAAGTTCTTGGTTCTTCTCTTCCAAACAAAGACATAGTCCTTGGATTTGACATTTTCTGGGGTATCAGTGGACTGCAACTTTTATCGAATGGGATCAAATACAAGAAGTATTTTCAACCTTATACAGAGGTATCATCTTTTTTCACAATTCAGCCCTCTGTTGTTCCATTCTTTTCTGATATTCAAGAAACTCTAAACAGTCTATGTTCTGCCAATTCCCACACAGAGTTTCTCTCTAAATGTCCCAACCTCTTTGGAAAAATCCTGATTTCTTCATTTCATTACCTTTCAAACAAAATGAAGATGTTAATCCTACTAAAGCCACCCATCCGGGAATGTCACCTTCTGATCTTACATTAGCCATTGATGAATGTGCCCAACTTCTTTCACAAGATCTTATAGAATCCACTAAGTTTGAGTGGGCATGTCAAACTTTTTATGTCAATAAAAGGTCAGAACAAGTAAGAGGAAAAAAAGACTTGTCATAGACTATCAACCTCTAAACCACTTTCTTAGAGATGATAAGTTTCCTCTTTCAAAGATTTCCTCTCTTTTCACCTATCTTTCAGGAGCAAGAATTTTCTCTAAATTTGATCTTAAAGCAGGCTTCTGGCAATTAGGTATCAAACCAGAGGAAAGATATAAAACAACCTTCTGTATACCAAACCATCATTATCAATGGACAGTCATGCCATTTGGTCTTAAGGTTGCTCCTTCCATTTTCCAAAAAGCCATGGTCAAAATTTATGAGCCTCTTCTCCCATCAGCGCTCATTTATATTGATGATATTCTATTGTTTTCTTCTGATACATCCAGTCATGAGAAATTATTCCAACATTTCTTTGATATCACTAAGCAATTTGGAGTTATGTTGTCTCCTACTAAGATATATATTGGCAAACCAGAAATGGAGTATCTCGGCATGAATTTCAAAGATGGTGCTTATTAGCCTGGCAACATTTTGCTGCTGAATTGCTCAAGTTTCCAGATCAGGGTCTCTCTCAAAAACAGGTTCAGCAATTTCTTTGAATTGTTAATTATTTGAGAGACTTCATTCCAAATTTCACTCAAAAGGCAGCCCCGTTATATAAATGATTAAGGAAAAATCCTCCTCCCTGGTCTGACAAACAAACACAAGC
This sequence comes from Mercurialis annua, assembly GCF_937616625.2. Lineage (NCBI taxonomy): Eukaryota > Viridiplantae > Streptophyta > Magnoliopsida > Malpighiales > Euphorbiaceae > Mercurialis > Mercurialis annua. Next base: position 45,338,020 of record NC_065572.1, read on the forward strand.
AATCAAGCTTCTCAAAGAAGAGACACAAGGAATTCCATCTCTTCAGATTCCTCAGTCAGAAACCAGAATATTGCAGACAGATGCCAGTGATAAATTTTGGGGTGCTATTCTGTTAGAAGAACAAGACAGTAAACAAAGGATATGCGCTTATGCTAGTGGAAAATTCTCAGAAGCAGAGACTCATTATCATTCCACATTTAAAGAAGTGTTAGCGGTCAAATATGGGATCAAGAAGTTTGAATTTCATCTGATCGGTCACAAGTTCAAAGTGCTTATGGATTGTTCTTCATTTCCAAAAATGCTCAATTTTAAAGGGAAAATTGTTCCTAACAATCAACTACTTCGATGGAGTGAATGGTTCAGCAAGTATGATTTCATGGTAGAAGTATGTCGCGTTTCAAGTCTCTGTAACGCGTCGTTCCGATTACCTAAGCATGGCTAGGTTATATTACGCAAAGTGTGCGTGAAAAGTGTTGCTAGATTACTATATCGCGTCTCAAGTCTCTCTAATGCGTCGTTCTATTTCCGAAGTATGGTTAGGTTATATTATGCAAAGTGTGCGTAAAAGAGACGCTAGATTAGTATGGCGCGTCTGAAGTCTCTTTAACGCGTTGTTTCGATTACCATGCTTATGTCGCGTCAATAGTCTCTCTAACGCGTCGTTCTGATTACCTAAGCATTGCTAGGTTATATTACGCATAGTGTGCGTGAAAAGTGACGCTAGATTAGTATGTCACGACTCAAGTCTCTTTAACTCGTCCTTCCGATGGTCTAAGCATGGCTAGGTTATTTACGCAAAGTGTGCTTGAAAAGTGACGCTAGATTAGTTTGTCGCGTCCCAATCTCTTTAACGCATTGTTTCGATTACCTAAGCATGGTTAGGTTATATTACGCAAAGTGTGCGTAAAAAAAGACAATTGATTAGTTTGTCGCGTCTCCATTCTCTTTAACGCGTTGTTCCGATCACCTAAGCATGGTTAGGTTATGTTACGTAAAGTGTGCGTGAAAAGTGACGCTAGAGTAGTATGTGCGTCTCAAGCTCTATAACGGATCGTTTTGATTACATAAGCATGGTTAGGTTATATTACGCAAAGTGTGCGTAAAAAGTGAGGCTAGATTAGTATGTCGAATCTCAAGTCTCTTTAACGCGTTGTACCAATTACCTAAACATGGTTAGGTTATATTACACAAAGTGTGAGTAAAAAGATACGCTAGATTAGTATGTCGCGTCTTTATTCTCTTTAACGCGTTGTTCCGATTACCTAAGCATTGTTAGCTTATATTACGCAATGTGTGATTGAAAAGTGACGCTAGATTAGTATGTTGCGTCAGAAGTCTCTCTAACGCGTCGTTCCGATTACCTAAGCATGGTTAGGTTATATTACGCAAAGTATTCGTGAAAAGTGACGCTAGATTAGTATGTGGCGTCTCCACTCTCCTTTAAGCGTCTTTCTAATTACCTATGTATGGTTAGGTTATATTAAGCAAAGTGTGCGTGAAAAGTGACGCTAAATTAGCATGTCACGTCTCCAGTCTCTTTAACGCGTCGTTCTGAATACCTAAGGATGGTTAGGTTTGATTAAGCAAAGTGTGCGTCAAGACTGACTCTAGATTAGTTTGTCGCGTCTCAATCTTTTTAATGCGTTGTTCCGATTACCTAAGCATGGTTAGGTTATATTAAGCAAAGTGTGCGTGAAAAAAGACAATTGATTAATTTTTCGCGTCTCCATTCTCTTCAACGTGTTGTTCCGATCACCTAAGCATTGGTTATGTTCTGCAAAGTGTGCATGAAAAGTGACGCTAAATTAGTATGCCACGTCTGAAGTCTCTATAACGCGTCGTTCCGATTACCTAAGCATGGTTAGTTTATATTCTGCAAAGTGTGCGTGAAAAGTGACGCTAGATTAGTATGTCACGTCTCAAGTCTCTTTAATGCGTCCTTCCAATTACCTAAGCATGGCTAGGTTATACTACGCAAAGTGTGCTTGAAAAGTGACACTAGATTAGTTTGTCGCGTCTCAATCTTTTTAACGTGTTGTTCCGATTACCTAAGCATGGTTAGGTTATAATAAGCAAAGTGTGTGAAGAAAGACAATTGATTAGTTTGTCGCGTCTCCATTCTCTTTAACGCGTTGTTCCGATAACCTAAGCATGGTTATGTTAGAGGAACGACGATAAACCTTAACAGATTACATGTATGACTAGCCAGGATCACAGCCTCACCGCGGGCATTTTATCAATCGGCCTGTCCTCTTAGTATCTGTTTGCGATTACCTAAGGATGTTATGTTATATTACGCAAAGTGTGCGTGAAAAGTGACGCTAGATTAGTAGTCGCATCTCAAGTCTCTTTTCCGCATCGTTCTGAATACCTAAACATGGTTTAGTTATATTACGCAAGGTGTGCGTGAAAAGTGAGGCTAGATTAGTATGTTGCGTCACAAGTCTCTGTAATGCGTCGTTCCTATTACCTAAGCATGGTTAGGTTATATTACGCATAGTGTACGTGAAAAATGACAATGGATTAGTATATCGCGTCACAAGTCTCTTTAACACGTCGTTCCGATTACCTAAGCATGGTTAGGTTATATTACGTAAAGTGTGCGTAAAAAGTGACGCTAGATTAGTATTGCGCGTCTCAAGTCTATTTAACACGTCGTTTCGATTACCTATGCACGGTTAGAATATATTACGCAACGTGTGCGTGAAAAATTATAATAGATTAGTATGTCGCGTCTCAAGTCTATTTAATACATCTTTCATAAGCATGGTTAGATTATATTACGCAAAGTGAGCGTGAAAAGTGACGCTAGATTAGTACGTCGCGTCTCAATTCTCTTTAAAGCGTTGTTCCCATTACCTAAACACTTTTTGGTTATTTTACGTAAAGTGTGTGTAAAAGGTGACGCTAGATTAGTATATCGCGTCTCATGTCTCCGTAATGTGTCGTTCCAATTACCTAAGCATGGTTAGCTTATATTACGCAAAGAATGCGTGAAAAGTGATGCTAGATTAGTATGTCACGTCTCAAGTCTCTTTAACGCGTCGTTCCGATAACCTAAGCATGGTTAGGTTATATTACGCAAAGCGTGCGTGAAAAGTAACAATATATTAGTATGTCGCGTATCAAGTCTCTTTAACGCGTCGTTCCGATTACCTAAGCATGGTTCGATTATATTACGCAAAGAGTGCGTGAAAAGTGATGCTAGATTAGTATATCGCATCTCAAGTCTCTTTAACGCGTCGTTCCAATAACCTAAGCATGGTTATGTTATATTACGCAAAGTGTGCGTGAAAAGTGATGCTAGATTAGTATGTCGCGTCTCAAGTCTCTTTGACGCGTCGTTCCGATTACCTAAGCATGGTTAGGGTATATTACGCAAAGTGTGCGTGAAAAGTGACGCTAGATTAGTATGTCGTGTCTCAAGTCTCTTTAATGCGTCATTCCGATTACCAAAGCATGTGCGTGAAAAGTGACGCTAGATTAATATGTCGAGTCTCAAGTCTCTCTAATGCGTCGTTCCAATTACATAAGCATGGTTAGGTTATATTACACAAAATTTGCGTGAAAAGTGGAGCTAGATTAGTATGTCGCGTCTCCAGACTCTCTATCGCGTCATTCTGATTTCCTAAGCATGGTTAGGTTATATTACGCAAAGTGTGCGTAAAAAGTGATGCAAGATTAGTATTACGCGTCTCAAGTCTCTTTAACACTCGTTTCGATTACCATGCTTATGTCGCGTCACAACTCTCTCTAACTTAGGGTTTCGATTAATTAAGCATGGTTAAGTTATATTACGCAAAGTGTGCGTGAAGAATGACAATAGATTATTAGTATGTTGCATCTCAAGTTTATTTAACGCGTCGTTCCGATTACCTAAGCATTGTTAGGTTGTATTATGCAAAGTGTGCCTGAAAAATGAGAATAGATTAGGATGTCGCATCTCAACTCAATTTAACGCGTCGTTCCGATTACCTAATTATGGTTTGGTTCTATTACGCAAAGTGTCCGTGAAAAATGACAATAGATTAGTATGTCGCGTCTCAAGTCTATCTAACGCATCGTTCCAATTACCTAAGCATGGTTAGGTTATATTACGCCAAGTGCGCGTAAAAAGTGACGCTAGATTAGTATGTCGCCTCTCATGTCTCTTTAACGCGTCGTTTCGATTCCATGCTTCTGTCGCGTCAGAAGTCTGTCTAACACGTCGTTCCGATTACCTAAGCATGGTTAGGTTATATTACACAAAGCTTGCGAATAAAGTAACAGTAGATTATTATGTCGCGTCTCAAGTCTCTTTAACGCGTCGTTCCGATTACCTAAGCATGGTTAGATTATATTACGCAAAGAGTGCGTGAAACATGATGCTAGATTAGTATGTCGCATCTCAAGTCTCTCTAGCGCGTCGTTCCGATTACCTAAGCATGGTTAGGTTATTACCCAAAGTGTGCGTGAAAAGTGACACTAGATTAGTATGTCGCATCTCAAGTCTCTTTAAAGCGTCGTTCTTATTACCTAAGCATGGTTAGGTTAATATTACGCAAGGTGTGCGTGAAAAGTGACGCTAGATTAGTATGTCACGTCTCAAGGCTCTTTTACGCGTCGATCCGATTAACTAAGAATGGTTAGGTTATATTACGCAAAGTGTGCGTGAAAAGTCACAATAGATTAGTATATCGCGTCTCAAGTCTCTTTAACGCATCGTTCCTATTACCTAAGAATGGTTAGTTTATAATACGCAAAGTGTGCGTGAAAAGTGACGCTAGATTTGTATGCCTCTTTGCAAATCTCTTTAACGCATTATTCCCATTACCTAAGCATGGTTAGGTTATATTACGCAAAGTATGCGTAATAAGTGACGTTAGATTAGTATGTCGTGTCTCAAGTCTCTTTAACGCGTCGTTCCGATTACCTAAGCATGGTTAGGTCATATTACGCAAAGTGTGCGTAAAAAGTGACGCAAGATAAGTATGTCGCATCACAAGTCTCTTTAATGCGTAGTTTCGATTCCGTGCTTATGTCGCGATACAAATCTCTCTAACGCGTCGTTCCGATTACCTAAGCATGGTTAGGTTATATTACGCATAGTGTGCTTGAAAAGTAATAATGGATTAGTATGTCGCGTCTCAAGTCTATCTAACACGTCGTTACGATTACATAAGCATTGTTACGTTATATTACGCAAAGTGTGCGTAAAAAGTGACGCTAGATTAGTAATTCGCGTCTCAAGTCTCTTTAACGCATCATTTCGATTACCATGCTTATGTCGCGTCACAAGTCTCTCTAACGCGTCGTTCTGATTACCTAAGAATGGTTAGGTTATATTACGCAAAGCGTGTGTGAAAAGTAACAATTGATTTGTATGTCGCGTCTCAAGTCTCTTTAACGCGTCGTTCCGATTACCTAAGCATGATAAAATTATATTACGCAAAGAGTGCGTTTTGTGACGCTAGATTAGTATGTCGCGTCTAAAGTCTCGGTAACGCGTCGTTCCGATTACCTAAGCATGGTTAGGTTATATTACGCTAAGTGTACGTGAAAAGTGACGCTAGATTAGTATGTCGCGTCTCAGGTCTGTTTAACCCGCTGTTCCGATTACCTAAGCAAGGTTAGGTTATTTTACATAAAGTGTGTGTAAAAAGTGACGCTATATTAGTATGTCGCGTCTCAAGTCTCATTAACGCGTCGTTTCAATTACCATGCTTATCTCGCGTCACAAGTCTCTTTAACGTGCCGTTCTGATTACCTAAGCATGCTTAGGTTATATTACACAAAGTGTGCGTGAAAAGTAACAATAGATTAGAGTATCGCGTCTCAAGTCTCTTTAACGCGCCGTTCCTATTACTTAATCATGGTTAGGTTATAATACGCAAAGTGTGCGTGAAAAGTGACATTAGATTAGTATGTCTCGTCTGGAGTCTCTTTAACGCGTCTAGGTTATATTACGCAAGCTGTGCCTGAAAAGTGACGCTAGATTAGTATGTCCCATCTCAAGGTTGTTTAACGCGTCGTTCCGATTACCTAAGCATGGTTAGGTTAAATTACTCAACGAGTGCGTGAAAAGTGATGCTAGATTAGTATGTCGCGCCTCCAGTCTCTTTAACGCGTCGTTTGGATTACCATGCTTATATCGCGTCTCAAGTCTCTTTAATGCGTCGTTTGGATTACCATGCTTATATCGCGTCACAAATCTCTCTAACGCGTTGTTCTGATTACATGATTGGTCATATTTCCCAAACTGTGCATGAAAAGTAACAATAGATTAGTATATCGCGTCTCAAGTCGATTTAACGCGTCGTTCTGCTTACCTAAGAATGGTTAGGTTATATTACGCAAAGTGTGCCTGAAAAGTGACGCTAGATTAGTATGTCGTGTCTCCAATCTTTTTAACGCGTTGTTCCGATTACCTAAGCATGGTTAGGTTATATTACGCAATGAGTGCGTGAAATGTGATGCTAGATTAGTATGTCGCGTCTCAAGTCTCTTTAACGCGTCGTTCTGATTACCATGCTTATGTCGCGTCACAAGTCTCTCTAACGTGTCGTTCTGATTACCTAAGCATGGATAGGTTATATTATGCAAAGTGTGCGTGAAAAGTAACAATAGATTAGTATATCAATCTGAAGTAGATTTAACACGTCGTTCCGATTACCTATGAATGGCTAGGTTTTATTACGCAAAGTGTGCGTGAAAAGTGACGCTATATTAGTATGTAGCGTCTCAATTCTCTTTAACGCGTTGTTCTGGCTACCTAAGCATGGTTATGTTATATTACGCAACGAGTGCGTGAAAAGTGACGCTAGATTAGTGTGTCGCATCTCAAGTCTCTTTAACGCGTCGTTCCGATTACATAAGCAAGCATTGTAAGGTTATATTATACAAAGTGTGCGTGAAAAGTGACGCTACATTAGTATGTCCTGTCTTAAGTCTCTTTAATGTGTCGTTACGATTGCCTAAGCATGGTTAGCTTATATTACGCAAGGTGTGCGTGAAAAGTAACGCTAAATTAGTATGTCACGTCCTAAGGCTGTTAAACGCGTCGTTCCGATTATATTACGCAATGTGTGCGTGGAAAGTGACGCTAGATTAGTAGGACGCGTTTCAAATCTCTCTAACGCGTCGTTTTGACTACCATGCTTATGTCGCCTCACAAGTCTCTCTAACGCGTCATTCTGATTACCTAAGCATGGTTAAGTTATATTCGCAAAGTGTGCCTGAAAAGTAACGCTAGATTAATATTTTGCGCCTCAAGTCTCTTTAACGCATCATTGTGATTAACCTAAGCATTGTTATGTTATATTACGGAAAGTGTGCGTAAAAAATGACGCTAGATTATCAGTAGGGCGCGTCTAAAGTCTCTTTAACGCGTCGTTTCGTTTTACCATGCTTATGCCGCGTCACAAGTCTCTCTAATCGTGGTTCTGATTACCTAACCATGGTTAGGTTATATTATGCAAAGTGTGTGTGAAAAAAGACAATTAATTATTATGTCGCATCTCAAGTCTATGTAACGCATCGTTCCGATTACCAAATCATGGTAAGGTTACATTACGCAAAGTATGCATGAAAAGTGACGATAAATTAGTATGTCGCGTCTCAATTCTATCTAACGCATTGTTCCGATTACCTAAGTATGGTTAGGTTATACTACGCAAAGAGTGCGTGAAAAGAGACTCTAGATTAATATGTCACGTCTCAAGTCTGTTTAACGCGTCGTTCCGATTACCTAAGCATGGTTTGGTTATATTACGCAAAGTTTGCGTAATAAATGACGCTAGATTAGTATGTCGCGTCTCAATTCTCTTTAACGCGTTGTTCTGATTACCTAAGCAGAGTTAGGTAATATTACGCAAAGTGTGCGTAATAAGTGACGCTACATTAGTATGTCGCATCTCAAGTCTCTTAAACGCGTCGTTCCGATCACCTATGCATTGTTAGGTTATATTACATAAAGTATGCGTGAAAAGTGATGCTAGATTAGTATGTCGTGTCTCAAGTCTCTTTAATGCGTCGTTCCGATTACCTAAGCATGGTTAGGTTATATTACGCAAGGTGTGCGTGAAAAGTGACGCTAGATTAGTATGACACGTCTCAAGGGTGTTTAACGCGTCGTTCCGATTACTTAAGCATGATTAGGTTATATTACGCAGTGTGTGCGTGAAGAGAGATGCAAGATTAGTATGTCGCGTCTCATGTCTCTTTTAACGCGTTGTTTCGAATACCATGTTTCTGTAGCGTCACAAGTCTCTCTAACGCGTCGTTCTGATTACCTAAGCATGGTTAGGTTATTCCACGCAAAGTTGCGTGAAAAGTAACAATAGATTAATATGTCGCGTCTCTAGTCGATTTAACGCGTCGTTCCGAATACCTATGAATGGTTAGGTTATATTTTACGCAAAGTGTGCGTGAAAAGTGATAATAGATTAGTATATCACGTCTCAATTCTCTTTAACGCGTTGTTTCGATTACATACGCATGGCTAGGTTATATTACGCACAGTGTGCGTAATAAGTGACGCTTGATTAGTATGTCGTATCTCAAGTCTCTTTAACACATCGTTTCGATTACCTAAGCATGGTTAGGTTATATTACGTAAAGTGTGCGTGAAAAGTGACATTGGATTAGTATGTCGCGTCTCAAGTCATTTTAACCCGTCGTTCCGATTATCCAAGCATGGTTAGGTTATATTATGCAAAGTGTACGTAAAATGTGATGCTGGATTAGAATGCTGCATCTCATGTCTCTTTAACGCGTCATTCCGATTACCTAACCATGGTTTGGTTATATTAAGCAAAGTGTGCGTGAAAAGTGACGCTAGATTATTATGTCGCGTCTCAAGTGTCTTTAATGCGTGATCCGATTACCTAAACATGGTTAGATTATATTACGCAAAGTGTTCGTGAAAGTTGACGCTATATTAGTATGTCCCGTCTCAACTCTCTTTAACGCGTCGTTCCGATTACTTAAGCGTGGTTAGGTTATATTACACAAAGTGTGCGTGAAAAGTGACGTTAGATTAGTATGTCGAGTCTCAAGTCTATTTATCATGTCGTTCCGATTACCTAAGAATGGTTAGGTTATATTACGCAAAGTGTGCGTGAAAAGTGACGCTATATTAGTATGGCGCGTCTCTACTCTTTGATGCGTCGTTCCGATTACCTTAGCATGGTTAGGTTATATTACGCAAAGTGTGTATGAAAAAGTGACGCTAGATTAGTGTGTCGCGTCTCAAGTCTCTATAATGCGTCGTTCCGATTAGCTAAGCATGGTTAGGTTATATATTAAACAAAGTCTGCGTCAAATGTGACGCTAGATTAGTATGGCGCGTCTTAAGTCTCTTTAACACGTCGTTTCGATTACCATGCTTATGTCGCGCCACAAGTCTCTATAACTTGTCGTTCCGATTACCTAAGCATGGTTAGGTTACATTATGCAAAGTGAGTGTGAAAAGTGACTCTAGATTAGTATGTCGCGTCTCAAGTCTCTTTAGCGCGTCGTTCAGATTACCTACATGGTTAGGTTATATTACGCAAGGTGTGCGCAAAAAGTAACGCTAGATTAGTGTGTCGCGTCTCAAGGTTCTTTAACGAATCGTTTCAATTATTTAAGCATGGTTAGGTTATATTACGCAACGTGTGCGTGAAAAGTGACGCTATATTAGTATGTCATGTCTCAAGTCTCTTTAACGCGTGGTTTCAATTACCATGCTTATGTCGCGTCACAAGTCTCTCTAACGCGTCATTCTGATTACCTAAGCATGGTTAAGTTATATTATGAAAACTGTGCGTGAAAAGTAACAATAAATTACCTAACCATGGTTAGGTTATATTACGCAAAGTGTGCGTGAAAAGTGACGCTATATTAGTATGTCGAGTCTCAAGTCTATTTAACACCTCGTTCCGATTACCTAAGAATGGTTAGGTTATATTACGCAAAGTGTACGTGAAAAGTGATTCTATATTAGTACGGCGTGTCTAGTCTCTTTAATGCGTCGTTCCGATTACCTTAGCATGGTTAGGTTATATTACGCAAAGTGTGAATGAAAAAGTGACGCAAGATTAGTATGTCGCGTCTCAAGTCTCTTTAATGCGTCGTTCTGATTAGCTAAGCATGGTTAGGTTATATTAAACAAAGTCTGCGTCAAATGTGACGCTAGATTAGTATGGCGCGCCTTAAGTCTCTTTAACACGTCGTTTCGATTACCATGCTTATGTCGCGCCACAAGTCTCTTTAACTTGTCGTTCCGATTACCTTAAGCATGGTTAGGTTACATTACACAAAGTGAGTGTGAAAAGTGACGCTACATTAGTATGTCGCGTCTCAGGTCTCTTTAACGCGTCGTTCTGATTACCTACAAGGTTAGGTTATATTACGTAAAATGTGCGTGAAAAGTTACGCTAGATTAGTATGTCACGTTTCAAGTCTCTTTAACGTGTTGTTCCGATTAACTAAGTATGGTTAGGTTATGTTATGAAAAGTGTGCGTGAAAAGTGACGCTAGATTAGTATGTCGCGTCTCAAGTCTCTTTAACGCATCGTTTCGATTACCATGCTTATTTCTTGTGACAAGTCTCTTTAACGCGTCGTTCCGATTACCTTAAGTTTGGTTAGGTTATATTAAGCAAAGTGTGCTTGAAAAGTGACGCTAAATTACTATGTTGCGTCTCAAGTCTCTCTAACGCGTCGTTCCTATTTCCTAAGCATGGTGATGTTATATTACACAAAGTGTGCATGAAAAGAGAAGCTAGATTAGTACGCCGCGTCTCAAGTCTCTCTAATGCGTCGTTCTGATTTTGAGCATGGTTAGGTTATATTACGCAAAATGTGCGAAAAAGGTGTCGCTGGATATGTACTACGCGTCTCAATTCTATTTAACGCGTCGTTTCGATTACCATGGTTATGTCAGAGAAAAAAGAACGAATAGATCTTGTAGGATTCCCAAGAAATTCTTCGATTTCTTCCAGAAGCAGATGATTATTCATCTCCTTCTACCTTCCGTGAATAGCCGGGACATTAAGGAATATCCAGAGAGGCATTTAGGGAATCGGTCTGATTCTATCTCTGTTCGTTCCGTTTGAAAGAAGGAAGGCGTCACAAGTCTCTCTAACCCGTCGTTCCGATTACCTAAGCATGGTTAGGTTATATTAAGCAACCTGTGCGTGAAAAATGGCAAATAGATTAGTATGTCGTTTCTCAAGTCTATCTAACGCGTCGTTCCGATTACCTAAGCATGGTTAGGTTATATTACGCAAAGTGTGCGTGAAAAATGACACTAGATTAGTATTTTCACGTTTCAAGTCTCTTTAACGCGTCGTTTTGATTTCCAAGCTTATGTCGCGTCACAAGTCTCTCTAACGCGTCGCTCCGATTAAATAAGCATGGTTAGGTTATATAACATAAAGAGTGCGTGAAAAGTGACGCTAGATTAGTATGTCGCCTCGAAAAGCTCTTTCACGCGTCTTTTTGATTACCATGATTATGTCGCATCACAAGTCTTTCTAACGCGTCGTTCCGATTACCGAAGAATGGTTAGGCTATATTACGCAAAGTGTGCGTGAAAAGTAACAATAAATTAGTATGTCGTGTCTCACGGCTATTTAACGCGTCTATCCAATTACCTAAGCATGGTTACGTTATATTACGCAAAGTGTGCGTGGATAGTGACGCTAGATTAGTATGTCGCGTCTCAGTTCTCATAAATGCATTGTACCAATTAACTAAGGATGGTTAGGTTACTTTACGGAAAGTGTGCGTGAAAAGTAACGATACTAACGCGTTATTCCGTTTATCTAAGCACGGCTAGGTTATATTATGCAGAGTGTGTGTGAAAAGTTAAGCTAGATTAGTATGTCGCGTCTCAATTCTTTTTAACGCGTTTTACCTATTACCTATGCATGGTTAGGTTATATTACGCAAAATGTTCGTGAAAAGTTATGCTAGATTAGTATGTCACGTTTCAAGTCTCTTTAACGCGTCGTTCCGATTACCTAAGCATATTTAGGTTATATTACGCAAAGTGTGCGTGAAAAGTGACGCTAGATTAGTATGTCGCGTCTCCAGTCTTTTTAACGCGTCATTTCGATTACCTAAGCATGGTTAGGTTATAATACGAAAAGTGTGGGTGAAAAGTGACGCTAGGTTAGTATGTCACGTCCTCAAGTCTCTTTAACGCGTCGTTCCGATTACCTAAGCATGGTTAGGTTATACTACGCAAAGTGTGCGTGAAAAGTGACGCTAGATTATTGTATCGCATCTCAAGTCTTTTTAACGCGTCGTTTCAATTACGTAAGCATGGTTAGGTTATATTACACATAGTGTGCGTGAAAAGTGACGATAGATTAGTATGTCGCGTCTCAAGTCTCTTTAACGCGTCGTTTCGATTACCATGCTTATCTCGCGTCACAAGTCTCTATGATGCATTGTTCCGATTACCTAAGCATGGTTAGGTTATATTACGCAAAGTGTGGGTGAAAAGTGACGCTAGGTTAGTATGTCGCTTCTTAAGTCTCTTTAACTCGTCGTTCCGATTACCTAACATGGTTAGGGTATACTACGCAAAGTGTGAGTGAAAAGTGACGCTAGATTATTATGTTGCATCTCAAGTGTTTTTAGCGCGTCATTTTGATTACCAAAGAATGGTTAGGTTATATTACGCAAAGTGTGCGTGAAAAGTGACGATAGATTAGTATGTCGCGTCTCAAGTTTCTTTAGCGCGTCGTTTTGATTACCATGCTTATCTTGCATCACAGGTCTCTTTAACGCGTCGTTCCGATTACCTAAGCATGGTTAGGTTGTATTACACAAAGTGCGCGTGAAAAGTGATGTTAGATTAGTATAGCGCTTCTCAAGTCTATTTAGTGTATCGTTCCGATTACCTAAGCTTGTATAGTTTGTATTACACAAAGTGTGCGTGAAAAGTAACAATTGATTAGTATGTTGCGTCTCAAGTCTCTTTAACGCGTTGTTTTGATTACCTAAGCATGGTTAGGTTATATATTACACAAAGTGTACGTGAAAAGTGACTGTATATTAGTATCTCGCGTGTCAAGTCTCTTTTAAGCGTGTTCTGATTACCTATGCATGGTTATGTTATATTACGCAAACTGTGCGTGAAAAGTGACGGTATGTTAGTATGTCACGTCTCAAGTCCCTTTAAAGCCTCGTTCCGATTACCTAAGCATGGTTAGGTTTAATTACGCAAAGTGTGCGTGAAAAGTGATGCTAGATTAGTATGTCGCATCTCAAGTCTCTTTAATGCATCGTTCCGATTACCTCAGCATGGTTAGGTTAGGTTATGCAAAATGTGCGTGAAAAGTGACAATTGATAAGTATGTTGCATCACAAGTCTCTCTAACGCATCGTTCCGATTACCTAAGCATTATTAGATTATATTATGCAAAGTATGCGTGATAAGTGACGCTGATTAGTATGTCGCGTCACAAGTCTCTCTAACACGTCCTTCCAATTACCTAAGCATGGTTAGGTTATATTACGCAAAGTGTGCGTGAAAAGTGACAATAGATTAGTATGTCGCGTCTTAAGCCTCTTTAACGCGTCGTTTCGATTACCTAAACATGGTTAGGTTATTTTACGCAAAGTGTGCTTGAAATTTGACGCTAGATTACTATGCCGTGTCTCAAGTCTCTTTAACGCGTCATTCCAATTACCATGGTTAGGTTATATTACGCAAAGTGTGCGTGAAAAGTAACGCTAGATTAGTATGTCGCATCTCAAGTCTCTTTAACGCATCATTCTGGTTACCTATGCATAGTTAGGTTATATTACGCAAAGTGTGCGTGAAAAGTGACGCTAGATTAGTATGTCATGTCTCAACTCTTTTTAACGCGTCGTTTCGATTACCTAACCATGGCTAGGTTATATTACGCAAAGTGTGTGGAAAAAGTGACGCTAGGTTAGTATGACCCGTCTTAAGTCTTTTTAATGCGTCGTTCCGATTACCTAAGCATGGCTAGGTTATATTACGCAAAGTGTGTGTGAAAAGTGATGCTAGGTTAATATGTCCCGTGTCAAGTCTCTTTAATGTGTCTTTCCGATTACCTAAGAATGGTTAGGTTAATATTATGCAAAGTGTGCGTGAAAAGTGACGCTAGATTAGTATGTCGCGTCACAAGTCTCTCAAACGCGTCGTTCCGATTACCTAAGCATGCTAGGTTAGTATGTCGCGTATCAAGTATCTTTAACGAGTCATTCCGATTACCTAAGCATGTTAAGGTTATATTACGCAAAGTGTGCGTGAAAAAGTACAATATATTAGTATGTCGTGTCTCAAGTCTATTTAACGCGTCATTCCGATTACCTAACCATGGTTAGGTTGTATTACGCAAAGTGTGCGTGAAAAATGACAATTGATGAATATGTCGCGTCGTTCCGATTACCTAATCATGGTTAGGTTATATTATGCAAAGTGTGCGTGAAAAGTGACGCTAAATTAGTATGTCGCGTTAGAAGTCTCTCTAACGCGTCGTTCCGATTACCGAAGTATGGTTAATTTATAATACGCAAATTGTGCGTGAAAAGCGACGCTAGATTAGTATGTCGCATCTCAAGTCTCTTTAATGCGTCGTTCCGATTACCTAAGCAAGGTTAGGTTATATTACGCAAAGTGTGCGTGAAAAGTGACAATAATTAGTATGTCTTTTCTGAAGTCTCTTTAATGCGTCGTTTCGATTACTATACTTATATCGCGTCACAAATCTCTCTAACGCGTCGTTTTAATTACCTAAGCATGGTTAGGTTACATTACGCAAAGTGCGTGAAAGGTGACCCTAGATTAGTATGTTGTGTCACAACTCTCTCTAACACGTCGTTCCGGTTACTATGAATGGTTAGGTGATATTATGCAAAGTGTGCGGAAAAATTGACAATCGATTAGTATGTCGCGTCTCAAGTCTTTTTCGTTTCGATTACCTAAGCATGGTTAGGTTATATTACCCAAAGTGTGCGTGAAAAGTGACGCTAGGTTAGTATATCGCGTCTCAAGTATCTTTAATGCGTCGTTTTGATTACCTAAGCATGGTTAAGTTAAATTACGCAAAGTGTGCGTGAAAAGTGACGCTAGATTAGTGAGTCACGTCTCAAGTCTCTCTAACGTGTCGTTTCAATTACCTAATCATAGTTAGATTATATTATGCAAAGTGTGCGTGAAAAGTGACTCTAGATTAGTATGTCGCGTCTCAAGTATCTTTAACGAGTCGTTCCGATTACCTAAGCATGTTAAGGTTATATTACGCAAAGTGTGCATGAAAAATGACATTAGATGAATATGTCACGTCGTTCCGATTACCTAATCATGGTTAGGTTATATTTCGCAAAGTGTGCGTGAAAAGTAACGCTAGATTAGTATGTCGCGTCTCATGTCTCTTTAAAGCGTCGTTCCGATTAAGTAAGCATGGTTATGTCGCGTCTCAAGTCTCTTTAACGCCCCGTTCCGATTACCTAAGCATGGTTAGGTTATATTACACAAAGTGTGCGTGAAAAGTGATGCTAGATTAGTATGTCGCGTCTCAAGTCTCTTTAATGCGTCGTTCCGTTTACCTAAGCATGGTTAGGTTATATTATGCAAAATGTGCGTGAAAAGTGACAATTGATTAGTATGTCGCGTCACAAGTCTCTCTGACGCGTCGTTCCGATTACCTATGCATTGTTTGGTTATATTATGTAAAGTGTGCGTAATAAGTGACGCTAGATTAATATGTCGCGTATCAAGTGTATCTAACGCGTCGTTCCAATTACCTAAGCATGGTTAGGTTATATTACGTAAAGAGTGGGTTAATAGTGACACTAGATTAGTATGTCGCGTCATAAGTCTCTCTAACGCGTCGTTCCGATTACCTAAGCATGGTTTCGTTATATTAGGCAAAGTGTGCGTGAAAAGCGACGCTAGTTTAGTATGTCGCGTCCCAAGTCTCTTTAACGCGTCGTTCTGATTACCTAAGCATGGTTAGGTTTATTTTACGCAAAGTGTGCGTGAAAAGTGACGCTAGACTAGTATGTCGTGTCTCAAGTGTCTTTAACGCGTCGTTCGGATTACTTAAGCATGATTAGGTTATATTACGCAAAGTGTGCGTGAAAATTGACACTAGATTAGTATGTCGAGTCTCAAGTCTATTTAACGCGTCGTTCCGGTCACCTAATAATGGTTAGGTTTTTTGACGCAAAGAGTGCGTAAAAAGTTATACTAGATTAGTATGGCGCGTTTCAAGTCTCTTTAATATGTCATTTCGATTACCATGCTTATGTTGCGTCACAAGTGTCTCTAACGCGTCGTTCTGATTACCTCTGCATGGTTAGGATATATTACGCAAAGTGTGCGTGAAAAGTGACAATAGATTAGTATGTCGCGCATGAAGTCTCTTTAACGCGTCGTTCCGATTACCAACGTATGGTTAGGTTATTTTACGAAAAGTGTGCATGAAAAGTGACGCTAGATTAGTATGTCGCGTCTCAAGTCTCTTTAACGCGTGTTCCAATTACCTAAGCATGGTTAGGTTATATTACGCAAAGTGTGCGTGAAAAGTGACGCTATATAAGTATGTCGCTACTCAAGTCTCTTTAACGCGTCGTTCCGATTACCTAAGCATGGTTAGGTTATAGTACGGAAAGTGTACGTGAAAAGTGAAGTTAGATTAGTATGTCGCATCTTATGTCGCATCTTTAGATTAGTATGGCGCGTCCTAAGTCTCTTTAATGCGTCGTTCCTATTACCTAAGCATGGTATTAAGCAAAGTGTACGTGAAAAGTGAAGCTAGATTAGGTATTCCGAACGACGCGTTAAAGACACTTGAGACACGACATACTAATCTAGCGTCACTTTTCAAGCACACTGTGCTTAAAATAACCTAACCATGCTTAGGTAATCAGTACGACTTAAAGAAACTTGAGTCGCGGCATACTAATCTAGGGTCACTTTTCACGCACACTCTGCCTAAAATAACCTAACCATGCTTAGGTAATCAGAATGACGCGTTAGAGAGACTTGGGACGCGACATACTAATCTAGCGTCGCTTTTCATGCACACTTTGCCTAATATAACAAAACCATGCTTAGGTAATCGGAACGACGCTTTAGAGAGACTTGTGACGCGACATACTAATCTAGCGTCACTATTAACGCATTCTTGCGTAATATAACCTAACCATGCTTAGGTAATCGGAACGACGCGTTAGATACTCTTGAGACGCGTCATACTAATCTAGCATCACTTATGACACAAACTTTGCATAATATAATCTAACAATGCTTAGGTAATCGGAACGACGCGTTAGAGACACTTGTGACGCGACATACTAATCAATTGTCACTTTTCACGCATATTTTGCATAATATAACCTAACCATGCTGAGGTAATCGGAACATCGCATTAAAGAGACTTGAGACGCGACATACTAATCTAGCGTCACATTTCACGCACACTTTGCGTAATATAACATAACCATGCTTAGTTAATCGGAACGACGCATTAAAGAGACTTGAAAATGCGACATACTAATCTAGCGTCACTTTTCACGCACACTTTGCATAATATAACCTAATCATGCTTAGGAAATCGGAATGACGCGTTAGAGAGAGTTTATACGTGACATACTAATCTAGCGTCACTTTTACGAAGACTTTGCGCAACATAACCTAACTACGCTTAGGAAATTGGAACGACGCGTTAAAGAGACTTGAGTCGCAACATACTAATCTAGCGTCACTTTGCCAACACATTTGCATAAAATAACCTAACCATGCATAGGTAATCGGAACGACGCGTTAAAGAAACTTGAGTCCCGACATACTATACTAGGTCACTTTTCACGCACACTCTGCGTAATATATCCTAACCATGCTTAAGTAATTCGAACGACGCTTTAGAGAGACTTGCGACGCGACATACTAATCTAGCATCGCTTTTCACACACACTTTGCATAATATAACCTAACCATGCTTAAATAATCGGAACAACAAATAGAGAGACTTGTGACGCAACATAATGGTAATCGAAACGACGCGTTGAAGAGACTTGAGACGCGCCTTCGGAAATCGGAACGACGCGTAGAGAGACTTGAGACGCGACATACTAATCTAGCATCACTTTTCACTCACACTTCGCATAATATAACCTAACCATGCTTAGGAAATCGGAATGACGCGTTAGAGAGAGTTTGGACGCGACATACTAATCTAGCGTCACTTTTCACGCACACTTTGCATAATATAACCATGCTTAGGTAATCGGAACGACGCGTTAAAGAGACCTGTGACGCGAGATAAGCATGGTAATTGAAACGACGCACTAAAGAGACTTGAGACGCGACATAGTAATCTATCGTTACTTTTCACGCACACTTTGCGTAATATAACCTAACCATTCTTTGGTAATAGAAAAACGCGTATAGTAGACTTGAGATGCGACATACTAATCTAGCGTCACTTTTCATACACACTTTGCGTAATATAACCTAACCATGCTTAGGTAATAGGAACGACGCATTAAAGAGACTTAGGACGCGCCATACTAATCTTACGTTACTTTTCACGCACACTTTGCGTAATATAACCTAACCATGCTTAGGTAATCAAAACGACTAGTTAAAGAGACTTTAGACACGACATACTAATCTAGCGTCACTTTGACGCAGACTTTGCGTAATATAACCTAACCATGCTTAGGTAATCGGAACGACGCGTTAAAGAGAATTGAATCGCGATATACTTATATAGCGTCACTATTCACGCACACTTTGCGTAGTATAACCTACCCATGCTTAGGTAATTGGAACACGCGTTAAAGAGACTTGAGACGCGACATACTAATATAGCGTCCCTTTTATTGCACACTTTGCGTAAAATGACCTAACCATGCTTAGGTAATCAGAACGACGCGTTAAAGAGACTTAAGAAGCGACATACTAATCTATTGACACTTTTCACGCACACTTTGCGGAATATAACCTAACCATGCTGAGGTAATCAGAACGACGCGTTAGAGACACTTGTGACGCGACATAAGCATGGTAATCGAAACGACATATTAAAGTGACTTGAAACACGCCATACTAATGTAACGTAATTTTTTACGCACTCTTTGCGTAAAAGAACCTAACCATGATTAGGTAATCGTAACGACGCGTTAAAGAGACTTGAGACTCGACATACTAATCTAGCGTCACTTTTCACGCACACTTTGCGTAATATAACCAAACCATGCTTAGATAATCCGAACGACGCGTTAAAGACACTTGAGACACGACATAGTAATCTAGCATCACTTTTCACGCACTCTTTGCGTAAAATAACCTAACCATGCTTAGGTAATCAGAACGACGCGTTAAAGAAACTTTAGTCGCGACATACTAATCTAGGGTCACTTTTCACGCACACGCTGTGTAATATAACCTAACCATGCTTAGGTAATCAGAACGACGCGTTAGAGAGACTTGGGACGCGACATACTAATCTAGCGTCGCTTTTCACGCACACTTTGCCTAATATAACCAAACCATGCTTAGGTAATCGGAACGACGCGTTAGAGAGACTTGTGACGCGACATACTAATCTTGCATCACTATTAACGCACTCTTTGCGTAATATAAGCTAACCATGCTTAGGTAATCAGAACGACGCAATACTCTTGAGACGCGACATATTAATCTAGCATCACTTATCACGCACACTTTGTCTAATATAATCTAACAATGCTTAGGTAATCAGAACGACGCGTTAGAGACACTTGTGACGCGACATACTAATCAATTGTCACTTTTCAAGCACATTTTGCATAATATAACCTAACCATGCTGAGGTAATCGGAACGACGCATTAAAGAGACTTGAGATGCGACATACTAATCTAGCGTCACTTTTAACGCACACTTTGCGTAATATAACATAACCATGCTTAGGTAATCGGAACGACGCATTAAAGAGACTTAAGATGCGACATACTAATATAGCGTCACTTTTCACGCACATTTTGTGTAAAATAACCTAACCATGCTTAGGTAATCACAACAACGCGTTAAAGAGACTTGAGACGCAGCATACTAATCTATTGTTACTTTTCACGCACACTTTGTGTAATACAAACTATACATGCTTAGGTAATCGGAAAGACACATTAAAGAGACTTGAGACGCGCTATGCTCATCTAACATCACTTTTCAAGCGCACTTTGCGTAATACAACCTAACCATGCTTAGGTAATCTTAACGACGGGTTAAAGAGACATGTGACGCGAGATAAGAATGGTAATCGAAACGACGCGCTAAAGAGACTTGATACGCGACACAATAATCTATCGTTACTTTTCACGCACACTTTGCGTAATATAACCTAACCTTTCTTTGGTAATGGAGAGACGTGTAAAAGAGACTTGAGACGCGACATACTAATCTAGCGTCACTTTTCACGCACACTTTGCGTAATATAACGTAACCTTGATTAGGTAATCGGAACGACATGCTAAAGAGACCTGAGACTCGACATACTAATCTAGCGTCACTGTTTAGGCACACTGTGCGTAATATAACCTAACCATGCTTAAGTAATCAGAAAGACGCGTTAAAGAGACTTGAGACGCGACATACTAATCTAGCGTCACTTTTCACGCACACTCTGCGTAAAGTAACCTAACCATGCTTAGGTAATAGGAACGACGCATAAAAGAAACTTGAGACGCGACATACTAATCTAGCATCACTTTTCACGCACACTTTGGGTAATATAACCTAACCATGCTTAGGTACTCGGAACAACGTGTCAAAGAGAATTGAGACGCGACATACTAATCTAGCGTCACTTTTCACGTACCCTTTGCGTAATCTAACCTAACCATGCATAGATAATCGGAACGGCGCGTTAGAGAGACTTGTGACGCAACATAAGAATGGTAATCGAAACGACGCGTTAAAGAGACTTAAGACACGGCATATTAATCTAGCTTTACTTTTCACGCACACTTTGCGTAATGTAACCTAACTATGCTTAAGTAATCGAAACGACGTGTTAAAGATACTTGAGGCGCGACATACTAGTCTAGCGTCACTTTTCACGCACACTTTGCGTAATATAACCGAAGCGATGGGTTAAACAGACTTGAGACGCGACATACTAATTTAGCGTCACTTTTCACGCATGCTTTGCATAATATAATCTTACCATGCTTAGGTAATCGGAACGACGCATTAAAGAGCCTTGAGACGTGACATACTAATCTAGCGTCACTTTTCACACACACCTTCCTAACCATACATAGATAATCAAAACGACGCGTTAAAGAGACTTGAGTCTTGACATACTAATCTAGTGTTACTTTTCTCCCACACTTTGCGTAATATAAACTAACCATTCATGGGTAATCGGAACGACGCGTTAAAGGGACTTGAGACGCAACATACTAACCTAGCAGCGCTTTTCACGCACTCTTTGCGTAATATAACCTAACCATGCTTAGGTAATCAGAATGATGCGTTAAAAGAACGCGACATACTTATCTAGCGTCACTTTTCATGCACACTTTGCGTAAAATAAACTAACCATGCTTACGTAATCAGAACGACGCGTTAAACAGACTTGAGACGCAACATACTAATCTAGCGTCACTTTTCACACACGCTTTGCGTAATATAACCTAACCATGCTTAGGTAATCGGAACAACGTGTCAAAGAGAATTGAGACGCGACATACTAATCTATCGTCACTTTTCACGCACCCTTTGCATAATCTAACCTAACCATGCTTAGCTAATCGGAACGAGGCGTTAGAGAGACTTGTGACGCGATATATGCATGGTAATCGAAACGACGCATTAAAGAGACTTAAGACGCACCATACAAATCTAACGTCACTTTTTACGTACACTTTGCGTAATAAAACCTAATCATGCTTAGATAATCGGAACAACGCGTTAAAGAGAATTTGAGATGCGACATACTAATCTAGCGTCACTTTTCACGCACACTTTGCGTAATATAACCTAAACGATGCGTTAAACAGACTTGAGACTCGACATACTAATCCAGCGTCACTTTTCACGCACGCTTTGCGTAATATAACCTTACCATGCTTATGTAATAGGAAAAGCGCGTTAAAGAGAATTGAGACACGACATACTAATCTTGCGTCACTTTTCAATCACCATTTGCGTAATATAACCTAACAATGCTTAGGTAATTAAAACAACGCGATTAAGAGACTTTTGACGCGACATAAGCATGGTAATCGAAACGACACGTTAAAGAGACTTGAGACGCGGCATACTAATCAAGCGTCACTTTTCACGCACACTTTGCGTAATGTAACCTAGCCATGCTTAGGTAATCGAAATGACGCGTTAAAGAGACTTGGGACGCAACATACTAATCTATTGTTAATTTTGACGCACACTTTGTGTAATATAACCTAACCATACATAGGTAATCGGAAGGACGTGTTAGAGAGACTTGTGACGCGACATAAGCATGGTTATCGAAGACGACATACTAATCTAGTGTCACTTTTCACGCAAACTTTGCATAATATAACCTAACCATGCTCAGGTAAACGGAACGACGCATTAAAGAGACTTGAGACGCGACATACTAATCTAGCGTCTCCTTTCACGCACACCTTGCATAATATAACCTAACCATGCTTAGGTAATCGGAACGACGCATTAAAGAGACTTGAGATGCGACATACTAATCTAACGTCACTTTTCACGCAAACTTTGCTTAATATTACCTTACCTTGCTAAGGTAATCGGAACGACCCATTAAAGAGCCTCTAGACGCGAGATATTAATCCCGCATTACTTTTCTCGCACACTATGCGTAATATAACCTAAACATTCACAGGTAATCGGATCGACTCGTTAAAGGCACTTGAGACGCGACATAATTTAGCGTCACTTTTCACGCACTCTTTGCGTAATATAACCTAACCATAAGGGTAATCGAAACGACGCGTTCGAGAGACTTGAGACGTGACATACAAAGCTATTGTTACTTTTCTTGCACACTTTGCGTAATATAACCTAAACATTCAGAGGTAATCGGATCGACGCGTTAAAGACACTTGAGACGCGATATACTAATCTAGCGTCACTTTTCATGCACTCATTGCGTAATATAACCTAACCATAAGGGTAATCCGAACGACGCGTTCGAGAGACTTGAGACGTGACATACAAAGCTATTGTTACTTTTCACGCACACTTTGCATAATTTGAACGACGCGTTAAAAGACTTGAGACTCGGCATACTAATCTAGCGTCACTTATTCGGCACACTATGCGTAATATAACCTAACCATGCTTAGGTAATCGGAATGACGCGTTAAACAGATTTGAGACGTGACATCCTAATCTAGCGTCACTTTTCGAGCACGCTTTGCGTAATATAACCTAACCATGCTTAGGTAATCGGAATGGTGCGTCAAATAGAATTGATACGCGACATCATAATCAATAGTCACTTTTCAAGCACACTTTGCGTAATATAACCTAACCATGCTTATCACCAAACCATGCTTAGGTAATCAGAAAGACGCGTTAGAGAGACTTGTGACGCGACATAAGCATGGTAATCGAAACGACGCATTAAAGAGACTTGAGACGGGACATACTAATCTAGGACTTTTCACGCAAACTTTGCATAAAATAACCTAACCACGCTTAGGTAATTGAAACGACGCATTAAAGAGCCATGAGATGCGGGATAGTAATCTAGCGTCACGTTTAAGTCAAAGAGACTTGAGATGAGACAATCTAGTGTTACTTTTCTCGCACACCTTGCGTAATATAACATAACCATTCTTGGGTAATCGGAACAACGCGTATAAGAGACCTGAGACGCGACATACTAATCTTGCGTCACTTTTCACGCACTCTTTACATAATATAACCTAACCACGCTTAGTTAATCGAAACAACGCGTTCAAGAGGCTTGAGACACGACATACTACTAATCTAGCAGCACTTTTCACGCACACTTTGCGTAATATAACCGAACCACGCTTAGATAGTTGGAACGACGCGTTAAATAGACTTGAGACACGACATACTAATCTATATGTCATTTTTCACACACACTTTGCGTAATATAACCTAACCATGCTTAGGTAATCGGAAAAACGCGTTAGAGAGAATTGTGACTTGATATAAGCAAGGTAATCGAAACGATGCGTTAATGAGACTTGAGATGCGCCATATTAATCTAGGGTCACTTTTTGCGCACACTTTACGTAATATAACCTAACCATGCTTAGGAAATCGGAACGACGCGTTAGAGAGACTTTAGACGCGACATACTAATCTAGCGTCAGTTTTCACGCAAACTTTGTGTAATATAGCTTAACCCTGCTTAGGAAATTGGAACGAGGCGTTATAGAGTCTTGAGACGCGACATACTAATCTAGCGTCATTTTCACGCACACTTTGTGTAATATAACCCAACCATGCATAAGTAATCGTAACAACGCGTTAAAGAGACTTGAGACGCGACATACTAATCTAGTGTCACTATTCACGCACTCTTTGCGTATTATAACCTAACCATGCTTAGTTAATCGGAACGACGCGTTAAAGAGACTTGAGACTCGACATACTAATCTATTTTCACTTTTCGCTCACACTTTGCGCAATATAACCTAACCATGCTTAAATAATCGGAACAACGCGTTAAAGAAACTTGAGACACGACATACTAATCTAGCGTCACAATTCACGCACTCTTTGCGCAATATAACCTAACTATGCTTAGGTAATCGGAACGACGCGTTAAAGAGACTTGAGACGCGACATACTAATCTATTTTCACTTTTCGATCACACTTTGCGCAATATAACCTAACCATGCTTAAATAATTGGAACAACGCGTTAAAGAGACTTGAGACACGACATACTAATCTAGCGTCACTATTCACTCACTCTTTGCGCAATATAACAAAACCATGCTTAGGTAATCGGAACGATGCGTTAAAGAGACTTGAGACGCGACATACTAATCTAGCGTCACTTTTCACGCACACTTTGCGTCATATAACCCAACCATGCTTAGGTAATCGAAACGACGCGTTAAAGAGACTTGTGACGCGAGATAAGCATGGTAATAGTATCGACGCGTTAAAGAGATTTGAGAAGACACATAGCGTCACTTTTTACGCACACTTTGCGTAATATAACCTAACCATGCTTAGGTAATCAGAACGACGCGTAAAAGAGACTTGAGACTGGACATACAAATCTAGCGTCACTTTTTTTACAAAGTTTGCATAATAAAACCTAACCATTCTTAGGTAATTGGAACCACGCGTGAAATAGACTTGAGACACGACATACTAATATATTGATCCTTTTCACGCACACTTTGCGTACTATAACCTAACCATGCTTTGGTAATCGAAACGACGCGTTAAAGAGACTTGAGACGTGACATACTAAGCGTCACTTTTAACGCAAACTTTGCATAATATAACCTAACTATGCTTAGGTAATCGAAACGACACGTTAAAGAGACTTGAGACGCGAAATACTAATCTAGCGTCACTTTTCACGCCAACTTTGCATAATATAACCGAACCATGCTTAGGTAATCGGAACGACGCATTAAAGAGCCTTGAGACGCGACATACTAATCTAGACCTTGGGTAATATGACCTAACAATGCTTAGGTAATCGGAACGACGAGTTAAAGAGACTTGAGACGTGAAATACTTATCTAGCGTTACTTTTCTCGCACACTTCGCGTAAACCTAACCATTCTTGGGTAATCGGAACGACGCATTAAAGTGAGTTGAGAGGCGATATACAAATCTCACGTCATTTTTCACGCACTCTTTGCGTAATATAACCTAACCATGGTTAGGTAATCAGAACGACGCGTTTAAGAGTCTTGAGATGCGACATACTAATCTAGCATCACTTTTCACCCACACTTTGCGTAATATAATCTAACCATGCTTAGGTAATAGGAACGACGCGTTAAATAGACTTGAGACGCGACACACTAACCTAGCGACAATTTTCACGCACACATTACGTAATATAACCTAACCATGCTTAGGTAATCGGAACGACGCGTTAAAGTGACTTGAGACGCGACAAACTAATCTAGTGTCACTTTTCACGCACAATTTGCGTAAAATAACCTAACCATGCTTAGATAATCGTAACGACGCGTTAAAGGGACTTAAGACGCGACACACTAATCCATTGTCACTTTTCAAGCACACTTTGCGTAATATAACTTAACCATGCTTAGGTAATCAGAACGACATGTTAGAGAGACTTGTAATGTAACATAAGCATGGTAATCGAAACGACGCGTTAAAGAGACTTGAGACACAACATACTAATCTAGCGTCACTTGCATACTTTGCATAATATAACCTAACCATGCTTAGGTAATCAGAACGACATGTTAGAGAGACTTGTAACGTAACATAAGCATGGTAATCGAAACGACGCGTTAAAGAGACTTGAGACACAACATACTAATCTAGCGTCACTTTTTATGCATACTTTGCGTAATATAACCTAACCATGCTTATGTAACCGTAACAATGCGTTAAAGAGACTTGTGATGCGACATACTAATCTAGCGAAACTTTTAACGCGCACTTGGCGTAATATAACATATCCATGCTTAGGTAATCGGAACGACGTGTTAAAGAGATTTGAGGCACGACATACTAATTTATGTCACTTTTCACGCACACTTTGCTTAGGTAATCATAACAACGCGTTAGAGACACTTGTTAAGCGACATAAGAATAGTAGTCGAAACGACGCGTTAAAGAGACTTGAAACGAGCCGTACTAATCTAGAGTAACTTTTTACGAACACTTTGCATAATATAACCTAACCATGCTTTGGTAATCGGAACGACACATTAAAATGACTTGAGACGCGCAATACTAATTTTGTGTCACTTTTTACGCACACTTTGTGTAATATAACCTAACCATGCTTACGTAATCGGAACACGCGTTAAAGAGACTTGAGACGCGACACACTAATCTAGCGTCACACTATTCACGACTCTTTGCTTTTTATAACCTAACCAGGCTTAGGTAATCGGAACGACGCGTTAAAGAGACTTGAGACGCAACATACTAATCTAGCGTCACTTTTCCCGCACACTTTGCATAAAATAACCTAACCATGCATAAGTAATCGTAACAACGCGTTAAAGAGACTTGAGACGCGACATACAAATCCAGTATCACTATTCACGCACTCTTTGCGTAATATAATCTAACCATGCTTAGGTAATCGGAACGACGCGTTAAAGAGACTTGAGACTCGACATACTAATCTATTTTCACTTTTCGCTCACACTTTGCGCAATATAACCTAACCATGCTTAAATAATCGGAACAACGAGTTAAAGAAACTTGAGACACGACATACTAATCTAGCGTCACTATTCACGCACTCTTTGCGCAATATAACCTAACCATGCTTAGGTAATCGGAACGACGCGTTAAAGAGACTTGAGACGCGACATACTAATTTATTTTCACTTTTCGATCACACTTTGCGCAATATAACCTAACCATGCTTAAATAATTGGAACAACGCGTTAAAGAGACTTGAGACACGACATACTAATCTAGCGTCACTATTCACGCACTCTTTGCGCAATATAACAAAACCATGCTTAGGTAATCGGAACGATGCGTTAAAGAGACTTGAGACGCGACATGCTAATCTAGCGTCACAAGTCTCTTTAACGCGTCGTTTCGATTGCCCTGGTTAGGTTATATTACACAAAGTGTGCATGTAAAGTGACGCTAGATTAGTATGTTGTCTCAAAAGTCTCTCAAACGTGTTGTTCAGATTACCTAAGCATGCTTAGGTTATATTACGCAAATAGAGCGTGGAATGTGACACTAGATTAGTAAGTCTCGTCTCAAGTCTCTATAACGCGTCGTTCCGGTTACCTATGCATGGTTAGGTTATATTACGGAAAGTGTGCGTTAAAAAGTTCCGCTAGATTAGTATGTCACGTCACAAGTCTCTTTAACTCGTCGTTCTGATTACCTAAGCATGATTGTGTTATATTACGCAAAATGTGCGTTAAAAGTGCTGCTAGATTAGTATGTCGCGTCACAAGTCCCTTTAACGCGTCGTTTCGATTACCTAAGCATGGTTAGGTTATATTAGACAAAGTGTGCGTGTAAAGTACCGCTAGATTAGTATGTTGCCTCACAAGTCTCTCTAACGTGTCGTTCTGATTACCTACACATGGTTAGGTTATATTATGCAAATAGAGCATGGAAAGTGACACTAGATTAGTAAGTCGCGTCCAATGTCTCTCTAACGCGTCGTTCTGATTACCAAAGCATGATTAGGTTATATTACGTAAAGTGTGCGTGAAAAATGACAATAGATTAGTATATTGCGTCTCAAGTCTATTTAACGGGTCGTTCCAATTACCTAAGCATGGTTAGGTCATATTACGGTGACGCTAGATTAGTATGTCGCGTCTCAAGTCTGTTTAACGCGTTGTCCGATTACATAAGCATGGTTAGGTTATATTAGGAAAAGTGTGCGTGAAAAGTGACGCTAGATTAGTATGTTGTGTCTCAAGTCTCTTTAACGCGTTAAAAAGACTTGAGACGCGCAATATTAATCTAGCGTCACTTTTTACGCACACTTTGCGTATTATAACATAACCATGCTTAGGAAATTGGAACGACCCGTTAGAGAGACTTAAGACGCGACATACAAATCTAGTGTCACGTTTCATGCGCACTTTGCGTAATATAACCTAACCATGTTTAGGTAATCGGAACGACGCGTTGGAGAGACTTGAGAGAGAAATACTAATCTAACGTCACTTTTCACGCACACTCTGCGTAATATAACCTAACCATGCTTAGGTAATCATAACGACGCGTTAAAGAGACTTGTGACGCGAGATAAGTATGGTAATCGAAACGACGCGTTAAAGAGACTTGAGAAACGACATACTAATCTAGCGTCACTTTTCACGCAAACTTTGCATATTGTGACCTAATCATGCTTAGGTAATCGGAATGACGCATTAAATAGCCTTGAGACGCGGCATACTAATCTAGCGTCACTTTTCACGCACACCTTGCGTAATCTAACCTAACCATGCTTAGATAATCGGAACGACGCGTCAAATAGACATTAGACACTAGTAATCTAGTATCACTTTTCACGCACGTTTTGCATAATATAACCTAACCATGCTTAAATAATCGGAACAACGCAATAAAGAGAATTGAGACGCGACATACTAATCTAGCGTCATTTTTCACGCACACTCTGCGTAATATAACTTAACCATGCTTCGGTAATTGGAACGACGCGTTAGATAGACTTAAGATGCGACATACTAATCTATTGTCATTTTTAACGTACACTCTACGTAATATAACCTAACCATGCTTAAGTAATTGGAACGATGCGTTAAATAGACTTGAGACGCGACATACTAATCTATTGTCATTTTTCGCGCACACTTTGCGTAGTATAACCTAACCAAGCTTAGGTAATTGGAGCGACACGTTCGAGAGACTTGTGACGCGACAATCGAAACGACGCATTAAAGAGACTTGAGACGCGGAATATTAATCTAGCGTCACTTTTTACGCACACGTTGCGTAATATAACATAACAATTTGCGTAATAATAATCTAGTGTCACACGCACACTTTGCGTAATATAACCAAACCATGCATAGGAAATCGGAACGACGCGTTAGAGAGACTTGAGATGCGACATAATAATATAAGGTCACTTTTCACGCACACTTTGCGTAATATAGCCTAACCATGCTTAGGTAATAGAAACGACACTTTAGAGAGACTTGTGACGCGACATAAGCATGGTAATCGAAACGACGCGTTAAAGAGACTTGAGAAGCGACATACTAATCTAGCGTCACTTTTCACGCAAACGTTGCGTATTATAACCTAATCACACATTAAAGAGCCTTGAGACGCGACATACTAATCTAGCGTCACTTTTTACACAGACTTTGTATTATATAACCAAACCATACTTAGGTGATTTGAACGACGCGTTAGAAAGACTTGTGACTCGACATAAGCATGGTAATCAAAACGACGCGTCAAAGAGACTCGAGACGAGCCATACTAATCTAGCGTCACTTTTTACGCACACTTTGTGTAATAACCTAACGACGCTTAAGTAATATAACCTAAACATGCTAATCTGGTGTCACTTCTCATTCACAGTTTGCGTAATATAACCTAATCATGGTTAGGTAATCGGAACGACGCGTTAAAAAAACTTGAGACGCGACATACTAATCTAGCATCACTTGCTTAGGTAATCGGAACAACGCGATAAAGAGAATTGAGACGCGACATACTAATCTAGCGTCACTTTTCACGCACACTTTACGTAATATAACCATACCATGCTTAGGTATTCGAAACGACGCATTAAATAGACTTGAGAGGCATACTAATAATCTATTGTCACTTTTCACGCACACTTTGCGTACTATAACCTAACCATGCTTAGGTAATCGGAACGACGCGTTAAAGAGACTTGTGATGCGACATAAGCATGATAATAGAAACGACGCGTTAAAGAGACTTGAGATGGGACGTACTAATCTAGCGTCACTTTTCACGCCAACTTTGCATAATATAACCTAACCATGCTTAGGTAATCGGAACGACGCATTAAAGAGCCTTGAGACGCGACATACTAATCTAGCGTCACTTTCCACGCACGTTTTGCTTAATATAACCTAACCATGCATAGGTAATCGGAAAAGGCATTAAAGAGAATTAAGATGCAACATCAATTTTTACGCACAGTTTTTGTAATATAAATAAACCATGCTTAGATAATCGGAACAACACGATAAAGAGAATTGAGAAGCGACATACTAATCTAGCGTCACTTTTCACGCACATTTTACGTAATATAACCTAACCATGCTTAGGTAATCGGAACGACGCGTTAGATAGACTTAAGACGTGATATACTAATATATTGTCATTTTTCATGTACACTCTGCGTAATATAACCTAACCATGCTTAAGTAATAGGAACGACGCGTTAAATAGAATTGAGACGCGACATACTAATCAATTGTCATTTTTCGCGCACACTTTGCGTAATATAACCTAGCCATACTTAGTTAATCAGAACGACGTGTTCGAGAGACTTGTGACGCGACAAACGTATGGTAATCGAAACGACGCATTAAAGAGACTTGAGTCGTGCAATATTAATCTAGCGTCACTTATTAAGCACACGTTGCGTAATATAACATAACCATGCATATGAAATTGGAACGACGCGATATAGAGACTTGAGACGCGACATACTAATCTATTGAACCTTTTCACGCAAACTTTGCGTATTATAACCTAATCATGCTTAGGTAATAGGAACGACGCATTAAAGAGCCTTGAGATGCGACATACTAATCTAGCGTCACTTTTCACGCACACCTTGCAGAATATAACGTAACCATGCTTAGGTAATAGGAACGACGCGTTAAATAGACTTGAGATGCGACATCTTAATCTACTGTAATTTTTCACGCACACTTTGCATAATAATAACCTAATCATGCTTAGGTAATCGGAACGACGCGTTAGAAAGACTTGTGACGCGAGATAAGCATGGTAATCGAAACGACGCATTAAAGAGACTTGATACGAAACATACTAATATAGAGTCACTTTACATGCAGACTTTGTATAATATAACCTAAAAATGCTTATAAGAACGACGCGTTAGATAGACTTAAGAAGCGCCAATCTAATCTATCGTCACTTTTTACGCACACTTTGCGTAATATAATATGACCATGCTTAGGTAATCGGAACGACGCGTTAAAGAGACTTGAGACTCGACATGCTAATCTAGCGTTACCTTTCTTGCAAACTTTGCGTACTATAACCTAACCATTCTTGGGTAATCGGAACGACGCGTTAAAGAGAATTGAGACACGACATACTAATCTAGCGTCACTTTTCACGCACTCTTTGCGTAATATTATTTAACCATGCTTAGATAATCGGTACGATGCGTTAAAGAGACTTGAGATGCGACATACTAATCTATTGTTACTTTTCACAAACACTTTGCGTAATATAACCTAACCATGCTTAGGTAATCGGAACCTGTTAGAGAGACTTGTGACGCGACATAAGCATGGTAATCGAAACGACGCGTTAAAGAGACTTGAGACGCGACATACTGATCTAGCGTCACTTTTCAATCACACTTTTCATAATATAACCTAACCACGCTTAGGTAATCGGAACGACGCGTTAAAGAGACTTGAGAAGCGACATACTAATCTAGTGTCACTTTTTCCGCAAACTTTGCGTATTATAACCTAATCATGCTTAGGTAATCGTAACGATGCATTAAAGAGCCTTGAGACGCGACATACTAATCTAGCGTCACTTTTCACACACACCTTGCGTAATATAACCTAACCATGCTTAGGTAATAGGAACGACACGTTAAATAGACTTGAGATGCGACATCTTAATCTATTGTTATTTTTCAAGCACACTTTGCATAATATAACATAACCATGCTTAAGTAATCGGAACGACACGTTAGAAAGACTTGTGACGCGAGATAAGCATGGTAATCGAAATGACGCATTATAGAGACTTGAGATGAAACATACTAATCTAGCATCACCTTTCATGCAGACTTTGCATAATATAACCTTAAACATGCTTAGGTAATCAGAACGACGGGTTAGATAGAAATAAGAAGCGCCAATCTAATCTAGCATCACTTTTTACGCACACTTTGCGTAATATAACCTAACCATGCTTAGGTAATCGGAACGACGCGTTAAAGATACTTGAGACACGACATACTAATCTAGCGTTACCTTTCTCGCAAACATTGTGTACTATAACCTAACCATTCTTAGGTAATCGGAACAACGCGTTAAAGAGACTTGAGGCGCGACATACTAATCTAGCGTCACTTTTCACGCACTGTTTTCATAATATAACCTAACCAAGCTTAGATAATCAGAACGACGCGTTAAAGAGACTTGAGATGCGACATACTAATCTATTATTACTTTTTCACGCACACTTTGCGTAATATAATCTAACCATGCTTAGGTAATCGGATTGACCCGTTAGAGAGACTTGTGACGCGACATAAGTATGGTAATCGAAACGACGCGTTAAAGAGACTTGAGACGCGACATTTTAATCTAGCGTCACTTTTCACGCAAACGTTTCATAATATAACCTAACCATGCTTAGGTGATTGGAACGACGCGTTAGAGAGACTTAAGACGTGACATACTAATCTACTGTCATTTTTCATGCACACTTTGCGTAATATAACCTAACCATGCTTAGGAAATCGGAACGACGCGTTAAAGAGACTTAAGACGCGACATACTAATCTAACATCCCTTTTCACGCACACTTTGCATAATATAACCTAACCATGACGCGGCATACTAATCTAGCGTCACTTTTCACGCAAACTTTGCGTAATATAATCTAACCATGCTTAGGAAATCGGAACGATGCATTAAAGAGAGTTTAGTAGTGTCATTCTAATCTAGCGTCACTTTTCACGCACAATTTATGTAATATAACCTAAACATGCTTAGGTAATCGGAATACGCATTAAAGAGACTTGAGGCGCGACATACTAATCTAGCATCACTTTTCACGCACAGTTTGCGTAAAATAACCTAACCATGCCTAGGTAATCGGAACGACGCGTTAAAGAGACTTGATATGCGACATAGTAATTGATTGTCACTTTTCACGCACACTTTGCGTAATATATTACGCAAAGTGTGCATGAAAAGTGACGCTAGATTAGTATGGTGCGTCTCAAGTCTCTTTAACACGTCGTTCCGATTACCTAAGCATGGTTAGGTTGTATAACGCAATTAGTGCTCAAAATGTGACGTTTGATTAGTATGGCGCGTCCTAAAACTCTCCTTAACGCGTCATTCCGATTACCTAAGCATGGTTAGGTTATTTTAGGCAAAGTGTGCGTGAAAAGTTACGCTAGATTAGTATGTCGTGTCTCAAGTCTCTTTAACGTGTCATTCCGATTATTCAAGCATGGTTAGGTTATATTACGCAAAGTGTGCGTGAAAA
This sequence comes from Mercurialis annua, assembly GCF_937616625.2. Classification (NCBI taxonomy): domain Eukaryota; kingdom Viridiplantae; phylum Streptophyta; class Magnoliopsida; order Malpighiales; family Euphorbiaceae; genus Mercurialis; species Mercurialis annua. Next base: position 45,372,134 of record NC_065572.1, read on the forward strand.
GTGACGCTAGATTAGGATTTCACGTCTCAAGTCTCTTTAACGCGTGTTCCGATTACCTAAGCATGGTTAGGTTATATAACGCAAGATTAATATCTCGCGTCTCAAGTCTCTTTAACGTGTCGTTCCAATTACCTAAGCATGGTTAGGTTATATTACGCAGAGTGTGCGTGAAAAGTGACAATAAATTAGTATGTCGCGTATCAAGTCTATCTAACGCGTCGTTCAGATTACCTAAGCATTGTTAGGTTATATTAAGCAAAGTGGGCGTGAAAAGTGACGCTAGATAAGTATGTCGAGTCACAAGTCTCTTTAGCGTGTCGTTTCGATTACCTAAGCATGATTAGGTTATATTACGCAAAGTGTGTGTAAAAAGTGACGTTAGATTAGCATGCTTATTCGCTTAAAAAGTGACGTTAGATTAGCATTGTTAGGTTATATCAAGTCTCATTAATAAATCGTTTCGATTACCATGCTTATTCGCGTCACAAGTCTCTCTAACGCGTCGTCCCGATTACATAAGCATGGTTAGGTAATAGTACGCAAAATGTGCATGAAAAGTAACAATTTATTAGTATATCGCGTTTCAAGTCTCTTTAACGCGTCCTTCCGATTACCTAAGCATGGTTAGGTTATATTACGCAATGTGTGCGTGAAAAGTGACAATCGATTACAATGTCGCGTATCAAGTCTAATTAACGCGTCGTTCCGATTACCTAAGCATGATTAGGTTATATTACGCAAAGTATGCGTAAAAAGTGACGCTAGATTAGTATGTCGCGTCTCAATTCTTTTTAACGCGTTGTTTCGATTACCTAAGCATGGTTAGGTTATATAACGCAAAGTGTGCATGAAAAGTGACGCTAGATTAGTATGTCGCGTCTCAAGTCTCTTTAAAACGTCGTTCCGATTACCTAAGTATGGTTAGGTTATATTACGCAATGTGTGCGTAAAAAGTGACGCTAAATTAGTATGGTGCGTCTCAAGTCTACTTAACGCGTCGTTTCGATTACCATGCTTATGTCGCATCACAAGTCTCTCTAACGCGTCGTTCATATTACCTAAGCATGGTTTGGTTATATTACGCAAAGTGTGTGTTAAACGTGATGCTAGATTAGTATGTCGCGTCTCAATTCTCTTTAACACGTTGTTCCGATTACCCAAGGGTTAGGTTATATTAGGCAAAGCGTGCGTGAAAAGTGACGCTAGATTAGTATGTCGCATCTCAAGTCTGTTTAACGCGTTGTTCCGATTACCTCTAAGCATGGTTAGGATATATTACGCAAAGTGTGTGTGAAAAGTGACGCTAGATAGGTATGTCGCATCACATGTCTCTTTAACGTGTAGTTCCGATTACCTAAGCATGGTTAGGTTATATATTACGTAAAAAGTGCGTAAAAAGTGACGCTAGATTAGTATGGCACGTCTCAAGTCTCTTTAACGCGTCGTTTCGATTACCATGCTTATGTCGCGTCACAAGTCTCTCTAACGCGTCGTTCCGATTACCTAGCATGGTTAGGTTATGCTACGCAAAGTGTGCGTGAAAAGTAACAATAAATTAGTATGTCGCATCTCAAGTCTTTAACGCGTCGTTCCGATTATCCAAGCATGGTTAGATTATATTACGAAAAGACTGCGTGAAAAGTGACGCTAGATTAGTATGTCGCGTCTCATGTCTGTTTTATGCGTCGTTCTGATTACCCAAGAATGGTTAGGTTATAGTACACAAAGTTTGCGAGAAACGTAACGCCAGATTAGTATGTCGTGTCTCAAGTCTCTTTAACGTGTCGTTCCGATTACCTAAGCATGGTTAGGTTGTATTACGCAAAGTGTGCGTAAAAAAGTGACGCTAGATTAGATTGGCGTTTCTTAAGTCTATCTAACGCGTCGTTTTGAATACCTAAGAATGTTCAGGTTATATTATGCAAAGTCTGCGTGAAAAGTGACGCTAGATTAGTAGTATGTTTCGTCTCAAGTCTCTTGAACGCGTCGATTACCATGCTTATCTCGCATCACAATTCTCTTTATCGCGTCGTTCCGATTACCTAAGCAAGGTTAGGTTTTATTACGCAAGGTGTCCGTGAAAAGTGACGCTAGATTAGTATGTCGCATCTCAAGGCTCTTTAACGCGTTGATCCGATTACCTAAGCATGGTTAGCTAATATCACACAAAGTGTGCGTGAAAAATGACAATAGATTAGTATGTCGCGTCTTAAGTCTTTAAAACGTGTCTTTCCGATTACTTAAGCATGGTTAGGTTATAGTACGCAAATAATGCGTGAAAAGTAACAATAGATTAGTATGTCGTGTCTTAAGTCTCTTCAACGCATTGTTCCGATTACCTAAGCATGGTCAGGTTATATTACGCAAAGAATGCGTAAAGAGTGACGCTAGATTAGTATGTCGAGTTTGAAGTCTGTTTAGCGCGTCGTTCTGATTACCTAAGCATGGTTAGGTTACATTACGCAAAGAGTGCATGAAAAGTTACGCTAGATTAGTTTGTCGTGTCTCAAGTCTGTTCAACGTGTCGTTCCGATTACCTAAGCATGGCTAGGTTATATTACACAAAGTGTGCGTGAAAAGTGACGCTAGATAAGTATGTCGCGTCACAAGTCTCTTTAACGTGTCATTCCGATTACCTAAGCATGGTTAGGTTATATGTAAGGAAAGTGTGCGTAAAATGTGACGCTAGATTAGTGTGGCGCTTCTCAAGTCTATTTAACGCATCTCTTCGATTACCATGCTTATGTCGCGTCACAATTCTCTCTAACGCATGGTTCTGATTACCAAAGCATGTTTAGGTTATATTACGCCAAGTGTGCGTAAAAAGTGATGCTAGATTAGTATGTCGTGTCTCAATTCTCTTTAACGTGTCAATCCGACCTAAGAATGGTTAGGTTATATTACGCAATGTGTGCGTGAAAACTGCTGCTAGGTTAGTATGTCGCTTCTCAAGTCTCTTTAACGCGTCGTTCCAATTAGCAAAGCATGGTTAGGTTATATTACGCAAAATGTGCTTGAAAAGTGACGCGAGATTAGTATGTCGCGTCTCATGTCTCTTTAAATCGTCGTTCCGATTACTTGAGCATGGTTAAGTCATATTACGCAAAGTGTGCTTGAAAAGTAACACTAGATTAGTACTATCAAATGGTGTATCGTTTGCAAAACCATGCTTTAAACCTCACTTTACCCGCAAACCATAATGATGCCCTTTTGATAAAAACATATTCCCAAAACACCCCTTCTTGTGTCCATATACCCAAACAAATCACTAGAAATGAACTCCTACACCTTTTCCCTGAAAAGTGGATTACCAACTATGAAAAAATACATGAATCTACTCAACCTGTTCAATCCTGTACTCCAGTATTCACAAAAAAACCTGATGGCACTGTTGACACGTCCTTTGCAAAACATACTGATGTCACTCCTCAGGTATTTTCTACACAGTTCATGCTTGAATCATTTCCATAAGAAAAAGGAGTTCCTGTTGTCTCTTTTGATTTTGAAGGGCGTCCTATATATGCCTTTCAACGGGATGGTTATTGTTTCTTCGATGCTTGTGATTGTGATGATTGCTTAACCGATTTGGAGGATGAAGAAATCGAAGATGATCTCCAAAATTCAAGTTGTTGTTCTGAAGCTGATTTTCACAGGAGATATGATGACAATGATCCTTTTATTGGGATGCTTGGCCAACCATCTGGAAAATATGACTATTTAGTGTCATACTCTCCTCCAGCAGATTTGACAACGCCTTCTCCACAAAAACCATCAAACTCACCCTGTCATAATCTACCTAAACCACCAACCCATCATATGAAAAGGAATACCCTCCTTTACCAGAAACCTTAACCTCCACCCAACCCATCAAATCAACCCCATTTATACAAAATCCCTCCACTGTCGAGCCAGATGGTACACTCAAACATGTTTCTCAAGCAGAAGCAGACTTGAACTGGCAAACACAAAATGCTATTGCTCAGATTCAAAAGCTCACTAAGCTTGAAGGAAAGATCGATCAAGTCTCTCTTAAACTTAGTGATATTGATGACAAGTTTCAGAAAGATATCAAAAATAGAATCGCTGGTCTTCAAAGCAAAGTTCAAGCAGGCCAAGATGAGATGAAGGTGTTAATTCAAAAATTATCTTTGAATGCTCTTGGTGCTAAGGAGATTGAAATAGGCAAATTGAAGGCAGACATTCGAGCCCTTGAAAAACATCTGAAACAAAGATCTTCTTCTATGGATACATCAGATCCCTTAAACCCTTTTTCCTCCTTCTATACACAAAAGTTTTCCTTACCAACTACCACAAATAACCGTGTTTATGAGCTTAAAATACCTTCTGAAGATGAGCTTAGAAGTCTTGGTCTTGAAAGAGAATTGTTTAATAAAAGGCTTCGAAAAGGAAAATTTCCCTCCACCAAAACAATTTCTTCATCTTCGGCTGACTCGGCCGATCAAGACACTAAACCAAAAATCCCTTTTCCCACCTATGATACAATGATGGTCAATCCGATCCAGAATTTCCTTCAGACTTTTGCCACCAACAAGATGCCTACTTTTGATATTGGTCAGATTGATACAGAATCCTCTTCATCTAGCCATTCAGACAGTCTGGGTAGTTTTGATTCAGATAGTGAGGATCAGATACAATTCATGGCAGCACCACCTAGTACTTCTCAGCAATCTTATTATGAAGAACCTCCAGAAGATGACAATGATGCAAACAGCTTTGAATTCTCCAGTCCACAAACCACATATGCACCCGCTACAGGTGAATATACTAAAGCTATTGGAGTATTCTTTACCTTGGATAATATCCCTCCTTCCTAATATAGGGATAGAATTCAAAAGTTCAGTGCTTGGCTGGAAAGTCAATTACTTAAACCAGATGTTGTTCTTCATGATATCCTCCAGTTTTTCTGCTCTAGATTCACTGGAAAGTTACAAGATTGGTTTAATGGATTAGCTCAAGAATCCAGATTTACTCTTATAAATGCACCTACGGCTACAGCGTTCTTGGGATGTATTTATAATGAATTCTTGGGAAAAATCAATGATGATGAGGAGATCGCACGGAAAGAGTTCTATCAAATGAAGTGTTGCTCTTTAAAGAAAAGAGATCTTGATATTCACTTTCAGAGAATCTCTAAGAGATTTTATCGTCTTTCTGGCAACAACAATCCTGATTTAAAGCAAGCCTTTTTAGCCTCTTTGCCAGAATTGCTGTCTACAAAGATGTTCACTCTGATTCAGCAGACAGATAAGAAGATAAATGATCTTAGTCTTGGAGAACTCTATCAAATTATGCTCAGAGCTTTATCTCAACTTTGTGAACAGAACAAGGTCTTGAATATGTATTTTTCAAGACAGAAGAATCCATTGATGAAGTTATCATGCAACAGACCGGATCTAATGGTCAAATGTGATTCTTCCTCTACATCATGCATTTGTCCGTCAAAGAAGAAGAGCCATTCCTTCAAGATGAAAGGACAAAAAAGGTTCCATAAACGATCTTCCAAAAGATGGCGCTATTTTAAGAAGAAGTTCCGAGGAAGGACAAAATCAAATAAGTGCTTCCTGTGTGGAAAAGAAGGTCACTTTGTAAAAAGTTGTCCTAGCAAAGCCAAAAAATCTTCGAAACTTATTCAGCAAATCCAGCAAATGACTTCAGTTGATCTCGATGATGCTGATATTGAATCCTCATTTTCTGAAAAAGATGAGCCTGGTCCACATAGTTTATTCGCTATCAGCAGATACGACGACGATCCTTCAGATGATGATCTTCAATTCTCCATCCAGCATCCAGCTGACAATGTTTATGCTACTTCTTCCCAACCTGTTCCACATGTTGTCGTACAGATATATCCAGAAAAGTTTGCTCGACCTATCAAGGCCATAGCTTTCATGGATACTGGTGCTCGTAAGACGATTATCAATCCTGATGTGCTCCCACCGCAATATTGGGTATCCCATAAAGAATACTTCAGGGCAGCGGATGGAAAGATTTTCTATACAGACTGAAAAACAAAGAATCCAATCAAAATCCAGTTCTTCCCTGGTTGTCACATACTCAAGTTCTTGGTTCTTCTCTTCCAAACAAAGACATAGTCCTTGGATTTGACATTTTCTGGGGTATCAGTGGACTACAACTTTTATCGAATGGGATCAAATACAAGAAGTATTTTCAACCTTATACAGAGGTATCATCTTTTTTCACAATTCAGCCCTCTGTTGTTCCATTCTTTTCTGATATTCAAGAAACTCTAAACAGTCTATGTTCTGCCAATTCCCACACAGAGTTTCTCTCTAAATGTCCCAACCCTCTTTGGAAAAATCCTGATTTCTTCATTTCATTACCCTTCAAACAAAATGAAGATGTTAATCCTACTAAAGCCACCCATCCGGGAATGTCACCTTCTGATCTTACATTAGCCATTGATGAATGTGCCCAACTTCTTTCACAAGATCTTATAGAATCCACTAAGTCTGAGTGGGCATGTCAAGCTTTTTATGTCAATAAAAGGTCAGAACAAGTAAGAGGAAAAAAAGACTTGTCATAGACTACCAACCTCTAAACCACTTTCTTAGAGATGATAAGTTTCCTCTTTCAAAGATTTCCTCTCTTTTCACCTATCTTTCAGGAGCAAGAATTTTCTCTAAATTTGATCTTAAAGCAGGCTTCTGGCAATTAGGCATCAAACCAGAGGAAAGATATAAAATAGCCTTCTGTATACCAAACCATCATTATCAATGGACAGTCATGCCATTTGGTCTTAAGGTTGCTCCTTCCATTTTCCAAAAAGCCATGGTCAAAATTTATGAGCCTCTTCTCCCATCAGCGCTCATTTATATTGATGATATTCTATTGTTTTCTTCTGATACATCTAGTCATGAGAAATTACTCCAACATTTCTTTGATATCACTAAGCAATTTGGAGTTATGGTGTCTCCTACTAAGATATATATTGGCAAACCAGAAATGGAGTATCTCGGCATGAATTTCAAAGATGGTGCTTATTAGCCTGGACAACATTTTGCTGCTGAATTGCTCAAGTTTCCAGATCAGGGTCTCTCTCAAAAACAGGTTCAGCAATTTCTTGGAATTGTTAATTATTTGAGAGACTTCATTCCAAATTTCACTCAAAAGGCAGCCCCGTTATATAAATTATTAAGGAAAAATCCTCCTCCCTGGTCTGACAAACAAACACAAGCAATCAAGCTTCTCAAAGAAGAGACACAAGGAATTCCATCTCTTCAGATTCCTCAGTCAGGAACCAGAATATTGCAGACAGATGCCAGTGATAAATTTTGGGGTGCTATTCTGTTAGAAGAACAAGACAGTAAACAAAGGATATGCGCTTATGCTAGTGGAAAATTCTCAGAAGCAGAGACTCATTATCATTCCACATTTAAAGAAGTGTTAGCGGTCAAATATGGGATCAAGAAGTTTGAATTTCATCTGATCGGTCACAAGTTCAAAGTGCTTATGGATTGTTCTTCATTTCCAAAAATGCTCAATTTTAAAGGGAAAATTGTTCCTAACAATCAGCTACTTCGATGGAGTGAATGGTTCAGCAAGTATGATTTCATGGTAGAAGTATGCCGCATTTCAAGTCTCTGTAACGCGTCGTTCCGATTACCTAAGCATTGCTAGGTTATATTACGCAAAGTGTGCGTGAAAAGTGTTGCTAGATTACTATATCGCGTCTCAAGTCTCTCTAATGCGTCGTTCTATTTCCTAAGTATGGTTAGGTTATATTATGCAAAGTGTGCGTAAAAGAGACGCTAGATTAGTATGGCGCGTCTGAAGTCTCTTTAACGCGTTGTTTCGATTACCATGCTTATGTCGCGTCAATAGTCTCTCTAACGCGTCGTTCTGATTACCTAAGCATTGCTAGGTTATATTACGCATAGTGTGCGTGAAAAGTGACGCTAGATTAGTATGTCACGACTCAAGTCTCTTTAACTCGTCCTTCCGATTGTCTAAGCATGGCTAGGTTATTTACGCAAAGTGTGCTTGAAAAGTGACGCTAGATTAGTTTGTCGCGTCCCAATCTCTTTAACGCATTGTTTCGATTACCTAAGCATGGTTAGGTTATATTACGCAAAGTGTGCGTAAAAAAAGACAATGGATTAGTTTGTCGCGTCTCCATTCTCTTTAACGCGTTGTTCCGATCACCTAAGCATGGTTAGGTTATGTTACGTAAAGTGTGCGTGAAAAGTGACGCTAGAGTAGTATGTGCGTCTCAAGTCTGTATAACGGATCGTTTTGATTACATAAGCATGGTTAGGTTATATTACGCAAAGTGTGCGTAAAAAGTGACGCTAGATTAGTATGTCGAATCTCAAGTCTCTTTAACGCGTTGTACCAATTACCTAAACATGGTTAGGTTATATTACACAAAGTGTGAGTAAAAAGATACGCTAGATTAGTATGTCGCGTCTTTATTCTCTTTAACGCGTTGTTCCGATTACCTAAGCATTGTTAGCTTATATTACGCAATGTGTGATTGAAAAGTGACGCTAGATTAGTATGTTGCGTCAGAAGTCTCTCTAACGCGTCGTTCCGATTACCTAAGCATGGTTAGGTTATATTACGCAAAGTATTCGTGAAAAGTGACGCTAGATTAGTATGTGGCGTCTCCACTCTCTTTTAAGCGTCTTTCTAATTACCTATGTATGGTTAGGTTATATTAAGCAAAGTGTGCGTGAAAAGTGACGCTAAATTAGCATGTCACGTCTCCAGTGTCTTTAACGCGTCGTTCTGAATACCTAAGGATGGTTAGGTTTGATTAAGCAAAGTGTGCGTCAAGACTGACTCTAGATTAGTTTGTCGCGTCTCAATCTTTTTAACGCGTTGTTCCGATTACCTAAGCATGGTTAGGTTATATTAAGCAAAGTGTGCGTGAAAAAAGACAATTGATTAATTTTTCGCGTCTCCATTCTCTTCAACGTGTTGTTCCGATCACCTAAGCATTGGTTATGTTCTGCAAAGTGTGCATGAATAGTGACGCTAGATTAGTATGCCGCGTCTGAAGTCTCTATAACGCGTCGTTCCGATTACCTAAGCATGGTTAGTTTATATTCTGCAAAGTGTGCGTGAAAAGTGACGCTAGATTAGTATGTCACGTCTCAAGTCTCTTTAATGCGTCCTTCCAATTACCTAAGCATGGCTAGGTTATACTACGCAAAGTGTGCTTGAAAAGTGACGCTAGATTAGTTTGTCGCGTCTCAATCTTTTTAACGTGTTGTTCCGATTACCTAAGCATGGTTAGGTTATAATAAGCAGAGTGTGTGAAGAAAGACAATTGATTAGTTTGTCGCGTCTCCATTCTCTTTAACGCGTTGTTCCGATAACCTAAGCATGGTTATGTTAGAGGAACGACGATAAACCTTAACAGATTACATGTATGACTAGCCAGGATCACAGCCTCACCGCGGGCATTTTATCAATCGGCCTGTCCTCTTAGTATCTGTTTGCGATTACCTAAGCATGGTTATGTTATATTACGCAAAGTGTGCGTGAAAAGTGACGCTAGATTAGTAGTCGCATCTCAAGTCTCTTTTCCGCATCGTTCTGAATACCTAAACATGGTTTAGTTATATTACGCAAGGTGTGCGTGAAAAGTGAGGCTAGATTAGTATGTTACGTCACAAGTCTCTGTAATGCGTCGTTCCTATTACCTAAGCATGGTTAGGTTATATTACGCATAGTGTACGTGAAAAATGACAATGGATTAGTATATCGCGTCACAAGTCTCTTTAACACGTCGTTCCGATTACCTAAGCATGGTTAGGTTATATTACGTAAAGTGTGCGTAAAAAGTGACGCTAGATTAGTATTGCGCGTCTCAAGTCTATTTAACACGTCGTTTCGATTACCTATGCACGGTTAGAATATATTACGCAACGTGTGCGTGAAAAATTATAATAGATTAGTATGTCGCGTCTCAAGTCTATTTAATACATCTTTCAAATTACCTAAGCATGGTTAGATTATATTACGCAAAGTGAGCGTGAAAAGTGACGCTAGATTAGTACGTCGCGTCTCAATTCTCTTTAAAGCGTTGTTCCCAATTGCCTAAACACTTTTTGGTTATTTTACGTAAAGTGTGTGTAAAAGGTGACGCTAGATTAGTATATCGCGTCTCATGTCTCCGTAATGTGTCGTTCCAATTACCTAAGCATGGTTAGCTTATATTACTCAAAGAATGCGTGAAAAGTGATGCTAGATTAGTATGTCACGTCTCAAGTCTCTTTAACGCGTCGTTCCGATAGCCTAAGCATGGTTAGGTTATATTACGCAAAGCGTGCGTGAAAAGTAACAATATATTAGTATGTCGCGTATCAAGTCTCTTTAACGCGTCGTTCCGATTACCTAAGCATGGTTCGATTATATTACGCAAAGAGTGCGTGAAAAGTGATGCTAGATTAGTATATCGCATCTCAAGTCTCTTTAACGCGTCCTTCCAATAACCTAAGCATGGTTATGTTATATTACGCAAAGTGTGCGTGAAAAGTGATGCTAGATTAGTATGTCGTGTCTCAAGTCTCTTTGACGCGTCGTTCCGATTACCTAAGCATGGTTAGGGTATATTACGCAAAGTGTGCGTGAAAAGTGACGCTAGATTAGTATGTCGTGTCTCAAGTCTCTTTAATGCGTCATTCCGATTACCAAAGCATGTGCGTGAAAAGTGACGCTAGATTAATATGTCGAGTCTCAAGTCTCTCTAATGCGTCGTTCCAATTACATAAGCATGGTTAGGTTATATTACACAAAATTTGCGTGAAAAGTGGAGCTAGATTAGTATGTCGCGTCTCCAGACTCTCTATCGCGTCATTCTAATTTCCTATGCATGGTTAGGTTATATTACGCAAAGTGTGCGTAAAAAGTGATGCAAGATTAGTATTACGCGTCTCAAGTCTCTTTAACACTCGTTTCGATTACCATGCTTATGTCGCGTCACAACTCTCTCTAACTTAGGGTTTCGATTAATTAAGCATGGTTAAGTTATATTACGCAAAGTGTGCGTGAAGAATGACAATAGATTATTAGTATGTTGCATCTCAAGTTTATTTAACGCGTCGTTCCGATTACCTAAGCATTGTTAGGTTGTATTATGCAAAGTGTGCCTGAAAAATGAGAATAGATTAGGATGTCGCATCTCAACTCAATTTAACGCGTCGTTCCAATTACCTAATTATGGTTTGGTTCTATTACGCAAAGTGTCCGTGAAAAATGACAATAGATTAGTATGTCGCGTCTCAAGTCTATCTAACGCATCGTTCCAATTACCTAAGCATGGTTAGGTTATATTACGCCAAGTGCGCGTAAAAAGTGACGCTAGATTAGTATGTCGCCTCTCATGTCTCTTTAACGCGTCGTTTCGATTCCATGCTTCTGTCGCGTCAGAAGTCTGTCTAACACGTCGTTCCGATTACCTAAGCATGGTTAGGTTATATTACGCAAAGCTTGCGAATAAAGTAACAATAGATTATTATGTCACGTCTCAAGTCTCTTTAACGCGTCGTTCCGATTACCTAAGCATGGTTAGATTATATTACGCAAAGAGTGCGTGAAACATGATGCTAGATTAGTATGTCGCATCTCAAGTCTCTCTAGCGCGTCGTTCCGATTACCTAAGCATGGTTAGGTTATTACCCAAAGTGTGCGTGGAAAGTGACACTAGATTAGTATGTCGTATCTCAAGTCTCTTTAAAGCGTCGTTCTTATTACCTAAGCATGGTTAGGTTAATATTACGCAAGGTGTGCGTGAAAAGTGACGCTAGATTAGTATGTCACGTCTCAAGGCTCTTTTACGCGTCGATCCGATTACCTAAGAATGGTTAGGTTATATTACGCAAAGTGTGCGTGAAAAGTCACAATAGATTAGTATATCACGTCTCAAGTCTCTTTAACGCATCGTTCCTATTACCTAAGAATGGTTAGTTTATAATACGCAAAGTGTGCGTGAAAAGTGACGCTAGATTAGTATGCCTCTTTGCAAATCTCTTTAACACATTATTCCCATTACCTAAGCATGGTTAGGTTATATTACGCATAGTATGCGTAATAAGTGACGTTAGATTAGTATGTTGTGTCTCAAGTCTCTTTAACGCGTCGTTCCGATTACCTAAGCATGGTTAGGTTATATTACGCAAAGTGTGCGTAAAAAGTGACGCAAGATAAGTATGTCGCATCACAAGTCTCTTTAATGCGTAGTTTCGATTCCGTGCTTATGTCGCGATACAAATCTCTCTAACGCGTCGTTCCGATTACCTAAGCATGGTTAGGTTATATTACGCATAGTGTGCTTGAAAAGTAATAATGGATTAGTATGTCGCGTCTCAAGTCTATCTAACGCGTCGTTACAATTACATAAGCATTGTTACGTTATATTACGCAAAGTGTGCGTAAAAAATGACGCTAGATTAGTAATTCGCGTCTCAAGTCTCTTTAATGCATCATTTCGAATACCATGCTTATGTCGCGTCACAAGTCTCTTTAACGCGTCGTTCTGATTGCCTAAGCATGGTTAGGTTATATTACGCAAAGCGTGTGTGAAAAGTAACAATAGATTTGTATGTCGCGTCTCAAGTCTCTTTAACGCGTCGTTCCGATTACCTAAGCATGATAAAATTATATTACGCAAAGAGTGCGTTTTGTGACGCTAGATTAGTATGTCGCGTCTAAAGTCTCGGTAACGCGTCGTTCCGATTACCTAAGAATGGTTAGGTTATATTACGCTAAGTGTACGTGAAAAGTGACGCTAGATTAGTATGTCGCGTCTCAGGTCTGTTTAACCCGCTGTTCCGATTACCTAAGCAAGGTTAGGTTATTTTACATAAAGTGTGTGTAAAAAGTGACGCTATATTAGTATGTCGCGTCTCAAGTCTCATTAACGCGTCGTTTCAATTACCATGCTTATCTCGCGTCACAAGTCTCTTTAACGTGCCGTTCTGATTACCTAAGCATGCTTAGGTTATATTACACAAAGTGTGCGTGAAAAGTAACAATAGATTAGAGTATCGCGTCTCAAGTCTCTTAAACGCGCCGTTCCTATTACTTAATCATGGTTAGGTTATAATACGCAAAGTGTGCGTGAAAAGTGACACTAGATTAGTATGTCTCGTCTGGAGTCTCTTTAACGCGTCTAGGTTATATTACGCAAGGTGTGCCTGAAAAGTGACGCTAGATTAGTATGTCCCATCTCAAGGTTGTTTAACGCGTCGTTCCGATTACCTAAGCATGGTTAGGTTATATTACTCAACGTGTGCGTGAAAAGTGATGCTAGATTAGTATGTCGCGTCTCCAGTCTCTTTAACGCGTCGTTTGGATTACCATGCTTATATCGCGTCTCAAGTCTCTTTAATGCGTCGTTTGGATTACCATGCTTATATCGCGTCACAAATCTCTCTAACGCTTTGTTCTGATTACATGGTTGGTCATATTTCCCAAACTGTGCATGAAAAGTAACAATAGATTAGTATATCGCGTCTCAAGTCGATTTAACGCGTCGTTCTGCTTACCTAAGAATGGTTAGGTTATATTACGCAAAGTGTGCCTGAAAAGTGACGCTAGATTAGTATGTCGTGTCTCCAATCTTTTTAACGCGTTGTTCCGATTACCTAAGCATGGTTAGGTTATATTACGCAACGAGTGCGTGAAATGTGATGCTAGATTAGTATGTCGCGTCTCAAGTCTCTGTAACGCGTCGTTCTGATTACCATGCTTATGTCGCGTCACAAGTCTCTCTAACGTGTCGTTCTGATTACCTAAGCATGGATAGGTTATATTATGCAAAGTGTGCGTGAAAAGTAACAATAGATTAGTATATCAATCTGAAGTAGATTTAACACGTCGTTCCGATTACCTATGAATGGCTAGGTTTTATTACGCAAAGTGTGCGTGAAAAGTGACGCTATATTAGTATGTAGCGTCTCAATTCTCTTTAACGCGTTGTTCTGGCTACCTAAGCATGGTTAGGTTATATTACGCAACAAGTGCGTGAAAAGTGACGCTAGATTAGTGTGTCGCATCTCAAGTCTCTTTAACGCGTCGTTCCGATTACATAAGCATTGTAAGGTTATATTATACAAAGTGTGCGTGAAAAGTGACGCTACATTAGTATGTCCTGTCTTAAGTCTCTTTAATGTGTCGTTACGATTGCCTAAGCATGGTTAGCTTATATTACGCAAGGTGTGCGGGAAAAGTAACGCTAAATTAGTATTTCACGTCCTAAGGCTGTTAAACGCGTCGTTCCGATTATATTACGCAATGTGTGCGTGGAAAGTGACGCTAGATTAGTAGGACGCGTCTCAAATCTCTCTAACGCGTCGTTTCGACTACCATGCTTATGTCGCCTCACAAGTCTCTCTAACGCGTCATTCTGATTACCTAAGCATGGTTAGGTTATATTACGCGAAGTGTGAGTTAAAAGTGACGCTAGATTAGTATATCGCCTCACAAGTCTTTTTAACGCATCGTTCCGATTACCTAAGCATGTTTAGGTTATATTCGCAAAGTGTGCCTGAAAAGTAACGCTAGATTAATATTTTGCGCCTCAAGTCTCTTTAACGCATCATTGTGATTAACCTAAGCATTGTTATGTTATATTACGGAAAGTGTGCGTAAAAAATGACGCTAGATTATCAGTAGGGTGCGTCTAAAGTCTCTTTAACGCGTCGTTTCGTTTTACCATGCTTATGCCGCGTCACAAGTCTCTCTAACGCGTGGTTCTGATTACCTAACCATGGTTAGGTTATATTATGCAAAGTGTGTGTGAAAAAAGACAATTAATTATTATGTCGCATCTCAAGTCTATGTAACGCATCGTTCCGATTACCAAATCATGGTAAGGTTACATTACGCAAAGTATGCATGAAAAGTGACGATAAATTAGTATGTCGCGTCTCAATTCTATTTAACGCATTGTTCCGATTACCTAAGTATGGTTAGGTTATACTACGCAAAGAGTGCGTGAAAAGAGACTCTAGATTAATATGTCACGTCTCAAGTCTGTTTAACGCGTCGTTCCGATTACCTAAGCATGGTTTGGTTATATTACGCAATGTTTGCGTAATAAATGACGCTAGATTAGTATGTCGCGTCTCAATTCTCTTTAACGCGTTGTTCTGATTACCTAAGCAGAGTTAGGTAATATTACGCAAAGTGTGCGTAATAAGTGACGCTACATTAGTATGTCGCATCTCAAGTCTCTTAAACGCGTCGTTCCGATCACCTATGCATTGTTAGGTTATATTACATAAAGTATGCGTGAAAAGTGATGCTAGATTAGTATGTCGTGTCTCAAGTCTCTTTAATGCGTCGTTCCGATTACCTAAGCATGGTTAGGTTATATTACGCAAGGTGAGCGTGAAAAGTGACGCTAGATTAGTATGACACGTCTCAAGGGTGTTTAACGCGTCGTTCCGATTACTTAAGCATGATTAGGTTATATTACGCAGTGTGTGCGTGAAGAGAGATGCAAGATTAGTATGTCGCTTCTCATGTCTCTTTTAACGCGTTGTTTCGAATACCATGTTTCTGTAGCGTCACAAGTCTCTCTAACGCGTCGTTCTGATTACCTAAGCATGGTTAGGTTATTCCACGCAAAGTTGCGTGAAAAGTAACAATAGATTAATATGTCGCGTCTCTAGTCGATTTAACGCGTCGTTCCGAATACCTATAAATGGTTAGGTTATATTACGCAAAGTGTGCGTGAAAAGTGATAATAGATTAGTATATCACGTCTCAATTCTCTTTAACGCGTTGTTTCGATTACCTACGCATGGTTAGGTTATATTACGCACAGTGTGCGTAATAAGTGACGCTTGATTAGTATGTCGTATCTCAAGTCTCTTTAACACATCGTTTCGATTACCTAAGCATGGTTAGGTTATATTACGTAAAGTGTGCGTGAAAAGTGACACTGGATTAGTATGTCGCGTCTCAAGCCATTTTAACCCTTCGTTCCGATTATCCGAGCATGGTTAGGTTATATTATGCAAAGTGTACGTAAAAAGTGATGCTGGATTAGAATGCCGCATCTCATGTCTCTTTAACGCGTCGCGTCACAAGTCTCTTTAACGCGTCATTCCGATTACCTAACCATGGTTTGGTTATATTAAGCAAAGTGTGCGTGAAAAGTGACGCTAGATTATTATGTCGCGTCTCAAGTTTCTTTAATGCGTGATCCGATTACCTAAACATGGTTAGATTATATTACGCAAAGTGTTCGTGAAAGTTGACGCTATATTAGTATGTCCCGTCTCAACTCTCTTTAACGCGTCGTTACGATTACTTAAGCGTGGTTAGGTTATATTACACAAAGTGTGCGTGAAAAGTGACGTCAGATTAGTATGTCGAGTCTCAAGTCGATTTATCATGTCGTTCCGATTACCTAAGAATGGTTAGGTTATATTACGCAAAGTGTGCGTGAAAAGTGACGCTATATTAGTATGGCGCGTCTCTAGTCTCTTTGATGCGTCGTTCCGATTACCTTAGCATGGTTAGGTTATATTACGCAAAGTGTGTATTAAAAAGTGACGCTAGATTAGTATGTCGTGTCTCAAGTCTCTATAATGCGTCGTTCCGATTAGCTAAGCATGGTTAGGTTATATATTAAACAAAGTCTGCGTCAAATGTGACGCTAGATTAGTATGGAGCGTCTTAAGTCTCTTTAACACGTCGTTTCGATTACCATGCTTATGTCGCGCCACAAGTCTCTATAACTTGTCGTTCCGATTACCTAAGCATGGTTAGGTTACATTACGCAAAGTGAGTGTGAAAAGTGACGCTAGATTAGTATGTCGCGTCTCAAGTCTCTTTAGCGCGTCGTTCAGATTACCTATATGGTTAGGTTATATTACGCAAGGTGTGCGCAAAAATTAACGCTAGATTAGTGTGTCGCGTCTCAAGGTTCTTTAACGAATCGTTTCAATTATTTAAGCATGGTTAGGTTATATTACGCAACGTGTGCGTGAAAAGTGACGCTATATTAGTATGTCGTGTCTCAAGTCTCTTTAACGCGTGGTTTCAATTACCATGCTTATGTCGCGTCACAAGTCTCTCTAACGCGTCATTCTGATTACCTAAGCATGGTTAGGTTATATTATGAAAACTGTGCGTGAAAAGTAACAATAACTTACCTAACCATGGTTAGGTTATATTACGCAAAGTGTGCGTGAAAAGTGACGCTATATTAGTATGTCGAGTCTCAAGTCTATTTAACACCTCGTTCCGATTACCTAAGAATGGTTAGGTTATATTACGCAAAGTGTACGTGAAAAGTGATTCTATATTTGTACGACGCGTCTCTAGTCTCTTTAATGCGTCGTTCCGATTACCTTAGCATGGTTAGGTTATATTACGCATAGTGTGAATGAAAAAGTGACGCAAGATTAGTATGTCGCGTCTCAAGTCTCTTTAATGCGTCGTTCTGATTAGCTAAGCATGGTTAGGTTATATTAAACAAAGTCTGCGTCAAATGTGACGCTAGATTAGTATGGCGCGCCTTAAGTCTCTTTAACACGTCGTTTCGAATACCATGCTTATGTCGCGCCACAAGTCTCTTTAACTTGTCGTTCCGATTACCTTAAGCATGGTTAGGTTACATTACACAAAGTGAGTGTGAAAAGTGACGCTATATTAGTATGTCGCGTCTCAGGTCTCTTTAACGCGTCGTTTTGATTACCTACAAGGTTGGGTTATATTACGTAAAATGTGCGTGAAAAGTTACGCTAGATTAGTATGTCATGTTTCAAGTCTCTTTAACGTGTTGTTCCGATTAACTAAGTATGGTAGGTTATGTTATGAAAAGTGTGCGTGAAAAGTGACGCTAGATTAGTATGTCACGTCTCAAGTCTCTTTAACGCATCGTTTCGATTACCATGCTTATTTCTTGTGACAAGTCTCTTTAACGCGTCGTTCCGATTACCTTAAGTTTGGTTAGGTTATATTAAGCAAAGTGTGCTTGAAAAGTGACGCTAAATTACTATGTTGCGTCTCAAGTCTCTGTAACGCGTCGTTCCTATTTCCTAAGCATGGTGATGTTATATTACGCAAAGTGTGCGTGAAAAGAGAAGCTAGATTAGTACGCCGCGTCTCAAGTCTCTCTAATGCGTCGTTCTGATTTTGAGCATGGTTAGGTTATATTACGCAAAATGTGCGAAAAAGGTGTCGCTGGATATGTACTACGCGTCTCAATTCTATTTAACGTGTCGTTTCGATTACCATGGTTATGTCAGAGAAAAAAGAACGAATAGATCTTGTAGGATTCCCAAGAAATTCTTCGATTTCTTCCAGAAGCAGATGATTATTCATCTCCTTCTACCTTCCGTGAATAGCCGGGACATTAAGGAATATCCAGAAAGGCATTTAGGGAATCGGTCTGATTCTATCTCTGTTCGTTCTGTTTGAAAGAAGGAAGGCGTCACAAGTCTCTCTAACCCGTTGTTCCGATTACCTAAGCATGGTTAGGTTATATTAAGCAACCTGTGCGTGAAAAATGGCAAATAGATTAGTATGTCGTTTCTCAAGTATATCTAACGCGTCGTTCCGATTACCTAAGCATGGTTAGGTTATATTACGCAAAGTGTGCGTGAAAAATGACACTAGATTAGTATTTTCACGTTTCAGGTCTCTTTAACGCGTCGTTTTGATTTCCAAGCTTATGTCGCGTCACAAGTCTCTCTAACGCGTCGCTCCGATAAACTAAGCATGGTTAGGTTATATAACATAAAGAGTGCGTGAAAAGTGACGCTAGATTAGTATGTCGCCTCGAAAAGCTCTTTCACGCGTCTTTTTGATTACCATGATTATGTCGCATCACAAGTCTTTCTAACGCGTCGTTCCGATTACCGAAGAATGGTTAGGCTATATTACGCAAAGTGTGCGTGAAAAGTAACAATAAATTAGTATGTCGGGTCTCACGGCTATTTAACGCGTCTATCCAATTACCTAAGCATGGTTACGTTATATTACGCAAAGTGTGCGTGGATAGTGACGCTAGATTAGTATGTCGCGTCTCAGTTCTCATAAATGCATTGTACCAATTAACTAAGGATGGTTAGGTTACTTTACGGAAAGTGTGCGTGAAAAGTAACGATACTAACGCGTTATTCCGTTTATCTAAGCACGGCTAGGTTATATTATGCAGAGTGTGTGTGAAAAGTTAAGCTAGATTAGTATGTCGCGTCTCAATTCTTTTTAACGCGTTTTACCTATTACCTATGCATGGTTAGGTTATATTACGCAAAATGTTCGTGAAAAGTTATGCTAGATTAGTATGTCTCGTTTCAAGTCTCTTTAACGCGTCGTTCCGATTACCTAAGCATATTTAGGTTATATTACGCAAAGTGTGCGTGAAAAGTGACGCTAGATTAGTATGTCGCGTCTCTAGCCTTTTTAACGCGTCATTTCGATTACCTAAGCATGGTTAGGTCATCTAACGCCACTTTTTAAGCACACTTTGCGTAATATAACCTAACCATGCCTAGGTAATCGGAACGACGCGTTAAAGAGACTTGAGACTGGACATACTAATCTAGCGTCGCTTTTCACGCAAACTTTGCGTAATATAACCTAACCATGCCTAGGTAATCGGAAAGACGCGATAAAGAGACTTGAGACGCGACATACTAATCTAGCGTAACTTTTCACGCACACTTTGCATAATATAACCTAACCATGCTTAGGTAATCGGAACAACGCGTTAAAGAGAATTGAGACGCGACATACTAATCTAGCGTAACTTTTCACACACACTTCGCGTAATATAACCTAACCATGCTTTGATAATCAGAACGACGCGTTAAATAGACTTAAGACGCGACATACTAATCTAGCGTCACTTTTCACTTACACTTTCTGTAAAGTAACCTAACCATCCTTTGGTAATCGGTACAACGCGTTAAAGAGAATTGAGATGCGACATACTAATCTAGCGTCACTTTCCATGCACACTTTGCGTAATATAACCATGACGCGTTAAATAGAGGAGAGACGCGACATACTAATGTTTGTTACTTTTCATGCACACTTTTCGTGAAGTAACCTAACCATCCTTAGGTAATCGGTACAATGCGTTAAAGAGACTTGAGACGCGACATACTAATGTAGCTTCATTTTTCACGCACACTTTTCGTAAAATAAACTACCCATGCTTAGATAATCGGAACGACGCGTTAAAGAGACTTCAGAGGCGACATACTAATATGGCATCACTTTTCACGCAAACTTTGCGTACTATAACCTAACCATGCTTAGGAAATCGGAACGACACATTAAAGAGACTTGAGTAGCGACACATTAATCTAGCATCACTTTTCACGCACACTTTACGTAATATAACCTAACCATGCTTACATAATCGGAAAGACGCGTTAAAGGACTTGAGATGCGACATACTAATTTGGCGTCCCTTTTCACGCACACTTCACGTAATATAACCTAACCATGCTTAGGTAATCGGAATACACATTAAAGAGACTTGAGACGCGTCATACTAATCTAGCGTCACTTTTCACGCACACTTTACGTAAAATAGCCTAACCATGCCTAGGTAATCGGAACGACGCGTTAAAAAGACTTGAGATGCTACATACTAATACATTGTCACTTTTCATGCACACTTTGCGTAATATATAATCTAACCATGCTTAGGTAATCAGAACGACGCGTTAGAGACACTTGTGACGCGACATAAGCACAGTAATCGAAACGACGCGTTAAAGAGACTTGAAACGCGCCATACTAATCTAGCGTCACTTATTACGCATGCTTAGGTAATCAGAACGACGCATCATAGAGACTTGAGTAGCGACATATTAATCTAGCGTAACGTTTCACGCACACTTTGCGTAATATAACCTAACTATGCTTAGGTAATCGTAATGACGGGTTAATAAGCATGGTAATCAAAACGACGCGTTAAAGAGACTTGAGACGCAAGATACTAATATAGCGTCACTTTTCACACAGACATTGCGTAATATAACCTAACCATGCTTAGGTAAACGGAACGACGCGTTAAAGAGCATTGAGATGCGACATACTAATCTAGCGTCACTTTTCACGCACACCTTGCGTAACATAACCAAACCATGGTTAGGTAATTAGAACGACATATTAAAGAGACTTGAGACGCGATATACTAATCTACCGTCACTTTTCAAAACACTTTGCGTAATATAAGCTTTCCATGCTTAGGTAATTGGAACGACGTGTTAAAGAGACTTGAGACGCGATATACTAATATACCGTCACTTTTTCACGCACACTTTGCGTAATATAACCTAACCATGCTTAGGTAATCGGAACGACGTGTTAAAGAGACTTGACACGAGTCATATAATCTAGCGTCACTTTTCACGCACACTTTGCGTAATATAACCTAACCATGCTTAGAAAATCGGAACGACGCGTTAGTGAGACTTGAGGTAGGATATACTAATCTAGTGTCACTTTTCACGCACACTTTGCGTAATATAACCTAACCATGCTTAGGTAATCACAATGACGAGTTAAAGAGACTTGTGACGCGAGATAAGCATGGTAATCGAAACGACGCGTTAAAGAGACTTGAGACGCGACTTACTAATATAACGTCACTTTTCACGCACACGTTGCGTGATATAACCTAACCATGCTTAGATAATCGGAATGATGCGTTAGAGAGACTTGTGACGGGATATATGCATGGTAATCGAAACAACGCGTTAAAGAGACTTGAGACGCGACATACTAATCTAGCGTCAGTTTTAACGCACTCTTTGTGTAATATAACCTAACCATGCTTAGGTAATCGGAACGACGCATTAAAGAGACTTGAGACTGGACGTACTAATCTAGCGTCACTTTTCACGCACACTTTGCGTAATATAACCTAGCCTTGCTTCGGTAATCAGAACGACACGTTAAAGAGACTTGAGATGCGACGTACTAATCTAACGTAACTTTTAGCGCACACTTTGCGTAATATAACCTAACCATGCTTAGGTAATCGGAACGATGCGTTAGAGAGACTTGAGGTAGGATATACTGATCTAGCGTCACTTTTCATGCACACTTTGCGTAATATAACATAATCATCTTAGGAAATCAGAACGACGTGTTAGAGAGACTTGACACGTAACATACTAATTTAGCGTCGCTTTTCTAGCACACTGTGCGTAATATAACCTAACCATGCTTGGGAAATCGGAACGACCGTTAGAGAGACTTAAGATACGATATACTAATCTAGCATCACTTTTGACGCACACTCTGCGTAATATAACCTAACCATGCTTAGGTAATCATAACGACGCGTTAAAGTGACTTGTGACGCAAGATAAGAATGGTAATCGAAACGACGCGTTAAAGAGACTTGAGACGCGACATACAAATCTAGCATCACTTTTCACGCACACTTTGTGTAAAATAACTTAACCATGCTTAAATAATCGGAACGACGCGTTAAAGAGACTTGAGACGCGGCATACTAATATAGCGTCACTAATCACGCACACTTTGCGTAATAATAACATAACCATGCTTAGGTAATCGAAACGACGCGTTAACGCGACATAAGCATGGTAATTGGAACGATGCGTTAAAGTGACTTGAGACGCGACATACTAATCTAGCGTCACTTTTCACGCACACTTTGCGTAATATAACCTAACCATGCTTAGTCGGAACAACGCGTTAAATAGAATCGAGACGCAATATACTAATCTAGCGTCACTTTTCAAGCAAACTTTGCGTACTATAACCTAACCATGGTTAGGTAATCGCAACACCGCTTTAAATCGACTTGACACGCGACATACTAAATAATTGTAACTTTTCACGCACACTTTGCGTAATATAACCTAACCATGCTTAGGAAATCGGAACGACGCGTTAGAGAGACTTGAGATAGGATATACTAATCTAGCGTCACTTTTCACGCACACTTTGCGTAATATAACCTAACCAGTATATCGGTACGACGCGTTAGAGAGACTTGAGACGCGACATACTAATCTAGTGTCACTTTTCACGGACACTTTGAGTAATATAACCTAACCATGCTTAGGAAATCGGAACGACGGGTTAGAGAGACTTGAGATGCGACATACTAATCTAAAGTCACTTTTCACGCACACTTTGCGTAATATAACCTAACCATGCTTAGGAAATCGGTACGACGCGTTAGAGAGACTCGTGACGCAACATAAGCATAATAATGGAAACGACGCGTTCAAGAGACTTGAGACGCGCAATATTAATCTAGCGTCATTTTTTACGCACACTTTGCGTAATATAACATAACCATGCATCGGAAATGGGAACGGCGCGTATGGAGACTTGAGAAGCGACATACTAATCTAGTGTCACTTTTCACGCACACTTTGCGTAATATAACCTAGGCATGCTTAGTAAATCGGTACGACGCGTTAGAGAGACTTGAGACGCGACGTACTAATCTAACGTCACTTTTCACGCACAGTTTGCGTAATATAACCTAACCATGCTAAGGTAATCGGAACAACGCGTTAGATAGACTTCAGACGTGACATACTAATCTATTGTTATTTTTCACGTACACTCTGCCTAATATAACCTAACCATGCTTAAGTAATTCGAACGATGCGTTAAATAGACTTGAGATGCGACATACTAATCTATTATCATTTTCAACGCACGCTTTATGTAATACAAGCTAACCGTGCTTAGGTAATCGGAACGACGTGTTCGAGAGACTTGTGACGCGACATAAGCATGGTAATCGAAAAGACGCGTTAAAGAGATTTGAGACGCGCAATATTAATCTAGAGTCACTGTTTGCGCACGCGTTGCGTAATATAACATAACCATGCTTAGGATATCGAAAGAACGCGTTAGAGAGACTTGAGACGCAACATACTAATCTAGTGTCACTTTTCACGGACACTTTGCGTAATATAACCTAACCATGCTTAGGAAATCGGAATGACGCGTTAGAGAGACTTGAGATGCGACATACTAATCAAAAGTCACTTTTCACGCACACTTTGCGTAATATAACCTAACCATGCTTAGGTAATCGGAACGACGCGTAAAAGAGACTTGTGACTGGAGATAAGTATAGTAATCGAAACGACGCGTTAAAGAGAATTGAGACGAAACAAACTAATCTAGCCTCACTTTTTACGCACACTTTGCGTAATAAAACCTAACCACGCTTAGGTAATCGGAACGACGCATTGAAGAGACTTGAGACTGGACATACTAATCTAGCGTCACTTTTCACGCACACTTTGCGTAATATAACCTAACCATAATTAGGTAATCGGAACGAGGCGTTAAAAAGACTTGAGACGCGACATACTAAACTATTGCTCCTTTCCACGCACACTTTGCGTACTATAACCTAACCACGCTTAGGTAATCGGAATGACGCGTTAGAGAGACTTGTGACGCGACATAAGCATGGTAATCGAAATGACGCGTTAAAAAGACTTGAGACACGCAATATTAATCTAGGGTCACTTTTTACGCACGCGTTGCGTAATATAACATAACCATACTCAGTAAATCGGAACGACGCGTTAGACAGGCTTGAGACGCGACATACTAATGTAGTGTCACTTTTCACGCACACTTTACGTATTATAACCTAACCATGCTTAGGAAATTGGAACGACGCGTTAGAGAGAATTGAGACGCGACATACTAATCTAACCTCACTTTTCACGCACACTTTACGTAATATAACCTAACCATGCATAGGTAATCGGAACGACACATTAAAGAGACTTGTGACGCGAGATAAGTATGGTGATCGAAACGACGCGATAAAGATACTTGATACGAAACATACTAATCTAGTGTCACTTTTTACGCACACTTTGCGTAATATAACCTAACCATGCTTAGGTATTCGGAACGACGCGTGAAAGAGATTGGAGACTTGACATACTAATCTAGCGTCACTTTTCAAGGACACTTTGCGTAATATAACCTAACTATTCTTAGGTAATAGGAACGACGCGTTAAAGAGACTTGAGACGCGACATACTTATCTATTGATCCTTTTTACTCACAATTTGCGTACTATAACCTAACCATGCTTAGGTAATCGGAACAACGCGTTGGAGAGACTGGTGACGCGACATAAGCATGGTAATCGAAACGACGCGTAAAAGAGACTTGAGAAGCGACATACTAATCTAGCGTCACTATTCACGCAAACTTTGCGTAGTATAACCTAATCATGCTTAGGTAATCGGAACGACACATTAAAGAGCCTTGAGACGCGACATGCTAATCTAGCGTCACTTTTCACGCTCACCTTTCGTAATATAACCTAACCATGCTTAGGTAATAAGAATGACGCGTTCAAGAGACTTGAGACACGATATACTAATCTATTGATCCTTTTTACGCACACTCTGCGTACTATATCCTAACCATGCTTAGGTAATCAGAACGACGCATTAAAGAGCCTTGACACGCGACATACTAATCTACCGTCACTTTCCACGCAAACTTTGCGTATTACGCATTAATGAGCCTTGAGACGCGACATACTAATCTAGCGTCACTTTTCACGCACACCTTGCGTAATATAACCTAACCATGCTTAGGTATTAGGAACGACGCGTTAAATAGACTTTATACGCGACATACTAATCTAGTGTCACTTTTCACGCACGCTTTGCATAATATAACCTCTAACCATGCTTAGATAATATCAATGAGCTATAGCTCAAATGGTATAAGCGCTAGGCAGCAAACTGCTAGGTCGTGAGTTCAATTCCTCCCACAAGCGCTCTCCCTCCCCAATTATCAAAAAAAAACCATGCTTAGATAATAAGAATAATGCGATAAAGACAATTGAGACGCGACATACTAATCTAGCGTCACTTTCCACGCACACTATGCGTAATATAACCTAACCATGCTAAGATAATTGGAACAACGCGTTAGATAGACTTAAGACGCGACATACTAATCTATTGTCATTTTTCACGTACACTCTGCGTAATATAACCTAACCATGCTTATTTAATTGGAACGACGCGTTAAATAGACTTGAGACGCTACATACTAATCTATTGTCATTTTCTACACATACTTCGCGTAATATAACCTAACCATGCATAGGTAATCAGAACGACACGTTCGAGAGACTTGTGACGCGACATAAGCATGGTAATCGAAACGACGCGTTAAAGAGACTTGAGACGTGCAATATTAATCTAGTGTCACTTTTTACGCACGCATTGCGTAATATAACATAACCATGCTTAGAAAATTGGAACAACGCGTTAGAGAGACTTGAGACGCGACATACTAATATAGCGTCACTATTCACGCACTCTTTGCGTAACATAACCTAACCATGCTTAGGTAATCGGAACGACGCGTTAAAGAGACTTGTGACGCGAGATAAATATAGTAATCAAAATTAAGCGTTAAAAAGACTTGAGACGAAACAAACTAATCTAGCGTCACTTTTTACGCACACTTTGCGTAATATAACTTAACCATGCTTAGGTAATCGGAACGACGCGTTAAAGAGACTTGAGACTGGACATACTAATCAAGCGTCACTTTTCACGCACACTTTGCGTAAAATAACTTAACCATGCTTCGGAAATTGGACGACGCGTTAGAGAGACTTGAGACGATACATACTAATTTAACGTCAGTTTTCACGCACTGTTTGCGTAATATAACCTAGCCATGCTTAGGTAATCGGAACGACGCGTTAAAGAGACTTGTGACGCGAGATAAGTATGGTAATCGGAACGACGCGTTAAAGAGACTTGTGACGCGAGATAAGTATGGTAATCGGAACGACGCTTTAAAGAGACTTGTGACGCGAGATAAGTATGGTAATCGAAATGACTTGTAAAAGAGACTTGAGATAAAACAAACTAATCTAGCATCACTTTTTAAGCACACATTGCGTAATATAACCTAACCGTGCTTAGGTAATCGGAACGACGCGTTAAAGAGACTTGAGACTGGACATACTAATCTAGCGTCGCTTTTCACGCAAACTTTGCGTAATATAACCTAACCATGCCTAGGTAACCGGAAAGATGCGATAAAGAGACTTGAGACGCGACATACTAATCTAGCGTAACTTTTCACGCACACTTTGCATAATATAACCTAACCATGCTTAGGTAATCGGAACAACGCGTTAAAGAGAATTGAGACGCGACATACTAATCTAGCGTAACTTTTCACACACACTTCGCGTAATATAACCTAACCATGCTTTGATAATCAGAACGACGCGTTAAATAGACTTAAGACACGACATACTAATCTAGCGTCACTTTTCACGTACACTTTCTGTAAACTAACCTAACCATCCTTAGGTAATTGGTACAACGCGTTAAAGAGAATTGATATGCGACATACTAATCTAGCGTCAGTTTCCATGCACACTTTGTGTAATATAACCTAACAATGCTTAGGTAATCGGAATGACACGTTAAATAGACTAGAGACGCGACATACTAATGTTTGTTACTTTTCACGCACACTTTTCGTGAAGTAACAATCCTTAGGTAATCGGTACAATGCGTTAAAGAGACTTGAGACGCGACATACTAATGTAGCGTCATTTTTCACGCACACTTTTCGTAAAATAACCTACCCATGCTTACATAATCGGAAAGACGCGTTAAAGAGACTTCAGAGGCGACATACTAATATGGCGTCACTTTTCACGCACACTTCACGTAATATAACCTAGCCATGCTTAGGTAATCGGAATACACATTAAAGAGACTTGAGACGCGTCATACTAATCTAGCGTCACTTTTCAAGCACACTTTGCGTAAAATAACCTAACCATGCCTAGGTAATAGGAACGACGCGTTAAAAAGACTTGAGATGCTACATACTAATACATTGCACTTTTCACGCACACTTTGCGTAATATATAATCTAACCATGCTTAGGTAATCAGAACGACGTGTTAGAGACACTTGTGGCGCGACATAAGCACCGTAATCGAAACGACGCGTTAAAGAGACTTGAAACGCGCCATACTAATCTAGCGTCACTTATTACGCATGCATAGGTAATCAGAACGACGCATCATAGAGACTTGAGTAGCGACATATTAATCTAGCGTAACGTTTCACGCACACTTTGCGTAATATAACCTAACTATGCTTAGGTAATCGTAATGACGGGTTAATAAGCATGGTAATCAAAACGACGCGTTAAAGAGACTTGAGACACAAGATACTAATATAGCGTCACTTTTCACACAGACATTGCGTAATATAACCTAACCATGCTTAGGTAAACGGAACGACGCGTTAAAGAGCATTGAGATGCGACATACTAATCTAGCGTCACTTTTCACGCACACCTTGCGTAACATAACCAAACCATGGTTAGGTAATTAGAACGACACATTAAAGAGACTTGAGACGCGATATACTAATCTACCGTCACTTTTCAAAACACTTTGCGTAATATAAGCATTCCATGCTTAGGTAATTGGAAACACGTGTTAAAGAGACTTGAGACGCGATATACTAATCTACCGTCACTTTTTTACGCACACTTTGCGTAATATAACCTAACCATGCTTAGGAAATCGGAACGACGTGTTAAAGAGACTTGACACGAGTCATATAATCTAGCGTCACTTTTCACGCACACTTTGCGTAATATAACCTAACCATGCTTAGGAAATCGGAACGACGCGTTAGTGAGACTTGAGGTAGGATATACTGATCTAGTGTCACTTTTCACGCACACTTTGCGTAATATAACCTAACCATGCTTAGGTAATCACAATGTCGAGTTAAAGAGACTTGTGACGCGAGATAAGCATGGTAATCGAAACGACGCGTTAAAGAGACTTGAGACGCGACATACTAATCTATCGTCACTTTTCACGCAAACTTTGCGCATTATAACCTAACCATGCTTAGGTAATCGGAACGACACATTAAAGAGCCTTGAGATGCAACATGCTAATCTAGCGTCACTTTTCACGCACACTGCGTAATATAACCTAACCATTCTTAGGTAATAGGAATGACGCGTTAAATAGACTTTAGACGCGACATACTAATCTAATGTCACTTTTCACGCACGCTTTGCATAATATACCCTAACCATGCTTAGATAATTGGAACAACGCGATAAAGAGAATTGAGATGCGACATACTAATCTAGCGTCACTTTTCATGCACAATTTGCGTAATATAGCCTAAGGTAATCGGAACAACGCGTTAGATAGACTTAAGACGCGACATACTAATCTAATGTCATTTTTCACGTACACTCTGCCTAATATAACCTAACCATGCTTAAGTAATTCGAACGATGCATTAAATAGACTTGAGATGTGACATACTAATCATTGTCATTTTGAACGCACACTTTGTGTAATATAACCTAACCATGCTTAGGTAATCAGAACGACGTGTTTGAGAGACTTGTGACGCGACATAAGCATGGTAATCGAAACGACGCGTTAAAGAGATTTGAGACGCGCAATATTAATCTAGCGTAACTTTTTACGCACGCATTGCGTAATATAACATAACAATGCTTAGGATATCGGAACGACGCGTTAGAGAGACTTGAGACGCGACATACTAATCTAATGTCACTTTTCACGCACGCTTTGCATAATATACCCTAACCATGCTTAGATAATTGGAACAACGCGATAAAGAGAATTGAGATGCGACATACTAATCTAGCGTCACTTTTCATGCACAATTTGCGTAATATAGCCTAAGGTAATCGGAACAACGCGTTAGATAGACTTAAGACGCGACATACTAATCTAATGTCATTTTTCACGTACACTCTGCCTAATATAACCTAACCATGCTTAAGTAATTCGAACGATGCATTAAATAGACTTGAGATGTGACATACTAATCATTGTCATTTTGAACGCACACTTTGTGTAATATAACCTAACCATGCTTAGGTAATCAGAACGACGTGTTTGAGAGACTTGTGACGCGACATAAGCATGGTAATCGAAACGACGCGTTAAAGAGATTTGAGACGCGCAATATTAATCTAGTGTAACTTTTTACGCACGCATTGCGTAATATAACATAACAATGCTTAGGATATCGGAACGACGCGTTAGAGAGACTTGAGACGCGACATACTAATCTAGTGTCACTTTTCACGGACACTTTGCGTAATATAACCTAACCATGCTTAGGAAATCGGAATGACGCGTTAGAGAGATTTGAGATGCGACATACTAATCTAAAGTTACTTTTCACGCACACTTTGCGTAATATAACCTAACCATGCTTAGGTAATCGGAACGACGCGTTAAAGAGACTTGTGACTCGAGATAAGTATAGTAATCGAAACGACGCGTTAAAGAGAATTGAGACGAAACAAACTAATCTAGCCTCACTTTTTACTCACACTTTGCGTAATATAACCTAACCATGCTTAGGTAATCGGAACGACGCATTAAAGAGACTTGAGAGTGGACATACTAATCTAGCGTCACTTTTCACGCACACTTCGCGTAATATAACCTAACCATACTTAGGTAATCGGAACGACGCGTTAAAAAGACTTGAGACGCGACATACTTTATTGCTCCTTTCCACCCAAACTTTGCGTACTATAACCTAACCATGCTTAGGTAATCGGAATGACGCGTTAGAGAGACTTGTGACGCGACATAAGCATGGTAATCGAAATGACGCGTTAAAGAGACTTGAGACGCGCAATATTAATCTAGCGTCACTTTTTACGCACGCGTTGCGTAATATAACATAACCATGCTTAGGAAATCGGAGCGACGTGTTAGAGAGACTTGAGACGCGACATACTAATCTAGTGTCACTTTTCATGCACACTTTACGTATTATAACCTAACCATGCTTAGGAAATTGGAACGACGCGTTAGAGAGAATTGAGACGCGACATACTAATCTAACCTCACTTTTCACGCACACTTTGCATAATATAACCTAACCATGCATAGGTAATCAGAACGACGCGTTAAAGAGACTTGTGACGCGAGATAAGTATGGTGATCGAAACGACGCGATAAAGAGACTTGATACGAAACATACTAATCTAGTGTCACTTTTTACGCACACTTAGCGTAATATAACCTAACCATGCTTAGGTATTCGGAACGACGCGTGAAAGAGATTGGAGACTTGACATACTAATCTAGCGTCACTTTTCAAGCACACTTTGCGTCATATAACCTAACCATTCTTAGGTAATAGGAACGACGCGTTAAAGAGACTTGAGACGCAACATACTTATCAATTGATCCTTTTTACGCACACTTCGCGTACTATAAACTAACCATGCTTAGGTAATCGGAAGGACGCGTTAGAGAGACTTGTGACGCGACATAAGCATGGTAATCGAAACGACGCGTTAAAGAGACTTGAGAAGCGACATACTAATCTAGCGTCACTTTTCACGCAAACTTTGCGTAGTATAACCTAATCATGCTTAGGTAATCGGAACGACGCATTTAAGAGCCTTGAGACCCGACATGCTAATCTAGCGTTACTTTTCACGCACACCTTGCGTAATATAACCTAACCATGCTTAGGTAATAAGAACGACGCGTTAAAGAGACTTGAGACACGATATACTAATCTATTGATCCTTTTTACGCACACTTTGCGTACTATATCCTAACCATGCTTAGGTAATCAGAACGACGCGTTAAAGAGCCTTGACACGCGACATACTAATCTACCGTCACTTTCCACGCAAACTTTGCGTATTACGCATTAAAGAGCCTTGAGACGCGACATACTAATCTAGCGTCACTTTTCAAGCACACCTGCGTAATATAACCTAACCATTCATAGGTATTAGGAACGACGTGTTAAATAGACTTTATACGCGACATACTAATCTAGTGTTACTTTTCACGCACGTTTTGCTTAATATAACCTCTAACCATGCTTAGATAATACCAATGAGCTATAGCTCAAATGGTATAAGCGCTAGGCAGAAAACTGCTAGGTCGTGCGTTCAATTCCTCCCACAAGCGCTCTCCCCTCCCCAATTATCAAAAAAAAAACATGCTTAGATAATCATTATAATGCGATAAAGAGAATTGAGACGCGACATACTAATCTAGCGTCACTTTCCACGCACACTATGCGTAATATAACCTAACCATGCTAAGGTAATCGGAACAACGCGTTAGATAGACTTAAGACGCGACATACTAATCTATTGTCATTTTCACTCACACTCTGCGTAATATAACCTAACCATGCTTATGTAATTGGAACGACGCGTTAAATAGATTTGAGACGCTACATACTAATCTATTGTCATTTTCTACGCACACTTTGCGTAATATAACCTAACCATGCTTAGGTAATCAGAACGACACGTTCGAGAGACTTGGGACGTGACATAAGCATGGTAATCAAAACGACGCGTTAAAGAGACTTGAGACGTGCAATATTAATCTAGCGTCACTTTTTACGCACGCATTGCGTAACATAACATAACTATGCTTAGGAAATCAGAACGACGCGTTAGAGAGACTTGAGACGCGACATACTAATCTAGTGTCATTTTTCACGCACGCTTTACCTAATATAACCTAACCATGCTTAGAAAATTGGAACGACGCGTCAGAGACACTTGAGATGCGATATACCAATATTGCGTCACTATTCACGCACTCTTTGCGTAATATAACGTAACCATGCTTAGGTAATCGGAACGACGCGTTAAAGAGACTTATGACACGAGATAAATATAGTAATCGAAACTACGCGTTAAAGAGGCTTGAGACGAAACAAACTAATCTAGCGTCACTTTTTACGCACACTTTGCGTAATATAACTTAACTATGCTTAGGTAATCGGAACGACGCATTAAAGAAACTTGAGACTGGACATGCTAATCTAGCGTCATTTTTCACGCACACTTTGCGTAAAATAACTTAACCATGCTTAGGAAATTGGACGACGCGTCTGAGAGACTTGAGATGAGACATACTAATTTAACGTCACTTTTCACGCATTGTTTGTGTAATATAACCTAACCATGCTTAGGTAATCGGAACGACGCGTTAAAGAGACTTGTGACGCGAGATAAGTATGGTAATCTGAACGACGCATCAAAGAGACTTGTGACGCGAGATAAGTATGGTAATCCGAACGACGCATTAAAGAGACTTGTGACGCGAGATAAGTATGGTAATCGGAACAACGCGTTAAAGAGTCTTGTGACGCGAGATAAGTATGGTAATCGGAACGACGCGATAAAGAGACTTGTGACGCGAGATAAGAATGGTAATCGCAACGACGCGATAAAGAGACTTGGGACGCGAGATAAGAATGGTAATCGCAACGACTTGTAAAAGAGACTTGGGACGAAACAAACTCATCTAACGTCACTTTTTAAGCACACTTTGCGTAATATAACCTAACCATGCCTAGGTAATCGGAACGACGCGTTAAAGAGACTTGAGACTGGACATACTAATCTAGCGTCGCTTTTCACGCAAACTTTGTGTAATATAACCTAACCATGCCTAGGTAATCGGAAAGACGCGATAAAGAGACTTGAGACGCGACATACTAATCTAGCGTAACTTTTCACGCACACTTTGCATAATATAACCTAACCATGCTTAGGTAATCGGAACAACGCGTTAAAGAGAATTGAGACGCGACATACTAATCTAGCGTAACTTTTCACACACACTTCGCGTAATATAACCTAACCATGCTTTGATAATCAGAACGACGCGTTAAATATACTTAAGACGCGACATACTAATCTAGCGTCACTTTTCACTTACACTTTCTGTAAAGTAACCTAACCATCCTTTGGTAATCGGTACAACGCGTTAAAGAGAATTGAGATGCGACATACTAATCTAGCGTCACTTTCCATGCACACTTTGCGTAATATAACCATGACGCGTTAAATAGAGGAGAGACGCGACATACTAATGTTTGTTACTTTTCATGCACACTTTTCGTGAAGTAACCTAACCATCCTTAGGTAATCGGTACAATGCGTTAAAGAGACTTGAGACGCGACATACTAATGTAGCTTCATTTTTCGAGCACACTTTTCGTAAAATAACCTACCCATGCTTAGATAATCGGAACGACGCGTTAAAGAGACTTCAGAGGCGACATACTAATATGGCATCACTTTTCACGCAAACTTTGCGTACTATAACCTAACCATGCTTAGGAAATCGGAACGACACATTAAAGAGACTTGAGTAGCGACACATTAATCTAGCATCACTTTTCACGCACACTTTACGTAATATAACCTAACCATGCTTACATAATCGGAAAGACGCGTTAAAGGACTTGAGATGCGACATACTAATTTGGCGTCCCTTTTCACGCACACTTTACGTAATATAACCTAACCATGCTTAGGTAATCGGAATACACATTAAAGAGACTTGAGACGCGTCATACTAATCTAGCGTCACTTTTCACGCACACTTTACGTAAAATAGCCTAACCATGCCTAGGTAATCGGAACGACGCGTTAAAAAGACTTGAGATGCTACATACTAATACATTGTCACTTTTCATGCACACTTTGCGTAATATATAATCTAACCATGCTTAGGTAATCAGAACGACGCGTTAGAGACACTTGTGACGCGACATAAGCACAGTAATCGAAACGACGCGTTAAAGAGACTTGAAACGCGCCATACTAATCTAGCGTCACTTATTACGCATGCTTAGGTAATCAGAACGACGCATCATAGAGACTTGAGTAGCGACATATTAATCTAGCGTAACGTTTCACGCACACTTTGCGTAATATAACCTAACTATGCTTAGGTAATCGTAATGACGGGTTAATAAGCATGGTAATCAAAACGACGCGTTAAAGAGACTTGAGACGCAAGATACTAATATAGCGTCACTTTTCACACAGACATTGCGTAATATAACCTAACCATGCTTAGGTAAACGGAACGACGCGTTAAAGAGCATTGAGATGCGACATACTAATCTAGCGTCACTTTTCACGCACACCTTGCGTAACATAACCAAACCATGGTTAGGTAATTAGAACGACATATTAAAGAGACTTGAGACGCGATATACTAATCTACCGTCACTTTTCAAAACACTTTGCGTAATATAAGCTTTCCATGCTTAGGTAATTGGAACGACGTGTTAAAGAGACTTGAGACGCGATATACTAATATACCGTCACTTTTTCACGCACACTTTGCGTAATATAACCTAACCATGCTTAGGAAATCGGAACGACGTGTTAAAGAGACTTGACACGAGTCATATAATCTAGCGTCACTTTTCACGGACACTTTGCGTAATATAACCTAACCATGCTTAGGAAATCGGAACGACGCGTTAGTGAGACTTGAGGTAGGATATACTAATCTAGTGTCACTTTTCACGCACACTTTGCGTAATATAACCTAACCATGCTTAGGTAATCACAATGACGAGTTAAAGAGACTTGTGACGCGAGATAAGCATGGTAATCGAAACGACGCGTTAAAGAGACTTGAGACGCGACTTACTAATATAACGTCACTTTTCACGCACACGTTGCGTGATATAACCTAACCATGCTTAGATAATCGGAATGATGCGTTAGAGAGACTTGTGACGGGATATATGCATGGTAATCGAAACAACGCGTTAAAGAGACTTGAGACGCGACATACTAATCTAGCGTCAGTTTTAACGCACTCTTTGTGTAATATAACCTAACCATGCTTAGGTAATCGGAACGACGCATTAAAGAGACTTGAGACTGGACGTACTAATCTAGCGTCACTTTTCACGCACACTTTGCGTAATATAAGCTAGCCTTGCTTCGGTAATCAGAACGACACGTTAAAGAGACTTGAGATGCGACGTACTAATCTAACGTAACTTTTAGCGCACACTTTGCGTAATATAACCTAACCATGCTTAGGTAATCGGAACGACGCGGACACTTTGCGTAATATAACCTAACCATGCTTAGGAAATCGGAACGACGCGTTAGTGAGACTTGAGGTAGGATATACTAATCTAGTGTCACTTTTCACGCACACTTTGCGTAATATAACCTAACCATGCTTAGGTAATCACAATGACGAGTTAAAGAGACTTGTGACGCGAGATAAGCATGGTAATCGAAACGACGCGTTAAAGAGACTTGAGACGCGACTTACTAATATAACGTCACTTTTCACGCACACGTTGCGTGATATAACCTAACCATGCTTAGATAATCGGAATGATGCGTTAGAGAGACTTGTGACGGGATATATGCATGGTAATCGAAACAACGCGTTAAAGAGACTTGAGACGCGACATACTAATCTAGCGTCAGTTTTAACGCACTCTTTGTGTAATATAACCTAACCATGCTTAGGTAATCGGAACGACGCATTAAAGAGACTTGAGACTGGACGTACTAATCTAGCGTCACTTTTCACGCACACTTTGCGTAATATAACCTAGCCTTGCTTCGGTAATCAGAACGACACGTTAAAGAGACTTGAGATGCGACGTACTAATCTAACGTAACTTTTAGCGCACACTTTGCGTAATATAACCTAACCATGCTTAGGTAATCGGAACGACGCGTTAGAGAGACTTGAGGTAGGATATACTGATCTAGCGTCACTTTTTATGCACACTTTGCGTAATATAACATAATCATCTTAGGAAATCAGAACGACGTGTTAGAGAGACTTGACACGTAACATACTAATTTAGCGTCGCTTTACTAGCACACTGTGCGTAATATAACCTAACCATGCTTGGGAAATCGGAACGACCGTTAGAGAGACTTAAGATACGATATACTAATCTAGCATCACTTTTGACGCACACTCTGCGTAATATAACCTAACCATGCTTAGGTAATCATAACGACGCGTTAAAGTGACTTGTGACGCAAGATAAGAATGGTAATCGAAACGACACGTTAAAGAGACTTGAGACGCGACATACAAATCTAGCATCACTTTTCACGCACACTTTGTGTAAAATAACTTAACCATGCTTAAGTAATCGGAACGACGCGTTAAAG
Source organism: Mercurialis annua (assembly GCF_937616625.2). Lineage (NCBI taxonomy): Eukaryota > Viridiplantae > Streptophyta > Magnoliopsida > Malpighiales > Euphorbiaceae > Mercurialis > Mercurialis annua. The sequence continues at coordinate 45,409,169 of NC_065572.1, forward strand.
AGACTTGAGACGCGGCATACTAATATAGCGTCACTAATCACGCACACTTTGCGTAATAATAACATAACCATGCTTAGGTAATCGAAACGACGCGTTAACGCGACATAAGCATGGTAATTGGAACGATGCGTTAAAGTGACTTGAGACGCGACATACTAATCTAGCGTCACTTTTCACGCACACTTTGCGTAATATAACCTAACCATGCTTAGTCGGAACAACGCGTTAAATAGAATTGAGACGCAATATACTAATCTAGCGTCACTTTTCAAGCAAACTTTGCGTACTATAACCTAACCATGGTTAGGTAATCGCAACACCGCTTTAAATCGACTTGACACGCGACATACTAAATAATTGTAACTTTTCACGCACACTTTGCGTAATATAACCTAACCATGCTTAGGAAATCGGAACGACGCGTTAGAGAGACTTGAGATAGGATATACTAATCTAGCGTCACTTTTCACGCACACTTTGCGTAATATAACCTAACCAGTATATCGGTACGACGCGTTAGAGAGACTTGAGACGCGACATACTAATCTAGTGTCACTTTTCACGGACACTTTGCGTAATATAACCTAACCATGCTTAGGAAATCGGAATGACGCGTTAGAGAGACTTGAGATGCGACATACTAATTAAAAGTCACTTTTCACGCACACTTTGCGTAATATAACCTAACCATGCTTAGGTAATCGGAACGACGCGTAAAAGAGACTTGTGACTCGAGATAAGTATAGTAATCGAAACGACGCGTTAAAGAGAATTGAGACGAAACAAACTAATCTAGCATCACTTTTTACGCACACTTTGCGTAATAAAACCTAACCACGCTTAGGTAATCGGAACGACGCATTGAAGAGACTTGAGACTGGACATACTAATCTAGCGTCACTTTTCACGCACACTTTGCGTAATATAACCTAACCATACTTAGGTAATCGGAACGAGGCGTTAAAAAGACTTGAGACGCGACATACTAAACTATTGCTCCTTTCCACGCACACTTTGCGTACTATAACCTAACCATGCTTAGGTAATCGGAATAACGCGTTAGAGAGACTTGTGACGCGACATAAGCATGGTAATCAAAATGACGCGTTAAAAAGACTTGAGACACGCAATATTAATCTAGGGTCACTTTTTACGCACGCGTTGCATAATATAACATAACCATACTCAGTAAATCGGAACGACGCGTTAGACAGGCTTGAGACGCGACATACTAATGTAGTGTCACTTTTCACGCACACTTTACGTATTATAACCTAACCATGCTTAGGAAATTGGAACGACGCGTTAGAGAGAATTGAGACGCGACATACTAATCTAACCTCACTTTTCACGCACACTTTGCGTAATATAACCTAACCATGCATAGGTAATCGGAACGACACATTAAAGAGACTTGTGACGCGAGATAAGTATGGTGATCAAAACGACGCGATAAAGAGACTTGATACGAAACATACTAATCTAGTGTCACATTTTACGCACACTTTGCGTAATATAACCTAACCATGCTTAGGTATTCGGAACGACGCGTGAAAGAGATTGGAGACTTGACATACTAATCTAGCGTCACTTTTCAAGCACACTTTGCGTAATATAACCTAACTATTCTTAGGTAATAGGAACGACGCGTTAAAGAGACTTGAGACGCGACATACTTATCTATTGATCCTTTTTACGCACAATTTGCGTACTATAACCTAACCATGCTTAGGTAATCGGAACAACGCGTTGGAGAGACTGGTGACGCGACATAAGCATGGTAATCGAAACGACGCGTTAAAGAGACTTGAGAAGCGACATACTAATCTAGCGTCACTATTCACGCAAACTTTGCGTAGTATAACCTAATCATGCTTAGGTAATCGGAACGACACATTAAAGAGCCTTGAGACGCGACATGCTAATCTAGCGTCACTTTTCATGCTCACCTTGCGTAACATAACCTAACCATGCTTAGGTAATAAGAATGACGCGTTCAAGAGACTTGAGACACGATATACTAATCTATTGATCCTTTTTACGCACACTCTGCGTACTATATCCTAACCATGCTTAGGTAATCAGAACGACGCATTAAAGAGCCTTGACACGCGACATACTAATCTACCGTCACTTTCCACGCAAACTTTGCGTATTACGCATTAATGAGCCTTGAGACGCGACATACTAATCTAGCGTCACTTTTCACGCACACCTTGCGTAATATAACCTAACCATGCTTAGGTATTAGGAACGACGCGTTAAATAGACTTTATACGCGACATACTAATCTAGTGTCACTTTTCACGCACGCTTTGCATAATATAACCTCTAACCATGCTTAGATAATACCAATGAGCTATAGCTCAAATGGTATAAGCGCTAGGCAGCAAACTGCTAGGTCGTGAGTTCAATTCCTCCCACAAGCGCTCTACCTCCCCAATTATCAAAAAAAAAACCATGCTTAGATAATCAGAATAATGCGATAAAGAAAATTGAGACGCGACATACTAATCTAGCGTCACTTTCCACGCAAACTATGCGTAATATAACCTAACCATGCTAAGATAATTGGAACAACGCGTTAGATAGACTTAAGACTCGACATACTAATCTATTGTCATTTTTCACGTACACTCTGCGTAATATAACCTAACCATGCTTATTTAATTGGAACGACGCGTTAAATAGACTTGAGACGCTACATACTAATCTATTGTTATTTTCTACACATACTTTGCGTAATATAACCTAACCATGCATAGGTAATCAGAACGACACGTTCGAGAGACTTATGACGCGACATAAGCATGGTAATCGAAACGACGCGTTAAAGAGACTTGAGACGTGCAATATTAATCTAGCGTCACTTTTTACGCACGCATTGCGTAATATAACATAACCATGCTTAGGAAATTGGAACAACGCGTTAGAGAGACTTGAGACGCGACATACTAATATAGCGTCACTATTCACGCACTCTTTGCGTAATATAACCTAACCATGCTTAGGTAATCGGAACGACGCGTTAAAGAGACTTGTGACACGAGATAAATATAGTAATCAAAATTAAGCGTTAAAAAGACTTGAGACGAAACAAACTAATCTAGCGTCACTTTTTACGCACACTTTGCGTAATATAACTTAACCATGCTTAGGTAATCGGAACGACGCGTTAAAGAGACTTGAGACTGGACATACTAATCAAGCGTCACTTTTCACGCACACTTTGCGTAAAATAACTTAACCATGCTTCGGAAATTGGACGACGCGTTAGAGAGACTTGAGACGAGACATACTAATTTAACGTCAGTTTTCACGCACTGTTTGCGTAATATAACCTAGCCATGCTTAGGTAATCGGAACGACGCGTTAAAGAGACTTGTGACGCGAGATAAGTATGGTAATTGGAACGACGCGTTAAAGAGACTTGTGACGCGAGATAAGTATGGTAATCGGAACGACGCTTTAAAGAGACTTGTGACGCGAGATAAGTATGGTAATCGAAATGACTTGTAAAAGAGACTTGAGACAAAACAAACTAATCTAGCATCACTTTTTAAGCACACATTGCGTAATATAACCTAACCGTGCTTAGGTAATCGGAACGACGCGTTAAAGAGACTTGAGACTGGACATACTAATCTAGCGTCGCTTTTCACGCAAACTTTGCGTAATATAACCTAACCATGCCTAGGTAACCGGAAAGATGCGATAAAGAGACTTGAGACGCGACATACTAATCTAGCGTAACTTTTCACGCACACTTTGCATAATATAACCTAACCATGCTTAGGTAATCGGAACAACGCGTTAAAGAGAATTGAGACGCGACATACTAATCTAGCGTAACTTTTCACACACACTTCGCGTAATATAACCTAACCATGCTTTGATAATCAGAACGACGCGTTAAATAGACTTAAGACACGACATACTAATCTAGCGTCACTTTTCACGTACACTTTCTGTAAACTAACCTAACCATCCTTAGGTAATTGGTACAACGCGTTAAAGAGAATTGATATGCGACATACTAATCTAGCGTCAGTTTCCATGCACACTTTGCGTAATATAACCTAACAATGCTTAGGTAATCGGAATGACACGTTAAATAGACTAGAGACGCGACATACTAATGTTTGTTACTTTTCACGCACACTTTTCGTGAAGTAACAATCCTTAGGTAATCGGTACAATGCGTTAAAGAGACTTGAGACGCGACATACTAATGTAGCGTCATTTTTCACGCACACTTTTCGTAAAATAACCTACCCATGCTTACATAATCGGAAAGACGCGTTAAAGAGACTTCAGAGGCGACATACTAATATGGCGTCACTTTTCACGCACACTTCACGTAATATAACCTAACCATGCTTAGGTAATCGGAATACGCATTAAAGAGACTTGAGACGCGTCATACTAATCTAGCGTCACTTTTCAAGCACACTTTGCGTAAAATAACCTAACCATGCCTAGGTAATAGGAACGACGCGTTAAAAAGACTTGAGATGCTACATACTAATACAATGCACTTTTCACGCACACTTTGCGTAATATATAATCTAACCATGCTTAGGTAATCAGAACGACGCGTTAGAGACACTTGTGGCGCGACATAAGCACCGTAATCGAAACGACGCGTTAAAGAGACTTGAAACGCGCCATACTAATCTAGCGTCACTTATTACGCATGCTTAGGTAATCAGAACGACGCATCATAGAGACTTGAGTAGCGACCTATTAATCTAGCGTAACGTTTCACACACACTTTGCATAATATAACCTAACTATGCTTAGGTAATCGGAATGACGGGTTAATAAGCATGGTAATCAAAACGACGCGTTAAAGAGACTTGAGACGCAAGATACTAATATAGCGTCACTTTTCACACAGACATTGCGTAATATAACCTAACCATGCTTAGGTAAACGGAACGACGCGTTAAAGAGCATTGAGATGCGACATACTAATCTAGCGTCACTTTTCACGCACACCTTGCGTAACATAACCAAACCATGGTTAGGTAATTAGAACGATACATTAAAGAGACTTGAGACGCGATATACTAATCTACCGTCACTTTTCAAAACACTTTGCGTAATATAAGCATTCCATGCTTAGGTAATTGGAAACACGTGTTAAAGAGACTTGAGACGCGATATACTAATCTACCGTCACTTTTTTACGCACACTTTGCGTAATATAACCTAACCATGCTTAGAAAATCGGAACGACGTGTTAAAGAGACTTGACACGAGTCATATAATCTAGCGTCACTTTTCACGCACACTTTGCGTAATATAACCTAACCATGCTTAGGAAATCGGAACGACGCGTTAGTGAGACTTGAGGTAGGATATACTGATCTAGTGTCACTTTTCACGCACACTTTGCGTAATATAACCTAACCATGCTTAGGTAATCACAATGTCGAGTTAAAGAGACTTGTGACGCGAGATAAGCATGGTAATCGAAACGACGCGTTAAAGAGACTTGAGACGCGACATACTAATATAACGTCACTTTTCACGCACACTTTGCGTGATATAACCTAACCATGCTTAGATAATCGGAACGATGCGTTAGAGAGACTTGTGACGCTACATAAGCATGGTAATCGAAACAACGCGCTAAAGAGACTTGAGACGCGACATACTAATCTAGCGTCACTTTTAACGCACTCTTTGCGTAATATAACCTAACCATGCTTAGGTAATCGGAACGACGCATTAAAGAGACTTGAGACTAGACATACTAATCTAGCGTCACTTTTCATGCACACTTTGCGTAATATAACCTAGCCTTGCCTCGGTAATCAGAATGACACCTTAAAGAGACTTGAGATGCGACGTACTAATCTAACGTAACTTTTAGCTCACACTTTGCGTAATATAACCAAACCATGCTTAGGTAATCGGAACGACGTGTTCGAGAGACTTGAGGTAGGATATACTGATCTAGCGTCACTTTTCACGCACACTTTGCGTAACATAACATAATCATCTTAGGAAATCGGAACGACGTGTTAGAGAGACTTGACACGTGACATACTAATCTAGCGTCACTTTTCACCCACACTTTGCGTAATATAACCTAACCATGCTTAGTCGGAACAACGCGTTAAATAGAATTGAGAGGCAATATACTAATCTAGCGTCACTTTTCAATCAAACTTTGCGTACTATAACCTAACCATGGTTAGGTAATCGCAACACCGCTTTAAATCGACTTGAGACGCGACATACTAAATAATTGTAACTTTTCACGCACACTTTGCGTAATATAACCTAACCATGCTTAGGAAATCGGAACGACGCGTTAGAGAGACTTGAAGTAGGATATACTAATCTAGCGTCACTTTTCACGCACACTTTGCGTAATATAACCTAACCATGCTTAGGATATCGGAACGACGCGTTGGAGAGACTTGAGATGCGACATACTAATCTAGTGTCACTTTTCACGGACACTTTGCGTAATATAACCTAACAATGCTTAGGAAATCAGAACGACGCGTTAGAGAGACTTTGAGATGCGATATACTAATCTAAAGTCACATTTAACGCACACTTTGCGTAATATAACCTAACCATGCTTAGGAAATCGGTACGACGCGTTTGAGAGACTCGTGACGCGACATAAGCATGATAATCGAAACGACGCGTTCAAGAGACTTGAGACGCGCAATATTAATCTAGCGTCATTTTTTACGCACACTTTGCGTAATATAACATAACCATGCTTCGGAAATGGGAACGGCGCGTATGGAGACTTGAGACGCGACATACTAATCTAGTGTCACTTTTCACGCACACTTTGCGTAATATAACCTAGGCATGCTTAGTAAATCGGTACGACGCGTTAGAGAGACTTGAGACGCGACGTACTAATCTAACGTCACTTTTCACGCACACATTGCGTAATATAACCTAACCATGCTTAGGTAATCGGAACTACGTGTTCGAGAGACTTGTGACGCGACATAAGCATGGTAATCGAAACAACGCGTTAAAGAGACTTGAGACGAAACATACTAACCTAGCATCACTTTTTACACACACTTTGCGTAATAGAACCTAACCATGCTTAGATAATCGGAACAACGCTTTAAAGAGATTTGAGCCTGGACATACTAATCTAGCGTCACTTTTCACGCACACTTTGCGTAATATAACCTAACCATGCTTATGTAATAGGAACAATGCGATAAAGATACTTGAGACGCGAAATACTAATAAATTGATCCTTTTTACGCACACTTTGCGTACTATAGCCTAACCATGCTTAGGTAATCGGAACGACGCGTTAAAGAGCCTTGACACGCGATATACTAATCTAGCGTCACTTTTCACGCAAACTTTGCCTATTATAACCTAACCATGCTTAGGTAATCGGAACGACGCATTAAAGAGCCTTGAGACGCGACATGCTAATCTAGCGTCACTTTTCACTCACACTACGTAATATAACCTAACCATTCTTAGGTAATTGGAACGACGCGTTAAATAGACTTTAGACACGACATACTAATCTAATGTCACTTTTCACGCATGCTTTGCATAATATACCCTAACCATGCTTAGATAATTGGAACAACGCGATAAAGAGAATTGAGATGCGACATACTAATCTAGCGTCACTTTTCACGCACAGTTTGCGTAATATAACCTAACCATGCTAAGGTAATCGGAACAACGCATTAGATAGACTTAAGACACGACATACTAATCTATTGTCATTTTTCACGTACACTCTGCCTAATATAACCTAACCATTCATAAGTAATTCGAACGATGCGTTAAATAGACTTGAGATGCGACATACTAATCTATTGTCATTTTCAACGCACACTTTATGTAATACAACCTAACCATGCTTAGGTAATCGGAACGACGTGTTCGAGAGACTTGTGACGCGACATAAGCATGGTAATCAAAAAGACGCGTTAAAGAGATTTGAGACGCGCAATATTAATCTAGAGTCACTGTTTACGCACGCGTTGCTTAATATAACATAACCATGCTTAGGATATCGGAACGACGCGTTAGAGAGACTTGAGACACGACATACTAATCTAGTGTCACTTTTCACGGACACTTTGCGTAATGTAACCTAACCATGCTTAGGAAATCGGAATGACGCGTTAGAGAGACTTGAGATGCGACATACTAATCAAAAGTCACTTTTCACGCACACTTTGCGTAATATAACCTAACCATGCTTAGGTAATCGGAACGACGCGTTAAAGAGACTTGTGACTCGAGATAAGTATAGTAATCGAAACGACGCGTTAAAGAGAATTGAGACGAAACAAACTAATCAAGCCTCACTTTTTACGCACACTTTGTGTAATAAAACCTAACCATGCTTAGGTAATCGGAACGACGCATTAAAGAGACTTGAGACTGGACATACTAATTTTCACGCACACTTTGCGTAATATAACCTAACCATACTTAGGTAATCGGAACGACGCGTTAAAAAGACTTGAGACGCGACATACTAAACTATTGCTCCTTTCCACGCACACTTTGCGTACTATAACCTAACCATGCTTAGGTAATCGGAATGACGCGTTAGAGAGACTTGTGACGCGACATAAGCATGGTAATCGAAATAACGCGTTAAAAAGACTTGAGACACGCAATATTAATCTAGCGTCACTTTTTACGCACGCGTTGCGTAATATAACATAACCATGCTCAGTAAATCGGAACGACGCGTTAGAGAGACTTGAGACGCGACATACTAATGTAGTGTCACTTTTCACGCACACTTTACGTATTATAACCTAACCATGCTTAGGAAATTGGAACAACGCGTTAGAGAGAATTGAGACGCGACATAATAATCTAACCTCACTTTTCACGCACACTTTGCGTAATATAACCTAACCATGCATAGGTAATCGGAACGACGCATTAAAGAGACTTGTTACGCGAGATAAGTATTGTGATCGAAACGACGCGATAAAGAGACTTGATACGAAACATACTAATCTAGCGTCACTTTTCAAGCACACTTTGCGTAATATAACCTAACCATTCTTAGGTAATAGGAACGACGCGTTAAAGAGACTTGAGACGCGACATACTTTTCTATTGATCCTTTTTACGCACAATTTGCGTACTATAACCTAACCAGGCGTAGGTAATCGGAACGACGCGTTAGAGAGACTTGTGACGCGACATAAGCATGGTAATTGAAATGACGCGTTAAAGAGACTTGAGAAGCGACATACTAATCTAGCGTCACTTTTCACGCAAACTTTGCGTAGTATAACCTAATCATGCTTAGGTAATCGGAACGACGCTTTAAAGAGCCTTGAGACACGACATGCTAATCTAGCGTCACTTTTCACGCTCACATTGCGTAATATAACCTAACCATGCTTAGGTAATAAGAATGACGCGTTAAAGAGACTTGAGACACGATATACTAATCTATTGATCCTTTTTACGCACACTTTGCGTACTATATCCTAACCATTCTTAGGTAATCAGAACGACGCATTAAAGAGCCTTGACACGCGACATACTAATCTACCGTCACTTTCCACACAAACTTTGCGTATTACGCATTAAAGAGCCTTGAGACGCGACATACTAATCTAGCGTCACTTTTCACGCACACCTTGCGTAATATAACCTAACCATGCTTAGGTATTAGGAACAACGCGTTAAATAGACTTTATTCGAGACATACTAATCTAGTGTCACTTTTCACGCACGCTTTGCATAATATAACCTCTAACCATGCTTAGATAATACCAATGAGCTATAGCTCAAATGGTATAAGCGCTAGGCAGCAAACTACTAGGCCGTGGGTTCAATTCCTCCCACAAGCGCTCTCCCCTCCCCAATTATCAAAAAAAAAAACCATGCTTAGATAATCAGAATAATGCGATAAAGAGAATTGAGACGCGACATACTAATCTAGCCTAACCATGCTTAGGTAATCGGAACGACGCGTTAAAGAGCCTTGACAGGCGACATACTAATCTAGCGTCACTTTTCACGCAAACTTTGCGTATTATAACCTAACCATGCTTAGGTAATCGGAACGACGCATTAAAGAGCCTTGAGACGCGACATGCTAATCTAGCGTCACTTTTCATTCACACTGCGTAATATAACCTAACCATTCTCAGGTAATTGGAACGACGCGTTAAATAGACTTTAGACACGACATACTAATCTAATGTCACTTTTCACGCACGCTTTGCATAATATACCCTAACCATGCTTAGATAATTGGAACAACACGATAAAGAGAATTGAGATGCGACATACTAATCTAGCGTCACTTTTCACGCACAGTTTGCAGTTTGCGTAATATAACCTAACCATGCTAAGGTAATCGGAACAACGCGTTAGATAGACTTAAGACGCGACATACTAATCTATTGTCATTTTTCACGTACACTCTGCCTAATATAACCTAACCATGCTTAAGTAATTCGAACAATGCGTTAAATAGACTTGAGATGCGACATACTAATCTATTGTCATTTTCAACGCACACTTTATGTAATACAACCTAACCATGCTTAGGTAATCGGAACGACGTGTTCGAGAGACTTGTGACGCGACATAAGCATGGTAATCGAAAAGACGCGTTAAAGAGATTTGAGACGCGCAATATTAATCTAGAGTCACTGTTTACGCACGCGTTGCGTAATATAACATAACCATGCTTAGGATATCGGAACGACGCGTTAGAGAGACTTGAGACACGACATACTAATCTAGTGTCACTTTTCACGGACACTTTGCGTAATGTAACCTAACCATGCTTAGGAAATCGGAATGACGCGTTAGAGAGACTTGAGATGCGACATACTAATCAAAAGTCACTTTTCACGCACACTTTGCGTAATATAACCTAACCATGCTTAGGAAATCGGTACGACGCGTTAGAGAGACTCGCGACGCGACATAAGCATGATAATCGAAACGACGCGTTAAAGAGAATTGAGACCAAACAAACTAATCTAGCCTCACTTTTTACGCACACTTTGTGTAATAAAACCTAACCATGCTTAGGTAATCGGAACGACGCATTAAAGAGACTTTAGACTGGACATACTAATTTTCACGCACACTTTGCGTAATATAACCTAACCATACTTAGGTAATCGGAACGACGCGTTAAAAAGACTTGAGACGCGACATACTAAACTATTGCTCCTTTCCACGCACACTTTGCGTACTATAACCTAACCATGCTTAGGTAATCGGAATGACGCGTTAGAGAGACTTGTGACGCGACATAAGCATGGTAATCGAAATAACGCGTTAAAAAGACTTGAGACACGCAATATTAATCTAGCGTCACTTTTTACGCACGCGTTGCGTAATATAACATAACCATGCTCAGTAAATCGGAACGACGCGTTAGAGAGACTTGAGACGCGACATACTAATGTAGTGTCACTTTTCACGCACACTTTACGTATTATAACCTAACCATGCTTAGGAAATTGGAACAACGCGTTAGAGAGAATTGAGACGCGACATAATAATCTAACCTCACTTTTCACGCACACTTTGCGTAATATAACCTAACCATGCATAGGTAATCGGAACGACGCATTAAAGAGACTTGTTACGCGAGATAAGTATGGTGATCGAAACGACGCGATAAAGAGACTTGATACGAAACATACTAATCTAGCGTCACTTTTCAAGCACACTTTGCGTAATATAACCTAACCATTCTTAGGTAATAGGAACGACGCGTTAAAGAGACTTGAGACGCGACATACTTTTCTATTGATCCTTTTTACGCACAATTTGCGTACTATAACCTAACCAGGCGTAGGTAATCGGAACGACGCGTTAGAGAGACTTGTGACGCGACATAAGCATGGTAATTGAAATGACGCGTTAAAGAGACTTGAGAAGCGACATACTAATCTAGCGTCACTTTTCACGCAAACTTTGCGTAGTATAACCTAATCATGCTTAGGTAATCGGAACGACGCTTTAAAGAGCCTTGAGACACGACATGCTAATCTAGCGTCACTTTTCACGCTCACATTGCGTAATATAACCTAACCATGCTTAGGTAATAAGAATGACGCGTTAAAGAGACTTGAGACACGATATGCTAATCTATTGATCCTTTTTACGCACACTTTGCGTACTATATCCTAACCATTCTTAGGTAATCAGAACGACGCATTAAAGAGCCTTGACACGCGACATACTAATCTACCGTCACTTTCCACGCAAACTTTGCGTATTACGCATTAAAGAGCCTTGAGACGCGACATACTAATCTAGCGTCACTTTTCACGCACACCTTGCGTAGTATAACCTAACCATGCTTAGGTATTAGGAACAACGCGTTAAATAGACTTTATACGAGACATACTAATCTAGTGTCACTTTTCACGCACGCTTTGCATAATATAACCTCTAACCATGCTTAGATAATACCAATGAGCTATAGCTCAAATGGTATAAGCGCTAGGCAGCAAACTGCTAGGCCGTGGGTTCAATTCCTCCCACAAGCGCTCTCCCCTCCCCAATTATCAAAAAAAAAAAAACCATGCTTAGATAATCAGAATAATGCGATAAAGAGAATTGAGACGCGACATACTAATCTAGCCTAACCATGCTTAGGTAATCGGAACGACGCGTTAAAGAGCCTTGACAGGCGACATACTAATCTAGTGTCACTTTTCACGCAAACTTTGCGTATTATAACCTAACCATGCTTAGGTAATCGGAACGACGCATTAAAGAGCCTTGAGACGCGACATGCTAATCTAGCGTCACTTTTCATTCACACTGCGTAATATAACCTAACCATTCTCAGGTAATTGGAACGACGCGTTAAATAGACTTTAGACACGACATACTAATCTAATGTCACTTTTCACGCACGCTTTGCATAATATACCCTAACCATGCTTAGATAATTGGAACAACACGATAAAGAGAATTGAGATGCGACATACTAATCTAGCGTCACTTTTCACGCACAGTTTGCAGTTTGCGTAATATAACCTAACCATGCTAAGGTAATCGGAACAACGCGTTAGATAGACTTAAGACGCGACATACTAATCTATTGTCATTTTTCACGTACACTCTGCCTAATATAACCTAACCATGCTTAAGTAATTCGAACAATGCGTTAAATAGACTTGAGATGCGACATACTAATCTATTGTCATTTTCAACGCACACTTTATGTAATACAACCTAACCATGCTTAGGTAATCGGAACGACGTGTTCGAGAGACTTGTGACGCGACATAAGCATGGTAATCGAAAAGACGCGTTAAAGAGATTTGAGACGCGCAATATTAATCTAGAGTCACTGTTTACGCACGCGTTGCGTAATATAACATAACCATGCTTAGGATATCGGAACGACGCGTTAGAGAGACTTGAGACACGACATACTAATCTAGTGTCACTTTTCACGGACACTTTGCGTAATGTAACCTAACCATGCTTAGGAAATCGGAATGACGCGTTAGAGAGACTTGAGATGCGACATACTAATCAAAAGTCACTTTTCACGCACACTTTGCGTAATATAACCTAACCATGCTTAGGAAATTGGTACGACGCGTTAGAGAGACTCGCGACGCGACATAAGCATGATAATCGAAACGACGCGTTAAAGAGAATTGAGACGAAACAAACTAATCTAGCCTCACTTTTTACGCACACTTTGTGTAATAAAACCTAACCATGCTTAGGTAATCGGAACGACACATTAAAGAGACTTTAGACTGGACATACTAATTTTCACGCACACTTTGCGTAATATAACCTAACCATACTTAGGTAATAGGAACGACGCGTTAAAAAGACTTGAGACGCGACATACTAAACTATTGCTCCTTTCCACGCACACTTTGCGTACTATAACCTAACCATGCTTAGGTAATCAGCATGACGCGTTAGAGAGACTTGTGACGCGACATAAGCATGGTAATCGAAATGACGCGTTAAAAAGACTTGAGACACACAATATTAATCTAGCGTCACTTTTTACGCACGCGTTGCGTAATATAACATAACCATGCTCAGTAAATCGGAACGACGCGTTAGAGAGACTTGAGACACGACATACTAATGTAGTGTCACTTTTCACGCACACTTTACGTATTATAACCTAACCATGCTTAGGAAATTGGAACGACGCGTCAGAGAGAATTGAGACGCGACATAATAATCTAACCTCACTTTTCACGCACACTTTGCGTAATATAACCTAACCATGCATAGGTAATCGGAACGACGCATTAAAGAGACTTGTGACGCGAGATAAGTATGGTGATCGAAACGACGCGATAAAGAGACTTGATAACAAACATACTAATCTAGTGTCACTTTTTTACGCACACTTTGCGTAATATAACCTAACCATGCTTAGGTATTCGGAACGACGCGTGAAAGAGATTGGAGACTTGACATACTAATCTAGCGTAACTTTTAAAGCACACTTTGCGTAATATAACTTAACCATTCTTAGGTAATAGGAACGGCGCGTTAAAGAGACTTGAGACGCAACATACTTATCTATTGATCCTTTTTACGCACAATTTGCGTACTATAACCTAACAATGCTTAGGTAATCGGAACGACGCGTTAGAGAGACTTGTGACGCGACATAAGCATGGTAATCGAAACGACGCGTTAAAGAGACTTGAGAAGCGACATACTAATCTAGCGTCACTTTTCACGCAAACTTTGCGTAGTATAACCTAATCATGCTTAGGTAATCGGAACGACGCATTAAAGGGCCTTGAGACGCGACATGCTAATCTAGCGTCACTTTTCACGCTCACATTGCGTAATATAACCTAACCATGCTTAGGTAATAAGAATGACGCGTTAAAGAGACTTGAGACACGATATACTAATCTATTGATCCTTTTCACGCACACTTTGCGTACTATATCCTAACAATGCTTAGGTAATCAGAACGACGCATTAAAGAGCCTTGACACGCGACATACTAATCTACCGTCACTTTCCACGCAAACTTTGCGTATTACGCATTAAAGAGCCTTGAGACGCGACATACTAATCTAGCGTCACTTTTCACGCACACCTTGCGTAATATAACCTAACCATGCTTAGGTATTAGGAACGACGCGTTAAATAGACTTTATACGCGACATACTAATCTAGTGTCACTTTTCACGCACGCTTTGCATAATATAACCTCTAACCATGCTTAGATAATACCAATGAGCTATAGCTCAAATGGTATAAGCGCTAGGCAGCAAACTGCTAGGTCGTGGGTTCAATTCCTCCCACAAGCGCTCTCCCCTCCCCAATTATCAAAAAAAAAAACCATGCTTAGATAATCAGAATAATGCGATAAAGAGAATTGAGACGCGACATACTAATCTAGCGTCACTTTCCACGCACACTATGCGTAATATAACCTAACCATGCTAAGGTAATCGGAACAACGCGTTAGATAGACTTAAGACGCGACATACTAATCTATTGTCATTTTTCACGTACACTCTGCGTAATATAACCTAACCATGCTTATGTAATTGGAACGACGCGTTAAATAGACTTGAGACGCTACATACTAATCTATTGTCATTTTCTACGCACACTTTGCGTAATATAACCTAACCATGCTTAGGTAATCAGAACGACACGTTCAAGAGACTTGTGACGCGACATAAGCATGGTAATCAAAACGACGCGTTAAAGAGACTTGAGACGTGCAATATTAATCTAGCGTCACTTTTTACGCACGCATTGCGTAATATAACATAACCATGCTTAGGAAATTGGAACGACGCGTTAGAGAGACTTGAGACGCGACATACTAATATAGCGTCACTATTCACGCACTCTTTGCGTAATATAACCTAACCATGCTTAGGTAATCGGAACGACGCGTTAAAGAGATTTGTGACGCGAGATAAATATAGTAATCGAAATTAAGCGTTAAAAAGACTTGAGACGAAACAAACTAATCTAGCGTCACTTTTTATGCACACTTTGCGTAATATAACTTAACCATGTTTAGGTAATCGGAACGACGCGTTAAAGAGACTTGAGACTGGACATACTAATCAAGCGTCACTTTTCACGCACACTTTGCGTAAAATAACTTAACCCTGCTTAGGAAATTGGACGACGCGTTAGAGAGACTTGAGACGAGACATACTAATTTAACGTCAGTTTTCACGCACTGTTTGCGTAATATAACCTAGCCATGCTCAGGTAATCGGAACGACGCGTTAAAGAGACTTGTGACGCGAGATAAGTATGGTAATCGGCACGACGCGTTAAAGAGACTTGTGACGCGAGATAAGTATGGTAATCGGAACGACGCGTTAAAGAGACTTGTGACGCGAGATAAGTATGGTAATCGAAATGACTTGTAAAAGAGACTTGAGACAAAACAAACTAATCTAGCATCACTTTTTAAGCACACTTTGCGTAATATAACCTAACCATGCTTAGGTAATCGGAACGACGCGTTAAAGAGACTTGAGACTGGACATACTAATCTAGCGTCGCTTTTCACGCAAACTTTGCGTAATATAACCTAACCATGCCTAGGTAACCGGAAAGATGCGATAAAGAGACTTGAGACGCGACATACTAATCTAGCGTAACTTTTCACGCACACTTTGCATAATATAACCTAACCATTCTTAGGTAATCGGAACAACGCGTTAAAGAGAATTGAGACGCGACATACTAATCTAGCGTAACTTTTCACACACACTTCGCGTAATATAACCTAACCATGCTTTCATAATAAGAACGACGCGTTAAATAGACTTAAGACACGACATACTAATCTAGCGTCACTTTTCACGTACACTTTATGTAAATAACCTAACCATCCTTAGGTAATCGGTACAACGCGTTAAAGAGAATTGAGATGCGACATACTAATCTAGCGTCAGTTTCCATGCACACTTTGCGTAATATAACCTAACAATGCTTAGGTAATCGGAATGACACGTTAAATAGACTAGAGATGCGACTTACTAATGTTTGTTACTTTTCACGCACACTTTTCGTGAAGTAACAATCCTTAGGTAACCGGTACAATGCGTTAAAGAGACTTGAGACGCGACATACTAATGTAGCGTCATTTTTCACGCACACTTTTCGTAAAATAACCTACCCATGCTTAGATAATCGGAACGACGCGTTAAAGAGACTTCAGAGGCGACATACTAATATGGCGTCACTTTTCACGCAAACTTTGCGTACTATAACCTAACCATGCTTAGGAAATCGGAACGACGCATTAAAGAGACTTGAGTAGCGACACATTAACCTAGCATCACTTTTCACGCACACTTTGCGTAATATAACCTAACCATGCTTACATAATCGGAAAGACGCGTTAAAGGACTTGAGACGCGACATACTAATCTAGCGTCCCTTTTCACGCACACATCACGTAATATAACCTAACCATGCTTAGGTAATCGGAATACGCATTAAAGAGACTTGAGACGCGTCATACTAATCTAGCGTCACTTTTCACGCACACTTTGCGTAAAATAACCTAACCATGCCTAAGTAATCGGAACGACGCGTTAAAAAGACTTGAGATGCTACATACTAATACATTGCACTTTTCACGCACACTTTGCGTAATATATAATCTAACCATGCTTAGGTAATCAGAACGACGCGTTAGAGACACTTGTGGCGCGACATAAGCACAGTAATCGAAACGACGTGTAAAAGAGACTTGAAACGCGCCATACTAATCTAGCGTCACTTTACGCATGCTTAGGTAATCAGAACGACGCATGATAGAGACTTGAGTAGCGACATATTAATCTAGCGTAACGTTTCACGCACACTTTGCGTAATATAACCTAACTATGCTTAGGTAATCGGAATGACGGGTTAATAAGCATGGTAATCAAAACGACGCGTTAAAGAGACTTGAGACGCAAGATACTAATATAGCGTCACTTTTCACACAGACATTGTGTAATATAACCTAACCATGCTTAGGTAAACGGAACGACGCGTTAAAGAGCATTGAGATGCGACATACTAATCTAGCGTCACTTTTCACGCACACCTTGCGTAACATAACCAAACCATGGTTAGGTAATCAGAACGACACATTAAAGAGACTTGAGACGCGATATACTAATCTACCGTCACTTTTCAAAACACTTTGCGTAATATAAGCTTTCCATGCTTAGGTAATTGGAACGACGTGTTAAAGAGACTTGAGAAGCGATATACTAATCTACCGTCACTTTTTTAGGCACACTTTCCGTAATATAACCTAACCATGCTTAGGAAATCGGAACGATGTGTTAAAGAGACTTGACACGAGTCATATAATCTAGCGTCACTTTTCACGCACACTTTGCGTAATATAACCTAACCATGCTTAGGAAATCGGAACGACGCGTTAGTGAGACTTGAGGCAGGATATACTGATCTAGTGTCACTTTTCACGCACACTTTGCGTAATATAACCTAACCATGCTTAGGTAATCACAATGACGAGTTAAAGAGACTTGTGACGCGAGATAAACATGGTAATCGAAACGACGCGTTAAAGAGACTTGAGAGGCGACATACTAATATAACGTCACTTTTCACGCACACTTTGCGTGATATAACCTAACCATGCTTAGATAATCGGAACGATGCGTTAGAGAGACTTGTGACGCGACATAAGCATGGTAATCGAAACAACGCGTTAAAGAGACTTGAGACGCGACATACTAATCTAGCGTCTATTTTAACGCACTCTTTGTGTAATATATCCTGACCATGCTTAGGTAATCGCAACGACGCATTAAAGAGCCTTGAGACGCGACATACTAATCTAGCGTAACTTTTAACGCACAGCTTGCATAATATAACCTAGCCATGCTTAGGTAATCAGAACGACACGTTAAAGAGACTTGAGATGCGACATACTAATCTAACGTAACTTTTGGCGCACACTTTGCGTAATATAACCTAACCATGCTTAGGTAATCAGAACGACGCGTTAGAGAGACTTGAGGTAGGATATACTGATCTAGCGTCACTTTTCACGCACACTTTGCGTAATATAACATAATCATCTTAGGAAATCGGAACAACGTGTTAGAGAGACTTCACACGTGACATACTAATTTAGCGTCGCTTTTCACGCACACTTTGCGTAATATAACCTAACCATGCTTGGGAAATCGGAACGACCATTAGAGAGACTTGAGCTACGAAATACTAATCTAGCATCACTTTTGACGCACACTCTGGGTAATATAACCTAACCATGCTTAGGTAATCATAACGACGCGTTAAAGAGACTTGTGACGCAAGATAAGAATGGTAATCGAAACGACGCGTTAAAGAGACTTGAGACGCGACATACAAATCTAGCATCACTTTTCACGCACACTTTGTGTAAAATAACCTAACCATGCTTAAGTAATCGGAACGACGCGTTAAAGAGTCCTGAGACGCAGCATACTAATCTAGCGTCACTTTTCACGCACACTTTTCGTAATAATAACATAACCATGCTTAGGTAATCGAAACGACGTGTTAGAGAGACTTGTGTGACGCGACATAAGCATGGTAATCGGAACGACGCGTTAAAGTGACTTGAGACGCGACATACTAATCTAGCGTCACTTTTCACGCACACTTTGCGTAATATAACCTAACCATGCTTAGTCGGAACAACGCGTTAAATAGAATTGAGACGCAATATACTAATCTAGCGTCACTTTTCAAGCGAACTTAGCGTACTATAACCTAACCATGGTTAGGTAATTGCAACACCACTTCAAATCGACTTGAGACGCGATATACTAACCATGCTTAGGTAATCGGAACGACGCATTAAAGAGCCTTGAGATGCGACATACTAATCTAGTGTCACTTTTCACGCACACGTTGCGTAATATAACCTAACCATGCTTCGGTAATCGGAACGACGCGTTAAAGATCCTTGAGACGCAACATACTAATCTAGCGTACCTTTTCACGCACACCTTGCGTATTATAATCTATCCATGCTTAGGTAATCAGAACGACACGTTGAAGAGACTTGAGATGCGACATACTAATCTAACATAACTTTTCACGCACACTTTGCGAAATATAACCTACAATGCTTAAGTAATCGGAACGACGTGTTAAAGAGACTTGAGACGCGTAATACTAATCTAGCGTCACTTTTTACGCACACTTTGCGTAATATAACCTAACCATGCTTGGGAAATAAAAACGGCGCGTTAGAGAGACTTGAAATACGATATACTAATCTAACGTCACTTTTCACGCACACTTTGCTTAATGTTAACCTAACCATGCTTAGGTAATCGAAACGACGCGTTAAATAGACTTGTGACACAAGATAACCATGGTAATCGAAACGACGCGTTAAAGAGACTTGAGATGCGACATACTAATCTAGCGTCACTTTTCACGCACACTTTGTGTGATATATCCAAACCATGCTTAGGTAATCGGAACGACGCGTTAAAGACACCTGAGACGCGGCATACTAATCTAGCGTCACTTTTCACGCACACTTAACCTAACCATGCTTAGGTAATCGAAACGATGCATTAGAGAGACTTGTGACGCGACATAATCATGGTAATCGGAACGACGTGTTAAAGTGACTTGAGACGCGACATACTAATCTAGCGTCACTTTTCACGCACACTTTGCGTAATATAACCTAACCATGCTTAGTTAATCGGAACAACGCGTTAAATAAAATTGACACGCGATATATACTAATCTAGCGTCAGTTTTCAAGCAAACTTTGCGTACTATAACCTAATCATGGCTAGGTAATCGCAACGCCGCTTTTAATCGACTTGAGACGCGACATACTAATTAATTGTGACTTTTTACGCACACTTCGCGTAATATAACCTAACCATGCTGAGGAAATCGGAACGACGCGTTAGATAGACTTGAGGTAGGATATACTAATCTAGCGTCAATTTTCACGCACACTTTGCGTAATATAACCTAACCATGCATAGGTAATCGCAACGACGCGTTAAAGAGACTTGGGACGCGGGATAAGCATGGTAATCGAAACGACACGTTAAAGAGACTTGAGACGCGACATACTAATCTAGCGTAACTTTTCACGCACACTTTGCATAATATAACCTAAACATGCTTAGGTAATCGGAACAACGCGTTAAAGAGAATTGAGACGCGACATACTAATCTAGCGTAACTTTTCACTCACACTTCGCGTAATATAACCTAACCATGCTTTGATAATCAGAACGACGCGTTAAATAGACTTAAGACACGACATACTAATCTAGCATCACTTTTCACCTACACTTTCTGTAAAGTAACCTAACCATCCTTAGGTAATCGGTACAACGCGTTAAGGAGAATTGAGATGCGACATACTAATCTAGCGTCACTTTCCATGCACACTTGGCGTAATATAACCTAACCATGCTTAGGTAATCGGAATGACGCGTTAAATAGACTAGAGACGCGACATACTAATGTTTGTTACTTTTCATGCACACTTTTCGTGAAGTAACCTAACAATCCTTAGGTAATCGGTACAATGCGTTAAAGAGACTTGAGACGCGACATACTAATGTAGCGTCATTTTTCACGCACACTTTTCGTAAAATAACCTACCCATGCTTAGATAATCGGAACGACGCGTTAAAGAGACTTCAGAGGCGACATACTAATATGGTGTCACTTTTCACGCAAACTTTGCGTACTATAACCTAACCATGCTTAGGAAATCGGAACGACACATTAAAGAGACTTGAGTAGCGACACATTAATCTAGCATCACTTTTCACGCACACTTTGCATAATATAACCTAACCATGCTTACATAATCGGAAAGACGCGTTAAAAGACTTGAGATGCGACATACTAATCTGGCGTCCCTTTTCACGCACACATCACGTAATATAACCTAACCATGCTTAGGTAATCGGAACACGCATTAAAGAGACTTGAGACGCGTCATACTAATCTAGCGTCACTTTTCACGCACACTTTGCGTAAAATAACCTAACCATGCCTAGGTAATCGGAACGACGCGTTAAAAAGACTTGAGATGCTACATACTAATACATTGTCACTTTTCATGCACACTTTGCATAATATATAATCTAACCATGCTTAGGTAATCAGAACGACGAGTTAGAGACACTTGTGACGCGACATAAGCACAATAATTGAAACGACGCGTTAAAGAGACTTGAAACGCGCCATACTAATCTAGCGTCACTTATTACACATGCTTAGGTAATCAGAACGACGCATCATAGAGACTTGAGTAGCGACATATTAATCTAGCGTAACATTTCACGCACACTTTCCGTAATATAACCTAACTATGCTTAGGTAATCGGAATGACAAGTTAATAAGCATGGTAATCAAAACGACGCGTTAAAGAGACTTGAGACGCAAGATACTAATATAGCGTCACTTTTCACACAGACATTGAGTAATATAACCTAACCATGCTTAGGTAAACGGAACGACGCGTTAAAGAGCATTGAGATGCGACATACTAATCTAGCGTCACTTTTCACGCACACCTTGCGTAACATAACCAAATCATGGTTAGGTAATTAGAACGACACATTAAAGAGACTTGAGACGCGATATACTAATCTACCGTCACCTTTCAAAACACTTTGCGTAATATAAGCTTTCCATGCTTAGGTAATTGGAACGACGTGTTAAAGAGACTTGATACGCGATATACTAATATACCGTCACTTTTTTATGCACACTTTGCGTAATATAACCTAACCATGCTTAGGAAATCGGAACGACGTGTTAAAGAGACTTGACACGAGTCATATAATCTAGCGTCACTTTTCACGCACACTTTGCGTAATATAACCTAACCATGCTTAGGAAATCGGAACGACGCGTTAGTGAGACTTGAGGTAGGATATACTGATCTAGTGTCACTTTTCACGCACACTTTGCGTAATATAACCTAACCATGCTTAGGTAATCACAATGACGAGTTAAAGAGACTTGTGATGCGAGATAAGCATGGTAATCGAAACGACGCGTTAAAGAGACTTGAGACGCGACATACTAATATAACGTCACTTTTCACGCACACTTTGCATGATATAACCTAACCATGCTTAGATAATCGGAACGATGCGTTAGAGAGACTTGTGACGCGACATAAGCATGGTAATCGAAACAACGCGTTAAAGAGACTTGAGACACGACATACTAATCTAGCGTCACTTTTAACGCACTCTTTGTGTAATATAACCTAACCATGCTTAGGTAATCGGAACGACGCATTAAAGAGACTTGAGACTGGACATACTAATCTAGCGTCACTTTTCACGCACACTTTGCTTAATATAACCTAGCTTTGCTTCGGTAATCAGAACGACATGTTAAAGAGACTTGAGATGCGACGTACTAATCTAACGTAACTTTTAGCGCACACTTTGCGTAATATAACCTAACCATGCTTAGGTAATCGGAACGACGCATTAGAGAGACGTGAGGTAGGATATACTGATCTAGCGTCACTTTTTACGCACACTTTGCGTAATATAACATAATCATCTTAGGAAATCGGAACGACGTGTTAGAGAGACTTGACACGTGACATACTAATTTAGCGTCGCTTTTCACGCACACTTTGCGTAATATAACCTAACCATGCTTGGGAAATCGGAACGACCGTTAGAGAGACATAAGATACGATATACTAATCTAGCATCACTTTTGACGCACACTCTGCGTAATATAACCTAACCATGCTTAGGTAATCATAACGACGCGTTAAAGAGACTTTTGACGCAAGATAAGAATGGTAATCGAAACGACGCGTTAAAGAGACTTGAGACGCGACATACAAATCTAGCATCACTTTTCATGCACACTTTGTGTAAAATAACTTAACCATGCTTAAGTAATCGGAACGACGCGTTAAAGATACTTCAGACGCGGCATACTAATCTAGCGTCACTAATCACGCACACTTTGCATAATAATAACATAACCATGCTTAGGTAATCGAAACGACGCGTTAACGCGACATAAGCATGGTAATTGGAACGACGCGTTAAAGTGACTTGAGACGCTACATACTAATCTAGCGTCACTTTTCACGCACACTTTGCGTAATATAACCTAACCAAGCTTAGTCGGAACAACGCGTTAAATAGAATTGAGACGCAATATACTAATCTAGCGTCACTTTTCAAGCAAACTTTGCATACTATAACCTAACCATGGTTAGGTAATCGCAACACCGCTTTAAATCGACTTGAGACACGACATATTAAATAATTGTAACTTTTCACGCACACTTTGCGTAATATAACCTAACCATGCTTAGGAAATCGGAACGACGCGTTAGAGAGACTTGAGGTAGGATATACTAATCTAGCGTCACTTTTCACGCACACTTTACGTAATATAACCTAACCATGCTTAGGAAATCGGAACGACGCGTTAGAGAGACTTGAGATGCGACATACTAATCTAAAGTCACTTTTCACGCACACTTTGCGTAATATAACCTAACCATGCTTAGGAAATCGGTACGATGTGTTAGAGAGACTCGTGACGCGACATAAGCATGATAATCGAAACGACGCGTTCAAGAGACTTGAGACGCGCAATATAAATCTAGCGTCATTTTTTACGCACACTTTGCGTAATATAACATAACCATGCTTCGGAAATGGGAATGGCGCGTATGGAGACTTGAGACGCGACATACTAATCTAGTGTCACTTTTCACGCACACTTTGCGTAATATAACCTAGGCATGCTTAGTAAATCGGTACGACGCATTAGGGAGACTTGAGACGCGACGTACTAATCTAACGTCACTTTTCACGCACACATTGCGTAACATAACCTAACCATGCTTAGGTAATCGGAATGACGCGTTAACGAGACTTGTGACGCGAGATATGTATGGTAAGCGAAACGACGCATTAAAGAGACTTGAGACGAAACATACTAACCTAGCATCACTTTTTACACACGCTTTGCGTAATAGAACCTAACCATGCTTAGGTAATCGCAACAACGCTTTAAAGAGATTTGAGCCAGGACATACTAATCTAGCGTCACTTTTCACGCACACTTTGCGTTATATAACCTAACCATGCTTATGTAATAGGAACAATGCGATAAAGATACTTGAGACGCGAAATACTAATAAATTGATCCTTTTTACGCACACTTTGCGTACTATAGCCTAACCATGGTTAGGTAATCGGAACGACGCGTTAAAGAGCCTTGACACGCGACATACTAATCTAGCGTCACTTTTCACGCTAACTTTGCGTATTATAACCTAACCATGCTTAGCTAATCGGAACGACGCATTAAAGAGCCTTGAGACGCAACATGCTAATCTAGCGTCACTTTTCACTCACACTGCGTAATATAACCTAACCATCCTTAGGTAATTGGAAGAACAATTAAATAGACTTTAGACGCGACATACTAATCTAATGTCACTTTTCACACACGCTTTGCATAATATACCCTAACCATGCTTAGATAATTGGAACAACGCGATAAAGAGAATTGAGATGCGACATACTAATCTAGCGTCACTTTTCACGCACAGTTTGCGTAATATAACCTAACCATGCTAAGGTAATCGGAACAACGCGTTAGATAGACTTAAGACGCGACATACTAATCTATTGTCATTTTTCACGTACACTCTGCCTAATATAACCTAACCATGCTTAAGTAATTCGAACGATGCGTTAAATAGACTTGAAATGCGACATACTAATCTATTGTCATTTTCAACGCACACTTTATGTAATACAACCTAACCATGCTTAGGTAATCGGAACGACGTGTTCGAGAGACTGATGACGCGACATAAGCATGGTAATCGAAAAGACGCGTTAAAGAGATTTGAGACGCGCAATATTAATCTAGAGTCACTGTTTACGCACGCGTTGCGTAATATAACATAACCATGCTTAGGATATCGGAACGACGCGTTTGAGAGACTTGAGACGCGACATACTAATCTAGTGTCACTTTTCACGGACACTTTGCGTAATATAACCTAACCATGCTTAGGAAATCGGAATGACGCGTTAGAGAGACTTGAGATGCGACATACTAATCAAAAGTCACTTTTCACGCACACTTTGCGTAATATACCCTAACCATGCTTAGGAAATAGGTACGACGCGTTAGAGAGACTCGTGACGCGACATAAGCATGATAATCGAAACGACGCGTTAAAGAGAATTGAGACGAAACAAACTAATCTAGCCTCACTTTTTACGCACACTTTGTGTAATAAAATCTAACCATGCTTAGGTAATCGGAACGACGCATTAAAGAGACTTTAGACTGGACATACTAATTTTCACGCACACTTTGCGTAATATAACCTAACCATACTTAGGTAATCGGAACGACGCGTTAAAAAGACTTGAGACGCGACATACTAAACTATTGCTCCTTTCCACGCACACTTTGCGTACTATAACCTAACCATGCTTAGGTAATCGGAATGACGCGTTAGAGAGACTTGTGACGCGACATAAGCATGGTAATCGAAATGACGCGTTAAAAAGACTTGAGACACGCAATATTAATCTAGCGTCACTTTTTGCGCACGCGTTGCGTAATATAACATAACCATGCTCAGTAAATCGGAACGACGCGTTAGAGAGACTTGAGACGCGACATACTAATGTAGTGTCACTTTTCACGCACACTTTACGTATTATAACCTAACCATGCTTAGGAAATTGGAACGACGCGTTAGAGAGAATTGAGACGCGACATAATAATCTAACCTCACTTTTCACGCACACTTTGCGTAATATAACCTAACCATGCATAGGTAATCGGAACGACGCATTAAAGAGACTTGTGACGCGAGATAAGTATGGTGATCGAAACGACGCGATAAAGAGACTTGATACGAAACATACTAATCTAATGTCACTTTTTACGCACACTTTGCGTAATATAACATAACCATGCTTAGGTATTCGGAACGACGCGTGAAAGAGATTGGAGACTTGACATACTAATCTAGCGTAACTTTTAAAGCACACTTTGCGTAATATAACCTAACCATTCTTAGGTAATAGGAACGGCGCGTTAAAGAGACTTGAGACACGACATACTTATCTATTGATCCTTTTTACGCACAATTTGCGTACTATAACCTAACCATGCTTAGGTAATCGGAACGACGCGTTAGAGAGACTTGTGACGCGACATAAGCATGGTAATCGAAACGACGCGTTAAAGAGACTTGAGAAGCGACATACTAATCTAGCGTCACTTTTCACGCAAACTTTGCGTGGTATAACCTAATCAGACTTAGGTAATCGGAACGACGCACTAAAGGGCCTTGAGACGCGACATGCTAATCTAGCGTCACTTTTCACGCTCACCTTGCGTAATATAACCTAACCATGCTTAGGTAATAAGAATGACGCGTAAAAGAGACTTGAGACACGATATACTAATCTATTGATCCTTTTTACGCACACTTTGCGTACTATATCCTAACCATGTTTAGGTAATCAGAACGACGCATTAAAGAGCCTTGACACGCGACATACTAATCTACCGTCATTTTCCACGCAAACTTTGCGTATTACGCATTAAAGAGCCTTGAGACGCGACATACTAATCTAGCGTCGCTTTTCCCGCACACCTTGCTTAATATAACCTAACCATGCTTAGGTATTAGGAACGACGCGTTAAATAGACTTTATACGCGACATACTAATCTAGTGTCACTTTTCACGCACGCTTTGCATAATATAACCTCTAACCATGCTTAGATAATACCAATGAGCTATAGCTCAAATGGTAGAGAATTGAGACGCGACATACTAATCTAGCGTCACTTTTCACGCACTCTTTGCGTAATATAACCTAACCATGCTTAGGTAATCGGAAAGATGCGTGAAAGAGAACGCGACATACTCATCTAGCGTCACTTTTCAAGCACACTTTGCGTAATATAACCTAACCATGCTTAGGTAATCGGAATGATGCGGTAAATAGACTTGAGACGCGACATGCTAATCTAGCGTCAGTTTTCACGCACGCTTTGCGTAATATAACCCAACAAAGCTTAGGTAATCGGAATGATGCGTTAAATAGACTTGAGACGCGACATACTAATCTAGCGTCACTATTCACGCACGCTTTGCGTAATATAACCCAACAATGTGTAGGTAATCAGAACAACGCGTTAGAGAGACTTGTGACACGACATACTAATCAATTTTCATCTTTCACGCACACTTTGCGTAATATAACCTAACCATGCTTAGGTAATCGGAACGTCGCGTTAGAGAGACTTGTGACACGACATAAGCATGGTAATCGAAACGACCCATTAAAAAGACTTAAGACGCGCCATATTAATCTAGCATCACTTTTTACACACGCTTTGCGTAATATAACCTACCCATGCTTAGGAAATCGGAACGACGCGTTAGAGACGCTTGAGACGCGACATACTAATCTAGCATCACTTTTCACACACACTTTGCCTAAATAACCTAACCATGCTTAGGAAATCAGAACGACGCGTTAGAAAGACTTGAGATGCGACATACTAATATAACGTCAATTTTCACGCACACTTTGCGTAATATAACCGAACCATGCTTAGGTAATCGGAATGACGCGTTAAAGAGACTTGTGACGCGAGATAAGCATGGTAATCGAAACGACGCGTTAAAGAGTCTTGAAATGTAACATACTAATCTAGCCACACTTTTTATGCACATTTTGCGTAATATAACCTAACTATGCTTAGATAATCGGAACGACGTGTTAAAGAGACTTGAGACTGGACATACTAATCTAGCGTCACTTTTCACGCAAACTTTGCGTAATATATTCTAACCATGCTTAGGCAATAGGAACGATGCGCTAAAGAGACTTGAGATGCGACATACTAATCTATTAAGTCTTTTCGCGCACACTTTGCGTACTATAACCTAACCATGCTTAGGTAATCAGAACGCTGCTCTAGAGAGACTTGTGACGCGACATAAGCATGGTAATCGAAACGAAGCGTTAAAGACACTTGAGACGCGAAATTAATATAGCGTCACTTATAACGCGCAATTTGCGTAATATAACCTAACCATGCTTAGGTAATCGGAACGACGCGTTAAAGAGACTTGTGACGCGGCATACTTATCTATTGTTACCTTTCACGCATACTTTGCGTACTATAACCTAACCATGCTTATGGTAATCGGAACGACGCATTAGAGAGTCTTATGACTCGATATAAACATGGTAATCGAAACGACGCGATAAAGAGACTTGAGATGCGAGACAACAGGAACTCCTTTTTCTTATGGAAATGGTTCAAGCATGAACTGTGTACAAAATACCTGAGGAGTGACATCAGTATGTTTTGCAAAGGACGTCTCAATAGTGCCATCGGGTTTTTTTTTGTGAATACTGGAGTACAGGATTGAACAAGTTGAGTAGATTCATCATGCATTATTTCATAGTTGCGTAATATAACCTAACCATGCTTAGGTAATCGGAATAACGCGATAAAGAAAATTGAGGCGCGACATACTGTCACATTTCACGCACACTTTGCGTAATATAACCTAACCATGGTTAGGTAATTGGAACGACGCGTTAGATAGACTTAAGACGCGACATACTAATCTATTGTCATTTTTCACGTACACTCTGCGTAATATAACCTAACCATGATTAAGTAATTGGAACGACGCGTTAAATAGACTTAAGACGCAACATACTAATCTATTGTCATTTTTCACGCACACTTTGCCTAATATAATAACCCAACCATGCTTAGGTAATCGAAACGACGCGTTAGAGAGACTTGTGACGCGACATAAGCATGATAATCGAAACGACGCGTTCAAGAGACTTGAGACGCGCAATATTAATCTAGCGTCACTTTTACGCACACTTTGCGTAATATAACATAACTATGCTTAGCGGAACGACGCGTATGGAGACTTGAGACGCAACATACTAATCTAGTCTAACTTTTCACGCACACTTTGCGTAATATAACCTAGCCATCCTTAGGAAATCGGTACGACGCGTTAGAGAGACTTGAGACGCGACGTACTAATCTAACGTCATTTTTCACGCACACATTGCGTAATATAACCTAACCATGCTTAGGTAATCGGGACGACGTGTTAAAGAGACTTGTGACGTGACATATGTATGGTAAGCGAAACGACGCGTTAAAGAGACTTGAGACGAAACATACTAATCTAGCGTCACTTTTTACGCACACTTTGAATAATAGAACCTAACCATGCTTAGGTAATCGGAACAACGCGTAAAAGAGATTTGAGACTGGACATACTAATCTAGCGTCACTTTTCACGCACACTTTGCGTAATATTAACCTAACCATGCTTAGGTAATAGGAACAACGCGTTAAAGAGACTTGAGACGCGACATACTAATCTATTGATCCTTTTTACGCACACTTTGCGTACTATAACCCAACCATGCTTAGGTAATCGGAACGACGCGTTAAAGAGTCTTGACACGCGACATACTAATCTAGCATCACTTTTCACGCAAACTTTGCGTATTATAACCTAACCATGCTCAGGTAATCGGAACGACGCATTAAAGAGCCTTTAGACGCGACATACTAATCTAGCGTCACTTTTCACGCGCACCTTGCGTAATATAACCTAACCATTCTTAGGTAATAGGAACGACGTGTTAAAAAGACTTTAGACGCGACATACTAATCTAGCGTCACTTTTCACGCACGCTTTGCGTAATATACTCTAACCATGGTTAGATAATTAGAAGAACGCGATAAAGAGAATTGAGATGCGACATACTAATCTAGCATCACTTTTCACGCACAGTTTGCGTAATATAACCTAACCATGCTAAGGTAATCGGAACAACGCATTAGATAGACTTAAGACGCGATATACTAATCTATTGTCAGTTTTCACGTACACTCTGTTTAATATAACCTAACCATGCTTATGTAATTGGAATGACGCGTTAAATAGACATGAGATGCGACATACTAATCTATTGTCATTTTCTACGCACACTTTGTGTAATATAACCTAACCATGCTTAGGTAATCGGAACGACGAGTTCGCGAGATTTGTGACGCGACATAAGCATGGTAATTGAAACAACGCGTTAAAGAGACTTGATACGCGCAATATTAATCTAGCGTCACTTTTTACGCACGCGTTGCGTAATATAACAAAACCATGCTTAGGATACCGGAACGACGCGTTAGAGAGACTTGAGATGGGACATACTAATCTAGTGTCACTTTTCTTGCACACTTTGTGTAATATAATCTAACCATGCTTAGGAAATCGGAACGACGCGTTAGAGAGACTTGAGACGCGACATACTAATCTAAAGTTACTTTTCACGCACACTTTGCGTAATATAACCTAACCATGCTTGGGTAATCGGAACGACGCGTTAAAGAGACTTGTGACGCGAGATAAGTATAGTAATCGAAACGACGCGTTAAAGAGACTTGAGACGAAACAAACTAATCTAGTCTCACTTTTTACATACACTTTGCGTAATATAACCTAACCATGCTTAGGTAATCGGAACGACGCGTTAAAGACACTTGAGACTAGACATACTAATCTAGCGTCACTTTTCACGAACACTTTGCGTAATATAACCTAACCATACTTATGTAATCAGAACGACGCGTTAAAGAGACTTGAGACGCGACATACTAAACTACTTCTCCTTTCCACGCACACTTTGCGTACTATAACCTAACCATGCTTAGGTAATCGGACGACGCGTTTGAGAGACTTGTGACGCGACATAAGCATAGTAATCGAAACGACGCGTTAAAGAGACTTGAGACGCGCAATATTAATCTAGCGTCACTTTTTACGCACGCGTTACGTAATATAATATAACCATGCTTAGGAAATCGGAATGACGCGTTAGAGAGACTTGAGACGCGACATACTAATCTAGCGTCACTTTTCACGCACACTTTGCGTATTTTAACCTAACCATGCTTAGGAAATCGGAACGACGTGTTAGAGAGACTTGAGACGTGACATACTAATCTATCCTCACTTTTCACGCACACTTTGCGTAATATAACCTAACCATGCTTAGGTAATTGGAACGACGCGTTAGAGAGACTTGTGACTAGTATGTCGCGTCTCATGTCTCATTAACTCGTCGTTCCGATTTCCTAAGCATGGTTAGGTTATAATACGCAAAGTGTGCATGAAAAGCGGTGCTAGATTAGTATGTTGCGTCGCAAGTCTCAATAACGCTTCGTTCCGATTACCTAAGCATGGTTAAGTCATATTATACAGAGTGTGCGCAAAAAGTGACGCTAGATTAGTCGGTTGCATCTCAAGTCTCTTTAAAGCCGTCGTTTCGATTACCATGCTTATGTCGCGTCACAAGTCTCTCTAACGCGTCGTTCCGATAATAGATTAGTATGTCGCGTCTCAAGTCTCTTTAACGCGTCGTTCCGATTACCTAAGCATGGTTAGGCTGTATTACGCAAAGAGTGCCTGAATAGTGACACTAGATTAGGATGTCGCGTCTTAAGTCTCTTTAACGCGTTGTTCCGATTACTTAAGCATGGTTAGGTTATATTACGCAAAGGGTGCGTCAAAAGTGAAAATAGATTAGTATGTCGAGTCTCAAGTCTCTTTAACTCGTCGTTCCCATTACCTAAGCATGGTTAGGTTATAGTACGCAAAGTGTGCGTGAAAATGATCAATAGATTTGTATGTCGCGTCTCAAGTCTCTTTAACGCGTCGTTCCGATTACCTAAGCATGGTTAGGTTAGATTACGCAAAGTGTGCGTGAAAAGTGACAAGACATTAGTATGTCCATCTCAATTCTATTTAACGCGTCGTTCCGATTACTTAAGAATGGTTAGGTTATATTACGCAAAGTGTGCGTGAAAAGTTACGCTAGATAAGCTAGATTAGTATGTCGCATTTCAAGTCTCTTTAAGGCGTCGTTCCAGTTACCTAAGCATAGTTAGGTTATATTACGCAAAGTGTGCGTGAAAAGAGACGCTAGATTAGTATGTCGCGTCTCAATTCTTTTTAACGCGTTGTTCCGATTACCTAAGCATGGTTAGGTTATATTACGCAAAGTGTGCGTGAAAAGTGACGCTAGATTAGTATGTCGCGTCTCAAGTCACTTTAACGCGTCGTTCCGATTACCATGCTTATGTCGCGTCACACAAGTCTCTCTATCGCGTCGTTTCGATTACCTAAGCATGGTTATGTTATTATTATGCAAAGTGTGCGTGAAAAGTGACGCTAGATTAGTATGCCGCGTCTCAGGTCTCTTTAACGCGTCGTTCCGATTACTTAAGCATGGTTAGGTTATTTTATACAAAGTGTGTGTGTGAAAAGTGATGCTAGATTTGTATGTCGCGTCTCAAGTCTCTTTAACGCGTCGTTTCATTACCATTCTTATCTTGCGTCACAAGTCTCTTTAACGCGTCGTTATGATTACCTAAGCATGGTTAGGTTATATTACGCAGAGTGTGCGTCAAAAGTGATGCTAGATTAGTATATCGTGTATCAAGTCTCTCTAACGGTCGTTCCGATTTCCCAAGCATGGTTAGGTTATATTACGCAAAGTGTGCGTGAAAAGTGACGCTAAATTAGTATGTCACGTGTCGATTCTCTCTAACACGTCGTTCCGATTTCCTAAGATGATTATGTTATATTGCACAAAGTGTCATGAAAAGTGACGCTAGATCAGTATATCCTACCTCAAGTCTCTCTAACGCGTCGTTCCGATTACCTAAGTATGGTTAGGTTATATTACGCAAAGTGTGCGCTAAAAGTTACGTTAGATTAGTATGCCGCATCTCAAGTCTCTTTAACGTGTCGTTCTTATTACCTAAGCATGGCTAGGTTATATTACGCAAGCTGTGCGTTAAAAGTTACGCTAGATTAGTATGTCGATCTCAAGGCTTTTTAATGTGTCGTTCCGATTACCTAAGCATGGTTAGGTTATATTACGCAAAGAGTGCGTTAAAAGTGACGCTAGATATTAGTATGTCGCGTCACAAGTCTCTCTAACGCATCGTTCCGATTATCTAAGCATGGTTAGGTTATATCACGCAAAGTGTGCGTGAAAAGTGACGTTATATTAGTATGTCGCGTCTCAAGTCTCTTTAACGCGTCGTTTCGATTACCATGCTTATCTCGCATCACAAGTCTCTTTAACTCGTTATTGTTATTACCTAAGAATGGTTAGGTTATATTACTGGTGTGCGTGAAAAGTGACACTAGATCAGTATATCCTACCTCAAGTCTCACTAACTCGTCGTTCCGATTTCCTAAGCCTGGTTAGGTTATATTACGCAAAGTGTGCGTGAAAAGTGACGCTAGATTATATGACTCGTGTCAAGTCTCTTTAACACGTCGTTCCGATTTCCTAAGCATGGTTAGGTTATATTACGCAAAGTGTGCATAAAAAAGTGACGGTAGATTAGTATATCGCGTCTCAAGTCTCTTTAACACGTCGTTCCAATTACCTAACCATGGAAAGCTTATATTACGCAAAGTGTGCTGAAAAGTGACGGTAGATTAGTATATCGCGTCTCAAGTCTCTTTAATGTGTCGTTCTGATTACCTAACCATGGTTTGGTTATGTTACGCAAGGTGTGCGTGAAAAGTGACGCTAGATTAGTATGTCGCATCTCAATGCTCTTTAACGCGTCGTTCCGTTTACCTAAGCATGGTTAGGTTATATTACGCAATGTCTGTGTGAAAAGTGACGCTATATTAGTATCTTGCGTCTCAAGTCTCTTTAACGCGTCGTTTTGATTACCATGCTTATTAACCCGTCATTCCGATTACCTAAGCATAGTTAGGTTATATTACGCAAAGTGTGCGTGAAACGTTACGCTAGATTAATATGTCGCTACTCAAGTCTCTATGATGCGTCGTTCTGATTACCTAAGCATGCGTAATAAGAGACGCTAGATTAGTACGGCGCGTTTCAAGTCTCTTTAACTCGTCGTTTCGATTACTGTGCTTATGTCGCTTCACAAGTGTCTCTAACGCGTCGTTCTGATTACCTAAGCAT
Organism: Mercurialis annua; assembly: GCF_937616625.2. Lineage (NCBI taxonomy): Eukaryota > Viridiplantae > Streptophyta > Magnoliopsida > Malpighiales > Euphorbiaceae > Mercurialis > Mercurialis annua. The sequence goes on from NC_065572.1 coordinate 45,444,270, forward strand.
GGTTAGATTATATATTACGCAAAGTGTGCGTGAAAAGTGACAATGTATTAGTATGTAGCATCTCAAGTCTTTTTAACGCGTCTTTCCGATTACGTAGGCATGGTTAGGTTAATTTATGCAAAGTGTGCGTGAAAAGTGACGCTAGATTAGTATGACGCTTCTCAAGTCTCTTTAATGCGTATTCCGATTACCTAAGCATGGTTAGGTTATATTACGTGAAGTGTGCGTGAAAACGGACGCTAGATTAGTATGTCGCGTCTCAAGTCCTTTAACGCGTCGTTTCGATTACCATTCTTATCTTGCGTCACAAGTCTCTTTAACGCGTAGTTCTGATTACCTAAGCATGGTTAGGTTATATTACGCAGAGTGTGCGTCAAAAGTGATGCTAGATTAGTATATCGTATATCAAGTCTCTCTAACGGTCGTTCCGATTTCCCAAGCATGGTTAGGTTATATTACGCAAAGTGTGTGTGAAAAGCGACGCTAAATTAGTATGTCACGTGTCGAGTCTCTCTAACTCGTCGTTCCGATTTCCTAAGATGATTATGTTATATTACGCAAAGTGTGCGTGAAAAGTGACGCTAGATCAGTATATCCTACCTCAAGTCTCTCTAACGCGTCGTTCCGATTACCTAAGCATGGTTAGGTTATATTACGCAAAGTGTGCGCTAAAAGTTACGTTAGATTAGTATGCCGCATCTCAAGTCTCTTTAACGTGTCGTTCTTATTACCTAAGCATGGCTAGGTTATATTACGCAAGCTGTGCGTTAAAAGTTACGCTAGATTAGTATGTCGATCTCAAGGCTTTTTAATGCGTCGTTCCGATTACCTAAGAATGGTTAGGTTATATTACGCAAAGAGTGCGTTAAAAGTGACGCTAGATATTAGTATGTCGCGTCACAAGTCTCTCTAACGCATCGTTCCGATTATCTAAGCATGGTTAGGTTATATCACGCAAAGTGTGCGTGAAAACTGACGTTATATTAGTATGTCGCGTCTCAAGTCTCTTTAACGCGTCGTTTCGATTACCATGCTTATCTCGCATCACAAGTCTCTTTAACTCGTTATTGTTATTACCTAAGCATGGTTAGGTTATATTACTGGTGTGCGTGAAAAGTGACACTAGATCAGTATATCCTACCTCAAGTCTCACTAACTCGTCGTTCCGATTTCCTAAGCCTGGTTAGGTTATATTACGCAAAGTGTGCGTGAAAAGTGACGCTAGATTATATGACTCGTGTCAAGTCTCTTTAACACGTCGTTCCGATTTCCTAAGCATGGTTAGGTTATATTACGCAAAGTGTGCATAAAAAAGTGACGGTAGATTAGTATATCGCGTCTCAAGTCTCTTTAACACGTCGTTCCAATTACCTAACCATGGAAAGCTTATATTACGCAAAGTGTGCTGAAAAGTGACGGTAGATTAGTATATCGCGTCTCAAGTCTCTTTAATGTGTCGTTCTGATTACCTAACCATGGTTTGGTTATGTTACGCAAGGTGTGCGTGAAAAGTGACGCTAGATTAGTATGTCGCATCTCAATGCTCTTTAACGCGTCGTTCCGTTTACCTAAGCATGGTTAGGTTATATTATGCAATGTCTGTGTGAAAAGTGACGCTATATTAGTATCTTGCGTCTCAAGTCTCTTTAACGCGTCGTTTTGATTACCATGCTTATTAACCCGTCATTCCGATTACCTAAGCATAGTTATGTTATATTACGCAAAGTGTGCGTGAAACGTTACGCTAGATTAATATGTCGCTACTCAAGTCTCTATGATGCGTCGTTCTGATTACCTAAGCATGCGTAATAAGAGACGCTAGATTAGTACGGCGCGTTTCAAGTCTCTTTAACTCGTCGTTTCGATTACTGTGCTTATGTCGCTTCACAAGTGTCTCTAACGCGTCGTTCTGATTACCTAAGCATGGTTAGATTATATATTACAAAAAGTGTGCGTGAAAAGTGACAATGTATTAGTATGTAGCATCTCAAGTCTTTTTAACGCGTCTTTCCGATTACGTAGGCATGGTTAGGTTAATTTATGCAAAGTGTGCGTGAAAAGTGACGCTAGATTAGTATGACGCTTCTCAAGTCTCTTTAATGCGTATTCCGATTACCTAAGCATGGTTAGGTTATATTACGTGAAGTGTGCGTGAAAACGGACGCTAGATTAGTATGTCGCGTCTCAAGTCCTTTAACGCGTCGTTTCGATTACCATTCTTATCTTGCGTCACAAGTCTCTTTAACGCGTAGTTCTGATTACCTAAGCATGGTTAGGTTATATTACGCAGAGTGTGCGTCAAAAGTGATGCTAGATTATTATATCGTATATCAAGTCTCTCTAACGGTCGTTCCGATTTCCCAAGCATGGTTAGGTTATATTACGCAAAGTGTGTGTGAAAAGCGACGCTAAATTAGTATGTCGCGTCTTTAGTCTATTTAACGCGTCGTTCTGATTATCAAAGCATGGTTAGGTTATATTACGCGAAGTGTGTGTGAAAAGTTACGCTAGATTAGTATGTCGCGTCTCAAGTCTCTCTAACGCGTCGTTCCGATTACCTAAAGATGGTTAGGTTATATTATGCAAAGCACGTAAAAAGTTACGCTAGATTAGTATGTCGCGTCTCAAGTCTCTTTATCGCATCTTTCCGATTACCTAAACATGGTTAGGTTATATTACGCAAAGTTTGCGTGAAAAGCGACGCTAGATTAGTATGTCCGTCTCAAGTCTCTTTAACGCGTCGTTCCGATTACCTAAGCATGGTTAGGTTATATTACGCAAAGTGTGCTTAAAAAGTGACGCTAGATTAGTTTGTTTTGTCTCAAGTCTCTTTTACAAGTCGTTTCGATTACCATACTTATCTCGCGTCACAAGTCTCTTTTACAAGTCGTTTCGATTACCATACTTATCTCGCGTCACAAGTCTCTTTAACGCGTCGTTCCGATTACCATACTTATCTCGCGTCACAAGTCTTGTTAACGCGTCGTTCCGATTACCATACTTATCTCCCGTCACAAGTCTCTTTAACGCGTCGTTCGGATTACCTAAGCATGGTTAGGTTATATTACGCAAACAGTGCGTGAAAAGTGACGTTAAATTAGTATGTCGCGTCTCAAGTCTCTCTAACGCGTCGTCCAATTTCCTAAGCATAGTTAAGTTATTTTACGCAAAGTGTGCGTGAAAAGTGACGCTAGATTAGTATGTCCATTCTCAAGTCTCTTTAACGCGTCGTTCCGATTACCTAAGCATGGTTAAGTTACATTACGCAAAGTGTGCGTAAAAAGTGACGCTAGATTAGTTTGTTTCGTCTCAAGTCTCTTTAACACGTAGTTTCGATTACTATATTTATCTCGCGTCACAAGTCTCTTTAACGCGTCGTTCCGATTACCTAAGCATGGTTAGGTTATATTACGCAAAGAGTGCGTGAATAGTGACGCTATATTAGTATGTCGCGTCTCAAGTCTCTCTAACGCGTCGTTCCGATTTCCTAAGCATAGGTATGTTATATTACGCAAAGCGTGCGTGAAAAGTGACACTAGATTAGTATGTCGCGTCTCAAGTCTCTCTAACGCGTCGTTCCGATTTCCTAAGCATAGATATGTTATATTACGCAATGCGTGCGTAGAAAATGACAATAGATTAGTATGTAGCATCTCAAGTCTCTTTAATGTGTCGTTCCAATTACATAAGCATGGTTAGGTTATATTACGCAGAGTGTACGTGAAAAATGACAATAGATTAGTATGTCGCGTCTTAAGTCTATCTAACGCGTCGTTCCGATTACATTAGCATGGTTAGGTTATATAACGCATAGTGTGCGTGGAAAGTGATGCTAGATTAGTATGTCGCGTCTCAATTCTCTTTATCGCATTATTCTGATTATCTAAGCATGGTTTTTTTTGTTGATAATTGGGGAGGGGATAGAGCTTGTGGGAGGAATTGAACCCACGACCTAGCAGTTTGCTGCCTAGCGCTTATACCATTTGAGCTATAGCTAATTGGTATTATCTAAGCATGGTTATGTTACATTACGCAACGCGTGCGTAGAAAGTGACGCTAGATTAATTGCGCGTCTCAAGTCTCTTTAACGCGTCATTTCGATTACCATGCTTATGTCGCATCACAAGTATCTCTAACGCGTCATTCCGATTACCTAAGCATGGTTAGGTTATAGTACACAAAGTGTGCGTGGAAAGGAGCAATAGTTTAGTATGTCGCGTCTCAAGTCTTTTTAACGCGTCGTTCCGATACCTAAGTATGGTTAGGTTATATTACGCAAAGTGTGCGTGAAAAGTGATGCTAGATTAGTATGTCCAGTCTCAAGTCTTTTTAATGCGTCGTTCCGATTACCTAAGCATGGTTAGGTTATATTACGCAAAGTGTGCGTAAAAAGTGAGGCTAGATTAGTTTGTTTCGTCTCAATTCTCTTTAACGCGTCGTTTCGTTTACTATACTTATCTCGCATCTCAAGTCTCTCTAACGCGTCGTTCCGATTTCCTAAGCATGGTTAGGTTATATTACGCAAAGTGTCCGTGAAAAGTGACACTAGATTAGTATGTCGCGTTTCAAGTCTCTCTAACGCGTCGTTCCGATATCCTAGCATGGTTATGTTATATTACGTAACGCGTGCGTAAAAAGTGACGCTAGATTAATATTGCGCGTCTCAAATCTCTTTAACGCATCGTTTTCGATTACCATGCTTATGTCGCGTCACAAGTCTCTCGAACACGTCGTTCCGATTCCTAAGCATGGTTAAGTTATATTACACAAAGTGTGCGTTGAAAATGACAATTAGTATGTTGCATCTCAAGTATATTTAACGCATCGTTCGAATTACTTAAGCATGGTTAGGTTATATTAGGCAGAATGTACGTGAAAAATGACAATAGATTAGTATGTCGCGTCTTAAGTCTATCTAACGCGTTGTTCCGATTACCTTAGCATGGTTAGGTTATATTACGCAAACTGTGCGTGAAAAGTGATGCTAGATTAGTATGTCGCATCTCAATTCTCTTTATCGCGTTGTTCCAATTATCTAAGCATGTTTAGGGTATATTATGCAAAGCGTGCGTGAAAAGTGACATTAGATTAGTATGTCGCGTCTAAAGTCTATTTAACGCGTCGTTCCTACTACCTAAGAATGGTTAGATTATATTACGCAGTGTGCGTGAAAAGTGACGCTAGATTAGCATGTCGCGTCTCAAGGCTCTTTAATGCGTCGTTCTGATTACCTAAGCATGGTTAGGTTATAATACGCAAAGTTTGCGTGAAAAGTGACGCTAGATCAGTATGTCGCGTGTCAAGGCTCTTTAACGCGTCGTTCCGATTACCTAAGCATGGGTTAGGCTATAATACGCAAAGTGTGCGTAAAAAGGATCAATTGATTAGTATGTCGCGTCTCAACTATCTCTATCGCATTGTTCCTATTACATAAGCATGGTTAGCTTATATTACGCAAATTGTGCATGAAAAGTGACGCTAGATTAGTATGTCCAGGCTCAAATCTCTTTAAAGCGTTGTTCCGATTACCTAAGCATGGTTAGGTTCTATTACTCAAAGTGTGTGTAAAAGGTGATGCTAGATTAGTGTGTTTCGTCTCAAGTCTCTTTAATGCGTCGTTTCGCTTACCATATCTCGCGTCACAAGTCTCTTTAACGCGTCGTTCCGATTACCAAAGCATGGTTAGGTTATATTACGCAATGTGTGCGTGAAAAGTGACGTTAGATTAGTACGTCGCGTCTCAAGTCTCTCTAACGCGTCGTACCGATTTACTAAGCATGGCTAGGTTATATTACGCAAAGTGTGCGTGAAAAGTGACACTAGATTAGTATGTCGTGTCTCAAGTCTCCATACGCGCCGTTCCCATTTCCTAAGCATGGTTATGTTATATTACGCAAAGTGTGCGTCAAAAATATAGGTTATAGTACGCAAAGTGTGCGTGAAAAGTGACTTTAGATTAGTATGTCGTATCTCAAGTCTCTCTAACGCGTCGTTCCAATTTCCTAAGAATGGTTAGGTAATATTACGCAAAGTGTCCGTGAAAAGTGACACTAGATTAGTATGTCGCGTCTCAAGTCGCTCTAACGCTTCGTTCCGATATCCTAAACATGGTTAGGTTATATTACGCAAAGTGTGCGTGAAAAGTGACGCTAGATTACTATATCCTACCTCAAGTCTCTCTAACGCGTCGTTCCGATTGCCTAAGCATGGTTAGGTTATATTATGCAAAGTGTGCGTGAAAAGTGACACTATATTAGTATCTTGCGTCTCAATTCTCTTTGACGCGTCGTTTTGATTACCATGCTTATTAACCCGTCATCCCGATTACCTAAGCATAGTTAGGTTATATTACGCAAAGTGTGCGTGAAACGTTACGCTAGATTAATATGTCGCTACTCAAGTCTCTATGATGCGTCGTTCTGATTACCTAAGCATGCGTAATAAGTGATGCTAGTTTAGTATGTCGCGTTTCAAGTCTCTTTAACGCGTCTTTTTGATTACTGTGCTTATGTCGCGTCACAAGTGTCTCTAACGCGTCGTTTTGATTACCTAAGCATGGTTAGATTATATATTACGCAAATTGTGCGTGAAAAGTGACAATGTATTAGTATGTAGCATCTCAAGTCTTTTAACGCGTCGTTCCGATTACCCAGGCATGGTTAGGTTATTTTACGCGAAGTGTGCGTGAAAAGTGACGCTAGATTAGTATGACGCGTCTCAAGTCTCTTTAATGCGTATTCCAATTACCTAAGCATGGTTAAGGTTATATTACTGAAGTGTGCGTGAAAAGGGACGCTAGATTAGTATGTCGCGTCTCAAGTCCTTTAACGCGTCTTTCCGATTATGTAAGCATGGTTAGGTTATGTTACGCAAAGTGTGCGTGAAAAGTGATGCTAGATTAATGTGTCGCTACTCAAGTCTCTTTAATGCGTCGTTCCGATTTCCTAAGCATGGTTAGGTTATAGTACGCAAAGTTTGCGTGAAAAGTGACGCCACATTAGTATGTCGCCTCTGAAGTCTCTTTAACTCGTCGTTCCGATTATCTAAGCATGGGTAGGTTATTTTACGAAAAGTGTGCTTGAAAAATTACGCTACATTAGTAGTCGCATCTCAAGTCTCTTTAACGCATTGTACCGATTACCTAAGGATGGTTAGGTTACTTCACGAAAAGTGTGCGTGAAAAGTAACAAACATTAGTATGTCGCGTCTCTAGTCTATTTAACGCGTCATTCCGATTACCTAAGCATGGTTAGGTTATATTACGCAAAGTGTGCATGGAAAGTGACGCTAGATTAGTATGTCGCATCTCAATTCTCTTTAACGCGTTGTACCGATTAACCTAAGGATGGTTAGGTTACTTTGCAGAAAGTGTACGTGAAAAGTGACGCTAGATTAGTATGTCGCGTCTGAAGTCTATTTAACGCGTCGTTCTGATTATCAAAGCATGGTTAGATTATATTACGCGAAGTGTGTGTAAAAAGTTACGCTAGATTAGTATGTCGTGTCTCAATTCTCTTTAACGCGTTGTTCCGATTACCTAAGCATGGTTAGGTTATATTACGCAAAGTGTGCATAGAATGTGACGCTAGATTAGTATGACGCGTCTCAAGTCTCTTTAATGCGTATTCCGATTACCTAAGCATGGTTAGGTTATATTACGTGAAGTGTGCGTGAAAAGGGACGCTAGATTAGTATGTCGCGTCTCAAGTCCTTTAACGCGTCTTTCCGATTATGTAAGCATGGTTAGGTTATGTTACGCAAAGTGTGCGTGAAAAGTGATGCTAGATTAATGTGTCGCTACTCAAGTCTCTTTAATGCGTCATTCCTATTTCCTAAGCATGGTTAGGTTGTAGTACGCAAAGTTTGCGTGAAAAGTGACGCCATATTAGTATGTCGCCTCTAAAGTCTCTTTAACGCGTCGTTCCGATTATCTAAGCATGGGTAGATTATTTTACGAAGAGTGTGCGTGAAAAATGACGCTACATTAATATGTCGCGTCTCGAGTTTAACGCATTGTACCGATTACCTAAGGTTGGATAGGTTACTTCACGAAAAGTGTGCGTGAAAAGTAACAAACTAATATTAGTATGTCGCGTCTCTAGTCTATTTAACGCGTCATTCCGATTACCTAAGCATGGTTAGGTTATATTACGCAAAGTGTGCATGGAAGGTGACGCTAGATTAGTATGTCGCATCTCAATTCTCTTTAACGCGTTGTACCGATTACCTAAGGATGGTTAGGTTACTTTACAAAAAGTGTACGTGAAAAGTGACGCTAGATTAGTACGCCGCGTCTTAAGTCTATTTAACGCGTCGTTCTGATTATCAAAGCATGGTTAGGTTATATTACGCGAAGTGTGTGTGAAAAGTTACGCTAGATTAGTATGTCGCGTCTCAATTCTCTTTAACACGTTGTTCCGATTACCTAAGCATGGTTAGGTTATATTATGCAAAGTGTGCGTGAAAAGTTACGCTACATTAGTATGTCGCGTCTCAAGTCTCTTTAGCGCATCTTTCCGATTACCTAGGCATGGTTAGGTTATATTACGCAAAGTTTGCGTGAAAAGCGACGCTAGATTAGTATGTACAGTCTCAAGTCTCTTTAACGCGTCGTTCCGATTACCTACGCGTGGTTAGGTTATATTACGCAAAGTGTGCTTAAAAAGTGACGCTAGATTAGTTTGTTTTGTCTCAAGTCTCTTTTACAAGTCGTTTTGATTACCATACTTATCTCGCGTCACAAGTCTCTTTAACGCGTCGTTCCGATTACCATACTTATCTCGCGTCACAAGTCTCTTTAACGGGTCGTTCTGATTACCATACTTATCTCCCGTCACAAGTCTCTTTAACGCGTCGTTCCGATTACCTAAGCATGGTTAGGTTATATTACGAAAACAGTGCGTGAAAAGTGACGTTAAATTAGTATGTCTCGTCTCAAGTCTCTCTAACGCGTCGTCCAATTTCCTAATCATGGTTAAGTTATTTTACGCAAAGTGTGCGTGAAAAGTGACGCTAGATTAGTATGTCCAGTCTCAAGTCTCTTTAACGTGTCGTTCCGATTACCTCACTATGGTTAAGTTATATTACACAAAGTGTGCGTAAAAAGTGACGCTAGATTAGTTTGTTTCGTCTCAAGTCTCTTTAACGTGTAGTTTCGATTACTATATTTATCTCGCGTCACAAGTCTCTTTAACGCGTCGTTCCGATTACCTAAGCATGGGTAGGTTATATTACGCAAAGAGTGCGTGAATAGTGACACTATATTAGTATGTCGCGTCTCAAGTCTCTCTAACGCATCGTTCCAATTTCCTAAGCATGGTTAGGTTATATTACGCAAAGCGTGCGTGAAAAGTGACACTAGATTAGTATGTCGCGTCTCAAGTCTCTCTAACGCGTCGTTCTGATTTCCTAAGCATAGTTATATTATATTACGCAATGCGTGCGTAGAAAATGACAATAGATTAGTATGTAGCGTCTCAAGTCTCTTTAACGCGTCGTTCCAGTTACATAAGCATGGTTAGGTTATATAACGCAGAGTGTATGTGAAAAATGACAATAGATTAGTATGTTGCGTCTTAAGTCTATCTAACGCGTTGTTTCGATTACATTAGCATGGTTAGGTTATATTACGCATAGTGTGCGTGGTAAATGACGCTAGATTAGTATGTCGCGTCTCAATTCTCTTTATCGCATTATTCTGATTATCTAAGCATGGTTTTTTTTGTTGATAATTGGGGAGGGGAGAGCGCTTGTGGGAGCAATTGAACCCACGACCTAGCAGTTTGTTGCCTAGCGCTTATACCATTTGAGCTATAGCTCATTGGTATTATCTAAGCATGGTTAGAGGTTATATTATGTAAAGCGTGCGTGAAAAGTGACACTAGATTAATATGTCGCGTATAAAGTCTATTAAACGCATCGTTCCTAATACCTAAGCATGGTTAGGTTATATTACGCAAGGTGTGCATGAAAAGTGACGCTAGATTAGTATGTCACGTCTCAAGGCTCTTTAATGCGTAATATGCAAAGTTTGCGTGGAAAGTGACGATAGATTAGTATGTCACGTGTCAAGGCTCTTTAACGCGTCGTTCTGATTACCTAAGCATGGTTACGATATAGTACGCAAAGTGTGCGTAAAAAGGATCAATAGATTAGTATATCGTGTCTCAAGTCTCTTTAACGCGTCGTTCTTATTACCTAAGCATGGTTAGGTTATAATACGCAAGGTGTGCGTGAAAAGTGACGCTAGATTAGCATGTCGTGTCTCAAGGCACTTTAATGCGTCGTTCCGATTACTTAAGCATGATTAGGTTATACTACGCAAAGTATGCGTGAAAAGTGACGCTAGATTAGTATGTCGCTACTCAAGTCTCTTTAACGCGTCGTTTCGATTACCATGCTTTTGTTGCGTCACAAGTCTCTCTAACGCGTCGTTCCGATTACCTAAGCATGGTTAGGTTATAGTACGCAAAGTGTGCGTAAAAAGGATCAATAGATAAGTATGTCTCGTCTCAAGTCTCTTTAACGCGTCGTTCCTATTACCTAAGAATGGTTAGGTTATACTACGCAAAGTGTGCTTGAAAAGTGACACTAGATTAGTACGTCATGTCTCCAATCTCTTTCACGCGTCGTTCCGATTACCTAAGCATGGTTAGGTTATATTATGCAAAGTGTGCGTAAAAAGTGACACTAGATTAGTATGCTTCGTATCAAGTCTCTTTATCGCGTCGTTTCGATCACCATACTTATCTCGCGTCACAAGTCTCTTTAACGCGTCGTTCCGATTACCTATGCATGGTTAGGTTATATTACGCAAAGTGTGCGTGAAAAGTGAGGTTAGATTAGTCTGTCGCGTCTCAATTCTCTCTAACGCGTCGTTCCAATTTCCTAAGCATGGTTAGGTTATAATACGTAAAGTGTGCGTGAAAAGTGACACTAGATTAGTATGTCTCGTCTCAAGTCTCTCTAACGCGTCATTCCGATTTCCTAAGCATGGTTATGTTATATTACGCAACGCGTGCGTAAAAAGTGACGCTAGATTAATATTGCGCGTCTCAAGTCTCTTTAACGCGTCATTTCGATTACCATGCTTATGTCGCGTCACAAGTATCTCTAACGCGTCATTCTGATTACCTAAGCATGGTTTGGTTATAGTACACAAAGTGTGCGTGGAAAGGAGCAATAGTTTAATATGTCGCGTCTCAAGTCTTTTTAACGCGTCGTTCCGATTACCTAAGTATGGTTAGGTTATATTACGCAAACTGTGCGTGAAAAGTGACGCTAGATTAGTATGTCCAGTCTCAAGTCTCTTTAATGCGTCGTTCCGATTACCTAAGCATGGTTAGGTTATATTACGCAAAGTGTGCGTAAAAAGTGAGGCTAGATTAGTTTGTTTCGTCTCAATTCTCTTTAACGCGTCGTTTCGATTACTATACTTATCTCGAGTCACAAGTCTCTTTAACTCGTCGTTCCGATTATCTAAGCATGGTTAGGTTATATTACGCAATGTGTGCTTGAAAAGTGACTTTAGATTAGTACGTCGCGTCTCAAGTCTTTCTAACGCGTCGTACCGATTTACTAAGCATGGCTAGGTTATATTACACAAAGTGTCCGTGAAAAGTGACACTAGATTAGTATGTCGCATCTCAAGTCTCCATACGCGCCGTTCCGATATCCTAAGCATGGTTATGTTATATTACGCAAAGTGTGCGTAAAAAATATAGGTTACAGTACGCAAAGTGTGCGTAAAACATATTGGTTATAGTACGCAAAGTGTGCGTGAAAAGTGACTTTAGATTAGTATGTCGCATCTCAAGTCTCTCTAACGCGTCGTTCCGATTTCCTAAGAATGGTTAGGTTATATTACGCAAAGTGTCCGTGAAAAGTGACACTAGATTAGTATGTCGCATCTCAAGTCTCTTTAACGCGTCGTTCCGATATCCTAAGCATGGTTAGGTTATATTACTCAAAGTGTGCGTGAAAATTGACGCTAGATTAGTAGAAACCTCAAGTCTCGCTAACGCGTCGTTCCGATTTCCTAAGCATGTTAGGTTATGTTACGCAAAGTGTGCGTGAAAGTCACAATTATTTAGTATGTCGCGTCTCAAGTCGATTTAATGCGGTGTTGCGATTACCTAACCATGGTTAGGTTATAGTACGCAAAGTTTACTTGAAAAGTGACACTAGATTAGTATATTGCGTCTCGATTCTATTTAACGCGTTGTTCCGACTAAGCATGGTTAGGTTATATTACGCAAAGTGTGCGTGAAAAGTGACACTAGATTAGTATGTCGCGTCTCAAGTCACTTTTACGCGTCGTTCCGATTACCATACTTATGTCGCGTCACACAAGTCTCTCTAACGCGTAGTTTCGATTACCTAAGCATGGTTATGTTATTATTACGCAAAGTGTGCGTGAAAAGTGACGCTAGATTAGTATGCCGCGTCTCAGGTCTCTTTAACGCGTCTTTCCGATTACTTAAGCATGGTTAGGTTATTTTACACAAAGTGTGCGTGAAAAGTGATGCTAGATTTGTATGTCGCGTCTCAAGTCTCTTTAACGCGTCGTTTCGATTACCATTCTTATCTTGCGTCACAAGTCTCTTTAACGCGTTGTTATGATTACCTAAGCATGGTTAGGTTATATTACGCAGAGTGTGCGTCAAAAGTGATGCTAGATTAGTATATCGTGTATCAAGTCTCTCTAACGGTCGTTCAAGATTTCCCAAGCATGGTTAGGTTATATTACGAAAAGTGTGCGTGAAAAGCGACGCTAAATTAGTATGTCACGTGTCAAGTATCTCTAACACGTCGTTCCGATTTCCTAAGATGACTATGTTATATTACGCAAAGTGTGCGTGAAAAGTGACGCTAGATCAGTATATCCTACCTCAAGTCTCTCTAACGCGTCGCTCCGATTACCTAAGCATGGTTAGGTTATATTACGCAAAGTGTGCTCTAAAAGTTACGCTAGATTAGTATGTCGCGTCTCAAGGTTCTTTATTGCGTCGTTCCGATTACCTAAGCATGGTAAGGTTATATCACGCAAAGAGTGCGTTAAAAGTGACGCTAGATTAGTATGTCGTGTCTCAAGTCTCTTTAACGCGTTGTTTCGATTACCTAAGCATGGCTAGCTTATAGCGTGAGAAGTAACAATAGATTAATATGTCGCGTCTCAAGTCTCTTTAACGCGTCGTTCCGATTACCTACGCATGGTTAGGTTATATTACGCAAAGTGTGCGTGAAAAGTGACTATAGATTAGTATGTCGCTTATCAATTCTATTTAACGCGTCGTTCCGATTACCTAAGCATGGTTAGGTTATATGACACAAAGCGTGCGTGACAAGTAACGCTAGATTAATATTTCGCGTCTCAAGTCTGTTTAACGCATCCTTTCGATTACCTAGGCATGATTAGGTTATATTACGCAAAGTATGCGTGAAAAGTGACGCTAGATAAGTATGTTGAGTCACAAGTCTCTTTAACGCGTCGTTCCGATTACCTAAGCTTGGTTAGGTTATATTACGCAAAATGTGCATAAAAAGTGACGCTAGATTAGTATGGCGAGTCTCAAGTCTCTCTAACTCGTCGTTTCGATTACCATGCTTATGTCGCGTCACAAGTCTCTCTAACGCGTCGTTCCGATTACCTAAGCATAGTTGGTTTAGATTACGCAAAGTGTGCGTGAAAAGGGACACTAGATTAGTATGTCGCTTCTCAAGTCTCTTTAACGCGTTGTTCCGATTACCTAAGCATGATTAAGTTATTTTACTCAAAGTGTGCGTGAAAAGTGACGCTAGATTAGTATGTCGTGTCTCAATTCTCTTTAACGCGTGGTTCCGATTACCTAAGCATGGTTAGGTTATTTTACGCAAAGTGTGCGTGAAAAGTGACGCTAGATTAGTATGTCGCGTCTCAAGTCACTTCAACTCGTCGTTCCAATTACCATGCTTATGTCGCGTCATCAGTCTGTGTAATGCGTCGTTTCGATTACCTAAGCATGGTTAGGTTATATTATGCAAAGTGTGCGTGAAAAGTGACGCTAGATTAGTATGTCGTGTCTCAAGTCTCTTTAACGTGCCGTTTCGATTACCATGCTTATCTCGCGTCCCAAGTCTCTTTAACGCGTCGTTACGATTACCTAAGCATGGTTAGGTTATATTACGCAAAGTGTGCGTGAAAAGTGACGCTAGATTAGTATATCCTACCTCAAGTCTATCTAACTCGTCGTTCCGATTTCCTAAGCATGGTTAGGTTATATTACGCAAAGTGTGCGTAAAAAGTCACAATTAATTAGTATGTCGCGTCTCAAGTCGATTAAAAGCGGCGTTGCGATTACGTAACCATTATTAGGTTATAGTACGCAAAGTTTGCTTGAAAACTGACGATAGATTAGTATATCATGTCTCAATTCTAATTAACGCGTTGTTCCGATTAACTAAGCATGGTTAAGTTATATTGCGCAAAGTGTGCGTGAAAAGTGACGCTATATTAGTATGTCGCGTCTCAAGTCACTTTAACGCGTCGTTCCGATTACCATGCTTATGTCGCGTCACAAGTCTCTCTAACGCGTCGTTTCGATTACCTAAGCATGGTTAGGTTACTATTACGCAAAGTGTGCATGAAAAGTGACGCTAGATTAGTATGCCGCGTCTCAGGTGTCTTTAACGCGTCGTTCCGATTTCCTTAGCATGGTTTGGTTATTTTACACAAAGTGTGAGTGAAAAGGGACGCTAGATTAGTATGTCGCATCTCAAGTCTCTTTAACACGTCGTTTCGATTACCATGGTTATCTTGTGTCACAAGTCTCTTTAACGCGTCGTTTCGATTACCTAAGCATGGTTAGGTTATATATGCGTGAAAAGTTACGCTAGATTAGTATGTCGCATCTCAAGGATCTTTAACGCGTCGTTCCGATTACCTAAGCATGGTTAGGATATATTACGCAACGTGTGCGTCAAAAGTGACGCTAGATTAGTATGTCGCGTCTCAAGTCTCTTTAACGCGTCATTTTGATTACCATCCTTATGTCGTGTCACAAGTGTCTCTAATGCGTCTTTCCGATTACCTAAGCATGGTTAGGTTATATATTACGCATTGTGCGTGAAAAGTAACAATAAATTAGTATGTCGAGTCTCACGTCTATTTAACGCGTCTTTCCGATTACCTAAGCATGGTTAGTTATATTACGCAAAGTGTTCGCGGAAAGTGACGCTGGGTTAGAATATTGTGTCTCAATTCTCTTTAACGCGCTGTATCGATAAACTAAGGATGGTTAGGTTACTTTACGGAAAGTGTGCGTGAAAAGTAACAATACATTAGTATGTCGCGTCTCAATTCTATTTAACGCGTCGTTCCGATTACTTAAGAATGGTTAGGTTATATTACGCAAAGTGTGCGTGAAAAGTTACGCTAGATAAGCTAGATTAGTATGTCGCATTTCAAGTCTCTTTAAGGCGTCATTCCAGTTATCTAAGCATAGTTAGGTTATATTACGCAAAGTGTGCGTGAAAAGAGACGCTAGATTAGTATGTCGCGTCTCAATTCTCTTTAACGCGTGGTTCCGATTACATAAGCATGGTTAGGTTATTTTACGCAAAGTGTGCGTGAAAAGTGACGCTAGATTAGTATGGCGCGTCTCGAGTCACTTTAACTCGTCGTTCCAACCATGCTTATGTCGCGTCACAAGTATGTGTAATGCGTCGTTTCGATTACTTAAGCATGGTTAGGTTATATTACGCAAAGTGTGCGTGAAAAGTAACACTAGATTAGTATGTCGCGACTCAAGTCTTTTTAACGCGTCGTTTCGATTACCATGCTTATCTCGCGTCACAAGTCTCTTTAAAGCGTCGTTACGATTACCTAAGCATGGTTAGGTTATATTACGCAAAGTGTGCGTGAAAAGTGACGCTAGATTAGTATTCCTACCTCAAGTCTCTCTAACGCGTCGTTCCGATTACCTAAGCATGGTTAGGTTATATTACGCAAAGTGTGCGTGAAAAGTCACAGTTATTTAGTATGTCGCGTCTCCAGTCGATTTAAAGCGGTGTTGCGATTACCTAACCATGGTTAGGTTATAGTACGCAAAGTTTTCTTGAAAAGTGACGCTAGATTAGTATATCGCGTCTCAATTCTATTTAACGCGTTGTTACGACTAAGCATGGTTAGGTTATATTACGCAAAGTGTGCTTGAAAAGTGACGCTAGATTAGTATGCCGCGTCTCAGGTCTCTTTAACGTGTCGTTCCGGTTACTTAAGCATGGTTAGGTTATTTTACACAAAGTGAGCGTGAAAAGTGATGCTTGATTTGTATGTCGCGTCTCAAGTCTCTTTAACGCGTCGTTTCGATTACCATTCTTATGTTGCGTCACAAGTCTCTTTAATGCGTCGTTATGATTACCTAAGCATGGTTCGGTTATATTACGCAGAGTGTGCGTCAAAAGTGATGCTAGATTAGTATATCGTATCTCAAGTCTCTCTAACGGTCCTTCCGATTTCCCAAGCATGGTTAGGTTATATTACGCAAAGTGTGCGTGAAAAGCAACGCTAAATTAGTATGTCACGTGTCAAGTCTCTCTAACACGTCATTCCGATTTCCTAAGATGATTATGTTATATTATGCAAAGTGTGCGTTAAAAGTAACGCTAGATCAGTATATCCTACCTCAAGTCTATCTAACGCGTCGTTCCGATTACCTAAGCATGGTTAGGTTATATTACGCCAAGTGTGCGCTAAAAGTTACGTTTGATTAGTATGTCGCTTCTCAAGTCTCTTTAACGCGTCGTTCCGATTACCTAAGCATGGTAAGGTTATATTACGCAAAGAGTGCGTTAAAAGTGACGCTAGATTAGTATGTCGCGTCTCAAGACTCTTTAATGCGTCGTTCCGATTACCTAAGCATGGTTAGGTTATATTACGCAAAGAGTGCGTTAAAAGTGACGCTAGATTAGTATGTCGCGTCTCAAGTCTCTTTAACGCGTTGTTTCGATTACCATGCTTAAGTCGCGTCACAAGTCTCTCTAACGCATCGTTACGATTATCTAACATGGTTAGGTTATATCACGCAAAGTGTGCGTGAAAAGTGACGTTATATTAGTATGTCGCGTCTCAAGTCTATTTAACGCGTCGTTTTTATTACCATGCTTATCTCACGTCACAAGTCTCTTTAACTCGTCATTGTTATTACCTAAGCATTGTTAGGTTATATTACGCAAAGTGTGCGTGAAAAGTGACGCTAGATCAGTATATCCTACCTCAAGTCTCACTAACGCGTCGTTCCGATTTCCTAAGCATGTTTAGGTTATATTACGCAAAGTGTGCGTGAAAAGTGACGCTAGATTAGTATGACTCGTGTCAAGTCTCTTTAACACGTCGTTCTGATTTCCTAAGCATGGTTGTTTATATTACGCAAAGGGTACGTAAAAAAGTGACGGTAGATTAATATATCGCGTCTCAAGTCTCTTTAACACGTCGTTCCAATTACCTAAGCATGGAAAGCTTATATTACGCAAAGTGTGCTGAAAAGTGATGGTAGATTAGTGTATCGCGTCTCAAGTCTCTTTAATGTGTCGTTCTGATGACCTAACCATGGTTTGCTTATGTTACGCAAGGTGTGCGTGAAAAGTGACGCTAGATTAGTATGTCGCATCTCAATGCCCTTTAACGCGTCGTTCCGTTTACCTAAGCATGGTTAGATTATATTACGCAATGCTTGTGTGAAAAGTGACGCTATATTAGTATCTTGCGTCTTAAGTCTCTTTAACGTGTCGTTTTGATTACCATGCTTATTAACCCGTCGTTCCGATTACCTAAGCATAGTTAGGTTATATTACGCAAAGTGTGCGTGAAACGTTACGCTAGATTAATATGTCGCTACTCAAGTCTCTATGATGCGTCGTTCTGATTACCTAAGCATGGTTAGGTGATATTATGCAAAGCGTGCGTAATAAGTGACGCTAGATTAGTATGGCGCGTTTCAAGTCTCTTTAACGCGTCGTTTCGTTAATGTGCTTATGTCGCGTCACAAGTGTCTCTAACGCGTCGTTCTGATTACCTAAGAATGGTTAGATTACATATTACGCAAAGTGTGCGTGAAAAGTGACAATGTATTAGTATGTAGCATCTCAAGTCTTTTTAACGCGTCGTTCCGATTACCTAGGCATGGTTAGGTTATTTTACGCAAAGTGTGCGTGAAAAGTGACGCTAGATTAGTATGACGCGTCTCAAGTCTCTTTAATGCGTATTCTGATTACCTAAGCATGGTTAGGTTATATTACGTGAAGTGTGCGTGAAAAGGGACGCTAGATTAATATGTCGCTGCTCAAGTCTCTTTAATGCGTCGTTCCGATTTCCTAAGCATGGTTAGGTAATAGTACGCAAAGTTTGCGTGAAAAGTGACGCTAGATTAGTATGTCGCCTCTGAAGTCTCTTTAACGCGTCGTTCCGATTATCTAAGCATGGTTAGGTTATTTTACGAAAAGTGTGCGTGAAAAATGACGCTACATTATTAGTATGTCGTGTCTCAAGTCTCTTTAACGCATTGTACCGATTACCTAAGGATGGTTTGGTTACTTCACGAAAAGTGTTCGTGAAAAGTAACAAACATTAGTATGTGATACGAACCTTCAGCGATAGGCTATACAAACCTTTAATGCAACGCACAAGAACTCGTATAATCACTAACCTAAAAACCCAATACCTATCTGATTCAAAACCCTAGGATCAATCTAGATCAGATTATAAAGATCAAGTGTAAATAGAACCTAAAAGATTAAGTCTTTTAAATCCTAATTACTAGCACGCCACAAAGATTGATCAGATCCTTGATAAGTGAAAAGCATTCAATATGAATACAAGTATAAAACAAGGGTTTCTATGAAACAAATATCAATATATCATAATCTGATTGTAATACCCTAAAACAAAGTATTTATAATGTCTCAGCCACCAATGGCATACTTGTAAATAAGTAAAATTCGAAATAATAAACCCTAGTCTTGAATATGGGCTTTAAGTATGTTATACAAAGCCCATTCTTCAGAATCTTCATTTGAATAAGTTTGAAGATTAGCCCAGCCTTGTATATAACCATTTAAGGTCTCTTGAAGCTTCTTGGCCCGTGACCTTGTAATTGGTCCTTGGGATAAACTCAACGGATCTTGGATATGCATTCTGCCTTCTTCATCAAGCCCATCAAAATTAGCATCTTCAAGCTTTTGAAGTCCTAGCCCATCAGTAACATTCCCTCCTTCTTTTTGGATGATTCGTCCTCGAATCAAGCTCATCGCCTACATCAAAAGGAGTTAAGTCAGCAACATTGAATGTACCACTAACATTATACTCACCCTTTAAATCAATCTTGTAGGCATTGTCATTGACTCTTTCCAGCACTTGAAATGGACCATCTCCCCTTGGACTCAATTTTGACTTTCGTTGGTTTGGAAACCTTTCCTTTCGAAAATGAACCCAAACCCAATCACCAGGTTGGAAAATAATGCGCCTTTTTCCTATATTCATTCGTCTAGCCACGTTTTCATTTTGCTTCTCAATTCTTTCTTTCACCTGTTTGTGCATCTTTTGAACCAAATCAGCCTTAGAAACACCATCAGCACTAACAAGGTTAGTCATAGGCAAAGGAATTAAATCAATTGGAGACAACGGATTAAAACCATACACAATTTTAAAAGGTGAAGTGTGTGTAGTGCTATGAACAGCCCTATTATATGCAAATTCGACATATGGTAATAAATCCTCCCAAAATTTTAAATTCTTAGAAATCAAAGAGCAAAGCAATTGCACCATGGTTCTATTAACCACCTCAGTTTGCCCATCTGTTTGTGGATGGCAAGTAGTAGAAAATAGTAATTTAGTACCCAATTTAGCCCACACAACACGCCAAAAATGACTAAGAAATTTTGTATCCCTATCACTGACAATTGTCTTAGGTATTCCATGTAAACGCACAACTTCCCGAAAGAACAAATCAGCAATATGACAAGCATCATCAGTTTTATGGCATGGTATAAAGTGTGCCATCTTGCTAAAACGATCAACCACAACAAAAATACTATCCTTACCCTTCCTAGTTCTTGGCATATCAGGTATGGGTAAAGGTGCATATAATCCATGAGGTTTCAGTTTGGACTTTGCTTGCATGCAAACAATACATTTACTACACACTTTATGAACATCTCGTTTCATGCCATGCCAAAAGAAATGATCACAAATAATAGCATAAGTCTTACTAACCCCAAAGTGACCCATCAGTCCACCACTATGTGCTTCGTTTATCAACAACAAACGCAAAGAACAACTAGGCACACACAATCTGTTCTTTTTAAACAAAAATCGGTCAAAAACATAAAAATCATCAAATGCATTCCCATTAATACAGGTTCCATACACATTGCGAAAATCAATATCATCTTTGTACAAATCCTTAATATACTCAAAACCTAACAATTTATAATCAAGAGTATTAAGAAGTGCATACCTTCTTGAAAGTGCATCGGCAACCACATTTTCTTTACCTTTCTTGTACTTGATGACATAAGGAAAGGTCTCGACAAACTCCATCCATTTAGCATGTCTTCGATTCAACTTATCTTGCCCTTTTATATGTTTCAAGGATTCATGATCAGTGTGAATCACGAACTCCTTAGGCCACAATAGTGTTGCCATGTCTGAAGTGCGCGTACCAAGGCAAACAGCTCCTTGTCATATGTTGGGTAATTCAAGGCTGCCCCATTTAGTTTCTCACTAAAGAAGCAAATTTGACGCCCCTCTTGCATCAATACAGCCCCAATTCCAACGCCACTTGCATCACATTCAATCTCAAAGATTTTATCAAAATTAGGCAAAACTAACAAAGGTGCACTATACAATTTTTCTTTAAGTAAATTAAAAGCAGGTTGTGCATCACCCCAATTAAAAGCAACATTTTTCTTGACTAATTCATTCAAAGGTGCAGCTAAAGTACTAAAATCTTTAATGAAACGCCTGTAAAAGCTAGCCAATCCATGAAAACTCCTTAATTGACTCACATTAGTTGGTTTTGGCCATTCATGAATAGCTTTCACCTTTTCAGTATCAACCTCCAAACCATTAGAACTAACAATAAATCCAAGAAAATTGACTCGATCTAAACAAAAACTACACTTCTTCAGATTGGCGAACAACTTGTCTTTTCGAAGAACTTCCAAAACAGCCCTAACATGGATTATATGATCAGAATCAGACCTGGAGTAAACTTAAAATATCATCAAAATAAACAACCACAAATTTACCAAGAAATTCACGCAAGACATGGTTCATCAATCTCATGAATGTACTAGGTGCATTTGTAAGCCCAAATGGCATAACTAGCCACTCATACAGCCCATACTTGGTCTTAAAGGCAGTTTTCCACTCATCCCCATTTTTCATGCGAATTTGATAATAACCATATCGTAAATCAATCTTAGTAAAAACACATGCACCATGCAATTCATCAAGCATATCATCTAACCTAGGGATAGGATGACGATACTTTACTGTTATCTTATTAATTGCACGACAATCCACACACATTCTCCACGTGCCATCTTTTTTTGGAACCAGAATCACAGGAACCGCACATGGACTTAAGCTCTCTCTAACATACCCTTTTTCCATTAAATCATCCACTTGCCTTTGAAGTTCCTTTGTCTCTTCAGGGTTACTTCTATAGGCTGGTCTATTTGGTATGGCAGCCCCCGGTACAAAATCAATTTGATGCTCAATGCCTCTTTCAGGTGGTAAACCACTTGGCATATCATCAGGAAAAACGTCATCAAATTCCTGCAACAAATAACAAAATTCTCTTGGCAAGGCAAGATCAAGATCAGAAGTGTTCAAATATATATCCTTGTAAGTAACCACAAACACTACCCTATTAGAATGCAATGCATGCCTAATTTCGCCTTCTCTAGCTAAAAAGCTACCCCTGTTGTGTTTTGATTTCTCACTTGATTGAATACCATTGTTTTTATCACTCTTTAGTGATTCGTCAATACATTTGCTATTTTCAGTTTCAGCTCTTTCTCTCTCAATTTTGCACTGATCATCATACACATCCTTAGGAGAAAGAGGTGTTAATGTAACTTTTCTTCCATCCTTTGCAAAACTATATCTATTAAGGATACCATCATGTATAGATTTTCTATCAAATTGCCATGGTCTACCTAATAAGATATGTCCAGCATGCATTGGTACTACATCACATAGCACCTCATCAGAATATCTACCAATTGTGAATGATACAATAACCTGTTTAGTCACTTTAATCTCACCACAATTATTAAGCCAAAGCAATCTATATGGTCTAGGATGAGGTATGACAGTCAAATTTAACTTTTGAACCATAGTAATACTAGCAACATTAGTACAACTACCACTATCAATAATAAGGTTGCAAATCTTACCTTGTACATGGCATCTTGTGTGAAAAATGTTGTCCCTTTGCTGCTCTAAGTCATTTCCATCCTTCATTTGTACACTAAGTGTACGTCTAGCAACCAACAAATCGCCTCGCATTGGTTCTTCAATATCATCATCACTACAATTTTCTTGTGATGGAATCTCTTCATTATCACTTTCGTCACTTTCAGTCTCAATATCACCGTGATCTTTGAGCACCATTGCTCTTCGATTTGGACATTGTGAAGCAATATGACCATTACCTAGGCACTTGAAACATTTTATATCTCGGTTTCTTACCATAGGTGTCTCAAATTTGAATGAACTCTTTGGATCTGCCACTCCTTTTTGCTTAGAATCCTGCAAAACAGATTTGTTAGAATCAAATTTTCCGCCCTTTGAAGATCCACCCCAATTAGGTTTTGAATTTGCAATAGCACCCCAATTCGAATTGGAATTTGCATTTGATGTCCAATTAGACTT
This sequence comes from Mercurialis annua, assembly GCF_937616625.2. Taxonomy (NCBI): domain Eukaryota; kingdom Viridiplantae; phylum Streptophyta; class Magnoliopsida; order Malpighiales; family Euphorbiaceae; genus Mercurialis; species Mercurialis annua. Next base: position 45,467,188 of record NC_065572.1, read on the forward strand.
GGCTGTCCAGTTTGGTTTTAATTGCTTCTCAATCTTGATGGCGAGATGCACCATCTCTTCAATCTCTTTATAATGGTTTAATTCAACCCGGTCAGCAATCTCCTTATTCATTCCTCTAAGAAAACGAGACATGGTTGCTTCCATTTCCTCATGTAAATCTAGCCTAACCATTAACATCTCCATTTCTTTAAAGTATTCCTCAATATTCTTTGTACCTTGTCTTAAGTACTGAATTTTTTGGTACAGCTCTCTTTGATAATATAAAGGTACAAATCTTCTTTTCATCACATCCTACCCAACTATTAATAGAATTTTCTCCACTTCTGCGCCGAGCTATTACCATTTGTTCATACCACATAATGGCATATTCAGTAAAATGACTAACCACTAACTTCATTTGCTTCTCATCAGAAAAATCATGGCAGTCAAAAATGAGATCTACCCTTTTCTCCCACTCCAAATAGGCTTCAGGGTTAGTCTTACCGGCAAAATTAGGAATTTGAAATTTGATGCTACCTAGGTTTCTATCCACATCATCGTGATTATTATGCCAATTGCCACCATAATGACCACCTGGATTGCCTCTACCAATATTAGGGTTTCTCCTCGCACCGGGACCAGCAACAAATCCTCTACCTAAGTTAGGTTCATCCGACCAAACTCATGATAATCGTCATAATCAACATGTTGATGATGCCCATTATTATGAACTCCCATGTTCACTCCCACATTAGGTACATTAGATCTCCCATTTATTGCATTTACACCCAAATTTGGAGCATTTTCCCTCACTTCTTGTCGATTTGCACCTACTGCCCCAGCAATTGCAGCAAGTTGCTCTTGCAAAGTCTGATTATTAAGCTCCATTCTTTCTAATCTTTCAACCAGATTAGCCATACTCCTTTGTACTCTTTCATTTTCTTGAAATTGTGCTAAAGGAATACCTTCATGAGGTAACCTAGTTGTATCATCACCAACTCGTTCACCCATTGATCCACTTGACATAGTGACCCTGAAAAAGAAAGATGGCAGAATAACAAAACAAAAAAAAAGTTAAGAGCAAACAGATTCCTCACACACTCCCTCACGTGTTTGCACTCAAAAGATGGGGTTGTTCACTCGTGTTTAACACACAAAAATAATGATCTCACAAGGCTTAACTCACACCACTTAAGCTTTATATCAAGTATTCTTATGTGAATCAGTTCAACTACAAATTTCCAACCAAACCTTATGAAATACTAATAATCAAGTTTTAAAGACTTAAGAAGCAAAAAAACGCAATATATAGCAAGAAAACAGCAAATGTGTATCCAGATCAAAGAAAACCGAATTGAAAGAAAAGAAAACTCAAATGGAATCAAAAGACAAATAAAATAAATATCTAGATGCAAGAATATGTCTAGGAAACAAGAAGAAAAAAAAGGTAAAGAATAGCAATTTGGAAAGTAATCAAAGAAAGCCTAGAAAACTTTAATCTGATTTGAAAAGATCTTATATGATGTCAATCCTTTCAAATTCGAATTTCTCAAATAAATCACTTAAAACAGCCTTAAACTCAATATAAATCCCCTTTAGATTAGAAAAAAAATTCAGAACTGATTTGCCAATTAATAACCCCTTTAATGCTCTTGATTTCCACCACTTCACTTGCACACATTAATTTTTGCAATCAAACTCACAAATATCAAAACCAACAAAAGATCTTATAACTTCTTCAGGATTTCAGATTCCTTTTCTCTCTTTTTTTTTGTACTTTTTTTTCTCTTTTTTTTTGATCTGAAATTTCAAGAACAGAATTTCAGATTCCTTTTCTCTCTTTTTTTTTTCTTTAAACAACAAATTTAAGAACAAGAACACTAAATCAAACACGTGAAATAAATGGATAACCAACCTGATTTTCAATAGCCAAAGCTCTGATACCAAATGATACGAACCTTCAGTGATAGGCTATACGAACCCTTAATGCAACGCACAAGAACCCGTATAATCACTAACCTAAAAACCCAATACCTATCTGATTCAAAATCCTAGGATCACTCTAGATCAGATTATAAAGATCAATTGTAAATAGAAGCTACAAGATTAAGTCTTTTAAATCTTAATTACTAGCACGCCACAAAGATTGATCAAATCCTTAATAAGTAAAAAGCATTCAATATGAATACAAGAATAAAACAAGGGTTTCTATGAAACAAATATCAATATATCATAATCTGATTGTAAAACCCTAAAACAAAGTATTTATAATGTCTCACCCACCAATGGCATACTTGTAAATAAGTAAAATTCGAAATAATAAACCCTAGTCTTGAATATGGGCTTTAAGTATGTTATACAAAGCCCATTCTTCAGAATCTTCATTTGAATAAATTTGAAGATTAGCCCAGCCTTGTATATAACCATTTAAGGTCTCTTGAAGCTTCTTGGCCCGTGACTTTGTAATTGGTCCTTGGGATAAACTCAACGGATCTTGGATATGCATTCTGCCCTCTTCATCAAGCCCATCAAAATTAGCATCTTCAAGCTTTTGAAGTCCTAGCCCATCTTCAAGCTTTTGAAAAGTAACAATAGATAAGTATGTCGCGTCACAAGTCTCTTTAACGCGTCGTTCCGATTACCTAAGCATGGTTAGGTTATATTACGCAAATTGCGCGTTATAAGTGACGCTATATTAATTTCGCGTCTCAAGTGTCTTTAACGCGTCGTTTCGATTACCATGCTTATGTCGCGTCACAAGTCTCTCTAGCGCGTCGTTCCTATTACCTAAGCATAGTTAGGTTATAGTACGCAAAGTGTGCGTGAAAAGGATTAATAGATTAGTATGTCGCATCTCAGGTCTCTTTAGTGCATCGTTCCTATTACCTAAGCATGGTTAGGTTATATTACGCAAAGTTTGCGTGAAAAGTGACGCTAGATTAGTATGTCCAGTCTCAAGTCTCTTTAACACGTCGTTCCAATTATCTAAGCATGGTTAGGTTATATTACGCAAAGTGTGCATAAAAAGTGTGGCTAAATTAGTATGTTACATCTCAAGACTATTTAACGCGTCGTTTTGATTACCATGCTTATATCTCGCGTCACAAGTCTCTTTAACGCGTCATTCCGATTACCTAAGCATGGTTCGGTTATATTACGCAAAGTGTGCGTTAAAAGTGTCGTTATATTAGTATGTCGCATCTCAAATCTCTCTAATGCGTCGTTCTAATTTCCTAAGCCTGGTTAGGTTATTTAGGCAAAGTCTGTGTGAAAATTGATGCTAGATTAGTATGTCGCGTCTCAAGTCTCTCTAACGCGTCGTTCCGATTACCTAAGCATGGTTAGTTTGTTTCGTGTCAAGTCTCGTTTACAAGTCGTTGCGAGTACCATACTTATCTCGCGTCACAAGTATCTTTAACGCGTCGTTCCGATTACCATACTTATCTCGGGTCACAAGTCTCTTTAACGCGTCGTTCCGATTACCATACTTATCTCGCGTCACAAGTCTCTTTATGGCGTCGTTCCGATTACCTAAGCATGGTTAGCTTATATTACGTAAAAGTGCGTGAAAAGTGACGTTAAATTAGTAAGTCTCATCTCAAGTCTCTCTAACGCATCGTTCAATTTTCTAAGCATCGTTAGGTTATTTTACGCAAAGTGTGCGTGAAAAGTGACGCTAGATTAGTATGTTTAGTCTCTTTAACGCGTCGTTCCGATTACCTATGCATGGTTAGGTTATATTACGCAAAGTGAGCGTTAAAAGTGACGCTAGATTAGTTTGTTTCGTCTCAAGTCTCTTTAACGCGTAGTTTCGATTACTTTACTTATCTCGCGTCACAAGTCTCTTTAACGCATCGTTCTGATTACCTAAGCATGGTTAGGTTATATTACGCAAAGAGTGCGTGAATAGTGACGCTATATTAGTATGTCGCGTCTCAAGTCTCTCTAACGCGTCGTTCCAATTTCCTAAGCATGGTTAGGTTATATTACGCAAAGTGTGCGTGAAAAGTGACACTAGATTAGTATGTCGCATCTCAAGTCTCTCTAACGCGTCGTTCCGAATTCCTAAGCATAGTTATGTTATATTACGCAACGCGTGCGTAAAAAGTGACGCTAGATTAATATTGCACGTCTCAAGTCTCTTTAACGCGTCGTTTCGGTTACCATTCTTATGTCGCGTCACAAGTCTCTCGAACTTGTCGTTCTGATTACCTAAGCATGGTTAGGTTATACTACGCAAAGTATGCGTAGAAAATGACAATAGATTACTATGTAGCGTCTCAAGACTATTTAACGCGTCGTTCCAATTACTTAAGCATGGTTAGGTTATATTACGCATAGTTTGTGTGGAAAGTGAAGCTAGATTAGTATGTCGCGTCTCAATTCTCTTTATCCCGTTATTCCGATTATCTAAGCATGGTTAGAGGTAATATTAGGCAAAGCGTGCGTGAAAAGTGACACTAGATTAGTATGTTTCGTATCAAGTCTTTTTAACGCGTTGTTTGATCACCATATTTATCTCGCGTCACAAGTCTCGTTAACGCGTCGTTCCGATTACCTAAGCATGGTTAGGTTATATTACGCAAAGTGTGCGTGAAAAGTGAGGTTAGATTAGTATGTCGCGTCTCAATTCTCTTTAATGCGTCATTCCGATTACCTAAGCATAGTTAGGTTATAATACGCAAAGTTTGCGTGGAAAGTGACGCTAGATTAGTATGTCGCGTGTCAAGGCTCTTTAACGCGTCGTTCTGATTACCTAAGCACGATTAGGTTATAGTACGCAAAGTGTGCGTAAAAAGGATCAATTATATCGAGTCTCAAGTCTCTTTAACGTGTCGTTCCTATTACCTAAACATGGTTAGGTTATATTACGAAAGGTGTGCGTGAAAAGTGACGCTAGATTAGCATGTCGCGTCTCAAGGCTCTTTAATACGTCGTTCCGATTACCTAAGCATGATTAGATTATAATACGCAAAGTTTGCGTGAAAAGTGACGCTAGATTAGTATGTCGCTTCTCAAGTCTCTTAAACGCGTCGTTTCGATTACCATACTTATGTCGCGTCACAAGTCTCTCTAACGCGTCGTTCCGATTATCTAAGCATGGTTAGGTTATAGTACGCAAAGTGTGCGTAAAAAGGATCAATAGATAAGTATGTCGCGTCTCAAGTCTCTTTAACGCGTTGTTCCTATTACTTAAGAATGGTTAGGTTATATTACGCAAAGTGTGCTTGAAAAGTGACGCTAGAATAGTATGTCCAGTCTCCAATCTCTTTAACGCGTCGTTCTGATTACCTAAGCATGGTTAGGTTATACTACACAAAGTGTGCGTAAAACGTGACACTAGATTAGTATGTTTCGTATCAAGTCTCTTTAACGCGTTGTTTCGATCACCATATTTATCTCGCGTCACAAGTCTCGTTAACGCGTCGTTCCGATTACCTAAGCATGGTTAGGTTATATTACGCAAAGTGTGCGTGAAAAGTGAGGTTAGATTAGTATGTCGCGTCTCAATTCTCTCTAACGCGTCGTTCCGATTTCCTAAGCATGGTAAGGTTATAATACGTAAAGTGTGCGTGAAAAGTGACACAGATTAGTATGTCGCGTCTCAAGTCTCTCTAACGCGTCGTTCCGATTTCCTAAGCATGGTTATGTTATATTACGCAACGCGTGCGTAAAAAGTGACGATAAATTAATATTGCGCGTCTCAAGTCTCATTAACACATTTCGATTACCATGCTTATGTCGCGTCACAAGTCTCTCAAACGCGTCGTTTCGATTACCTAAGCATGGTTAGGTTAATAGTACGCAAAGTGTGCGTGGAAAAGAGCAATAGTTTAGTATGTCGCGTCTCAAGTCTCTTTAACGCGTCGTTCTGATTACCTAAGTATGGTTAGGTTATATGACGCAAAGTGTGCGTGAAAAGTGACACTAGATTAGTATGTCCAGTCTCAAGTCTCTTTAACGCGTCGTTCCGATTACCTAAGCATGGTTAGGTTATATTACGCAAAGTGTGCGTAAAAAGTCACAATTAATTAGTATGTCGCATCTCAAGTCGATTAAAAGCGACGTTGCTAGATTAATATTGCGCGTCTCAAGTCTCTTTAACGCGTCGTTTCGATTACCATGCTTATGTCGCGTCACAAGTCTCTCGAACACGTTGTTCCGATTACCTTAGCATGGTTAGGTTATATTACACAAAGTGTGCGTTGAAAATGACAATAGATTAGTATGTCGTATCTCAAGTCTATTCAACGCATCGTTCGAATTACTTAAGCATGGTTAGTGTACCTGAAAAATGACAATAGATTAGTATGTCGCGTCTTAAGTCTATCTAACGCGTTGTTCCGATTACCTTAGCATGGTTAGGTTATATTACGCAAACTGTGCGTGAAAAGTGACGATAGATTAGTATGTTATCTCAATTCTCTTTATCGCGTTGTTCCAATTATATAAGCATGGTTAGGGTATATTATGCAAAGCATGCGTTAAAAGTGACACTCGATTAGTATGTCGCGTCTAAAGTCTATTTAACGCGCCGTTCCTATTATTTAAGAATAGTTAGGTTATATTACGCAAGGTGTGCGTGAAAAGTGACGCTAGATTAGTATGTCGCGTCTCAAGGCTCTTTAATGCGTCGTTCCGATTACCTAAGCATGGTTAGATTATAATACGCAAAGTTTGCGTGAAAAGTGACGCTAGATTAGTATGTCGCGTGTGAAGGCTCTTTAACGCGTCGTTCCGATTACCTAAGCATGGTTAGGCTATAGTACGCAAAGTGTGCGTAAAAAGGATCAATTGATTAGTATGTCGCGTCTCAAGTCTCTTTAACGCATTGTTTCTATTACATAAGCATGGTTAGGTTATATTACGCAAAGTGTGCTTGAAAAGTGACGCTAGATTAGTATGTCCAGGCTTAAATCTCTTTAAAGCGTTGTTCCGATTACCTAAGCATGGTTAGGTTCTATTACGTAAAGTGTGTGTAAAAAGTGACGCTAGATTAGTATGTTTCGTCTCAAGTCTCTTTAATGCGTTGTTTCGCTTACCATACATATCTCGCGTCACAAGTCTCTTTAACGCGTCGTTCCGATTACCTAAGCATGGTTAGGTTATATTACGCAATGTGTGCGTGAAAAGTGACGTTATATTAGTACGTCGCGTCTCAAGTCTCTCTAACGCGTCGTACTGATTTCCTAAGCATGGCTAGGTTATATTACGCAAAGTGTGCGTGAAAAGTGACACTAGATTAGTATGTCGCGTCTCAAGTCTCCATACGCGTCGTTCCGATTTCCTAAGCATGGTTATGTTATATTACGTAAAGTGTGCGTAAAAAGTGATGCTAGATTAATATTGCGAGCTCAAGTCTCTTGAACGCGTCGTTTCGATTATCATGCTTATGTCGCGTCACAAGTCTCTCTAACACGTCGTTCCGATTACCTAAGCATGGTTAGGTTATTATATTAGGCAAAGTGTGCGTGAAAAATGACAATAGATTAGTATGTCGCGTCTTAAGTCTATTTAACGCGTCGTTCCAATTACTTAAGCATGGTTAGGTTATATTACGCAGAGTGTACGTGAAAAATGATAATTGATTAGTATGTCGCGTCTTAAGTCTATCTAACGCGTCGTTCCGATTACCTAACCGTGGTTAGGATATATTACGCAAAGTATGCGTGAAATGTGACGCTATATTAGTATGTCGCGCCTCAATTCTCTTTATCGCGTTATTCTGATTATCTAAGCATGGTTAAGTTATATTACACAAAGCGTGCGTGAAAAGTGACGCTAGATTAGTATGTCGAGTCTCAAGTCTCTTTAAAACATCGTTCTTATTATCTAAGCATGGCTAGGTTATATTATGCAAAGTGTGCGTGAAAAGTGACACTAGATTTGTATGTCGCGTCTAAATTCACTTTGACGCGTCGTTCCGATTACCTAAGCGTGGTTAGGTTATATTACACAAAGTGTGCGTAAAAAGTGAGGCTAGATTAGTATGGCTCGTCTCGAGTCTCTTTAACGCGTCGTTTCGATTACCATGCTTATGTCGAGTCACAAGTCTTTCTAACGCGTCGTTCCGATTACCTAATAAGTATGGTTAGGTTATATTATGCAAAGTGTGGTGAAAAATGACAATTGATTAGTATGTCGCGTCTCAAGTCTATTTAACACGTTGTTCCTTTTACCTAAGCATGGTTAGGTTATATTACGCAAGGTGTACGGGAAAAGTGACGCTAGATTAGTATGTCGCGTCTCAAGGCTCTTTAATGCGTCGTTCCAATTATGCAATAAATCTTAACTAATACTGAGAGGACATGCCGGTTGATAAAATGCCCATGGTGAGGCCGTGATCCTGGTTTGTCACACATGTATATATGTTAAGGTTTATCGTCGTATCTCTAAATGGTATCAGAGCCTAACAGAGACGAGAAAGAAATATATATACTAGTTTTTACTTTGTGAAAATTGGGCCAGTACCTTACGATCATGCTCACAAAAAGTTGTTGTTCTACACCTTCTAATACTGCTCTTAACTATTGTAAATAAAAATGATTATCTTTATGAGTTTACTTATCTTCCATAAAATCAAAACATATTTGATACAAAAGCCCCTCTTCTCAATCCCTAGATTCTCGGTATCTACATGTAGTGATTGGTACAGTTGAAACTTCCTTGAATGTAGGCTCAGTGTTTTTCACCTTTTTCCCAAATTACAACCTTTCCCTCTCTGATCTGATGGCTCTTACGGCTTTAAAGGTGCAAATACAAATTACTGGAGCTCAACAAGTTGCTGATTCAATTGCAACTACTCTTCACTATCAAATGGTGTATCGTTTGCAAAACCATGCTTTAAACCTCACTTTACCACAAACCATAATGATGCCCTTTTGATAAAAACAAATTCCCAAAACATCCCTTCTTGTGTCCATATACCCAAACAAATCACTAGAAATGAACTCCTACACCTTTTCCCCAAAAAGTGGATTACCAACTATGAAATAATGCATGAATCTACTCAACTTGTTCAATCCTGTACTCCAGTATTCACAAAAAAAACCGATGGCACTGTTGAGACGTCTTTTGCAAAACATACTGATGTCACTCCCCAGGTATTTTCTACACAGTTCATGCTTGAACCATTTCCACAAGAAAAAGGAGTTCCTGTTGTCTCGCATCTCAAGTCTCTTTATTGCGTCGTTTCGATTACCATGTTTATGTTGAGTCATAAGACTCTCTAACGCGTCGTTCCGATTACCATAAGCATGGTTAGGTTATAATACGCAAAGTGTGCGTGAAAAGTAACAATAGATAAATATGTCGCGTCACAAGTCTCTTTAACGCGTCGTTCCGATTACCAAAGCATGGTTAGGTTATATTACGCAAATTGCGCGTTATAAGTGACGCTATATTAATTTCGCGTCTCAAGTGTCTTTAACGCGTCGTTTCGATTACCATGCTTATGTCGCGTCACAAGTCTCTCTAGCGCGTCGTTCCTATTACCTAAGCATGATTAGGTTATAGTACGCAAAGTGTGCGTGAAAAGGATTAATAGATTAGTATGTCGCATCTCAGGTCTCTTTAGCGCATCGTTCTTATTACCTAAGCATGGTTAGGTTATATTACTCAAAGTTTGCGTGAAAAGTGACGCTAGATAGTATGTCCAGTCTCAAGTCTCTTTAACACGTCGTTCCAATTACGCAAAGGGTGCATAAAAAGTGTGGCTAAGTTAGTATGTTACATCTCAAGACTCTTTAACGTGTCGTTTTGATTACCATGCTTATATCTCGCGTCACAAGTCTCTTTAACGCGTCATTCCGATTACCTAAGCATGGTTCGGTTATATTACGCAAAGTGTGCGTGAAAAGTGACGTTATATTAGTATGTCGCATTTCAAATCTCTCTAATGCGTCGTTCTGATTTCCTAAGCATGGTTAGGTTATTTAGGCAAACTGTGTGTGAAAAGTGATGCTAGATTAGTATGTCGCGTCTTAAGTCTCTCTAACGCGTCGTTCCGATTTCCTAAGCATGTGTAGGTTATATTGCGCAAAGTGTGCGTAAAAAGTGATGCTAGATTAATATGGCGCATATCAAGTCTCTTTAACGGGTCGTTTCGATTACCATGTTTATGTCGCGTCACAAGTCTCTCTAACGCGTCGTTCCGATTACCTAAGCATGGTTAGGTTATATTACGCAAAGTGCGCGTGAAAGATGACAATAGATTAATATGTCGCGTCTCAAGTCTTTATAACGTGTCGTTCCAATTATTTAAGCATGGTTTGGTTATATTACGCAAAGTATGTGTGAAAAATGACAATTGATTAGTTTGTCGTGTCTTAAGTCTATCTAATGCGTCGTTCCGATTACCTAAGCATGGTTAGGTTATATTATGCAAACTGTGCGTGAAAAATGATGCTAGATTAGTATGTCGCGTCTCAAGTCTCTTTAACGCGTCGTTCCGATTACCTAAGCATGGTTATGTTATATTACCCAAAGAGTGCGTGAAAAGTGACGCTAGATTAGTATGTCGCGTCTCAGGTCTCTTTAACGCGTCGTTCAGATTACCCAAGAATGGTTAGGTTATATTACGCAAAGTGTGCGAGAAAAGTAACGGTAGATTAATATGTCGCATCTCATGTCTCTTTCTGTAATGCGTCGTTCCGATTACCCTTACATGGTTAGGTTATATTACGCAAGGTGTGCGTGAAAAGTGACCGTGGACTAGTATGTCTCATCTCAAGGCTCGTTAATGCGTCGTTCCGATTAACTAAGCATAGTTATATTATGCAAAGTTTGCGTGAAAAGTGACGTTAGATTTGTATCTCGCGTCTCAAGTCTCTCTAACGCGTTGTTCCGATTACCTAAGCATGGCTAGGTTATAGTACGCAAAGTGTGCGTGAAAAGTAACAATAGATTAGTATGTCGCGTATCAATTCTATTTAACGCGTCGTTCCGATTACCTAAGCATGGTTAGGTTATATGACACAAAGCGTGCATGACAAGTAACGCTAGATTAATATTCCGCGTCTCAAGTCTGTTTAACGCATCCTTCCGATTACCTAAGCATGATTAGGTTATATTACGCAAAGTATGCGTGAAAAGTGACGCTAGATATGTTGAGTCACAAATCTCTTTAACGCGTTGTTCCGATTACCTAAGCTTGGTTAGGTTATATTACGCAAAGTGTGCGTAAAACGTGACGCTAGATTAGGATGGCGCGTCTCAAGTCTCTCTAACGCGTCGTTTCGATTACCATGCTTATGTCGCGTCACAAGTCTCTCTAACGCGTCGTTCCGATTACCTATGCATGGTTGGTTTATATTACCCAAAGTGTGCGTGAAAAGAGACGCTAGATTAGTATGTCGCGTCTCAATTCTCTTTAACGCGTTGTTCCGATTACCTAAGCATGATTAGGTTATTTTACTCAAAGTGTGCGTGAAAAGTGACGCTACATTAGTATGTTGCGTCTCAATTCTCTTTAACGCGTGGTTCCGATTACCCAAGCATGGTTAGGTTATTTTACGCAAAGTGTGCGTCAAAAGTGACGCTAGTATAGTATGTCGCGTCTCAAGTCACTTTAACTCGTTGTTCCAATTACCATGCTTATGTCGCGTCACAAGTCTGTGTAATGCGTCGTTTCGATTAGCTAAGCATGGTTAGGTTATATTACGCAAAGTGTGCGTGAAAAATGACAATAGTAAATCGCGTCTTACGTCTATTTAACGCGTCGTTCCGATTACATAAGAATGGTTAGGTTATATTATGCAAAGTGTGCGTGAAAAGTGACGCTAGATGAGTATGTCGCGTCTCAAGTCTCTTTGACGTGTCGTTTCGATTACCATGCTTATCCCGCGTCCCAAGTCTCTTTAACGCGTCGTTGCGATTACCTAAGCATGGTTAGGTTATATTATGCCAAGTGGGCGTGAAAATTGATGCTAGATTAGTATATCCTACCTCAAGTCTATCTAACGCGTCGTTCCGATTTCCTAAGCATGGTTAGGTTATATTACGCAAAGTGTGCATAAAAAGTCACAATTAATGAGTATGTCACGTCTCAAGTCGATTAAAAGCGACGTTGCGATTACCTAACCATGATTAGGTTATAGTACGCAAAGTTTGCTTGAAAACTGACGCTAGATTAGTATATCGCGTCTCAATTCTATTTAACGCGTTGTTCCGATTAACTAAGCATGGTTAGGTTATATTACGCAAAGTGTGCGTGAAAAATGACTTTAGATTAGTATGCCGCATCTCAAGTCTCTCTAACGCGTCGTTCCGATTTCCTAAGCATGGTTTGGTTATATTATGCAAAGTGTCCGCGAAAGGTGACACTAGATTAGTATGTCGCGTCTCAAGTCTCCTTAACGTGTCGTTCCGATATCCTAAGCATGGTTATGTTGTATTACGCAATGCGTGCGTAAAAAGTGACGCTAGATTAATATTGCGCGTCTCAAGTCTCTTTAACGCGTTGTTTCGATTACCATGCTTATGTCGCGTCACAAGTCTCTCGAACACGTCGTTCCGATTACCTTAGCATGGTTAGGTTATATTACACAAAGTGTGCGTTGAAAATGACAATAGATTAGTATGTCGAATTTCAAGTCTATTTAACGCATCGTTCGAATTACTTAAGCATGGTTAGGTTATATTAGGCAGAGTGTACGTGAAAAATGGCAATAGATTAGTATGTCGCGTCTTAAGTATATCTAACGCGTTGTTCCGATTACCTTAGCATAGTTAGGTTATTTTACGCAAACTGTGCGTGAAAAGTGACGCTAGATTAGTATGTCGCATCTCAATTCTCTTTATCGCGTTGTTCCAATTTTCTAAGCATGGTTAGGGTATATTATGCAAAGCGTGCGTGAAAAGTGACATTAGATTAGTATGTCGCGTCTAAAGTCTATTTAACGCGTCGTTCCTATTACCTAAGAATGGTTAGGTTATATTACGCAGTGTACGTGAAAAGTGACGCTAGATTAGCATGTCGCGTCTCAAGGCTCTTTAATGCGTCCTTCCAATTACCTAAGCATGGTTAGTTATAATACGCAAAGTTTGCGTGAAAAGTGACGCTAGATTAATATGTCGCGTGTCAAGGCTCTTTAATGTGTCGTTCCGATTACCTAAGCTTGCTTAGGCTGTACGCAAAGTGTGCGTAAAAAGGATCAATTTATTAGTATGTCGCATCTCAAGTCTCTTTATCGCATTGTTCCTATATTACATAAGCATGGCTAGGTTATATTATGCAAAGTGTGCGTGAAAAGTGACGCTAGATTTGTATGTCCAGGCTCAAATCTCTTTAAAACGTTGTTCTGATTACCTAAGCATGGTTAGGTTCTATTACGCAAAGTGTGTGTAAAAAGTGACGCTAGATTAGTATGTTTCGTCTCAAGTCTCTTTAATGCGTCGTTTCGCTTACCATACATATCTCGCGTCACAAGTCTCTTTAACGCGTCGTTCCGATTACCTAAGCACGGTTAGGTTGTATTACGCAATGTGTGCGTGAAAAGTGACGTTAGTTTAGTACGTCGCGTCTCAAGACTCTCTATCGCGTCGTACCGATTTCCTAAGCATGACTAGATTATATTACGCAAAGTGTAAGTGAACAGTGACACTAGATTAGTATGTCGCGTCTCAAGTCTCCATACGCGCCGTTCCCATTTCCTAAGCATGGTTATGTTATATTACGCAAAGTGTGCGTAAAAAGTGACGCTAGATTATTGCAGCGTCTCAAGCTTGAACGCGTCGTTTCGATTATCATGCTTATGTCGCGTCACAAGTCTCTCTAACGCGTCGTTCCGATTTCCTAAGCATGGTTAGGTTATATTACGCAAAGTGTGCGTGAAAAGTGACGCTAGATTAGTATGTCCAGTCTCAAGTCTCTTTAACGCGTCGTTCCGATTACCTAAGCATGGTTAGGTTATATTACGCAAAGTGTGCTTAAAAAGTGACGCTAGATTAGTTTGTTTCGTCTCAAGTCTCTTTTACAAGTCGTTGCGAGTACCATACTTATCTCGCGTCACAAGTATCTTTAATGCGTCATTCCGATTACCATACTTATCTCGGGTCACAAGTCTCTTTACCACGTCGTTCCGATTACCATACTTATCTCGCGTCACAAGTCTCTTTATGGCGTCGTTCCGATTACCTAAGCATGGTTAGGTTATATTACGCAAAAGTGCGTGAAAAGTGACGTTAATTTAGTAAGTCTCATCTCAAGTCTCTCTAACGCATCGTTCAATTTTCTAAGCATGGTTAGGTTATTTTATGCAAAGTGTGCGTGAAAAGTGACGCTAGATTAGTATGTCCAGTCTCTTTAACGCGTCGTTCCGATTACCTATGCATGGTTAGGTTATATTACGCAAAGTGAGCGTAAAAAGTGACGCTAGATTAGTTTGTTTCGTCTCAAGTCTCTTTAACGCGTAGTTTCGATTACTATACTTATCTCGCGTCACAAGTCTCTTTAACGCATCGTTCTGATTACCTAAGCATGGTTAGGTTATATTACGCAAAGAGTGCGTGAATAGTGACGCTATATTAGTATGTCGCGTCTCAAGTCTCTCTAACGCGTCGTTCCAATTTCCTAAGCATGGTTAGGTTATATTACGCAAAGCGTGCGTGAAAAGTGACACTAGATTAGTATATCACGTCTCAAGTCTCTCTAACTCGTCGTTCCGAATTCCTAAGCATAGTTATGTTATATTACGCAACGCGTGCGTAAAAAGTGACGCTAGATTAATATTGCACGTCTCAAGTCTCTTTAACGCGTCGTTTCGTTTACCATTCTTATGTCGCGTCACAAGTCTCTCGAACGTGTTGTTCTGATTACCTAAGCATAGTTAGGTTAGACTACGCAAAAGCGTGCGTGAAAAGTGACAGTAGATTAGTATGTCGCGTCAAAAGTCTATTTAACGCGTCATTCCTTATACCTAAGCATTGTTAGGTTATATTACGCAAGGTGTGCGTGAAAAGTGACGATCGATTAGTATGTCGCGTCTCAAGGCTCTTTAATGCGTCATTCCGATTACCTAAGCATAGTTAGGTTATAATACGCAAAGTTTGCGTGGAAAGTGACGCTAGATGAGTATGTCGCGTGACAAGGCTCTTTAACGCGTCGTTCTGATTACCTAAGCACGGTTAGGTTATAGTACGCAAAGTGTGCGTAAAAAGGATCAATTATATCGAGTCTCAAGTCTCTTTAACGTGTCGTTCCTATTACCTAAGCATGGTTAGGTTATACTACGAAAGGTGTGCGTGAAAAGTCTCAAGGCTCTTTAATACGTCGTTCCGATTACCTAAGCATGATTAGATTATAATACGCAAAGTTTGCGTGAAAAGTGACGCTAGATTAGTATGTCGCTTCTCAAGTCTATTAAACGCGTCGTTTCGATTACCATGCTTATGTCGCATCACAAGTCTCTCTAACGCGTCGTTCCGATTATCTAAGCATGGTTAGGTTATAGTACGCAAAGTGTGCGTAAAAAGGATCAATAGATAAGTATGTCGCGTCTCAAGTCTCTTTAACGCGTTGTTCCTATTACCTAAGAATGGTTAGGTTATATTACGGAAAGTGTGCTTGAAAAGTGACGCTAGAATAGTATGTCCAGTCTCCAATCTCTTTAACGCGTCGTTCCGATTACCTAAGCATGGTTAGGTTATATTACGCAAAGTGTGCGTAAAAAGTGACACTAGATTAGTATGTTTCGTATCAAGTCTCTTTAACGCGTTGTTTCGATCACCATACTTATCTCGCGTCACAAGTCTCTTTAACGC
This sequence comes from Mercurialis annua, assembly GCF_937616625.2. Lineage (NCBI taxonomy): Eukaryota > Viridiplantae > Streptophyta > Magnoliopsida > Malpighiales > Euphorbiaceae > Mercurialis > Mercurialis annua. The sequence goes on from NC_065572.1 coordinate 45,482,929, forward strand.
GTCGTTCCGATTACCTAAGCATGGTTAGGTTATATTACGCAAAGTGTGCGTGAAAAGTGAGGTTAGATTAGTAGGTCGCGTCTCAATTCTCTCTAACGCGTCGTTCCGATTTCCTAAGCATGGTTAGGTTATAATACGTAAAGTGTGCGTGAAAAGTGACACAGATTAGTATGTCGCGTCTCAAGTCTCTCTAACGCGTCGTTCCGATTTCCTAAGCATGGTTATGTTATATTACGCAACGCGTGCGTAAAAAGTGACGCTAAATTAATATTGCGTGTCTCAAGTCTCTTTAACGCGTCATTTCGATTACCATGCTTATGTCGCGTCACAAGTCTCTCTAACGCGTCGTTTCGATTACCTAAGCATGGTTAGGTTAATAGTACGCAAAGTGTATGTGGAAAGGAGCAATAGTTTAGTATGTCGCGTCTCAAGTCTCTTTAACGCGTCGTTCCGATTACCAAAGTATGGTTAGGTTATATGACGCAAAGTGTGCGTGAAAAGTGACGCTAGATTAGTATGTCCAGTCTGAAGTCTCTTTAACGCGTCGTTCCGATTACCTAAGCATGGTTAGGTTATATTACGCAAAGTGTGTGTAAAAAGTGACGCTAGATTAGTTTGTTTCTTCTCAAGTCTCTTTAACGCGTAGTTTCGATTACTATACTTATCTCGCGTCACAAGTCTCTTTAACGCGTCGTTCCGATTACCTAAGCATGGTTAGGTTATATTACGCAAAGAGTGCGTGGAAAGGAGCAATCTTACCTTATTATTAGAGAAAGGGGAAAGGGCTTTTTTCAGCTGGTGCGCAGGTTAGTATTTCGCGTCTCAAGTCTTTAACGCGTCGTTCCGATTCCCTAAGTATGGTTTGGTTATATTACGCAAAGTGTGCGTTAAAAGTGACGCTAGATTAGTATGTCCAGTCTCAAGTCTCTTTAACGCGTCGTTCCGATTACCTAAGCATGGTTAGGTTATATTACTCAAAGTGTGCTTAAAAAGAGAGGCTAGATTAGTTTGTTTCGTCTTAATTCTCTTTAACGCGTCGTTTCGATTACGATACTTATCTCGCGTCACAAGTCTCTTTAACGTGTCGTTCCGATTACCTATGCATGGTTAGGTTATATTACGCAAAGTGTGCGTGAAAAGTGACTTTATATTAGCATGTCGCATCTCAAGTCTCTCTAACGCGTCCTTCCGATTTCCTAAGCATGGTTAGGTTATATTACGCAAAGTGTCCGTGAAAAGTGACACTAGATTAGAATGTCGCGTCTCAAATCCCTCTAATGCATCGTTCCGATATCTTAAGCAATGGTTATGTTAGATTACGCAACGCGTGCGTAAAAAGTGACTCTAGATTAATATTGCGCGTCTCAAGTCTCTTTAACGCGTCGTTTCGATTACCATGCTTATGTCGCGTCACAAGTCTCTCGAACACGTCGTTCCGATTACCTTAGCATGGTTAGGTTATATTACACAAAGTGTGCGTTGAAAATGACAATAGATTAGTATGTCGTATCTCAAGTCTATTTAACGCATCGTTCGAATTACTTAAGCATGGTTAGTGTACGTGAAAAATGACAATAGATTAGTATGTCGCGTCTTAAGTCTATCTAACGCGTTGTTCCGATTACCTTAGCATGGTTAGGTTATATTACGCAAACTGTGCGTGAAAAGTGACGCTAGATTAGTATGTTATCTCAATTCTCTTTATCGCGTTGTTCCAATTATATTAGCATGGTTAGGGTATATTATGCAAAGCGTGCGTTAAAAGTGACACTCAATTAGTATGTCGCGTCTAAAGTCTATTTAACGCGTCGTTCCTATTATTTAGGAATAGTTAGGTTATATTACGCAAGGTGTGCGTGAAAAGTGACGCTAGATTAGTATGTCGCGTCTCAAGGCTCTTTAATGCGTCGTTCCGATTACCTAAGCATGGTTAGGGTATAATACGCAAAGTTTGCGTGAAAAGTGACGCTAGATTAGTATGTCGCGTGTGAAGGCTCTTTAACGCGTCGTTCCGATTACCTAAGCATGGTTAGGCTATAGTACGCAAAGTGTCCGTAAAAAGGATCAATTGATTAGTATGTCGCGTCTCAAGTCTCCTTAACGCATTGTTTCTATTACATAAGCATGGTTAGGTTATATTACGCAAAGTGTGCGTGAAAAGTGACGCTAGATTTGTATGTTTCGTCTCAAGTCTCTTTAATACGTCGTTTCGCTTACCATACATATCTCGCGTCACAAGTCTCTTTAACGCGTCGTTCCGATTACCTAATCATGGTTGGGTTATATTCCGCAATGTGTGCGTGAAAAGTGACGTTATATTAGTACGTCGCGTCTCAAGTCTCTCTACCTTGTCGTACCGATTTCCTAAGCATGGCTAGGTTATATTACGCAAAGTGTGCGTGAAAAGTGACACTAGATTAGTATGTCGCGTCTCAAGTCTCCATACGCGTCGTTCCGATTTCCTAAGCATGGTTATGTTATATTACGCAAAGTGTGCGTAAAAAGTGATGCTAGATTAATATTGCGAGCTCAAGTCTCTTGAACGCGTCGTTTCGATTATCATGCTTATGTCGCGTCACAAGTCTCTCTAACACGTCGTTCCGATTACCTAAGCATGGTTAGGTTATTATATTAGGCAAAGTGTGCGTGAAAAATGACAATAGATTAGTATGTCGCGTCTTAAGTCTATTTAACGCGTCGTTCCAATTACTTAAGCATGGTTAGGTTATATTACGCAGAGTGTACGTGAAAAATGATAATTGATTAGTATGTCGCGTCTTAAGTCTATCTAACGCGTCGTTCCTATTACCTAACCGTGGTTAGGTTATATTACGCAAAGTATGCGTGAAATGTGACGCTAGATTAGTATGTCGCGCCTCAATTCTCTTTATCGCGTTATTCTAATTATCTAAGCATGGTTAGGTTATATTACACAAAGCGTGCGTGAAAAGTGACGCTAGATTAGTATGTCGCATCTCAAGTCTCTTTAAAACATCGTTCTGATTATCTAAGCATGGCTAGGTTATATTATGCAAAGTGTGCGTGAAAAGTGACACTAGATTTGTATGTCGCGTCTAAATTCACTTTGACGCGTCGTTTCGATTACCTAAGCGTGGTTAGGTTATATTACACAAAGTGTGCGTAAAAAGTGAGGCTAGATTAGTATGGCCCGTCTCGAGTCTTATGCTTATGTCGAGTCACAAGTCTTTCTAACGCGTCGTTCCGATTACCTAAGAAGTATGGTTAGGTTATATTATGCAAAGTGTGGTGAAAAATGACAATAGATTAGTATGTCGCGTCTCAAGTCTATTTAACACGTTGTTCCTTTTACCTAAGCATGGTTAGGTTATATTACGCAAGGTGTACGGGAAAAGTGACGCTAGATTAGTATGTCGCGTCTCAAGGCTTTTTAATGCGTCGTTCCAATTATGCAATAAATCTTAACTAATACTGAGAGGACATGCCGGTTGATAAAATGCCCATGGTGAGGCTGTGATCCTGGTTTGTCACACATGTATATGTTAAGGTTTATCGTCGTATCTCTAAATGGTATCAGAGCCTAACAGAGACGAGAAAGAAATATATATACTAGTTTTTACTTTGTGAAAATTGGGCCAGTACCTTACGATCATGCTCACAAAAAGTTGTTGGTCTACACCTTCTAATACTGCTCTTACTATTGTAAATAAAAATGATTATCTTTATGAGTTTACTTATCTTCCATAAAATCAAAACATATTTGATACAAAAGCCCCTCTTCTCAATCCTTAGATTCTCGGTATCTACAGTATCAACATGCAGTGATTGGTACATTTGAAACTTCGTTGAATGCAGGCTCAGTGTTTTTCACCTTTTTCCCAAATTACAACCTTTCCCTCTCTGATCTGATGGCTCTTACGGCTTTAAAGGTGCAAATACAAATTACTGGAGCTCAACAAGTTGCTGATTCAATTGCAACTACTCTTCACTATCAAATGGTGTATCGTTTGCAAAACCATGCTTTAAACCTCACTTTACCACAAACCATAATGATGCCCTTTTGATAAAAACAGATTCCCAAAACATCCCTTCTTGTGTCCATATACCCAAACAAATCACTAGAAATGAACTCCTACACCTTTTCCCCAAAAAGTGGATTACCAACTATGAAATAATGCATGAATCTACTCAACTTGTTCAATCCTGTACTCCAGTATTCACAAAAAAAAACCCGATGGCAATGTTGAGACGTCTTTTGCAAAACATACCGATGTCATTCCTCAGGTATTTTCTACACAGTTCATGCTTGAACCATTTCCACAAGAAAATGGAGTTCCTGTTGTCTCGCATCTCAAGTCTCTTTATTGCGTCGTTTCGATTACCATGTTTATGTTGAGTCATAAGACTCTCTAACGTGTCGTTCCGATTACCATAAGCATGGTTAGGTTATAATACGCAAAGTGTGCGTGAAAAGTAACAATAGATAAGTATGTCGCGTCACAAGTCTCTTTAACGCGTCGTTCAGATTACCAAAGAATGGTTAGGTTATATTACGCAAATTGCGCGTTATAAGTGACGCTATATTAATTTCGCGTCTCAAATGTCTTTAACTCGTCGTTTCGATTACCATGCTTATGTCGCGTCACAAGTCTCTCTAGCGCGTCGTTCCTATTACCTAAGCATGGTTAGGTTATAGTACGCAAAGTGTGCGTGAAAAGGATTAATAGATTAGTATGTCGCATCTCAGGTCTCTTTAGCGCGTCGTTCCTATTACCTAAGCATGGTTAGGTTATATTACGCAAAGTTTACGTGAAAAGTGACGCTAGATTAGTATGTCCAGTCTCAAGTCCCTTTAACACGTCGTTCCAATTATCTAAGTATGGTTAGGCTATATTACGCAAAGTGTGCATAAAAAGTGTGGCTAAATTAGTATGTTACATCTCAAGACTCTTTAACACGTCGTTTTGATTACCATGGTTATATCTCGCATCACAAGTCTCTTTAACGCGTCATTCCGATTACCTAAGCATGGTTCGGTTATATTACGCAAAGTGTGCGTGAAAAGTGACGTTATATTAGTATGTCGCATCTCAAATCTCTCTAATGCGTCGTTCTGATTTCCTAAGCATGGTTAGGTTATTTAGGCAAAGTGTGTGTGAAAAGTGATGCTAGATTAGTATGTCGCGTCTTAAGTCTCTCTAACGCGTCGTTCCGATTTCCTAAGCATGTGTAGGTTATATTACGCAAAGTGTGCGTAAAAAGTGATGCTAGATTAATATGGCGCATATCAAGTCTCTTTAACGGGTCGTTTCGATTACCATGTTTATGTCGCGTCACAAGTCTCTCTAACGCGTCGTTCCGATTACCTAAGCATGGTTAGGTTATATTACGCAAAGTGCGCGTGAAAGATGACAATAGATTAATATGTCGCGTCTCAAGTCTTTATAACGTTTCGTTCCAATTATTTAAGCATGGTTTGGTTATATTACGCAAAGTATGTGTGAAAAATGACAATAGATTAGTTTGTCGTGTCTTAAGTCTATCTAATGCGTCGTTCCGATTACCTAAGCATGGTTATGTTATATTATGCAAACTGTGCGTGAAAAATGATGCTAGATTAGTATGTCGCGTCTCAAGTCTCATTAACGCGTCGTTCCGATTACCTAAGCATGGTTATGTTATATTACCCAAAGAGTGCGTGAAAAGTGACGCTAGATTAGTATGTCGCGTCTCAGATCTCTTTAACGCGTCGTTCAGATTACCCAAGAATGGTTAGGTTATATTACGCAAAGTGTGCGGGAAAAGTAACGGTAGATTAGTATGTCGCATCTCATGTCTCTTTCTGTAATGCGTCGTTCCGATTACCTAAGCATGGTTAGGTTATATTACGCAAGGTGTGCGTGAAAAGTGACGCTAGACTAGTATGTCTCGTCTCAAGGCTCTGTAATGCGTCGTTCCGATTAACTAAGCATAGTTATATTATGCAAAGTTTGCGTGAAAAGTGACGTTAGATTTGTATCTCGCGTCTCAAGTCTCTCTAACGCGTTGTTCCGATTACCTAAGCATGGCTAGGTTATAGTACGCAAAGTGTGCGTGAAAAGTAACAATAGATTAATACGTCGCGTCTCAAGTCTCTTTAACGCGTCGTTCCGATTACCTAAGCATGGTTAGGTTATATTACGCAAAGTGTGCGTGAAAAGTGACTATAGATTAGTATGTCGCGTATCAATTCTATTTAACGCGTCGTTCCGATTACCTAAGCATGGTTAGGTTATATGACACAAAGCGTGCATGACAAGTAACGCTAGATTAATATTTCGCGTTTCAAGTCTGTTTAACGCATCCTTCCGATTACCTAAGCATGATTAGGTTATATTACGCAAAGTATGCGTGAAAAGTGACGCTAGATATGTTGAGTCACAAGTCTCTTTAACGCGTCGTTCCGATTACCTAAGCTTGGTTAGGTTATATTACGCAAAGTGTGCGTAAAAAGTGACGCTTGATTAGGATGGCGCGTCTCAAGTCTCTCTAACGCGTCGTTTCGATTACCATGCTTATGTCGCGTCACAAGTCTCTCTAACGTGTCGTTCCGATTACCTATGCATGGTTGGTTTATATTACGCAAAGTGTGCGTGAAAAGAGACGCTAGATTAGTATGTCGCGTCTCAATTCTCTTTAACGCGTTGTTCCGATTACCTAAGCATGAATAGGTTATTTTACTCAAAGTGTGCGTGAAAAGTGACGCTACATTAGTATGTTGCGTCTCAATTCTCTTTAACGCGTGGTTCCGATTAACCATGGTTTGGTTAATTTTACGCGCAGTGTGCCTCAAAAGTGACGCTAGAATAGTATGTCGCGTCTCAAGTCTATTACGCAAAGTGTGCTTGAAAAATGACAATAGTATGTCGCGTCTCAAGTCTCTTTTACGTGTCGTTTCGATTACCATGCTTATCCCGCGTCCCAAGTATCTTTAACGCGTCGTTGCGATTACCTAAGCATGGTTAGGTTATATTACGCCAAGTGTGCGTGAAAATTGACGCTAGATTAGTATATCCTACCTCCAGTCTATCTAACGCGTCATTCCGATTTCCTAACCATGATTAGGTTATAGTACGCAAAGTTTGCTTGAAAACTGACGCTAGATTAGTATATCGCATCTCAATTCTATTTAACGCGTTGTTCCGATTAACTAAGCATGGTTAGGTTATATTACGCAAAGTGTGCGTGAAAAGTGAATTTAGATTAGTATGTCGCATCTCAAGTCTCTCTAACGCGTCCTTCTGATTTCCTAAGCATGGTTAGGTTATATTACGCAAAGTGTCCGCGAAAAGTGACACTAGATTAGTATGTCGCGTCTCAAGTCTCTCTAACGCGTCGTTCCGATATCCTAAGCATGATTATGTTGTATTACGCAATGCGTGCGTAAAAAGTGACGCTAGATTAATATTGCGCGTCTCAAGTCTCTTTAACGCGTTGTTTCGATTACCATGCTTATGTCGCGTCACAAATCTCTCGAACACGTCGTTCCGATTACCTTAGCATGGTTAGGTTATATTACACAAAGTGTGCGTTGAAAATGACAATAGATTAGTATGTCGCATTTCAAGTCTATTTAACGCATCGTTCGAATTACTTAAGCATGGTTAGGTTATATTAGGCAGAGTGTACGTGAAAAATGACAATAGATTAGTATGTCGCGTCTTAAGTCTATCTAACGCGTTGTTCCGATTACCTTAGCATAGTTAGGTTATTCTACGCAAACTGTGCGTGAAAAGTGACGCTAGATTAGTATGTCGCATCTCAATTCTCTTTATCGCGTTGTTCCAATTATCTAAGCATGGTTAGGGTATATTACGCAAAGCGTGCGTGAAAAGTGACGTTAGATTAGTATGTCGCGTCCAAAGTCTATTTAACGCGTCGTTCCTATTACCTAAGAATGGTTAGGTTATATTACGCAGTGTACGTGAAAACTGACGCTAGATTAGCATGTCGCGTCTCAAGGCTCTTTAATGCGTCGTTCCGATTACCTAAGCATGGTTAGGTTATAATACGCAAAGTTTGCGTGAAAAGTGACGCTAGATTAGTATGTCGCGTGTCAAGGCTTTTTAACGCGTCGTTCCGATTACCTAAGCTTGGTTAGGCTGTATGCAAAGTGTGCGTAAAAATGATCAATTTATTAGTATGTCGCGTCTCAAGTCTCTTTATCGCATTTTTCCTATATTACATAAGCATGGTTAGGTTATATTACGCAAAGTGTGCGTGAAAAGTGACGCTAGATTAGTATGTCCAGGCTCAAATCTCTTTAAAGCGTTGTTCTGATTACCTAAGCATGGTTAGGTTATATTACGCAAAGTGTGTGTAAAAAGTGACGCTAGATTAGTATGTTTCGTCTCAAGTCTCTTTAATGCGTCGTTTCGCTTACCATACATATCCCGCGTCACAAGTCTCTTTAACGCGTCGTTCCGATTACCTAAGCACGGTTAGGTTATATTACGCAATGTGTGCGTGAAAAGTGACGTTAGTTTAGTACGTCGCGTCTCAAGACTCTCTAACGCGTCGTACCGATTTCCTAAGCATGACTAGGTTATATTACGCAAAGTGTAAGTGAACAGTGACACTAGATTAGTATGACGCGTCTCAAGTCTCCATACGCGTCGTTCCCATTTCCTAAGAATGGTTATGCGTAAAAAGTGACGCTAGATTAATATTGCGCGTCTCAAGTCTCTTGAACGCGTCGTTTCGATTATCATGCTTATGTCGCGTCACAAGTCTCTCTAACGCGTCGTTCCGATTCCCTAAGCATGGTTAGGTTATATTACGCAAAGTGTGCGTGAAAAGTGACGCTAGGTTAGTATGTCCAGTCTCAAGTCTCTTTAACGCGTCGTTCCGATTACCTAAGCATGGTTAGGTTATGTTACGCAAAGTGTGCTTAAAAAGTGACGCTAGATTAGTTTGTTTCGTCTGAAGTCTCTTTTACAAGTCGTTGCGAGTACCATACTTATCTCGCGTCACAAGTCTCTTTAACGCGTCGTTCCGATTACCATACTTATCTCGGGTCGCAAGTCTCTTTAACGCGTCGTTCCGATTACCATACTTATCTCGCGTCACAAGTCTCTTTATGGCGTCGTTCCGATTACCTAAGCATGGTTAGGTTATATTACGCAAAAGTGCGTGAAAAGTGACGTTAAATTAGTGAGTCTCTCTCAAGTCTCTCTAACACATCGTTCAATTTTCTAAGCATGGTTAGGTTATTTTACGCAAAGTGTGCGTGAAAAGTGACGCTAGATTAGTATGTCCAGTCTCTTTAACACGTCGTTCCGATTACCTATGCATGGTTAGGTTATATTACGCAAAGTGAGCGTAAAAAGTGACGCTAGATTAGTTTGTTTCGTCTCAAGTCTCTTTAACTCGTAGTTTCGATTACTATACTTATCTCGCGTCACAAGTCTCTTTAACGCATCATTCTGATTACCTAAGCATGGTTAGGTTATATTACGCAAAGAGTGCGTGAATAGTGACGCTATATTAGTATGTCACGTCTCAAGTCTCTCTAACGCGTCGTTCCAATTTCCTAAGCATGGTTAGGTTATATTACGCAAAGCGTGCGTGAAAAGTGACACTAGATTAGTATGTCGCGTCTCAAGTCTCTCTAGCGCGTCGTTCCGAATTCCTAAGCTTAGTTATGTTATATTACGCAACGCGTGCGTAAAAAGTGACGCTATATTAATATTGCACGTCTCAAGTCTCTTTAACGCGTCGTTTCGATTACCATTCTTATGTCGCGTCACAAGTCTCTCGAACGTGTCGTTCTGATTACCTAAGCATGGTTAGGTTATACTACGCAAAGTGTGCGTAGGAAATGACAATTAGTATGTAGCGTCTCAAGACTATTTAACGCGTCGTTCCAATTACATAAGCATGGTTAGGTTATATTACGCATAGTATGGTGCGTGAAAAGTGACGCTAGATTAGTATGACGCGTGTCAAGTCTCTTTGACACGTCGTTCTGATTTCCTAAGCATGGTTAGGTTATATTACGCAAAGTGTGCGTAAAAAAGTGACGGTAGATTAGTATATCGCGTCTCAAGTCTCTTTAACACGTTGTTCCAATTACCTAAGCATGGAAAGCTTATATTACGTAAAGTGTGCTGAAAAGTGACGGTAGATTAGTATATCGCTTCTCAAGTCTCTTTAATGTGTCGTTCTGATATGGTTAGGTTATGTTACGCAAGGTGTGCGTGAAAAGTGACGCTAGATTAGTATGTCGCATCTCAATACTCTTTAATGCGTCGTTCCGTTTACCTAATTATGGTTAGGTTATATTACGCCAATGTCTGTGTGAAAAGTAACGCTATATTAGTATCTTGCATCTCAAGTCTCTTTAACGCGTCGTATTGATTACCATGCTTATTACCCCGTCGTTCCGATTACCTAAGCATAGTTAGGTTATATTACGCAAAGTGTGCATGAAACGTTACGCTAGATTAATATTTCGCTACTCAAGTCTCTATGATGTGTCGTTCTGATTACCTAAGCATGGTTAGGTGATATTACGCAAAGCGTGCGTAATAAGTGACGCTAGATTAGTATGGCGCGTTTCAAGTCTCTTTAACGCGTCGTTTCGATTACTGTGCTTATGTCGCATCACAAGTGTCTCAAACGCGTCGTTCTGATTACCTAAGCATGGTTAGATTATATATTACGCAAAGTGTGCGTGAAAAGTGACAATGTCTTAGTATGTAGCATCTCAAGTCTTTTTAACTCGTCGTTCCGATTACCTAGGCAAGGTTAGGTTATTTTACGCAAAGTGTGCGTGAAAAGTGACGCTAGATTAGTATGACACGTCTCAAGTCTCTTTAATGCGTATTTCGATTACCTAAGCATGGTTAGTTTATATTACGTGAAGTGTGCGTGAAAACGGACGCTAGATTAGTATGTTGCGTCTCAAGTCTCTTTATCGCGTCTTTCCGATTATGTAAGCATGGTTAGGTTATATTACGCAAAGTGTGCGTGAAAAGTGATACTAGATTAATATGTCGCTACTCAAGTCTCTTTAATGCCTCGTTCCGATTTCCTAAGCATGGTTAGGTTATAGTAAGGAAAGTTTGCGTGAAAAGTGACGCTAGATTAGTATGTCGCCTCTGAAGTCTCTTTATTGTTCCGATTATCTAAGCATGGTTAGGTTATTTACGAAAAGTGTGCGTGAAAAATGACGCTACATTATTATGTCGCGTCTCAAGTCTCTTTCACGCATTGTACCAATTACCTAAGGATGGTTAGGTTACTTCACGAAAAGTGTGCGTCAAAAGTAACAAACATTAGTATGTCGCGTCTCAAGTCTATTTAACGCGTCGTTCCGATTACCTAAGCATGGTTAGGTTACATTACGCAATGTGTGCATGGAAAGTGACGCAAGATTAGTATGTCGCATCTCAATTCTCTTTAACGCGTTGTACCGATTACCTAAGAATGGTTAGGTTTGTTTACAGAATGTGTACGTGAAAAGTGACGCTAGATTAGTATGTCGCGTCTTAAGTCTATTTAACGCGTCGTTCTGATTATCAAAGCATGGTTAGGTTATATTACACGAAGTCTGCGTGAAAAGTTACGCTAGATTAGTATGTCGCGTCTCAATTCTCTTTAACGCGTTGTTCCGATTACCTAAGCATGGTTAGGTTATATTATGCAAAGTGTGCGTGAAAAGTTACGCTAGATTAGTATGTCGCGTCTCAAGTCTCTTTATCGCCTCTTTCCGATTACCTAGGCATGGTTAGGTTATGTTACGCAAAGTGTGCGTGAAACGTGACGCTAGATTAGTATGTCGCGTCGCAAGTCTCTTTAACACGTCGTTTTAATTATCTAAGCATAGTTAGGTTATATTACGCAAAGTGTGTGTGAAAAGAGACGCTAGAATAGTATGTCGCGTCTTAAGTCTCTTTAACGCGTTGTTTCGATTACCTAAGCATGATGAGGTTATTTTACGCAAAGTGTGCGTGAAAAGTGACGCTAGATTAGTAGGTCGCGTCTCAATTCTCTTTTGCGTGTGGTTCCGATTACCTATGGTCAGGTTATTTTACGCAAAGTGTGCCTGAAAAGTGACGCTAGATTAGTATGTCGCGTCTTAAGTCACTTTAACTCGTCGTTCTGATTACCATGCTTATGTCGTGTCACAAGTCTCTTTAACGCGTCGTTCTGATTACGCATAGTTAGGTTACATTACGCAAAGTGTGCGTGAAATTAGACGCTAGATTAGTATGTCGCGTCTTAAGTCTCTTTAACACATTGTTACATCACACAAAGTGTGCGTGAAATTAGACGCTAGATTAGTATGTCGCATCTTAAGTCTCTTTAACACGTTGTTCCGATTACCTAAGCATGATTAGGTTTTTTTACGCAAAGTGTGCATGAAAAGTGACGCTAGATTAGTATGCCGCGTCTCATTCCTCTTTAGCGTGTGGTTCCGATTACCTAAGCATGGTCAGGTTATTTTACGCAAAGTTTGCCTGACAAGTGACGCTAGATTAGCATGTCGCGTCTCATGTAACTGTAACTCGTCGTTTGGATTACCATGCTTATGTTGCGTCACAAGTCTCTCTGACGCGTAGTTTCGATTACCTAAGATGGTTAGGTCATATTACGCAAACTGTGCGTGAAAAATTACAATAGATTAAAATGTCTCGTCTCACGTCTATTTAACGCGTCGCTCCGATTACCTAATCATGGTTAGGTTATATTACGCAAAGGGTGCGTGAAACGTTACGCTAAATAAGTATGTCGCGTCTCAATTCTCTTTAACGCGTTGTTCTGATTACCTAAGCATGGTTAGGTTATATTACGCAAACTGTGCGTGGAAAGTAACAATAAATCAGTATGTCGCGTCACACTTCTATTTAACGCGTCGTTCCGATTACCTAAGCATGGTTAGGTTATATTATGCAAAGTGTGCGTGGAAAGTGACGTTAGATTTATATGTCGCATCTTAATTCTCTTCAACGCGTTGTACCGATTAGCTAAGCATGGTTAGTTTAGGTTACGCGGAGTGTCGTGAAAAGTGACGCTAGATTAGTATGTCACGTCTTAAGTCTCTTTAAAGCGTTGTTCCGATTACCTAAGCATGGTTAGGTTGTATTACGCAAAGTGTGTATGAAAAGTGACATTAGATTAGTATGGCGCGTCTAAAGTCTCTTTCACGCGTGTTCCGATTACCTAAGAATTGTTAGGTTATATTACACAAAGTGTGCATGAAAAGTGACGCTAGATTAGTATGTAGTGTCTCAACTCTCTTTAATGCGTCGTTCCAATTACCTACGCATGGTTAGGTTATATTACGCAAAGTGTGCGTGAAAACTGACAATATGGTTAGGTTATATTACGCAAATTCTGCGTAAAAAGTGACGCTATGGCGCGTCTCAAGTCTCTTTAACGTGTCGTAATGATTACCATGCCTATGCCGCGTCTCAAGTCTCTAATGCACCGTTCTTATTACCTGAACATGGTTAGGTTATATTACGCAAAGTGTGCGTGAAAAGTGACGCTAGATTAGTATGTCGCGTCTCAAGTCTCTTTAACGCGTCGTTCCGATTACCTAAGCATGGTTATATTACATTACGCCAAGTGCGCGTTAAAAATGTCGCTAGATTAGTATGTCGCGTCACAAGTCTCTTTAACTCGTCGTTACGATTACCTAAGCATGGTTAGCTTATATTACGCAAAGTGTGCGTGAAAAGTGACGTTATATTAGTGTGGCGCGTCTCAAGTCTCTTTAACGCTTCGTTTCGATTGCCATGCTTATGTCATGTTACAAGTCTCTCTAACAAGTCGTTTCGATTACCAAAGCATGCTTAGGTTATATTAGGACATTGAGCGTGAAAATTAACAATAGATTAGTATGTCGCGTCTCAAGTCTCTTTAACGCATCGTTCCAATTACTTAAGCACGGTTAGGTTATTTTATGCAAAGTGTGCGTGAAAAGTGACACTAGATTAGTATGTCGCGTCTCAACTCTCTTTAATGCGTCAATCCGATTACCTAAGCATGGTTAGGTTATATTACGCAATGTGTGCGTGAAAACTGCTACTAGGTTAGTATGTTGCGTCTCAAGTCTCTTTAACGCGTCGTTCCGATTACCTAAGCATAGTTAGGTTATATTACGCAAAATGTGCATGAAAAGTGACGCTAGATTAGTATGTCGCGTGTCATGTCTCTTTAACTTGTTGTTCCGATTACTTGAGCATGGTTAGGTTATATTACGCAAAGTGTGCTTGAAAAGTGACGCTAGATCAGTATGTCGCTTCTCAAGTCTCTTTAATTCGTCGTTCCGATTACCTAAGCATGGTTAGGTTAAATTACGCAAGTCTCTTTTTAAAGCGACGTTTTGATTACCATGCTTAAGTCGCGTCACAAGTCTCTCTTACGCGTCGTTCTGATTACCTAAGAAGGTTAGGTTATATTACGCAAAGTGTGCATGAAAAGTGACGCTAGATTAGTATATCGCGTCGCAAGTCTCAATAACGCGTCATTCCGATTACCTAAGCATGTTTACGTCATATTACACAGTGTGCGCGAAAAGTGACGCTAGATTAATATTTCGCATCTCAAGTCTCTTTAACACCGTCGTTTCGATTACCATGCTTATGTCGCGTCACAAGTCTCTCTAACGCGTCGTTCCGATAATAGATTAGTATGTCGCGTCTCGAGTCTCTTAAACGCGTCGTTCCGATTACCTAAGCATGGTTAGGTTGTATTACGCAAAGAGTGCTTGAATAGTGACACTAGATTTGGATGTCGCGTCTCAAGTCTATTTAACGCGTTGTTTCCATTACCTAAGCAAAGTTAGGTTATTTTATACAAAGTGTGCGTGAAAAGTGACACTAGATTAGTATGTCGTGTCATAAGTCTCTTTAACGCGTCGTTTCGATTACCTATGTATGGTTAGGTTATTTTATGCAAAGTGTGCGTGAAAAGTGACGCTAGATTAGTATGTTGCGTCTCAAGTCTCTTTAACGCGTTGTTACGACTATCTAAGCATGGTTAGGTTATTTTACACAAATTGTGCATGAAAAGTGACGCTAGATTACTATGTCGCGTCTCAAGTCTCTTTAACTCGTCGTTCTGATTACCTAAGCATGGTTAGGTTATAGTATGCAAAGTGTGCGTGAAAAGGATCAATAGATTTGTGTGTCGTGTCTCAAGTCTCTTTAACGCGTCGTTTCGATTACATAAGCATGGTTGGGTTATATGACGCAAAGTGTGCGTGAAAAGTGACGCTAGATTAGCATGTCGCGTCTCAAGTCTCTTTAACGCATCGTTCCGATTACCTAAGCATGGTTTTGTTATATTGCGCAAAGAGTGCGTGAATAGTGACGCTAGATTAGTATGTCGTGTCTCAAGTCTCTTTAACGCGTTGTTCCAATTATTTAAGCATGGTTAGGTTATATTGCACAAAGTGTGATCGAAAAGTGAAAATAAATTAGTATGTCGCGTCTCAAGTCTCTTTAACGCGTCGTTCCGATTACCTAAGCATGGTTAGGTTATATTGCGCAAAGAGTGCATGAATAGTGACGCTAGATTAGTATGTCGTGTCTCAAGTTTCTTTAACTCGTTGTTCCGATTATTTAAGCATGGTTAGGTTATATTGCGCAAAGTGTGAGCGAAAAGTGAAAATAGATTAGTATGTCGAGTCTCAAGTCTCTTAAACGCGTCGTTCCGATTACCTAAGCATGGTTAGATTATATTACGCAAAGAGTGCGTGAATAGTGATACTGGATTTGTATGTCGCGTCTCAAGTCTCTTTAACGCGTTGTTACGATTACTTATGCATGGTTAGGTTATTTTATGCAAAGTGTGCGTGAAAAGTGACGCTAGATTAGTATGTTGCGTCTCAAGTCTCTTTAACGCGTCGTTCCGATTACCTAAGCCTGGTTAGGTTATAAAAAGCAAAGAGTCGTGAATAGTGTGACGCTAGATTAGTGTGTCGCGTCTCAAGTCTCTTTAACGCGTGTTCCGATTACGTAAGCATGGTTAGGTTATATTACACAAAGTGTGCGTAAAAAGTGACACAAAATTAGTATTGCGCGTCTCAAGTCATTTTAATGTGTCGTTCCGATTACCAAAGCATGGTTAGGTTATATTATGCAAAGTGTTTGTAAAAAGTTACTCTAGATTAGTACGGCTCGTTTCAAGTCTCTTTAACGCGTCGTTTCGACTACTATTCTTATGTCGCTTAACAAGTGTCTCTAACGCGTTGTTATGATTACCTAAGCAAAGTGTGCGTGAAAAGTGACATAAATTAGTATGTCGTGCCTCAAGTCTCTTTAACACATCGTTCCGATTACCTAAGCATGGATATGTTATATTACGCCAAGTGCGCGTTAAAAGTTTCTCTAAATTAGTATGTCGCATCACAAGTCTCTTTAACGCATTGTTACGGTTACATAAGCATGGTTAGGTTATATTACGCAAAGTATGCATAAAAATTGACGCTAGATTAGTATGTTGTGTCTCAAGTCTCTTTAACGCGTCGTTTCGATTACCATGCTTATGTTACGTTACAAGTCTCTCTAACATGTCGTTCTGATTACCTAAGCATGGTTAGGTTATATTATGCAAAGTATGCAAGTGACGCTAGATTAGTATGTTGTGTCTCAAGTCTCTTTAACGCGTCGTTTCGATTACCATGCTTATGTTATGTTACAAGTCTCTCTAACATGTCGTTCTGATTACCTAAGCATGGTTAGGTTATATTACGCAAAGTGTGCTTGAAAAGTGACAATGGATTAGTGTGTCGCGTCTTAAGTCCCTTTAACGCGTCGTTACAATTATCTAAGCATGGTTAGGTTATTTTACGCAAATTGTGCGTGAAAAGTGACACTAGATTAGTTTGTCGCGTCTCAAGTCACTTTAACGCGTCGTTCCGATTACCTAAGCATGGTTAGGTTATATTACGTAATGTGTGCGTGAAAATTGTCGCTAGGTTAGTGTGTCGCGTCTCAAGTCTATTTAACGCGTCGTTCCTATTACCTAAGCATGGTTAGATTATATTACGCAAAGTGTGGGTGAAAAGTGATGCTAGATTAGTATGTCGCATCTCAAGACTCTTAAACGCGTCGTTCTGATTACCTAACCATGGTTAGGTTATATTACGCAAAGAGTGCGTGAAAAATGACGTGAGATTTGTATATCGCGTCTCAACTCACTTTAATGCGTCGTTCCGATTACCCAAGAATGGTTAGGTTTACGCGAAGTGTGCGAGAAAAGTAACGCTAGATAAGTATTTCACGTCTCAAGTCTCTTTAACTCGTCGTTCCGATTACCTAAGCATTGTTAGGTCATATTACCCAAGGTGTACATGAAAAGTGACGCTAGATTAGTATGTCGCGTCTCAAGGCTCTTTAATGCGTCGTTCCGATTACCTAAGCATGGTTCGGTTATATTATGCGAAGTTGGCGTGAAAAGTGACGCTAGATTAGTATTTCGCGTCTCAAGTCTCTTTAACGTGTCGTTTCGATTACCTAAGCATGGTTAGGTTATATTATGCAAAGTTTGCGTTAAAAGTGACGCTTAGTATGTCACGTCTCAAGTCTCTTTAACGCGTCGTTTCGATTACCAAAGCATGGTTAGGTTATAGTACGCAAAGTGTGCGTGAAAAGGATCAATATATTAGTATGTCGTGTCTCAAGTCTATTTCACGCGTGGTTCCAATTACCTAAGCATGGTTAGGTTTTATTATGCAAACTTTGTAAAAAAAGTGACGCTAGATTTGTATGTCCAGTCTCAAGTCTCTTTTACGCGTCGTTCTGATTACCTAAGCATGGTTAGGTTATATTACGCAAAGTGTGCGTAAAAAGTGACGCTATGTTTCTTCTCAAATCTCTTTAACGCGTCGATACTATTACCATGCTTATCTCGCGTCACAAGTCTCTTTAACGCGTCGTTTCTATTACCTAAGCATGGTTGGGTTATATGACGCAAAGTGTGCGTGAAAAGTGACGCTAGATTAGTATGTCGCGTCTCAAGTCTCTTTAACGCATCGTTCCGATTACCTAAGCATGGTTTTGTTATATTGCGCAAAGAGTGCGTGAATAGTGACGCTAGATTAGTATGTCGTGTCTCAAGTCTCTTTAACGCGTTGTTCCAATTATTTAAGCATGGTTAGGTTATATTGCGCAAAGTGTGATCGGAAAGTGAAAATAGATTAGTATGTCGCGTCTCAAGTCTCTTTAACGCGTCGTTCCGATTACCTAAGCATGGTTAGGTTATATTGCGCAAAGAGTGCGTGAATAGTGACGCTAGATTAGTATGTCGTGTCTCAAGTTTCTTTAACGCGTTGTTCCGATTATT
Source organism: Mercurialis annua (assembly GCF_937616625.2). NCBI lineage: Eukaryota > Viridiplantae > Streptophyta > Magnoliopsida > Malpighiales > Euphorbiaceae > Mercurialis > Mercurialis annua. Next base: position 45,501,247 of record NC_065572.1, read on the forward strand.
TAAGCATGGTTAGGTTATATTGCGCAAAGTGTGAGCGAAAAGTGAAAATAGATTAGTATGTCGAGTCTCAAGTCTCTTTAACGCGTCGTTCCGATTACCTAAGCATGGTTAGGTTATATTACGCAAAGAGTGCGTGAATAGTGACACTAGATTAGTATGTCGCGTCTCAAGTCTCTTTAACGCGTTGTTACGATTACTTATGCATGGTTGGGTTATATTACACAAAGTGTGCGTGAAAATGACGCTAGATTAGTATGTCGCGTCTCAAGACTCTATAACGCCTCGTTCCAATTTCCTAAGCAGGGTTAAGCTATATTACACAAAGTTTGCGTGAAAACTGACGCTAGATTAGTATGTCGCGTCTAAAGTCTCTCTAACGCGTCGTTCCGATTTCCTAAGCATGGTTAGGTTATATTACGTAAAGTGTGCGTAAAAAGTGACCCTAGATTAATATGGCGCATCTCAAGTCTCATTAACGCATCGTTTCGATTACCTTGCTTATATCAAGTCACAATTCTCTCTAACGCGTTTTTCCGATTACCTAAGCATGGTTAGGTTATATTACGCAAAGTGTGTGTGAAAAATGACAATAGATTAGTATGTCGTGTCTCAAGTCTATTTAACGCGTCGTTCCAACTATCTAAGCGTGGTTCGGTTATATTACGCAAAGTGTGCGTGAAAAGTGCTGCTAGATTAGTAGTATGTCGTGTCTCAAGCCTCTTGAACGCGTTGTTTCGATTAACTAAGCGTGGTTTGGTTATATTACGTATAGAGTGCGTGAAAAGTGACGCAAGAAGTATGTCGCGTCTCAGGTCTCTTATACGCGTTGTTCCGATTACCCAAGAATGGTTATGTTATATTACGCAAGGTGTGCGAGAAAAGTAACACAAGATTGTCTCATCTCAAGTCTCTTTGACTTAAACGTGACGCTAGATTACTATCCCGCATCTCATGGCTCTTTAATGCGTCGTTTCAATTACCTAAGCGTGGTTAGGTCATTTTATGCAAAGTTTGCGTGAAAAGTCCTAGATTAGTATGTCCCGTCTCAAGTCTCTTTAACGCGTCGTTTCGATTACCATGCTTATGTCGCGTCACAAGTCTCTCTAACGCGTCTTTCTGATTACCTAAGCATGGTTTGGTGATAAGCATGGTTAGGTTATATTACGCAAAGTGTGCTTGAAAAGTGACTATTGATTATGATGTCGCGTATCAATTCTATTTGACGCACCATTCCAATTACCTAAGCATGGTTAGGTTATATTACGCAAAGCGTGCTCGAAAAGTGACGCTAGATTAGGATGTCGCGTCTCAAATCTGTTTAACGCGTCATTCCGATTACCTAAGCATGGTTAGGTTATATTACGCTGGTGTGCCGAATAAGTGACGCTAGATTAGTATGTCGAGTCTCAAGTCTTTTAACGCGTCGTTCAAATTATGCAAAGTGTGCGTGAAAAGTAACAATAGCTTTGTATGTTGCGTCTCAAGTCTCTCGAACGCGTCGTTCCGATTACCCTTATGGTTAGGTTATATTACGCAAAGAGTGCATGAAAAGTGACGCTAGATTAGTATGTCGCGTCTCAAGTGTCTTTAACGCGTCGATCCGATTACCTCTGAATGTTTAGGTTATATTACGCAAAGTGTGCAAGAAAAGTAACAATAGCTTTGTATGTCGCGTCTCAAGTCTCTCGAACGCGTCGTTTCGATTACCCTTATGGTTAGGTTATATTACGCAAAGAGTGCGTGAAAAGTGACACTAAATTATTATGTCGCGTCTCAAGTGCCTTTAACGAGTCGATCCGATTACCTGTGAATGTTTAGGTTATATTACGCATAGTGTGCGAGAAAAGTAATGCGGGATTAATATCTCGCGTCTAAAGGCTCTTTAATGGGTCGTTCCGATTACCTTAGCATGGTAAGGTAATATTAAGCAAAGTTTGCGTGAAAAGTGACGTTAGATTAGTATGTCGCATCTCAAGTCTCTTTAATGCGTCGTTCCGATTACCTAAGCATGGTTAGGTTATATTACGCAAGGTGTGCGTGAAAGGAGACGCTAGATTAGTATGTCGCGTCTCAAGTCTCTTTAATGCGTCGTTCCGTTTACCTAAGCATGGTTAGGTTATATTATGCAAAGTTTGCGTGAAAAGTGACACTAGATTAGTATGTCGTCTTCGATAACCATGCTTATGTCGCGTCACAAGTCTCTCTAACTCGTCGTTCCGATTACCTATGTATGGTTAGGTTATATTACACAAAGTGTGCGTCAAAAGTAACAATAGATTAGTATGTTGCGTCCCAAGTCTCTTTAACGCGTTGTTCCGATTACCTAAGCATGGCTAGGTTACATTACGCAAAGTGTGCGTGAAAAGTGACGCTAGATTAGTATGCCGCGTCTCAAGTCTCTTTAACATGTCGTTTCGATTACCATGCTTATGTCGCGTCAAAAGTCTCTTAATCGCGTTGTTTTAATTACCTAAGCATTGTTAGGTTATATTACGCAAATGGTGATTGAAAAGTGACGCAAGATTAGTATGTCGTGTCTCAATTCTCTTTAACACGCTTTTCCTATTACATAAGCATGGTAAGGTTATATTACGCAAAGCGTGCGTGAAAAGTGACGCTGGATTAGTATGTCGAGTCTCAAGTCTGTTTAACGCATCGTTTAGGTTATATTACGCAAAGTGTGCGTGAAAAGTGACGCTAGATTAGTATGTCGCATCTCAAATTCTCTTTAACGCGTTGTTCCGATTATCTAAGAATGATTAGATTTTATTACGCAAAGTGTACGTAAAAAGTGACGTTAGATTTGTATGGTGCGTCTCAAGTCTCTTTAATGCGTCGTTTCGATTACCATGCATATATCGCGTCACAAGTCTCTCTAACGCCTCGTTCCGATTACCTAAGCATGGTTAGGTTAGATTATGCAAAGGGTGCGTGAAAAGTGAGGATAGATTAGTATGTCGCGTCTCAATTCTCTTTGACATGTTGTTCCGATTACCTAAGCATGGTTACGTTATATTACGCAAAGCGTGTGTGAAAAGTGACGCTAGATTAGTATGTTGCGTCTCAAGTCTGTTTAACGCGTCGTTCTGATTACGTAAGCATGGTTAGTTTATTTTACGCAAAGTGTGCATGAAAAGTGACGCTAGATAAGTATGTCGCGTTCTTTTAACGCATCATTCTGATTACCTAAGCATGGTTAGGTTATATTACGCAAAGAGTGCGTGAAAAGCGCTGCTAGGTTAGTATGTTGCGTCTCAAGTCCCTTTAACGCGTCGTTCCGACTACCCATGAATGGTTAGTTTATATTACGCAAAGTGTGGGAGAAAAGTAACACTAGATTAGTATGTCAAGACTCAAGTCTCTTTAACGCGTCGTTTTGATTATCTATGTATGGTTAGGAAGGTGTGTGTGAAAAGTGACGCTAGATTAGTATGTCGCGTCTCAAGGCTCTTTAATGCGTCGTTCCGATTACCTAAGCATGGTAAGATTATATTATGCAAAGCATGCGTGAATAGTGACGCTAAATTAGTATGTCGCGTCTCAAGTCTGTTTAACCCATCGCTTCGGTTATATTACGCAAAGTGTGCGTGAAAAGTGACGCTAGACTAGTATGTCGCGCCTCAAGTATCTTTAACACGTTGTTTCGATTACTTAAGCATAGTTAGGTTACATTACGCAAAGTGTGCGTGAAAAGTAAAGCTAGATTAATATGTCGTGTCTTAAGTCTCTTTAACGCGTCGTTTCGATTACCATTCTTATGTTGCGTCACAAGTCTCTCTAACGCGCCGTTCCGATTATCTATGCATGGTTAGGTTAGATTACGCAAAGGGTACGTGAAAAGTGACGCTAAATTAGTATGTCACGTCTCAATTCTCTTTGACACGTTGTTCCGAGTACCTAAGCATGGTTAGGTTATATTACCCAAACTGTGCGTGAAAAGTGATGCTAGATTAGTATGTCGCGTCTCAAGTTTCTTTTATGCGTCGTTCCTATTACCTAAGCATGGTTAGGTTACTTTACGCAGAGTGTGCGTGAAAAGTGACGCTAGATTAGTATGTCGCGTCTCAAGTCTCTTTAACGCGTCTTTCTGATTACTTAAGCATGGTTAGGTTATATTACACACAGTGTGCCTAAACAGTGACGCTAGATTAGTATGTCGAGTCTCAGGTCTCTTTAGCATGTCGTTCCGATTACCTAATCAAGGTTACGTTATATTACGCAAAGTTTGCGTGAAAAGTGACGCTAGATTAGTATGTCGCGTCTCAAGTCTCTTTTACACGTCTCTTCATTACTAAAGAAAGGTTAGGTTATATTACGCAAAGTGTGCGTGAAAAGTAACGATAGATTATTGTGTCGCGTATCAAGTCTCTTTAGCGCGTCGTTTCGATTACCATTCTTATCTCGCGTCACATGTCTCTTTAACCCGTCGTTAAGATTACCTAAGCATGGTTAGGTTGTATTACGCAAAGTGCGCTTGAAAAGTGATGTTAGATTAGCATAGCGCGTCTCAAGTCTCTTTAATGTGTCTTTCCGATTACCTAAGCATGTATAGTTTGAATTACACAAAGTGTGCGTGAAAAGTAACAATAGATTAGTATGCTGCATCTCAAGTCTCTTTAACGCGTTGTTGTGATTACCTAAGCATGGTTAGGTTATTTTACACAAAATGTGCGTGAAAAGTGACGCTATATTAGTATGTCGCATCTTAAGTCTCTTTAATGCGTCGTTCCGATTACCTAAGCATGGTTATGTTATATTACGCAAAGTGTGCGTTAAAAGTGACGCTAGATTAGTATGTCGCATCTCAAGTCTCTTTAATGCGTCGTTCCGATTACCTCAGCATGGTTAGGTTATATTATGCAAAATGTGCTTGAAAAGTGACAATTGATTAGTATGTCGCGTCACAAGTGTCTCTAACGCGTCGTTCCGATTACCTAAGCATTGTTAGATAATATTAGACAAAGTGTGCGTGATAAGTGATGCTAGATTAATAGGTCGCGTCTCAAGAGTATTGCGTCGTTCCGATTACCTAAGCATGGTTAGCTTATATTACGCAAAGAGTGCGTTAATAGTGATGCAAGATTAGTATGTCGCGTCACAAGTCTCTCTAACGCGTCGTTCCGATTACCTAAGCATGGTTTGGTTATATTAGGCAAAGTGTGCATGAAAAGCGACGCTAGATTAGTATGTCGCCTCCCAAGTCTCTCTAACGCGTCGTTCTGATTACCTAAGCATGGTTAGGTTATATTACACAGAGTGTGCGTGAAAAGTGACCCTAGATTAGTATGTCGCGACTAAAGTTTCTTTAACGCGTCGTTCTGATTACCTAAGCATGGTTAGGTTATTTTACGCAAAGAGTGCGTGAAAAGTGATGCTAGATTACTATGTCGTGTCTCAAGTGTCTTTAACGCGTCGTTCGGATTATCTAAGCATGGTTTGGTTATATTACGCAAAGTGTGCGTGAAAAGTGACGCTAGATTAGTATGTCGAGTCTCAAGTCTCTTTAACGCGTCGTTACGATTACCTAATCATGGTTAGGTTCTTTTACGCAAAGAGTGCGTAAAAAATTACGTTACATTAGTATGGCGTGTTTCAAGTCACTTTAATATGTCGTTTCGATTACCATGCTTATGTCGCGTCACAAGTGTCTCTAACGCGTCGTTCTGATTACCTCAGCATGGTTAGGTTATATTCCGCAAAGTGTGCGTGAAAAGTATCAATAGATTAGTATGTCGCTTCTTAAGTCTCTTTAACGCGTCGTTCTGATTACCTAAGCATGGTTAGGTTATTTTACGCAAAGTGTGCAATAAAAGGGACGCTAGATTAGTATGTCGCGTCTCAAGTCTCTTTAACGCGTGTTCTAATTACCTAAGCATGGGTAGGTTATACTACGCAAAGTGTGCGTGAATAGTGACGCTATATAAGTATGTCGCGATTCAATTCTCTTTAACGCGTCGTTCCGATTACCTAAGCATGGTTAGGTTATATTACGCAAAGTCTGCGTCAAAGTGACGCTAGATTAGTATGTCGTGTCTAAAGTCTCTTTAACTAGTCGTTTTGATTACCTAAGCATGGTTAGGTTATATTACGCAAAGTGTGCGTGAAAAGTGACGTAAGATTAGTATGGCGCGTCCTAAGTCTCTTTAATGCGTCGTTCCTATTACCTAAGCATGGTTAGGTTATATTACGCAAAGTGTGTGTGAAAAGTGACGCTAGATTAGTATGTCGCATCTCAAGTCTACTATACGCGTTTTTCCATTACCAAAGAATGGTTAGGTTATATTACGCAAAGTGTGCGTGAAAAGTAACGATAGATTACTATGTCGCGTCTCAAGTCTCTTTAGCGCGTCGTTTCAATTACCATGCTTATCTCGCGTCACAGGTCTCTTTAACGCGTCGTTCCGATTACATAAGCATGGTTATATTATGCAAAGTGTGCGTGAAAAGTGACGCTAGATTAGTATGTCGCGTCCAAACTCTCTCTAACGCGTCATTCCGATTTCCTAAGCATGGTTAGGTTATATTATGCGAAGTGTGAGTGAAAAGTGATGCTAGATTAGTATGTCGCGTCTCAAGTCTCTCTAACGCGTCGTTCTGATTTCCGAAGGCGCGTCTCAAGTCTCTTCAACGCGTCGTTTCGATTACCATTATGTGGCGTCACAAGTCTCTCTATTTGTTGTTCCGATTATTTAAGCATGGTTAGGTTATATTATGCAAAGTGTGTGTGAAAAGCGACGCTAGATTAGTATGTCGCGTCGCAAGTCTCTCTAAAGCGTCGTTCGGATTACTTAAGCATGGTTAGGATATATTACGCAGAGTGTGCGTGAAAAGTGACCTAGTATAGTATGTCGGGACTCAAGTTTCTTTAACGCGTCGTTCCGATTACCTATGCATGGTTAGGTTATTTTATGCAAATGTGTTGGCAAAGTGACGCTAGATTAGTATGTTGCGACTCAAGTCTCTTTAACGCGTCGTTCCAATTACCTAAGCATAGTTAGGTTACGTTGCGCAAAGTCTTCGTAAAAGTGACGCTAGATTAGTATGTCACGTATAAACTCTCTCTAACGCGTCATTCCTTTTTCCTAAGCATGATTAGGTTATATTATGCAAAGTGTGCGTGAAAAGTGACGCTAGATTAGTATGTCGCATTTCAAGTCTCTTTAATGCGTCGTTCCGATTAACTAAGCATGGTTATGTTATATTACGCAAAGTGTGCGTGAAATGTGACGCTAGATTAGTATGTCGCGTCTCAAGTCTCTTTAATGCGACGTTCCGATTACCTCAGCATGGTTAGGTTATATTATGCAAAATATGCGTGAAAAGTGACAATTGATTAGTATGTCGCGTCTCAAGTCTCTTTAATGCGACGTTCCGATTACCTCAGCATGGTTAGGTTATATTATGCAAAATATGCGTGAAAAGTGACAATTGATTAGTATGTCGCGTCACAAGTGTCTCTAACGCGTCGTTCCGATTACCTAAGCATTGTTAGATTATATTATGCAAAGTTTGTGTCATAAGTGATGCTAGATTAGTATGACGCGTCTCAAGAGTATCTAACGCGTCGTTCCGATTACCTAAGCATGGTTAGGTTATATTACGCAAGAATGCGTTAATAGTGACGCTAGATTAGTATGTTGCGTCACAAGTCTCTCTAAAGCGTCGTTCCGATTACCTAAGCATGGTTTTGTTATATTAGGCAAAGTGTGCGTGAAAAGCGACGCTAGATTAGTATGTCGCGTCCCAAGTCTCTCTAACGCGTTGTTCTGATTACCTAAGCATGGTTAGGTTATTTTAGGCAGAGTGTGCGTGAAAAGTGACCCTAGATTAGTATGTCGCGACTCAAGTTTCTTTAAGTCGTACTGATTACCTAAGCATGGTTAGGTTATTTTAAGCACAGTGTGCTTGAAAAGTGACGCTAGATTAGTATGTCGTGTCTCAAGTGTCTTTAACGCGTCGTTCGGAATACCTAATCTAGCTGCACTTTTCACGTACACTTTGCTTAATATAACCTAACCATGCTTAGGTAATAGGAACGACGCATTAAAGAGACTTAGGACGTGCCATACTAATCTAAAGATGCGACATAAGATGCGACATACTAATCTAGCTTCACTTTTCACGTACACTTTGCTTAATATAACCTAACCATGCTTAGGTAATAGGAACGACGCATTAAAGAGACTTAGGACGCGCCATACTAATCTTACGTCACTTTTCACGCACACTTTGCGTAATATAACCTAACCATGCTTAGGTAATCAGAACGACCCGTTAAAGAGACTTTAGACGCGTCCTACTAATCTAGTGTCACTTTTACGCAGACTTTCCGTAATATAACCTAACCATGCTTAGGTAATCGGAACGACGCGTTAAAGAGACTTGAGTAGCGACATACTTATATAGCGTCACTTTTCACGCACACTTTGTGTAATATAACCTAACCATGCTTAGGTAATTGGAACACGCGTTAAAGAGACTTGAGACGCGACAAACTAATCTAGCGTCACTTTTTATGCACACTTTTCGTAAAATAACCTAACCATACGTTGGTAATCGGAACGACGCGTTAAAGAGACTTCATGCGCGACATACTAATCTATTATCACTTTTCACGCACACTTTGCGTAATATATCCTAACCATGCAGAGGTAATCAGAACGACGCGTTAGAGACACTTGTGACGCAACATAAGCATGGTAATCGAAATGACATATTAAAGAGACTTGAAACGCGCCATACTAATCTAGTATAACTTTTTACGCACTCTTTGCGTCAAAAAACCTAACCATGATTAGGTGACCGGAACGACGCGTTAAATAGACTTAAGACTCGACATACTAATCTAGTGTCAATTTTCACGCACACTTTGCGTAATATAACCTAATCATGCTTAAGTAATCCGAACGACGCGTTAAATACACTTAAGACACGACATACTAATCTAGCGTCACTTTTCACGCACACTTTGCGTAAAATAAACCTAACCATGCTTAGGTAATCAGAACGACGCGTTAAAGAAACTTGAGTCGCGACATACTAATCTAGGGTCACTTTTCACGCACACTCTGCGTAATATAACCTAACCATGCTTAGGTAATCGGAACGACGCGTTAGAGAGACTTGGGATGCGACATACTAAACTAGCGTCGCTTTTCACGCACACTTTGCCTAATATAACGAAACCATGCTTAGGTAATCGGAACGACGCGTTAGAGAGACTTATGACGCGACATACTAATCTAGCGTCACTATTAACCCACTCTTTACGTAATATAACCTAACCATGCTTAGTTAATTGGAACGACGCATTAGATACACTTGATACGCGACATATTAATCTAGCGTCACTTATTACGCACACTTTACATAATATAACCAAACAACGCATAGGTAATCGGAACGACGCGTCAGAGAGACTTGTGACGCGATATACTAATCAATTGTCACTTTTCACGCACATTTTGCATAATATAACCTAACCATGCTTAGGTAAACGGAACGACGCATTAAAGAGACTTGAGACGCGACATACTAATCTAGCATCACTTTTCACGCACACTTTGCGTAATATAACCTAACCATGCTTAGGTAATCGGAACGGGGCGTTAAAGAGACTTGAGACGCGACATAACCATGCTTACTTAATCGGAACGACGCTTTAAAGAGACATGAGACGCGACATACTAATCTAGCGTTACTTTTCACGCACACTTTGCGAAATATAACCTAACCATGATTAGGTAATCGGAACGACGTGACATATTCATCTAATGTCATTTTTCACGCACACTTTGCGTAATATAACCTTAACATGCTTAGGTAATCGGAACGACTCGTTAAAGATACTTGAGACGCGACATACTAATCTAGAGTCACTTTTCACGCACACTTTGCGTAATATAATCTAACTATGATTAGGTAATCGAAACGACACGTTAGAGAGACTTGAGACGTGACATACTAATCTAGCGTCACTTTTCACGCACACTTTGCGTAATTTAACTTAACCATGCTTAGGTAATCAAAACGACGCATTAAAGATACTTGAGACGCGATATACTAACCTAGCGTCACTTTTCACGCACACTTTGGGTAATATAACCTAACCATGCTTAGGTAATCGAAACGAAAAAGACTTGAGACGCGACATACTAATCTATTGTCAATTTTTCCGCACACTTTGCATAATATCACCTAACCATTCATAGTAATCGGAACGACGTGTTAGAGAGAGTTGTGACACAACATACTAATCTAGGGTCACCTTTCACGCACTTTGCGTAATGTAACCTAACCATGCTTAGGTAATCAAAACGACGCGTTAGAGAGATTTGTGACGCGATATAAGTATGGTAATCGAAACGACGCATTAAAGAGACTTCAGAAAAGACATACTAATTATTGTCACTTTTCACGCACACTTTGCGTAATATAACCTAACCTTGCTTAGGTAATCGGAACGACGCATTAAAGAGACTTGAGACGCGACATACTAATCTAGCGTCGCTTTTCACGCACAATTTGCGTATTATAAATTAACCATACTTCGGTAATCGGAACGACGCGTTAGAGAGACTTCTAACGCGACATACTAATATAACGTCACTTTTCACGCACACTTTGCATAATATAACCTAACCATGATTAGGTAATCGGAACGACGCGACATATTCATCAATTGTCATTTTTCACGCACACTTTGCGTAATATAACCTAACCATGGTTAGGTAATCGGAATGACGCGTTAAATATACTTGAGACACGACATACTAATATATTGTACTTTTTCACGCACACTTTGCGTAATATAACCTTAACATGCTTAGGTAATCGGAATGACTCGTTAAAGATACTTGAGATGTGACATACTAACCTAGCATGCTTAGGTAATCGAAACGACGCGTTTGAGAGACTTGTGACGCGACATACTAAACTAGCGTCACTTTTCACGCAAACTTTGCATAATATTAACCTAACCATTCTTAGGTAATCGGAAAGACACATTAAAGAGACTTGACACGGGACATATTAACCTAGCATCACTTTTCACACACACTTTGCGTAATATAACCTAGCCATGCTTAGGTAATCGGAACGACGCATTAAAAAGACTTAAGACGGGTCATACTAACCTAGCGTCACTTTTTCCACACACTTTGCGTAATATAACCTAGCCATGCTTAGGTAATCGAAACGACGCGTTAAAAAGAGTTGAGACATGACATACTAATCTAGCGTCACTTTTCACGCACACTTTGCGTAATATAACCTAACTATGCATAGGTAACCAGAATGATGCGTTAAAGAGACTTGAGATGCGACATACTAATCTAGCGTTACTTTTCACGCACACTTTGCGTAATATAACCTAACCATGGTAATTGGAATGACGCGTTAAAGAGACTTGAGACACGGCATAGTAATCTAGCGTCAAATTTCAAGCACACTTTGCGTAAAATAACCTAACCATGTTTAGGTAATCGAAACGACGCGTTAAAGAGGCTTAAGACGCGACATACTAATCTATTGTCACTTTTCACGCACACTTTGCGTAATATAACCTAACCATGCTTAGGTAATCGGAAGGACGTGTTAGAGAGACTTGTGACGCGACATACTAATCAGCGTCACTTATCACGCATACTTTGCATAATATAATCTAATAATGCTTTGGTAATCGGAACGATGCGTTAGAGAGACTTGTGACGCAACATACTAATCAATTGTCACTTTTCACGCACATTTTGCATAACCTAACCTAACCATGCTGAGGTAATCGGAACGATGCATTAAAGAGACTTGAGATGCGACATACTAATCTAGCATCACTTTTCACGCACACTTTGCGTAATAAAACCTAACCATGCTTAGGTAATCGGAACGAGGCTTTAAAGGGACTTGAGACGTGATATACTAACATAGCGTCACTTTTCACGCACAGTTTGCGTAATATAACATAACCATGCATAGGTAATCGGAACACGCTTAAAAGAGACTTGAGACGCGAGATACTAATATACAGTCACTTTTCACGTACACTTTGTGTAATATAACCTAACCATGCTTAGGTTATCAAAAACGCGTTAAAGAGACTTGAGACGCAACATACTAATCAATTGTTACTTTTCACGCACACTTTGTGTAATACAAACTATACATGCTTAGGTAATCGGAACGACACACTAAAGAGACTTGAGAAGCGCTATACTAATCTAACATCACTTTTCACGCGCACTTTGTGTAATACAACCTAACCATGCTTAGGTAATCGGAACGACGCGTTAAAGAGACCTGTGATGCAAGATAAGCATGGTAATCAAAACGGCGCGCTAAAGAAACTTGAGACGCGACATACTAATCTATCGTCACTTTTCACGCACACTTTGCGTAATATAACCTAACCATTCTTTGGTAATCAAAACGACGCGCTAAAAACACTTGAGATGCAACATAATAATCTAGCGTCACTTTTCACTCACACTTTGCGTAGTATACCCTAACCATGTTAGGTAATCGGAACGACGAGTTAAAGAGACTTAAGAAGCGACATACTAACCTAGCGTCACTTTTCACCCACACTTTGCGTAATATAACCTAACCATGCTTAGGTAATCGGAACAATGCATCATAGAGATTTGTGACGCGAGATAAGCATGGTAATCGAAACTACGCGTTAAAGAGACTTGAGACGCGACATACTAATCTATCGTCACTTTTCACGCACACTATGTGTAATATAACCTAACCATGCTTACGTAATTGAAACGACGCGTTAAAAAGACTTGAGATGCGATACAATAATCTAGCGTCACTTTTCACGCACACTTTGCGTAGTATAACCTAACCATGTTTAGGTAATCGGAACGACGCGTTAAAGAGACTTGAGGACGTGATATACTAACCTAGCGTCACTTTAGTCGTTGCGATTACCATTCTTATCTCGCGTCACAAGTCTCTTTATCGCGTCGTTCCGATTACCATACTTATCTCGCGTCACAAGACTCTTTAACGCGTTGTTCCGATTACCATACTTATCTCGCGTCACAAGTCTCTTTAATGCGTCGTTCGGATTACCATACTTATCTCGCGTCACAAGTCTCTTTAATGCGTCGTTCGGATTACCATACTTATCTCGCGTCACAAGTCTCTTTAACGCGTCGTTCCGATTACCTAAGCATGGTTAGGTTATATTACACAAACAATGCGTAAAAAGTGACGTTAAATTAGTATGTCTCATCTCAAGTCTCTCAGACGCGTCGTCCAATTTCCTAAGCATGGTTAAGTTATTTTACGTAAAGTGTGCGTGAAAAATGACGCTAGATTAGTATGTCCAGTCTCAAGTTTCTTTAATGCGTCGTTCCGATTACCTAAGCATAGTTAAGTTATATTACGCAAAGTGTGCGTAAAAAGTGACGCTAGATTAGTTTGTTTCGTCTCAAGCCTCTTTAACGCGTAGTTTCGATTACTATATTTATCTCGTGTCATAAGTCTCTTTAACGCGTCGTTCCGATTACCTAAGCATGGTTACGTTATATTACGCAAAGAGTGCGTGAATAGTGACGCAATATTGGTATATCGCATCTCAAGTCTCTCTGACGCGTCGTTCCAATTTCCTAAGCATGGTTAGGTTATATTAGGCAAAGCGTGCGTGAAAAGTGACACTAGATTAGTATGTCGCGTCTCAAGTCTCTCTAACGCGTCGTTCTGATTTCCTAAGCATAGTTATGTTATGTTACGCAATGCGTGCGTAAAAAGTGACGCTAGATTAATATTGCACGTCTCAAGTCTCTTTAACGCGTTGTTTTGATTACCATGCTTATGTCACGTCCCAAGTCTCTCGAACGTGTCGTTCTGATTACCTAAGCATGGTTAGGTTATATTACGCAAAGTGTGCGTAGAAAATGACAATAGATTAGTATGTAGCGTCTCAAATCTATTTAACGCGTCGTTCCAATTACATAAGCATGGTTAGGTTATATTACGCAGAGTGTGAGTGAAAATGACAATAGATTAGTATGTCGCGTCTTAAGTCTATCTAACGCATTGTTCCGATTACCTTAGCATGGTTAGGTTATATTACGCATAGTGTGCGTGGAAAGTGACGCTAGATTAGTATGTCGCGTCTCAATTCTCTTTATCGCATAATAATGATTATCTAAGCATGTTTTTTTTTTTGATAATTGGGGAGGGGAGAGCGCTTGTGGGAGGAATTGAACGCACGACCTAGCAGTTTGCTGCCTAGCGCTTATACCATTTGAGCTATAGCTCATTGGTATTATCTAAGCATGGTTAGAGGTTATATTAAGCAAAACGTGCGTGAAAAGTAACACTAGATTAGTATGTCGCGTATAAAGTCTATTTAACACGTCGTTCCTAATACCTATGAATGGTTAGGTTATATTACGCAGGTGTGCTTGAAAAGTGACGCTAGATTAGTATGTCGCGTCTCAAGGCTCTTTAATGCGTAATACGCAAAGTTTGCGTGGAAAGTGACGGTAGATTAGTATGTCGCGTGTCAAGGCTCTTTAACGCGTCGTTCTGATTACCTAAGCATGGTTAGGATATAGTACGCAAAGTGTGCGTAAAAAGGATCAATAGATTAGTATATCGTGTCTCAAGTCTCTTTAACGCGTCGTTCTTATTACCTAAGCATGGTTAGGTTATATTACGCAAGGTGTGCGCGAAAAGTAACGCTAGATTAGCATGTCGGGTCTCAAGGCTCTTAAATGCGTCGTTCCGATTACCTAAGCATGATTAGGTTATACTACGCAAAGTTTGCGTGAAAAGTGACGCTAGATTAGTATGTCGCTTCTCAAGTCTCTTTAACGCGTCGTTTCGATTACCATGCTTATGTCGCGTCACAAGTCTCTCTAACGCGTCCTTCCGATTACCTAAGCATGGTTAGTTTATAGTACGCGAAGTGTGCGTAAAAAGGATCAATTGATAAGTATGTTGCGTCTCAAGTCTCTTTAACGCGTCGTTCCTATTACCTAAGAATGGTTAGGTTATATGACGCAAAGTGTGCTTGAAAAGTGACGCTAGATTAGTATGTCAAGTCTCCAATCTCTTTCACGCGTCGTTCCGAATACCTAAGCATGGTTAGGTTATATTACGCTAAGTGTGCGTAAAAAGTGACACTAGATTAGTATGTTTCGTATCAAGTCTCTTTATCGCGTCGTTTCGATCACCATACTTATCTCGCGTCACAAGTCTCTTTAACGCGTCGTTCTGATTACCTATGCATGGTTAGGTTATATTACGCAAAGTGTGCGTGAAAAGTGAGGTTAGATTAGTATGTCGCGTCTCAATTCTCTCTAACGCGTCGTTCCAATTTCCTAAGCATGGTTAGGTTATAATACGTAAAGTGTGCATGAAAAGTGACACTAGATTAGTATGTCGCGTCTCAAGTCTCTCTAACACGTCGCTCCGATTTCCTAAGCATGGTTATGTTATATTACGCAACGCGTGCGTAAAAAGTGACGCTAGATTAATATTGCGCGTCTCAAGTCTCTTTAACGCGTCATTTCGATTACCATGCTTATGTCGCGTCACAAGTCTCTCTAACGCGTCATTCCGATTACCTAAGCATGGTTAGGTTATAGTACGCAAAGTTTGGGTAGAAAGGAGCAATAAAGTATGTCGCGTCTCAAGTCTTTTTAACGCGTCGTTCCGATTACCTAAGTATGGTTAGGTTATATTACGCGAAGTGTGCGTGAAAAGTGACGCTAGATTAGTATGTCCACTCTCAAGTCTCTTTAATGCGTCGTTCCGATTACCTAAGCATGGTTAGGTTATATTACGCAAAGTGTGAGTAAAAAGTGAGGCTAGATTAGTTTGTTTCGTCTCAATTCTCTTTAACGCGTCGTTTCGATTACTATACTTATCTCGAGTCACAAGTCTCTTTAACGCGTCGTTCCGATTACCTAAGCATGGTTAGGTTATATTACGCAAAGTGTGCGTGAAAAGTAACTTTAGATTAGTATGTCGCATCTCAAATCTCTCTAACGCGTCATTCCGATTTCCTAAGCATGGTTAGGTTATATTACGCAAAGTGTCCGTGAAAAGTGACACTAGATTAGTATGTCGCGTCTCAAGTCTCTCTAACGCGTCGTTCCGATATCCTAAGCATTGTTATGTTATATTACGCAATGCGTGCGTAAAAAGTTACGCTAGATTAATATTGCGCGTCTCAAATCTCTTTAACACGTCGTTTCGATTACCATGCTTATGTCGCGTCACAAGTCTCTCAAACACGTCGTTCTGATTACCTAAGCATGGTTAGGTTATATTACACAAAGTGTGCGTTCAAAATGACAATTGATTAGTATGTCACATCTCAAGTCTATTTAATGCATCGTTCGAATTACTTAAGCATGGTTAGGTTATATTAGGCAGAGTGTACGCGAAAAATGACATTAGATTAGTATGTCGCGTCTTAAGTCTATCTAACGCGTTGTTCCGATTACCTTAGGCTATATTACGCAATTTGTGCATGAAAAGTGACGCTAGATTAGTATGTCGCATCTCAATTCTCTTTATCGCGTTGTTCCAATTATCTAAGCATGGTTAGGGTATATTATGCAAAGCGTGCGTGAAAAGTGACATTAGATTAGTATGTCGCGTCTAAAGTCTATTTAACGCGTCATTCCTATTACCTAAGAATGGTTAGGTTATATTACGCAGTGTGCGTGAAAAGTGACGCTAGATTAGCATGTTGCGTCTCAAGGCTCTTTAATGTGTCGTTCCGATTACCTAAGCATGGTTAGGTTATAATGCGCAAAGTTTGCGTGAAAAGTGACGATAGATTAGTATGTCGCGTCTCAAGTCTCTTTAACGCGTCGTTTCGATTACCATGCTTATCTCGCGTCACAAGTCTCTTTAACTCGACATTGTGATTACCTAAGCATGGTTAGGTTTTATTACGCAAAGTGTGCGTGAAAAGTGACACTAGATCAGTATATCCTACCTCAAGTCTCACTAACGCGTCGTTCCGATTTCCTAAGCATGGTTAGGTTATATTAGGCAAAGTATGCGTGAAAAGTGACGCTAGATTATATGACTCGTGTCAAGTCTCTTTAACACGTCGTTCCGATTTCCTAAGCATGGTTAGGTTATATTAGGCAAAGTGTGCGTAAAAAAGTGACGGTAGATTAGTATATCGCGTCTCAAGTCTCTTTAACACGTGTTTCCAATTACCTAAGCATGGAATGCTTATATTACGCAAAGTGTTTTGAAAAGTGACGGTAGATTAGTATATCGCGTCTCAAGTCTCTTTAATGTATCGTTCTAATTACCTAACCATGGTTTGGTTATGTTACGAAAGGTGTGCGTGAAAAGTGACGCTAGATTAGTATGTCGCATCTCAATGCTCTTTAACGCGTCGTTCCGTTTACCTAAGCATGGTTAGGTTATATTACGCAATGTCTGTGTGAAAAGTGACGCTATATTAGTATCTTGCGTCTCAAGTCTCTTTAACGCGTCGTTTTGATTACCATGCTTATTAACCCGTCATTCCGATTACCTAAGCATAGTTAGGTTATATTATGCAAAGTGTGTGTGAAACGTTACGCTAGATTAATATGTCGCTACTCAAGTCTCTATGATGCGTCGTTCTGATTACCTATGCATGCGTAATAAGTGACGCTAGATTAGTATGGCGCGTTTCAAGTCTCTTTAACGCGTCGTTTCGATTACGGTGCTTATGTCGCGCCACAAGTGTCTCTATCGCGTCGTTCTGATTACCTAAGCATGGTTAGATTATATATTACGCAAAGTGTGCGTGAAAAGTGCAATGTATTAGTATGTAGCATCTCAAGTCTTTTTAACGCGTCGTTCCTATTACCTAGGCATGGTTAGGTTATTTTACGCAAAGTGTGCTTGAAAAGTGACGCTAGATTAGTATGACGCGTCTCAAGTCTCTTTAATGCGTATTCCGATTACCTAAGCATGGCTAGGTTATATTACGTGAAGTGTGCGTGAAAAGTGACTCCATATTAGTATGTCGCCTCTGAAGTCTCTTTAACGCGTCTTTCCGATTATGTAAGCATGGGTAGGTTATTTTACGAAAAGTGTGCGTGAAAAATGACGCTACATTAGTATGTCGCGTCTCAAGTCTCTTTAACGCATTGTACCGATTACCTAAGGATTGTTACTTCACGAAAAGTGTGCGTGAAAAGTAACAAACATTAGTTTGTCGCGTCTCTAGTCTATTTAACGTGTCATTCCGATTACCTAAGCATTGTTAGGTTATATTACGCAAAGTGTGCATGGAAACTGACGCTAGATTAGTATGTCGCATATCAATTCTCTTTAACGCGTTGTACCAATTACCTAAGGATGGTTAGGTTAGTTTACAGAAAGTGTACGTGAAAAGTGACGCTAGATTAGTATGTCGTGTCTTAAGTCTATTTAACGCGTCGTTCTGATTATCAAAGCATGGTTAGGTTATATTACGCGAAGTGTGTGTGAAAAGTTACGCTAGATTAGTATGTCGCGTCTCAATTCTCTTTAACGCGTTGTTCCGATTACCTAAGCATGGTTAGGTTATATTATGCAAAGTGTGCGTGAAAAGTTACGCTAGATTAGTATGTCGCTTCTCAAGTTTCTTTATCGCATCTTTCCGGTTACCTAGGCATGGTTAGGTTATATTACGCAAAGTTTGCGTGAAAAGCGACGCTAGATTAGTATGTCCAGTCTCAAGTCTCTTTAACGCGTCGTTCCGATTACCTAAGCACGGTTAGGTTATATTAGGCAATGTGTGCTTAAAAAGTGATGCTAGATTAGTTTGTTTTGTCTCAAGTCTCTTTTACAAGTCATTTCGATTACCATACTTATCTCGCGTCACAAGTCTCTTTAAAGCGTCGTTCCGATTACCATACTTATCTCGCGTCACAAGTCTCTTTAACGCGTCGTTCCGATTACCATACTTATCTCGCGTCACAAGTCTCTTTAACGCGTCGTTCCGATTACCTAAGCATGGCTAGGTTATATTACGCAAACAGTGCGTGAAAACTGACGTTAAATTAGTATGTATCGTCTCAAGTCTCTCTAACGCGTCGTCCAATTTCCGAAGCATGGTTAAGTTATTTTACGCAAAGTGTGCGTGAAAAGTGACGCTTGATTAGTATGTCCAGTCTCAAGTCTCTTTAACGCGTCGTTCCGATTACCTAAGCATGGTTAAGTTATATTACGCAAAGTGTGCGTAAAAAGTGACGCTAGATTAGTTTGTTTCGTCTCAAGTCTTTTTAACGCTTAATTTTGATTACTATATTTATCTCGCGTCACAAGTCTCTTTAACGCGTCGTTCCGATTACCTAAGCATGGTTAGGTTATGTTACGCAAAGAGTGCGTGAATAGTGACGCTATATTAGTATGTCGCGTCTCAAGTCTCTCTAACGCGTTGTTCCAATTTCCTAAGCATGGTTATGTTATATTACGCAATGCGTGCGTAAAAAGTGACACTAGATTAATATTGCACGTCTCAAGTCTCTTTAACGCGTCGTTTCGATTACCATGCTTATGTCGCGTCACAAGTCTCTCGAACGTGTCGTTCTGATTACCTATGCATGGTTAGGTTATATTACGCGAAGTGAAAATGACAATAGATTAGTATGTAGCGTCTCAAGTCTATTTAACGCGTCGTTCCAATTAAATAAGCATGGTTAGGTTATATTACGCAGAGTGTACGTGAAAAATGACAATAGATTAGTATGTCGCGTCTTAAGTCTATCTAACGCGTTGTTCCAATTATCTTAGCATGGTTAGGTTATATTACGCATAGTGTGCGTGGAAAGTGACGCTAGATTAGTATGTCGCGTCTCAATTGTCTTTATCGCATTATTCTTATTATCTAAGCATGGTTTTTTTTTTGATAATTGGGGAGGGAGAGCGCTTGTGGGAGGAATTGAACTCACGACCTAGCAGTTTGCTGCCTAGCGCTTATACCATTTGAGCTATAGCTCATTGGTATTATCTAAGCATGGTTAGAGGTTATATTATGCAAAGCGTGCGTGAAAAGTGACACTAGATTAGTATGTCGCGTATAAAGTCTATTTAACGCGTCGTTCCTAATACCTAAGCATGGTTAGGTTATATTACGCAAGGTGTGCGTGAAAAGTGACGCTAGATTAGTATGTCGCGTCTCAAGGCTCATTTATGCGTAATACGCAAAGTTTGCGTGGAAAGTGACGGTAGATTAGTATGTCGCGTGTCAAGGCTCTTTAATGCGTCGTTCTGATTACCTAAGCATGGTTAGGATATAGTACGCAGAGTGTGCGTAAAAAGGATCAATTGATTAGTATATCGTGTCTCAAGTCTCTTGAACGTGTCATTCTTATTACCTAAGCATGGTTAGGTTATATTACGAAAGGTGAGCGTGAAAAGTGACGCTAGATTAGCATGTCGCGTCTCAAGGCTCTTTAATGTGTCGTTCCGATTACCTAAGCATGATTAGGTTATACTACGCAAAGTTTGCGTGAATAGTGACGCTAGATTAGTATGTCGCTTCTCAAGTCTCTTTAACGCGTCGTTTCGATTACCATGCTTATGTCGCGTCACCAGTCTCTCCAACGCGTTGTTCCGATTACCTAAGCATGGTTTGGTTATAGTACGCAAATTGTGCGTAAAAAGGATCAATAGATAAGTATATCGCGTCTCAAGTCTCTTTAACGCGTCGTTCCTATTACCTAAGAATAGTTAGGTTATATTACGCAAAGTGTGCTTGAAAAGTGACGCTAGATTAGTATGTCAAGTCTCCAATCTCTTTCACGCGTCGTTCCGAATACCTAAGCATGGTTAGGTTATATTACGCAAAGTGTGCGTAAAAAGTGACACTAGATTAGTATGTTTCGTATCAAGTCTCTTTATCGCGTCGTTTCGATCACCATACTTATCTCGCGTCACAAGTCTCTTTAATGTGTCGTTCCGATTACCTATGCATGGTTAGGTTATATTACGTAAAGTGTGCGTGAAAAGTGAGGTTAGATTAGTATGTCGCGTCTCAATTCTCTCTAACGCGTCGTTCCAATTTCCTAAGCATGGTTAGGTTATAATACGTAAAGTGTGCGTGAAAAGTGACACTACATTAGTATGTCGCGTCTCAAGCCTGTCTAACGCGTCGTTCCGATTTACTGAGTATGGTTATGTTATATTACGCAACGCATGCGTAAAAAGTGACCCTAGATTAATATTGCGTGTCTCAAGTCTTTTTAACGCGTCATTTCGATTACCATGCTTATGTCGCGTCACAAGTCTCTCTAACGCGTCATTCCGATTACCTAAGCATGGTTAGGTTATAGTACGCAAAGTGTGCGTGGAAAGGAGCAATAGTTTAGTATGTCGCGTCTCAAGTCTTTTTAACGCCTCGTTCCGATTACCTAAGTATGGTTAGGTTATATTACGCAAAGTGTGCGTGAAAAGTGACGCTAGATTAGTATGTCCAGTCTCAAGTCTCTTCAATGCGTCGTTCCGATTACCTAAGTGTGGTTAGGTTTTATTACGCAAAGAGTGCGTAAAAAGTGAGGCTAGATTAGTTTGTTTCGTCTCAATTCTCTTTAACGCGTCGTTTCGATTACTATACTTATCTCGAGTCACAAGTCTCTTTTACGCGTCGTTCCGATTACCTAAGCATGGTTAGGTTATATTACGCAAAGTGTGCGTGAAAAGTGACTTTTGATTAGTATGTCGCATCTCAAGTCTCTCTAACGCGTCATTCCGATTTCCTAAGCATGGTTAGGTTATATTACGCAAAGTGTCCGTGAAAAGTGACACTAGATTAGTATGTTGCGTCTGAAGTCTCTCTAACGCGTCGTTCCGATATCCTAAGCATGGTTATGTTATATTACGCAACGCGTGCGTAAACAGTGACTCTAGATTAATATTGCGCGTCTCAAATCTCTTTAACGCGTCTTTTCGATTACCATGCTTATGTCGCGTCACAAGTCTCTCGAACACGTCGTTCCGATTACCTAAGCACGGTTAGCTTGTATTACATAAAGTGTGCGTTGAAAATGATAATAGATTAGTATGTCGCATCTCAAGTCTATTTAACGCATCGTTCGAATTACTTAAGCATGGTTAGGTTATATTAGGCAGAGTGTACGTGAAAAATAACAATAGATTAGTATGTCGCGTCTGAAGTCTATCTAACGCGTTGTTCCGATTACCTTAGCATGGTTAGGTTATATTACGCAAACTGTGCGTGAAAAGTGACGTTAGATTAGTACGTCGCGTCTTAAGTCTCTCTAACGCGTCGTACCGATTTACTAAGCATGCCTAGGTTATATTACGCAAAGTGTGCGTGAAAAGTGACACTAGATTAGTATGTCGCTTCTCAAGTCTCCATACGCGCCGTTCCCATTTCCGATGCATGGTTATGTTATATTACGCAAAGTGTGCGTAAAAAATGACGCTAGATTAATATTGCGCATCTCAAGTCTCTTGAACGCGTCGTTTCCATTATCATGCTTATGTCGCGTCACGAGTCTCTCTAACGCGTCGTACCGATTTCCTAAGCATGGTTAGGTTATATTACGCAAAGTGTGCGTGAAAAGTGACTTTAGATTAGTATGTCGCATCTCAAGTCTCTCTAACCCGTCGTTCCGATTTCCTAAGCATGGTTAGGTTATATTACTCAAAGTCTCCGTGAAAAGTGACACTAGATTAGTATGTCGCGTCTCAAGTCTCTCTAACGCGTCGTACCGATATACTGGTTATGTTATATTACGCAAAGTGTGCGTGAAAAGTGACGCTAGATTAGTATTTCCTATCTCAAGTCTCTCTAACGCGTCGTTCCGATTTCCTAAGCATGGTTAGGTTATATTACGCAAAGTGTGCGTGAAAAGTTACAATTATTTAGTATGTCGCGTGTCAAGTCGATTTAAAGCGGTGTTGCGATTACCTAACCATGGTTAGGTTATAGTACGCAAAGTTTGCTTGAAAAGTGACGCTAGATTAGTATATTGCGTCTCAATTCTATTTAACGCGTTGTTCCGACTAAGCATGGTTAGGTTATATTACGCAAAGTGTGCGTGAAAAGTGACGCTAGATTAGTATGTCGCGTCTCAAGTCACTTTAACGCATCGTTCCAATTACCATGCTTATGTCGCGTTAACGCGTCGTTTCGATTACCTAAGCATGGTTATGTTATTATTACGCAAAGTATGCGTGATTAGTGACGCTATATTAGTATGCCGCGTCTCAAGTCTCTTTAACGCGTCGTTCCGATTACTTAAGCATGGTTAGGTTATTTTACACAAAGTGTGCGTGAAAAGTGATGCTAGATTTGTATGTCGCGTCTCAAGTCTCTTTAACGCGTCGTTTCGATTACCATTCTTATCTTGCGTCACAAGTCTCTTTAACGCGTCGTTATGATTACCTAAGCATGGTTAGGTTATATTACGCAGAGTGTGCGTCAAAAGTGATGCTAGATTAGTATATCGTATCTTAAGTCTCTCTAACGGTCGTTCCGATTTCCCAAGCATGGTTAGGTTATATTACTCACTATTGTGCTAGAAAAGCGACGCTAAATTAGTATGTCACGTGTCAATTCTCTCTAACACGTCGTTCTGATTTCCTAAGATGATTATGTTATATTACGCAAAGTGTGCATGAAAAGTGACGCTAGATCAGTATATCCTACCTCAAGTCTCTCTAACGCGTCGTTCCGATTACCTAAGCATGGTTAGGTTATATTACGCAAAGTGTGCGCTAAAAGTTACGTTAGATTAGTACGTCGCATCTCAAGTCTCTTTAACGTGTCGTTCTGATTACCGAAGCAAGGCTAGGTTATATTACGCAAAGTGTGCGTGAAAAGTGACGCTAGATTAGTATGTCCAGTCTCAAGTCTCTTTAATGCGTCGTTCCGATTACCTAAGCATGGTTAGGTTATATTACACAAAGAGTGCGTTAAAACTGACGCTAGATTAGTATGTCGCGTCTCAAGTCTCTTTAACGCGTTGTTTCGATTACCATGCATATATCCCGTCATAAGTCTCTCTAACGCATCATTCCGATTATCTAAGCATGGTTAGGTTATATCACGCAACGTGTGCGTGAAAAGTGACGTTATATTAGTAAGTCGCGTCTCAAGTCTCTTTAACGCGTCGTTTCGATTACCATGCTTATCTCGCGTCACAAGTCTCTTTAACTCGTCATTGTGATTACCTAAGCATGGTTAGGTTATATTACGCAAAGTGTGCGTGAAAAGTGACACTAGATTAGTATATCCTACCTCAAGTCTCACTAACGCGTCGTTCCGATTTCCTAAGCATGGTTAGGTTATATTACGCAAAGTGTGCGTGAAAAGTGACGCTAGATTATATGACTCGTGTCAAGTCTCTTTAACACGTCGTTCCGATTTCCTAAGCATGGTTAGGTTATATTACGCAAAGTGTGCGTGAAAAAGTAACGGTATATTAGTATATCGCGTCTCAAGTCTCTTTAACACGTCGTTCCAATTACCTAAGCATGGAAAGCTTATATTACGCAAAGTAATTTGAAAAGTGACGGTAGATTAGTATATCGCGTCTCAAGTCTCTTTAATATGTCGTTCTAATTACCTAACCATGGTTTGGTTATGTTACGCAAGGTGTGCGTGAAAAGTGACGCTAGATTAGTATGTCGCATCTCAATGCTCTTTAACGCGTCGTTCCGTTTACCTAAGCATGGTTAGGTTATATTACGCAATGTCTGTGTGAAAAGTGACGCTATATTAGTATCTTGCGTCTCAAGTCTCTTTAACGCGTCGTTCTTATTACCTAAGCATAGTTAGGTTATATTACGCAAAGTGTGCGTGAAACGTTACGCTAGATTAATATGTCGCTACTCAAGTCTCTATGATGCGTCGTTCTGATTACCTAAGCATGCGTAATAAGTGACGCTAGATTAGTATGGCGCGTTTCAAGTCTCTTTAACGCGTCGTTTCGATTACTGTGCTTATGTCGCGTCACAAGTGTCTCTAACGCGTTGTTCTGATTACCTAAGCATGGTTAGATTATATATTACGCAAAGTGTGCATGAAAAGTGACAATGTATTAGTATGTAGCATCTCAAGTCTTTTTAACGCGTCGTTCCGATTACCTAGGCATGGTTAGGTTATTTTACGTAAAGTGTGCGTGAAAAGTGACGCTAGATTATGACGCGTCTCAAGTCTCTTTAATGTGTATTCCGATTACCTAAGCATGGTTAGGTTATATTACGTGAAGTGTGCGTGAAAAGGGACGCCAAATTAGTATGTCGCATCTCAAGTCCTTTAACGCGTCTTTCCGATTATGTAAGCATGGTTAGGTTATATTACGTAAAGTGTGCGTGAAAATTGATGCTAGATTAATGTGTCGCTACTCAAGTCTCTTTAATGTGTCGTTCCGATTTCCTAAGCATGGTTAGGTTATAGTACGCAAAGTTTGCGTGAAAAGTGATGCCATATTAGTATGTCGCCTCTGAAGTCTCTTTAACGCGTCGTTCCGATTATCTAAGCATGGTAGGTTATTTTACGAAAAGTGTGCGTGAAAAATGAAGATACATTAGTATGTCGCGTCTCAAGTCTCTTTAACGCATTGTACCGATTACCTAAGGATGGTTAGGTTACTTCACGAAAAGTGTGCATGAAAAGTAACAAACATTAGTATGTCGCGTCTCTCGTCTATTTAACGCGTCATGGTTATATTACGCAAAGTGTGCATGGAAAGTGACGCTAGATTAGTATGTCGCATCTCAATTCTCTTTAACGCGTTGTACTGATTACCAAAGGATGGTTAGGTTACTTTACAGAAAGTGTAAGTGAAAAGTGACGCTAGATTAGTATGTCGCGTCTTAAGTCTATTTAACGCGTCGTTCTGATTATCAAAGCATGGTTAGGTATATTACGCGAAGTGTGTGTGAAAAGTTACGCTAGATTAGTATGTCGCGTCTCAATTCTCTTTAACGCGTTGTTCCGATTACCTAAGCATGGTTAGGTTATATTATGCAAAGTGTGCGTGAAAAGTTACGCTAGATTAGTATGTCGCGTCTCAAGTCTCTTTATCGCGTCTTTCCGATTACCTAGGCATGGTTAGGTTATATTACGCAAAGCTTGCGTGAAAAGCGACGCTAGATTAGTATGTCCAGTCTCAAGTCTCTTTAACGCGTCGTTCCGATTACCTAGGCATGGTTAGGTTATATTACGCAAAGTGTGCTTAAAAAGTGACGTTAGATAAGTTTGTTTCGTCCCAAGTCTCTTTTACAAGTCGTTGCGATTACCATTCTTATCTCGCGTCACAAGTCTCTTTAACGCGTCGTTCCGATTACCATACTTATCTCGCGTCACAAGACTCTTTAACGCGTTGTTCAGATTACCATACTTATCTCGCGTCACAAGTCTCTTTAATGCGTCGTTCGGATTACCATACTTATCTCGCGTCACAAGTCTCTTTAATGCGTCGTTCGGATTACCATACTTATCTCGCGTCACAAGTCTCTTTAACGCGTCGTTCTGATTAACTATGCATGGTTAGGTTATATTACGCAAAGTGTGCGTGAAAAGTGAGGTTAGATTAGAATGTCGCGTCTCAATTCTCTCTAACGTGTCGTTCCAATTTCCTAAGCATGGTTAGGTTATAATACGTAAAGTGTGCATGAAAAGTGACACTAGATTAGTATGTCGCGTCTCAAGTCTCTCTAACACGTCGCTCCGATTTCCTAAGCATGGTTATGTTATATTACGCAACACGTGCGTAAAAAGTGACGCTAGATTAATATTGCGCGTCTCAAGTCTCTTTAACGCGTCATTTCGATTACCATGCTTATGTCGCGTCACAAGTCTCTCTAACGCGTCATTCCGATTACCTAAGCATGGTTAGGTTATAGTACGCAAAGTTTGCGTGGAAAGGAGCAATAAAGTATGTCGCGTCTCAAGTCTTTTTAACGCGTCGTTCCGATTACCTAAGTATGGTTAGGTTATATTACGCGAAGTGTGCGTGAAAAGTGACGCTAGATTAGTATGTCCACTCTCAAGTCTCTTTAATGCGTCGTTCCGATTACCTAAGCATGGTTAGGTTATATTACGCAAAGTGTGAGTAAAAAGTGAGGCTAGATTAGTTTGTTTCGTCTCAATTCTCTTTAACGCGTCGTTTCGATTACTACACTTATCTCGAGTCACAAGTCTCTTTAACGCGTCGTTCCGATTACCTAAGCATGGTTAGGTTATATTACGCAAAGTGTGCGTGAAAAGTAACTTTAGATTAGTATGTCGCATCTCAAATCTCTCTAACGCGTCATTCCGATTTCCTAAGCATGGTTAGGTTATATTACGCAAAGTGTCCGTGAAAAGTGACACTAGATTAGTATGTCGCGTCTCAAGTCTCTCTAACGCGTCGTTCCGATATCCTAAGCATTGTTATGTTATATTACGCAATGCGTGCGTAAAAAGTTACGCTAGATTAATATTGCGCGTCTCAAATCTCTTTAACGCGTCGTTTCGATTACCATGCTTATGTCGCGTCACAAGTCTCTCAAACACGTCGTTCTGATTACCTAAGCATGGTTAGGTTATATTACACAAAGTGTGCGTTCAAAATGACAATTGATTAGTATGTCACATCTCAAGTCTATTTAATGCATCGTTCAAATTACTTAAGCATGGTTAGGTTATATTAGGCAGAGTGTACGTGAAAAATGACAATAGATTAGTATGTCGCGTCTTAAGTCTATCTAACGCGTTGTTCCGATTACCTTAGGCTATATTACGCAAATTGTGCATGAAAAGTGACGCTAGATTAGTATGTCGCATCTCAATTCTCTTTATCGCGTTGTTCCAATTATCTAAGCATGGTTAGGGTATATTATGCAAAGCGTGCGTGAAAAGTGACATTAGATTAGTATGTCGCGTCTAAAGTCTATTTAACGCGTCATTCCTATTACCTAAGAATGGTTAGGTTATATTACGCAGTGTGCGTGAAAAGTGACGCTAGATTAGCATGTCGCGTCTCAAGGCTCTTTAATGTGTCGTTCCGATTACCTAAGCATGGTTAGGTTATAATGCGCAAAGTTTGCGTGAAAAGTGACGATAGATTAGTATGTCGCGTGTCAAGGCTCTTTAACGCGTCGTTCCGATTACTTAATTATGGTTAGGCTATAGTACGCAAAGTGTGCGTAAAAAGGATCAATTGATTAGTATGTACGTCGTTTCGATCACCATACTTATCTCGCGTCACAAGTCTCTTTAACGCGTCGTTCTGATTAACTATGCATGGTTAGGTTATATTACGCAAAGTGTGCGTGAAAAGTGAGGTTAGATTAGTATGTCGCGTCTCAATTCTCTCTAACGCGTCGTTCCAATTTCCTAAGCATGGTTAGGTTATAATACGTAAAGTGTGCATGAAAAGTGACACTAGATTAGTATGTCGCGTCTCAAGTCTCTCTAACACGTCGCTCCGATTTCCTAAGCATGGTTATGTTATATTACGCAACACGTGCGTAAAAAGTGATGCTAGATTAATATTGCGCGTCTCAAGTCTCTTTAACGCGTCATTTCGATTACCATGCTTATGTCGCGTCACAAGTCTCTCTAACGCGTCATTCCGATTACCTAAGCATGGTTAGGTTATAGTACGCAAAGTTTGCGTGGAAAGGAGCAATAAAGTATGTCGCGTCTCAAGTCTTTTTAACGCGTCGTTCCGATTACCTAAGTATGGTTAGGTTATATTACGCGAAGTGTGCGTGAAAAGTGACGCTAGATTAGTATGTCCACTCTCAAGTCTCTTTAATGCGTCGTTCCGATTACCTAAGCATGGTTAGGTTATATTACGCAAAGTGTGAGTAAAAAGTGAGGCTAGATTAGTTTGTTTCGTCTCAATTCTCTTTAACGCGTCGTTTCGATTACTACACTTATCTCGAGTCACAAGTCTCTTTAACGCGTCGTTCCGATTACCTAAGCATGGTTAGGTTATATTACGCAAAGTGTGCGTGAAAAGTAACTTTAGATTAGTATGTCGCATCTCAAATCTCTCTAACGCGTCATTCCGATTTCCTAAGCATGGTTAGGTTATATTACGCAAAGTGTCCGTGAAAAGTGACACTAGATTAGTATGTCGCGTCTCAAGTCTCTCTAACGCGTCGTTCCGATATCCTAAGCATTGTTATGTTATATTACGCAATGCGTGCGTAAAAAGTTACGCTAGATTAATATTGCGCGTCTCAAATCTCTTTAACGCGTCGTTTCGATTACCATGCTTATGTCGCGTCACAAGTCTCTCAAACACGTCGTTCTGATTACCTAAGCATGGTTAGGTTATATTACACAAAGTGTGCGTTCAAAATGACAATTGATTAGTATGTCACATCTCAAGTCTATTTAATGCATCGTTCGAATTACTTAAGCATGGTTAGGTTATATTAGGCAGAGTGTACGTGAAAAATGACAATAGATTAGTATGTCGCGTCTTAAGTCTATCTAACGCGTTGTTCCGATTACCTTAGGCTATATTACGCAAATTGTGCATGAAAAGTGACGCTAGATTAGTATGTCGCATCTCAATTCTCTTTATCGCGTTGTTCCAATTATCTAAGCATGGTTAGGGTATATTATGCAAAGCGTGCGTGAAAAGTGACATTAGATTAGTATGTCGCGTCTAAAGTCTATTTAACGCGTCATTCCTATTACCTAAGAATGGTTAGGTTATATTACGCAGTGTGCGTGAAAAGTGACGCTAGATTAGCATGTCGCGTCTCAAGGCTCTTTAATGTGTCGTTCCGATTACCTAAGCATGGTTAGGTTATAATGCGCAAAGTTTGCGTGAAAAGTGACGATAGATTAGTATGTCGCGTGTCAAGGCTCTTTAACGCGTCGTTCCGATTACTTAATTATGGTTAGGCTATAGTACGCAAAGTGTGCGTAAAAAGGATCAATTGATTAGTATGTACGTCGTTTCGATCACCATACTTATCTCGCGTCACAAGTCTCTTTAACGCGTCGTTCTGATTAACTATGCATGGTTAGGTTATATTACGCAAAGTGTGCGTGAAAAGTGAGGTTAGATTAGTATGTCGCGTCTCAATTCTCTCTAACGCGTCGTTCCAATTTCCTAAGCATGGTTAGGTTATAATACGTAAAGTGTGCATGAAAAGTGACACTAGATTAGTATGTCGCGTCTCAAGTCTCTCTAACACGTCGCTCCGATTTCCTAAGCATGGTTATGTTATATTACGCAACACGTGCGTAAAAAGTGACGCTAGATTAATATTGCGCGTCTCAAGTCTCTTTAACGCGTCATTTCGATTACCATGCTTATGTCGCGTCACAAGTCTCTCTAACGCGTCATTCCGATTACCTAAGCATGGTTAGGTTATAGTACGCAAAGTTTGCGTGGAAAGGAGCAATAAAGTATGTCGCGTCTCAAGTCTTTTTAACGCGTCGTTCCGATTACCTAAGTATGGTTAGGTTATATTACGCGAAGTGTGCGTGAAAAGTGACGCTAGATTAGTATGTCCACTCTCAAGTCTCTTTAATGCGTCGTTCCGATTACCTAAGCATGGTTAGGTTATATTACGCAAAGTGTGAGTAAAAAGTGAGGCTAGATTAGTTTGTTTCGTCTCAATTCTCTTTAACGCGTCGTTTCGATTACTACACTTATCTCGAGTCACAAGTCTCTTTAACGCGTCGTTCCGATTACCTAAGCATGGTTAGGTTATATTACGCAAAGTGTGCGTGAAAAGTAACTTTAGATTAGTATGTCGCATCTCAAATCTCTCTAACGCGTCATTCCGATTTCCTAAGCATGGTTAGGTTATATTACGCAAAGTGTCCGTGAAAAGTGACACTAGATTAGTATGTCGCGTCTCAAGTCTCTCTAACGCGTCGTTCCGATATCCTAAGCATTGTTATGTTATATTACGCAATGCGTGCGTAAAAAGTTACGCTAGATTAATATTGCGCGTCTCAAATCTCTTTAACGCGTCGTTTCGATTACCATGCTTATGTCGCGTCACAAGTCTCTCAAACACGTCGTTCTGATTACCTAAGCATGGTTAGGTTATATTACACAAAGTGTGCGTTCAAAATGACAATTGATTAGTATGTCACATCGCAAGTCTATTTAATGCATCGTTCGAATTACTTAAGCATGGTTAGGTTATATTAGGCAGAGTGTACGTGAAAAATGACAATAGATTAGTATGTCGCGTCTTAAGTCTATCTAACGCGTTGTTCCGATTACCTTAGGCTGTATTACGCAAATTGTGCATGAAAAGTGACGCTAGATTAGTATGTCGCATCTCAATTCTCTTTATCGCGTTGTTCCAATTATCTAAGCATGGTTAGGGTATATTATGCAAAGCGTGCGTGAAAAGTGACATTAGATTAGTATGTCGCGTCTAAAGTCTATTTAACGCGTCATTCCTATTACCTAAGAATGGTTAGGTTATATTACGCAGTGTGCGTGAAAAGTGACGCTAGATTAGCATGTCGCGTCTCAAGGCTCTTTAATGTGTCGTTCCGATTACCTAAGCATGGTTAGGTTATAATGCGCAAAGTTTGCGTGAAAAGTGACGATAGATTAGTATGTCGCGTGTCAAGGCTCTTTAACGCGTCGTTCCGATTACTTAATTATGGTTAGGCTATAGTACGCAAAGTGTGCGTAAAAAGGATCAATTGATTAGTATGTACGTCGTTTCGATCACCATACTTATCTCGCGTCACAAGTCTCTTTAACGCGTCGTTCTGATTAACTATGCATGGTTAGGTTATATTACGCAAAGTGTGCGTGAAAAGTGAGGTTAGATTAGTATGTCGCGTCTCAATTCTCTCTAACGCGTCGTTCCAATTTCCTAAGCATGGTTAGGTTATAATACGTAAAGTGTGCATGAAAAGTGACACTAGATTAGTATGTCGCGTCTCAAGTCTCTCTAACACGTCGCTCCGATTTCCTAAGCATGGTTAGGTTATATTACACAAAGTGTGCGTTCAAAATGACAATTGATTAGTATGTCACATCGCAAGTCTATTTAATGCATCGTTCGAATTACTTAAGCATGGTTAGGTTATATTAGGCAGAGTGTACGTGAAAAATGACAATAGATTAGTATGTCGCGTCTTAAGTCTATCTAACGCGTTGTTCCGATTACCTTAGGCTATATTACGCAAATTGTGCATGAAAAGTGACGCTAGATTAGTATGTCGCATCTCAATTCTCTTTATCGCGTTGTTCCAATTATCTAAGCATGGTTAGGGTATATTATGCAAAGCGTGCGTGAAAAGTGACATTAGATTAGTATGTCGCGTCTAAAGTCTATTTAACGCGTCATTCCTATTACCTAAGAATGGTTAGGTTATATTACGCAGTGTGCGTGAAAAGTGACGCTAGATTAGCATGTCGCGTCTCAAGGCTCTTTAATGTGTCGTTCCGATTACCTAAGCATGGTTAGGTTATAATGCGCAAAGTTTGCGTGAAAAGTGACGATAGATTAGTATGTCGCGTGTCAAGGCTCTTTAACGCGTCGTTCCGATTACTTAATTATGGTTAGGCTATAGTACGCAAAGTGTGCGTAAAAAGGATCAATTGATTAGTATGTACGTCGTTTCGATCACCATACTTATCTCGCGTCACAAGTCTCTTTAACGCGTCGTTCTGATTAACTATGCATGGTTAGGTTATATTACGCAAAGTGTGCGTGAAAAGTGAGGTTAGATTAGTATGTCGCGTCTCAATTCTCTCTAACGCGTCGTTCCAATTTCCTAAGCATGGTTAGGTTATAATACGTAAAGTGTGCATGAAAAGTGACACTAGATTAGTATGTCGCGTCTCAAGTCTCTCTAACACGTCGCTCCGATTTCCTAAGCATGGTTATGTTATATTACGCAACACGTGCGTAAAACGTGACGCTAGATTAATATTGCGCGTCTCAAGTCTCTTTAACGCGTCATTTCGATTACCATGCTTATGTCGCGTCACAAGTCTCTCTAACGCGTCATTCCGATTACCTAAGCATGGTTAGGTTATAGTACGCAAAGTTTGCGTGGAAAGGAGCAATAAAGTATGTCGCGTCTCAAGTCTTTTTAACGCGTCGTTCCGATTACCTAAGTATGGTTAGGTTATATTACGCGAAGTGTGCGTGAAAAGTGACGCTAGATTAGTATGTCCACTCTCAAGTCTCTTTAATGCGTCGTTCCGATTACCTAAGCATGGTTAGGTTATATTACGCAAAGTGTGAGTAAAAAGTGAGGCTAGATTAGTTTGTTTCGTCTCAATTCTCTTTAACGCGTCGTTTCGATTACTACACTTATCTCGAGTCACAAGTCTCTTTAACGCGTCGTTCCGATTACCTAAGCATGGTTAGGTTATATTACGCAAAGTGTGCGTGAAAAGTAACTTTAGATTAGTATGTCGCATCTCAAATCTCTCTAACGCGTCATTCCGATTTCCTAAGCATGGTTAGGTTATATTACGCAAAGTGTCCGTGAAAAGTGACACTAGATTAGTATGTCGCGTCTCAAGTCTCTCTAACGCGTCGTTCCGATATCCTAAGCATTGTTATGTTATATTACGCAATGCGTGCGTAAAAAGTTACGCTAGATTAATATTGCGCGTCTCAAATCTCTTTAACGCGTCGTTTCGATTACCATGCTTATGTCGCGTCTCAAGTCTCTCTAACACGTCGCTCCGATTTCCTAAGCATGGTTAGGTTATATTACACAAAGTGTGCGTTCAAAATGACAATTGATTAGTATGTCACATCGCAAGTCTATTTAATGCATCGTTCGAATTACTTAAGCATGGTTAGGTTATATTAGGCAGAGTGTACGTGAAAAATGACAATAGATTAGTATGTCGCGTCTTAAGTCTATCTAACGCGTTGTTCCGATTACCTTAGGCTATATTACGCAAATTGTGCATGAAAAGTGACGCTAGATTAGTATGTCGCATCTCAATTCTCTTTATCGCGTTGTTCCAATTATCTAAGCATGGTTAGGGTATATTATGCAAAGCGTGCGTGAAAAGTGACATTAGATTAGTATGTCGCGTCTAAAGTCTATTTAACGCGTCATTCCTATTACCTAAGAATGGTTAGGTTATATTACGCAGTGTGCGTGAAAAGTGACGCTAGATTAGCATGTCGCGTCTCAAGGCTCTTTAATGTGTCGTTCCGATTACCTAAGCATGGTTAGGTTATAATGCGCAAAGTTTGCGTGAAAAGTGACGATAGATTAGTATGTCGCGTGTCAAGGCTCTTTAACGCGTCGTTCCGATTACTTAATTATGGTTAGGCTATAGTACGCAAAGTGTGCGTAAAAAGGATCAATTGATTAGTATGTACGTCGTTTCGATCACCATACTTATCTCGCGTCACAAGTCTCTTTAACGCGTCGTTCTGATTAACTATGCATGGTTAGGTTATATTACGCAAAGTGTGCGTGAAAAGTGAGGTTAGATTAGTATGTCGCGTCTCAATTCTCTCTAACGCGTCGTTCCAATTTCCTAAGCATGGTTAGGTTATAATACGTAAAGTGTGCATGAAAAGTGACACTAGATTAGTATGTCGCGTCTCAAGTCTCTCTAACACGTCGCTCCGATTTCCTAAGCATGGTTATGTTATATTACGCAACACGTGCGTAAAACGTGACGCTAGATTAATATTGCGCGTCTCAAGTCTCTTTAACGCGTCATTTCGATTACCATGCTTATGTCGCGTCACAAGTCTCTCTAACGCGTCATTCCGATTACCTAAGCATGGTTAGGTTATAGTACGCAAAGTTTGCGTGGAAAGGAGCAATAAAGTATGTCGCGTCTCAAGTCTTTTTAACGCGTCGTTCCGATTACCTAAGTATGGTTAGGTTATATTACGCGAAGTGTGCGTGAAAAGTGACGCTAGATTAGTATGTCCACTCTCAAGTCTCTTTAATGCGTCGTTCCGATTACCTAAGCATGGTTAGGTTATATTACGCAAAGTGTGAGTAAAAAGTGAGGCTAGATTAGTTTGTTTCGTCTCAATTCTCTTTAACGCGTCGTTTCGATTACTACACTTATCTCGAGTCACAAGTCTCTTTAACGCGTCGTTCCGATTACCTAAGCATGGTTAGGTTATATTACGCAAAGTGTGCGTGAAAAGTAACTTTAGATTAGTATGTCGCATCTCAAATCTCTCTAACGCGTCATTCCGATTTCCTAAGCATGGTTAGGTTATATTACGCAAAGTGTCCGTGAAAAGTGACACTAGATTAGTATGTCGCGTCTCAAGTCTCTCTAACGCGTCGTTCCGATATCCTAAGCATTGTTATGTTATATTACGCAATGCGTGCGTAAAAAGTTACGCTAGATTAATATTGCGCGTCTCAAATCTCTTTAACGCGTCGTTTCGATTACCATGCTTATGTCGCGTCACAAGTCTCTCTAACACGTCGCTCCGATTTCCTAAGCATGGTTAGGTTATATTACACAAAGTGTGCGTTCAAAATGACAATTGATTAGTATGTCACATCTCAAGTCTATTTAATGCATCGTTCGAATTACTTAAGCATGGTTAGGTTATATTAGGCAGAGTGTACGTGAAAAATGACAATAGATTAGTATGTCGCGTCTTAAGTCTATCTAACGCGTTGTTCCGATTACCTTAGGCTATATTACGCAAATTGTGCATGAAAAGTGACGCTAGATTAGTATGTCGCATCTCAATTCTCTTTATCGCGTTGTTCCAATTATCTAAGCATGGTTAGGGTATATTATGCAAAGCGTGCGTGAAAAGTGACATTAGATTAGTATGTCGCGTCTAAAGTCTATTTAACGCGTCATTCCTATTACCTAAGAATGGTTAGGTTATATTACGCAGTGTGCGTGAAAAGTGACGCTAGATTAGCATGTCGCGTCTCAAGGCTCTTTAATGTGTCGTTCCGATTACCTAAGCATGGTTAGGTTATAATGCGCAAAGTTTGCGTGAAAAGTGACGATAGATTAGTATGTCGCGTGTCAAGGCTCTTTAACGCGTCGTTCCGATTACTTAATTATGGTTAGGCTATAGTACGCAAAGTGTGCGTAAAAAGGATCAATTGATTAGTATGTACGTCGTTTCGATCACCATACTTATCTCGCGTCACAAGTCTCTTTGACGCGTCGTTCTGATTAACTATGCATGGTTAGGTTATATTACGCAAAGTGTGCGTGAAAAGTGAGGTTAGATTAGTATGTCGCGTCTCAATTCTCTCTAACGCGTCGTTCCAATTTCCTAAGCATGGTTAGGTTATAATACGTAAAGTGTGCATGAAAAGTGACACTAGATTAGTATGTCGCGTCTCAAGTCTCTCTAACACGTCGCTCCGATTTCCTAAGCATGGTTATGTTATATTACGCAACACGTGCGTAAAAAGTGACGCTAGATTAATATTGCGCGTCTCAAGTCTCTTTAACGCGTCATTTCGATTACCATGCTTATGTCGCGTCACAAGTCTCTCTAACGCGTCATTCCGATTACCTAAGCATGGTTAGGTTATAGTACGCAAAGTTTGCGTGGAAAGGAGCAATAAAGTATGTCGCGTCTCAAGTCTTTTTAACGCGTCGTTCCGATTACCTAAGTATGGTTAGGTTATATTACGCGAAGTGTGCGTGAAAAGTGACGCTAGATTAGTATGTCCACTCTCAAGTCTCTTTAATGCGTCGTTCCGATTACCTAAGCATGGTTAGGTTATATTACGCAAAGTGTGAGTAAAAAGTGAGGCTAGATTAGTTTGTTTCGTCTCAATTCTCTTTAACGCGTCGTTTCGATTACTACACTTATCTCGAGTCACAAGTCTCTTTAACGCGTCGTTCCGATTACCTAAGCATGGTTAGGTTATATTACGCAAAGTGTGCGTGAAAAGTAACTTTAGATTAGTATGTCGCATCTCAAATCTCTATAACTCATCGTTCTGTTTTCCTAAGCATGGTTAAGGTTGTATTACGCAAAGTGTCCGTGAAAAGTGACACTAGATTAGTATGTCGCGTCTCAAGTCTCTCTAACGCGTCGTTCCGATATCCTAAGCATTGTTATGTTATATTACGCAATGCGTGCGTAAAAAGTTACGCTAGATTAATATTGCGCGTCTCA
The DNA here is from genome assembly GCF_937616625.2 of Mercurialis annua. Lineage (NCBI taxonomy): Eukaryota > Viridiplantae > Streptophyta > Magnoliopsida > Malpighiales > Euphorbiaceae > Mercurialis > Mercurialis annua. The sequence continues at coordinate 45,538,294 of NC_065572.1, forward strand.
AATCTCTTTAACGCGTCGTTTCGATTACCATGCTTATGTCGCGTCACAAGTCTCTCAAACACGTCGTTCTGATTACCTAAGCATGGTTAGGTTATATTACACAAAGTGTGCGTTCAAAATGACAATTGATTAGTATGTCACATCTCAAGTCTATTTAATGCATCGTTCGAATTACTTAAGCATGGTTAGGTTATATTAGGCAGAGTGTACGTGAAAAATGACAATAGATTAGTATGTCGCGTCTTAAGTCTATCTAACGCGTTGTTCCGATTACCTTAGGCTATATTACGCAAATTGTGCATGAAAAGTGACGCTAGATTAGTATGTCGCATCTCAATTCTCTTTATCGCGTTGTTCCAATTATCTAAGCATGGTTAGGGTATATTATGCAAAGCGTGCGTGAAAAGTGACATTAGATTAGTATGTCGCGTCTAAAGTCTATTTAACGCGTCATTCCTATTACCTAAGAATGGTTAGGTTATATTACGCAGTGTGCGTGAAAAGTGACGCTAGATTAGCATGTCGCGTCTCAAGGCTCTTTAATGTGTCGTTCCGATTACCTAAGCATGGTTAGGTTATAATGCGCAAAGTTTGCGTGAAAAGTGACGATAGATTAGTATGTCGCGTGTCAAGGCTCTTTAACGCGTCGTTCCGATTACTTAATTATGGTTAGGCTATAGTACGCAAAGTGTGCGTAAAAAGGATCAATTGATTAGTATGTACGTCGTTTCGATCACCATACTTATCTCGCGTCACAAGTCTCTTTGACGCGTCGTTCTGATTAACTATGCATGGTTAGGTTATATTACGCAAAGTGTGCGTGAAAAGTGAGGTTAGATTAGTATGTCGCGTCTCAATTCTCTCTAACGCGTCGTTCCAATTTCCTAAGCATGGTTAGGTTATAATACGTAAAGTGTGCATGAAAAGTGACACTAGATTAGTATGTCGCGTCTCAAGTCTCTCTAACACGTCGCTCCGATTTCCTAAGCATGGTTATGTTATATTACGCAACACGTGCGTAAAACGTGACGCTAGATTAATATTGCGCGTCTCAAGTCTCTTTAACGCGTCATTTCGATTACCATGCTTATGTCGCGTCACAAGTCTCTCTAACGCGTCATTCCGATTACCTAAGCATGGTTAGGTTATAGTACGCAAAGTTTGCGTGGAAAGGAGCAATAAAGTATGTCGCGTCTCAAGTCTTTTTAACGCGTCGTTCCGATTACCTAAGTATGGTTAGGTTATATTACGCGAAGTGTGCGTGAAAAGTGACGCTAGATTAGTATGTCCACTCTCAAGTCTCTTTAATGCGTCGTTCCGATTACCTAAGCATGGTTAGGTTATATTACGCAAAGTGTGAGTAAAAAGTGAGGCTAGATTAGTTTGTTTCGTCTCAATTCTCTTTAACGCGTCGTTTCGATTACTACACTTATCTCGAGTCACAAGTCTCTTTAACGCGTCATTCCGATTTCCTAAGCATGGTTAGGTTATATTACGCAAAGTGTGCGTGAAAAGTAACTTTAGATTAGTATGTCGCATCTCAAATCTCTCTAACGCGTCATTCCGATTTCCTAAGCATGGTTAGGTTATATTACGCAAAGTGTCCGTGAAAAGTGACACTAGATTAGTATGTCGCGTCTCAAGTCTCTCTAACGCGTCGTTCCGATATCCTAAGCATTGTTATGTTATATTACGCAATGCGTGCGTAAAAAGTTACGCTAGATTAATATTGCGCGTCTCAAATCTCTTTAACGCGTCGTTTCGATTACCATGCTTATGTCGCGTCACAAGTCTCTCAAACACGTCGTTCTGATTACCTAAGCATGGTTAGGTTATATTACACAAAGTGTGCGTTCAAAATGACAATTGATTAGTATGTCACATCTCAAGTCTATTTAATGCATCGTTCGAATTACTTAAGCATGGTTAGGTTATATTAGGCAGAGTGTACGTGAAAAATGACAATAGATTAGTATGTCGCGTCTTAAGTCTATCTAACGCGTTGTTCCGATTACCTTAGGCTATATTACGCAAATTGTGCATGAAAAGTGACGCTAGATTAGTATGTCGCATCTCAATTCTCTTTATCGCGTTGTTCCAATTATCTAAGCATGGTTAGGGTATATTATGCAAAGCGTGCGTGAAAAGTGACATTAGATTAGTATGTCGCGTCTAAAGTCTATTTAACGCGTCATTCCTATTACCTAAGAATGGTTAGGTTATATTACGCAGTGTGCGTGAAAAGTGACGCTAGATTAGCATGTCGCGTCTCAAGGCTCTTTAATGTGTCGTTCCGATTACCTAAGCATGGTTAGGTTATAATGCGCAAAGTTTGCGTGAAAAGTGACGATAGATTAGTATGTCGCGTGTCAAGGCTCTTTAACGCGTCGTTCCGATTACTTAATTATGGTTAGGCTATAGTACGCAAAGTGTGCGTAAAAAGGATCAATTGATTAGTATGTACGTCGTTTCGATCACCATACTTATCTCGCGTCACAAGTCTCTTTGACGCGTCGTTCTGATTAACTATGCATGGTTAGGTTATATTACGCAAAGTGTGCGTGAAAAGTGAGGTTAGATTAGTATGTCGCGTCTCAATTCTCTCTAACGCGTCGTTCCAATTTCCTAAGCATGGTTAGGTTATAATACGTAAAGTGTGCATGAAAAGTGACACTAGATTAGTATGTCGCGCCTCAAGTCTCTCTAACACGTCGCTCCGATTTCCTAAGCATGGTTATGTTATATTACGCAACACGTGCGTAAAACGTGACGCTAGATTAATATTGCGCGTCTCAAGTCTCTTTAACGCGTCATTTCGATTACCATGCTTATGTCGCGTCACAAGTCTCTCTAACGCGTCATTCCGATTACCTAAGCATGGTTAGGTTATAGTACGCAAAGTTTGCGTGGAAAGGAGCAATAAAGTATGTCGCGTCTCAAGTCTTTTTAACGCGTCGTTCCGATTACCTAAGTATGGTTAGGTTATATTACGCGAAGTGTGCGTGAAAAGTGACGCTAGATTAGTATGTCCACTCTCAAGTCTCTTTAATGCGTCGTTCCGATTACCTAAGCATGGTTAGGTTATATTACGCAAAGTGTGAGTAAAAAGTGAGGCTAGATTAGTTTGTTTCGTCTCAATTCTCTTTAACGCGTCGTTTCGATTACTACACTTATCTCGAGTCACAAGTCTCTTTAACGCGTCGTTCCGATTACCTAAGCATGGTTAGGTTATATTACGCAAAGTGTGCGTGAAAAGTAACTTTAGATTAGTATGTCGCATCTCAAATCTCTCTAACGCGTCATTCCGATTTCCTAAGCATGGTTAGGTTATATTACGCAAAGTGTCCGTGAAAAGTGACACTAGATTAGTATGTCGCGTCTCAAGTCTCTCTAACGCGTCGTTCCGATATCCTAAGCATTGTTATGTTATATTACGCAATGCGTGCGTAAAAAGTTACGCTAGATTAATATTGCGCGTCTCAAATCTCTTTAACGCGTCGTTTCGATTACCATGCTTATGTCGCGTCACAAGTCTCTCAAACACGTCGTTCTGATTACCTAAGCATGGTTAGGTTATATTACACAAAGTGTGCGTTCAAAATGACAATTGATTAGTATGTCACATCTCAAGTCTATTTAATGCATCGTTCGAATTACTTAAGCATGGTTAGGTTATATTAGGCAGAGTGTACGTGAAAAATGACAATAGATTAGTATGTCGCGTCTTAAGTCTATCTAACGCGTTGTTCCGATTACCTTAGGCTATATTACGCAAATTGTGCATGAAAAGTGACGCTAGATTAGTATGTCGCATCTCAATTCTCTTTATCGCGTTGTTCCAATTATCTAAGCATGGTTAGGGTATATTATGCAAAGCGTGCGTGAAAAGTGACATTAGATTAGTATGTCGCGTCTAAAGTCTATTTAACGCGTCATTCCTATTACCTAAGAATGGTTAGGTTATATTACGCAGTGTGCGTGAAAAGTGACGCTAGATTAGCATGTCGCGTCTCAAGGCTCTTTAATGTGTCGTTCCGATTACCTAAGCATGGTTAGGTTATAATGCGCAAAGTTTGCGTGAAAAGTGACGATAGATTAGTATGTCGCGTCTCAAGGCTCTTTAACGCGTCGTTCCGATTACCTAATTATGGTTAGGCTATAGTACGCAAAGTGTGCGTAAAAAGGATCAATTGATTAGTATGTACGTCGTTTCGATCACCATACTTATCTCGCGTCACAAGTCTCTTTGACGCGTCGTTCTGATTAACTATGCATGGTTAGGTTATATTACGCAAAGTGTGCGTGAAAAGTGAGGTTAGATTAGTATGTCGCGTCTCAATTCTCTCTAACGCGTCGTTCCAATTTCCTAAGCATGGTTAGGTTATAATACGTAAAGTGTGCATGAAAAGTGACACTAGATTAGTATGTCGCGCCTCAAGTCTCTCTAACACGTCGCTCCGATTTCCTAAGCATGGTTATGTTATATTACGCAACACGTGCGTAAAAAGTGACGCTAGATTAATATTGCGCGTCTCAAGTCTCTTTAACGCGTCATTTCGATTACCATGCTTATGTCGCGTCACAAGTCTCTCTAACGCGTCATTCCGATTACCTAAGCATGGTTAGGTTATAGTACGCAAAGTTTGCGTGGAAAGGAGCAATAAAGTATGTCGCGTCTCAAGTCTTTTTAACGCGTCGTTCCGATTACCTAAGTATGGTTAGGTTATATTACGCGAAGTGTGCGTGAAAAGTGACGCTAGATTAGTATGTCCACTCTCAAGTCTCTTTAACGCGTCGTTCCGATTACCTAAGCATGGTTAGGTTATATTACGCAAAGTGTGAGTAAAAAGTGAGGCTAGATTAGTTTGTTTCGTCTCAATTCTCTTTAACGCGTCGTTTCGATTACTACACTTATCTCGAGTCACAAGTCTCTTTAACGCGTCGTTCCGATTACCTAAGCATGGTTAGGTTATATTACGCAAAGTGTGCGTGAAAAGTAACTTTAGATTAGTATGTCGCATCTCAAATCTCTCTAACGCGTCATTCCGATTTCCTAAGCATGGTTAGGTTATATTACGCAAAGTGTCCGTGAAAAGTGACACTAGATTAGTATGTCGCGTCTCAAGTCTCTCTAACGCGTCGTTCCGATATCCTAAGCATTGTTATGTTATATTACGCAATGCGTGCGTAAAAAGTTACGCTAGATTAATATTGCGCGTCTCAAATCTCTTTAACGCGTCGTTTCGATTACCATGCTTATGTCGCGTCACAAGTCTCTCAAACACGTCGTTCTGATTACCTAAGCATGGTTAGGTTATATTACACAAAGTGTGCGTTCAAAATGACAATTGATTAGTATGTCACATCTCAAGTCTATTTAATGCATCGTTCGAATTACTTAAGCATGGTTAGGTTATATTAGGCAGAGTGTACGTGAAAAATGACAATAGATTAGTATGTCGCGTCTTAAGTCTATCTAACGCGTTGTTCCGATTACCTTAGGCTATATTACGCAAATTGTGCATGAAAAGTGACGCTAGATTAGTATGTCGCATCTCAATTCTCTTTATCGCGTTGTTCCAATTATCTAAGCATGGTTAGGGTATATTATGCAAAGCGTGCGTGAAAAGTGACATTAGATTAGTATGTCGCGTCTAAAGTCTATTTAACGCGTCATTCCTATTACCTAAGAATGGTTAGGTTATATTACGCAGTGTGCGTGAAAAGTGACGCTAGATTAGCATGTCGCGTCTCAAGGCTCTTTAATGTGTCGTTCCGATTACCTAAGCATGGTTAGGTTATAATGCGCAAAGTTTGCGTGAAAAGTGACGATAGATTAGTATGTCGCGTGTCAAGGCTCTTTAACGCGTCGTTCCGATTACTTAATTATGGTTAGGCTATAGTACGCAAAGTGTGCGTAAAAAGGATCAATTGATTAGTATGTACGTCGTTTCGATCACCATACTTATCTCGCGTCACAAGTCTCTTTGACGCGTCGTTCTGATTAACTATGCATGGTTAGGTTATATTACGCAAAGTGTGCGTGAAAAGTGAGGTTAGATTAGTATGTCGCGTCTCAATTCTCTCTAACGCGTCGTTCCAATTTCCTAAGCATGGTTAGGTTATAATACGTAAAGTGTGCATGAAAAGTGACACTAGATTAGTATGTCGCGTCTCAAGTCTCTCTAACACGTCGCTCCGATTTCCTAAGCATGGTTATGTTATATTACGCAACACGTGCGTAAAAAGTGACGCTAGATTAATATTGCGCGTCTCAAGTCTCTTTAACGCGTCATTTCGATTACCATGCTTATGTCGCGTCACAAGTCTCTCTAACGCGTCATTCCGATTACCTAAGCATGGTTAGGTTATAGTACGCAAAGTTTGCGTGGAAAGGAGCAATAAAGTATGTCGCGTCTCAAGTCTTTTTAACGCGTCGTTCCGATTACCTAAGTATGGTTAGGTTATATTACGCGAAGTGTGCGTGAAAAGTGACGCTAGATTAGTATGTCCACTCTCAAGTCTCTTTAATGCGTCGTTCCGATTACCTAAGCATGGTTAGGTTATATTACGCAAAGTGTGAGTAAAAAGTGAGGCTAGATTAGTTTGTTTCGTCTCAATTCTCTTTAACGCGTCGTTTCGATTACTACACTTATCTCGAGTCACAAGTCTCTTTAACGCGTCGTTCCGATTACCTAAGCATGGTTAGGTTATATTACGCAAAGTGTGCGTGAAAAGTAACTTTAGATTAGTATGTCGCATCTCAAATCTCTCTAACGCGTCATTCCGATTTCCTAAGCATGGTTAGGTTATATTACGCAAAGTGTCCGTGAAAAGTGACACTAGATTAGTATGTCGCGTCTCAAGTCTCTCTAACGCGTCGTTCCGATATCCTAAGCATTGTTATGTTATATTACGCAATGCGTGCGTAAAAAGTTACGCTAGATTAATATTGCGCGTCTCAAATCTCTTTAACGCGTCGTTTCGATTACCATGCTTATGTCGCGTCACAAGTCTCTCAAACACGTCGTTCTGATTACCTAAGCATGGTTAGGTTATATTACACAAAGTGTGCGTTCAAAATGACAATTGATTAGTATGTCACATCTCAAGTCTATTTAATGCATCGTTCGAATTACTTAAGCATGGTTAGGTTATATTAGGCAGAGTGTACGTGAAAAATGACAATAGATTAGTATGTCGCGTCTTAAGTCTATCTAACGCGTTGTTCCGATTACCTTAGGCTATATTACGCAAATTGTGCATGAAAAGTGACGCTAGATTAGTATGTCGCATCTCAATTCTCTTTATCGCGTTGTTCCAATTATCTAAGCATGGTTAGGGTATATTATGCAAAGCGTGCGTGAAAAGTGACATTAGATTAGTATGTCGCGTCTAAAGTCTATTTAACGCGTCATTCCTATTACCTAAGAATGGTTAGGTTATATTACGCAGTGTGCGTGAAAAGTGACGCTAGATTAGCATGTCGCGTCTCAAGGCTCTTTAATGTGTCGTTCCGATTACCTAAGCATGGTTAGGTTATAATGCGCAAAGTTTGCGTGAAAAGTGACGATAGATTAGTATGTCGCGTGTCAAGGCTCTTTAACGCGTCGTTCCGATTACTTAATTATGGTTAGGCTATAGTACGCAAAGTGTGCGTAAAAAGGATCAATTGATTAGTATGTACGTCGTTTCGATCACCATACTTATCTCGCGTCACAAGTCTCTTTGACGCGTCGTTCTGATTAACTATGCATGGTTAGGTTATATTACGCAAAGTGTGCGTGAAAAGTGAGGTTAGATTAGTATGTCGCGTCTCAATTCTCTCTAACGCGTCGTTCCAATTTCCTAAGCATGGTTAGGTTATATTACGTAAAGTGTGCATGAAAAGTGACACTAGATTAGTATGTCGCGTCTCAAGTCTCTCTAACACGTCGCTCCGATTTCCTAAGCATGGTTATGTTATATTACGCAACACGTGCGTAAAAAGTGACGCTAGATTAATATTGCGCGTCTCAAGTCTCTTTAACGCGTCATTTCGATTACCATGCTTATGTCGCGTCACAAGTCTCTCTAACGCGTCATTCCGATTACCTAAGCATGGTTAGGTTATAGTACGCAAACTTTGCGTAGAAAGGAGCAATAAAGTATGTCGCGTCTCAAGTCTTTTTAACGCGTCGTTCCGATTACCTAAGTATGGTTAGGTTATATTACGCGAAGTGTGCGTGAAAAGTGACGCTAGATTAGTATGTCCACTCTCAAGTCTCTTTAATGCGTCGTTCCGATTACCTAAGCATGGTTAGGTTATATTACGCAAAGTGTGAGTAAAAAGTGAGGCTAGATTAGTTTGTTTCGTCTCAATTCTCTTTAACGCGTCGTTTCGATTACTACACTTATCTCGAGTCACAAGTCTCTTTAACGCGTCGTTCCGATTACCTAAGCATGGTTAGGTTATATTACGCAAAGTGTGCGTGAAAAGTAACTTTAGATTAGTATGTCGCATCTCAAATCTCTCTAACGCGTCATTCCGATTTCCTAAGCATGGTTAGGTTATATTACGCAAAGTGTCCGTGAAAAGTGACACTAGATTAGTATGTCGCGTCTCAAGTCTCTCTAACGCGTCGTTCCGATATCCTAAGCATTGTTATGTTATATTACGCAATGCGTGCGTAAAAAGTTACGCTAGATTAATATTGCGCGTCTCAAATCTCTTTAACGCGTCGTTTCGATTACCATGCTTATGTCGCGTCACAAGTCTCTCAAACACGTCGTTCTGATTACCTAAGCATGGTTAGGTTATATTACACAAAGTGTGCGTTCAAAATGACAATTGATTAGTATGTCACATCTCAAGTCTATTTAATGCATCGTTCGAATTACTTAAGCATGGTTAGGTTATATTAGGCAGAGTGTACGTGAAAAATGACAATAGATTAGTATGTCGCGTCTTAAGTCTATCTAACGCGTTGTTCCGATTACCTTAGGCTATATTACGCAAATTGTGCATGAAAAGTGACGCTAGATTAGTATGTCGCATCTCAATTCTCTTTATCGCGTTGTTCCAATTATCTAAGCATGGTTAGGGTATATTATGCAAAGCGTGCGTGAAAAGTGACATTAGATTAGTATGTCGCGTCTAAAGTCTATTTAACGCGTCATTCCTATTACCTAAGAATGGTTAGGTTATATTACGCAGTGTGCGTGAAAAGTGACGCTAGATTAGCATGTCGCGTCTCAAGGCTCTTTAATGTGTCGTTCCGATTACCTAAGCATGGTTAGGTTATAATGCGCAAAGTTTGCGTGAAAAGTGACGATAGATTAGTATGTCGCGTGTCAAGGCTCTTTAACGCGTCGTTCCGATTACTTAATTATGGTTAGGCTATAGTACGCAAAGTGTGCGTAAAAAGGATCAATTGATTAGTATGTACGTCGTTTCGATCACCATACTTATCTCGCGTCACAAGTCTCTTTGACGCGTCGTTCTGATTAACTATGCATGGTTAGGTTATATTACGCAAAGTGTGCGTGAAAAGTGAGGTTAGATTAGTATGTCGCGTCTCAATTCTCTCTAACGCGTCGTTCCAATTTCCTAAGCATGGTTAGGTTATAATACGTAAAGTGTGCATGAAAAGTGACACTAGATTAGTATGTCGCGTCTCAAGTCTCTCTAACACGTCGCTCCGATTTCCTAAGCATGGTTATGTTATATTACGCAACACGTGCGTAAAAAGTGACGCTAGATTAATATTGCGCGTCTCAAGTCTCTTTAACGCGTCATTTCGATTACCATGCTTATGTCGCGTCACAAGTCTCTCTAACGCGTCATTCCGATTACCTAAGCATGGTTAGGTTATAGTACGCAAAGTTTGCGTGGAAAGGAGCAATAAAGTATGTCGCGTCTCAAGTCTTTTTAACGCGTCGTTCCGATTACCTAAGTATGGTTAGGTTATATTACGCGAAGTGTGCGTGAAAAGTGACGCTAGATTAGTATGTCCACTCTCAAGTCTCTTTAATGCGTCGTTCCGATTACCTAAGCATGGTTAGGTTATATTACGCAAAGTGTGAGTAAAAAGTGAGGCTAGATTAGTTTGTTTCGTCTCAATTCTCTTTAACGCGTCGTTTCGATTACTACACTTATCTCGAGTCACAAGTCTCTTTAACGCGTCGTTCCGATTACCTAAGCATGGTTAGGTTATATTACGCAAAGTGTGCGTGAAAAGTAACTTTAGATTAGTATGTCGCATCTCAAATCTCTCTAACGCGTCATTCCGATTTCCTAAGCATGGTTAGGTTATATTACGCAAAGTGTCCGTGAAAAGTGACACTAGATTAGTATGTCGCGTCTCAAGTCTCTCTAACGCGTCGTTCCGATATCCTAAGCATTGTTATGTTATATTACGCAATGCGTGCGTAAAAAGTTACGCTAGATTAATATTGCGCGTCTCAAATCTCTTTAACGCGTCGTTTCGATTACCATGCTTATGTCGCGTCACAAGTCTCTCAAACACGTCGTTCTGATTACCTAAGCATGGTTAGGTTATATTACACAAAGTGTGCGTTCAAAATGACAATTGATTAGTATGTCACATCTCAAGTCTATTTAATGCATCGTTCGAATTACTTAAGCATGGTTAGGTTATATTAGGCAGAGTGTACGTGAAAAATGACAATAGATTAGTATGTCGCGTCTTAAGTCTATCTAACGCGTTGTTCCGATTACCTTAGGCTATATTACGCAAATTGTGCATGAAAAGTGACGCTAGATTAGTATGTCGCATCTCAATTCTCTTTATCGCGTTGTTCCAATTATCTAAGCATGGTTAGGGTATATTATGCAAAGCGTGCGTGAAAAGTGACATTAGATTAGTATGTCGCGTCTAAAGTCTATTTAACGCGTCATTCCTATTACCTAAGAATGGTTAGGTTATATTACGCAGTGTGCGTGAAAAGTGACGCTAGATTAGCATGTCGCGTCTCAAGGCTCTTTAATGTGTCGTTCCGATTACCTAAGCATGGTTAGGTTATAATGCGCAAAGTTTGCGTGAAAAGTGACGATAGATTAGTATGTCGCGTGTCAAGGCTCTTTAACGCGTCGTTCCGATTACTTAATTATGGTTAGGCTATAGTACGCAAAGTGTGCGTAAAAAGGATCAATTGATTAGTATGTACGTCGTTTCGATCACCATACTTATCTCGCGTCACAAGTCTCTTTGACGCGTCGTTCTGATTAACTATGCATGGTTAGGTTATATTACGCAAAGTGTGCGTGAAAAGTGAGGTTAGATTAGTATGTCGCGTCTCAATTCTCTCTAACGCGTCGTTCCAATTTCCTAAGCATGGTTAGGTTATAATACGTAAAGTGTGCATGAAAAGTGACACTAGATTAGTATGTCGCGTCTCAAGTCTCTCTAACACGTCGCTCCGATTTCCTAAGCATGGTTATGTTATATTACGCAACACGTGCGTAAAAAGTGACGCTAGATTAATATTGCGCGTCTCAAGTCTCTTTAACGCGTCATTTCGATTACCATGCTTATGTCGCGTCACAAGTCTCTCTAACGCGTCATTCCGATTACCTAAGCATGGTTAGGTTATAGTACGCAAAGTTTGCGTGGAAAGGAGCAATAAAGTATGTCGCGTCTCAAGTCTTTTTAACGCGTCGTTCCGATTACCTAAGTATGGTTAGGTTATATTACGCGAAGTGTGCGTGAAAAGTGACGCTAGATTAGTATGTCCACTCTCAAGTCTCTTTAATGCGTCGTTCCGATTACCTAAGCATGGTTAGGTTATATTACGCAAAGTGTGAGTAAAAAGTGAGGCTAGATTAGTTTGTTTCGTCTCAATTCTCTTTAACGCGTCGTTTCGATTACTACACTTATCTCGAGTCACAAGTCTCTTTAACGCGTCGTTCCGATTACCTAAGCATGGTTAGGTTATATTACGCAAAGTGTGCGTGAAAAGTAACTTTAGATTAGTATGTCGCATCTCAAATCTCTCTAACGCGTCATTCCGATTTCCTAAGCATGGTTAGGTTATATTACGCAAAGTGTCCGTGAAAAGTGACACTAGATTAGTATGTCGCGTCTCAAGTCTCTCTAACGCGTCGTTCCGATATCCTAAGCATTGTTATGTTATATTACGCAATGCGTGCGTAAAAAGTTACGCTAGATTAATATTGCGCGTCTCAAATCTCTTTAACGCGTCGTTTCGATTACCATGCTTATGTCGCGTCACAAGTCTCTCAAACACGTCGTTCTGATTACCTAAGCATGGTTAGGTTATATTACACAAAGTGTGCGTTCAAAATGACAATTGATTAGTATGTCACATCTCAAGTCTATTTAATGCATCGTTCGAATTACTTAAGCATGGTTAGGTTATATTAGGCAGAGTGTACGTGAAAAATGACAATAGATTAGTATGTCGCGTCTTAAGTCTATCTAACGCGTTGTTCCGATTACCTTAGGCTATATTACGCAAATTGTGCATGAAAAGTGACGCTAGATTAGTATGTCGCATCTCAATTCTCTTTATCGCGTTGTTCCAATTATCTAAGCATGGTTAGGGTATATTATGCAAAGCGTGCGTGAAAAGTGACATTAGATTAGTATGTCGCGTCTAAAGTCTATTTAACGCGTCATTCCTATTACCTAAGAATGGTTAGGTTATATTACGCAGTGTGCGTGAAAAGTGACGCTAGATTAGCATGTCGCGTCTCAAGGCTCTTTAATGTGTCGTTCCGATTACCTAAGCATGGTTAGGTTATAATGCGCAAAGTTTGCGTGAAAAGTGACGATAGATTAGTATGTCGCGTGTCAAGGCTCTTTAACGCGTCGTTCCGATTACTTAATTATGGTTAGGCTATAGTACGCAAAGTGTGCGTAAAAAGGATCAATTGATTAGTATGTACGTCGTTTCGATCACCATACTTATCTCGCGTCACAAGTCTCTTTGACGCGTCGTTCTGATTAACTATGCATGGTTAGGTTATATTACGCAAAGTGTGCGTGAAAAGTGAGGTTAGATTAGTATGTCGCGTCTCAATTCTCTCTAACGCGTCGTTCCAATTTCCTAAGCATGGTTAGGTTATAATACGTAAAGTGTGCATGAAAAGTGACACTAGATTAGTATGTCGCGTCTCAAGTCTCTCTAACACGTCGCTCCGATTTCCTAAGCATGGTTATGTTATATTACGCAACACGTGCGTAAAAAGTGACGCTAGATTAATATTGCGCGTCTCAAGTCTCTTTAACGCGTCATTTCGATTACCATGCTTATGTCGCGTCACAAGTCTCTCTAACGCGTCATTCCGATTACCTAAGCATGGTTAGGTTATAGTACGCAAAGTTTGCGTGGAAAGGAGCAATAAAGTATGTCGCGTCTCAAGTCTTTTTAACGCGTCGTTCCGATTACCTAAGTATGGTTAGGTTATATTACGCGAAGTGTGCGTGAAAAGTGACGCTAGATTAGTATGTCCACTCTCAAGTCTCTTTAATGCGTCGTTCCGATTACCTAAGCATGGTTAGGTTATATTACGCAAAGTGTGAGTAAAAAGTGAGGCTAGATTAGTTTGTTTCGTCTCAATTCTCTTTAACGCGTCGTTTCGATTACTACACTTATCTCGAGTCACAAGTCTCTTTAACGCGTCGTTCCGATTACCTAAGCATGGTTAGGTTATATTACGCAAAGTGTGCGTGAAAAGTAACTTTAGATTAGTATGTCGCATCTCAAATCTCTCTAACGCGTCATTCCGATTTCCTAAGCATGGTTAGGTTATATTACGCAAAGTGTCCGTGAAAAGTGACACTAGATTAGTATGTCGCGTCTCAAGTCTCTCTAACGCGTCGTTCCGATATCCTAAGCATTGTTATGTTATATTACGCAATGCGTGCGTAAAAAGTTACGCTAGATTAATATTGCGCGTCTCAAATCTCTTTAACGCGTCGTTTCGATTACCATGCTTATGTCGCGTCACAAGTCTCTCAAACACGTCGTTCTGATTACCTAAGCATGGTTAGGTTATATTACACAAAGTGTGCGTTCAAAATGACAATTGATTAGTATGTCACATCTCAAGTCTATTTAATGCATCGTTCGAATTACTTAAGCATGGTTAGGTTATATTAGGCAGAGTGTACGTGAAAAATGACAATAGATTAGTATGTCGCGTCTTAAGTCTATCTAACGCGTTGTTCCGATTACCTTAGGCTATATTACGCAAATTGTGCATGAAAAGTGACGCTAGATTAGTATGTCGCATCTCAATTCTCTTTATCGCGTTGTTCCAATTATCTAAGCATGGTTAGGGTATATTATGCAAAGCGTGCGTGAAAAGTGACATTAGATTAGTATGTCGCGTCTAAAGTCTATTTAACGCGTCATTCCTATTACCTAAGAATGGTTAGGTTATATTACGCAGTGTGCGTGAAAAGTGACGCTAGATTAGCATGTCGCGTCTCAAGGCTCTTTAATGTGTCGTTCCGATTACCTAAGCATGGTTAGGTTATAATGCGCAAAGTTTGCGTGAAAAGTGACGATAGATTAGTATGTCGCGTGTCAAGGCTCTTTAACGCGTCGTTCCGATTACTTAATTATGGTTAGGCTATAGTACGCAAAGTGTGCGTAAAAAGGATCAATTGATTAGTATGTACGTCGTTTCGATCACCATACTTATCTCGCGTCACAAGTCTCTTTGACGCGTCGTTCTGATTAACTATGCATGGTTAGGTTATATTACGCAAAGTGTGCGTGAAAAGTGAGGTTAGATTAGTATGTCGCGTCTCAATTCTCTCTAACGCGTCGTTCCAATTTCCTAAGCATGGTTAGGTTATAATACGTAAAGTGTGCATGAAAAGTGACACTAGATTAGTATGTCGCGTCTCAAGTCTCTCTAACACGTCGCTCCGATTTCCTAAGCATGGTTATGTTATATTACGCAACACGTGCGTAAAAAGTGACGCTAGATTAATATTGCGCGTCTCAAGTCTCTTTAACGCGTCATTTCGATTACCATGCTTATGTCGCGTCACAAGTCTCTCTAACGCGTCATTCCGATTACCTAAGCATGGTTAGGTTATAGTACGCAAAGTTTGCGTGGAAAGGAGCAATAAAGTATGTCGCGTCTCAAGTCTTTTTAACGCGTCGTTCCGATTACCTAAGTATGGTTAGGTTATATTACGCGAAGTGTGCGTGAAAAGTGACGCTAGATTAGTATGTCCACTCTCAAGTCTCTTTAATGCGTCGTTCCGATTACCTAAGCATGGTTAGGTTATATTACGCAAAGTGTGAGTAAAAAGTGAGGCTAGATTAGTTTGTTTCGTCTCAATTCTCTTTAACGCGTCGTTTCGATTACTACACTT